>NC_047537.1:10290804-11600401 GCF_012275295.1 Melopsittacus undulatus
GGCCAGGCATCACATGGAGGAATGGCTACATTGGCTGTTTTACATCTTTTATCATTTGGCAGTAATGTTATTGGACAATTGAAACAGAAGATCAGATAAAACCTGCAAGAGCCAAAAAAACAATCTTTCATTTGGAGTCAGCTACAGCTGTTCTCTAAGTCCCAGTGTATAAAGACCATTTGGATTGTGGCCTCCTCAACAAGGTGAAACAAATATTTGTCGATATTCGTCAAAACCCATTAATATAAAGCAGGTTATCTCTTGTGCAAAAGTCTGACATAGGACTTATGACAAAGCTTTGATTTGCTTTTTTGGAGTACTGTGTATACTTTTCAGTGCTCTTTAGAATAAGAAGGTACAGGTGGCTTTGTCACACCTCCACTGTCTCTGGCCATCACTTTTATCCCCTTAACAGATGTGTTTGAAAACTATAGTGTCTCCTGTTGACAAGCTTACACAACTTGGATCCTGACATTCAGGAGCTTCTGAGTCCTATCTGAATCTGTTCACAGTTGTCTACACAGTTCTTGCTCTGTAGGGATCCATTCCTTCCCTGCAGTTCACTCTGCTGTTTCATTCATAAAGATCAAGCACTCCTCTTCCAGCCTGGCATCACAAGCCAAGCTTTTAATCTCCTCCTGGAGGACATCTTCATGCCCATTTGTTGCTCTTGCTCCAATTTCTACTCACCTTTTTGGACTGCAGCTGTGTGCGGTGTTTCAGATGAGGTTTGATCAACAGCTTGTTCCACAATATTGACATGCAAAACCTCTGTGGAAACACTTTATATGTTCCTGCCTCATACCTGTCAGGATTTTCATTTACGTCACAATAGTGGCAATACAATGACAGTGTTTAAATATTTCTCTACCTCTCTCGCTTCCAGTTGGAAGCTCTATAATATAGCAATATTCTGGTACTGAGCCCACAGATGCATGTCCTAAAGATTTACTTGGGAATTTCACTACATTTCTGTTGTTTGAGTCCTAAAATTCACCAAATTCTTTGGATACTCCACTGAACCAACCTCACCCTCCAGTGATTTCATGACCTCATATCTGCTTCTCTGCAAAGGTGACTGAGTAGAACATCAGTCTGGTCTGCTCCAGGATTGAGACCTGAAACTTCACCACTCCTGTTTCTAAGCTCAGCAGCTCCCCTGTCAGCACAATGTGTGTGGGCTTTTTTTTTCCAGCTAATTCCTTAGCTCCTTAAAATTTTTGACCTAATCCCCATGTTTTCCAGATTAAATAGTAATTTCCCAGGAGACACAGTATCAAGTACTGGAATCTGTGCAGATGAGATCTGCATTTCCTTTGCCTATAGTATCTGGAATCTAACTGAAGGAGGGTGCTGTGTTAGTCTGTCTGGAGCTGTCTTGGATAAATAGGTGTCCCTTTTCCTCCTAGTCTCTACCTTCACTTCTCTCATCTTTCAGTTGAAATTTGTTTTAAACTAACTGCCACGTACCATAGGGGTCAAGTGGGATTGTTTCTTCAGCTTCCATAATACCTTCCTTCAGTTCAGCACAGAAATTCAGTGTATTAAGTGCTCTGATTCAGGCTTTCTAAAGATCTCCTTAAAAATCTTAAGAAGATTGTAGGTCTTCTTGTGAAGATCTACAATTGGTATCCAGTGTTCATGCTAGACAACTACTAAACACCATGTTCAAATTCACTCAGATACCCTCTCTCCCTGTCGCAGCTTTGCAATGAGATAGATGGTTACAGATGAGCTTATCTGTGAGGAAAATTCATTCATCAATAGCTTTGAAGAATTATGAACCATCATCTAAAGACTGAAATGTACAGCAATTTTCCAGTACAGTGCTTAAACAAAACATGCCTCTACTTAAATCGCATCCATATTGTCTTGTGTTGGACACAGTCTCCAGGAGAATACACAGCATGTTGGCACAGGGAGGGCAGCACACACAGCTGGGCAGGAATCAGCCTCTGGCCTTTGCTGGTATTGTGCTCTAAATATGATATTTATTAGCAGTACCAGGGGAAGATTAAGTTCAGGTACAGTGACCATGACTGTGTAATTTTAATAGACTCTGAATTTCAGTTTTCCTTGCTTAAAGTATTTTAAATCACACTTTAACTTTACAGTCAAGTGATTTCTACAGCCACAGAGTGCAAAACAGGATTAGATTATTATTTCATGTTTACCGAGCCTTGCAGTCTCAGAGACACAAAACAGGGACCAAATCCAGTTTTGTCATGGGACATCATCTTCTTATTTCCATATTTTCCAAGGAAAGAAACAGTATTTGAGACAGACCGTGTGACAGTCTCCCTGCAAAGGGCTCAGCAGCCGGATGCTTGGGGTTCCATCCCAAAGGATAGAGCTGTGGGCATTTTCATGCCGCTCATTGGAGCCTGTTGGATGGACCCATGCAAAAACGCTTCACTTTCGGAAGAGCGCTCCTTGCCTTTGGACCACTAGAGGGAGGTGCCTGTGCTGATGGGAACTCCGCAGCCCAGCAAGCGCTGACACTTTAAAGCGTTTGTAGATAACATGCAAACATCAAAAGGGAACTTGAATCTGTGTTACAGGGCTGACAAATGGCAAATGCAATATAAAATAAAAGCTGTCAACTAACAAATGTGCTGCTGAGGGTACGGAGAGCTATCGAAGGAATCACATGGGAAGGGAAGGCTGTGGGTGCAGCTCTGCTGCTGGGTGATGGTGGGGAGGGAGCTGGGGGTGAGCCTGCCACACAAGCAGATGGGAAGGAAGATTTTAAGCAGAAAAAATGCCAAATCCACAGAAATTGCTCTGCAAATCCCACTCTCTGTCAGGTGTCTGGTCTTGAGCATCAAGAGCCCTCCAAACACCGGGCTTTCCCCTGCCTGTATCCCCCAAAACATCACAGCAAAGCTGCAGGCTGGCTCATGGGGCAGAGGGGGAGCTATGGGATGGCTGCGGGGCTGTGTTGACTTGAGTGAGCAAAAGGGCTATTGGCCCAGGTCTGGTTTAATCTCATTCTGGGACAGAGGAAGAACCTCACCCAGCAACAGGGGCAGCAAAATTATTGAATTCCTCCAGCCTCAAGCACAGCAAAGCTGAGAAAGAGGAAGAGAAAAGAGAGCTGCAGTGAGGGGGCCCAAGGAGAACTCGTTCATATGGAGAGCGAGTCTCACATTTCAAAACTGCTGTGGGGAATGTGCTGTGCAATCTGCCCCCTGTTTTATCAAACTGTATGTATTCATGTGAATCTACCTGGTCATGTACTTGATCCCCCTGGCATGGGACTGTCTTTGTCACCGTGCACACCCTGTTTGTACAGGGAGGGAAACACGCTGCTGCTGTCACATGCTGCCTGCCACATCCATCCAAGCATCCCAGCCTTTCGTTGTCTGTCTCTTTGTTATGGGGCATGTATAGCAATTAGCAGCTCAGACTCCTGACTGTTTCCTGCTTTTTGCTTTTTCTTTCATATATTATTCATTTTTCCTACTTGTATTAGATGTTTGCAAGTCTTCCTCCTTTGAGCTGTGAAGAGAGAATTGGGCTTGAAATGCTTGATGGTGGTGACACCTTGGATTTTTTATGCTAGTGTTTGCTTGAGCAATTTTGTGTATGAAACTGGAATCGATGGGGCAGGAAGAGAGGGGTGAGATATGTGAATGAAGCTGCAACCCTGCCATGGGCGTTTCTTGATCCCACAAAGAAACAGTCCTGCCAGAAGCTCATAACCTGCTCCATGTCAGGCTCTTTCCCATCCCATCCCTCAGAGATGCTGAGGAAGAATGAGGCTTGGATGCTCTTAGACGATGAATAATTTTTTGTATACTTTCTGCAAGGTATCTGTCCTATAAATATGTAATGCAAAATACCCAGCCTCTGTTCACCCAAAATACAAGAGACTGAGCTCTGTGTCCTGTGGCACTGAATAAATTTGTTTATTGCTTCTAAGAAGGTGCATCTAGCTTCTGCAAAATTCTTGTATCTATTCCCCCCAAAATTGTTAATAACATTGATAAATAATATATATATATTTTAAAACATTTTAGCAATTTAGCTCACTCTAACTCACCCCATCGCATCTCCCAAAACCTCAGGTGAACATGCACTTCCATCAGCACCCAAAATGAGGGCTGGGGTGAAGTATTTCCTAGAGAAGGTTGATAGATAGGCAGCATTTCAAGACAGAATGGCTGAGAAGCACGTTTCCAGACTCCAAAGCCAAAGCTAAGGTGATATGGGAAGGAATATTAACAGCATAGACTCCAATATAACTTCTATTTAGAAACTGCCAGGAAGTGATTTAAAAATGCACCATCTAAAAAGATGTTTGCCTTTCAGCATTTAAACAATGAATTTAAATTCAGTTCACACAGCAATAATGTTGTTTGAACACAGGACCTGGCATTTATTTCACCTGGAGTAGCAAGTGCTGAGCTCTGGTGAAAACAGGGACTCAAGAGCAGAGCTGTCCACAATTGTATTAAAAACCCTTGTTCTCAAATCTCTGAAACATGCTACGTGAGTTCTGAATGGTCTGCCTTCAGTGCTAGACATATTCAATATTCCTTTAAAATGTGATTATGGCCCAAGCATCAGCACCCTGCTGTTTCAAATAGAGGTTGACAGAGAACAGAAGATTTTGGCAAAAAAATTTGAGGAAGGATGGGGCAATTCTTGCTTTTGTCAGGTGAAGAAAAGCCCCAATTTCAGCAGATTTTACACAAAGAATGGGAAGGCAGAGCTGGAGATGTGGTCTGTTTTTCGAGAAGAACCAAAGCAAATTGCCGCAAATGACTCCTCCATGTAATGCTTAATTTGGTCAAAACAGAAAAAGAACAACCTTCACTCAAGTATTTTCCTTCAGGAGTAGTATTGGTGCTACTTTTTGCTCTTACAACTGTCCTTGAATGGTATTGGAAGTGACAATATACCTATACATGATTTTAGTTACATCAGCGTCTTTTATCATATCAGAGGAGTGGGTTTATCCATCCTTTACTAAGATCTTTGCTAAAGCATTCAGGTCTGGTGGACTCACTTTTGTGTCCCCAAAACCTACCCTAGGAAGAACTGATCTTTAGAGACAGGTGTGGAGAAATGCAACAAGTCAGTCCCATCACACTGTTGATAGAAACATCCAGAGGGAGTTTGCTTTGGTCAGATCTGTCCTGAAGGAATAATTATTTCAAAGTGGATCAAATCATACCATGCGGGATGGACTCACATGCAAGACCAGGAATTTTCTGTGATCCCACAGAGATTCAGACCTGTGGGGTAGCATTTTTACAGTGATGGGACTGGCTGGGGCTATCAGGCAGGTTTGGGAGCAACAAATCTCAGAGGGAGATCATTTTTATATCTACCACTTGTCCAGATGCATTTTATTACAGTTGCTTTGCAGCTGTGTAGGATTTTTAAGCAGGATGGAGACTGGAAGGACCTGGCAGTGATAATTAATGTGGGAGCTGGGACTCATCTGTGTGAGAAAACAATAACAAAGTTAAAGCATTTCAGCTCTGTCTGCAGCAATCTGCAGACTTGGGATAATCCTCTTAAAAAGCCTAAAATGTCTGTAGCAATAGATGGTCTTTGTCATTGTATCCACCACATAAGAACCAAGGAGGAGAAAAAGCTGTCTTAAAATAAACCAAATTAAAATCTATGTTTGATTTTCTGATGGAAAATAGAAATGAGACAAAGAAGAAACGTTGGGTATTTAAAAGGATGCTGTGGTGGAGGGCAGACGAGGTGAGGCAACTGATGAGGAGTGAGCCTGGGCATCACAGGTTTGGGCTTTGCTCTGCTTGATGGGTCCTGCATTGACCAAAGAGGTTCCTGACCTGTTGGGGTTGTACCCATGTAAAGAGGCATTGTGTGATCTTCAGCCTTGTGCAGGAGGTTTTGCACCTCCTTCCCACCATATGCATAATGATAGCCAATGCGATGGAGAAGGCCAGTGACAATTCAGCCCTGAAAGTCTTCAAAACACAGCAGTAGCTCAGAACCAGTGGGATTCAAAAGCCACTTTCCCATCATTAGGAGAAACCTGGGGATGGGGGAAATCTGCCTTTAATAAAATGGGTTTGAGGCTTGGTTTGAGGCATGGCACAGGTCCATTGGGCTCCATTAAACAAGTAAAACAGCAAGAATGGATCAAGCCCAAATCTTTCAATATTAACTATCACCAGGGTTTTGTACCTGGCAGAGATGTGCCTGGAACTACAGAAACAGCTCCAGGGAGTTGCAAGGTGTACAAAAAATATTACATTAAAATCTGTCCAAATTGGAATAATTTAAAGAGAGTTAAAAAAGGGTATTCAAGAATAGACTTGTTCTAAATGTCTCCATGCTGATTTCCCTGCCTCCAAATGTGAGGTACAGGTATTTGTGGAGATAGAAGTAGGTCAGTTATTTTTGTCACTCATTATTACTTGTGAAAAATGAGTGTAGCAAACGTACTAACACACTGTAGCAGCTGAATTTGGGACGCAGCATTTCTTTTACACATTTTTAGGATATGTCTAAATGACACGATTTCCTGATTGCAATGCAGCAGTCAATTATTTCCAAAGACCAGCATACCGGGACATGCCATATGAAACCCTATTCTGGTATCACAAAACTGCCATTGAAAATACCTGTGTCAGTCAGCTGCACTGTCATTCTCATAGCAGCTGGATGCACCTTGCTGAAGCGTGGTGAGCTTGAGTCTCATCTAAGCCACAGGATTATTTCTTTTGCTGTTACTCACAGGTACGTGTTCAGCCATACAAAGCACACAACACAGTACTCCTGGCAGGGCATGCATAGTGTCACGGTAAGGTACATCTCCTCTTGCTTTAGAAGTCAACACTAGCTGCCTCTACGGTCAGCAGAGAGACTTGGGCACCCTGAAAGGAGAATACACCTTGTCTGAAGGTGGGGGGTGAACCTTCTCCAGGAAGGTTTTCTCTCTCTTTGGACTTAAGATGGAGATGGGCATCTTGGGTGATGATATTAGATGAGATGACTCTGGAGACTATTGACATCAACAGGGATACTCCCACCAGCTGACAGACACCCGTGGTGTCACTCTTTACAAAACCCCTATTATAGCCAAGCTCAAGCAGCAACATCCAGGAGCAATTCCTGCATGTCCACCAACTGCAGAGCCTCAGTTATAGCTAGAAAATGCATGCACACCTTTAAAGCAGGGCTAGGTTGGGGTACAGAGTTGGGGACAGGTCTTGGAAGAAGCCTAAGCTGGTGGCACAGATGAGCATTTTGGGTAGATGAGGTGCAACCAAAGGCTCATAACCCTTGCACTGGAGCACTGTAGAGAAATGAGGGCTGAACTTCTGAAGAGCAGATGGGGACACAAGAGCTTGCAGGACTGTCCCTAAGGTGTGTGGGTGGTCACAGGGGAAAAATGAACTTCCAGGCCAAGTGGCATGTTGAGCTGGGTGCCTGGGTAGGGTCAGATTGAAATGACAGCTAGGCAGATACAAGGATAAATCAGCTCTTTTTGGAAAGTTGCTCTTTGTTCCTGCTTCTTTCCATATGGAAGGTCTTTTTCCAATACTCCTGCCTTTAAAGGGAAACTGCATCTGCATGTTCACAGTCAGAACATTTTTTTGCTCCTTTCTTTTTTTGTTTTTTGTTTTCTTTTCTTTCAAAATACAATGGATGACCAATACGTGTCTCTTGGGTTAGTAGTATCCTGTTAGAGAGCTGCCTCTTGATCTCTGACTGCATTTGCTTCCAGCATTGCCAACTGTGGCTGATGGGAAGGTCAGGTTGACTCCGCTGGGCTTCAGTGGGGTTTCCTTCCTGCTTTTTGGGGTGGAGGGAGGATGCGTTCCTGCCCTGATGCCTCAGTTTGCCCTCACAAATGTCAGTAGCAATGTGGATGTTGTGTCAGTGTTTCTGCTGACACAGTGGCCAGTGTTCATTGTACTTCAAAAGAAAATGTTAGATATTTTGCAGGTTAAAAAAAGAATTCTGCTAAAATTCTGGCCTCAAGGCTAAATCATGACATTGAGTCCCCCAGAGTGACCATTTATTGCATTTCTTTCATTATTTTTAAACTCAATGTAATTTAACCTCATAGAATATTCTTTGGTGTTCCAAATATTAAAACAATGAATTGGAAAATCATTTTTTTCCTCTAGACCATTTGCCATCACCTTACCTACTCCCCAACTTTTTTTCATCTCCTTCAAAACATAATGCTCTCCATCTTTGAAGTCTGTCTTCACAAGAGCACCCTTCTCTTTCTGCAATACCTGTTTTAAGATGGGAGTTCTGCTATTCAGAGATGCCTAAGGGTGATCCTCAAAGATATTTAAACATTTAAATTCCACAGAAATTTAAGGGAATGAGCTTTCTAAATGCTTTTGAAAAGCGGGGGGTTGTACATTTGAAAGCCCAGCTCTAAGAGGACTGAATGCAGCCCCAGGGATGACATGCAGACAATCTGGGCAACAGTTTTAGGATATCCTTTTGGTTTATTTTTTTCCATTTGTTCAGAAAAAAAAAATCAGTCAAAAGGCATTTATAGAAAATTGTTGAGTCCATTTGGATGTGCTCTTAAAGTGAATCCATAATTTCCTTCCAACTCTGCCCAACCTTGAAATATTTCCTTGCCTAAAACTCAGAAAATTTGATCAAACCCAGAGAAATCACACTCAGAATGATAGTTGATACTCACCAGGCAAACAGTGCATTTGGTGTTAAAGTAAATGCTTGTGAGTAGTTGTGAGCACTGCTACTGATTCCCTGGTTACACCACTGACCTAGGGACACAGTTTGTCCATGCTGAAAATTTCCCATTCTCCTTGAATAAGTTTCCCATCTGTCAAATCTCCCCCTTCTTCTTTAGACCATTCCACTCATCTGATTTGATTTTCAATATGTTTGAGAAAGAGAAGTTTAACTTTTAAAACTTGGACTTTATTAAGTTCAATGGTGGTGCAGTGACAGCAAGAACTGGATTTGGCTGAGTGCATATAGATGTATATATTTATAT
This sequence comes from Melopsittacus undulatus, assembly GCF_012275295.1. Taxonomy (NCBI): domain Eukaryota; kingdom Metazoa; phylum Chordata; class Aves; order Psittaciformes; family Psittaculidae; genus Melopsittacus; species Melopsittacus undulatus. The sequence goes on from NC_047537.1 coordinate 10,299,788, forward strand.
GCAATTCCCAGCTCAAGGAGCACCCTGGGTTACTGTGTGTCCCAGTCACTGGTAACCAACCCCCAGTTAAACAACTCAGAAAGTCAAAAAGATAGCAAAATAAAAGTGCACACACAATGCTGCTGTAAGAATATGTTTAAACAAAGCCAGAGGTGCAGGATTGAGAAGTGAACATCACCAGTCTAAGAAAGGACACCTGGAGTTCCTTTATGTGAGCAAGAAAGCACCAATTCTCTTAATTATGTAGGAATCCTGGTTCCCTTGTGAGTAGGTCCTAGGAAACCTATGCAAAAGGTACAGCCTTCTGAGTGCTATGGGAAATCCCTGCACTCAGAGACATTAACTTAAAGCTGGAAGTTACATTTGAAAAATATAGAGTGGGAGATGCAGTCAAATAAAGGAATGTTACCTTGAATAAATCTCTCACCACTAAGGACACCTTTCTGGTCAGGAGCATTGTGCATGTGTGATGAGCTGGGGGCTGAGAACACCTCCAGGGAAGGGCACAAGGAGCCTGCCCTAGGTATAGGATGAGCAAATAGCTCACCTAAGCCATTCATCAACCCCTCCCTGTCCAAAGCAGGGCTGATAAACAGCCCCTTCCCTGAAGGAGAGGAGAAGTGCCTGTGGACCTTCTGCTTGTTATACTCATGTCCCTGGATAAGGGGATGTGGAGGAATGGAATAATGCAAGCAAAGATTAGTTTGTGAAATGCCCACTACCAAGAGATAAAACTAAGCAGCCATGTTCAGACAGGAGCCAGAAACATGCTGAATTTTGGATGTGTTACTACCCTGGTCTAGTGTCTTCAGCCACTGAGTACATTGAAACATGTCATGTCCTCCTGTTGGGCTTGCAGTGTTTAATGGATGGCAAACCTGACTTGAACCTGTATTATGCTACAGGGGTTAAAAATAAAAACAGGACAGGCTAATTCCAGACATCATTCCTCATTTTTAAACCAGCCTTCCCTTTGCTGCAGCTTTACAAACCAGTTTTAATAACTGAGATGCAGCATCAGACTGTGACCTATCACATCACATTGCATCAGTCAAATTGTGTTACATCCAATAATAAACTACTGCAACTGATGTTACCCAACATGACAAGCCAAATATAAAGCTAGAGCTGGAGAATTCAAAGAAAAATGCGGTTTTGATAAGCCAGGATCTTAAAAATATCTGAGCTGCTTTTGATGATGATTCTTAGATTTATTCTGAAGTCTAAAACCCTTGGAGAAATTGGACTAGCTGTGAGCAGGCATATTTTGCTAGACACTTTTGAGGATATGTGTCCTATAATTGCTTTAAAAATAAACTTCAGCTACTGCTTCTACAGAAACTCCACTTCCCTGCTTGAAGCAGGTAGTAGAGGAGCAACAGGAAAACTAGGACGAAGCCTTGCGTGGCATGCTTTAGTGTGAGGTGTCCCTGCCCATAGCAGGGGGGTTGGAACTGGATGATCTTAAGGTCCTTTCCAATGATATTTTATGATTCTATGATTCTAACTCTCACTTGAGATTTAGGGTAACAATTGTATCTGGGGTTTATTAAGCCAAATATCCACTTTCAGGATGCTCTGGGCTAGTGGTGAATTCTTGTCAAAAGAAGAAAATTAGAGCATTTCTGACTTCTCATTGTCATAAAGTTTAGCTGGAAGTTTAGTTACGTGGGAATTTTCACTAAAGGAAAGAAAATTGCATCAATCAAGCCAAAACAATGTGCTTTGGGTGAAACATTTCAGTAATTTTTCATTTGAAGAGCTTTGTTGTTTTAAGACACAAAAAGAACACAGAAAATAAATTTTGGATAGTTTTAGAATGCAATAAAATATAAAATGCTTCAATTTGCAACTGAAATTAAAACTCAGTTACTTGCAAAGTCCTAATTGTTTCCCGAGGAGCAACATCATCTTATTTTCCTACATCCACTGTATTTTATGTGTGTGCAAAGAAGGATGAATGACAGAGGTAGATCTATGTGTAGCTCAGCAGAGTCATTATCAAAACACTCATGCTTTAGCATATTTTAGCCCAGTTTGTCCTTAGTTAATTTTGGTCTGGTTTAGCTCCATTTTTTCTCATGTCTTCTCTGTAGTATGCTACAAGTATGCTCTAAGTATGACTTGGATTAATTCCATGTCTAGTAGGTATCAAGAATAACATTTCAAAAGTACTTTCATTTATTAATACTTTGCATGTACATTTGAAGGATTCTTAAACATCCAAGTTTAGATATTTACTCGTAAATACCTATTAAAAGCTACTACCTAAGAGTCTCAGTCTCATCAGCCAGACTGTCTGGTCTTTCTGACCAGTAGGACAATCAGGATCACCAGCTACCACAAAATCATTATTTTGAAGTGTGAAGAAGTCCTAAGATCAGTCAATTATGGTTATTTTGGGTCAAAAACTCATGACGGCAGCTGCTTCCCTGAAAATTCAACCAGAGCTGTATTCCTGTTATTCTGGGGTCCATATTCTCCACATCAGTGTGTTAGAGAATAAATACTTTCATACAGTGTATTGAAAGACTGGGTGATAAGGTCATGAGGATTTTACGTAACAAGCCATGAGTCATTCAAAGGAAAAAACACATTAAATCTCTAAGTGAGTATTTTACTGCTAAAATGAAACAAAAATTGGAAACCCCCCCAAATTTTTAAATACCTCAGTCTGTTTACTGAATAGCTTGATATTTAAACAAAGTGCTATCAAGTTGCATCTGCCCTTAGTATTTCTGTGTTCATGGGGGCAAAAAATCACACATTGTGTATCCACTGTTTCTTACTCCTTTTTCTTTTTTTTCACACAAAAAGAGAGATTGATAGAGCTGAAATTTGAAGCCAGTCTCAGGGGATTAGTTTCATATTCACTTAGTTTCCTGTAAAGCTTCTGCGTTTATAGTTATTTTTAAAGAAAAACTAAACTGAAGCTTGAAAGCCATTAGCAATAACTCACTTGGATTTTAACTCATTCTGATGTTTACTTATTTTGATTTTAATCTACTCTGATATTCTTATGCCGTTTGCTGGCATATTCCAGTGTATTCAAGGAGCTGAACTGTGCTTATTTGCAATACTGCAAAGCAGATTGAATATAGAGTACCAGACTCACTAAATAAGTTCCTTAAGATTTAGCCTATCCACTTCATTTCTATTGATAAAGAGTTAATTTAACCCCTTCAGAAGTTTTGTCTTCATCCAGTCTGATACAAATGCCTCCAGATTCATTGAAGTTTCTCGAAGGCCATAAAATCTCAGAGCCACAATGGCCAGAAATATTTGTTGCTTGCTATAACCATGAAGATGAAGAGCAGGTACCAGCCTGACAGGTCCTGATGCTCAGGCTTATGGAGCTGTGTGTGGCTGTGGACTCTCTGGTTTGCCTGTGTCCAGGCAGCACTTTTTGGATGGCAGCACACCAATTTGGAGAGTAAAGTGAGAGCTGTGAAATGCTGTCTTCCATGGGGCTGGCAGGAACTGGTGCTCAGCACAAACTATTTTGTTTGTATAATAAATGTGCAGATAACTCATGCTATGGGTGCTCACCTGCTTCAGCAAGAGCAGAGGATGGATGGGTTGTACCTACCATTGTGACTGCAGACCAGTTACACTCCAGATGGTAATTCCTGGCATTGGTGATGAAAACACTGAGCATTAGAAAGCCATGGGTCTTGTCACACACTGTAAACGGTGATGGTCTTTTCCCTCCCATACACAAAATGTACCACATAGTTCATAGAGGATCCTCAACTGCAGGGCTGACAGCACAAACTCAGCATTGCCCTGCTGAGATGCAAGAGAAGCTATTTTTGGCCAACATAAATGTTGACAGTGTTAAGCCAAAACATTCCCAGACAAATCCCCACTGGTGTTCCTGTTAGATTAACTGGGTAAGGGCTGTCCCTGTGCTTTAGATGCTGTGATCACACAGCAGTTTTGTATTTCCAGGGAGCTTGAGACTTTCTCCACTGCCCGGAGCTCCAGAGAAGGGACAGAAGGGGCTTTTTCTTAGTGCCAGAAGGATTTGAGTAGGACTATTAGAAGCAACACATCTCCTCTACTGCATCACCCTGAGTGGTTCCTCCTCATAGACTCTGCTCAGGTCTCCCACAGGTCTTCTCCAGGGCTGCCTGCACTCAGCTTGAGGACATGCTCCCAAGTCTTCCAAGCTGAGCTTCACTCCCAATTCTTCATGTGCTTAACTCGAATTACCTTAGCTTTGACTACACTGGCTTCATTGCTCCCTTGGGTTGCAGTGTAAGCACTCCGGCACACTCCACACCATGCATTATGTAGGCTGCAACCACAACTGCGATATGAGAAAAAGAAGAAATCAGGTTTATCTGAACTGGTCAATTTTTCCTTACAATCCAGTTGATTGATACTTGCCATATTGCCAGCTCTGCTTCATGAGCAGCTGGAGCTGGTTTTGACTTTTCCAGTATTTTCCCAGGACTAATGTTTGTTTGCAGTTTCCTCAGGTGTCCTCCCTGCCCTCTTGGCAAAATGACCACTCCCATTTCCTAGATTTTTGCCTTGAACTCCTGGAGGAATCAAAAGCAAACATCTGTAAGGCAGCGATGTCAGGCAGCTCTCTTAGGGCTGTTGGTACAAGCTACCCAAGACTGCTGGTTTGAAAATGTTCTTGCACAGCAGATGTAGCATAATGTTTTATTATTGGTTACTGATGATCTTGTAAATACTTCATTGACTTTATGTGATAAAAATACATCAACCTCCTTCTTTCCAAGCATATAACAAATATTTATTGCATATAGCAATTCCCGTTTTTAAATATCCTCTTGACAGTAAATAACTACCAGTGTAATAAGTGTCTTTAAAGTACTGCTGCTGGGCAATCTGCTGGAAAATAAGCATGTGTGTGGTTGTCTCCAGGCAGTGTGGATGCAATTATCTCCTCTTCTTTTTGAGATGTCCAGATTGCTGAGGCATCCTTTGCAGAGAATACAAAGCTGTCTCCTAAGTTCACAGCCTCATGCAATGGTAGTAATACTCTACAGTGTGGTATCATCACAATACCACCCTGTCTGAGCTTATTGTCTGCAGCACTGATTGCTGGAGACAGAGGACGATACCAGAATGCAGCCTCAAACATCAATAAGGAACAAACAGCAGGGATGCTAAAAAAACAAATCATTCCTGGAAAACCTGATGTCTTTTATTTTGCTGTATGGCTGAATTATTCCAGTTTGCGTTTTTTTTTGGTTTTTTTGGGAAAATGAATCTTTTCCAAGCTTTTTATAGTGAAGGTCAAAATATAAAATGTTGAGGACAAGGCTTCTCCATCCTGGAATGACCTGATAAACTCAGGGAAGAGAAACAAAAATATTGCGGGGCAAACAAAACCATGGAGGGATTTGCTCTTGGAGAAAGAGTGAAAGCATTAACTGCAATAACATACTTAAACAGGTACACCAGTATCACAGTGTTGATCTGTGACTCCAAATGCAAGTAGTGAAATAAGATACAGAATCAGTTTTGCAGATCCACATCATCAGCCTCCCGCAGATATGAAAGCATGGGATTGAGAACTGCTCTCCTAAAATATTGTTTAAATGATCTGCTGCAAAATTCTCTGATCAGATTTTGGCAGCAGACCAGAACTTGGATTTGTCACCAGTGACAGGGGGATACAATGGGTTTTCCCAGCTTGAAAAGGCAGTTGGATGAGCCAGTCTTTTGTCAATCTGGTGCGAGAGCAAGGATGCGCAGGAGGTACCAGACAATACTGATATGAGATGTTTTAGACGTTTAATTTCTGACTCCTTTCTTCCCATTGCATAGTCAGGATGCTACACCTATTGCTAGTGGTGCTTTTACTGCAACAGCTCTATTGAAAGTACATTCAAGTACCACATGGAGCTGTGCTGCCTGAAGATGTCCACTCTGCAGATGAACAAACCCACAAACTTTCAGATAGCTTGCAGATTTTCCACCCCAGGTCTATTGAATTGAGCCTGGTCCTGCCTAAAAAAGGGATTTAAAGCTGTCCACCTTTAGGCAGCAGCACCTCAAGACAAGCAGGAACCCTCTGCTTGTCTTGTGTGTATCTCCCAGTGTCTTGGTTCAAAGTCATAGTGTGTGTGCAGTTAGAAGCTCCATCAGTTGAAAGTAAAGAGATTTACACATTTGTGTGGACAAAACTGATCATCATTAGTTTTAACCTCACTCTGTCACTTTGGCATGAATAACAAACGCTCAGATTATCATGAGGAAGGCTGAAATCCACTTGAGAGTCTGTAAAAATTGCTTCAGTTTGACTAAAACCTCATAAAACTATGCCTTTCACTGGCAGGGCCATCTCAGAATGCAACAAACCCCACTGATAAAAGAGGATAAACCAAACTGTAGCATGGATAAGATGTTTTAGCTCAGAGATGATATCTGGGAGCTTGATTCACCTTGAACAGGTAACAAGTGTCCTCTGATACAGCTGTCCTGATGTGACATTGGTGAGGACAAAACCACTTTGGTTTTGTCACGTTCTGCTAGTGCTATACACAAAAATGATGGGATATTACCACTGCGGAGAAGAAATCTGAGTATTTGCTCTCATTCTGAAGAGGATCATGAACAAAATGTTGAAAGATGAAAGGAACTGGATATTCTGGCCAGCTGTGAGGGGAAGCTCCTGTGGGTTCAGCCCAGCCAGCAGGACCACAGACGTGGTGCCAAGAACAAGACACAATTAGTGAGTGGTATTTTATCTTTTGGTGAGATTGAGGATGTTCGCCTGCTGCACATGGGACAGGGAGGATGTCTGCCATAAAATAACACAGCTGTAATGACAGTGTCTGTCTCCAAGGCTTAGCAAGTTGGAAAGGGAAATTCCTGCCTTGACCAATGAGCAGCTTTGTACCTCACCTTTTAATTCAAGCCAGTTTTGTACTTCAGACTCTATCCTGCAGTGGAGAAACACTAAAACTGCCACTCCCAAACTTATCACATCCAAAGATATGAATCCAACCTAGTTTCAATCTTCCCCTTCCCAACTGCCTTCTGATCAAGTGCAGTGGGAAGGAGCAACAAGGAAATTATTGCTCTTGGGAGCATATTCACCTGGTGTGCCTTTAAAATACACAGGAAATGTACAGTGATTAATGTAAATCATCAGCACCAGAGGAACTTGCTCAAATAAAGTGTTGTTACCACTGATGTGCCAATAAGTTAAAGAAGTGTACCTACGCATTGCACTTGATGAGCTGTGGTTTTCAAGTGGATGGACCTTGATCTAATCCCTTTGTGTTGTGAATTATCAAACCTTCCCTTTTTCTTGCTGCCCTCTTGCTGGTCTGCTTGTGATCAGCCCTCCCTCCATGGTTCATAAGATTCCTCTTAGGCCTGCTACTATGGGGAATCATCAGCACACATTTTGCTATTTTCATCTAAAAATTCCTGTGTCTGAATGAACACCTTAATCCTAACTGCAGGAGTGCCTAATGCAAAGAAAAATAAATGGGAGTTACAAATGCCCCTGATGTGAGTAGGTCAGAGTGGCTTCAAAATGGAGCAGTGGCCCAGAAGGGCCTTTTGGAGCATCTTCTGTCCATATGAGCTCTTCCTGTGCTTGGAGCCTAGCAGATCTCAGGAATCTGTCCCAGTTGACACTCCTTTAGGCTGGGGAGTTGGAGTAGCTGGTCTACAGAGATCCTTCCAACCTCAGCAGTCTTGTGACCCTCTCTACTTGCCCTCTTCTCTGCTCATTCCAGGCCTTTCCCTCCTTATCCTTTCTCCTGGCACAAATGAGCTGAGATCAAGCCATCAGGTTGTTCTAAAACCCATCCCTAGTTTGAGCACAGTAACAGTGTGCTATGGCAGGAGCAGATTAGTTCATTCCAACCGTATCCAAGAGATACAGTAAATCATCTGCCTTAGTATCAAAATATTTACTAACAGCTCACATGAAGCACTGAGCTGGCACAAACACTTTGCTAGTTCAGATTTACTGGAGACTGTTCACAAGGGAACCTTGTTTTAGCAGACTTTCTGCCTGATCTGGTATTGCCATCCCAGTGCCAGCAGAAAGACAGCGTTAATGCAATGTCACACAGTCTGATTAATCCAGCAGGAATGGAATCAATGTTCATGCTTGATCCAGATCAAACTTGCAGTGAATGGTGAGCTGCACAGACTGCACTAGTAGACACAGCCTAGGAAGTGTTACCTTGAAATTCAGTTAGAGTAAACCTACAAAAACAGTAAAATTAGGAAAATTCCCAAACTTTACATTAGCCCTCAACTGCAATGGCAGAACAAGCAATAAACATCCTGCAGTCACATCCTATTACATTCAAACCTCCATCAGTTTAGGACAACGACATATGCAAACTCTGTCAGCAGGACGTTTGATCACTTCATGGAGTTCCCATGGTTCATCCCTATTAGCTGTAATGAAAACCTTCCTGTCACTGAATCTCATGTGGGCAGATCCATCCCCCTTGTCTCTGCAAACAAGATGAAACTCACCTTCTCTCACGGTGCCCCTGTAGCACACAGGCAGATTTCTAACATCCTGAAGAGAACTGAAGTGCACAAAACAAAGAGCAAGTTTCAAACACAGCAGCAGCAGTTGTGGCTGGGAGGATGGTTCAATGCTTTGCTTCTCCCATGAAGTGCTGTCAGTACAAATCGAGGCTGGAATCTCAAATAAAATGAACTAGTTTTTACTGTCTGGAAACATCCCAGAACTTCCAAGTAATCTGGTGTCACATTGCCAGCAGAATTGGGCAAATGATTTATTCCACAGTTTTGGTCTCTTTTTTTTCTCTTTCAACATCTGTGAGTAGCTCAGGATGTCTTCAAATATACTGCTTGATCAGATTTCTTCAATGGAATAAAGGCAGGGCTTTTTTCCACTCCGTGATCATTATACTTGGAAAATCAGACTTCTGCCTTACAGTGAGCTGTGTTGCAGTTTCTATTCCTGACACCTTTACAGGATGAATTAAGAGCCTTTACAAGTTACCCAAACTGTGCCTGTGCAATGCATACTGGGATTTAGGTTGACTAATGTATGCAACTCGCTGTTGCCCAAAGCAAAAGGAGCAGTTGTCTTGGCTGAGCCAAATACTATCCCAGTTCCTCTTGTGGGATCACTTGGGATGCATTCATGCTGTGTATTGAACCCAAAGAAGAGGGCTGGTAGACGTGGCCCAACCACCCATTCAAGAGACCTAATAAGTTATGTCAAATATCTACTGCACAACTCCAGGAAAACTTATAAGAAATCAGAAGCCCACTAAGGGTGTTTTAGTGCACATGGACAGATGAATATTAAAGTTATATTGAGATGGGGGATAACAGTGGAGGCAGTTGCACATTGTTAGTCCCAGCTCAGAAGAATTCAGGCTTTAGAGCATACTAGAAAGGAATATTAAGGGTGTGGTGGGAAATGGGATTCCATGCAACAAGGAAATTACCTTAAAAATAATTCAATGCACACTTTAAATGCTTGGTGTATCAGACTGCAAGTTGCAACAGAGTGGTTTAGAGATATAGTTCATTGGGGGAAAGAAATCATGTACTGCAGATAAATGTTTCCCTCTTGTCAAGCAGCTAAAGAAAATTCACTAAACAAAGAAAGGACAGTGGCCTAGAAATAAATGTAACCCAGGTGAACAGGTTTAAGGTAGAAACCAACAATAACTGGAGGCAGCAATGCCTAAATGTGCTGACATTTTCCATTATGAGACTCAGTTTTCACTTTCTGATAACTCGGTTCCTTTAATTCACTTGGGCTGCAGCTCTCCCAGCCAGGATCTGCTTCAGACTGGGTTTGGAAAATTGCTCCTATGGATCAGTGCTGGGGTAGGGTCTTTATGAATTTATTAGCCCTGACAGTGAGAGCAGCCCATGCAGGAATGATGCCACAGTCTTTCCCTCCACAATGTTTTTAAAATCAGGAAATTCATCCAAACATTGCATTAAAGCAAGGATCTAAAGGGAAGTACCAAGGAATTTGAAGATGGCAGTGAGGAGGCTGCCCTGATCTGTTGTCCATATGGCCAATGAGCCACAGTTTCCCTGCCGGGCAGAGGAGTTGTGTAATATCACTGCAATATCACAGATTATAATGCCATACAATACCAGATTTTCCATTTTAGCCTGGGAGAAAAAAATCTATAAAAATATTATTTTCACATTACAGTTTCATTTGAAATATTTATTACTGTTTGTGCCTAGCTTCAGCAGCAGAGAGAATCTCCAGTTTCAGGTTTGTTATGGCTATTTCAGCGAGGGGCATCAGTTGCATCCACAGATGGATTTTGATGCCTAAATATCTCTTCAGCTGTTTAAATCCAACACACATGCTGACATTCACTAATGCTCTATCGAGCAGTCATCTTCTCTTGAACAGACTCAGCCCTTCTCTGCTTTATGGGCTAACCCACCCCATGTCCTGACACTACTTTTCTGCTTACAACCCCGACTGGAGACTTCTGCCCAAAGCCTGGGTTAAACTCCCTGTGTCTGATCCAGATGCATGTTCAAAGCTTTCTCAATTCTGCCAAGAGATGACCAGAGTTGACCCTGGACCCAGCAGAGAGAGATAAACAACTGTCCTATGTATATAGAATGGTGCCCTGGTGTGGACAGGCCAATGTGGACAGGCTTTTTTGGTCTCTCACACTGGACAAGATACTCAGTGGTCAGGAAGGAAAAAGCCTGTGATGCTTTTGCTGCAGCTCAATGGGTTTGGCCTTTGCCAGGCATCGGGGTTAGCCAGGTTGGCACCCTCCTTCTTTGCTGGTCCAACACTGGAGCAGGTTGCCCAAGCAGGACGTGGAGTCTCCATAATTGGAGACACTCAAAAGCCAGCAGGACTCAGTGCTGAGTGAGCTGCTGTAGCAGGGCTAGATGATCTCCAGAGCTCCTCAGTGACTGTGACACTTCACAGTTATCTCAGACTCTTGTCTTCTGAAGACCTACATCCTGCTGAGAAGTAAAATGAAGAGATCCTTTATTATACACAGACTAGATGAATTCTCAGTAATTGAACAATTTGACTTTTTTATGAAAAGCACATGCTAGTTGTTATATGACAGGACTGTGGGATTAGATGAGCCAATTTTGATTTTAGGTTAATCCTGGGAACATTATTTTGTGATGCTCAGAAAGCTATTAAATCATAGGCTGACCTTGCCAAGATTTTCAGCTTCTTGCTTCTTTTTACACACAGTCCCATAGTGCAGATGTGGGTGCAGATACTTGACACACTTTTATTTCCAGGAGTTTGTTCTGTATTTGGGCATTGTTTGGGTCAATAGTGGCAGGATTTGGACCTTTGTAATCATGTTAAACTGCCTGCCAGTGCTCTCATGTGCAGAAGAGCTCCAGTCCTGCTGCCTGTGTCGATATTTCCTTTATCTGGCATGTATCCTTACATGAAGTTTCAGTGCAGATCCCACTTTTCCTCAAACACTCCCTAATCTGTTCTTTGGAAGGCTGCTGACTTCCAGATGGAGCTGAGGCACTTTCTGAGTAGTCATGTTCATTATAAAAGCACAAATTGGTACTTGGTGCTTGAAGTTAGCTCTGAAACAGCCTCCCTACAATCAGTAGTGGATAAATAGGGTGCTCAGTCCTGTTCTTATTACCATGAAGCCAGAAGAAATCTCAGCACCTCTGGTGCAAATTTCAATGGAATTCAAGGATTTATATGGGTGTAGGCACATGGATTTAGTCTGCTTGCAAAGGAAAATTCATCAACTTAACTCTACCAGGATAATTATACTCCCACAACTCCTCACATGAGCACTTGCATGCAGCTCAGTTTTCTGTTTTATCTTGCACTGTGTTGAAAGCAAAGCAAAGCAAAGACACTAAACTGTAAAAAGTATCTGTAGGAAGGGACGTGAGTGGGAGTTGAACTGGTAAAATGATAATGGTGGTATAATTATCCTGATCAATTTTCCATATAGAACAGACTTCAGAAGAACTCATTTGTCAAACTGTGTAAGCCTCAGCCTTTACTCCAGTGGCATCTCTGTTCACCAATCAACATAATGAACATAGGCAATTAAGGTGCACCAGAAACCTGGTTACATTTCCTAAAGGCATTTCCAAATGTCCAAATGCTTGATTTGCAAAATTAATGAGCTGCTAAGCTCCCTTGGTATAAATCAGCACATCTCGACTGACTTCAGCCGAGATCTCTGAAACATATCAGCTGAAGGTTGGGTCCTTTGTAAGCCCTGGACTGCTCTGGGAAGCAGGATTATGGTTATTTTCAATATTTACAATTTGATCCTAGAAGTTAATTTGGACAGTGTAACCAGTAATTGAACAAAATAGCAGCCTCGCCCCAACCACAGGCACTTAGGCTAAGAAAAACTGGCAGTTTCCTATGGTGTGAGTTCTGCCTGTGAGGTGCCATTCAATGCCCTACCATAATGGCCAGGCTTACAGCCCCCGGATTTATCCAAGCAAATTTCTTCCCAGAGAACTGCATAAAACCTGCAGGACTTAGCCCCCCAGAAATCAGCAACCAGCACTGCCTCCTCATTAGCAGTAGGATATAATAGTAGCTGTGGTACATTCGCCATTTGTTAGGTGAATACCATTTAAATATATAAAAGATTCTGGTACTTGATTGTTCAGCAGCAGAAAGCGAATGGATGTCAAGCCCTTTGCTCACAACTGCGTTGGCTAATGCTGCCCTCAGGGGGTGAGACTGTTTCTAAAACCTGAAGTGTTTATGGCTGATTTGAGTCAAAGTGATTTGCTCAAAAAACCACCCCGTATTTAGTGGGTTTAGTGTTAAAGGACCAGCCCTACTCCTACAAATGATCTGATTTCAATTCTGTTACCAGAATTTTGTTCCAGAAACGTTTTGAGGGGAGAGAGTATAAGGAGCAGCATCACAGAGGTAGCGAGTCCTGCCTCAGCAGCAGTGTGACCCCACAGCTTCAGCTCACAGGGATCTGCTCTCGCACCCCTGCTCACACTCAGGAGCAGCACTGATCTGAAGGGAAAAGTGCCATTACAGAAAAGGGACGAGTTTGGGATCTGAAATTGGTCTCTGGCTGCATCCTTCCCCAGGGTTGCTGGCATTCCTCAGCCTCAGGCTTAGGAGGTATCATTAGGACAAGAATGATTTTGGGCCACCTTCACTGCTCTTTCCTGCCATGCTTATTGTAATTGACAAGGCTCCAGGCTATACTAATCAAACATCATGCAAAGCAGGGCTTGAGTATCCTGAGGAAAAGTCCCTAATTTCTGAGGCAAGAGTTTTGGCCAGCTAAAGCAGATGTATGGAAATCCTAAAGGAGACATGTCATTTTAAACGGATGATGAATTATAGTTTTCCCATGAATCCGACTGTGTCACTGCTGGCGTGTTGGACTTGTGCCATATCAGAAAGGTGATTGCAGCTCTGCAGCTGAGCTACTGACAGAGGATAGGATGGGATGCATGGTATAGCATGGGATGGGATGGAATAGAATAGGATAGAACAGGATAGACTGTACTAGAATAGTTCAGTTGAAAGGTGCCTACAACAATCATGTAGTCCAACTGCCTGATCAATCCAGGGCTGACCAAAAGTTAAAGCATGTTGTTAAGGGCCTTGTCCAAATGCCTCGTCAACACTGATAGACTGGATGCATCTACCACCTCTCTAGGAAGCCTGTCTGGTATTTGACATGTAGTACAGTGAGGCAGCTGGGGAATTTCCAAATCGTGTTTAGGGATGAACATCCCAAGCAAAGTCAGCAGAGCACTGTGTGCCAGCTGTCCAAATAATGTGAAAATTAGGCTGTGCATGGTGACAATGAAGACAAAAGTTGTGCAGACCATTGGTCCAAAGTATCACTGAGGCCATGGGAACCAAAGATTGAAAAAGAATTGGAAGCTACCCCAAACATTGTATTATAGAATCATAGAATGGTTTGGGTGGAAGGGACCTTAAAGCTCACCCAGTTCTAACCCCTGCCACAGTCAGGGACACCTTCCACTAGAGCAGGTTGTTCCAAGCCCCTGTGTCCAGCCTGGCCTTGAACACTGCCAGGGATGGGGCAGCCACAAATACATAAATTATAAAAACCATCAGTGACTCTTAGGGGAGTAAATACAATTGCAATAGGCATTTATGTTTCTGGGGACATTAAATAGAATTTAGCAGCTGGTAGAGCTTCCCTAATGTCTTTATAGGTACAGAATCTTCTTCACCTGGCTCATCTCCCCTTACAAATGTGCCTCATTTGAACTGGTACTAGACCTGGTGAACCAAAGTCTGAGATACTGGTAAACAGTGACTTACAGTGTTGATGCTGGGTTTCATTTCCTACTGGAGACACCATTTATCAATGGCTTTGACAGAAAGGGAGGGGTTGGACTCTAAATCTTAAGATAATTCAGGAATTTTTAAAGCTTTCCTGAGATACCAACCACTCCACAGAGAGAAGTCAGAGCATATTGGGAAAAAAAGACAAGAAATAATGGCTAAATTTTGTTTTGCTTTTGATAGCAGATTACTGCTCTGAAAGCTGGGCTGTTAGCAGTAACTCCATTAGAGAAGATGGGTAGGTTGGGCATTTTCTTTGTACATTAGTCATGAGAAAGATGAAGGAGAGATTTGATCTGCTATTTGAGTAGAGTAAGAGATAATAATAGGTGACACATAGGTGACCAAAACATTTAATGCCTCTTTGACATTCGCTAAAAAAGCCAAATGCAGTCAGACAGAGATCACAGTTAAACCTGGCATTAAACGGGAAGTTTAGCCTTGAATATTTGCAACGACTTGTAAAAGAAGAAGACATACATTTATATTGAACAAGAGCAAATTGTCTGCCATATATTTAATTCCATTCTAAAACTGGGAAAGCAGTTGGGTGGACAAAAAGGGAACTGTATGCTTGTTCTTTAAGGATATGGCTTTCAAGTGCCATTGTTCTAGTAAGGAAGTGAAAAAGATTGATTCTACAAGAGGGGGGGACACATCTGAGCTCAGAAGAAGTTGTCACCAGTGGCCACACAGAGGGATGCATGGAGAGGCACTCCACATATGTCTGCCCTGGGAACAGGGAGCTGAAGTAAGAACATGCACTTTAAGGCCATGGAAGACACCAAGATAGGTTAACATGTCCAAAGACAGGGTTAGATTTCAATATGTCTCGGTAAACTTGAGAAACAGTCTAGGGAAAACAAAAAACAACCACAAAAAAGAAAGGGTAATACTCCATTAGTGCTTTGGCATCCGTAGTCCTGTATGGAACAACTGGCTGGAGAGCAGGATTTAGGAAGAGATGGAGGAATATTTTGATTCTATGAATATATAAGCAGTGATACTCTGCTGCTACAAAAAGACCAAGCTACATATAGGGGTCTGTAATTGGGTGTTTCAGTTGCTAGATATGCACCACAACCTTGATGTTCTTCTTAGCACTGGGGAAGCTGTGAGAGACATGTGAAATCAGACTCCACTGTCCATTGTCTCAAAGATTGGTATAAGAAGCTGAGATGGAATTTCACTGTCCATCACCTAGCTGAGGTGGAATTCCACCAATCCATTGCCTCAGAGGTGTGTGGGAGGAGTTGAGATAACTCTTCCTGTCCATTTTCTCAAGGATTGGTGTGAGGAACTGCTGCCCATTATCCCAAGAATTGCTGCAGACACGTGCAGTTGAAGACCTGTCTGCAAGACCTGCAAAACTGGTCCACCAGGAACAGGTAATATGTGACACGAAGAGGTACTCCCCCCAACTCATTAGAGAAGGGGGAAAAGTTAATCATGAAAAGGAGCCATTACCATGGGGATGACTCCAGGACGGCTCCAAAGGGCACTCGCCACCAATGACTACTGTGGACCCTAAGGAACACCCTCCGTGAGACATCGTCATGAGGGCAAATCTATCAGGATGCCTCCAGGGGTGCCTTCAAGGGGATGACTCCAGAAGGATGCCTCCATGAGGACACCCACCTCTGATGGCTGCTATGGACTCTTGGGGGACACTTTGCTCTGATACCGACTATGAACCCTGAAGAACTCCCACCACCGACAACAATGATGGATCTCTGGGACACCGCTAGATCCACAGTGGTGACTCCCTGTCTCTCTGCACCCCAAATTCTTGCTTCATTTCCATCCTTTTTCCAATCTGTCCTATTGCTATCCCCTTTATTACAATAATTTCCCTTTTTAATAATAATTATCTTTTTGTAATAAACCAACTGATCGATTCCGGTACTTGACCTCATTTGTGTCTTGATTTCAGTCTTGGGATCATGAACTGAAACACAGTCCAGCACTGGGGTTTTCTCCAATCAGACCCTGACACAGGCCTCAGCCAGAGCTGGGATCCAGGCTTGGGTTTGCACTTCAGGAAGAACAGGATAGAGGAGAGTGGTGAAGGTGACAAGAGTTCTAGGA
The DNA here is from genome assembly GCF_012275295.1 of Melopsittacus undulatus. Classification (NCBI taxonomy): domain Eukaryota; kingdom Metazoa; phylum Chordata; class Aves; order Psittaciformes; family Psittaculidae; genus Melopsittacus; species Melopsittacus undulatus. The sequence continues at coordinate 10,316,184 of NC_047537.1, forward strand.
AACTGTGGGTTGTTTAAACTACAGAAGGAGGGGTAAGGACAGAACCAGTAGTGCTGAGACCATCTTCTAAAAGGTCTTGTTCAGTTTCTGGGGCAGGCAGGATGAGAAATGGGGGGTGCATTTGGTCCAGAGATGATTCAAATTAGTTGCTGGGAAAGCCTTCAACAAGCTGCTTGTGTTGAAGACTTAAGTGTCTGTATTTGTCAGCCTTACAGAATGGCAGACTTCTCTTGAGTTTCACATAGACTGAGCTCATCTCACCCAAGGGCAGACGATGGACCAGGTAGGTCCATGAGGACACCAGTGACCCTCTGACTGTAAATGTGAAGCACTCAGTTGCTTGCCACAGCATTCTAACATGAGATTTGTGCTCCTGTCTCTGTGCATAGTCAGAATCATAGATAGACCACTGGCATGGGTGGTTTAAGTGCTTGTACAGTCTCCACCAGCAGCAAAGCCTGGGAGATCAGATCAAAGGTCAGCTCAACAGGACTATGGAGAAGGGTGGGGATGATGCAGGGATCAAGAGCAGAGCCATTGCCCCACTGTGAAAATGCATCTTGTGGTACTGGGAAATACTGAGCCATAATGTAGCAGAAGCACAGAGGTTTTTTGAAGGACCCTACATATTTCCAGAGAAGTTGCATTTCTTGCAGCACACAAATAGGCCAAAGCTGAATGTCCTTCACAGAGCAAGGACACAGAAGTATTTCAGATGCAGAATTTAAATAATTTTTGATGACCCATTCCTTACTCGCATTCATTATTTAGGTCTGACTCTTACAGAAACCTGACTATTTCTCCTTATTCTTAAAGACAGATGCTGATGCTGAGCTGGAAGTTTTTCATCTTGTATTTACACTGAGTTGACCTTTGTCTCTCCTCCTAACACAAATGCTGAAATATGGGGAGACAAATACAGCGTATACATTCTGTTCTTAAGGGGACAGAGGATAAAGCCTTCATGACCATTAATGAATTGGTGTATCTCATTGGGCATTTGTATCAAACTTATCTCTTTGTATCATGAGGACCTTATAGCTCCTCAGTGCATCCCACTTTTACTCTGTGGACCTCATATAACACTCAGCTATTTTTGATACAATAGCACCAGCTCTAAATAATGACATGTTACTCCTCAGTGAGCACCAAAACAGTAATGCATGGCCCTACCCTCAGGAGAAGGTCATGTCAGACCCTGCAAAGAGCCCCTGCAAACTCTGCAGGAGCTAAACCAGGAGCGGGCAGAGGAACGTAGTGGGAGCATACCATGCTGTCTTTTGAATTAATCAGCTCTATTCATTAATCCAGCACACTGGCTAGCTTGGTTTTTCTACCTCAGTTTGCTCTTTGTAAGGCTAGCAAGAGCAAAAGCTGGGTATGTCCACTCAGGACAGCACCATCAGAGGGTCTGGTTGACACCAGAGACTTTGAGATGGTTCATACTACAGTGACAGAAATATTAAAGAGCCTGATCAGGAGGGGCTGAGCTCAGCTGGAGACTTTATTGAGTCATGGTTGCTGTAATCACCACACACACTGAAAGCAAATATTCACCCATCAGCCTCCAAATTTCTGCAGCAAAAGCTCAAAGTGCAGGGATGAATCCTGCATCAGCAGCGCCTCTGGGTTTAGGGGGTTATAATGGTTTAAACAGGGCAGAAAATGGTCTCTCCCACACCATCTGAAGAAGGGAGGATAGGGGTTTGTTTGCACGCAGAGCCATTTGTTTTACCTGTGTTCCTTATTTTGCAGGTTTTAATGTGTTCATTCTAATTTCTTGCTCTGGTAAAGCCTCTAAAGGTTGCACATCAGAAATGCACGAAAGAGAATGTCAATCTTGCATAGATTCTACAGATGGAGATAGTGTTTTCTGACCTGAGTGTGGGAAGGAAAGACAGGGAGACAAGTCTCATCCTGCATCTGCAGGTACATAAGAAAAAGCCTTTTACCTTTATAACAAGTCTGAGCTGCAGCTTGAATTCTGGAAAAAAATGACTGATGGTGACCTAGCAACCTTTGGTATTTTAGTTCTCATTTTACAGTATCCATAGGCAATTAACATTCGGCAACCTCCTTTAGAAGCTCTTGCGCTCCTTTAGAAATGCTCATGTTCTTCTGGGGAAGCTGACAGGCTCTGCCAAGTCACCACGTCACTTCAATTCCAAGTGTTCAGAATTGCTGTTATCCAGTCAGGAGAGAACAAAAACATCTTCCTGTTTCAGAGGCACAACCAAGCTCCGGGGGTATTTTTATCGTCATCCTCCTAAAAACCACAATGGAAAGGGGGGATGTCTACTGTAAGGTAGCATTCACATAACAGCCCCTCAGCTCTTCAAAGGAGACATGCAAAGAGGAATAAATCCATTTGTGGAATTTTCGTGGTAGTGCTTTGGTTTTGCTTCTTTCGATGCCTCTATTTCGATTTTATATTCAAAAGTCAAGTCCAGTATAGTCCACAAAACCCTCTGGGGCATTTAGAAGTAGCTGATAGGTGTAACAGCCTGGGGAATGGAAGCTGGGTGGTCATGAAGAGAAAGCAATGCTGGAAATGTTTTTCTATGTGTACAAGTAAACTGAACTATGCACTAAGCCTTGAGATCAAACAAGAGGAAACATCACAGTTTAGGAAAAGCAAAAACCAAAGGCACTTCCCCCCCACCACCTTTTCTCTCTGTGGCTAAACACTGCTGCTCTGTCTGGGTCAGAGTGGCCAATACAATTTCTGGCTTTAAAAACATCTACAATTCCATATGTCTGTGGATATCGGACGTGACAATATTCTGCAAAGTCATTGTGAAGGTGGTGTAAGAAACATTTGTGAATTCCAGAGCCAGCAAATGGAGGAAGAAAGCTTACAAGAAAATAAAAACTCTAAGTGAATGTTAAGAATTTGATGCTGGTTTTGTTTGGCTGGAAATGAAGATCATGTGGAGGCACTTCAGAAAATATTCTGTGGATATCGTGTTTTCTTTTTTCTTAGGCTAAGTGGTCGTTCAAGATTAAAAAGCGAAGAAACAATCAGCCATGCATGCAAAAGGCAGACAGCTCCTCAGACAGTTTGGGCTGGAGAGGACTGTGTGATGGTCTAGCAGGTCAGGCTGACAGCAGTACCCAGGCATGGTGGCATTAAACAGCATGAGCAGGTTGCTCACCTGTGCGTTCCCGAGATGACAAGACCAAGGACAAGAGTACCTCCCCAGCAATAGAGTTTCTGAGAAACCACTGTCTTTAAAAGAGGTTGAAGACTTCAGAAGCACAGCTCAGGATGAGACACAGCCTGGTGTTGTCACTTTGGAGTTTTGCTTTATATTCCCAACAAACCTATAGACCTGAGAAGCTGTGACTACACACCTGGGGTGAAGGATGTGAAGGCTGCATTTCCCATCTGAGTCAAACATGGCTGAATCTGTTTCAGTGAGATCCATTTCAGGACCTCCAACCTGAAATGCTGAGGGAGAAGGGGGGAAAGCATAATGATTTCTCCTGAAGAAATATTCTAACAAGAAAATGAAAAATAGACGACAGGTTTCCCATACAGAGCAAGGAGCTGAATGCTAAAATACATCAAACGAGTGCAGTGCTGCACTCAGCTCTTTCTGTTATATATGCTTGAGCTGTCTGGTTGTAAACCTCAGTGTGCTGTGGTGGGGCACACTGACCCACTGAGCTGTGTTTGTGGTGGTGGTGTGTTGAGAAACATGCGGCTATAGGATGGTGTTAGTGTGTAACTACACTGGCACATCCTCTCCCCTTGGATCATCTGCTTTGTGCTATGGGTCCTGAGAGTGCCCAGTGCCCTGCAAGCACCACCCCATTGCTTCCAAAATGGTAATGGTGGTCCCTGGACAGCTTTTGAAAATTAAAGGTGAGGAGACTGCTGTAAGGGAAACCTTAGAGCAGCTTCTAATATATAAAGGGGCTATAAGAAACCTAGAGACGATATTGCAGGATGAGTCACTGCTTCTGTACTCCCCCTCTGAAATAAATCATCTTTTGAGGACATGGCTTTACTGGTTAAGAAGAAATCGCAGTGTAGCTCAGCAGTGCAGACTGGCTCTGCATGCAGAGGGGATGTGGGGAAACACATGGGGGGCACATGCTTGCAAAGACACAAGAATAACTAACAGCCAAATTCAAGTTGGGTTAGTATTTAAATAATTGGCTCATTTTTTTCTCCAAAGGCAGCCATCAAGCCACTGTCAGCCTGATCCTGATGTGACAGCAGCATCAAACCTCAGTGCTGAAGGAAAAGCCACCACCTGTAGCTGTACAGCTAAAACGTGGAAAGTACTGGAATTACCCATCTTCTCAGGCACTGAATAATGTAACAAACAGAACAGAAACTTCTCCTGCTAGGAGCAGGACGTGTCCCATCATGGGGGTTTCCAGCTATTACAGACCATGTTTTCATATCCTCCACAGTGCAGCCCAGAACCAGTGATGCTGAGACTTCCCCCAGCACCTCTGAGGTCCCTTCCTCTGCCTCCCACCTCTCTCTCTTTCCAGAGTCAATACTGTGTCGCCCCAGACTGCATCATCAGATGTCCAGAATATGAAATACCATTCTGCCTGACGTCACACATACTTCACATTCCCGGCTTCTCATTTCTTGAATTTCCCTTTGCATATGAGGTCTCAAGAAACTTTGGTACCCATTTAAAACAGAAACATGACTTCACTAGAATTGACTGTGTTCTAATTTGCTCTTAAATACTTCTGACCCATCTGATCCATCTGTGTCCCTAAATCCTACTTCCCCTCTTGCCCTACACTGCCAAAATGCCCTTCTGTAGCTCAGAGGCAGAAAGGAAAAGATGCTGCTAGAGCTGCAGAGGGGCACTGTGTCTTGGAGCTGCTGGGCTCACTTCCCAACATGATCTAGGAAGCCAAAGAAAAACCCCAAAGGAGCAGAGCAGCCATCAAAGACAAAAGCCTTTGATATGATCAGAAACTCTCTTCATTGAAGAGAGGAGTGGGGTAGAAACTTCAAGGTGAGAGTCAGGATCAGCAACATCTGAATTTGCCTTGAGACCTTTGAACTGGCCATGTAAAAGCTCCTTTCTTGATTTCTGCCTCCCTGTGCTCCCCAGCACATTTAGCCTGGCTGCCAAGTGATGAGCAAACTTGGACCTTCTGGAGAGCCTGGTGGTGAAATCTGTTTAACACACTCCTCTTCCTCTTCTCTGTGCCCTTCAATTCTGCTTCAAAAGTAATTTCCCTCCCTAGTTTTTTCCATATATGTATATATATATATACATTTACTTAAAAGTTAAAGACCCCATTAGTCAGGAGAGGAATCTGATACACATGGTGCTAACATGCTTTCTGGACAAAGACACTGTAATGAGCACCTAATTAAGTGAAAACTGCCCAAGAAAATCAGGGTGGACAAGGATTTTCTGCTGCCTGTCAGGCTCCAGAACATCTCTAAGTAAACAGGGCAGATGGGCAGAGACTGAAGGAAAGATGGACTCCAGAAACACAAAAACTAGTGATCACCCATAAATAGAAATTCTGAGAACCTGCAGAGCAGAGGGGCATTGGAGAGGGCTCCTGTCCTGATGTGGGGCAAACACCTTGCCACAACCAGGAGGTCCTAAACCTGAAGCCATACAACCCACACCAAACCTAGCCCAGGGCCCTGCAGCTTTTCCCAGATTTTACTGTTTCTTTGCATGATGCTGTGTGTTTGGGTGCCACATCTTCTTTCCTGGGGAACAGCAACCTCTCTGATCCTTGCAAATCAGATCAGCACAATAAAATGAGGTCATAGCCTCCAGTACCAGAGAAGACCTGCCTGGTCCAGCACATGTTCCTGTGGTATTGATCCATTTGTGAAGGTGGCTCCACTGAAGCTGATGTCCTATCCATTTAATAAAATCCCAGACTGGTTTGTGTTGGAAGGGACCTTAAAGCTCCTCCAGCTCCAACCCCTGCCACGGGCAGGGACACCTTCCACTGGAGCAGCTTGCTCCAAGCCCCTGTGTCCAACCTGGCCTTGAACACTGCCAGGGATGGGGCAGCCACAGCTTCTCTGGGCACCCTGTGCCAGCGCCTCAGCACCCTCACAGGGAAGAGCTTCTGCCTAAGAGCTCATCTCAGTCTCCCCTCGGGCAGGTTCAAGCCATTCCCCTTGGCCTGTCCCTATAGGCCCTTGTCCCAAGCCTCTCTCCAGGTTTCCTGCAGCCCCTTTAGGCACTGGAGCTGCTCTCAGGTCTCCCCTTCAGGAGCCTTCTCTTGTCCAGGCTGCCCCAGCCCAGCTCTCTCAGCCTGGCTCCAGAGCAGAGCTGCTCCGGCCCTCGCAGTATCCCCTGGAGGCTGCTTGTCCCCACACCTGACACTGTAAAACCTAGCTATTTTTGATGTGGTTTCTGTCCTGTGAAGGCCGGGCAGCGCCTCCCAAAGCAGGAGCTGTCATGGTCATTTTCACCTTCACTCTGCTGCTGACATGACTGCGGCTGTCCAAACTAGCACAGATTTTGTGATTGGCACTAATTGTTTTGCTGTGGTAACCAATCAGATGTGTTTTGCCTTCCAACAAACCCACTAACACTATTTGCTTGCCTGTTTGCCTTTTCCATATTAAACTGTTCAGCAGTTTTGCTTTTCTAATTCTTACCGCTTTTAGAAATTAGATTAATATATAAAATAACATCACAAGCAGCAGGGATCTGATAAACTCAGTTGGCTAAATGACTGGTGGCAGTGCTTGTTCCTAAATCAGAAGTCATTGGTAAGGTACAGGATCAAACGAATAGTGAGGTTCAGTGTGTCACTGTGTGTGTGCAAATGTGTGTATAAGCACTTGCGGGTGTTTCTTTAAAGCAGCTCAGCATGCAAATATATATTTCTGCTAAAATCATGTTCAAACAGTCAAAGTAGGAACAGATGTATTGAAAATATAAATACAGGGCTTAATAAATATTTTATCATCAAATATTTCAGAAATGTCATCTTTAAAAACATGAAAATTCAGCCTCAGGAGGACCAAAATATTTAATCACTCTCAAGAAATTCTTGAAAGGAATCTCTTTCTATCAAATTCCTTCTAAAAAGAAGAATGAATTTCCAGGTGCTGTGAGCTATATTTATTTTAATCAAAATCAGCCGCTCAGTTAAAGGAGATAGAATAATCAGTGAGGTCATTATTAAGTGAGATAACAACTTCTGAATGAATGCTCTCATTAATCTAATTATAAAATGGAATAGTATCTTACTAATCAGGCTGTTAACTGAATCACTGGAAGTGTGAGGCTGTAATCACAGTTATTTGAACCACGCCAGGCTCCCAACACCGATGCTGTGGGAAATGAAGCAGGAATCACATTCCCCACAGCCATGCAGGGACAATCATCTCCATTGCACTAGTGGTGCAGGTACCTGCTGGTGGAATATTACCTGCAGCTCATCTTCACAGGGCTGCTGGGCACGTAAAAGTTGTCTGGAAACCAATCCTTATGAAATCTAAGTGCAGCAGTGCCCGGTGCCTGGGGCGAGAGCTGTGTTTGGGGGATGCAAACCTCCTGAACCTCTGCCTCCTCCACTGTTACCCCATGTCTTGGACATGAAGCAAGACTCCAACCAGGGTTACTGGGACCTCCAGCAAAGCCCATGTCTCTCTGCAGGGGAGGGGGCTGTTGGAGGAAGCGCATTCAGCTGGGCACAGGCTGGTGAGGAGGGCTCTGGATCACCATCAGTGCCATCTCTCTGTGGAACCTGGTGTGGGATTCACAGCCAGGGATCCTGCCACCCCAGCTTCACCTGGACACACCTTTCTAGATAGAAACACTAGCACTTGAAAGACCCTTTCAACACACTGGGCATGTTCACACCCTCCAGCACTCAGCTCCATTTGCCCCTGTACCCTTTTTACACCTTCCCAGTTTTGGTGGATGTTATAGAATCCCAGACTGGTTTGGGTTGGAAGGGACCTTAATGCTCACCTAGTTCCAATCCCCTGCCACGGACAGGGACACCTTCTGCTAGACATGAGGTATGAGATACTGAGTTATTGAGAGGAAGATATGAGTGAATGGAAAAACCATGGTGTTCTTCAGAACAAGCAGATCCTGTTGGGTTTTTTCCCCAATTAATTTGTATCTCATTTCCCTTCATGCTTCACCACAATGACTCAAGGTTCTACTATGCATTTAATTAACTTCCAAGGGGTTTTCCGTTATCCAGACAAGATGTCTCCTGGGTCTGCCCTCACCATCCAAAACCACCCTCCTCTGTCTTAGCAAGATCCACCCTCTCTGTCCTTGTGAGGAGCCAGCATGAGGGGCTGGGGTGGGCAGAGCCTGGCAGGATGGGCAGGCAGTGGGATTCTCAGGGGCTCTGACCTCACATATCCTGCAGACCACGGGCAGTTTCCTTCTCCAGTTTTCCTCTGTAAGCTGGTGATTGCTGGTGTTTTACCAGCATCAGTGTTCCTGGTCCACTTCACACCAGGGTGAGAAGGGATCAGCAAGAGTAAGCACACACACACGCACGTGCTGCACACATTGACCTACCACTGAGGCTTATTGCTAAAGGCATACTGAATCTTCCTCAGCCAGAATAGCTAGAGGAACTCATGTCTCCCGCTGTTAAGAGCAGGCTGGTCAGTCCTGACCTGGCTGGCCACTCATCCTGACAAGCGTTGACACCTCTGGCTTTTGAGGCTGCAACAGACAACATTTTGTGCAAGTTTCTGTTTCAGCTCTAAACCCTTCATCCAGCCTTCACACACCTGATATTGCTGTCCTCAGCTCCTCTCTTTGCTGCTTGCTGGGCAGCACAATTTGGAGTAGAAAATGTTGCCAGCCCATCTCACCCTGACCCAAGTCATCCAGTAACTCCACAGTGGTGCCTCTCAGGTTGCTCTGCTCAGGAGGAAGACAGAAAGATACTGCATCTCTAACTGAGGAATGCTTGCTTGTCATAAACCATATCCTAACAAATACATGCACTGGAGCTTGATGAAAAGCTGAGGTGACATACCCCTGAGTGAGCTTTCCAAACAGCATGACAGCGCTTTGGGTATTTGAGAAGAAAGATAACATTGTACAAACTGTACAAGATGCATGCAGCTGTACCACTGCACCAGCAAGGAATGCATTTCAAGGGGAGCAAAGGTTTATTTCTTGCCTAGGTGTTTTCATAAATCCCAGCCAGTATCTTCCTGTATTTTCAGTTCCCAATTTCCTTTACATTCTGACATAATCATTTATTTCCTTGGTGGGAAGAAAAAAGAGAGAAAAGATTTTTCTCCTACTTATTAACGCCCGCTAAGAATTTTCACAGCTATTAGTGAAAACACAGGATTTGATTTCACTTCTGCAGCTACAGAAGCAGAGTGATGTCCTACCAGGCTTGTTTTGAAATTTCCAGAAAAAAATGCATTAACAGGGGAAGTGCAGTTCATTACAACACACCCTCTATTTTCATATAAATAGAAAATACACATGTATAGGTGAATTCAGATTTTGACAGATGATTCGAAATCCATTTTTTGAAATATGAGATACATTTAAATTTAAATGAAATAAGAAAGGTTGGAACCTGTTGCAGAAAAAGCCTTCCTGCCTAAAAATTTCAGGTCAGCTCCTGTGGATTATGGGAAAAACATCTGCAGAGAAGCGGAGTATGTGAGGAAAGAAGAGCAGGGTTAGGCTGAGGGATCAGGCTGGAGGTGGGAGAGAGGTAGGGCCTGTTTCCTAGTGCAGTAATAGACATCATTATTTTATATTTTCTTAGATGAACAGTAAGAATTACTGAGGTGGTTCAAAATAAGTGCTTGGTTTGAGACTGGCCAGAGGAAGGTAAAAGATGCCTATGCTGGAAGTTGGATGTTAGCACATGGAAGATGCCACACGGGGCATCATACTTTGTCCTGCACATAGAGCTCCTCCTGTCTCAGACTTTGTGTTGCTTCTTATTTGAACTTTCCACTAACAGGAAATCTTAAACCCTTCATTGTAGCTCTGCTTTCCATAACTTCACATATCATGCCATACAGGGACAACATCTTGGTCATGGACCCTCAATGGAGAGTGAATTTGCTGAGTGACTTAGGGAATTTTCACGAGCATTTGGAATGTCACGTGCCTGAGTTGACAAAAAGCAATCAGTGTCATCTTCCCATGATACTGCATTGAGGCACATCACACTCTGATATTGAAATCACTGTCATCCAGGCATTGCCACAGGAGATCAAAGCTTCAATTCAGGAACAGGGAGTTCACTTTAAGAACATTAAAATTCAAGGTATGAAACTATGAAAAGGGTGAATTAGCCAAGATGTAAGCCTGATGGCCCAATTCAGTGCTAATATAGAGAGAGAATTATAAGTGTGGGTTTCTCTTGCCAGGCTATGCCCTGGACCCTGCTGAAAGCTTGAATGTTTCCCTGGAAAGCATCCAGAGGCAATAGTCCAAGATCCAGACTGATTTCATTTGGCTTGTTGAGGGAATGGACTTTCAGGCTGTGGTAGTTTCTTATAATAGCCAGAAGATGGTTTTAGTCCTATTACAGACATGTACCACAATTGGCTTTGCTCTTTGGGAACTGGCACCATTTGTGGATTAATGCATAACGCAGTATCTGAGGGTGGAAATGTTCTCACCTTTAATGAGTTGGAAGATTTCACTCAAAGTAACCTGACTTGAATTGTCACCAAGGTGCCATACAAAGAGTCCTGCCATAGGATGGTGAGGATTAACAGATCATACACGAATTAAAGATGCTTCAGAAAGTATTGCTGAGGCTTGGTGGGTTCTCCAATTGCTCACCGGGCTAGTTCTTATCTGACTGAATTCGGAGTGAACCAATTTCATGTACCCCTAGGTTGATATCTTCAGTGTCACAACTCTCATCTAAGGCCTTAAGCAAACCTGATGCTTTTTACTGTATTTGTTATCAAGTCCCGTCAGTTCCTCTACACTGCAGCATTCATATTTGAAGGAAACTACAGATCTGGAATACAGACCTTCACCAGGTAGAAGGTCTCCACAGCTGTTTCACCTAAGGAAGATAAAGCCCAGAGCTGTTACACTGATCAGTGGAAAGCATCCTCAGGCAGCACTGCTCTGGAGGAGCACCCAGCTATGCTGTTTGAGGACATTCTCCCAGTGCCCAACACAAAGCCTTGCTACATCATTTTAGTGACTGCTTTGTAAGCAGAGGAATAGCACCAACGAAGAACCTTGGCACCAGTGAAGAAGCTTAGCTCATGTATGACACTGCACAAAACTACCATTCCCCTTGTGCAAGGTGGAGACAACATCCTGGTGTCCATGTCCCAGTCCCTGAACTGGATCTCTCCAGTGGCAGGTCGTATCCCCCGGTAACAGACTACCCCTCTGACACAGCTTATTGTACCCTCAGCCCCAGCAACTGATGGCTGTGGCCCCACTGCAAAATCCCATCCTATTCCTTAGCTTATCCCCTTCACTACGCCTCTCTCCTGCCCCAAACCAGCTCTAACTGCGAATCCCAAGCCCCCCAGTGCTCCCGGCCTTCCCTTCTTCTTCATCTGCAGTGCAGCCCCCTTGTGCCTGGTCCTTGTGGAGATGTCCCCTGCCTATCCTGCCTACCCAGACAGCCCTCACCACATCATCCTCATCCTGCACATCCCCTGCCCCTGCAGCTGCAATGCTCTGGCTCCTGCTCAATGGAGGGGGCACCAGGGACTGTGATGGAGTTGGGAGCCTGCAGCACCAGGCAGGGATGTTCCATCTGCATCCAGGCATTGGAGTACTGCTACCATGGGAAAACGTCTGCGGAAGGCACCGCAAATGCACTCAGGACCAAAATCTGGTGTATTAGCTGCCTCTTTGCAGCGGATGCGTGGCTGCTAGATGAAGGGTGAAGCACTTAAGATAAAGAAGAATATCCACCATTATTAAGCATTCCCTTGCACCATTTAGCAAACCACATAATGCTGATACCCTCATTATTTTGCCTCAGGAGAAGCATGGTGAGTTAAAATTAACAGTGATTCTATATTCATTGTAAGCTCCTAATTAACCAGGCTGGGCCATGCTGCTTCAGCCACAGAATTCCCCAATATTTAGCCATTAGTTCTTTCCAATTTGGCTTGCTGCTGCTTCTGGCAAGTTTTGTCTCATAAACAATTATGCTGAATGCCAGATGTCCCAATAGACTGCTCGACTTTCACTAGTGGCTGTCTCATCAGGCCAGTTCTGCTGGAGCTGGGGAGACAGTTTGACATTTGACATCCGTGTGTGTGTGCAAAGCTAAGGGTCAGCCAGAGTCCCAGAAAGGACTTTTAATTACAGCAGCCTCATGGGCTGAACAGACACATCTGTACCACAGCTATTTTCTGACAAGCCAGCACCCATGTTCCATGTTCCAAGGGGACCCACTGAGCATCCAAGCTTCTGCCATCCTCTGAGATGGATTTGCACAGGAGAAGGATTTGGACACTGACCTGGATAGGTGGACAGGGCAGAACATGTATTAGTGCAAAGCCAATATTTTACTCTGCAGGGAAAAATAAAGTAGAAGTGCTAAAAACGAGGCCGAGGCATGGTTTTCATCTACACTTCTGTGTGCAAGAGTCCTTGAGGAGCTGCAGGTCTTTTATTTGCAGACCCCCAGCAGAACCATGCACAGGGTTAACTTGTGGGCACGATTTACGCCTCCAGGGCAGGATGCTCCCAGGCTGGCTCCATGTACTGTGGGGTTAAAAGCAGAGCTCTGGAGTCCCCTGTGTGGGGCATGAGAGTGGTGGATGATACCTTTTAAATGTCACATCACCACCCCAGCCAAGTGGGCTCTGCTGAGAGCCTGGGACTTGTCCCATGGCCAGCTCACACCACAGTGGGCATGCAGAGAGGCACTGGGTGTAGTGAGATCCTCCCATGTGCTGTCCTCCAGGAATGCCCTCCCTCCATGGGGCTGCTGCTGGGATCAGGGATTGCCAGCAGCTCAGGATCGGGGTGCTGTGCTTGGCCATGCCTTGGCAGACCAGGGTGTGTGATTGCAGTTTTACCAAAGGAACACAGGAGATGGTGGGCTAAAGAATTGCTTTTTTGTTTAAGGCAAACTTCACTAAAGAGCTGTGTATTACAAGAAGAATTTTTATAGTTGAAAAGGCTTGATTCACATTAAAGTGGAGGGAAGCAGTTGCCAGCTGAAATTCCCTGGAAAAGAGTCTCATGAGATTCAGAAGAGAAGCAAAGAAATGTGCGTTTTAATATAATATTCTTTCAGATTCCCACATAAAACGCTGCATGTTTTTATGCTCAGTGTGGCAGCTTACTTTTATTTTAAAATAAACAATTGCAGGTTTAATGGAAGGGCACTTGTTGACAGACACATTAATTTCTCGCTGGAGAAACAGAGAAAAAGCACAGGGAAATTCCTGAGACAAGTGTATTTGAAGATAAAAGGCTAATGATATTTTGTGTTCCTGAGCTGCTGGTGTAAGTAGCTGAGATTAATTGATCAAGGTGGAATAGTTCCAGCTGGCTCTAGGGCAAATAGTGCAGTGGCATTAACGGGTACCACTATGAAGACACAGGGGTGGCACACAGGGTAAGCAATCTCTTACCAAATAGGGTTTGGCAGTGACATTTTACTGTGATTTTTAAGCAAGTTGAGTAATAACGGAGCTTTTCTACTCTGTTGTCATTTCTAAAATACTCCACTGGTGTCCATTCGCCTGCTAGACCATTCTCTCAGCAAACAGAAGGTAGCAACATTTGCTCGTAATCATGAGCATCTTGTATTTTACATCCTGTTCCCACACTTTATTTGCTCATATTTTATATGAGCCCTTTGAAATGGCATGAAGTGCACTTCTGAGAACGCACAGTTCACTTCTGTGGTCCTTCCAAATGACTGTCCATTCTCTGCCTCTTAAAGCAGGTTCTTCATGGAAAGGAAATGACATGTCTTGTTTTTGACACTGGAGTTGTTTCAGTACAAGCAGAGAGGTTGGGCACCTTCCATCAGAGTCAGCACTGCATTTTGGCAGGCAAGACATGGTTCAGGACATGATCCTTCAGACTGGACCACCCCAGATGTTGCTGCCTGTGACAGGCAGCACAACTTTGCTACAACTCTTTAATCAACAGCATCACATTTGGATTTGATCAGCAGAGCCAGTCCTGATCAATCACTTTGTCTTGAGTTTAGTTCAGACAAATGGAGGGCTCACTTTATTGCCTGCAAATAAGGCTCTTGGTTTAAAAGGTAGAGGACAATAAGCCAAATGAACTAAGATGACTATCCTGAGCAGCTTAGGGACATAAGTGAGGAAGCAGTGGGAATGTGTTAAAATCAAATATGCAAAAGTATTTGGCATGGGCTTCCAAAGCAAGTGGAAAAATCCTGGATGGTTGGGCTCCAGGTTTAACACAATGAATAACTTCATCCAAAAGTCTTCAAATACCAAACAGAGAGGCTGCAAGAACAGGAAGTAAGAACCGAGCAGCAAATAGACCTACATGTTGAATCTCAGAGAGTGCAAGAAAAAAGTGAGAATTGGTTCAAGTCAAGCTGAGTTAAAACTGAATTGAAGCAAATTGTAAAGGACTTATTCATGTTATGACTAAAAAAAGAAGACAGGCAGGGGTTTCTGATCAGTAACAGTGAAGATTAAAGATCTGGATGTAACCCCCAAACTACATATTTTGTATCACTCTCCACTAACGAAGAAAATGTTGAATGCAGGGACAACAGCAGGATGCTGCTGTGAATGAGGGTATAAAAACAGAGCTGATCACACCCATAGAGGAGCAACTTCTGAACAACTCAATGAACTGGAGCCAGAGGGGCCCAATAATCTAAACCTCAGACATCTAAAAATAACCAGAACATCAAACTGCAGGTCCAGTAATGATTATTTCTAATCAATCTACTAAGTTGAGGGTGGTGCTGGAGTAACAAAGAGGAGGCAAGTGAGCTCCCAGGGTAAAGGAAAAGAGCGAACTGGCACCTATCAGCTGGCAGTATCTGAGCTGTTAGAGCCAATTTGGACAGAGAAGAATTAAAGATGTGGGATAAATGAAGAGCGGTTAGAGCTCAGCATGGGTTTATTGAGGTAGATGGTGCAAGACTAACCTGACAATTTGGAAAGAAAAGGTGGGTTTCTTGATAAAGAAATGTAGTACCTCTAACCACTCACACTGAACAAAGCGTTTGATTCTGTATCATAGGAAAAGGTTATCTAAACTACAGTAAGGGACAACTAGGATGGGTCTGAAAAGGTACTTAGAAGACAAGATCTGGCAAAGCTGCAAGGTCTGGCTGGAAGGAAGCCTCTAGGGAAATTGTTGTGCATTCAAATGTATTTAGTATATTTGATAACGAGTACCACAAGATATGTATGTGATGTGACCATGGGAAAGGCAAATGTGAGCCTGGGATGGTTTCAAGAGAAGTCAGGAATTACGAGTGTGATGTGACCAGACACCTGCAAAGCTGGGTTTGGGCTCTCTGAGAGCCATAGAAGCCACCAGATGCCTGAGAAGAAGTGACACAAACTCATGTGGCCATGGAGAAAGGTGAGAAAGGATGGGGTGATTTTCCCTAAAGACAACGGGGGAAAATAATCAAGTAGGAGAAGAGTGAATCTGGGAACAGAGGAATGGCAGCACAGGAGCAGATGGATGCCAGTCAGGGGAATACACATCAATTGTGCATTGGAATAAGGTTTGTCCTGTAAGAAGTGAGCCTCAAGCCCAGTACTAGAGGAATGGGGGACACAGCAGGGTCTGAAGGAAGATGTGCCACAGCACAGGAGGCTGGTTCGTGGTTCCTGGCCTCTGCTCCCAGAACCCTCATAAAACCCAAAACATTCACATCACATCCTACCATGCCTGAGCTGGAAACTGCTCAGCTCTCCATCTAAATTTGAACAGATGTTGGTTAATTCAGCAAATGCTACCCCTCTGGGGGTCTGCCAGAAATTCCCTCTGGCTTCTCCAGCCTTTCTCATCCTCAGCCATGACTGGTGTTTTCCCCTGACCTATTTCATGTATCTGGTCCTCTTCAACCCTGCTGTAGGCTCACCCATACACACATCTTTGTCCCAGTCCTCACCTTGGATTTTCTCAGCTGATTCACCTCATTTGTTCACTGGAGAATAATTTTTCTGCTTGCACTGACACTGCTTTTTTTCTCTTTTTCATTTAAAAAATGCTGTGTAAAGGCTTACCAACCAATTCAGCGTGTTCTCAGCCCAAACCCTGCCCTCTCAGTGTTATCTTCAGCTCTTCCTTGAAGGATCACAGTAGGATTTCTCCAAAAAAGCTCCAAAGTCTTTCCTTACATGCCTTCAACATGCTTGATTTGAGACAACCTTGGTGCGTTCACCACCGTAGCTGAGTTCTGTGAATCTGCTTATGTGATGCTGATGCATTTGTTTAGCAAACCAAATGCAATGTTTATTAATAGTACTGCAAGAAGAGGTTGATCCCATTTCTTTTTACTGCTTGTCTCCATGGGAAAAATCACATTGCTGTTGTGCTGCCTCCACAGTGAAAAGTCACCTGGATGGGAAAATATTAGCCAGTTCTATTTCCAAATCCATCATGCTCAATGCTGGATATCAGTGTTGCAACTATTTTGACTTCTAAATATCTCCCTAGATAGCTCAGCTGGTTGCAGTGCCAATAAAACCCACTCCCTTGATATACGTACTGAGAGTGTCTGGGGTTTTAAGCCAAACAGAATCTATCCAGCTTTCATTGATCATTGCTTGGTTTCATGGCCCTGTGATTACAGAAGTGTCCTGCTGGTGGAAATTCTTACGAGCATCAGCTCAGCCAAAATGTTGTTGCTGTAGCATTAATTTCTGGAAAGGGGTGAGTTCATCAAATCCCTGGACATCCTTGTGCCCAATACAGGGCAGATGTCAGAACTGCCTTTGGTAGCTGTCATCACAGCATCTGGAGGAGGCTGTCACCCAGGATACTGCTGGTAGAAATCCCCATGGGCAACACTGATTTCTGTAACATTTCCAACAGGAATCCTGACTGCCTGTAGGATTTTGAGAGACAGGAAAATATATTATTCTTTTTTCCCCTAGGATTGTTTTCTCCCAAATTTTCCATTAGTGCTGCCTCTGAAACCCTTTGCCCAATTCAGGAGGAATTCCCATTTTCCAGCTAACAGCTCCAGAGAACCTGTGGCTGCCCCATCACTGGCAGTGTTCAAGGCCAGATTGGACACAAAGGCTTGGAGCAAGCTGCTCCAGTGGAAGGGGTCCCTGTTCATGGCAGGGGTTGGAGCTGGAGGAGCTTTAAGGTCCCTTTTAAACCAAACCATTCCATGATTCTATGATTTCAAGGCACATGACTGCAGGGCTCACCACAGTGGTGAACTGGCTGTATTTTCTCTTTGCCTCCATTTTCTCTTTGTGAACTTTATCTTCTTATTAAAAGAGGGAGAAATAATTAATTAACCAATTAATTAAACTTTCTTTGTTTTTTATTCCAGTTCAACTTGCAATTTAAAACTGGCAGAGTAGCTAAAATAATGGTACTTGGGAAGGCAGGCAGGTTTGTACTGGGATTTCAAGATGAACTTTGTGACTTAGAGGGAGAAAAAACTGAAACAGAGGCCTTCATCTACTTTATCTGAGTAATTTCATTCTTCTCAGGGCTCAAGCAGCATTAAAGCACCTGTAACACTGCAGGAGGCTAAATAGAGAGGGGACCAGGTCTACTTTCTGCAGAGAGACTCAGCCCGGCATGCAGGAGTAGGAAAACTCACTATCACAGCTGATGGATGTTGGGTGTGCTCCTGAGCATAAGGCTGGGAGTGGATCCCAGCAGGAGATCTGTGCAGCCATCCACCCTTTCAGCCAGAACCAAGTGTTCCGTCAGCCTCATCTGGGCTATGTGAGGATGAGTTTTACCCTGACAGCTTTTCTTCAACATCTTGCAGTTGGTTCCATAAACAAATTTCAGCCACTGTTGGGGTTTAAACATTTTCAACCTCTCTGTAGCTGGAAAAATGAAAGGATTCTTTCCCCAGCCATGACTCCAATAGTCCCATGGTAGTTGAAAGTTCCTGTCATGGCTGGTGATAGTGATCCTATGCCTGTCACAACTCCGACATGCTCAGATTAATGCCAAAATAACAATTTCTGTGCTTTTGGCACATTGGAAAACTTTCCAGAACTATGCTATCATCAGTAATTATATTTTACCCTTACATTCATGCAACATATTATAATAACTTTGAACTGTAAATGAAGGTGGAGTTTAGGACATTGGACATTGTATAATATATCCACTCCTCTGCATATTAGACTTCAGAAAGCAACAAATGATCATTTATTTTTGTTATGAGAGGAGTTGGCAGAACTGCTTTAATGCTTCAGGTTGTCTGAGAGCTCTGTTTTAAAACGTTGTTCTGGATTACTTAAAACCTTGCCAGAGCTTGAGCTTTTTGTCTGAAACTTTCCAAGTTGAGTTCCTGTCTCAGATCAATGCTTTTATATATTCACTGTTTTTTTGGAAACTGAATCTCAAATAAGTCAATCATCTCTTCAAATGCAATTAAGGGAAATATATTGCTAGGCTAACGTTTAAAAGCTCTTAAAGTTGTTTTGTTGAATAGCTTTAATACCTTCTTGGTTTGGAGCAATATTTGAAGGTTAGGAGGGACGTCAGCGTGGCTAGATATGTGTTTGATTGCTCCTGTGGACAACAGCCAGGTGTCTACGTGTTATGGACTACAGGAAAGAAAATATTTTATTTTTTGTAAGTTCTCAAAGGTGCAGCTAAGCTGTTGGAAGGTCCTTCTCAGCATACGTGCTGTCTGCAGGGCTGGGGTGGAAGTCTGTGACTGCAAATCTCCAGACTTGGGGAATAGCGTGAGATGAGGATGAGCATCCTTACCCCTGCACCTCTGTGGTCCTCATCAGCAGGTGGAAGCATAGCAGGGGTGTGAGCCCACAGGGAGGACAGACATGTAGCTGCTCCATGCAGGCTCACTGTGCTCCCACAGCACACAGGACAGGACCAGCACAGTAAATACTGGTGATAATGGAGGTCTTCTGCAAACAGGTGTGGAAAAAGGGACAGTTTCCACTCCTGTTGCCCCAGTATACCTTTTGCTAGGAATTTTTGAATAGGGGCACTATTCACCGGTCCCCAGTATCTGCAGGGCTCTGATCCAGGAAGAAAGAAGAGTTTTTTTGCTGGAAGCTGCTGGTTTTGCTGCTAAAACTCCATCCTATTAGTTTCTTTTCATGCAGCTGGGTGTTCCCTGCTGAGGCCAGAGCAGGGCTGGGCAATCACAGCTACCACTCCAGCTAGGAGAACAACAGGGGAGAAGCAAATCCAAGCTGGAGGGTGCAGCCAGTGGCTTGGATGCAGGATGGGCACAGAAAACCCCAGAGCCCTACCGGATTATCACTGCTGCAACCATCCTGTCAAAGGGGAAAGCTTCATTAGCAAGGCAAAGCTGTTTGAAGCAGTGTGGGCTTCCTTAGCATGAGGAGGGGGGACGGTGCTGAGGCTGTGGCTGGGAAATTAAATGCAGCTCGTGGGTGCTTCTTGCAACAAGGTACCTTTTTATTTAAAAATTACAAAACCAGTGATTAAAATTCTCTTTCTGCATTTGGCTTTAAAAAAAAAAAAGAAAAAAGAATTAAAAATGCATAAGCCCTTCTGTACTGCATATGTATATTTTATCGCTGTATAATTGGGATCTTCATTAGTTCTCTGGGTGAAGTGACATGCGTTTCATGTGATACAGACACCAATGCATTGATACAGTTCTTTTTTCCCAAGATGCTCCTTCTTAAACACATGCAACACTTTCTAATAAGGACTTATGTACCTTTTGGAGGAATGCTATCACTGAAACACAAGACCCTGATTGCAGCAGAAGTGAGGGCGGGGGGCGACATTTGGAGATCAAGAAAGTATTAATTATGTAAATCCCAAACCCCAGGGTATAATTGCTACTGCTCTCAAACAAAATGTTACTTTTATCTAAATTACTAAAGTGGGAAAAGTGCAATCCAGATTAATTTGGCGGTGGTGAAGCCAAACCATGCAGAGGGGAAGGTGCTCCTGTCGCTTCAAGGAACAGAGATTTTCCTCACTCCAGAGACAGCTCTATCAGAGACAGGAGGGAGAAATGAGGATGGAGTAAACTGGGAGGAAGGTCACCAGTCCTGTGAGGGAAAGCTGATTCCCAGCACTCTTCCCCTTTTTCTGCCAGAATTCAGGGCCCTCTTTTCCTATATAATGAAGAATTAAAAGCTTTCCTCCAGTGTGAGTACTAAATATATTTGAATTCAGAATAATTTCCCTAGAGGCTTCCTTCCAGCCAGACCTTGCAGCTTTGCCAGATCTTGTCTCCTAAGTACCTTTTCATACTGGTTCTGATTGTTCCTTATTGTAGTTTAGATAATCTTTTCCTGTATGATACAGATTCAAAAAATTTCCTCCAATGTGAGTGGTTAGAGGTACTACATTTCTTTATCAAGAAACCCACTTTTGCTTTCCAAGCTATCAGGTTAGTCTTGCACCATCTACCTCAATAAACCCATGTTGAACTCTAACCGCTCTTCATTTATCCCACATCTTTAATTCTTCTCTGTCCAAATTGGCTCTAACAGCTCAGATACTGCAGGGATCAAACCAGCCAGCTTATAAGCACCAGTTTGCTCTTTTCCCTTAGGAACCCAAGGAGGGCTTTCCCCTGCCAGTTGCTGAGAGCACCTCTCCGCCACCCAGGTTACATATTTCTCCTGGTGGCTCATGCCTTTTAGAGGCTGGTCATTAACCAGTGATTTCCTTTCCAAGGCAAAGAATAATTAGACATATGTAGCCCAGAAGCACTTATTTTTTGGCAGAGGGTGGTGAAAAGATCACATCACACCCATAGGGATTTTGAAAGCCAGATCAATAACACAGTTCAGTCTGGACTTTGGGCATCAAGTCCTTGGAAGCAGCAGCATCTCCCTGCTCAGCTCCCTGTACAGGGAGTACTGCTCATCTCACACAACCATTCTTCCTTCACCCCAGCTCATTGGGCTGTTGCCACTCCAGCCTCCTGGCCCAGGCCTGGTCATAAGTGAGCTCAGATCTCCACAACCCCCATAGATATTTGGTGGAAGGAAAGCGAATTGTGAGATGGTCTTGTCACAGTTAGAGGTGATGAAGGGCATGGCTCAGCACTTGTGCAAGCAGGGTCACCTATACAGCTAATGAGCTTCATCCATTTGGATCTAATAGATTCCTGGGAATCTCAGAGACAAGTCACTGGGTGAGATTTAAATGCCTCCAAGAGCCACGGATGACTAACTTGCCAGGCAAGAATCTGACCCTTTATTTATTATTCCAGATGGGTTTGAGGTTGGTGGGGTTCTGGTGTCCTAACATATCAAACTTGATCAACTCACTGTGACAAGCTCTTAACATAAAAGATAGAGTATGGCTATACAAGAGACACTGTGATCCTGACCAGACCTGTCTATGTGCTCACCAGGATCAAACAGCCTGGCAGAAGGAGCTTCCAATGCAACAGTGTGAGGAATTAAGAGGAAAGCCAAGTGACTGTGCAGACACAGTCAAGGGCTGGTCCTGTCCTCAAAACATGTGTCAATGATGTGTGCTCAGTGATTCATAATAAGCTCATTAGAGCATGGAGTTACTCTACACCAAGAAATAGGCTTGTGTTGTTGAATCAGATGTGACACCAGCATACATTTTAAAGAGTATTTTTTAATTCTAAAACATTGTTGACAAATATGTGTCCCACTTTTTTAAAGGACTGATCCTATTTTTAGTTCCCTAACAGAATAAAATCAGCCTTTTCCTTTGTTGTCAGAAATTCTCATTCACTGCTGTCCACTACTGTAACTAGTGCTCTTGTCAAAACACCCAACTGAAAATCCCTACACTAGAAGTCACCAAACTCACATCAGGATGTAATAGAGGTGGAAGAAGGGACATAATGGGTAATATCCATCCTCCTCATTATCTGTCCCTGCCAATGCTCGCTACAAGATGCTCAGAGGGAACAGGACAAGCATGGAATTGCAGTTCCCTGGTGAGTCTCCTGCTTTCAGCACTGTGCGGCTCAAGGATTTTTTGTTGAACATTGTTCTGCATCACCATGTTTCGAATAAATTCCTTCTCATTCATTAATCTGTTTCCCTTCTTTCTGAACCTATTTGTACCTTTAGTCTCCACAAGATGCTCAGACATTGTGTTATGAAGTGTGATTGCGCATTCATTCTCAGGGGATTTTTCCCTTCCTGGTTTTCAGCTTCTTGCTTGATAATTTGAGACGTTGATTTCAGCAATTTGTGTTTGGGAAAATAGTGAACTGTTTTCTATGCAGTGTGTGCCACTCATGATTATGTAAGTCTTTGTCCACCAGTCTCTCTCTTCTCTGTGCAACCATCCAAACTGAGGTGTGGTGGCCTTCTAAAAATCTCCTGTCATGGAATTTATTCTAAATCTCTGGTTATTCCTCTTTCCCATCAATAAAGCTCTTCTAAGGGCCAAAAGATTTCCAGGCAGTTTCAATCAGTATATGTATCATATTCAAAATGTGGACATTCCATGGATTTATACGTGCAATAAGTGGTTTTCTGCTTGCTCCTCGTGGGGCTTTTTTTGTTTCCTAATATTTTCTTTATGAGCACTACCAAGGTTTGCACTGATGTTCTCAAGAGCTCTCTACAAAGATTAAATCTTTATACACATTCATACTATATTCTATGCATCTTTAGATCACACTTGGCATGGCATGACACGTGTCCATACCTTGTATTAATACTTCCCCACCCTCCAGAAAAGGCTGGTCAGACCCACACTGTCCCTTGGAAACTGCCCTGGACTGCATCAGGTGCCTGGGAATTGTTCCATATAGTGTGAATTGGTTAGGAAAAACCAAACCAGGTTAAACCCAACAGTGTATGTTGTAATGTGTAGAACTCCATTGATCAGGAGGGTTCCCTGGCATTATTTAATTCACTGTTGTAGGCAGATTTCCCTGACTCCTGCATGACTCTGAACACATAAAGGTTTTTACTGCTGCATTTTTTCATGTCATTTACATGGCCATTACACCATATAGGGACCTTTCTTTTTATCCCATGACTGGGGAAACTTTACTGAAAGCTTTTTGCAAATCCAAATACTCAAGTTCTCACCTTCAGGATCTGGAAGTTCTCTGTTGGTCAGTTTTGGATGAGATACCATTTTGTTCTGCCTTATGTGCCTGCTTATTTTGTTCTTTATTGAAGTGTCTTCCAGCTTTCCTTATAAAAATCAAGATTTCTCATTTCACAGCTTTCCATATTTCCCCTTCAACTCTTTTTAATAAAGGGCAAGAAATTCTAGTTTCTGGTGCCTAGGTAGATTGAAGTGACAGATTTCCCAGCACAGCTAATAGACTGGAATTTAATTTTTTTCATTCCTTCACAGCTCTTTGGAAAATACCATCTGGTCTTGATGAATTTTATTATTCAATTTTTAATTTCAAGCCTAAAATATAAACCAGTTCCTTAGACTCATCCCTTGTAATGAAAATTTCCCATGTGGGAACGTAACTAAATTCCTCTATTTATTTAACTTTCCTGCTGTGCCCTTTCTTTCACAGTTCTCCCAATGAATTCTGATCTTCCATGAGCTATACTAGTCCTATGGCATATACTAACTTTTTAATGCTTGAAAAAAAGTGTTATCATTAGCTTTTATGTCTTTAGCAAGTTCTTCCTCAAATACATTTTGGACTACGTTAATTTGGTTTTACATTTACTTGCTGGAGTTTATTTTCCTCATCTGAAAGATACCCTTTTAGTTGCATTTTTTATGCTACTGTACAACCATGGCCAGAATTATTTTTGTCCATTTCAAGTTTTCTAATAATGTCCTAGAGCTTCTAATACAATGTCTGTCAAAAGTATCCCCACCAGTTTCAATCATTTTGCCCTTCTGGCCATTCTCTTTAAATTCTTTTTTAACTAGTCTCCTCATTTATTTGGGTAGTTTCTCTTTAAACTGTATAAGAGCAATTTCTACTTCCCCCCTGTCTCCTACAGAGTATTGAACTTCAGTCTATTATGGTCACTCTTGTGGAGCTGCTTTTTGATGGTTAGACCTTGAACCAGGTCTCCTGGACTGTTCCATACTAAATCAAAGGTTGCTCCTCCTCTTTCATATTATCCAAAGAAACAGTCACTTATGCTGCCTGAAAATCTACTCTCAGCACCTCACCCCTTTGTAACATCCACTAATCACCATGGGGAGAATGGAAGACTGCTTTTATTTTTGTGTTTCCTGCCCTGAGAAACCAACCAACATTACTGAGTGCTTGATGACCCCGCGCACCATCATTATGCCTACCCACAGAGTACAGAGCACAGGCACCGGGCTATTTCTTTCTACATAGGCATGAAATGTCAGTCCAGCAGAATCGTGTGCTACTACTGATAGAGTGAACTTCTTTCCCTTAATGATCTTTCAGACCGCCCCCCCCCAGTGTCTCTTCTCCACTGATGCCAGTTACTCTGGTGTTACTGTGAGTTACACCTTAGTAAGAATGTCCTGCTGATGACCATCCTTCTGCCAGGTACCTAGGCAGCCTGTTAAGTCAATACCTTCCTTTAGAATCGAGTCTTCAAGTTCATCTAATTTTTACATTTCTAACATTCAAACAGATACACACAAATATTTGGTATTGGTTCAGCTGTTGTGTTTTTCACACCAAATCATAGAATCAACTCAGGTTGGAAAAGCCCTTTAAGCAAATCCAGTCCAACCATTCCCAGCACTGCCAAGGCCACCCCTAATCCATGGCACTGAGGCCTCGTCTCCACGCTGTGTGAACACTTGCAGGGCCAGTGCCTGCAGCCCTGCCCTGGGCAGCCTGTTCCAATGCCTGAGCACCCTCTGGGGCAGGAATTGTTCCTCAGCTCCATCTAAACCTGCCCTGGTGCAGCTTGAGGCCGTTTCCTCTTGTCCCATGCCTTGTTCCTTGGGAGCAGAGCTCAGCCACCTCGACTGAACAGCTGCAGATGGTGTATTAAGAAGATACACTTAAAACACCATCTCGAGCCAAGGTCTGTTTTGGCCATGTGGGAACCTGCCTCTCATGGGCATATTCCACCAACTCTGAACATTTATTTGATTTCTAGCAGGTGCAGATCCTGATCCCATACACATTTTTCTCATAGAAGTCTCAAGGCATATATTTCCTCTGCTGTGTATTTGGTTCTGAGAGCATTTAGGAATTACACTGTTGACAATTTGCTACAACCTCTTTGTTAGCAAATTCTAAACACAGACTCCCACTACTGACGTTATGTGGCACCAGGAGCCTAGCTAAACACTTTATGAGGTCTCACCTTTGTATCTCAGCCCAGAGCAGCTATCCAAATGTCCAACAATAGGATCTTCCCCAGTTCATCCTCCATTCTGGCACATCACATCCCGCAGTGACATTTTGTGGTGTCCATTGGGCAGGTGTCCCTCACCTCTTGGATTTCCACATAAGTCTCCCAGGTAATAAGGATGGAACAGTAATCCAAACCTTACTGGAAAAATCAAAATTATGCATGTTCTGCTTGGGTTGAATTTATTAGAAGTTATTAGGAATGAGTGTTACAAATCAGAGTTAATCCCCAAAAATGACTAGCTGCAGCTTTCTCAAAAGCACTTGATAAGATTGCTGGAGATGTCCTGCCAACACTTTTTTCCAGCAAAAGATACTTAGAAATTGAGCCAAACCACTACAGAAAACTGCTATTTGTAACAGTTTTGTGAAGATCAGAACCTTAACTAGCTTCACTGGGGATAAAATGACTCCTTTATTTCTATTCTGATATCTTCAATATTAGGAAATGCACAATTGGCTTACTTGTACCAAATCACCAAGGAGTAGAAGAAATTAAGCTTGGAAACAAAGTACCAGAAGCTCATCTATATACAGGTTCTACTCCTAATAGTAGAAGCACAGGAGAGTTAGATGCTATGGAGGTGGTGAAGGAATTAGATAGAGGTAGAGAAGTAGGAAATTATACCCCTAAGTGATAAAGCACTGAGATTTGAATGGAAATGTTATACAAGTGAAGATAAATTCACACAAAATGCATGTCTGAGCACACTCTGAGGAAACAGAAATGGCCAAAGAACTGAGCCAGTGGGAGATTGCCTTTCAAAAGACTGTGAGGGTGAAAACAGTCTCTTAAAATAGATCTGATACCTTGACCTTTCCACTGCCACCAGCAGCCCCTGTGATAGCTCAGTCTAGTGGTTAAACACTTTGATGCATTACTGGCTTTCTGTGGAAATGGGCAAGGCTTGTGGTGGTTCCCTAAAGCAGCTGGAGTGACACATGATGAACCACTTACTCCAGTAATGCTGGATTTCTTTTTCTCCCAGAAATTAGCTCTAAATGGTTTGTTTTGCAGAAAAGTGCTCTGTTATTACACATGTACTTATCATGGGAACATTTCTATCCGCTGATGGCTTTTGAAGTACTCAGAGAGGTATTTTCCCTCCACTACTCATTGTTTATGGTGAATAAGCCATCACATAAGTCACCTGGCATTGCTTTGGCTCCATGACTGGGTAACCGATATGTTCATAGGTAGGTGGAGGGATAGCAGAACTTGTGCAAGCTGGCCAAGCAACCACATGCAGAATAAATGCACTTTGCTGCTTGTTGCTAAAGAAATAGGGAATATACCGAAAACCTCACAGCACATCAGCAAAGAGAACATCCTGCAAGCAACTTGGCCACTAAAAACTTCCAGCAGCAGACAATTTTAACACTAACCGTCGTGGAATTAAAAGGGGTCACCAAAGGAAAACATGAACAGGATTGAAGCTAGATCCCCAGTTTGTGTGAATGAGCATGGTCCAGATCACAGACACATCTCTGGGCTAGGGCTGGTTTAAGCATCTGGGACTTGGCCTTTGGAGGGGATGTGTTCGTCTTCCTGCAGATTTCAAGGAGAGATTCAGCTTCAGAGGACCACTAGCTGCTTCTGGGTGGAAGAGGATGAAACTCTCTGTAAGTAACATTTGTCAGTGCAGAGGGAAGGTCTGAGACAGAGGAGAAATGGAAAATGAGGTACCAACAGCATGGGAGGGGATTCATGCTGAACAAGTGATGTCAGTGCTGAACTGCATCACTCCAACTGACACCCTGGGCTGGCAGCTCTTCAGCCACCTCCATAAGCCCTGTGGACCTGAATGTGATATTAAAGTATCTCTAATTAGAATTGGTCCCTGTACCCTTGGCATATCCAGGTGGGAAAGCAATTTTCCACAGCAATTTTCAGCCAGGAGGTAGCATTGACTTGTTGAGACCCATCTCTCATTGTAAGAAAGGGCTTTACCCCTGCAAAAAAGGCAAAGCCTTGATGTATGCGTAAAGCAAATGTTTCAATAAAGAACAGGCCTAAACAGACACTATCTGGAGACAGAGGACACTCACCTTCCCTCAGGACTTTCTGCCAGTGTTTAATCACCTCCATTGTTAAAACCTTGTGCCTTAGTCTGAATTTCTCCAGCTTCAGCTCCCAGCCATTAGTTCTTATTATGCCTTTCTACACTAAAGAGCCTTTTAGTACATGGTATTTTCTCCCCACGAAGGTACTTACACATTACTCAAGTCATTTTTCACTCTTCTTCCCTACAATCTAACCAGATTCTGCTTTCTAAAATGGATCACTGTAGGGCATTTTGTCCCATCCTCAGATTGGTTTTGTGGCTCTTTTCTGAACCTTCTCCAGTTCCTTTACCTATTTACAAGAGCAAATTTCAGACTGACATCTCATAATCCAGGTAAGCACTTGCATGTGGAGGGAAGAAATCCATCCTTACTCTGCTTTGTGTTAACATACACCAGACTACATTAACTCTTGATGCACTAGGAGCTTACATTTGCTCACTTACCCACAGCAATCTTCAATCCATTTTTGGAGTCACTGTTTTCCAGAAGGTCCTTTTTGCCTTTCAGTGAACGAGCTTGCATTTGGCTTCACATTAATACCTGTGAATGGGCCCATGTGATCGCAATCACTCAATTAGCTGCCTTGTCAGGTGCACTGCAAACATCTGCTGCATCCAGGCTGTGTGCTTCTAAACCAACTCCCGGCTTAGCAAAACCAGAAAATCAGACTTGTTTGGTAGGATCTAATTGCTATAAAACCATGTGGAGCAACTTGTGTTGATTTTCTAGGTGTTCAACCTGTGATGGTACCATTATTTTGCATAGGACCTGTGCCAGGCTAATTTGCTTAGAAATAACTCATGTGAGCCTGCTACATGAGCTTGAATATCAGGACATTAATATTACAACATGTATTAAAATCAGCATCAGAGCATAAGAAATCTACTCAACCTGCTATTTTCGGATGCTGAAGTGTAAGATATGCTGATGTTAAAATGTTTGGACCTAATAGGTGGTGCTTAATACTACCCTGACATACTGAGGGACAGAAGAAATACTCTGCATATCTTGACATACATTTGCACAGTGGTATTTAGCAGCCACTCATGTCATCTGTGTGTGATTTGTCACTCAAATGCATATTTAGTTTGGGTATCCAGAAAGTAAAACAGCCATCTTTCTGGATGTCATTTATTAATTCTTCATTTATAAACCAACGCTAACATGACTGAGTGCATGACAGAGCAGATGTCAGACAGGTCTATGTGAAGGTGGTGGGGCTAAAACTATGACTTGTTGGTTCTCAGCTGAGCAGCTCCTGGGGAACAGGGTTTTCACACAGTGCTACAGCTCAGAGTCCCTTCAAAACAGAAAAGTGTATGTATGAAAAGCATTTGTAATTATCATACAGTGCAGCACATTAGCACAGCTATAGCTACAGTGCTGTCACTTTGTAGTGATAATAGTATATTGTTGGTGGTGTGTTTCTCCCACAGTGACAGCACAGGAACACGGATGCCTGGCAGCCCACATGCAAAGATACAGCATTATTTTACTACAAATATGGGCATAAATACAACAGATTTATGGCATGTACAATGTATACTGTTGGATTAGAGCACAACACAATCCTTCCTCCTTATGCTGTAAGGATGCAGGAAGAAACTGTGGGTGTTCCATGTATCATAGATCCCAAATACTTCAGAGTAACACAGCAAAGCAAGGTCTGTATTGATCATGCATTCATATTACAAATAAATGTGTCTTATGCAGCAGTACTGACACCACAGACCCACAGAGGTGGCTGAGCAGGAGAGAGGTCTGTCACTATGGAGGAGAGGAGGAGGATAAACCCAGACTGATAAAATCTCAGCCCCAGATTCCAGCCCCAAGCTCCTCTTGGATCAGGAGGGTGTGGAGACACCCTGCTTTCCCCTTAACATTTCCTCTGCCCTGTGCTGCACCCTCTCTCCACCTTTGACTCCATCTGCCGTTGCTGTTCTTGGGTCAGAAAGCAGAGAGCATCCCCCCTGCTAATCTGGCCACTTCCCTTAGGCCTGGCTCAGGAAGGAATTTCAGGGATCTTCCATTGCAGCCAGCAGTGCAGAGTTCCCATCCCAGGGCCAGAAATCTTACTTTTAACCAGGCTGTGAGATCTTTACAGGATGGTAACAGCACCATCTGTGCAAAGTGTCTCCTGTAACTCCTGCTTTTACTGAAACAGCCTATACTGAAGGAAAGGCAACTCCACATGAACACCATGTATAAAACTGAAATAATAAAACTCTAACTAGTGACCCACTGTGCCCACACACAGTGATTTAGCCTGCAACCAGTTTACCTCTTAGCACAGGCATCCTCAGGACTGCCAACAATTAGAGTCTGAAGGAGAAAATGAAGACTGACTCTGCAAAGTGGGAACTTGGCTGCTGGCAAATGGGAGCTGCTGGAAAAAGCAAGTCCCAACATGGCTCAGCATTGCCCATGGGTCCCCAGTCCCAGGCTGGGCAAGTGCCTGCAAGAGAATTTCTAACAAGTAACCCCCTGAGCAGCTCAGGAGGCAGAAACCCAATGTGAACAACCTACAAGGGAACCTTAGTTTATATTTGTCCAAACTTTCCTTTACCTTCCAAGGTAAACTCTTGTCAGTCCTGAGAAGTCTTCATGCCTATCTCCATCCAGACAGCAGCAAGGCTGCAGCTACTGTACCCCATTTATCCATTCTACCAAATGACTGAGAAACATCAGCTACATGTTTTTACGACAGTCTGTAGGGACTTACTGTATCTGACACAAACTTCCTATAGCACATAGATCCTGAATCTTCAGCCCAGCATTCAACTTGCTTTCTCCTTCAGCCTATTTCTCCATCTGCAGCTTCAGGCAAGGTCTTCAGGACTTGTCTAATGAACAATCACTATTTTCTCCCCATACCTGATGGCAGCTGTATTACTTCGGTAACATTCTCAGAGGAAACTCACCTGGGAGCAGAGGCAGATCCCAGAAAATATCAATGCTAAAGGTGTTCAGCTGGGCCCAGCTACAAGGTGAAACAGGAGGTTGTAAAGGTAAGGAGCCTGATTGAACTCATAGATGGTCCTACTTTCTCTGAACTATGACTCTAACACCAATGTTTTGCTGATGTAGGGTAACACAAAAACCACAATGTGTCTAAAAAGCGCAGAAAGAAATGGAGTGTCAAGACTGATGTGTTGTATTTAGGTTTTGATGCCTCCAAGAAACCCCCCACATAAGCACCACGAACAGATTCTGGGTCTTCATTCTGTTGACTGTAAATTTCCCTGCAGCCTTGCCTGGTACACTCCATCTACCTGACAACTCCATGGGCCATTGGCTATGGCAAAAGAAAGGAGCATCAGACACATCAAAATCATTTGGCTCTTTGATGGTAGGCGAGTTCTGCCTCCTCGTACCCTCTGAGCCAGGGTCATCTCTCCACAAGGTACAGCATATGTTCCTCTGAATTGCTTCTTCACATGAGTCTTCCTTCCCTGAGGAGCATGTGAGGATGTCTCCTCAAGATAACAGATAGGTAAAACAAGGTGTCTTGGCATCCTTACCACCCCTTTGTAAAGGCTGCATTTTTTTCAACAGCAAATTAAGAAAATTGATCAAATTATTCTGGCATTTTCCAGCTGCTTGGTCACACAGGGTCACTTCTTTGGCACCCTCCTGCTGAGCCTTCCTAAGACACTGCTGCCAGGAGGTTCGTAACTTAGCAAGGGAGTTTCAAAGCAAGGCCTGGAGTTCCCTGTGTCATGGCCTCTGGCAGGTTTTCCAGCCAGCTGGTGACATTTCCTCCTGCAGCTCAGGAGATCTGCAAAGGGAAGCACGAGGCAGCTTTCCCAGCATGGGCTGTCTGAACTGCCATAGCTTGCTCCATGTTTCCAGGTTCAGAGAGGACTGAAGACATGGAGGTGCTGCAGCCCAGCCTTACAGACACCCATTCTTCACACTGACACAGGTGAGCACCACAGTTCCTTTGCTAATTCTCTCATCTGGAGCCTGGTGACCTCCACATATACTGAAGATAAACGTTAAGCAAAGGCAGCTCAAATGCACCTACTCAGTAGTGTAGAGCTGCTTGACTTTGCTCTAGGTACCAGGGCAGGAGGAGGGGACGTGGCACAGCAAACACTAGCATCACACTTCTGGGAGGCCAAGGAGACCCTCTCTCAAATTTACATCTGGATTGAAGTGGCAGCTGTTTGACGCTTCCTGCTATGTTCCCCTGTAACTTTTCCCTCCAGAAAGATGAGGCAATGGCAGTTGAGCTGTTCCAGTTTTCCTAAGCCATGGACCACTGGTCTGGATGTAATTGGTTCATGTCTAACTGCTCATTGTCTTTGTGGAGGGAGCAGTCAATAGAGGTGCAGTGTCTTTTGAGGCAAGGCCCTTACCCCCAAGTCTTGTGGAATTTTGGGAGCCAGAACACTCACATGTGGGGAGTGCATTTCCTCCCACCACAGACCTGGGCTTCAGCACAGGAGATGCTCTTGGCTGTTCTAACATCCACCAGCTGAATTCCCACTTTGGGACTGTCTGTTCTCAGACTTACGCCCATTTAGCATTGGGTGTTATGTCAACAATACTCAGTTCAACCTGGGCAAAAGTGCATCATGCTCTCTCTTTTCTGTATCAGGCAGGCCTCTTTCAGCTTGCCTAAGGTAATGAGGAAGAAGCTCATTTGAAATAGGTCACTGCAACCACACTAAAAATACCTTTGCATTGGTTGAATTGATTTAACTGGACCAGTTTAACTCTCTGTGGTAGCAGCAACCGAAATCCTCATAAATGAGAATTTTTGTTTCTCTAAATGTTCCAGAGCAGAGAAAAATAAGGAAAACAACACATCTCAGTGTCCTTCAGGCCTGTATATCCTGTAAGTAGTCTGTAATCTAGAAGAGACTATACTGAGACATAGAATTCTGGTGTCACATTTTGTGCTCCTATAATTAAAGTGCTTCCATTGTAAACTCAATTTTTAGGGGCTTATAACATTTCTTAAGAGAGTGAACAGCAATGACCTGTTTCTGCATTCTAAGCAGGTTTTAAGGTCATTATGTGAGTGTTAACTTTCCATCACAGTATATTGTAATGAAATGGGTCTTTCAGAGTAAAAGCATTTTACAGTATTGGTAAAAATGAGCATATTCATCTTAATTTTCGCATCTACTTAATTTCAGGAGCTTTTATAATTAAATGTTTGGTTGCACTGGCAAATAGAGGGAGCAAATCCTTGTCATCATGAAAACAATCTTACTTCATCTGTATGCTCTGCTGGGGAGGAATGAAAATAGCTTTACATGGAATTTCTCCTTAGAAAGACAAATCATGACTTTTCCATACTGGAGCAGCAGATGGGTGTTATTTTCTCAACGAATTCAGCCACTGGATCCTGCTCCCCAGCTGGTATCCAGCCACCACCTGCCTGAGAACGTGCACTTTCCAAGGTAACTCTGCTGGATGGAGGTCTACTGCAGCACCAAGAGTGGCCAAATACTCCCAAGGAACTGCCAAAGATAAAATAGAGCTGTGGAGATGGTGAGTGAGAAGCAGAGTGATGGTCACGGGGCTCAGGCAATGCCCTGCTCTTTACAGCTGCACAGGAGGGACCAGGACGCACAAAGCCTTTTGCTTCCCATATGTGAAGGGTATGAGGCACCACATATATCACCCTTCCTACATGCAGGTAAATGCCTTCTCTGAGCAACAGAGCTCCCCAGGTGACCACAAAATACATTGAGAAGGGTCTGGTTCACTACTTTTTTCCTAGGAGACCATCATATTTTGTAGGATTCCCTTTGGGATATTGCTCAGGTGCATGACTGCAGATCATTTCAGGACAGTTGTCCTGGGTTCAGCTGTAGCAGTCATTTTTCTCCTTCTTAGTAGCTCGCGCAGTGTTGTTCTCAGGCTAAAGTTTCTCAGTGCTCAAGAAGTTTAGCTTCTCTCATGATTTTACTTTCAGTCATAGTCAGAATTTCTTTATCTTTAGGAAGCCACCACTCAAGAGTGAGAAAAGTAGAGTGCTCCAGAGATAGGGATCTTGCAACACAGTCACCCACCTACAATGGGTGAGCTCACAACCAGCAATCATATCCATTTGGGGAGTTCCTCTTTCATAGAGTTGTTGTCACATTGGACAGATGGAAGAGAATGAGAATGATTCACAGGCTGGAAAACAGTAATATAATTAAAAATAAACACAACCTCTTTCATCAGTCCAAAGAGGTAGCTCATAGATTTCAGGTTCTTCCATGGGGAGATGATTCTTGGACAGGGTAGGAAAAGACAGACTGACAACTAACAGTTACAAACTGAAGGTAAACATGTTCAGGACAGAAATACAGTACAATTTTTAATAGTGAGGTAACTGATGGCAGAAATAGCATGCCTGGGGACACGGTGGATTTTATCACTTGGAGCCCTTAAATCAAGTCTTGCCATCTTTTCAGAGGCATTAAATAGAAGTTATGGTTTTGATATATAAATTATTAGTGAGGTTTTGGCCTCTGTTAAGCAAGGTCCAACCAGCAGTTGCAATGGTCCTTTATGGCCTGAAGTCCATGAATCCCTGCCTTTCAGCAGCTTTTTCAGTCCAATGATGAGAGAATATTAACATCTTTCAAATTATACATCTGAGAGAAACTCAGCTTCTTAAGCACTGTTCTGAATTGCTCTGCTAATAATCAGGGTTGGAAGCAGCTGAACTGAAGGATTTGCAGATCAGATCCTGTTCACGAGAGCACTGCAGCATGGTTTCTTCAGAAAAATGTCCCTGAACGCGCTACAGCGAGCTCCAGTCTCCACCTGCAAAAGGGAATACACACATCCTGGGTGCTGCTTGGGGATGAGGTGGGATGGGACAGGAACATCGACCTGGGGGACATCAGGAGGGAGAGGAGCATTCTGAACTATGAGTCTATGGTAGCACAATAACAGACACATTGGGCACAGGTAAATGAAGGATGTAACCTAGAAGGATCCAAGCCCCCAGAGAACTGGGGTTTGTGTGGGGCTGTCAAGAAACCAAACTGATTTCCAGATGGGAAAGAAAACATTTATGAGCAGGACTGTCATGAATGTGGCACAACCCTTGCACTGAGGGCTTGAGATCCTTCCCTTTTATGTTCTCCATTCCTAAATTTCCCAATCCCTATCAACAGAGATAAATCTCCCATAAAGCAAAGGATTTCGTACTTTAACATAGCGCAATACCAGAACAGGTCCATCAGCAAAGGGGAATCAAAAGAGACACAGCTCTGACTTCAAAACCCCAAGGAGTCAGAGTTGGGGAAGGAAAAAAAGAAGAAACTTGTCCTGGGGCAGATATTTCAACATTTCTGCCAAGAAAACCCAACTAATGTGCACCATCAGAGTCAGGACAAGGAGGTATCTGCTGCTTGCAGGGCTGTCACCAGCCACCCTTCTGGATGGTCACCCTGCAGCAGTACTCCCCTTGCACACTGAACTGAGGACCTGGTGCTGATGCTACTGCATTGTTTAATGTCACCCATCCCAGGTCTTTATTTCCCATGCACACCTGTACAGGTACACGAAGAACATTGCAAAGGGAAGTATGACAGGATATGCATTCCAACATCTTTAACGTGGCCAGGTTTACTGGTTTTACCAAGAAAAGCTTAGAGCATTTTTATGTATCTTCAAGATAGAGCATTTCCAGAAAAAGGAAGCAGTTCATTGACAGATCAGCTGGAAGCAGCAGAGAAATGCTGGTTTTCCAGTGAGTGAGAAAAAAAACATGTTAGGCTGGGATGAAATTGCTGAACAATCTTTTCATCTCCAGTTCTACAGCCCTTGTGTTTGTGAGCACAGTGCCACCAAGGTCATAGCAAGGATTTGCAGGACAAGCGTTAGCAAGTGGCTTATAAGAATTAGGATTTTATTCCAAAGAAAGTGAGAGGAAAGCTGATTCTGAGCCTTCCAATTCACTGCTTCCCACTTCCCCACACTTCATCCTTGAGCATCTTTGCTCTCAGGGTATAGTCCTGCCTGTGTTTGTAGAAGTGCATACCAATGCCCTGGGCTCGGACAGGGAGCAGGGCAGAGCACAGGCTCTTTTCAGACGTTGATCAGAGTTCACATGATTAACTGAAATATTACTGCTCCTGCAGCTTTAATTCATTCAGTGTAGTTCAGAAGCTCCTGATAATAAGACCTAATTTATAATTAGGCTTTATCAGTAATCAGTTAATTTATAGAACCCTAATTCTCATGAAGGTATTTAACAGGCTTTGCTTATTACATCGTGGAGCTAATGCCCACAGACAACCAAATCACAATGATAGGATGGAAACAAATTTCAGGGTAATCCTGCTCCATAACAACTTTAGTTATTTACTTCAAATTTCATGCAGTGGGTGTAATACCGTGTATCATTTATGCAAGCACCAGGGACAAAGATGCTTCATCCAGACATGTCAGGAATAGTCTACCAATACCAGGTAACTTTCCCTGTGCATTTAGGCAGCTTTACCTCCTGGGGATTTCCAGAGGTCTGGTATAGCTGAGAAGTGAGTTCCACACAAGGGAAGGGAAGATGCAGGTGTGTAGTGATGCAGCCAGGGCTGGATGGTGAGAGACATCACCTCCAAGTGATCCAATCACCAATCAGCAGCTCATAGGGAACCACAGAAAGCTTCTCGTAGGTTTCAGGTCTGATGGATCCAATGCTGCCAGTTGGGATCAACAGAAGTTCCCAAAAATTCCCAACTGGTGGGATAATTCTGGTGGAGCTGATTCCCTAGATGGTGCCCACTGCTCTCTTCTGGCTCTTTGGGATGCATTCCCAAATTGTTTCCACCTTCCCTGCAACCATATCACCCTGCAAACACATCTTCACCTTCCCATCAGCTCTCTCCATGCTTTCAGACCTTTACACAGCTCTCACTCCTGGGTTCTCACCCAGGTGTCACTTTGCTCTCACATTATTCCCTCCAAAGCACTGAAAACAATCAGGCCAAATCCTTTCTCCCTCTCTAAGGCTTTTCAAATCACATCTCTGTCTATTCATGCTTGTTTCTCTGCCAAATGAAGTGCAGTCTCCAAATACAGTTGCTGTGCTTGCTTTCAGAGTATTGATAACTGTTTTAAGACCAAGCCCAGGTCAGACTGCTGCCTTGCAGTGCAACATTCTCCTTGGTTCACTGTCATTTCTCCAGCCCTTAAGCCCTCTGAGAGCTCCCAGCCAACCCGTTTCAATTAAATTTCAATTACCATATCTGAGCAAAGTGTTACATGCTCTGAAGTCACCAGGAGGGCTGGATTAAAGCACCAACACGAGCAGCTCACCCCTGAGGCACCTGCTTCTGGGACTGTGCGGCCATGTGAAAACCTCACTTTGCTCTAAGGAAGGTGGCTGTTTGCAGTGGTGGCAGGGTTGTGAGGACAGAACTGGTGGGAACTGAAAGGAGTCACCATCCCAGCAGTGACCTCCTGTCCTGCTGAGCTCCTGGGCCAGCTTGTTGGGTGATGCTGCCCACATGGCACAGTATGGCTGTTGCCCCAGGAGGATGTAGAGCCCAGTGCAGGTTGTAAGCCTTGGTCCATGATTTCTGATACATGCTTTTAGCTCCTGAATTCCCTTTGGGTTTGTCTTGTGAGTGCCTTGCTCATCATTTGTATTTGTATCAGAGAAGATTCAGATTAGATATAAGGCAGATATTCTTCCCTGTGAGGGTGCTGAGGTGCTGGCACAGGGTGCCCAGAGAAGCTGTGGCTGTCCCATCCCTGGCAGTGTTCAAGGCCAGGTTGGACACAGGGGCTTGGAGCAAGCTGCTCCAGTGGAAGGGGTCCCTGCCCGTGGCAGGATAAGCTTTAAATGTCCCTTCCAACCTAAACCAATCTGTGGTTCTATGATTTGTTTTACTGAAGTTCCCTTTGTGAATAGGGATTTTATTGCATCATTCAGGCTCTCAGCTCCAGCAGCTGTGTTTCACCATCCATTTCGTATTCCCTGGTCACTGCTTTCCCCAATGTTCTTCTCCCACTCCATTAGTCCATGGGATATTTCTATTCTCCACTTATGCAATGGCAGCACAGCTTTCCAGTCCCTGCCTTCTTCTTTTGAGCTCCACCATTCCTTGACCAGATCCCTCCCACTTCCCAGTCTACTTCTAGCACAGGTTTTCTTTTATCCTCAAATCTATGAGCTGCCTTTTCCTTGTGCCACCTCAGCCAATTCTCCTTCCTTGTAATTGCAGAGGAGCTGCAGTCTGTTGTGCTTTAATTAAAGTGTATTAGTAGTGGCATGTTATTGATTTACTATACATTTGCATTAGCTGAGTACTTTACACTCTTATCTGATGGGCAAAGGATTGATACAGTGCATTGAGCCTCCCTTGACGAAATACAAACAGGAGATGCAGAAGGCCCACCTGGGTAGATCTGTGGAGCTCTGGCTGGTTGGCAGTACCTCCTGTTACTGCCAGCCACAAATGCAGATGATAAGGCATGAAGCTTGAAAACCAGTTTTATTTGGACTGGCAGAACTTTCTAATCAAAATCTTTCACCTTTCATGTTTCTGTCTTTATTTCCCTGCTTATAGCACAGAAAAATGTCTTGGCTTGTGCCCCTTCACGCAGGGTGGGCAGTGCGCAGGACACTACAAGGCACACAAGACTGTAGCAGCTTCATCCTTACAGAGCCTGCTTGTGGTGTGTGGAAGCTGCATTATCAAGGTTCAAGCTTTATGGTTTTGTGGCTGTGAGAATACCCTCTAGGTCCGTGGGGAAGCCTGGTTTTGCTCACACCAAGATCAAAAGGCAGTTCTGTACTCCAGTGTTTCACTTTGGCACAGCTGAGCCAGAGCCATGCTGGTACATAAGACATGAAGACATGAAATGGAGCTTATGTCTTCCTCTTTCCACCCCAGAGCTTTTCCAGAGGTGTGGGACATTTCAGGCAGTATTGCTTCTCACATGGTGAGTGTCTCCTCTCTTCTCCATCACAGGCCATGCTCAGCAGCAAAGAGAGGAAGGGGACATGGCACATCTCAATGAGCTCAGTGAACTGCACTCCACACTGAGACAAGTTGGGCAAGATGAAGTGTAGAAATTGGTCATTCTGCTGTGATTTCACTTCACACATGGGTTAGAGCATGCTGAGCTGTGGATGGGGATCAAGGTACCAGAAGGGCTCTGTAAAGGATCCCAGCTGATCCAACCTGTGTACCTGGAGGTGAGCAAGGTGCACTTCACAACTTTCACTTGGTGTCCTCGTCATGTGGCAGGGGATTGGAACCGGATGAGCT
This sequence comes from Melopsittacus undulatus, assembly GCF_012275295.1. Taxonomy (NCBI): domain Eukaryota; kingdom Metazoa; phylum Chordata; class Aves; order Psittaciformes; family Psittaculidae; genus Melopsittacus; species Melopsittacus undulatus. The sequence continues at coordinate 10,354,874 of NC_047537.1, forward strand.
TTAAGGTATCTTCCAACCCAGACCAGTCTGATTCTATGATCCACTCTGGAAAGGCACTTCTGCCCCGTGGCAGCATCCCCTTGACATCACGGTCTCTGCACAGGTCAGCTCCTGTGTGACAGGCTCTCTGACTGGCACTTGAGCATCACCTGCTTAAGTGGAACCTTTCCCTGCAGTCTCCTCTGATGGCATCTCAGTGACAGCTCTCACATGAATCAAGCAGGGATCTAAGCCAAACAGCAGCAGCTGGTCGTGGTCAGCACAGTGGTCTTGCAGCAGAGCAACTTTTCTGGTCTCTTTGACTGCTTTGCCATAGGGACTGAATATTTCCAATAGCAGCTCCAGTCCCAAGAGCTGCACTGGCTTCTCTGCTGACAAACCAGATCACAGAGGGCTCAAGTGTCTTCAACAGGAACATTCCTCCCCTCCTGGCTCTTCTGAGCATCTGAGCAGCACTTTGCAAGTGCCAACAGCCAAACCACATCTCCCTGCATGTGCAGAGCCTGGAATTCCCCATGCTCAGGCTGGCAAAGGCATCTCCCTGAAAAGTACCTGTACCCAGATGTTAGAACTGAGTGAAATCTGTGTCCTAAAGAGCACATTTATTAAGATCCAAAAGTGTCAGAGAGCTGTACCATTCTCAAAAGATATTTGGGGTTTAATTTCTTGGAATACTTGAAGAAAATCATAACCAGTTTTTCTGTATAAATTTACTGTTAAGAGTTACCACTCAACATTTTCCATCCACCAGCAATTTCTTTTTTTATTTTCTTTTTAGAATGACTACTCTCCTACAGGTTTATTTTATACAAGTTGCAATGTATTTCTTCATAAATTTCATGTTATGACATAGAGCATAGGCTAAATAATAACAGTACTCAAAAATGTGCCAAATTTATTTTTGCCAGATATTTTTGCACTTTTAAAGTATTGAAATGCACATTGCAGGTTTACTTTCCTGTCCTGTTCTAGCTGCTGCGCTCCCCTGTCCACTGAAGCACATTTCATCTTAGATTTTCCACTTCCATTTTTAACAAATCAGATTGTTAATTCTCCAGCAAAAGGGAGAAAACTTTGGGATTTGTTGCTCAGAGCCCTCACCTGGCACCTGTGAGCCAGAGCTCCATGTCCCTCCCAGGCCACCATGAGCCATTGGGTGGAGATGCAGACCAGCCTGCATCAGCTTTAGTAAACAGTGTGTTGATGTGATACCATGAGGCCACATTTCTGCTCTAAGTGTCAAAATCTCAGCATCGCTTCTTGCAGCAAAAAGAAGAGGCTCTTACTGTTCTGGCATGACTGGCATTGCCAGGAGCTGAGTCTTTGATCTCGCCATAAAATCCTGTTCACCCCCCGGTTTGGGGCACATTGAGAAGCAGTGTGACAGCCTCAGATGGTCCAGGGGGGTTAGACCAGTCATGGGGGTTGTGTGCCACATCACCCCAGCCCTGTGCCAGTGTACCCCCCAATATTTCAATGCCATTTCACTATTGCAGAGCTGAAGAGAATCAGAGCTGGTGATACTGGTTGTACTTTTACCAAGGATTTTTTCATTGCTCATTAGATGGTCAGTGAGACCATTAGCACAAAATGCAAACAGAAATAGCAAACAGGACATAGAACCATAAAATCATAGAATCATAGAATGGTTTGGGTTGGAAAGAACCTTAAGACCTTCTACTTTCAACCCCTGCCGTGGGCAGGGACACCTACCACTAGAGCAGTTTGCTCCAAGCCCCTGTGTCCAACCTGGCCTTGAACACTGCCACGGATGGGGCAGCCATTCTCTGGGCACCCTGTGCCAGTGTCTCAGCACCCTCACAGTAAAAAAAATTCTTCCTTATATTCATATTAAATCTCCTCTGTTTCAGTTTAAACCCACCATCCCTTGTCCTATTGCTACAGTCCCTGATGAATTCTTCTCCAGTATCCTTGTAGGCCACTTCAGATACTGAAAGGCTGCTATTAGGTCTCCACAAAGCTTGTCTTCTCCAGGCTGACCCCCCCCATCCCCAACCCACATCTCCAGCAAGGCCGAATAAGACTTTTTAAGATGTTTTGCCTTGCGGGAGGGTTTGTAAGTGCAAAGTGCAGACTCCCAGGGAAGGGCCACGCTCAAGGACTACATCTCCTGAGGTTAGCCTCAAAAAGGAGCCAAACACTCAGCCCATGTCTACATGATCCCAGCCCAAGATGAGGACTAAAACCCATGTGAGCCAAATGTTGTCCTGGGCTCTGGTCCCAGCTGACCTTGCAAGCATGAGGAGAATGACCCTCTGTTAAACTCCTTCCCCATGGACAGCATGGCCACAATCAACATGCCCCTCAGCACAGTAAAACTGATCTCAGACTCAAGGAGGGCTCCCAAACGCAGTGAAGGAACAACATCAGGTTGTCTAGATTCAAGGCACAGAGGGTACGTGGCTGCTCTGAAGGTAGACACCAGCTCTCCAGGTAGCACTTGGAGCACTGGCACAGCACTCCTGCTTTGGCCAGGTTGCTCTGAGCTTGTCATTCCCTCCAAGAGAGCAGCTGAACATTTGACAGCTTTAGAACTGCAGGGTTTCACACGCACCTTCTGCCTTGGGGGAACAATTTCACTGCAGAAGCCAACCCCACCTCACTGGAAAATCCCAACACACATTGGGAAGCCCCATGTAAGAGGTTATCTGCAAAAACCCCTGTGGACCTGCCTGTGCAGTGGTAGTGTGGAGAATCCACTCTGCTCCCTCACCCAGGGGTGGCCCTTCCCACCCCAGGGCAGCTGCTGCCCACACACATCCGTGGCATTTCCACACTCACTGCCAGTGCCCATCAGAGCAGGCAGGGAGGCCTCAAGCACTGCCCCAAGCTGCTGACGGCTGTCAGGGTCCTATTGGAGAAAAGTCAGGTGCTGGACCCTGTTTCAGTTCATGATCCCAAGAGTGAAATTAAGACACAAACTAGGTCAAGTATCATAAAGGATCACTTGGTCTAGTATAAAAAGACAATTATTATAGAAAAGGAAAATTATTGTAATAAAAGGGATAGGATAGATTGGAAAAAAGGTAGAAAATGGAGCAAGAATTCAGGGTGCAGAGCCAGTCACCATCGCGGATCTAGTGGTGTCCTGGGTCAGAGGTGATGGGAGTCCTTCAGGATTCATAGTCGGTATTGGAGCAGAGTGTCCTCCAAGAGTCCATAGTAGTCATTAGAGGTGTTGTCCTCATGGAAGTACCCTCCTGGAGTCATCCTCATGGCAATGGCTCCTCTTCTCCATCTTATAATGAGTTGGGGAGAGTACCTCTGTTCTTCATGTCATGTATTACACGTTCCTGGTAGATCAGTTTCCTTGCTTTTGCAGCCAGCTCTTCTACTGCACATGCCTGCACACACACATGTCTGCAGCAATTCTTGGGATATTGGACAGCAATTCCTCACACCAGCCCTCAAGGTAATGGAGGGCAGAGTCTTATTTCAGCTCTTTCCCAGTCATCCCTCAGACAATAGATGGTGAATTCCCAGTTTAGCTCCTCACACCCTTCTCCCAGGCAATGGATTTTGGAGTCTTACCTCAACTTCTCTCACCCATTTCTGAGACAATGGATTGATGGAAATCCATCTCAGCTTCTCATACCAACCTTTGAGACAATGGACAGTAGAGTCTGATTTCAGATCAATCTCTCATACCTGCACGTCGTAACATGACTGAAGTCCTGTTTTCTTATAGGTGGGAGACAGTCCCCAGCCAATACCAATGACTGATCATTGACTCCATGATCAGTCCCACAGCCTCTCCTTCCATGTGAAATTTGGGGCCAAATCAGGCACTTTTCTGCCACCCCTTAAGATGTAGTTGAAGATGTCCCTGGTCATTGCAGGGGGTTGGACTAGATGAGTTTTGAATGTCCCTTCCAACCCAAACTTTTCTATGATTCTATTTTCTGCTCCACTTAGGCAGACCTTGGGGAATTGTAGTATTGGCTGCTTGCCCAGGCAGGGCTTCCTCACAGCTTGGGCATCTCTTCCCCATGGTCCCTTTTGGCACCCCAGCCAACTGCACTTCTCCCGTCAATGCAGAGTCCAACTCCATTTAGTCTGCAGTGACATCAATTCAGTGACTATACTCAAATGCTCAGACAGTTGTAAATAAACAAATCTCCAGGTAATTCAAAAGAAAAGTGAAATGAGAGTTGGCCTATATTGATCTCAACTAGTTCTCAGCAAAAATATATGCAAAAAGCACATTTCCATATGGAGGCTGTTTCATTAGTCAACAAAGATGAGCTAAATAACTCAGTCTCTGTTCTTTACTATGGATGTGGCAGCTATTTTAAGTGTTTGGGAATTCTGAGTTATCTGCTCCTGCATCTTTGTTTCAATTGATTTGCAATGGTGCTTTATTGGCCTTGCTGCATAAAGCAGCCCAGAGAAAACAAAAGTGTTAAACCCTCATTAAAGGGTCCAGAACAAGCATCAGCTGAACTGTGGGCATTATCCACCTACCACCTGGAGAAACTTCAGTGTGTGTTTGCATCTAACTTAAACTCTCATTTTACCTGTCCTCCTTATTGCAGTCCTGTCTAATAGGTGGGTGCAGGGACATCACATACAGCTCCCCCCAGTGAAGCCCAGGCTGGGCAGTGTCATGCACAGCAAATGCACCAATGGCACTTGCAATGGACACAAAAAGAGGCTTGGAAAAGCCCCGGCTAGAAACGCTTCTGGGAGACTCACTTGCTCTTACCCTTCAGCCCACAATTGTCTTTCTGCTTCTCACTGGCTGTTTAGATCTTACCTCCTGCTGCATTAGAATGTGTTGGTCTGCCCAGTAAATCCTTTAACTTGATTACCACCCTCTTCATTCTGTGATCCCACCCAGAGATATTCCCTGCCCTAATTTTAATCCCTGCCTTTCACAGGCCATGTGCCACAAATGTTCTAGCTAAAGGAACTATTTCAGCCTCCATGAGAACACTCTGTTTTCACAAACTTGTACCTTTTCCCAAAATTCTCCTCTTGGAATGAATCTATTTTATGGAAAGTTGGAGAGAAATCAATTTGGCCACATTTGCATTAGGACAGAAGGGGGAAAGTATGATATTTTCCTGCCTTGGAAAAAAAGAAATTAAAACTACATTTTTCACACAATGCAAAGAGCTCTAAAATCCTGAAAATCTGAATTCTGCCACCACAGCAGAGGGTGCCAGCAGGAGCAGGACAGCAAAGAGGAGAGATGAAGTGGAGGAAGAAGAGTCATTGGGCTGAGCATCCTGACATTGGTTTTTGGCCACCAATGTGATACATCAGGAGAAGAAGAAATTGTTGAACAGATAAACAAAACTTTACAGACCCAATGCAGCACTTTCCTTCCAGTTCCATAGTTTCTACAGTTAATGTCATCAGCAGCCATGCTTACTTATCTTTGTATATTCCATATGTTTTAAAGGATTGGTTGTTCAACTTGGATGCAAATAAGCCTTCTGCCAGCAAACCAGATAAAACTACAATAATGCCAATCCCTTTCCAAATGGCAGAGGGATGAAAGCAGGGAGAGATTCAGAGAAGCCTCCAATGGTGCACAATCCTTTGAAGGCATGCCAGTGAAACTCTTGTACATCATCTGGCTTGACCTCCAGGCCAGGACAAGGAGGAGCTGGGAGTCTTCCTCACTTCCGTGTTCTTTGTATGTTTTCCCCATGTGTTCTTGCTGCAACAGCAATCTCATATTCCAGAAGCCCCAGGTCTTCTTGTGGCTTATTGCAGTAGAGACTGTCAAGCCAATGTTAAACTTTCTTCAAGAATTTGCTTCTCTGAAGAGAAGTTTTGTTCCACATTAATAATCTCCATCACAGTCACAGAGCATAACATTTTTCTTGGTAGTTTAAAACAAAGATTCTATCTCTCCATGTTTTCTGTTCTGGTCTTCAGTGGTTATCAAATAGCAGTTCTCCTCTTACTGCCTCCGGAATGCTATTGGCACTTTGCTGACACAGTCACATCAGAGTGGGAAGCAAAGGAAGACTTCAAACATTTTCCCACTCTAATAGAGACCAATCAAATGAGAAGTTCTGCAACCCCCCACCTCTCTTATACCCAATAAAGACTTCATTGAAACCAAGGAGAACAACTGCAACCTGCCGAGGGATGCAAAGGGGCACAATTGTGTCTCTGGTCACAAGGTTTGTCTGTGATAGCCCGAACTATGAGCTGGACTCCCACCACACCGTTATGCCCTAGCTAATAGTAGCAATGGAACCACCCTCTCAGATAGATCCACCTGACTCAGATGGATCCACCTGATCCCTTGGCCTGTATGAGATTTTCCTCTGGGAAAGAAGACTGTGCTCAGGACTGGAATGAAAAGCAGAAAGGAGTTTCATCCCACACATTCCAGTATCATCCCATTTCTGTTGGGCTGGATCCAGAAATGAGCCCCACTATAACAGACCCAGAGTGGATGCTGACTGTTCTATGCCAGCTGTTTCACCCTATACAGCTCTTATTGGGCTGCACAACTTGTTGGTGTAACAACTCACCACTCTCCAGAGAGAAAACAGCTCGTGTCTGGGCAGGCCTTCTTACAGAACAGTTTAGAAGGTTGGCAGACGTACAGTGTGCCACGGGGAGAGAGGAGATAGAAAGCCTCTAGAGACAATGCTCTGGCTAGTGGGCAAATGGCTGAACACAGCAGTGTCATCAAGTGGCTTTTTAAAGGTTTACCTTCTGGAGTAAGTGAAGGTCCTGGCTGTGTGGCCATGATAAGATTGTAAGACTCTTGGAAAGACAGTCCTCCTCTGATCTCTTCCCTTTTCAAATGGTTTGTTCCTATGGACATCATCTTCTTCACTGGGGGTTTGCTGGCAAACCCCATCAACGGCCACAGAGAAGCTGTTATAGAAGGAGCTGTACAGAAGGTCTACAGGTGAGCAATGATGGGGTTTCCTGGCAAGCAAGTGGAGGCAGATGGTGATGGAAAGGCTGCTGGGTACTGTGGTGTGTGGAGATGAACAGAGATCCAGAGAAACCACCAAGGGGACAAAGCTTCAGCTGTCCCCAGTCACAGCGTGGGTGACTTGGGATATAAAACTAACACTGGGGTGCCTACAGGGTGGTGTCCATCTAGGTTGTCTGTCTGTCACAAAAAAAGTATGCTCTGGTCCCATGTTTAATGGAAAGATCTATAGGCAGACTTTCATCATTAAAGATGTTATTTTTAAGCCACACAATGGTCTATCAGCTTGACACAGTTCAAAATCTTTTGTTATGTGCCCAGTCTGGAAAATAATTGTTCACAAAATGTGATGCTCCAGCTGAGGTATAATTAAACACAGACCTGCCAAATTATTGCAGCTTTAAGAGCTATCACTCATCAGCTGAGCAACTGGAACTGGCCTTCTGTGCACCTTTGCTGAAGTTCAATGTGCTCTCATAAGCCACCCTGAGAGGCTTTAGGTAGGGATCCTTGTTTGGGCAAAGCTTCACAAGGGCTGGTACTGGGACTGTCAAGAATTAGGTAGCTGCTTTGCTAATATTTTCCTCCTGTCCTTGCCTCCAGTTGAGTTTCTACTTCATAGAATAGCTCTAAACAACATCCCTGAGCTTTTATCTGCAGGTGACAACCAGAGGCATACAAACTGGATTGGCAGGAACACAAAGAAGGCTTTCATCTCATCACTGCACGAGGCACTTACAGTAACTTCTCGAGGAAAAAAGAGATTATGCATCAACATTGTGAGCATAAAGACAATTTAAAAGGGATGTTAAGAAACTTCATGTCAGGAAAATATAGAACATCTGCAAACAGACGAGTATTCAGCAATAAGCTACGTCAACAATCTTGGAGGAAAGAGACTGTTTTCTTGCAGTGACAAGCCCATAGAACATCCCGAAGGGGATTTTAACAGGCTGAAGTGCTCTTTGCGGTCAGAAAAATTAGCTGGCTGCGTGCCACAGCTGGGGCTGTTGGCTGGGTTTGTTTCACCTGCTACAAGCTCTTTGCTGGCTCTCTTTGCCCCACCTCACAACCGGGTTCACTCTTGGCGCAAGGTGTTGTGAAGGTCTGCCCCAAGACCTTGACTGAGAGCTGTGATAGATGTCTGGATTTGACATATACCACTTGGTTTCCTGGCTGTTTATGGCATTTTGTCACCCTTCCTCAGGACTGGGATTTTAGTGCAGGGTGAAGGAAGTGGCAGGGTAGCTGCAGGCTGTACTGTGCTTCCTTCTGGATGACAATGTGACTGGTGGTGCTATGCAGGAGCATGCATAGGAATTGTTAGTACTAATCCAGGATGAGAGAGAAGATTCAACCACTAAATAACAAGCTGGCTTAACTGGTTATTAGTCTAGTGATTAATGGATAACTAAGGGTAATACATGTTTATTCCCAGTTGTCAGTAAACACTACTTAACTACCACTACATACACATGCAGATGATGGTTCAGAGGTGCTTACATCCACCAGGAAAGCACTGAGCTGAATTTGTGCACTGCCACAAACCCTACCAGGGTGAATGATGCCTGGGTTTCCCTGACTGTCTTCACCTCTTCAGGGCTCTGTGCTTTTGCCCCTGCCAATTGCATACAGCCCATATGCTAGCTGGTGGGATTTCTGACTTCTCTGAGATGTGCCTTCTTGTTGTTTGCTGCCTTCTGCTACGTTAACAGTCAATGGAGAGCTGGCTTGAAAGTTTCCTGTGGTCCAGAGTGTCATCACCTGAAATATCCCGAGTTGCATAAGGCATTTTGCTGATCTCTACACTGATGATCACATTCAAGTCAGAAGGGGCCTCTTTGGGTGCAGTTAGCCAAATGGCTGTTGCTTCTGAAATATCATCTATTTGTGATGCACTTTTTCAACTCCCTCCCCACTAATGTCCTGTGCCAGTATGCCTGTAGGACCAAGATGCCTGTCCTGAACCTTTTCCAATTTCTCTTTTAACTTGAGGCAGCATTGACGTCCTGACAAATAAGAACCTGGGGAAGCACATAACCTCTTGAGCACTACGTTCCCTGTTTCTGTACAAGAAACTTGAGTGAAGGTCCTGTCACCTCCAGCCACTTGTTACTCCCTGTTTGTCCTTTCCAGTGCTACTCCGATGGCAAAAAGAAATGGGTTGACTCACTTTGCCCACAGTGGATCTGGGAGTGCTTTCCCTGCCCCTGCATTGAGCAGGACTGGTCAATGGGCAGGAGCAAGTAGCTGGAGAAGAGGTCACATTTTTCCCCACTTCAGCTCAGAGCTTGCGAAGAGGACAGGGAAAGCTGGAGGAGCAGGGGGGGGGAACACGGCTACAAAACCATCTGAGCACAAGCTGCTTCCTGCATGAATTGGCTCTGCAAAAAGCAATATTTCAACTGAAATGTTTTAAGCTGCAGTGGGCATGAAGGGTGTGAATTATCTGAGTCACAGCAGATGCCTGGTGCTGTTTAAAGCACCTAGATGTTTGGCAGTGATTCCTCTTGACTACCCCAAACACCAGCTTCTGTGAGTGACTGCATTTAGCACACTCTGTGCACAAAGATGTCTGTGCCGTCTGCCATGGGCTGGCTCACTGTGCACAGCCCAGGGTGAGACTTGCTGAGATTCAGCTCCCGAAGATGACTTCCAGACACTCCTGGTTTTCCAGCTGCCTCCTGCTATTTGTCAAAATAGCCCTCTCTCCACAGATCTGATTTTTAACTTAAGGGGTGTCCTTCTATGAGCTCAGGCTGCAGAATTAGTGATCTCCTCCCTGGACCATGCAAGCTTGTGCCTTCCCAAGGACACGCGTGTCACCAAGAAGGCAGGAGCTGGGCTGCAGGAGGGAAGGATGCTGAGCACACTGCAATGGCAAAGCTGCACCTCTGCTTTTGAAACAGTCTGATCCTGGGGCCTCTCTCCGCCATGGTACATGGTGCTGATGGCCTCTGGGGCTTCGCACAGGTGTGAGCCCTGGGAGACTCACACAGGTCTTCTGGTAGAAGGTGATTTATGGAAGGCGTGATGGAGAAGGAGTGCGTGCAGAAGAGAGTATGTAGGAGACTGCATGTGCTTGTGCCTAGGAAGGGGTTTAGTCACTTTGACCACCTTGTGAGCATCTTTTACTTTCAAATGACTGCTGATGTCCCCACAAAGCAGTCTATTTGGTTTGCATAGGAACCTAATCAGCTGAAAAGCCTTTTGTGGACAAGCTGGTGGATACATCTTGACCACAAACAGGCATCTAGCTTGGAAAAGTCACCTCTCTTTACTTGGAGAAATTCCACCCCAGATAGTTACACACACTGACACTGAAACCTCTTCTTCTATCTTAAATTGTTTGGACTCTGCCTTTCTAGACTAAAATGACACAGATGAATCATAAAATTGTTTAGGTTGGAAAAGACCTTTGAGATCATCGAGTCCAGCTGTTCCCCAGCACTTCCAAGTCCACCACTAACCCACGTCACTGAGGGCCTCATCTACATGTCTTTTAAATACCTTCAGGGCTGGTCACTCAACCACTGCCCTGGACAGCCTGTTCCTATGCTTGACAACCCTTTCAGTGAAAATATTGCTCCTAATCTCCAGTCTAAACCTTCCCTGGTGCAGCTTGAAGATGTTCCTCTTATCCTATCACTTGTTCTTTGGGAGGTCAGCCACCTCCTGGCTCCATCCTCCTATCAGGTAGTTTTAGAGAGCGATAAGGTCCCCCCTGAGCCTCTTTTTCTCCAGGCTGAACAAACCCATCTCCCTCAGCTGTTCCTCATAAGACCTAAGTACATGGTGCTTCCTGCCATCAACTGCCTTTCCCAAGTTTTGACTGAATTTCTACTTAATGAATCCAGCTTTGCCATTTAGGGGATGTTCCGGCAATAAGATATGACAAGGTGTGAATTATAATACAATAATTCATGCCTGGAGCACTGTCAGGCACAAAGCTGAAAGCCGAGTGCCGTCCACGCAACTCAGTGTGAATTATTGCACCATAATTCAAGCCCTGAGGAAACAATAAGGAACTAGCCAGAGACTATCAGTATGAAAGAAAAAAATGGTTAAATCTATTAATTTTATTTAGCTTGCTGTATTAAAAGGGAAAATCATGCTCTTTGCAACATCCCTTTCTGTCCATCCCCATGTTTTCTTTGCAGAAAAGTCAATTTTTAAACAAAAAAGCAGTCCAGATTAATGTGAAATGGGAGAGGATGAACCAGGCTCCTCAAGGGGAGAGTGATAAGCTGCAGGCAGAGCAGCTGGCAGCTACCTTCTCATTTTTCCTCTTTCCCTGCTTTAAATATTCAGTACCTGTCACCGGATACTAAAGCCCTTTACAAACTCAAAACAAAGTAGGAACACGGAGCGCTTCACCTGCTGAGGCAACAAGGCAGAACTCAAAGGAGGGTTCAGAAGGTGCAGATGAGAGCATATCCTATGAGGTAGAACCTGAAGCAGCAGGTTGGTGACACACGAGGTAGATGTGCTGTGAGCTGTGTCTGTTGCTGAACATGAAGATCACCTTCCCCTTCACCCAGGAAGAAAAAACCTGAGCGACTGGAAAGTGGAAAGTGAGTGAAGACCTTGTAGCAGCAAAAAGGATGTCACAACACAGCCTCTGCCTTGGGTCAGCTGTTGGGATTCTTCCATTTTTTTACCCCTTTTGATGTCCAGTGGAAGATGGAGCAGAGGTCCTACAAAAAGGTTTGCTGAACATTTTTAAGGCTTTCTCAGTTTTATTCAGGCCTTCCTAGAAACATGCTTCAGTTCAAAACCAAACCAGACAGTTTTCTGGGGCTCTGTGAGAACTGATCTGACTCCAGGCACTCCTAAAAACAACTCTATTGTGCAGTAGACATGATCCAGTTTGCTCTTGTTTGGGGCTACAAATCCAAATGCTCTGACATTTCCTTACAGAATTATTTCTGTTGAACAAGGAGGCAAGCCTTCACCCTGCAAGATGTGCTTCTCTCCATGTCTCTTGATTTCTTCATCAGGGTGTCTCCAATCTCTCCTCCACAATGACAGAGCTGGGACAGCCCTGACCAAAAGGAGGCCCTCATCTTCCCGGAGCTGGAACCAGGGCAGTTGGGGGTTCAGGGTTGGCTGCTGGTTGCAGTGGGCATAAGGTGAAAGACAATTAAGGTTCTCCAGGGCAAATTGTCAGTCATTATTTGGACATCAGTTGCCCTGTCAGTATAGATCTTCCTCTGAAATGTCTCCAGGTTGATTGATTGCTGTTTCAGACAGGTATTGATTTCTAAATAATTATTCTAATTTTTTTTCATCTCACCATCTTCCTGTCCCTCTGCTCAGGCAGCCTGACGCAGTCCTGAGAATATTTCCTTGCACAGTCCCACATAAGAGGCTGCTTTTTATTATTTCCATTTGACAGTGGGACACTGAGACACAGCAAGGCTTAAGGAGCTCCAAAACCTAAGGATGGCCTTTTCCCAGTCTAAAACCGAACAAGAGAAAATAATAATGGACAAAAATACAATGCCAGTGTTGATGTAAAAGTCAGTTGTATTCAGTAAGCTTGTGTTTGTTACACTTCTCAGAATCTTGAATTATCCTGATTGATCAGAACACCTTTACAACATAACACATGCTGGTGGCCTGAATGGGTTTCCCTCCATTCATCTGGTTGGGACACAATTTTGACACTCTTCTATTCATGCCCATGGATAGATTCATAGAATCCTAGAATGGCTTGGGTGGGAAGGAACCTTAAAGCTCATCCAGTTCCAACTCCCTGCCATGGGCAGGGACACCTTCCACTAGGCCAGATTGCTCACGTGTGCTTGCCTGACATTGCACAATGAGGGGGATGGAGAAGTCGAAGGGTTTTATGAAGAGTTGGAGGATCTTCTTCATAAGAAATTCAGGAGGTTGTGACCACATCAAAGCAAGATAGGAAGGAATCAAAAGAGATAAAATAGTTGTTGCATCTGGCTACAAATGAGAAGAAGTGGCATTCTTGCTAATTTGATAAGCAGTGACATGTGCATGGTGCAGTGTGCTAACTAATATGGTGAGAAAGGATTGGCTGGGGGGTGGTATGTGCCATCATGCCCGATGCTGGGTGCACCCATCTGGAGGGTATCAAAAAGAAACCTGCCCTTTTCCGCAGGACATCGTTGTGGGAGGTGAAAGCTGAAGACCTCCTGCAGGCAGTAATAAAACATCAGTGGCATGTCTGAAAATTATATATGATAATTTTCTAACACAAAAGGGATGGCACCTAACGTGAGGTAATTCTATTTTAGATCTTATTATGATGGATAAAGATGAATTGATCACTGAACTAGAAATCGGTGGTTGCCTAGAGACCGGTGATCATGACCTGATTACATTAATTATGGGATAATAAAAGACAGTCCTAACCAGTAATATCTACCTGGTGCTTCTCCCTGGATCTATGAAGCTGAATAAAGAGATGAGTGAAACTCACTGGGAAGAAAAACAAACATGCAGATAAATGAGTGAAAACTGAGAAGTTCCCACTAAGAGTTCACCATCCGGCTAAAAGTTACATTTCCACTATAATTTTCAAAGAATGCTGTTTGATTTTGAGGTCTTTTTAGGTGAGAATGAAAGCAGCAATTAGAAAAAGAAACAGCATATAAAGAATGGGGAAAAAAAGGGAAAACTAGTAATCAAGGTAATTTAACATTTCTGAGTGGCAGAAAATTGATAAGGGAAACCAAATACATTAAAGAATGCTGATGAGTTATAGATACAAGGAGCTGTTATCAACAACAACAAAACCCTAATTGTGGTATAGATCAGCTACTTGAAAAAGATGACAGAAATGACAAAATTAGATCATAAAATTAATAACAGCGACACAGAGAAGATCCAAAAATGTCAGAATACCATTACCTTGGTCAAGCAGCTCATAAGCTCCTCAGGGCACTGGGGGAAGCTTCAATTTAGAGAGTCCACAAAAGACTTTTTCTTTGAGGGCTGTAGGGCAGTGTTGCAAATGGTACATTGCATATTGCCTGGACTCTGAGATATGGCAGTGCTCACCCTTTGGTCATGGTTGTGAACTGTGTCACAGATTTCCATTTCTCCTGAGCTTGTCCTCTGTCATTGTTCTTAACAGTATTTAAAAAGCATGTCTTTAAAATCGTGGCAAATTGCCCTTTCTTTCTCTGTGTAGATTTCATCCAGGGACAGCAGCTGGCTTATGGCCTGCTGTTGCAGAACGTTTTGTAAAAAGCAGACAACATCATGATTATTTTTAATCTAAACCCAAGGTTATTCATATAACCACCATTATTAAAACAGCTGAAGCCTCTGATGTATTTATCCCTGCAGGAAGCAATGAAGTAGAGAGCAGGGTTAGTGTAGATCTCCACTGCAGCTCGTGGAGGGTTTGTATGCAAGGAGGATGGGCCACACTCCCAGCAAAGCCACAGCCATGTCACCACCAGCATGTGCCCATGTCCAAGGGTCTTCCTGAGCTCGTGAGCAGGTTTTCCACCTTGTACTGTCCCCTGTGCTACTACAGCCATGGACATTGGCCTCGTCCCGAGCTACTCCCGCTCCAGCTCCTCAACTATGGGTTGAGGGTGGGATGGTGACAGGGTACAGGGCCCTTACAGGTGTTTGTAACAGTGTTCCTGCACAGATCCAGCATGAGGCAACAGCCCCCAGGCACACAAGGAGCTTGTAAAATGGTTGGAAGTGGGTTTAGATTCAGTTCCATCCCACTAGAGCAACTCCACTATTGCCCTGCTGCAAAACAAATGCAGTGAAGGATCCCGCATGCACAGCCAGCCACAAAACTAATTTTGAGTTAAAACTTTACTACTGCCTTATTGTTTGCATGTCTACAGTATCCCTGTCCCCCTTGGGAGCACAGCTTCCTCAACAGCCTTTGCACAAACATCAAGAAGATTGTTCCCTGTCCCAAAGAGCCTCTGCAGCAAGTGGAAAAGGAAGAAAGTCACTGCTTCAGAGATGAGTTGTAGTTAGTAAAATCTGATGCTGCTGATTTTTGCCAAGCTGTTCAGCTCTCTGGATAATCCAAATGAATCTAAAGCATTTCAGAGCAGCTTGAGCTCCCCTGGCCACGAGTGCAGCTGGTTGCAATGCTGCACACCTCAGAGCTCTGGGGAAGGTCTCCAGTGCCTGGGGGACCTCCCTGGTTGGAGCAGGGTTTTCAGCTCAGCAGCTTTGGGACCCTTGAGCTTTTGACGCCTCCCAAAGACATCAGTTATGGTGCTGATTTTTAGCAAATACCAAGAGACATTGGTCCCCACCTGAGCAAACTGATCTGATGTTTGTGTTCTGGAGATGTGCCCTTTTCATAGAACCATTTAGGTTAGAAATGCTCTCTAAGATCGTCGAGTCCAGCTGTAAGCCAAACACTGCCAGGTTCGCCATTAAGCCATGTCGCTACAGGGCACATCTACATGTATTTTAAACACCTCCAGGCATGGTCACTCAGCCACTGGGCAGCCTGTTCCTGCTCCCCCCTGGCAGGAGTTCCCAGGGCAAACATGAGGGCAGAGTCTGAAGCTTTCTGGCCACAGGACAGTGTGATCCCTGCAAACACTTCGTGTTCCACATCATCCTTGCAGGCTAAGACAGGCATGGAGGTTTATAAATACTCATTCTGATTTTTGAACTAATAGAATCACAGAACCAACCAGGTTGGAAAAGCCCTTTCAGCTCATCCAGTCCAACTATTCCCAGCACTGCCAAGGCCACCACAAACCCATGGCACTGAGGCCTCGTCTCCACGCTGTGTGAACACTTGCAGGGCCAGTGCCTGCAGCCCTGCCCTGGGCAGCCTGTTCCAATGCCTGAGCACCCTCTGGGGCAGGAATTGTTCCTCAGCTCCATCTAAACCTGCCCTGGTGCAGCTTGAGGCCGTTTCCTCTTGTCCCATCCCTTGTTCCTTGGGAGCAGAGCCCAGCCCCTCCTGGCTCCATCCTCCTGTCAGGCACTTGTAGGGAGCCATCAGGTCCCCCTGAGCCTTCTCTTCTCCAGACTGAACCCCCCAGGTCCCTCAGCCGTTCCACATCACACTTGGGCTCCAGGCCCTGCACCAGCTCCATTGCCCTTCTCTGGCCCCACTCCAGCACCTCAAGGTCTCTCTTGTAGTGAGGGGCTCAGAGCTGAACACAGGATTCGAGGTGCAGCCTCATCAGTGCCCAGCACAGGGGCACAATCCCCACTGGTGCTGATACAACCCACGATGCTGGGGGCTTCCTGGCTGCCTGGGCACAAGCTGCTCATGTTCAGCTCCATCAGTCAGCACCCCCAGCTCCTTTCCCATGAGCAGTTTCCAGCCGCTATTCCCCAAGCCTGGAGCGTTGCAGGGGGTTGTTGTGGCCCAAATGCGGGACCTGGCACTTTGCCTTCTCAAACCTCACCCCATTGGCCACAGCCCATGGATCCAGCCTGTCCAGATCCCTCTGCAGAGCTTCCTACCCTCCAGCAGACTTGGTGTCATCTGCAAATTTACATAGTCCAGTATGGAGCAGTACAGACCAGTTTGCACCAGTACAGACCATATAAGCCACTATGGCCCCAGATACTGCTGGGGTTTCAATATCCCAGTGCTCCCAGTCCCTGCTGCAGGTGCTCCTGCTCATCCCCCACCAGACCTCCTTGCTGGTGGTCTTTTGGGGGCGATACCCCAAATGAGGCACCCCCGCCCTCTGGGGCTGCCCCCCAGCTCCCTGATAGAGGGTAGGGGGTTGGGGGCAATAAGAAACGATTTGGGGCTGGTGGCTTTGGGGGGGGACAGCTTTTTGGGGGCATCCCCAGTTGGGGTGGGGGTGTTTGGTGGGGCTCCTCATGATTTTTGGTCCTCTGGGTTCATTTGGGGTTGGGGGCCCCAGGGTGATAGTGGGGTTCACTTCTGGGCTGCCCCAGACCCCCCATTTGGGGGTCCTGCCTGCTCTTGTGGTGCTTCAGGGAGATTTGGGGTTGCCTCAGGAGTTTTGGGGGACACCACAATTGCTTTGGGTGCCTCCAGGGCCCTTTGAGGGGGTAGCGTGGTTTTGGGATGCCCCTTTATTGGGTACCACTTTTGGGGGATCCATCATTCACATTACTGCAGAGGCAGGAGAGCTCACATCCCCTGGGTATGATAGAATCCCATCCCGGTTTGGGTAGTAGGGATCTTAAAGCTCCTCCAGCTCCAACCCCTGCCAGAGGCAGGGACACCCTCCACCAGGGCAGCTTGCTCCAAGCCCCATCCCAGACCTGGAGCCCAGAGGTGCAAATCTCAGCATCTGAAGGCAAAGGACCAGCTTTGGATCAGAGGCTGCAGCTGAATTTCAGAGCTCAACTGGTACCACAGCCCCCAGGAGAGCCAAGGAACTGCTCCATGCTGTGGGGGGTGAAGCCCTGCCTGGCCAGGTTTGGGGTGCTGCCCTGACAGGGAGCAGCGCAGAGCAGGGGGCTCGATCCTGGCTTGGGGTCATGTTTCCTTTGCTCTGGGATGTAAAATACAGCTTTCCAGAATGCCTAAAAGGTAATTTAAATGTTAAAACATTTGTGATTGCATAAATTGCATGTATTATTCCAATTGAATTGTAGTGGGATTAATCTGACCTTAATAGAATACTACTAATAATTTATATTATTATCTTTAATAATATTAATTCTACTTAATTTTTTTCCATTTACTTTGTTCATTTAAGGGCAGCTCCATTGAGCTCTGGAGCATTTAGCTCTTGGTGTGCGGCATTCACTTATCATTTGCACAAGTAGGGATTCCACCAGGCAATTTTCAGAGAAATAAAGATCATCTCTCAGTGAAAGGAACTTAAAAAAAAAATTATAGTATTAAATGAGTAGATATTAATGTGTCATATTTAGAATATAAAACAACCCATAATCTGTTCTGAAGTCTCTTCCACCTAAACATATACTTTTTTCCTTCAAGAGGGATCTTTTATTCTGCTATTTAACTTATTAGGCAGCACCATTCTAACTGTTAAAATAAAACTGTTAAGATCATAATGTCAGGGAAATAAAACCCTTGGCAGTGTGATGGTGCCTTCTGAGCAGAGCATCGCTCTGTGTTGGTGATGAATTGGAATTGCGCATTTCATTAGAATTTATCTCACAAGCCAAGGGATGAAGCATTATTTCATTAAGTATCTGGAAATTTCACCAACCTAATGAAGCTGTCAAAATTCTATTAATAAAGCACTGGGAATATTTATTTGTTTGTTTGTTAGTACACATTTGCCATTATTTAATGTTGTATTTGCAATTTGTTAATTTACGAGCAACGGGCTCAGCAGCGCAGCAGGAGGATGAGTGCTGAGGGCCTCCTGGCTCAGTGGAGGAACTGGGGGCTCCTGTGGGGCCAAGGAGCTGAGTTGTCCTATGGCAGGATAGGGCAGCCAGCCCTGCTTCAGGAAAGGGGTGAGAATCCCTAACTGCTGTGTACAGCTAGAGAAGGTGCTCAGGAAAGGAACGGGACTGTCTTCATGGAATCACAGACTGGTTTAGGTTGGCTGGAACCTTAAAACCCAGTTCCAAACCCCTGCCATGCGCAGGGACCCCTTCCACTGGAGCAGCTTGCTCCAAGCCCCTGTGTCCAACCTGGCCTTGAACACTGCCAGGGATGGGGCAGCCACAGCTTCTCTGGGCACCCTGTGCCAGTGCCTCAGCACCCTCACAGGGAACAGCTTCTGCCTAAGAGCCCATCTCAGTCTCCCCTCGGGCAGGTTCAAGCCATTCCCCTTGGCCTGTCCCTACAGGCCCTTATCCCAAGCCCCTCTCCAGCTTTCCTGCAGCCCCTTTAGGCACTGGAGCTGCTCTCAGGTCTTCCCTTCAGGAGCCTTCTCTTGTCCAGGCTGCCCCAGCCCAGCTCTCTCAGCCTGGCTCCAGAGCAGAGCTGCTCCAGCCCTTGCAGCATCTCCATGGCCTCCTCTGGCCTCGCTCCAACAGCTTCATGTCCCTCTTGTGCTGGAGGTCCCAGAGATGGATGCAGGATTGCAGTGGGCTCTCCTGAGAGCAAAGCCAGTGTTGTTGGGAACCCCAGCATGGTTTGGTCCAGGAGAGCTTTGCTTTTAAAATGCATTTTTAAATGGTGCCCTTTTTTCACTTGCTCCATTTTACCATTTTTTCTTCCCAGTTCATCTCTGAGGGGTAGTAAACTCCCGTGAGAGCTGAGTAATGCCAGGGATTGCTACCATGAGAGAAATCCCAAGTTTTACTGAGTGCCATTTGGTGAGGATCTGTGATTTTCTGCTAGTTGCACAACTGGACTGGGCACAGCCCAGGCTTACACAAGGTGGGTCAGCAGCTCTGGCAGGATTATAAATGACAGTATGTTAGGTTTTGGTGAGGCTCTTTGTCTTCAGTAAGCCCAAGGAAGTTTATGGGCTGTTTTCAGAGGTGATGCTCCTTGTGGTGGTGCGGCTCTAAGGGTTTTAACTGGCGTGCATCTGGGATGGACACATTACTCAGGTGCGGTGAAGCTGTGAGTGGGCAGTTTGGAGCACCCCAGATGAGTGCTAATAAAGTTAATTATACCAGTTCAGTCCTGTATTTAGTATATTTTATTTGTGATGGTAAAAAGAGTCAGGAAATCTTTCTCTTCTTCAACCTCCCACCCTGTAGCCCACATGCAAAGCACTGAAGGTGTTACAATGACTTTAAAAGACAGCTCATGTTCACTATTCAAACTAATGCTTGTGTCCTGACTCTCCACCATCTCTGGCTGCTCCAGGGCAGGCACCAGCCTCCAGAGCTTACTGCTATGTGAAGCTTCATCTGGCTTCACTGCAAGAGCAACCCAGTGAACATGGGATGGGGTTGGGCTTGTGACCCTGCTATGTGGGACCACAGAAGCTGGAAGGGAGGCAAATTCTGATGGGAAACTAAAGGAAAACCTTGCCTTGGTTGATAAACCTTCACTTATCAAGTACAGTCTCATACAAGACCATTCACTGTAGAATAAAGTCTATGAGTGAAATTTATATATAGGGTTTCAGTGAGTATTAATTAGGCAGGGAGGTTGCAGGGTCTGCATTATTCTGTTAATAGGATCTTCAGGAAAAAAGAAGACAGGTCTGACACAATGCATTAGATTTGTTAAAGGACCGATTTTTAATTAGTTTTAACTGATAAGTTAATTAATGAATTTGCAAAAACATACCCAGGACATGTATTCAATACTCACAAAGTAGAAGCTGGGATTTGCAGGGAATACTCCTTAACAAAGTGATTGTGTGCCTGCCTGAAGTACAAAATTCAACACAGCCTTAACTACAGATCCCTAAACAGTGATTTCCATAATTACACAATTAAAGCAGAAAGACTCAATTTAAGGCATGCAAATATTCTTAATTCTGCTCTGCCATGACACTGTAAAGAAGAGACAGATGAATCTGATTATGGGCCCAGAAAGCTACAATTCCTCTCTAATACTCAGATGACAGTTGTGTGTTATGGCAGAGTAGAGTTAGGATTTCCTCAGTGAACTGCATGCACTTCTTTTAAGTACAAATTTAACTTTCAATTTCTTTCATTTATACTACTTAGCATGGGGATAACTGCAAATCACTTTAATCTAATTTACCCCCAAATAGTGATGATACATCTCTCAGTATAAACTCCTTAACATAACATCTCTCTAGGAATATCAATACCGCATAGGATTTTTCAATTAAAGGAGAAACTCAACGTTTTCTGTCTTACAAACATTTTGTTATCTCTTTCTAAGCTTACAGCACCTGATGTGTGGATAAAAAAAAAAACGTTTTCTGGGGATTTTCAGCTAAATCTATTATTTAAATCCCATTTATCAAGGTTCTTTGATTCAGTGTCTGAATTTTCTTGGACAACTTTTTTCCTGCCAAATACAATCCTTGGTAGAATGTGCAAACTGAGCTGTACCCAAAGCACATCTCCTGGGTTACCACCAGGCTGGCAGCACCCAGGAGCTCAGACCTGCAATGCTCCCCTTCTTTCCAGCCTGTATTTCAAGCATCTTCCTTCCATAAAGGCCAGTGGCAAAGCGCTTTCAGCTGCCACATTGACCCATGAGCAGGGATCTCCTGCCTTGTACCTCTAGGTAAATGCAAAGGTGATTCCCATGCTGGGAGGTGGCCATTGCATTATTTATTGGAGGCAGAAGGAAGCTCTTTGTTGTACCAATAAGCCTCTCACCGTCAGCAGAAATGTGTTGTGTGGTCATTAAAGAGTGGGCAAGAGGTGCCCCATGGCTTGGGATTTTATTGCTTTGCAGTTTGCTCTGGAGCTTGCTGTGTTCATACATTTTAATGCTTTTAAAACCTAAGGGTTCTTTTTGTATATAGGTAAAATACTCACCCACATGCTTATAAATGCTCCCACACCCACAAGTTTGCTCCTGAAATTCATCCATGTCCTGAGATGTGCACACCTCTGGCCTCTTCACAAAACCACCCAGAACAGGAAGCAAAACACTGTGTGCACCCAAAATCATAATGTCGGTTCCAAGGTCAGCAGCTATGGCTTCCACTGTAATTTCCCCAGGACAGGTGTTTACCCTCATCACCCAGAGCTGATCCTAACGACTCAGCCACTCTGATTTCTGAAGTTGCTCTGATGCAAATGAAAAGCTTGTCAATCATCCTTGCAGGGAAAAGGATCTAAAACTGCATTTTTGGGGGCTCCTGTTCAACACGGCTGGTTATTAAATGTGTTATTGGCATCAACCCCCTGCAGAGAGCACCAGTCTGTGTTGGGGGTGGGATCACTGTGGATGCCTCAGAGGGAATTGCAGGCACTGACAACAAGTGCTTGAAGCACACATGGTCCCAGCAAATGAGGGGATGAAAGGGATACCTACAAGGATGCCAAAGAGGGATGTTCATCAGCGACTGTAGCAACTGGGCAAGGGGTGATGGGTTTAAACTTAAAGAGGGAAAGTTCAGGTTAGATATAAAGAAGAAATTCTCTCCTGGGAGGCTGCTGAGGCGCTGGCACAGGGTGCCCAGAGAAACTGTGGCTGCCCCATCCGTGGCAGTGTTCAAGGCCAGGTTCGACACAGGGCCTTGGAGCAAGCTGCTCCAGTGGAAGGTGTCCCTGCCTGTGGCAGGGGATTGGAACTTGATGAGCTTTAAGGTCCCTTCCAATCCAAATCATTCTGTGATTCTATGATCCCAGCTAGAAGGGGAAGAACCCTTTCAGTGCTGACAACAACAAATAACAATCCAACACTTCCTTTTATATAACCATTGGCAAACATTTCTAATTAGCTTTAATGCCTCAGTATAAAGCACTGGGGTCAAGAAGACTGAAGGGGGGAGTTTTTATTCTAGTCTTTTGCTGGTCTCACAAGTACCTTTGCAGATAGTGGTGATTATAAATAGGCCTTTTGCCATTTCCTCACTGTGGTTTGGTGACTCTGCCTTATTTATGGCAGCACATGGGAGGTGTTCAGCATTTTACTTCGTCACCGACTCAACCTCAGCTTTCAGACAAAGAGTTCAAACTCAACAGAAACAGAGGATCCCCTGCGTCCCATTGGGAGAACCTTTGGCGCAGATGAGCAAGCACTGTGTCAGGATTAAGATGAACATGAGCTCTAGATTTACTTGAGCACACTGCTATCAATAACTTCCTCCTCCAGACTATTGTGCACATACCCTGTGAAGAGGCTCCTCGCTGGAAGCAGCACAAGTGCCTCATGCAGAGTCCTCATCACCTTGATGGGCTTCACTTCCAGCGTGTCCTAACTTCACCCTCAGCTGCACTTCTGTGAAGCAGAGTTCACTGTAACACTGTTTCCAACGGCTAAGGTGGCATCTCCCTTGACTGGGTCACCCAACAGTCTGCTCCCAGCATCCTTCCCACAGTAGCTCAAGTAGAAGTCTACACGTAGACACCTCATGATAGACACTGTGCTGGCTGTGACATTTGTACTGAATATAAACTGTGTGTGCTGCTGCCTTTAAAGCACACCTGGGGTCACTCACACACATCAAGATTATCAAGCTCATAGAACCAGCCCTTGTATGTATGTGTGTCATGACAATTATCACATCAGTTTACTGCAGCTGGGACCCTACCTCCTCCAGCATATGGGAGGTGGGCTCCTGCCTGAAACCTACTCCTAGCTAATACCAGGATGGCATTCCCACTGTGCAGTGACTACAGAGCTTCCCTGGGCATGGGGAAACATTGCTGCTGCCCTGTTTTACAGGGAGGAAATCAAAGAGAAATCACTGAGTTATCTGTGGCTGGTGCTGCACAGATCTTGAGGTTTCAGGAGGAATTCGAGGCTTCCAGGCTGGGAATCCTGTGGGGGAGTGAGCACTGCTGTGCAGACACCGGAAATAAAAGATTGATCTTTATTGGAAAGTCAGTTTTGAAGCATGGTGGGGACAGCTCCCCGCTGGATTTGGCCCATCAGTCTTTGTCACTTAATGAAGGATGTGGGTTATCGAGGTCTGGTCAATCATCATGAGGAAGTCTGGAGAGACAAAGCAAGAACTTGGTACCAGTCAGGACAGAAGAGACCACCAAATACCACCAGTGTCACAGGCTGGCCAAATCATTGGTCCCTCACACACAGGAGAAAAGGTCAGCTCATCGTATCGGACTTCAGCATGAGTGACATGACGCCTATCTCATCCTGCTAGGATTGAACATCCTTGGAATTCCTTAGACCTAAGCAATAGAAATTTCCTAACTCAGAATGTCTCAGCTTGCAGAAATTCTGTATCAGATGTCACCCCAACAGAGGAGAACAGAGGCTCTTCAATCAGAAGAGATCACCGCAGTTTCACAAAGCCAAATCCCGTAGGAGAAAGACTTCAGATTCTGGGATCTGACCACGAACTGGCAACTCTCTCCCATGGGGCCCCAATCCCACCACCCAGCACAGTTGGACAGCCAAAGCAGACTGCAAGGGCATCTTAAAAATACACGTGGAAAAGAAGAGCTGGTTGGTGTTTCTGGCAGCTTCCTGGCTGCTGCTCTATTCCTGCATCTGTTCTCTGCTCACAGCCAGAAGAAATGGGAGAAGGTTTGGGCTGAGGAAGCTTGAGGAGCTCAAATACCACCTTTCTAGAGAGAAGAAAGCCCCCAAAAGATGGCAAAGGGATGATTTACCCACATGGATCATGGACAGGGGGTGGCAGGAGGCTCTTCCACATTACAAACATACCGAACAGGACCAAACCGGGGTTAGACTAGAAATCAGCCATGGTTTTGTCTTTCAGCAGTGGAGGTGGCCAAGTCACCATGAATTGCTGTGGATTCTCCATAGCTGAAGATGCTAAAAGCACACAGTGGCTGCTCGAAATGGGCCCGTGGATGTCACGGTGCACAGAGAAGTGGAGATCTTTTTTCTCCAAGCTTTGACTTCAGGAAGGTTTCCCAAAGGACATACATCTACATGCACCATCTCATTTTACAAATTCCATGTCAAAATGGCATTTTTCCCCCCAAACATTACTCAAACTATATTATTTGTTAAACACCCTATTTTGCTTTCATCTGATCCGTAGGGGGGTGAAAGAGCCTCATGAGTGGTTTTTGCCTCTTGACTTCCCACATCCCTCCGAGCTCACTGGGAAAACATCTTTCTGTGCCCAACGTCTCCACCAGTTCCCCTGCCCCTTTGTTTTTATTTAGCTCTGTAATTACATTATCCCACTGTACAGAGATTGGGAACGAAATCTGCATGAAAGATATTAAGAAAAATAATACTTTTGTGTTGCAATATCTTTGAAGCTCTCCTCAGTCTACTAATACCACCTCATTTTAGCAAGTGCTTCACAAGGGAGAATAACACCATGCATGAGGTGGGATTAGGTTTGTAGTTAACGCTGTGTTTTTTCCAGGGGAGGAAAAGCACTGCCTTTTTTGATGCTTTTTGGAGGAAAATCACAAAGTTTGCTGGGCAGCACTGAGCGTTGTGAGCACATGTTCAGGAAAAGCTCTTTGCGGTGGCAGATGGTGTTGGGATGAGTTTCATGTGAGGATGGGAGAAGGGTTTACTCATGTTGAAGCAGCTCTCAGGCATAGGGGGACAACATCTGGGTGCTTTGGGGCTACAGGGGCAGAGAGGATGGGTGTGCTGCAAGGGCTGGGGCAATGCTCCCCAGGCCCTTCTCTGGTCCCCTCACTCTCAGGTCCCCTCGGTCCCGCTTTGCCCCAGGGCCCTTTGCCTTCAGACACCCCGAGGTGCAGCCGGTAGCTCCCGGGAGAGGCTCCGGGGTGTTCTGCGCACCCGGGGTCAGCCCCATTGCCCCGGCCGGACCTCCCGTCGTTGCCCTCGGGGCCAGACCGGGGCCGCACAGGCGAGGCTGGTGCCCGGTGCCGGTGCTGTGCCAGGGCTCTCAGGGGCAGGCTGCGGGCCGGGGTCCGCACCCCTCTCCCCTCCGCATCGCCACCCCACGGGGGGCGCCGCGGCGGCGGCCCCACAGCACGGAGCGGTTCCGCGCCCGCCGGGCGGCGGCCACCGGCGGCCGAGCTGTGCGGCCGGGCCGGGCCGGGGCCGCGCAGGGGCGGAGGGCAGCGCGGCGGCTCCCGCGCTGGGCCAGACTCAGCCCCTTTCTCCCGCCGCCGCTGGCTGCGAGCGCGCTGCGGCTGGAGCTGCCCCCAGAGCGGCTCGTGATGGCGGCGGCGCGGGCTCGGCAGCGGGAGGCGCCCGCCCAGCCCTGCGCGCCGCGCCGCTAGCGGCAGCGCCCGTGCCCGCGGCGGCCGCCCCGGCCCATGCCCCCGGGGGGAAGGGGGGCTGCAGCAGCCCGGCGAGCCGCCCACCCGCGCAGCGGGGGCATCGCCCCCACTCGCCGCTCCTGGGAGGGCGGAAAGGAGGCAGCGGCGGCGGCGGCGGCGCCGGCATTGTGCGCGGCGGATCGCAGGCCCCGGCGGCGCGGGGCTCGCCTGCCTCCAGCCCCAGCCTCATGAACCAGCCGGACGGCTCCGCTCCGGCGGCGGCGGCGGCGGCGACGGGAGCGCAGGTAACGCGGCGGCCGGGCGGCGTGTCCCCCGGGGGGAGGCGGAGGGAGGAAGGGAGAGGGAGGGCGGCAGCCGCAGCCGCCCCGTCGCGGAGCCCCGCCGGCGGCGCTTTGGCGCAGTGCGCGGGGGGCGCAGCCGGGGCAGCGGCTCCACGGCCCGCACCGGCCCCGCCGCACGCCTCGGACCGAGGCGGAAAACAAAGCGGCGCCAGCAGCCATGACGGCGGGGACGAGCCGTCGGCCGCGGCCCGGCCCGGAGCCCGCACCCCGGCCCTGCCCTGCCCCGGCCCGGCCGCCCTGCGCTCCGGCCCGCCGGGCGCCGCCGCTGCCCCGCTCCCTTTCCTGGGGCTTTTTCTTCTTCTTCCCTTTCCCCCCCCCCCCCCCCCCTTCTCTAATTTTCTCCCGAACTGTGGGTGGATTTTTTTTCCTTTTTTTTTTTTTTTCCATTAAAACGACGCCCCCTGGAGGAGACTATTCCGTAAATAAAAAAAAAAGAAATTAAAATTGAAAAAAAAAAAGGAAATATTTTGTTATTTCTTATTTTGCACAAAGTTGGGGCGGGGGGTTTGGGGCCCATCCCCGCGGCCTCGGGGCGCCCCCCGCTGCTCCCCATCGCATCAAATCCCGATTTTGTCCCTTCGGATTCACAGCCCAGCTCTTAAGAAAATGAAAATTAAGCTGGAATTTGAATGAATTCAGGTTTCTGTGTGTCCCCCAGCACCCCGGGTCTTTCGGGAGGAGAAGGCAGCAGGGTGCTTGGGAGGGAAGTGGATCAAGTTGGAGATGGACACCGGGGGCTGGGAGCTGCAGTCGGGGATTAGTTTGGGAAAGTGGGAGAATTGCTGTTCCGGAGCAATTAGGAATTGTACTTCATTGTAATTTTGAACTTGTGCAGCACGAAACTGATTTTCTTCAATTTTGGGTGTTTTTTTTTTCGTTCTTTGCTGCAGTGCTGAAAGTTATTTGTGTCAAATGAGTTTTTCAGGAAAATCAGAGCCCAGAAAATTTGCTGTGGACACACCCAAATTTTCCTTTTTTTTAAAATTTTTTTTTCTTTGGGGGGTGATTTTGGATTTCATGCAAAACTGCTCAGAAACAATGAGCTTCTTAAACACAGGCCAGGAAAACACGAGGACAAGCAAAATGAAGAGTCGGATGTCAGTTTTATGTTTGAATTTCTTGGCTTTTCGGCTGGTTTCTCCTGGCATAATTAAACCAGACTTTCCAGCATTTCATTTCCTACTTCTTTTGTAGAGAAAAAAATTTCCATAGGAGGGATTTTAGTTGGGTTTGTTTTTCTTCCTTCTTTTATAAAACACACTGTACCAAGTGCAGATCCTGTGGATCACACAAATCTAGTGTTTACCCAGGTTTATGATAAGGTCCGCCATGATTTTATGAATATGCATAATTAACAATATTGTGAAAAAGAGAATTGCAGATTTAGTGATTTTGATTTTTTTTCCCTTTGAACCAGCAAAACTAAAGTGCTTTTAAAGGGCTTAGCCATGATATTTCTTTCACAATTTCTAAGTCCTTTTTCTCCTTGGCTCTTCCTATAAACCTCTGGAGTTTGAATTGAAAATCTTTTATTTTTCCATTTTTTTTTGTTTTAATTTTTTTCCTTTTTTTTTTTTTTGTTTTTTTTGAGACTGTTCCATTCCTATTATTTTGCTGTTACGGGGGGCCTGCGAGTTCTGGACTGAGCACACACTGGTTTATTATTGTAGGGTTGCCCTTGAATACTGGGGTCTTGGTATTGATCTTTTTAAAAATAAATAACAAAAGAGCACTGAAACACGCATTGTTTCAAGAAAAAAGCAATATAGGAGAGAGACGTGGCCTTTCCCCCCCAAAGTGGGGGAGGGAGAGGAAGGGAAAGATTAGGTCAACATTGAGTTTTACCAACCTTGACACAGTCTCCTCTCTAAAATGGGGACAAAATAGCAAGATGGCTGGCTCACAGCTGCAGCACTTTGGGGGTTTTTTGGTGGTGGATTTTTTTTTCTTTTTTTATTTATTCTTTTTTTTTTCTTTTTCTTTTTTTCCAAAAAGGCATTTTTAAATTTTGAACTCAGAAGTGAGCTCCTGGAGCTGCCGGGCAGCAGATGCTGAAATCCGGGCGCTTAAAAAGGAAAGATTAAATTTCAATCCAGAATTTATTTTTAAATCTGGATCTCAAAGCCCTGAAGTGGTTTTTTTTTTTTAATTTTTTTTTTCGGTTTTTATTTTTTATTTCACTGTAACTTGATAACTGCTGGAAACCATGCAGGAGTGCCTGGTGAATTCAGGGGCTCGGGGGGCTGTTTTCTCACCTCCCCTTTATTCATTTCACTTTTGGGGTTGTTCAAAGTGGGGGGGGGTGATGGAAAAAAATTGTCAAAGCAGGAAAACTGTTGGGTGGAGGAGAGAATGCTCTGAAATGTCAACTTCATGGGTTTATTTGTGCATTAATTCCCCCCCCCCCCGCCCCCCCCAGCCTCCCTGAAAAGGACCCACCCTCTTCCTGGATCTCTCTTTGAAGCGAGTACCTCGGTGGCAGAGCAGCACTGGGGCAGTTAGAGTGGGGTGCACACATAGGTGAAAATGACACACAATGCTCCAAACTGGATTAAAGGATCCCAGAGAATATTTTATTCATGGTTTTATCCAGGAAGCGTTAGTGTAGTGGCTTTTCCATCTTCTTGTACTTCCAAGAATTCCCTTCCTTAAGCTGCATCCCATAACTTTCACGTACTCTGTGGTTATATCCAAAGAAACCATTTAGCTGTAATAGAAGTTTTTTAATTTTAAGGTTTAATAAGTTTTTTTTTTCTCCAAACTGAGATTTTCTGATGCTGCATTTTCTCTGCCCGGCCCCACACCGTCACCCCAAAATCTGGGAGGAGACACCATGGATGTACTTTGGGATTGAGGAACACACACTGATGGGTGCTGCATATTAATTATAGATTATGACATACATTCAAGTTTGGATCTCAGTGACAAAATTTAACAGTTCAGTCTTTTAAAGTTTCTCATGCTACCCTAAAACAGAGGATTTGAAGCTTGGAGGGACATGTTTTATGTCTGTTTTAACCTGGTTTCAGCTGTTGTAGGAATTCAGTGAATTTTGGTGTGGGTTGGGTGTTGCATATCTACTCTGCAGAGAGGAAAATGCGATTCCATAGCACTGGGCTGCAACTTGTAGGGATGCTGTCATACCATAGGTGTGCACGCCACAACCTTTCCAGTCTTTAACTCTGTGTAGATCAGTTTCTTTTAAACAACAGCTTCCATTATATGTTCCATCAGTGATGAAAAGCTGTTCTTGAGATTATAATGGGTTCCTGAATCTCACCTTTCTGTGTGCTGGTGTCCTTCCAGCAGAAACCTCCTCCTGCTGGAAAAGAGATTTCATAATTTGTCATTGCAGTCTCGCTTTCAGGGGGAATTTTTATTTCTTATTCTGGAAAGTTGATCAATATTTATCATTTTAGAAATTGCTCTTTGCCAGCCTGGAAGGGGGAGGGGGAGGAGGAGGAAGGCAGAGCCACACCAATGGATTTCTTGTGACATCAGTGAAATGGATTTTGCAAGAAAAAGAAGAATTTCAAGTACCTTATCCTTGTTGAGGACAAAAATAAGCATATTTTCATCCCTGGATGAAAACAGACATAATATTATTAAAGTAGTAGATAATATTTACACAAGCACCATATAAAACCTTATGAGGCTCTTCGCATAACTCCAGACTAATTTAAATCTATGTCACTGCCATAATGCAATGCTGTAAACGCAGTTCGCGGTGCAGTCACGTGGCCCCGGTGGTGCACAGTCAAGTTTGCAGTTCTGCAAGTGAAGGAGTGAAATTAATGTTCTAAAAATCAGATTAATTTAATTTTTCTGGGGGCTGCGAGACCTGATGCAAGGCTCGTGCTGATGCACGTTCATGGTTTGTGCCTGCTTCTTTGGATGCTGTCTCTGTGGAAGGATTTAGACCTTGCTGTGGTGTGGTGGATCTCGGTCCCTGGTGCTGCGTGGTCCCTGTGGCACAGCTCTGGGTGAGTGAGCGGTGTTGGGAACTGCACTTCCAGGGTCCTGGCATTGTGAGTGGAGCCTCAGCCTGAGCATTGTGGCCATTGCTTGGATTTTGGAGTTGTGGCTGCCCCATCCCTGGTAGTGTCCAAGGCCAGGTTGGACACAGGGGCTTGGAGCAAGCTGCTCCAGTGGAAGGGGTCCCTGCCTGTGGCAGCGGTTGGAACTGGATGAGCTTTAAGGTCCCTTCCAGCCCAAGCCACTCTTGGATTCCATGGTTTTGGAAACGGCATGGTGCAGGTGTTATCCATGTGGAGGAGTGTGTGGCTGCCCAGCCCAGGTAGCTTCTGTGGGATTACGTGCATGCCTGAAGCATGTTGCATATGCAGAAGGGTTTGCTGAATCCCCCTGTTCCTCCTGGCGTTCTGTGGTGCGCTGTGAGTTGCTCCAGTTCATGCTTGGATCCACATCAGCAATAATGTGTGTGCTCATTGTGCTGGGGGCTGTAATTGGCCAGTGTCAGACCCACAGTCATGGGAAGCTGCCCATGAATGTGAATTCTGTCAGAGGGGCCGTTTGCAGCATTGGACCCTGTTTGTGCATGGATGTGCTGAGTGGGACTGAGATGGGAGGGTGATGGGAAGAAGTGCCTGGAAAGGGGCTATGAGCGTGGTTGGAGGCTGTGGTTGCCTTTTGGTAAGGGACATGAGAAAATGGCACCAAGAAATATGTATTTCTTGTAATTTCTGAATTTCTGAGCATCTAGTATTACATATATTTAGAATTTCCCATTTACAGATTCAGTTTGGCCATACTGTGTTTTCTGGGGAAGAAGTTTCTCATTTTTAAAGGTCTTTTATGGATTAATTGCTAGTCATCTGCCTCCTTGTTGCTTTTGTTTGGTTCCTTGAATGTCTCTTGATTATTTTGTGCTATGTGATGCCAATTTCGTGGTTAACTAGTATGCAAACTACATCTGGACGTGTTGACTTTGCATTAACAATCATTGATTTGTCTGGAGCAAGGGAATAGAGATGAATGATGCTGTTTACCACGGATAGTATATGAAAAATAACCATTTGTGATGTGTCTCTCATCAGTGGCACGTGGCTCTGGTGTAACTCGTCCCAGCCTTGTAAGCAGTCAGAGCTAAGCTATGGCACCAGGAGTGGGAAGAGGCACTCGGAAAGGCAGCGACACATGGTGTACAGTGAAGGGGTTGGGTACGTGTTGATATATAATACCTATGTAATATATAACTTAGGGGCATAATGGAGAGGATGCAAACTTTAATAATCACAAATAATAAGCAGTAGATGGGGTTAATGGGTGGCTTTCATGATAGTTGATTCTCTGCAAAGCCCATGACTGCAGCAGTGCAGTTGACTCTGGATGGAGCAGTTTGGTGCCTCCTGAGCCCTGCCTGCTCTTGGGAAGCTGAGATGCACCCGCAGCTGCTGCACACTGAGGTGAGTCATGGGATGTAGGTGGCATTGCTATATGCTTGTGTCTTCTTTGGAAGAAGAGAAAGGCTGGAGGAGTTGCCCGTTTTGTGGAGCAGGTACCTTCCCAAGACATGCATCCTGGAGGTGTCAGAGCTGCCTATGCCCCACTCCTTGGACAGTGTGTTTGTAAAGGCAGGGTTGCTTTCCCTTGGTTGATGTTGGATAGTTAGACCTTGAATCTGACCTCCCATAGTCCTGGGCCTTATTTGCTGTCCCACTGCCATTAGTTGGACTGTGGTGGTGGGTAAAATTTAGTGCTCTTCCTTTTGGGCCGGGGTCAGCAGTCTGGGCTCTTCCCACACAGAATGTGCTTTGCTGGCCTCTGAAACATGCATGTGCTGGTCAGATACCAAAATGATTGATGCAGGTGATCTGTAATGCATATTTCATACATCAGTTCTATTAAGTGTGTAAATGCATGTGGAGGTGCCAGGCAAGCTGCATGATGGCTTTTCTGACTTACTTGGATTTTACTTTTTTACTTGTTGTGGCTGCCCCATCCCTGGCAGTGTTCAAGGCCAGGTTGGACACAGGGGCTTGGAGCAAGCTGCTCCAGTAGAAGGTGTCCCTGTCCGTGGCAGGGGTTGGAACTGGAGGAGCTTTGAGGTTCCTTCCAACTCAGACCAGTCTGGGATTTTGTATTTATTTGCGTCTCTGTTGCTCTCAAAGTGAGCAGTGTAAGATGTGGCAGAAAAAAGAGGTTAAGTAGAGAAAATCCTCCTCTGTACTCTTTGAAAGTGCAACTGCAAAGTTTCTTACTAAGGAGGTGTATCTGGGGAAGGATGTGGCATTGGGAGAGTGTAAAAGTGATATTAGCAGATACCTGTTGCTGTGTGCATGTGAAGGGCCTAGGGTGGCTATACATGATGGTTTTCAGTGGTGGGGCCAGTCTGTTGTACCAGTTCCTCTGCTAGGGTTGTTCTTCTTGGGAGTCTTTCTTCTCTGTTTCTCTTACCTGTATTACCAAGGTGATCTGGTGTGCCGTACCTGCAAAGATTTACATAGACAAGGCCTTCCTTGCATGCACCATGGAGTACTTCTGTTTGTTTGGCATCTGTATTAAAATAAGGCTGGAAGTGGAAAAGCAGCAACTGGAGATTTTTGCCTGTGCTCATAAGAGGCTGACAGAGGGAGATGTGAATGTCAGTGCATGGAGCAGAGGCTGGGAGCTGCCTACACCATTGAGGAGTCACTGAGTGTGTGTACATGTACGTGTTTATGCTTGGGGACCTGTCTGAGAGCCTCATCAATAGAGAGTGCAGATCTCTGGTGAGCCTGGGTGCTGCGTTGGTCTGGTGGGTCCATATCAGCAAGGGGCTCAGCAGCTCTTGGCCAGATAACGCAGGAGCTCAGGGAGCCATTGGTATCCTCTGTAGTGTGTGAGAAATTAGGGATGTTATCACATAAGGTCCAGTATCTCAGCAGTGGGTAGAAATGAGAAGAGCTGCTTTGGTCAGATGTGTCCATCAGCAGAGGTGAGCAGAGCTCTTGCTGCAGTGGGTCAGACATGATTATGCTTGTGCCCTGATGGCACCACTGTGTCTCCAAAGTCTTCAGGTTTTAGTACTTGTTTTGATTTAATTTTACTAGATACACTCAGGCAGCAAGTAATTTTTTGGAAGTTCATTTTTTACTCTGTGTGGGTGTAGGTATCCTTTCCTGCCCCAAAATAGCAGCAGAAGTGAGTTTTCAGAAGCAGTTGGGTGTGCTTGCTTTGAAGGCCTGTCATTTAGGTTCTGCTTCCAGTATGGTGAGAACAATTTTAGTATGAGTATTTAATTGCTTTAGAACTATTCTTAGAAGTATTAAACCTCAGTTTGCAAAACTGCAACCAAAGCCAGAAGCTCCTACGGTGTGGGAGAGCTGAGGGAGGAACCTGGAGGAAAACCCATGTGGGTTGACCCCACTGGGAGCGGAGCATGGTTGTGGTCCTTGAGGACTAAGGGTGATGTGGAGCTTTTGGGGTGCATGCTTGGGATGGAGTTGTGCTTATTTTGGTGAGGGTTTTTTTAATTGCTATTCTAATTACTTGCCTGCACGAGGGGAGGATGAATGAAGCCCTACTTCAGCAAATTTGTACTATTTCTTCTAGTAAGTATGCAGACTGTTGAGTGTAGTTTGGGAACTGAGCTGAGAGCATCCCAGTGAACAGTGAGCAGGTGGTCCTGCTAGGTCCTTAGCTGGAAAGCCAAGAACAGCTACTGCTTCCCAAGTGTAAATCTGTCACTGAGGTCCAATGAGCTTTTGTCTGTGGGCTGCAAGTCCTGAGCTGTGACCAGCATTTGTGACATTTGTAATTTTGGGGGTGGGAAGGGAGCTTTGTAAGGGCACAGGATAATTATTTGCTGGAAACAAAATACCTTTTTGAATTTCTGTGTGCACTTTTGAAACCTGTGTAGGGAGGCACAGGTGGATTTGGATCAGGTAAGAGAGGGGATCTGAAAATCCCCTTGGCAATCAGTAGGATTTCTCTTTGCCATCAGGTGATGCTGTTGACAGGAGCCCATGTCGGGCTCTTGAGATGCTGAAGTGCATTCTCAGGGTGATGGTGGTGGCAGGGACACCAGAGGAGGGGTCAGGACCTGGTATTGTGGCCTTGTGGGTACTTGGTGGTGAGCATGAGCTGGTGGGACCACTGCAGGCTGCCAGGGCTGGAGGTGAGCTTCGTCAGTGAAGGAATTAATAGTAGAACACCAGGAAGACTGTTCCTGGGTGTGTTTTGACTCTTGTCATGTTTAGAATGCTTTGGGGCATGTGGCTTCAGCTCTCTGCTGATGGTTAATGCTGCTGAGGCACACTAGGTATTAACTCTGAGGGAGGGATATTTTTACCTTCTTATCTGTCTTTATTTTAAAGGCCTATAAATTCAGCTCCTTGGTGATAACAGCAGTCAGAATTAGTGTTTCTCCTCAATTGGATTTGTTAGGACACTGCCAGAGAGACAGCCCTGGAGGGGGACCCGCTCTGCTGTGTGCCGAGAGGATGCTGGGTGAGGAATAAAACATGCAAATGGATCCAAATAAATGGTATTAGATGGAGGCAAAATAAATCCAGAGCAAGTTTGCAAGGCCCAGGCTATATCCCATATGCTCTGAGAACACTGATACGATTTGCACTTCTGGAAGTGGATGGCAGATGTTGGAGAGATGTAGGTGTGAGTCCACTGGAGCATCCTCAGTGAAAATAGTGCCATTCATAAATGAGAAAAAATACCCCAAAATTGAGAAAAGCAAGAGGCCCTTTTCCTGAAAGCTTGCACATGTATTTAATCCTTTATGCCATAGTCATAATTGGTTTAGTAGCTAAAAAGTAGATTTCACTTGAGAATACTCCTTCTGCTTTTGGTTCCCGATAACATGGAGGA
Source organism: Melopsittacus undulatus (assembly GCF_012275295.1). Lineage (NCBI taxonomy): Eukaryota > Metazoa > Chordata > Aves > Psittaciformes > Psittaculidae > Melopsittacus > Melopsittacus undulatus. The sequence goes on from NC_047537.1 coordinate 10,389,638, forward strand.
GACGCAGTCTCACGGTGGGGATGGTTGTTTGCGTTACTGGTAAATGTGCTTTCCTGGGGTAATGGACAGCTCTTGGGCCTTCCTACCTCAGCATAAACAGTGCTTGTGATCGTAGTTCATTATGTGATATTGAAAACATGAAATGAGATGTTCCTGTCTACTTTCAGCAGACATATGTCTACGTTTTGCAAATTAACCTAATTAAATATATATGGAGAAATTTATGATATTCAGCTCCTAGCATAAGGTATGCAATTAGCATCCATGCAGTCAGAAAGGAATTTTCCATTTGTATCTTGACTTTTCCTCATAGGATGTGTGGTTTGCCTTTTTTTCGTTTTTCTTTTTAAATCTTCAATGCTTTAATTTTTGTTCTGCTGAGGAATTCTCTCAGGGACAAGCCCTGCAGGGATTTAGGCTTGTGGTTAAATTTCCCCACAAGTAGCTTTGACTGAAGTCAGTAAAATGGTACCTAATTCCCGTGCTTCAGCCTATCCCTTTGACTCTGCAGGACAGAAGGATTTCATTTTGTTAAGAGAATATCAACAGGAGCAAAATAGCATTTGGGAGGAAAAATGGCATTTGAATATTTACATTTTTGAAGCCTCTTCCTTCCTCCCACCCAAAAATAGCAAAAAAAAAGAATTATCTGTCTCCTCTGGATTTATGTAATTTTCAAGTGTTTGGCCAGTGTTGTTTCCAAAACACACCGTCCCTCCACCTTAACTCCCGATGGCAAGAGAGCCCTTACACAATAAGTACAAGGAATATATTGCATTAATACACGCTTTCATTTGGAAATAATCTGGCACCAGAAAGAATACATTTTAGTTTCTTTTCTGCCAAAGTGTTGGGGTTTCTTCTTAATATTTCAAGTTTGATCACGTTATAATAGTGTGTTATATAAATAATCATTTGGTCTATTTTGCATATCAATAGTTGATTCCATTTTACTCACAAAAAGCCTTTTTTCCCCCATAAACATCCCCACTGTTCCATCCCAGAAGGTACTCTTTATTAGCAAAACCAACCAAGTAAATGACGTTCCCAGCTCAGCTATTTTAATGATCCCACAAACCCAAAAAAGCAGTAGGAAATTTTTCAAAAGCAAACTGCAGAACGGGTTTTTTTTTGGGGACATCATAACTTTTAAACTTTTTGTCCAATTATTTTTGTTAGGTTTTTCCAAGTAGTCATTGCAGAGAGCTGTAAACTCGAAGAATTTGGGACTATTCTTTCCCCGTGGATTTAAGGGTGACCCAAAGCTGACTCAGTGAGGCAGGAGCCAGCAAACACACTGTCTCTGTTACTAATTTTTGTGCAAGAACTATTAATAATTCTGCGTGGGGAAGGTGAGGTGTTGGATTGTAACCATTTTCTCCCTCTTGGACACCTCTACAAATCCATCCTCCACTATTTTCCTTTGACTTTTTGCATGGCTGTATCTCCCTGTATCTGTACTTCAAAGCAGAAGAGATAATGCTCTAAGCCCAGTCTCCAAGTCTGTCCTTTTGTATGAGCTCTCTGCTGTCTCAGGTTGAGGTCATTGGTTTTTCCCACCTTCCCCAGATGTTTTTCTGTTCTCTCCCTTATGGGGAATGCCTTTCTATAGGGAGTCATAGGATTGCTTGGGTTGAAGGGACCTTAAAGCTCATCCAGTTCCAACACCTTCCACTGGAGCAGCTTGCTCCAAGCCCCTGTGCCCAACCTGGCCTTGAACACTGCCAGGGATGGGGCAGCCACAGCTTCTCTGGGCATCCTGTGCCAGCGCTTCAGCACCCTCGGGAAGACGAGGTGCTCAAGCCATCAGCACCTTTGATTCCCAGTTCTCCATCACCATGTGTTGGCTGGTGAACAACTACATGCATTAGAAGAAGAAAAGTGTTGAATGCCCTTTTTTCTGGACTTCCTTGAGAGCCTGCAGCCATGCCAGCAAGCTCTGCAGGGCAGGAGCTGTCTTACACCCATGTTCTGTGTAAGTCCAGGTATGGGGCAGATAGTTTACTACCAATAGCGTTGTTTCCCACTATGGCAGGTATAGTGTTCAGCTGTTTCTCACCTCTGCTCCTCATTGTTGTGTCCACCCTTTGGAGGCTCCTGGTATCTTGTCCGCAGGAGCTGCTGCAGCCCCTTGTATGGATTCTCAGCAGCCTGGCAGCAGAGGCAGTGTTGTGGATAGTTGCAGCATCTGCAGTTTATTTAGGCAAATAGGAGCATGAAAGATATTTGCTTTCCCTTGCTTGTGGGGTTTATTTTGGGGGATTAGCTATGTGAAGCAGTTTTTTTTGGGAAGCAGTGACCAGCCATCCTCTGTGCCCCTTCTCCCTGCCCATCCTTGGGGTACTGCTCCTCAGGGCTGTTCATGGACACCCTGTATCAGCCATGTCCTCCTTTTCTCCCTCATTCCTTCTGCCAAGACTTTCAGGGTGGGCTCACAAGAGCTGTGCACGGTGCTATGGATTCAGGTTTGGTCTTTAGCACACTTTCTGTTTCTTTACAAATAATCAGTTGTTGCTTTGCTGGCTACCATCGAGCATGCACCTGTACTGCTGGAGAAGTGCCCTCAGTGTCTCCTCCATGCTTTTGTGAATGCTGATGTCTGATTTAGGTGCCTTGATTTTATGTGTCACATCGTTTTTCCTCTGGTGTGTTATTTTCTTCAAGACCTGGTGCACATGGAGCAGATGTCTGCGGGACCCCACTGTGATAACAAACTATTTCTGCCCCTTATTTTCCGTCTTTTAATCAGCTGTTAATCAATGAGATGACTTCTTACTTCACCTCGTGCATATGAAAGTATTGTGTGCTCCATAAAGGCCTTCATAGAGGAAGCTTGTGAAAGGCTTTGTGGAAATGCAGGGGTGCTACACCCTCACTCACCTGTTTCCACCCACACATTGACTCATAAACTAGTGAGTTATAACATCATAGAATCACAGAATGGTTTGGATTGAAAGGGACCTTAAAGATCATCTAGTTCCAACTAGATCCAGCTAGAACTATGACCACCTACAGAAGCCGTATTGATTCTTGGTGTTTCTTCTTTATCTGTATGAACACTGATTTTTTTTGTTTTTTTGTGTAATTACTGTTTATACTATTTTTTTTCTGCTATGATAGTGAAGTTCTGCAGTTGTAGTTCCTTGGATCTCTTCTGTAGCTCTTTTAGAACGGTGGGATCACATTCATTACCTTCTGGTTCCTGGGTGCTGACTTTAACACCACTGATTTTGTGGTAGCCAGGTGATTTTAATAGCTTAATGCCTTTCACATTTTGGATGCTTGCTCTATTGAGTTATTTTGGGTTCTCTTTGCTATTAACTTTGCTAGGCAGGTCTGCATCTTTTCCTGGTGACCCTGCAGCTTGGGGCGGATACTCAACTCATTCCTGCTGAAAGAAGAGTCCAGGAGGGGAATTGCTGAGTCCTGTCACAAATGAGCACTGATGCAAAGAAGCTGAACTTTTATCCTGTGGATTTATCTTTCTTCGCTGCTTGTTCTCTATCAGTATCTGGCAGACTTCTGGTGCTTGGGTGTTTGATTTTTATTTTTTATTTTTTTTTTTTAAATTAGGTTTTATTCCTTCAAAATCTTCCTGGATTTTTTTTATGGCTTTAAATACAGCTTTTGAACGTTTAACTTGTGGTAATTTTGATTTTGTTCTGAGAGTGTCTTTATGTTTCTAATGGTCTTTTTACTCTGCTGTTAAATTATACTTACTTGTTTAACAAGCCCCCTTTGGTAGGTGATAACTGCCTTCTCCAGGTTCTCCACCTCATCTGCAAGCTCTTTTAGCTGCTCCATTAACACTCCCCTAACACGTTTTCCCATTGAAGTACCCTTTAGTTAAGTATTAATGTAACAGACTTTCTTTTGTGTGGCTTTTGTCTTCTGAAGGCACTTTTGGCTGCATCCTGCCTGAGCTCTACTGCAAGGATGGGGTTTGGTGGTGCTCTCTTGTGTCAACTTGTGCCACCAGCCCAAAAGTGCAGTAGGAGCAGGAGTGCTGAAGGTGCAAGATGTCTGTAGGTACAGGGGGAGGAGGGCTTTAGGTACAGGAAGAGGAGGGCAGTAGGTACAGGAGCAGAAGGGTTGTAGGTAGAGAGGGAGGAAGACTGTAGGTACAGGAGGAGAAAGGTTGGAGGTACAGGATGAGGAGGGCAATACGTACAGGGGGAGGAGGGTTGTACATACGGGAGGAGGGCTGTAGGCACGGGAGGAGGAGAGTTGTAGGTATAGGAGTAGAAGGTCTGCAGGTACAGGAAATAGGGCTGTACATACAGGAGGAAGAGGGCTGTAGGTACAGGAACAGGAGGGCTGTAGGTACAGGATCACTGAATTGTCCTGGTACTGAAATTGTATTTCCTGCCTTGGCAGCGACCTGCAGCCTCTCTGGTATTCCGTGACATTCTGAGCATCCTTCCGTGCTTGCTGATGTGGTAGCTGTACTCTGCCTTCTTGGGGTGGGTTTCCACTCCATAAAGGTTCTGGGGAGACCTGAAAGCAGCTCCAGTGCCTAAAGGGGCTGCACAAAACCTGGAGAGGGGCTTGGGACAAGGGCCTGTAGGGACAGGCCAAGGAGAATGGCTTGAACCTGCCCGAGGGGAGACTGAGATGAGCTCTTAGGCAGAAGCTGTTCCCTGTGAGGGTGCTGAGGCGCTGGCACAGGGTGCCCAGAGAAGCTGTGGCTGCCCCATCCCTGGCAGTGTTCAAGGCCAGGTTAGACACAGGGGCTTGGAGCAGCTGCTCCAGTGGAAGGTGTCCCTGCCTGTGGCAGGGGTTGGAACTGGAGAAGCTTTAAGGTCCCTTCCAACACAAACCAGGCTGGGATTGTATGAATTTATTGGGCTGCACTTTGCTTCTCTGTCAACACAACTTCATCATTCCAGTGGACTTTGGATTCCTACCTAAACTTGAAGTTTTTCAGGGATACAGTATATTTATGACCTCATCAGTAGAAAATGCTTCACTTTAACTGGATGTTCTCCTACTCTTGTTTGATTTTCTCAGGCTTTATTTTAAATAGGCTTTTATATGCAGACATCTGGTTTCATTTTGCTTTTGATGGCGTCTGGCTTTCTTTTAGGGGCTCCATCCCCTTTGGTGGAAGCCATGATTCAGATGCCACTTCACAGCCCTCCTGACCTGCCTGGCCATACAAGTGGATCCTTGTGGGATTTCAGAGGATTTCTGTCATTCGCAGGTGCTTTTTAGCAAAGGATTTTCTCTGCTGTGAAATAAGGACCAGTCTGGGTTTAAAATTGATCTAAAACTCAGGTGCAGCTTGTGCTGTGTAGGACCGTGAGCTGCCCTCTCCTGCCTTGTATTGCGCTGGCCACCCTCCCACATGAAGAGGCTGATCCAGGAAGCGCTGTGCTGGGGAGGATTAAAGGAGGAAAATAGGGGGGAATAAAAGGTTGAATAATAAAAGGAAGAGATGACAGTTATCCTTGAGTTAGGAGTTATTATCAAGTGCAGAGAATTGATAAAGGAAGTTAAAAACACATGGGAAAAAAAATCTGTGACTGTCAGCATGAGGAACAGTAAGAAAGTGTTTGTATTACGAACAAAAGAAATTCTAATAATGGTTTGTATAGACTTCTCCTGACTGAGGAGAGGTAAAATGCATAATAAAGCAGAAAAACTAGACATGTTTAATAAATATTGCTGTTCCCTATTTGTAAGGAAGAGGTATGATACGCTGGCAGCCCATGTACTGAGGAGCTTCCAGGTCCAGCGTTAACCAGGGCTGGTGAGCAGAGGCTGATGGTCACCAGAGGCTCCTGTGGGGTCTGGTCATTGGGTTTCTGTCTGTTTTTAATCCTGTAGGGCATGGATATAGTGAGAATATTCCAGAAAAATTGGCTAATGCTGCTGTTGTGCTGTCTGAGTCAATGTGGTGATGAGGGCTGGCAAGGCAAAGGAGTGCATGAAACATAGGAAAGGAGACGATGGGAGTGTGAAATTGAATTTGCTCTTTGGCAGACGTGGTGGAGGAGGTGTCGTTACCCTCTGGTAGCATCAAGCTGGTATGAAACAGGTTGTGAACGGGGTCTTGGATGGCCACATACATCACCAGTGGCCCCATGGGGTCTGGCTCCACAGCCCCGGGGGCTAATGCATGCTTGCAGATAGTCGAAGGGTTGGTGGAAATGAGGTTACAAGGGAGTGTAGCTGCTCCGAAGGATTTAGATCATTGGTTAGTCTTCATTGGGTGAACTTTGATATGATGGATCACAGGATTCATGCATCTTGAAGTGAGAGCTGGAGGAAGTGCTTTGGGATGGGGAGGCCAGAGAAGGAGCAGAGTTGCCAAACCAGGCTGTGGTGTGGAAAAGGGACAACTGCTGCAGCATGAGCAATGACACCGAGTCTGTGGAAATAGGCTAATGCAAACTGTGGGGGTGCACAACAGGGGACCCCAGTCAGAACAGCTCTGCTGTCTTCTCCTGTTGCTTCTGCTTTAATGCAATATCTCAATTTCCAGTCCTCTCATTTTTTTAAAGAGATGTTGAGAAGCTGAAGAACACACAGACTGTGAGTGGAGTGAAAGGAAATACTCACTGGTATTTCTTCCTAAACGTTTGGGGATGATCAGGGGACTGGAGCACCTCCTGTATGAAGACAGGCTGAGAAAGTTGGGGCTGTTCAGCCTGGAGAAGAGAAGGCTGCGTGGAGACCTCAGAGCAGCCTTCCAGTATCTGAAGGGTCCCTATAAGGATGCTGGGGAGGGACTCTTCATAAGGGACTGTAGTGATAGGACAAGGAGTACTGGGTTAAAACTTAAACAGGGGAAGTTTAGATTGGATATAAGGAAGAAGTTCTTTAAGGGTGGTGAGGCACTGGAATGGGCTGCCCAGGGAAGTTGTAAATGTAAATCCCTGGCAGTGTTCAAGGCCGGGTTGGACAGAACCTTGGGTGCCATGTTTTAGTGGGAGGTTGTCCCTGCCCATGGCAGGGGTGTTGGAACTGGATGATCTTAAGGTCCTTTCCAACCCTAATTATTCTATGATTGTATGTGCACCACGTTTTGGGAAACCCTCCCTGACAATAAGTGGCTTAAAGCAAAAACCAAATCTCATTTGATGATTTATATCTTCATGGAGTCAGTTCTCCATGTTTTTTTCTTAAAAAAGTAAAATAAGCAGGTACCAGAACCCTTCGTTTTAGGAAACGGGAGCAAGAAACAATACCTGGAAGCTGGATTCAAACGGTCAGATGACAAAATGAAGATGCAAAATATTTGGAAGAGTAGGAGTTGGAAATGTTGAGCAGCAGGGGAGATTGGCTGCTAGAGCAGGCTACCAAGGGAAACTGTGGACGCTGCATATCTCCATGCTGTTGCTTATTCTCTGCATCTATGGAATATGTGTTTCAGAGTTTTCTGGCAGAGCGTAGCAGTTAGACAGGGGAGAATTGCTGTTGTGTTGTAAAGAATGGCTATTCTGTGGTTGAAACAAAAGATCTCCCTTTCTGTTCCTCTCTTTAGTATCCTGTTTCCCAGTGTCCAGTAGCAGATGGTTGAGGAAGGATTGTAAGGAACAGAGGAAATATTGAGTGAGCCTCATTTAATGTACTCCCTTTCTCCTGCCGAATGGACCCCGCATTACTCTCACTTCCAAACCCTGAGGGATGCTCCCAGCCCTCCTCTGCCAACATTGGGCTGTTGCACGTGCGCACGCACAGGCCGGCATAAGCCCTTGATGAAAACAATGTACTTGCTTCTTCCCCCCTAGTAGAGATATAACTAATGAAATTCATAGGTAATCTGCTGTAACATTGAGCACAAAAGGCTATTTGTTTACTTTTTCAGGCAGGAAATGATAATGAATAAGGTAGTTAGGGAACACATGGGACACAGTCATTAAATAATCTGCTTAATATTCTTAATGCAAAAGCGATAGACAAAGCAGTGGAGAGAAGTGTGCTTAAAGCAATATAGGAGAATATGGGCTTTTCTCCGAGTGCTTCATGGTCTAGAGGAGGCTTCAGTCCTCCCAGGTACAAGGGGAACGTGTTATAGAAAAAAACAGGAGGTATTTACAAACAGCTGTAGAGATCAGAGAGGAAATTCCCCCTGGGTACCTCCAAAATCAGGCAAAAAGCAGCAACTGAGCTGAGGTGGCTACAGGAAGATGTAAACAGTATTAGAAGCAGTAAGCAGCAGGCTTTTAAAAAGTATAAACAGTCTGGTAAGGAGGAGGATAGGAAGATCTATTAAAATAAGCAGAAGGCAGTTAAAAGGATAATTAGGAAGGCAAAAAGAAATAGAGAAGATCTAATTGCTAAGAATATTTTTACTTCAAAGGGTTCTTTAGATATATTCAGAGCAGATAGAAGGTAGCAGCGGAAACTTGTCCACTGAAGACAGTGACAGCAATTGGAGGCAGGAGATGTGGGAATAGCATATTTGTAAATGAGCTGTTTAATGCCCCTGGTAGGAGTTGTGTGTCCCTGGTGGGTGCATACACAGGGATACCTGTGTCCAGGACCCTGTTGGTGTCACGTGTTGGGAACTACAGCAAAGGGAGTTGCAAAACACTTGGGCATGTTCATTTTGTGTTTAGTTTTTAAACTAAGAGGTATGTGCAGCTTGCCAAGGAGCATGAAGTCTTCTTGTTGCACAGCAAAAATGCCTCATTGCTGCACTCTCCTGCTAAGTGTGGAGGTGACCTCATGCAACAGACAGTCCTGAAGCTTTTCCTTATGACCTTCATGACTGTCAAGTACACATACTGAGGTACACACATGTGTCTGTGTATGTGTATATATATATATGCGTATATTTGTATATATATTGTGAGTGTGTGTATAGAAATATTTTGCACAGAAACACAAAGCACGTGTCATCGAGAGGTGGATGCAGCCTTCCAGTGTCTGAAGAGGACCTATAAGGGTGTTGGAGAGGGTCTGCAGGGACAGGCCAAGGGGAATGGCTTGAACCTGCCCGAGGGGAGACTGAGCTGAGCTCTTAGGCAGAAGCTGTTCCCTGTGAGGGTGCTGAGGCGCTGGCACAGGGTGCCCAGAGAAGCTGTGGCTGCCCCATCCCTGGCAGTGTTCAAGGCCAGGTTGGACACAGGGGCTTGGAGCAGCTGCTGCAGTGGAAGGGGTCCCTGCCCGTGGCAGGGGTTGGAGCTGGAGGAGCTCAAGTTCCTTTCCAACCCAAACCACTCTGGGATTCTGATTCAATGAAATATGATGATTTTTGTGTGTGTGTTGTATGCTTCACCTCCAGAATCCTCACTCTCTAAGTTCAACAGACATGTAAATCAGAGCAAAAGGTAATGCCACAAATGAAATGCATTCTGTGTAGAAGTTCCTGAGTTTTGCCTGGGGATGATTTATGCAGTTACTCAGTAAGCCCACTAGATTTAGATTTTCTAGCTTTGATCAGAGTTGCTTTTCTCAGCAAGCTGCCCTTGCAGTAGAGCTGGAGTGTTATGAACTCCTTTGTATATGTAATTAAAAGCCGTCTTCTATCTTGATATCACGCTGTGGTTAATGTTTCATTTAGAGAAAGGGGTTGACTTTAACAGGCTGGGAAGGTCGGTGACTCTCCTGGAGGCTGGTGCAGGGGTGGATGGGTTTGTGGGCTCCTTTGCCTGCTTACCCTGACCTGGAGAGCAGGATTAGCAATGCCAGGTCTTGTTTTGTTCTGGTTTTTGTGCTTGTGAGGATTGATTCCATGTGTTACTACGCTAGATGAGTTGTCACAGCACACAGTGGGGTGGTGGACACCTCCTCGTGGGTCCACCAGCATGCCTCATCACTGGGCGGTCCAAGGCGTTTCTGGATCCCAGGTTTTGAGTTCCTGCTTTTCACCCTGCCAGCACCATAGAATCATAGAATCATAGAATAGTTAGGGTTGGAAAGGTTCTTAAGATCATCTAGTCCCATCATCTGAATTTCAACAAATTTGGGAGGAAATTAGCAATGTTTGAAGCGGCTGCAGTGCGCGGCTCCTCAGTTGCATTCCTGGGGTGCTGTGGTTGTATGGGCAGTGCCTTGCCAATAGACTGAGCTTCCATGTCAGCAAGAGCAGGATGCCTAGTGTCGCATCTTGACTGGAGGGTGGAATTCGCCTTGTCAGGAATGTGACCAGACCTATTGTTTGTAGATTATGGCTTGTCCCTTGAAACATTACAACATTTATGCAGAGCGTTTCAGAGGCACAGCATTGCCTGCATGTGTTTGGTTTGGGGTTGCCAACTCCGTCTGCTTGAATGAGGTGTCCAGCTGTGCATGGTGTTGATGCTGTTCTGCACAGCCTGTGCTCCATGTCCTCGTCCCAGAGAGGCCCTTAGGCCTTCTGGTTGCTGCTCCCTTGCACAACCCTTCTTTTCTTTGCAATGAAACAGCAAGATCCTTCCTCAGCATAAATAAGTGGGGTGGAAGAGGGGCAGCAGTACCCTGAATTCACAACTTGGGGTTCAGGTGTAGCCAGTGGATAAGTCGTTAGCCCGTGTTGTGATGGCAGCAGGATGGTATTCTTTAAGCTGTTACATTTCTAATGGAGTGGGGAAATATCCTAAATGTTAAATATTCAAGTTTTCAACTGGGATTTGAGAGGTTTCACAGTGAACATTATTAGCCCACATCAGGAGTTACAGTCTCCAGAGTGAAAGTGTTCCTGGTATAGAGAAAAAGCTTGGCACTGGAACTGGGCAAGTTCCAACAGGTCCGGAGAGGATGTTCCCATGTGCCCATGTGTTTTAATATGAAACCCCTTTTTTATACCTGCATTAAATGCTCATGAGAGCAGGGTGTCTTTGGGGCTTGAATGGGAAATAAAGCAAGAGAGGAGCACACTGCATCTGTCATTGTGCTCTGCTTTCCTCTTTTCCTCAAATCTGATAGCCTTCAACTTTATATTTCATTGTACCAAATTCTGATCAGAGGAAAATGGTAAGTTGATTCAAGGGGAGAAAAATTAAAGTAAAAAAAAAAAAACCAATGTGGGGGAGATATTTGTGCAAAGTTAATGTAGGTCTTGAGAAAAAGCTTTTGTAAATCAGCAGATGTAATCAGTGGCAAAGGAAGTTGTGTGTTGTACTGGAAAAGGAAAGGAGGGCTATGGTGTCCTGGAGCTATCAACCCAGACAAAGAGATGAGAGCAACAGCTCCTGATGGAGGGGATGGTTGCTAATGAGTTGTGGTTACTGCACCAGGCCTTGCTTGTGCTGGAGCTGGCACCACTGCTGTTTTCAAATCACAGCCCACTTTGGAGAGAAGAGTGAACATATTGCTGTGAGCCTGCCTGCAGCAGCAGACCTGCTTTCCCTCCAGCTTCTTTGTGCATCCATCCAGTAACTTGCTTAGATGGAGGGAGAGAAGACCTTGCACTTAGTATTTAGATGCAGGAGGGTATGGAAATACCTAGCCTCAAGTACTGATGTCTGTTGTAGCTTGGCAGACTTGGGCTGCACTGTAGGAAAGTCAGAAATATGTGTTGTGAGTAGTGAAAACTTGACATTTTTGATTTTCAGGTCTTGGTCTGGAATTGCTTGTTTGCCCTGCAGTGATCCCAGGGTTAGGTAGCCAGATTGCTATCTGACCAGGAGGTGGAGGTGGTTTTCACTTGAGCAAGGGGCTTAGGTTGGAGCAAGAGCAAACCAAAGGAGGTGTCTTGGTTATAGAGTGCAGAAGTTAAGCTATGGTGAAGAAGTGGCAGGACTTGTTGTGTAGCTTGGCTTGGATGTGCAGCAGTGCTGGACTCTTTTACATCAATCTTTCTGGTTCACTACATGGAACAGGAGAAATGTGAGCAAACCATAGAGAAAGTTTCAGATGTTGTGGCCTGCCTTTGTTCCTCTTCCTGGAAGATAATTGAGGTAGAAAGCTTGAAAATGAGTAAGTCTGATGTCTAAACTGTGAGAGAGCTTCTTTCCTTGTTTCTGTAGCCTCTTGGGATGTGCATTATTTACTCTGGGATTATGAAGCCAGAAATACTGTGGGAAGGGCAATATTATTGTCCAGTCAGCTGGATGTGGAAGGATCTCATCCACTATACCAAGGTGATTTCTGGTGTAGAACCAGCAGAGAACTTTGAGGCTGTTTTTACCATTGTGCACCAAGGCTGGGAAGTTTATTCCTGCTGGGAAGTTTATTCCTGTTCATAGATAATGTAAGTAGTATCCAAGGAAATCTGCATGGTTCAGTGAGCCGTGAAGAACCTGTGTCTCAGAGTAGCCTAGACCTGTCCATGTAGTACTGTGGCCATGTGCTGTGTCAGCTGGGCTGCTGGCCTGAGGTTCAGGATGGGCAGGGCATGTTTGCAGGGTCAGAGGAGGGCCAGTATCTGTTTCCATGAGTATCTTTCTCAAACCATGCAAGACTCAGCTCTGGGGTAATTTCATTAAGGCCCAGATCATCCCTAAAACTACAGCTCCTTACTCGTTGAATTAGATCCCACCAACATGTTCATATAGAGGATGGATATCTGGGAACTTGCAGAACCTTTGCTGTTGAAAAGTCTGTAGTTGCTGAATGAGAGGGGAGATTGAGCTGAGCTCTTAGGCAGAAGCTCTTCCCTGTGAGGGTGCTGAGGTGCTGGCACAGGGTGCCCAGAGAAGCTGTGGCTGCCCCATCCCTGGCAGTGTTCAAGGCCAGGTTGGACCCAGGGGCTTGGAGCAAGCTGCTCTAGGGGAAGAGGTCCCTGCCCGTGGCAGGGGTTGGAGCTGGAGGAGCTTTAAGGTCCCTTCCATCACAAATCATTCCATGATTCTGTGATAGATGAGCAGAGCATTACTGTACAGTCTGAGTGGTGTTTTGTCATTGGAAGTTGTACCATAAATACACAGCAAAGGAAGAAGCAGGAGATAACAGTGTGTGTTTTTCAAAGGGCTGAAGGACAGGCACGCTCGAGGACTCTGTTAGGAAGAGCACCATGCTGCTGTGGTGGGAGGGATGAAGAGAAGGGAGATCATTCATGGAGGCAGTGGGAGAAAACGAAGGATGAGATTATGTTGTGGTGCTGAAAATGTCATGGTGTAATAGTATTTTTGGGGCCAGCCTCGTGGATGGAGCTCGCTGATTTGCTTGTTGTTCAAAAAGAATATAAAATGAAATCTGTGCTGTGCTGATACCTCTGTTCTCTTCCCACACACTGCAGTTGGGTACCAACTCCCATCAGCCCAAATGGAAATGAAGGGAAGGAAGGGGATGACTGAAAGGAGGCTCTTGATGTGCCTTTGGGATCATGGCACATGTGTGAGTGGCTGCAGCAACATCACCTTGGGATGTGGGACATTGTGCTGGGACTCATTCCTTTCGGGAGACCTTGCACTGTGATAGCACATCTCTGGAGCTCAGGTCCTGGCAGAGGAGTGGTAGTTGCACAGACCTTCTGCCTGTAGGAGTAGTTGTGGTGGATGGGACCAAGATGTTGCCTAAGGTGCCCTCTAAAATTGTTCTGTCTCTTCTCCTTCGTTGGTGGGACATTTTCCAAGAGTCCTGTCCTTCAGAGACATTTAGTTTGAGGTTTCTTGTGGTTTTGATCTGTCCCAGTTACTGGATTTGCAGTGAAATGTTATTCCTAAAAATTAGAAACTCTGTTCTTTCCATTTCTAGAGCTTAAACCTTTTTCTTGGCCATTTCTTCCATGAAAGGATTGCTGGGAGCCTTTACGGGCTGGGTAATGTAATTTCCAGTGAAATTCTCACTCCAGTGAGCTTTCACTAACTGACCTGTTCACATCCACTCTTACAAAGGAAGAAGAAGAGTGTCTACCTCTAGACCTGTGCATTGCTCGGTGTGACGTGTGCTGCATTCTAACAGCCACCAGCACTGCTCTGTGTTGCATTAGTGATTTCTGACCTCCAGCAAACGGCTGATGTGTCCTCTGGAGATCCTCCTGCCATGCTCCTGGCTGCATGCTTGTGTCTTTTGGCATCCACCAGCAGGACCGTGGCTTTGGCCGGCACTTCAGCCTCATTCCCTGCTTGGCTGCTGCTGCTGGAGCTGTGTAACGACATGGTGTCAGACGCCCAGAGCCAACCCATTGACTTGTTGGCTTGACATACCTTTGTGGCTGCTGCTGCATTCAAGACCAGAAGCTTCCAGGATTTCCTTTAAAAATAGCTGTGTACTTTTTACGAGGAGTGTTTTCCAAGTGCAGGCTGAAGGCAGACCAGCACGGTGGAGTCTCCTTCAGCTTGCCAACAATGTTGCTGAATAACTGGAGGTGTGAACTCCCCAAGCCCTTGTTTCTGGATGCTAATGGCACTGCTAGTCATCCCTGGAAGGGAGAAGTGGGTGTCAAGCAGAGCCTGCAAGATGGAGAAGGAGGCCTGGCCAAGAGCATTGCTGTTGCCAAAAGACGGAGGTGCTGATCCTGTCCGTGCTCTTCTGCTACCTGTCTTGTGGGCTAGTGTTTGCTGGAGCCTTCCATGAGTTAATTTATCTCCTTAACTTAGGAACAGCACATTAGAAAAAACAAGTTGTGGAGGGGGAGAAAAGCAGGGCTTTGAGCCAGGCTAAGCCAGGCTCAAAGCCAGGTAAGTTGGCTTACAGAGTGGAGCAGTGAGTGGGATGCAAGCAGAGGGAGAGGAGGATGGGGGTGAGGAGGAAGGCACTACACTCTACCATTAGGCCGCATCAGGCATTCAAGGGCTCACCTGTTGTGTGGTGTAAGGGGCTGGTGATTGTGGCATTAAAAGTAAAGAGGGGATTCAAGTTTGGCAGTGGTGTGGGTATGAAGGGAGATGTTTCCTTCAGCAGGTTTCTCTGCAGGATGGTCAGCAGCTCAAGTGGACATTCCCACCACTTGCTGTAAAGCATGGCATGATTCAGGCTTGGCACTGAATCTGGAGTTATCATCCCTCTGGTCACAACATCAGGGGTCCAACACCATTTTCTGGCACCACTCAGTAGTGGTGGCACTTTGGTTTGTGTTCCATCAGCTCCTCAGCATTGCTGCCTGAGGTCAGGTCTCATGGAGATGAGCAGTGTAGTCACACAATCTGTAGTCTGGTTCCAAATGGTTGAAGAATAAACTGATTCCAGCTTTACCAGAATCACAGGCAGGAGCTGAACCAGGGTTTCTGAGCCCTGGAGCAGTGCCATCTCCCCCGGGTCATGGTGCCATGCAGTTCCACACCACCTTCACCAGGCTTAGACTGGACCCAGTGCGAGTTCCTGTCACACTACAGAGTCCTGGGACAAAAACATCTCCAAGCAATACAGTCACACATCATTTGCAGCCCGAGGGCAGTCCTGTAAGACTCCAAGAATCACAGAATCATGCAATGGTTTGTGTTGGAAGGGACCTTAAAGCTCTTCCAGCTCCAACCCCTGCCACAGGCAGGGAACCCTTCCACTGGAGCAGCTTGCTCCAAGCCCCTGTGTCCATCCTGGCCTTGAACACTGCCAGGGATAGGGCACGAGACAGGAAGGTTCATGGAAACCCTCAGCCTTGCTCCTGTTGCTCTTTCAAGCTCTCTGCCCTCTCCAGAAGTCATACAGCCCTGCTGCACCCTTTGGACACTGGCTTAGAGCAATTGCACTCGCTGACAGATGTGGTTCTTGAGCAGGTTCCGTGAGGTGCACCAGCCAGTTTGGGTCCCGCAGAGCAGAGCTGTGGGGGCAGGAGCCCAGCACCCCTGTCCTTCAGCAGTGGGTGCTTCTCCTGCAGCGTGAGCGCTACCTGGGCTATGTCCCTCTAATTCAGGACCTGTGGATGAGGGGAACCTTCATGTCCTGTGGCATGACCTGTCCTCTTCCATAGGACTGGGGAACAAGGTGTGCTCTGGGCAGCACCAGCTCTGATGCTTTTATTTCTTCTGAAGTTTGCAAAGATTTCCCAAGCTGTAGCTTGTCAGGGGGTATAAAAGGTTGGTAACAAGAAGTGAGATGAAAGCAACCTTCTTTTCCTGACTGTGGAGGAGGCTGGGGCACTGGAACATGCTTTTGGCCATCACCATCCCTCAGGAAACAGGGTAAAATTCCAGAATTGGGGCAATCCAGCAGCTTTCCTGAGATGCTGCTTTTCATGCAAAGCTTCTTTATCAGGAGAGTGTCAAGGCAGCACCTAATCTCACCAGGGACCACACTCATTTCTGAGCAAACTCTGCTGTTTTCTGGTAGTGTCACAGGGATGGACATGGATGAACGAGCTGGGTTCTTCTGCCATAGTGGGAACTTACCATGGTGTTTTACTTACATCAGTATCATCTTCACTCTTTCTCCATGATTCAGGCTGTGCTGTGAGGATGGGCACTGCTGGTCCCCGTGTGCTGGAGATGGAAGTTAAGGGCCTTTTGCCTCCTGAATTTCAAAATAAGGCACAGTCCATTTTTATATTTTAGGGGGGTTTTCCCTATAAAATGCTGATGGACACAGCTACATGGCTGCCCTCAGAGTAAGTACCTTCAGTGTTGTCTCTGGTGGTTTATCAAGACACATTGCACTGCTTAACTATATATCAAGATTTCACCTTGTTAGTGGGATTCTTTTGATCTCAACTGAAAAATGTGAAAATAGTTATTATTGGTTCAAAGTAAAAAGTTGTCTTTTTTAAAAGCTAAATAACTTGCTTGTTTATTTAAGAACACATACTTTGTACTTCTGTACCTGAAATACCATCACTGTGTTCTCCCTGCCTCCGCACAGGTCCAGGCAGGAATCTTGGCACTGTAGCTGGCAGCACTGGAATGATGAAGTAGTGAAACTCAATGGGTTTCCGTTCCCTAGGTCAAACAACACATAATTCATCCCTGCTTCCTTTCCCTCTAACTTGAAGGACGTTCCCCAGTGAGCTGTAATGGGACTGGGCAGCACTAAATGCTGCACCTCTCTCCAAGCAGAGCAGCTGCGCTTTGGGTTCTGCATCGGCACCATGGTGCTGGTGCTTCCATGGATTCTGCTTTTCCCAACCTCAGCAGAATGCTGCTGTGGGCACTGCTGTGCATACCAAGTCCAAGCTTTGCCATCCTGCTGGTGTTCAGGTAGGAGCATGAGAGCAGTAAAAACCCCTCCTGTGCCACCCCGTGCTCACGTCTGCAGCACTGGAGGGTGCATTTAAACATCTTTCATCCTTCTGAGGGGTCCCAACTCCTTTTCCCCGTTGCTTCTTCTTAGCTGAAAGGTTTTTGTTCATTTTAGTTCTGCCTGATGATGTTGCTCTCTGCTTTCTTCAGAGGTACTCTTGGGACAGGATGGCCAAACCTGCAGGCTGTGCTCAAAATGCAGGTGTGGGAGGAACGTGTATATGGCACAATTGGGTTTTCTGTTTATTTTGCCTTTTTTAACAGTTCCTTATCTCCTCTTTTCCTCTTTGACTGCTACCAAGCACTGTTCTGATGTTTTCCCTGCACATCATAAGACATAGAGGCCAGATGAGATCAGGTTCAACCCTTTCCTACCATAAAGCCTGGATCTGTTACTTTTTTTTGTTTTCTTTCATAATTTTACCCTGATTTGAGTGGTTTGCTTGATTTTAGTGGTTTCTGCTCATTCTCCCAGTGGTGGTCTTCAGTCCCGGATGGCACCTACAGAGCTGTGAAACGTCCTGTGGGGTGTTCATGTCCTGTCCCTTTCACACTGTGGTCAGCACAGGGGATGCTTCAGCTGTTGTGTCTTCAGCTTCCCTGGGAGGGTGCTGAGGCGCTGGCACAGGGTGCCCAGAGAAGCTGTGGCTGCCCCATCCCTGGCAGTGTTCAAGGCCAGGCTGGACACAGGGGTTGGAGCAAGCTGCTCCAGTGGAAGGGGTCCCTGCCCGTGTCAGGGGTTGGAGCTGGAGGAGCTTTAAGGTCCCTTCCAACACAAACCATTCCATGATTCCGTGATTCTCTGATGGTCCCATGGTGTCCAGGGGACGGGTCCAGAGGTGCTCACAGACGTGGTGTTATGTGAAACTACCTTCCCATTAAGCATTAACTGAAAGGCAGCCTTGCCCCCAGCTGCGCGGGTGAGGCGGTGCCAGCCTATTCCTGTTTTCTTGGGAGAGCGGATGCTTGTGCCTGCTCTCTGCTCTGCCCATGGTCATGTTACTGGTTGTGGTCTCGTGTTTGTCAGGGTGGGATACAGCTTGTGCTGGTTGTAGTTAATCCAGCTCTGGTTGCCCTCTCCCATCGTGGAGAAAGAGGCTTCTCTGATTTTAAACATCCCCAGGAAAGGAGAGCAATGTTGTGTCCAGTTGACCAAGACTGAACATCTTGCTCCAGCTGTGCCAGCACAAGTTTATTGTGTGAGACCACATGCAGCACTTGGAGACACTCAGCTCTTGTGGTGCTGGTGCGTGTGAGGCTGCGGCTGCAGGGCTGGTGGCACCTTTCCTGATGGGAATCAGGCCCCATCCTCAATTTGCACATGCACTTTGCTATGCACCCTTTAGCTGTGAGCTCATGCAGGGATATTTCTTACCTCCTCCTTGTATAGAGGGGTGATTCATTAGAAATGTGGGGGGCTGTCTATAGAAACTGGCTGGGATGGCAGCTAAACAGCAGTGAGTGGGGTAGGAGATGCAGGCAGGAGTGGCAGGCAGGGGATGCAGGCAGTGAGAGGAGGCATCTGGCTCCAAGTGGCTGCCGTTTATTTAGGAAGGGAAATGCTCCAGCTCAGGTCGTGCCCTTTGGGAGTGTATCTTTGCATGGGTGAAGGAAACTGGTTGAAAGGTTGGATTTTTCTGGACTGCTCTGTAAGTGGTTTGAAACTGTTCTTGAAGTTTTATTTGACTGGAAAGCATTTAGGAAGTGATTTTGAATCCATTTGGTTGATTCGCTGCTATTCCTGCAGTAGGATGCAGAGCAGTGATTCTGTAATTAATTTAATTACATGCTTATTCAATCTTGCCTAAACTAGTAAAATTTCAGAATGCTTCTGGATTCAATGCAGTGTGATTTTCAGGGACAGCAGGAAGGGAAGGCAGGGAAAACTCCAGTTCCTTTTCCTCTTGGTTGGGGAGCCAGCGCTCCCTCCCCACAGACCCGCAGTACCTGTTGAGGTCACCTCTGCCCTCATGGCCATGGGCACTCCCAGCCATGTTTTGGTTGTTCACCAAATTTCTGCCTCTGCTCAACACTTCCCTGCTGAAGGGAAACCTTCTAAAGAAGATTCATGGATAAAATAATAGAAATCTTTTTCTTTTTTAGCTCTCCCACACCCCTTCTGTCTTTGCTGTTACCCAATGTCTGCTTCTCTTACTGCTTTTATTCCCTTCAGATTTGGCCAAAACTTTGTAGCAGCCTTCCAGTGTCTGAAGGGGCTGACAAGAAAGCTGGAGAGGGAATTTTTGCAAGGACGTGTAGTGATACGATAAAGGGAATGGCTTTAACCTGCCAGAGAGGAGACTGAGCTGAGCTCTTAGGCAAAAGCTCTTCCCTGTGAGGGTGCTGAGGCGCTGGCACAGGGTGCCCAGAGAAGCTGTGGCTGCCCCATCCCTGGCAGTGTTCAAGGCCAAGGTTGGACACAGGGGCTTGGAGCAGCTGCTCCAGTGGAAGGTGTCCCTGCCCATGGCAGGGATTGGAACTGGATGAGCTTTAAGGTCCCTTCCAACCCAAACCAGTCTGGGATCTATGATTCAGTGGTTATGTAGCTGGTCTGATGAGTTCCAGCCCACTCCATCTCCCCATTATGGCACAGCAAGCAGCTAATCTCTTCCCAGTTTATCTTCTTCCCCTTTTTGGTTGTTGATTTGAATTTACCATTTCTAAATCTGCTGCTTCTCCACACTACGTCTCTATTTTATTTTTAGACTCTGCAGAAGGCCTTGAATGAGTAACCAAATATCTCCTGGGCTCTGGAGTTTAACATCTTTGCCCTTTGTTCAGCTGGGTCAATGCATGAATTCACAAGTTACTAAATGAAAAAGGAGGAAAAAAAGGCAAATGTCTGATTGTGGATTGGATTTGTAGTTTTTTCCCCCCCAAGACATGAAATACAAAGAGGAGCTGGTGTTTTCAAATAGTTTTAAAAGTAGCAGTTTATTTTAAAATCTAGTTGTACCAAGGCAATTTTGAAGACGGAACTAAACATTGAACTGTTTTGCTGAAGGGAAAGTTGTAAAATCCAGCTTTCAATATTTAAGAACTTAGCAAATGTGAATCTACTTGCAGCATAAACAGGAATAAACTGGACAAAGGTTTGATGGGCAGAGGTTATAGCTGGAGCATAAATTACCATGAAGTCAAGATGATTTCCTTGATTCTTCCTGCGTGAAGAAGGCAGTGCTGCCAGGCGTGCTGGGTAACAAGTCCACGTGAAGCACCAGAGCATCTAGTGTGCACAGGTCCTATTTGCAAGGACAGACTGCAGTAGCCTTGTGAGCCTGAGCAGCCCCTCCACTGAATGTGTTAGCAGTGTCTCCTTATAAAACATTAAAAAAAATAGTGATTTTCCATTAAAAATAGAATTGAGAGCAGCAGTGCTGAGTGGTGGGAATGGGTCTGGTTTAGACCAGCTGGGGGTTCAGCCTTGGCTGTAGCTTTATTCCTAAATTGGGAGCCATTCCCTGGCGAGGAAATGGTCTGGGCTGGTGACCATGGCTGGAAGATGGGTGTTGGGATTGCTCTTTGTTGCTGCTCTTTACAAACATGAGGATGACTTTTCCATACCTGCTAAGCAGAGCTTCCTTGGCAGGGACTGGAGGAGCTTCAGGCTTTTTGCTGAGATCCTGCAGTTGCATGAGGTGGACTTCATAGCGCTCTAAATCTCCACTGATGACTGACTTACAGATAACAGGACTCTGAATCTCAGCAAGCTGGTCACTGGGTTTGGTATTTTGGAGAGGGATGGTTTGAACTGTGTTTATCTTCTTGCTCACACATGGCAGCGCGTGGAGGCTGAATTCCGTGTTTGGGCCATCACAATAGTTCTTTGAACCCCAGCAGTGCCTTTGGGGGCCACTTCGTGCTTTGCAGCTTCACATATTTTCCATGTTTGTGGGAAATGCTTCCCACCCACCTCCTGGTGGCCTTTGAGTCAGTTCTGAAACACACCTTCCTCTGCTGCAGCTGCTCGAGATTACTTCCATGCTGCCTCTTCCTCCTCCTCTTCTTTCCTCATCATCACTTTTCTGGTTTTAGGCTCTAAAGGGAGGATTTCCAGCAGTTGAGCTGGCTGGTGGCAAGCAGAGCTGGTGGTGTTAGCGCCCAGTACTGGTGTGAGCCCAGCCAGGTGGCAGGATGACTTGAGGACTGTTGAGTCTGCCATAGGAGATGCTTCAGCCCCAGATTTTGCTGTGTCTGTGTTTCATGAAGCGATGGCAGTTGATGTTAGGCAATGTGTGACAAGAAGAGACTCAGAGCTTGGGTTCTCTTCTACAGAAATGCATTTTAGTGCATTAAATTGGCAGCCCCAGTTTAGGTGGCTTTGGCTCTTGGCTCCTTCAGCGTTGCCTTTGCCTTTGAGAATGTTTTGCATTCAGAATGATAAATGCTCCTAGAGACCTTACGTGACCTTAATTTCTCCAAATTGGATGCCTCATGCCCAATGTGACAGCCTCAGAGTTAAAATTCGTGTAAATTTTGTAAATCAGTAGCCTGACCTTTTGGTGAACTGGAAAGAAATGTCAGATTTCTGTTTCCCTCCCCCAGCCCTGTAATCAGGAGTCTCTCATCAATGAATTATTCCTAATTTCAAGATTGTAGCTCAAAAGGGCACTCCGGTGGCTGAAATCCCATCAGAAAGGCTGACCTTTTGATTGTCTCTGATGAAAATTCAAGATTTTCCCTGAACTCAGCAGACTGTCATGGACTGCACAAGATGCTACTGTAGCTCCCCATTTCTTTCCTTAATATATTTATGGTAACTGTATGATCCTCCATAGTGCCTTCACAGTCTTATAGGAGCATTCAAGGTGTAGTTAAAGATTTGGTGCCAAGACTTCCCTCTAGGTACAACGCAACTGTGAAATGACCAAGGCCCCTCCTACTCCATGGAAAATTGATTGTTCATCATCCCCTGCATTGGACACGATGATTGAATTTTCGCTGTCCTGAGTCACTACTGCAGGTTGTGGTGATGCTCAGTAGGTGAAGGAGGTCCTTCAGCTCTGTCTTGCTTGAGGTAGCAGGACTTGTTCAGCCTGGACAAGAGAAGGCTCCTGAAGGGGAGACCTGAGAGCAGCTCCAGTGCCTAAAGGGGCTGCAGGAAAGCTGGAGAGGGGCTTGGGACAAGGGCCTGTAGGGACAGGCCAAGGGGAATGGCTTGAACCTGCGCGAGGGGAGACTGAGCTGAGCTCTTAGGCAGAAGCTGTTCCCTGTGAGGGTGCTGAGGCGCTGGCACAGGGTGCCCAGAGAAGCTGTGGCTGCCCCATCCCTGGCAGTGTTCAAGGCCAGGTTGGACACAGGGGCTTGGAGCAAGCTGCTCCAGTGGAAGGGGTCCCTGCCCGTGGCAGGGGTTGGAGCTGGAGGAGCTTTAAGGTCCCTTCCAACCCAAACCAGTCTGTGATTCTGGGATTTGGACATTTCAGAAACAGTGCCAAATAATTTGACACTTGACATTTATTATTCTAAAGCTGCTGGTGGTACAATTTGCAAAATCTATTTCAAAATCTCTTTCTACGAGAAATTATTTCATGATTTATTACAATTAAAATGAAAACTGGGCACAAGTTTAAATACTGGTTTCACATCACTGCCTCCAAAATTTTACTGTGTGTAGTTGTGGAGGAGAACCAGAACATGAAAAACAGAAGTGACCTCAGGCTGATTTCCTCTCTGAAGTAGATGCAAGTGAGTGTTTTACAGGATGGACATGTTACTTCATTTGGTTTTAGGAACTTATGTCTCTGCCAGCAACTTATGGAAGGAGTTATCCAGTCCTCTTTAGTGCTGACTTTTTCCCCAGTAAATTTGAATCCTCTTTATTAAAGGTTCAGTGATGCCCAACCACAAAAGCCCTGTCCACAGCCCAAAAGAGATGCTCCAAACACCTTTGGGAGCTAGAGAACCAGTGCCCTGCCCAGGTGCTCTGCGAGGCGGGCTTGGCCCCACTGGGGTTTCAGTGGGGTTTCGGTTGGGTTTTGGTGAGGTTTAGGTGGGTTTCATAGCTGAAGGGTGTTGAAATGCAGCAGCAGGATGGTTGCCACAGGCATAATGCCAGCAAAGGTGGCCAGTTCCTTCAGCCCCACGAGCTCCAGTGTTTCCCAACAAGGGCGAATTGTATAAAACTTTTTCTCTTCATAAATTAAACTCAGTTGTTTTCTTTTACAAAACATGTTTCTGTACCTAAAGGGAAGCCCGAGCTACACAGACAGTGGAAAAAGCTATGAATCATAGAACGGTTTGGATTGGAAGGGACCTTAAAGCTCATCCAGTTCCAACCCCTGCCACAGGCAGGGACCCCTTCCACTGGAGCAGCTTGCTCCAAGCGCCTGTGTCCAACCTGGCCTTGAACACTGCCAGGGATGGGGCAGCCACAGCTTCTCTGGGCACCCTGTGCCAGCGCCTCAGCACCCTCACAGGGAAGAGCTTCTGCCTAAGAGCTCAGCTCAGTCTCCTCTGTTCTGTCAGGTTCAAGCCATTCCCCTTGGCCTGTCCCTACAGGCCCTTGTCCCAAGCCCCTCTCCAGCTTTCCTGCAGCCCCTTTAGGCACTGGAGCTGCTCTCAGGTCTCCCCTTCAGGAGCCTTCTGTTGTCCAGGCTGCCCCAGCCCAGCTCTCTCAGCCTGGCTCCAGAGCAGAGCTGCTCCAGCCCTCGCAGCATCTCCATGACCTCCTCTGGCCTCGCTCCAACAGCTCCAGGTGCCTCTTGTGCTGCTGCCCCAGAGCTGGATCAGGACTGCAGGGGGGGTCTCCCCAGAGCACAGCAGAGGGGCAGGATCCCCTCCCTGAGCTGCTGCTCACGCTCTGGGGGTGCAGCCCAGCACATGGGTAGCTAATTACAGTCTGAGCCAGGGGTGAAGGGCTCCTATGTTGAGTGGGATCTGTCAAGTCATGCACTGAGAAGTGGGTTTTGATGGCTCTGCTCACTCCAAGTGGCCTTTCAGTAACTCCATCTCCATTTCTTTTATGTGTGTGATGTGTTGACACTTCAATGAAAAAGGCGCATTAAATGGTTTTTGTAGGAATGCTTCAAGCTCCTTCTGTCCTGTCTGGTTTTGAGAGTCTTGTATTTTATATTTATAAAATAATAAAAAAGCAGCAACTGGATAAATTCATGAAAGAAATTTCTGCCAACAGTAACCAAGCATAAAGGCAATACCTCTTGTTCTTCAAGGTCCTGAGGTGCAGCACTCTAGAGGATAGATGATTATTCTGCAATATCATATATAGAATTTTCCTGATTTTATAGATTTTCTTAACAAAGCTCCTGCTGGGGACAGGTCAGTGTCTTATATGGTCTGTGCCTCTTCAGTCTTCCTCACACTGACACCCTTACATAAGAGTGGTCCAGCTACTTTTCAGATGTATTTTCAAGTGCTTCATCAAAGCCAAGTGAGAAACAGGATACAGGAGCCAGAGCAAGTTTTGCACTCAGTGTGTGCAGACTGGCAGGTCTGGGTCTGGAGCAGGGCCAGGACTGCTGGCATCTTGCAAGGTCACATCCTGAACAAGGGTGTCTACCTGCACTGTGTAACTGTGATTATGATGCATTAATGTCTGAAAAGGGCTCTTTCCTTCTAAGAAATGCTGGAACAGCCAAAGAAGTGTTTTTCATTCAAGTGTGCTTTCATTTGCTCTGCTCAGAGCACTTGGACAGCATTGCCGGAATGAGGTGAAGAGCCTGAGCCTTCATCTGTATCCAGGAGAGCATAACGATGTAGCTGACAATGTTCCACAACCTCAGCTGGGCCCAGCAGCTTTCATACTGGTACAGGATGTCTCCATTCATCATGGTCAAGAGAGTAAGGTTGGCTGTGGATTCAGTCCATTTGCAGAACTTTTTGGTGTTGGCTAGTTGGAAGATTGTATCTTCTTGGAAGTGTAGATGTAGTACAGGGGGTGAGATGTGCTTGGAACACTGAGAAAGGGGTGCTGTGCAAGTGGTTGGAGCTCTGAGCAGAGGTGGTGGCCTCTGTCCTCATTCAGGATGCAGTGTGACACCCCTCCTCTTCCCTTCCAGGAGATCCTGCTTGCTACAGAAGTAGGAGTTTTCGGAGTGGTCTTAAGTTGCCTTTATCTTTTGGTTCAGGATTGGACGTCACATTTATTCATAGACTCAGAATTTGTGTTTCCTTTTTCCTGTGCCTTGCCGGGCACTGGGAAGCACGTGTCAGGAAGCTGTTGTTACTGGCAGCCTGCGGAGCAAGAGCATAACTGCAAAGGAAAAGTACTCTGTAAGCACCCCTAGTCCTCAAACCTTGGGCATGGGCTTGCATGGAAATGTAACTCCAAGCCATGACCTGTTCTATGATGTTGTTCTTGGGTTTCACCAGGCACTGAAAGCTTCTGAGCCCATGGCAGTGAGTGTGTGAGTGCAGGATGAACTCAGGGCTCTTGTTCCCATCCTCCCAGACTGAATTAAGGGCAAAAAGTCCTGACAGTGTTATTGGTCTTAATGGGTAACTGGTCTGTGTGAGCCAGCAGTGGTATGGATGGACCTTTGGCTGTTTCTCAGTTAGAAGCCCAGCAGCCTGGATCATCCCTACTATAACCAGTGATGGTTGTGTTCTGAGTCCACCAGTGTCTGATGGAGAGGGGATGAGTGTGATCGCAGCAGGGCTTGTCACGGGGGTGGATGAAGGTACCCTGTGGGCTGTACTTGGCTGGAAAGTCAAACCTGTGGGAATGTGCACACCTCTAAAATGTTTGAGGAGACCCCAAAAAACCCAAAGATTAAAACCTGGTCATCCAGAGCAAAGCTTTGTGCTCTGAGCAGAGGAGCCCATGGAGGAGCTCTTTGGGAAGGAGCACTTTTGATTTAGCGAGCCTTCCCCTGCCTGCCAGCAGCTTTCTGTCCTTTTTGGCAGTTCAGTTGGCATAGCTCTTTCCTGTGCATCAAAAGCTTTCAGCTGGTTTTCTGGTGGGTGTCCATGTGAATCTCTTTGTTACGTTACGTTACAGTTTCTGTATGTGCAGAATTTGAGATGCTAAAAGCTCCCATCCTGCCTTTCTGTTACCTCCCCTCTGCCTCATCTCTGATGTAAGAGGCAACTGAAATAACATGTGTGAGTACTTTGAACTTCTTGGGGGTGGCTGAGAGTGATGAGGAGCAGCCTCCCAGGGTACCCGGAACCTCTCACCATGGCATCACTTGGTGCAGTGCTGAGCTTTGCTCCAAGGCTTTCCTTCTGTGTAAATGAGAGAGTGTGTTCTGGAAAGTGCGTGCCCATGTGGACATAGGCTTTTCCTCCAAGGACTGTGAAAGGTGAAGGTGCTCCCTCATCACACCTGTATTGTCTGTTCCGTAAATGAAAGAAAAAAAAAAGATAAAATTTCATTATTTGATGCTTCCAAATGTATCTCCTCATATGATAAAAAGCTTTTGATATCCAGCTCTTGTGCGTAACTGCTCTAACATAGTCAGCCTCCAGTTTTCAAGAAGGGAAAGAACTTTGGTTCTGTCCATTAGCTTTGCAGCTCATCTGTCTGCCCTTGCAAGGGATGTCTGAGCAGTAACAGGTAGGAGGGCAAGGACCACCATTGTCCAATAGTGTAGATTCATGATGATGCTGCAGGGTCATAGGTTTGAATGTCAGAGAACCAATATAAACTAAAGTGCGTAATTCTGAAAATACCTTTTGGTTACAGAGTCTAGATTGGTTTTTGTAGGCAGCTTCATTGTAGAGTTCCCAGCGGTCTTCATCTGCCTGTCTTAAAGCTGCTAGGATGGGTAGTTTCTCAGCTATGTGGTTAATGGGCTGTTTGAAGTAGGATTTTCTCATCTGGTAATCAGAAGCTTTAAAGATAGGAGCTGTGTAGCGCAGGAAGTTAAATACATGATAATAAATCATGGAGTAAGTATTTGGCTCTGAAAATAAGATGGTTAAAAGTGCAGGTCTGTGTGGCATGTGCAGTTGTCCTTTCCATCAGCTTATTTTGGTTGATACAGTGTACAGTTCATTAAAAATGAGTCGGTGCCGTTCAGACTGGCATTAACAAGTCACAATACCAGGGTTGTAGGCCCTCAGAGTTGTGGGTAGTCACTGATAGTGGGAACTGTTGATGGTCTTCAGCAGAGTTTCACAGTTAGCTCACAGCTGTGGAGGATGGTCAGAGGAAAGTCAAACTTGTGTCCTTCAAACACAGGTGGGTTGAGGTCTGTGCTTTGCATTCAAATTTTCTGTTTTTCTACCCATGGCTGGAGGAAGACATTGGTTGCATTGGCTTTGCAAGGACATAGATCAGAGCTTTGGAAGACCAGAAGCCAACTGCCGGTTGATTGGGCAGTTTTTATGCCAAGCCATGTATGTTGGCCAACGCTGTTTGATGCATGGCCAGTGCTTGAATGCCCAGCCACCTCTGCAGGTGCCGTTGCCTGCTATTCTTGTACCGTCACTGCTGGCTATAAAAGCTCTGTGGTCGCATTGTATGCTGGATGAGAACTGGGGATACCTCCAGTTGCCTGAAGACCAAAACTACTTGACTGATGACCAGAATGGGGTGGGAAGTATCATTCTGTCTCAAGAAGTTACTGTGTCAGAGGTGGCTTGAAGCCTGGACTCCGGCTGTGTGAAGATTGGACTTAGGTGGAGAGCCAGAGAGTGCTCAGTGGATGGGTTGGGAAGGTATAGTTACGTCTGGACTGTTGTTTGATGGTTAACAAGGAGAGGCGAGAACGTGTTTTGAGATCTCAGCTGTTCATGTATTTTTGCCAAATCCAAATGTTACATTTGGTAGAAGCAGGAACCTGTGGTAACTTCTTGTTTCTGCTTATTGAGTCTGCCTGTGTTCTGCTCAGCAGCCAATCAGTGTCTGATTTTGTTCTCTGCTGCATGGGAATACTTCAGGAAACCCTTTTTTTATCTGAGAGGAAGCTATCAACAGACCCCAAAGAGCAGTACCTGTTCTATATCATAGCTGCTTATGTATCAGTCTGTATAAACGCTCTTTTGATGGTGTTCTCTGGCCCAGAGTTCACCACCTGGATCATTCCATCCAGGAACACCCATCTTTGCTTTGGAAAGCAATCAAATGACCCCATTTTCATTAAATAATAATTGTAGCAGCAATAAGTGGTTTGGAGCGCTCACTCTTAATATTTTTCCTTTTACTGGCCAGGTTGTGTCTCTTGGCTTTTGGATGTTTTGGCTACCCAGGAGAGGCTGGGGATAACCCTGGGCACTAAGATAACTTCTCCAAAAGGAAGGAATGATTTTGAGAATAAAATGCAAGGCTGAAATTCAGGATATACATGTCTGTTTTTCACAGAACCTTTTCCTGTGGCTCTGGGCAAGCTGTATAATATGTTTTAGATTTCCCAGCACAGGAACTGAAGAGATATTACTTCATCAGCTCACATCAGAATTGTTAATATTAACTAGCATTTGGGGGACATGAGGATGTTTTTGACATTTTGGTTGATGTTTCTCATAGCTTTGAATGGTTAGAGTGATTCAGTGAGGTTTACTTGAGGCTCTGGAGCTCTTCTTCCATAGAAGCTATCTTCATTTGCCTTGTTCTTTTCCTCTTTAGAGGTAGAAAGAATTACCATCTTACAACTTCAAGGTCCTTTTGTCCTGGTAGACCTGACCAAGTTGCCTGTGGGTTGTAGATAAGCAACCAGATGAGCATCCTCCAGTAGGCTCAGCAGAAGTGCTGGGGGTTTTGGTATACAAAGAGATAACTGCTATGTCATTATAAAAGTGGTTATTTCCAGGTCAGAATTGAGGTGCACTGCCAAGAAACTATCAACACCTTGAGTTGAGATGTGACTATGCTCAGTCAGGGGATAAACTCCTCCTTTACTGCCGCCAGGCTGCCATCCTTCACTGGCGTTGAATTTTCTAACAAAGTAGCAATAAATAATAACAATAATAAAATAAAGTTGCTTCTATTTTGGTTCTTTTGAGCGCTGACAATAGCCTTTGGAAAAGTCTGGGTTTCCTTTCCGAGGAGGTCGCCATGGCTACTCCCTGTGTGCGTTCAACAGCCGTGCTGGCTAATGCAGCAGAAACAGATTTGGCTTTGCCTTTTGGATGTAATGAATAGCAAACTGCTGCGTATTCATTAAGAGGAGCAACTTGCAGAGGTTAAGTGTTTAATTTCTGGAGCTGCTGTCTACGGCAGTAATAAACAATAAATTGGGCAGCCAAGGAGGAAAAGGGGTTTATAAGACATAAAGTGGGAAGAAAATAACTGCTGTGTCATTCCTTGTTTCTTTCCTTGGATTCTGCAGCTGTAACCAAGGATCTGAGTCTAGATTTTTGTTAGATGTGATCAAATTTGCTGCAGAATTAACTTTGTTTATGACAGAAACCCATCTGACTAATTCAGCACAAATAAACAGGCTCTTGGACTGCAGTCAGCCAGTCCAGGGAGGACTGAGGAAATGGGGCTGGCTTTAGTGTGTGAACACCACTAGTGTGAGTCCAGACGATGTTCTGTCCATCTCTTACGGACTTGCAGCTTTCAAGGCTGGAAGGGATCATGGTCATCCAGCCACAACCCAGAGCAGCAGCTTCAGAGTCAAACCATAGTTTTTGTTTGGCCTTAAGTTTATCTTTAAAAGAGGATGGAGTCAGGAGGGAGCTGGTTTCTCCTCCCAGGGAACAAGGGATGGGACAAGAGGAAATGGCCTCAAGCTGCACCAAGCAAGGGAGGTTTTAGATGGAGATTAGGAACAGTTCTTTCCCCAAAGGGTGCTCAGGCATTGGAACAGGCTGCCCAGGGCAGGGCTGCAGGCACCGGCCCTGCAAGTGTTCACACAGCGTGGAGACGAGGACCTCAGTGCCATGGGTTAGGGGTGGCCTTTGGCAGTGCTGGGAACACTTAAAGGTCTTTTTCCAACCTCATTGGTTCCATGATTCTGTGTCTCTATGATTCTATTATTCTGTGATTTAGAAAAAGGTCTGTAACCCTGATTTCAACGCTCTGGAAATGGTATTAATCTCTCTTAGTTTTAGATGTCCATGTCCATAGTCAACAAGAAGAGATGGCCATGCTTCAGATACCAGCTGTAAGATACGAAAAGCTGGGAGCTGGGTGTGCCTTTTTCCCAATCTTAACTGTGATTGTTGCAGGAGAGATGGAAACAGCACAAAATAATGTCATCACTGGAGGTCTGTGTACATTGGACAGCCTCACCATCCTCTTCTGAACACCCCTTACCTTCTTCTCCATAGCCTTACGTGGGTAGCAGGACTCTCTTTGGTCTCCATCAAGACAGCGATGTGGTTTCCTGCTGTTCTTCCAGGACAATTTCCATCTGCTGCATGTTTGCATGTTGGTTTGTGGATATTTTTTAGTTCCTAGTTGTACAGTCTTGTGTTTGGCTGCTTAAAAATGCATCTTGTTTAAGCAAGTGCAGCACAGCCATCGATCCAGCTGGCATTGTATTAGTGACCTGTCCTCTTTAATTACGGCCAACTAATTTTTAATTTTATGCTCTCTGCAAACAGGAATGGGAATGATTTTCAAGCTGCTTGTAAATCATTGATAGCTATTGAATGCTTTCATGGGTTGCTTTCTCTTGGAAGAAATGAGGATTCCCTCATTAGAGTTAGTTTTCAGAATTTATCAAACAGCTGTTTTTTAATCCACTTAGTACGTGTTCACATTGATTTCTGTCCTAGGGCTGATTTTTTGTCTTTTAATCAACATCTTGTGCAATAGTAAGCCCAGCAAAAACCTAAGTCTCTTATGCTAAAATAGTTATCTTTCTCAACCAAAGCCATAAATCTTACTGGGAAGCAATGCCAAGGCTATGTGACAAAGCTGGTTTTCTTTCTTCTTTCCCATATGAAGACATAGAGGCTGAAGGTCTTTTCAGCCAGGTTGGCACAGGCTGTTCACACCTGCAGGAAAACTCTTTTGAATCCTTTCCCCATGTTTTCCATCTGAGGTGTGTTTGTTGTACCTGCTGTGGGCATTGCAGTCTCTTTGCTCTGGCAGCATCACACAGTAACCACCACTTCTTCATAACTGTATCTTTTCTGCCTTTTTTAACTCTTCCCTGTGAGGGTGCTGAGGCGCTGGCACAGGGTGCCCAGAGAAGCTGTGGCTGCCCCATCCCTGGCAGTGTTCAAGGCCAGGTTCCAGTGGAAGAGCTCCCTGCCCATGGCAGGGGTTGGAACTGGAGGAGCTTTAAGGTCCCTTCCAACTCAGACCATTCTAGGATTCTGTGATTTTTCATTAGGGATAACAGTATTATGTGATGCTTACAGAAACAGTCTGAAGTGTCAGTTGTTTAGAAGCTCCATCTGTGTTAAAAGTCTGTGTTATCATTTCCTTGTGACCTGGACCTCTTGACATTTGGTGTGGCAGGACAATGGTAGGTATGTCCATCAGACCCCAAGTCCTTGTTTAGGAGTCTCAAAGGAGTCTGAGGAAGATGAGGACCTGGACCTAATTGTAGTCCAAGGGGAATGAAGGGATGGGTGTCCCCCCACCAAGGTCATGGCTGTTCTCACAGGTGTATCAGCCCTGGCTGTTTGATGTCCATGATGCGCCTGGGCATGAGGGTAGCATGGCTTTCCCCAGGGCTCATGGCAGCAGGGACCATCATAGCAGTCACTTGCAGCTCCTCATGTGGATTGGGTTGAAAATGGTGTGGAAAGTTCTAGGTGTCTTCATAGCTTTTGCATAGAGCCATGTTTTGAAGATCTGTGTGTGTGACTCACCTGGAACACTGCTGCCAGAGTTGAGGAGGGGATGATGTGTGTGGGGTCAGCTCTGTCCTCCCTGGGTGCCACCGGGGTGTTCAGGGAAGAGGTTTTGGTGGCAGAGAGTAAGTTTCCGGCCTCCAGCCATGCTGGGAGCACCAGTTGGTTGCTCACAACATCTCTGTGGGCTCCTCTGGACTCAAGCAGGTCCAAATCCCTCTCGTGTTGAGGCACCATGAGCTCTGGAGGAGGAGGTTGTGAAAACAAAGGAGGAAAGGGTGGGCAGTGGGGATCCCTTGGATGAGGCTGGGAGGAAGTTGAGAAGCTGCAGACTGGAGGAACCGTATCTATCCTATTTGCCTCTTCTGTCATCAGGCTCCTTATTTAACCTCTTTCCAGTGTTTCTTCAACGGTGTTTTGGGCAGGCCCTCTCTGTGTGACTGCCCTTGGCAAATACACAGCCATAGGAGGGATGGGGAGCTTGGCTCTTCTGGGTGTTGGCAGAGGGACATGTGAGAGTTCTTGTGCTGGATCAGGGGTCCAGGTCCCATGGGGTATGTATGTTTCCTTCTAGGTCCATGGCGAGCAGACGACCCTAAGCCTTGCTGCAAACCTGTGATACAGTGCCAGGAATCAGCCCTGGGGTCTGGTTTCTGGATTTAAGCAGGACCCTAAGGCAACAATGAGCTTGGCAGCAGGGTACCAAGCCTCAGCACCAGTCAGTTTGTGTGAAGGTCTCTGGATAAGCATTTGTTTTTCATGCATTGGACTGGAAAGCTTTGTTGCCTTTATGTGCATAATGAGGCTGGTGGTGAATCAGTCCCTTTAAACTGACACATAGCACTGTAGATATGGAGCCTACTGCTAGAAATCAGTGATAGGAAGAGCATCAGAATTTTGAAACATCTTTATTTGGATGCTGAAAGCCTCTGTTATTAATACAGCTCTGGAATAAAGGGTTTTATTAGAGAGAGAGACCCCTGTAGTTGAGGGTAAAAGCCAGCCAGCAGCTGATCAAGTGAAGCTGAAGCGTCCTCATGCACGAGATGCTCTGTAATTGCTCGCTTCAGAATTTCTTTGCCTCTTTCTGCCTTTCAGCTGACGATAGCTCTGCATCAGCCAGGGCATCACTTCTGCTGCTGCCATTCATCCCCACACTGGTTTGTGCTCAGGGGACAAAGTCTCAGGAGGTGAATTCTCGTGATACTTTAAAGGAGCAAATAATTGACTCGTGGGCTGAAGAGACATAACAAAAGGGGAGTTTGGGTGTGTGGAGGGAAAAGCAATGCTTGGTTTAAGAAAAGGTTCTGAGTGAGCTAACACAGAATCCTAATTGGGCAAAACCTCTGTGGGATTCTCAAGAAGAATCAACAGATCAGAGAGCAGATCCATGTAGAGCAGCGCTGTCTGTGTTGGAGTTATTGTTGCACTCCTTGGGACATTGCCAGAGAGATGGGATAGATGATGAGAAGCTGGGAGGAAGGCTGGAGAAGGCTTTAAAACCAGCCTTTGAGTGTTTTTTCAATGAATCAGAGGGAGAAATGCAAAAGAATTCAGGAAAAGGAGAGTTGCAAAATGAGTGCGGCGTGCTGTGACACAGGACAGGGACAGTGGCCTCTTGTGGGAGGTGATCAAGAAGATGCTGATGCTCAGTGATTTCCAGACTTGCAGCTGACATCAGATGACAGAGCCTGGGACTCATCTGAACTTGCTCATCTCCTCCCTGGTCGTGATTGGGATGTGTGCAGATTCCAGTAGTGGTGCTGTTATCCAAGTTGTGAACAATACTTTGCCCTACTCAATTTTTACTTTACTAAAATGAATATCATGGGCTTCTTAATAGTCATAGGAGCATAAAACCCCTCAGTGTATCACAATTCATCATCCTTTAAAAATTGAATTTCTGTTGAATTATGCCTTGCCTGCTGTAATGCTGTGGAAAAGCTCTTATTATTCATAACTATAAATACAGAGCTGTCGAGATTTAACTGGTGCCTGAAGGCTTTATGCTCTACTTTCGTATTGACAAAGCAAACAGTCTTATGGATCGGTTTAAGTTTATGGGACCGGAGGTGGTTGAGCCCTTCCCCACCACTGGTAGCATCAGTCCTCCTCTCTGGCCCTGAGCTGTCTCAGTAGGCAGGAGGGGTTTGGGTCATTTTGACCCTTCAGGGCTGAGCTAAATGGCCACCAAAAGAAAAAAACCAAAGACATAGAATAAAAAAACCCCACCTCTTGGGTGGGTGGGTTTCCTTTTGGGTGCTTGGTCTGGCTGCTTGGAGGGAGTGCTTGGGTTTGTGATAGCAGAAAGCAGGTTCCATGTGCTGAATGTCAAGGAGGAGAAGCTCCTTCTTGAGGATGAGATGGATCCCCCGGAAGCCACCTGCATCACCCGGGTCTTCATCTTCAGTGCAGAGGAGTGATTGGACCTTAACTAAAGAGACCTTTCTGTAGGAAGGTTCTCACATGCTCTCCTTGGTGGGCACCAAAGCTACTTTATGATCCTTCTCATCCCAACTGCATGCTTAAACCAGCGTTGGCCCACGCATGCAATGCTGGTGAGGACAGACCTGGCTGGGTACCTGTTTGCTGGGACTTACACTTTGCTTTACAAGCATGTATTTAGGGCCTGAAATGTGGAAAAAGCCTGGAATTTGGTGCTCAGCTGAGGCTGAATTTAAGGCCTTCTCATGGATTTTACTGTGACACAAAAGAGACGCGAGTTAATCTTTTACAGGAAATAATTAACATATGGAAATAATTGTTTAAACTGTGATTGGGTAAATTTCGTCTCTGGGGAGAAGGTGGGAAAGATTTTCATTGGATTTGGAGGGAATTTTTTTCAGTGTGGTTATAATTAGAAATTTGCACATAGCAAAAGCAGCATTGCTGTTGGATGGTGGTGATCGTGGCCTGTAGGTTGTTTGGAGTTGTGTTTGTTTTACGATCTCTTTTCTTAATATAGCAGTTGGGCCTTGCAGGGCTTTGGCAGTGGAATGTTTCACTTTTGACTTAGTTTGGACATTCAATATTTTTGTTACAAAATAACTCAGCTGCATTTTATTTTTTGAAACAAAAATTACTAATCTCTTGGGAACTGAAATTCTGTATTTGAGAAATTGCAAAGCCTCCATTTTGGGCTTTCTCCCACTGCAAGCAAGGCAACAAAATCAATGATTTCATGGCAGTTGTATTCTCTAACGCATTTCAAAACCAGTTTCTCTGTAGGCGCACAGAGAGTTACAGAAAAGTACTAAAAATCAGATCATAGAATCCCAGACAGGTTTGGGTTGAAGGGATCTCAAAGCTCTTCCAGCTCCAACCCCTGCCACGGGCAGGGACCCCTTCCACTGGAGCAGCTTGCTCCAAGCCCCTGTGTCCAACCTGGCCTTGAACACTGCCAGGGATGGGGCAGCCACAGCTTCTCTGGGCACCCTGTGCCAGCGCCTCAGCATCCTCACAGGGAAGAGCTTTTGCCTAAGAGCTCATCTCAATCTCCCCTGTTCTGGCAGGTTCAAGCCATTCCCCTTGGCCTGTCCCTACAGGCCATTGTCCCAAGCCCCTCTCCATGATGTCTCTATGTTTTGCCCTATAGCTGGTCAATACAATAGGCTGGTCAGTAAGCGGTGATTCGCATGTTGAGCCCCTACAAGTGAAGGGGCACAGGGCTCGTTTCTCCTTGGGTATGATGTTGCACAGGTTGCCCAGAACAGCACCGACCCCCTGCCCAGGGGAAGGCTGCAGGCACCACTCTGGGGCACCATGGGCATGGGGGCACAAATGTTGAATTACGCAGGCGGGGCAGGACATTGGGGCTCCTGGAAGCTGCCCATGTTGGTACAGGAATTCAGGGGTGGCAGTGTCATGCATCAGTGGTCTCTTTGGTGTGCTGGGTGCATGGAGGGGAGAGGGAAGTGCTGGTGCAGGCATTGAAATCTGGCAGCCAGTGCTCCCAAAGAGTGATTCCTGCAGCATTTCCCAGTGTGAATGCCCAGGAGATGCTCCACCACACTGCACCATAGCTTTTGCAATCCCCTGGTACTGCTTTCCCTTGGAGGTGACCATTAATTTGAAGGAAAGCAGGAAAAACTGGTTCAGTGCACTTGGGAAACTTAAAATGAGTGGATGATTGTACCTATGCCTCTGGAAATGGATGAGATAGGGGGGGGGCCATGCTGGTTGGAAGGGCTGGACCTTTCCCACTCCTCCTGTGTTCACACCAAAGATGTGGGGTTTCTGACTTGCCAGCCCTGGGGGACCCCAGAGCCTTGGGCTGCAAATATGCTGGCTCTAGGGGAGACCTTAGAGCAGCTCCAGTGCCTGAAGAGGCTGCAGGAAACCTGGAGAGGGGCTTGGGACAAGGGCCTGTAGGGACAGGCCAAGGGGAATGGCTTGAACCTGCCAGAACAGGGGAGACTGAGCTGAGCTCTTAGGCAGAAGCTCTTCCCTGGGAGGGTGCTGAGGCGCTGGCACAGGGTGCCCAGAGAAGCTGTGGCTGCCCCATCCCTGGCAGTGTTCAAGGCCAGGTTGGACACAGGGGCTTGGAGCAGCTGCTCCAGTGGAAGGTGTCCCTGCCCGTGGCAGGGGTTGGAGCTGGAGGAGCTTTGAGGTCTCTTCCAACACAAACCAGGCTGGGATTTCAAGGCTCTGAAATACCAGTGCAGAGGAACATGTGATGATTAAGTGAATCCCTAAGAAAAGGGGAGATACGGCTTGGTGCCCAGGTACAGGGGAAGCCATGGAGGGGGAATGCTTTGGTTCCCACAGGGACAGCTGCTGAGACAGGAACACCTCAGTTACAGCAGAGCTCACTTCCTGCTTCCAGCATGTCTTTAAAGTCAGTAGAAAGCTGCGGGTTTGAGTTTTGTGTGCTCTCATTGGGGTTTTTCCATGAGAATGGGCACTTTTATCAGTCCATCAGAACATGTGTGGGATGGTGAGTGATGCTGGCTCCTTACGGGTCTTACATCATGTGACTTCCCCCTGCCAGGCAGGCGCATGGACTCAGTGCCCGCTGCCCTCCCTGGTTAATGATTGCACAGGGCTGCTCCTAACTGGAGTCGGTAAATGCCTGGAGCGAGTGCGGAGACAAACCTGAGCAAGGGGACCGTGCCCTCGCACACATCCTGCATCCCGGCAGTGAGCAGTGCTTGGGGAGGACCAGCATGTTTGGGCTTTACACAGCTTCCATCCAAAACTGGAATAGTTGGGCCTCAGTGATCAGATTCAGAGAGTCTGAATGTGAAAGGAAGTGGAAAAACATCATCCACTTTCCAGAGCTGAGCCTTGGGTGGTGGCACCCATAATGCCATCCTGGACCCTGGGGATGCGGAAAAATGCATTAATGCCTGAACTTGCAGTGTTGATTCCAGAGGCAGACGTTACTCAGTGCAGGTCTGCTTCTTGCAAGGGAGAAAAATTCCAGCTTGGAGAGCTAGGCCTCCAAACGGATTTATTAATTTATTAAATAAATAGTTATTGCTAAAGAGATATTTCTAATTGTGTCTTTCATATCAGAATCCCAGCCTGGTTTGTGTTGGAAGGGAGCTTAAAGCTCCTCCAGCTCCAGCCCCTTCCACTGGAGCAGCTGCTCCAAGCCCCTGTGTCCAACCTGGCCTTGAGCACTGCCAGGGATGGGGCAGCCACAGCTTCTCTGGGCACCCTGTGCCAGCGCCTCAGCACCCTCCCAGGGAAGAGCTTCTGCCTAAGAGCTCAGCTCAGTCTCCTCTCTGGCAGGTTCAAGCCATTCCCCTTGGCCTGTCCCCCGTAAGTCTATGCCCTTGAGGGTCTCAAGGGTGCAGAGCTGCTCTCCAGTGCAGCGACCTGGCACACTGCAGGGCTGAATCCGAACCTGCTGAGCCCCCAACGCTCCCTTCAAATTACATTCCCCCAAGGTGATTTTATTTTTATGGATTTACCAACAAACCAGTTATTTCAGAAATGACTGGCTGCTGCTGTTGGTCATTTCTGGATGACCAGTTGGCTCCATGTCGCATGGTTTAATGATTGCATACTTTGTGCTGGTTAAATAGTGCTCAACAAGGAAACAGGAGAAAAACCACACTGGGATAATCTAAGAAAAATAAGGATTATAAAAATGGCTCCGAGGCACTGAGTGCTGGAAGCAAAACCTATTTTGTGGGTTTGGTGCTGCACCTCTGCTTGAAAAAAAGAATTGGAGCAGTTGTTGCACTGGTTTTCTCAGCAGATGGGCTACTCCATCGCCGGCACGTTCACCCGTCTGGAAAGTAATCCTGTCGCTTGGTCCGGGCTGGGTTTGCACTTCTGTTAGTGTGTGTTTAACTATTGCTGCCTTAGGAAGAAGGCTCCAGAGATCAGTTCCCCTTTAAAGCCCAGAAGACAAAACCCAAACCTGAGGCCATGATACACCATTCTGAAAATGAAAAAAAGCCGTTTTGATTTAGAATATTTCCAAAACAGTTGTAAAATGACCTTGAAATTCAGGGGTTTGGTGCCAATTAAGAGGAAATTTGAAATTATGTTACTGATTACTGTGTGCTGTCTCCAGTGCCTTTACTACAGCATCATTGGCTGTGGGAAGTTCTCCTTGTGTAGGTCAAGAAATTCATGTTTTGTGTTTAATTTCCCTCTTGTTTTAGGGAAGGACACGATTCCTGGTGTTGGCATTCCCGTACTCGTGTACAAAGCTCCTCTCTCAGTGTGTGCTGGGGTCTCCAAACTGGCCTGGAGCAGCACAGGGACCTCTTGCTCCCTCCCAGTCAGGCACAGTCTCCGTGTGTCCCCCAACCAGCCTTGCACATTCATCTCTGGTGTCAGCCCATAAATCAGAATCAGGGTGGCTCAGCAGATGGGTGCACCACGGGGTTGAAGCACCGGTCCTATGTGCTAAAGTTTCAATAGGAACTACAGAATAAAAACCAAAGCCCAATGAAAGCCCCAAGTGCTTTTGAAATGTTTTGTTTTTTGGAGTGCAAGCCTTAATGAGCGTGAGGTGTTCCCGGCTTTCCCTGTATTCAGATGTGCTGGTGTGTGGGATGGGATTAGCAAAGCACCTGCGTGGTGGCTGCCTGCGGGGACCCAGTGCCCCGGGCATGGTGGGCTGGCGCCTGCCAGAGCGTGGGTTTGCACCAGGGCTCTTTGTTTAAACACTTCCCTATTTCCTTATTGCCAAAACACCTTTTCTTCTTGTTCTGCTGAGGAGGGATGTGGGGTAATGATGCTTTTAGATTTAGTTCTTAGTTCTGTTTGAAAAATAAATGAGCAGGAGTTGCTGGTGACTCCGCAAGGTCATGATTCATGATTTGTTAATGGGATTTCTTCTTCACTATCATGAAAAGGCAAAAAAATGGCATAGCCCTGAATGGAATCAGTTGCACTTGGTTCATGTGGTCCATGTTGTGTGCCACCAGCACCAGCTGTTTCATCCTTGCATTCTCGTGTAGCCCTCACTACTAAGTCTTACTACTACAAATAGTTGAAGCAGTTTGAATTAATGGCTTATGTGTGCAGCCCCGTTGTGGCTTTGGGTTTATTTCCCGGCTGAAGTTGAGCCAGGGCAGGGACGAGGGCTGGCCTTGGCTTGGCTTGCTTCTGGTGCTGGGTCCCTGCCTGTGGCTGGTGCTGGTGCTGCAAGGACCCGTCTACTTTTGTGTGCAATAGAAATACCACTTTGTTCATCACGCGGAGAGTGTCAGCCGTGACTGACAGGCATTTTGCTCCTCACTAGTAGCGCTACTTAATCTCAAAACAAGACTTTTCCTGTGATGTATCTGTAAAACAAAGCAAAACAAAGCAAGCTTTCTTCCTTCACGCGCCATCCCTCTCCCAAACAAACAAACAAAATCCCGATTCCTCCTTTCCTCTGATGAACAATGACTCATTCAGCTGGTTTGGGGGTTTAAAACTGCTTTTAGTCTTTAATCTTTCATTTTGGCCTGTGGTTCCTCTGGCTGCTGCGTTGCAGGTGGAGCTGCAGCGGTGCCGCCGGTGGAGATTGCCCAACTCCAACCAGTGCCTGCACTCGATGCTTTATGGCTCTGCCAAAGCGTTTTCAGTGTTTGGGATGAAATTTTCCAAGCCAGGTGTCTGCCCCAGGGGGAAATCTGTTTGGAGAAGCTGCGGCAGGAGCCTGCTGCCCTGGCTGATGGATACTGAGAGGATGGTTTGCACATGGTGAGCCCAGAGAATTGCTGTGGGTGTAGAGAAAATGCGATGCGCTGAACCTCGGCTTCCTGCATCCTTGTCTCAGGGGTTCTTTTGTCTTTTGCTGACCTTTAGGGATTTCTGTGGGTTTTGAGGCCTTCCCTCCTAAATGTGGGTGAATGGCCCAACAGGCTCAGGTGAATGGTTCAGAGCTGGTACATTCAGCAAGTGCTTTGCCCTGGTCCTGAACATGGGTTGGGGCAATCCCAACCAGAAGCACAGGCTTGGGGAGACAGGAAGGAGCAGCCCTGAGGAGAAGGACTTTTGGGGATCTTGAGTGAGGAGAAGCTCCCCATGACCCAGCTTCAGTGAGCACTTGAGCCCAGAACCCTTCATCTGTGCTGGGCTGCACCCCCAGAGTGTGAGCAGCAGCTCAGGGAGGGGATCCTGCCCCTCTGCTGTGCTCTGGGGAGACCCCCCCTGCAGCCCTGATCCAGCTCTGGGGCAGCAGCACAATAGGGACCTGGAGCTGTTGGAGCGAGGCCAGAGGAGGCCATGGAGATGCTGCGAGGGCTGGAGCAGCTCTGCTCTGGAGCCAGGCTGAGAGAGCTGGGCTGGGGCAGCCTGGACAAGAGAAAGCTTCTGAAGGGAAGACCATATAACAGTCTTCTAATATCTAAGGGGTATAATTCTTGTACGCTACAAGAAAGCTGGAAAGGGGCTTTGGACAAGGGGGGAATGGGTTTAACCTGCCAGAGGGGAGATTGAGATCAGGTCTGTGAATCTGTGATTCTGTTCTTGTTGCCAGTACTCATCTTAGCCTCAAAAGGAAGAG
Source organism: Melopsittacus undulatus (assembly GCF_012275295.1). NCBI lineage: Eukaryota > Metazoa > Chordata > Aves > Psittaciformes > Psittaculidae > Melopsittacus > Melopsittacus undulatus. The sequence continues at coordinate 10,430,237 of NC_047537.1, forward strand.
GCAGTTGGGGTGTCATACAGTTAGGCTGAGGGGTGGGCAAAGCATCCCTTCTACATCCTTGATGTCCCCACATTGCCCAAAGCCAGGTATGAAGGAAAGCACAAATGTGGGAGGGAAAAACAATTTTAAAAAATCTGTTTCTAGAATATACTCTGTTCATTTGTATTATTAAAAGAAAAATAAATTAATTATGATGCAGAAATGTTGCAGAATCAATGACCTGATCACCAGCAGCAGACCAGGTCAATCTGGTTTTCTTCTCTTATCTTAGTAAATTCCACTGTGGGCTGGGGAGTTGAAGGTCCCATGGAAGAGCTGGTTTGTGTCCCAGCATCTCAGGGCCATTTCAGAGCATGGGGCAGGCTGGCGGCACATCCCAGAGGGTACATTCCACCCAAATTCTGTCATTTTCTGAGTTTTGATTTTGCAGTGATGTTATTTTTCATTGTGGTTTTCAACCTGCATGGGGTTAAGTTCCCAGTATGGGCTTTAAACCTGGATGGTTTTGATGGTGCTGTTTGTTGGTGCTTGGTGATCATGGCTGGACTCATTATCAGGCTCCTCAGGATATATGAGCCTGTCAGTTGGTGCATCTCTTTGTTTACTTCATCTGCAATTTCCAAACTCTTTCCCATTTTTCTTTTCAACCTTATGTCCTAATTCTGATGCTTTATTAATCTCTCTAATTATGTTGAGTTCAAGTTGTTTGAAACCCACTTATGTTGGTATAGGAAGTACTTACTGTACTAATCAAACGATCCAAGGTGGCTTCTTAAGTCCTTAATTTGTCCTATACATATTCCTCCTCATATACTGCACTTTGTAACAATGCACTTTTCCTCTATGTTCCTAAAGAAACACTGAAACACACTAATTCTCTCATTTTTGTTTATACACCTATAATTCCTTCTGGACTGTGGTGTTCTCTTGCATGGCGACATGGAAATCCATCCATCTCCAAAATCCTGGCAATGTTCTCTCTGTGGGGTCTGCAAGAGGCTGTGGGGAAACAGTTGCTTAGAACACAAAATAGGTTTCTTAAAGATTTTAGACATAGGAATATTTGAGATAACATTTTGAATATTTGAATAATACAATTAAAAAACATAACAAAGCTTCATTAAGGATTTCAATATTTTATGTAAATGAGCTTAAAAGCTCATTTAAAGTTTCCTGAAGAAAAGACAGCCAAGGTGTGGGAGCAGACCCTGAGAGGACTCTCGGTTTGGGTGGAAAGCATCTCTTGTGCAATCAACATTTTGTTTCTTTCTGGGAAAACAAGAACATGGTTATGCTGGGTCTTGCTATGTGTGTATTTCTGAGCTAACACTGAGGGTGAAGGTTTGCTCCATCTCTGCAGGATCAGATCAGTGTTTCATAGAATCATAGAATCTCAGAGTGATTTGTGTCAGAAGGGGCCCTAAAGTTTCAACCCCGGCCACGGGCAGGGACACCTTCCACTGGAGCAGCTTGCTCCAAGTCCCTGTGTCCAACCTGGCCTTGAACGCTGCCAGGGATGGGGCAGCCACAGCTTCTCTGGGCACCCTGTGCCAGCGCCTCAGCACCCTCACAGGGAAGAGCTTCTGCCTTGTATTCAACCTAAATATCCCATTTAAGTTTAAACCAATTCCCTCTTGTCACTTCCTGCCCTTATAAAAAGTTCTTCTCCATATTTCTTGTTTCCCATGTGTATTTATGGGATTTATGAGCATTACCTTTGCTAGGTCATACGGGCAGCAAAAACTCATTAAGGTGGTCATGGGGTTTTCCCCCAGGTGTTGCATCCCCTGCGTGCCCCAGGTCCCTGTTGAATGCTGGGCAGGAGGAAGATCAAAAACCTTCAGGAACTGAATTTCTGAGCCAGACTGGAGGCTCAGAGTGGGAGATTTGTCTCTGGTTAGAACTGTGCTTTAAGTAATGCAGTTGACCTGGTGAAAGGTAGGTGGCACAGGGAAGTGCTGAGCTTAATTCTAGGTTGGACAAACCCTGGTGGTGGAAAAGCAGGATCTATACAGTTTAGTTAGAGGAACCCAAAAGTGCTCAAGAAGCAGCATCTCAGTCCTGATACGGGGGGACAGTACCAGTCACAATGACCCTCTATGGGAAATGTAGAAAGTAGAGGCATTTAGGACCACTAATGAAAAGAACCCATCAGTTTTTGCTGATGCCTTTGAAGTCTCTTCACATCTAGAGCCATGCGATGCTGTTAGTGACCCCGGGGAAGTGGTGGGACCATTGGCTCTCCAGGCTCTGAAAGCGCCCTGCTTTTTCAGAGGGGAGGGATTGGCTCACAGGCATGATGAGCATCCTTCTGCCTTTGCGTATTGACACTAGTGACTTTATTTAGACAACAACTATCAGAATAAAGGCCAGGTACCAATTTTTGTTGTTCCCTTGTACTGTTTATGCTCCTCCATCTGTGGAAAATGGTGGTTTGTCCGTTGGATGATTTGGGAGTGAGAGTTTTCCCAGCTGGACTGGTCCTTGCAGTATCCGGCATGTACCAGATAACAGCCCCTGTCCTGAGCTTAAGTGTGTCATGCCAATAATAGCATGAAGGTTTCAAACTGAATGAGGGATCCTTTTTTTTGTGTGTGTGTGTGTGGTGGTTAATGATTAATTAGGTCAAATTCTCCAAAATTAGACTGCTGGAGAAGGAATGGGCCAACAATTCACATTTTGACAAAACCATGGGACAGAAAACGCTGGGGCTGGTTCCACCTCATCACCCTGCGCGCTCTGTCCCATGCCCCAAACTCAAACTCACTTTTCCCCAGAAGAGGTTCACTTTTAAAATTGTATCCATTAATATCCCAATTTCCTTCCCCCCCTTTCAAATCTTGCATTAAACCCCTGTAGATTCTGCTTTAAGTAGGCAATTAAGCTAACAACATAATTATATCCCTTAATGCTCATTTTAACCGGTTTAGAGAAGAAACAAAAGGGGAAAGCAGCTTCAAATAGATGGGAATAAAAGCCCCGTTGTAAGGATATTTTTGATGCTTGCAATAATTTGTGTGAAGTGCAGAGTTTGGCCATTAGTGGCTGCAGGGGAGCCAGGAGGTCACGGTTAAGACCCTTACAGGCACCATGGGGTTTTGCCTCTTGAATGTCCTTTATCTGAACCCTCTCCCAGCTGCAAATGTTGGGAAATCCTTGGAGACTGGAGAGAATGTCCACTTTATACTGCAATGGAGTGGCTGCATAGCTGTGGCATGGTAGGTTTGGGCTTTTTTATTACCTAGGCAATTATTCACCAGAGACCAGTGCACTGAGCCTGCAAGCTGCTGCCTTGCCATATGCATGAGCAGAAAATAGAGCACTGCAAAGTACCCGTGATGGGGAATTACTGCAGTAAATCTGCGCTGATGTGGTGAAGCTCCATTGCTGCCATGTGGAGGCAGAGCCAAAGGGGAGCTGTGCCCTCGTGGTAGGGAGCAGAATAACTGCTGTGGTTTCCTGCAGAGCACACAGCGTCCACAAAAATCTGTTTGCGAGGCACAAAGTTTTGTGAAGACCCTGCAAGCTGTGTGCCACGAAGCACAGATGCTCGGGCATCTTACTGGGGAATCCAAGGGCTTGGCTGGAGCCTGATTTCCTGAGGTTTGCTGGTGACGCTGGAAGACCGATGTTGCAGTACAGGCACAAGTCACTGCAGATGCGGCTCTCCTTTGCAGAAGTGTGTGTTCATCTTCCCTTTCCTCTTTGCCCATTCCCAATGGAAGTGTCATACAAGCAGTTAGATCCATGTTTGTGGTTTCTGGGACACATCTTGGACCTGTGAGGTTCCTGTCTCAGTGTGATCATTTAGATTTAGTGAGGAGCTCCAGCTTGATCATCTTTTCTGGATCATTCAGATGGACATAAGACTATATTTGTCTTTCTTAAGAAAAAGAGCTGGGGATAAGCTGAGCTAAAGCAGTTGGGATTCTTCAGCAGCAGCACGTGCTAGCTTGGAACTGGATGAGCTTTAAGGTTCCTTCCAACCCAAACTATTCTATGATTCAGGAACATTCTGTGTCCTCCTTTGTATTTAGGACAATGTGGAGACAAAGTGCACCAAAGTAGAGGTCCCTCACCCTGGATGGATTTTGGAGATTCAAGGACTGTCCCCAGCATTCACTGGGCTTTTTACAGATGCCCTGAATTGTCACAGCTTCCCATATTTCTGACCCCATACTTGGAATGTTTTGTGCAAAAAACAATTCTTGGGCTGAGGAAATTTTCCAGATGATCAGTAGAATAGTTTATTGGAGTTGAAGTGCTTCAAACCAGTCCCCAGATTTGTGGTATACCATGTTCCTTGGGTGCAAACCAGTTCATATAGAAAATACCCATGGCTGCTGCTGCAGTTAGGTATGATCTGAGTGGAAAGCAATGAACTCAAGATGAAAAACTGTTGGTGGGGATAGGTGAGCATCAGTTTTCTTTCATGGAAGAGCTTGTGGAACCTGGTGCTCAGGAGCTATTCCCAGCCCAGCATCTTCTGCAGCTGGTACTCAAGGGGGACTGGAGCAGGCTGGTGGCTGGAGGGTTTCTGATGACCCATCTGGAGGAGGAAACAGTGCTGAGCTTCGTGTTTTATGTCATGCAGATCCATTTCAGTGGGTTCATTACTCCTTTCTTAGCTCAGAGGCAGAACCAGCGCTGTCTGACTCTGGCAGCGGCAGCCCATATTGCAGGTAAATCCAGACTTCATTTGGGAATTAGGCTTTAACACTTGGGCCCGAGGATTTCTCTCTAGTTCTTAGACATGACCCAGGGCTACGTTTCAGTTTTGGAGGTGATCACAGGTGAGGGCTTCTCTTGCACAAGACTTTGCAGCAGCTGCTGGTAAAGGGCTAATGATGCCACCTGCAAAATTCAGCCCCAAAATGGATCTTCTAAGAACATTTGGACCTTTTCCCCATCCCGGTGGAGGTTCTCCCGTGCTGCTCCAACCAGTGTGTCTGGTGGCAGAGCTGAGCAAAGAAGAGATTTCTTTCTTAAAGCTCATGACAGATTGAAAATTTATTTTTCATGTTGAGCCAAAAGCAAACTGTATTGATCTAATTTTTCTTGTTGGCCAGAAAATCTTTTTGGTTGTGTAGTTCCGAGTTGAGCAGAATCTGGGGCTTCCGAGAGCTTCATTGAGATTTTGAGCACATTTTGCAGTTCTTGCATTAGAAAAATAAATAGGATCTATTTTGCCTGTATGAATAAGAAAATTTTGAATGTCAGACTGTGTCACTTCCACTTTTTGAATATGAGTGTCGTATTCTATTGTGCAGACACGAATTGTGCAGTGGTTGGTCTCGCTATAGCTATGGTTTTAGCTGAAAATCATTTCCCTGCAGCTCCATGCCCTCGTTTGTTTCAGTTCCATGAACCATAGAGTAGAAGGTCACACAGGTCGGGTCTTGGTGGTGTTTGTCCAATGCAAACTGCTTGAAAAACAGTTTCTTCCCAGCTGATTGCTTGGAGATGTTGATTGGAGAGTGACAATAGTGAAGGTTGATGACCTGGCTTTGTGCACTTGCAGCCTAGAAACCAGCCATGTGCTGGGCTGAGTCAAAAGGAGCGTGACCAGCAGGTTGAAGGAGGTGATCCTGCCCCTCTGCTATCATGAGGCCCTACTTGCAGCACTGCGTGCAGTTCTGGTGTCCTCAACATAAGAAGGACAAAGAGCTGTTGAAACAAGTCCAGAGGAGGCCATGAGGATGATCAGGGGCTGGAGCACCTCCAGTATGAAGACAGGCTGAGAAAGTTGGAGCTGTTCAGCCTGGAGAAGAGAAGGCTGCATGGAGACCTCATAGCAGCTTCCAGTATCTGAAGGCTATCCTTGGATGATGGAGAGGGACCCTTCTTCAGGGACTGGAGCGATAGGACAAGGGGTGATGGGTTCAGACTGAAACAGGGGTTGGAGCTGGATGAGCTTTAAGGTCCCTTCCAACCCAAACCACTCTGTGACTCTATGGTACCTGGTGACATCCCGCTCTTCCCAAGGCTGTGCCCATTTTGCGGACTTCTGGTGTAGGGCTGTGGGGTCACCATCCCCTTTGCCCTTGGGCAGTATTTGGGCAGTATGATCTCAAGGAGGGAAGTGCTGTTTCAGCAAGACCAAGGGCACTGCAGGAGCATTAACAGGTTGAAATGTACCCAGGAAAAGTTGTTTTTTCTCTCCCCTTATTTCCCAAGCAGCCATTGGGAAGGTGGCAAAGGCACACACCCTAGCTGGGAGCAGCCAGGCCTTTGGGGTTCTTTTGGTCTTTAATTTGGTCTTTATTTGGGTTTCTTTTCCTTTTTTCTCTGTTTTTATTTATTTTAATCATGGAGATTGTTTGTTTGTTTATTGATTTCTCTCTGCCTGGGGAGTGGATCTGGGGATATTTATAGGATTTGTGGTTGGCTGATGGGAGTTATTTTGCAAGCAGAACTTCCAAGATTTCTACTTTAAGCCTGTTTTTTCTCCAACCCCCTTCATTTCCCCCCTTCCTCCTTTCTTCTCATTTTTTCTCTTTTTACTATTTTTTCTTGCTTTTTTTCTTTTTTTTTCCATTTTTGAGGCAGACTGAGCCATTTCTGAATTTTCTCCCTGTAATTACTGATCTTTTTTTAAGTTTGAAAAAATTACCTGCCTTTGGGAGCTTCCCCCATCCTTCCTTTTAGATCAGTGTGGTTTGACTTTTAAATTTTTGCCCTTTCCTAAGTAAAATTACCACCATTTCATGCTAGTAAAAAAAGGCCAAACTGGGAGAGAAGGAAGGTGACATCCTGGAGTTCATGTACCAATACTAAATGGTTTAGTTTCAACCTCTTTTTAAATGCCTCAAGGGATTTTGTTTCTAAGGATAAAACATAGTTTGCAAATGGGCAGCCTTCCCCTCTGGTGTCAGCCGTGAGGGGACTCTTGGCAAATGCTGGACCTTGTTATAGTCCTGTTCCTAACAGCACCTCTCTGCAACATTTATCAAATTGGGTGTTTCTTATTTCTAGGTACTAAGTTTTGGTCTTGGATTGTCTTGTTTTCGATGAGAATGCTGTGAGGGCTGGAGCAGCTCTGCTTTGGAGCCAGGCTGAGAGAGCTGGGCTGGGGCAGCCTGGACAAGAGAAGGCTCCTGAAGGGGAGACCTGAGAGCAGCTCCAGTGCCTAAAGGGGCTGCAGGAAAGCTGGAGAGGGGCTTGGGACAAGGGCCTGTAGGGACAGGCCAAGGGGAATGGCTTGAACCTGCCCGAGGGGAGACTGAGATGAGCTCTTAGGCAGAAGCTGTTCCCTGTGAGGGTGCTGAGGCGCTGGCACAGGGTGCCCAGAGAAGCTGTGGCTGCCCCATCCGTGGCAGTGTTCAAGGCCAGGTTGGACACAGGGGCTTGGAGCAAGCTGCTCCAGTGGAAGGGGTCCCTGCCTGTGACAGGGGTTGGAGCTGGAGGAGCTTTGAGGTCTCTTCCAACACAAATCAGCCTGTGATTCCATGATTCTGTTCTGAGCACTTACCACCACCACCTCCGCACTGGAACTGCACATCTCCTACCACTGTGAACCCCTGCTTTCACTGCCATTGCACAGAGACTTATTTTGAGATATATTAAACTGTTCCCATTGAACTTCTGCTGAGTTCTTCCACATGGGGTGGAGGTAACATGTTTTTTTTTATGCTGCCTCCCATCAGTGGAGCTGTGCTGAGAGCCCATCCCCTGTTGTTCGTCTTCAACTCAACTTTCTGATCTTTCCCTTTGTGCTGTATCAGCCTCCAGCAGGGAAGGGCTGGATCTCTGCAGGTGGATGTTCCTGGTGGTTCCTACCAGGGGGTTGCCCATGGGAAGCTCTGGCAGGCCCATCAGATGTGGTGTTTCGAAGCAGAGCCCACGCGATGTGCTTGCTCCCAGACTCCCAGCAGAATGTGTGGAACAGCACTTCTGTAGGAAACGTGTGGGATTCCGTGCATAAATAAGTCCTATTTTCATTCTTTTTCCATGTGCACTCGTAGCTTGTTACATATGTTGTTTTATCAACTTGGAAAAGTGCCTGCAGTGGGATTTTTTGTGTTAAATTTGATTTCCTGAGAGTTTCCTGTGAAATTGGAAACCTGGGAAAACGGGTGGATTTCTGCAGCGCTCCCGCATGGCTCCTTCTCCTCCTTTTGTATCCCCCCAAGTCAAAATTAATAACCCCCTCCCTCCCCCAAGTTTTCATTCCCTATACATTTATTCTTTAAAAATATTTCCAGCTGTTTCTTTTGCTGGGAAGCTCATAACCATCTGTAAACAACTGCTTGGTGCAGAGAATGCTGCTGGTTTGCCCGGTCACTCTTATTTTCCGGCTTTTATAATAGGAGGGTTCAGAAGGAATCAGTAATGCCTTTTCTCCTCTTCACCCTCCATTTGATTATTTTTCTCATAAAGGACAGAGTGAGGAGCGAGCTGAGCAACAGGAGATGGAAAAAACATTTTGATTGCTTTTCAGTTGCTTATAATCAAGGGGTAACTCTTTAAATCCAGGCCAATTTGCTGCATTGATTTAAATCACAATTTTAATTTAATGATTGTTTTGGGGACTAAAAAAAGGTTAGCGAGGTTGAGGCCTTTTAATGCTTGTTTGAACATTGGTAGTTCTGGGTTGGAATTTGTTTCATGTTCCTTTCCTTGGTGTCCTTCTGCTCTCGTGTGCTGCTTGAATTTCTCTGCGCTGCCACAAGAGGAAAATTGAAATTCAATGCACAGATTCTGCCAGTTCTTTCAGCGAGTTCATAAAATTACTCATATGAATATTCCCTTGACTCAGAGGCTGCTGCTTACAGCCCTTAAACACGTCTGCGACTACTCGAAGTATTGGGAGCCAAAGCGAATGGCTGGAGACATGGAGACTTGGACTCCTTCAAAGGCAGCTTATTTCCCATTCCAAAAGGGAAAAACACTGCCATGGCTTAGCACCCATCCAGGCTTGGGCACTCTGTGGTGGGATTGTCCCTGCCTGGTGGATTTTGGTGTTTGCACGCTCCCCTGGAGAGCAAACCCTGTGTGAGTCTTGTCCAGCAGGAATTTGACCTTTTCAGTTTGAGAGATTTCAGAAGAACTTGTAATTCTGAGTTCCTGAGATGATGCAGATGCAGGAAACACCCCCATGTTATTAATATGACAAAATGGGAAGATCATAGAATCAGAGTTTGTGTTGGAAGGGACCTTAAAGCTCCTCCAGCTCCAACCCCTGCCACAGGCAGGGACCCCTTCCACTGGAGCAGCTTGCTCCAAGCCCCTGTGTCCAACCTGGCCTTGAACACTGCCAGGGATGGGGCAGCCACAGCTTCTCTGGGCACCCTGTGCCAGCGCCTCAGCACCCTCCCAGGGAAGAGCTTCTGCCTAACAGCTCATCTCAGTCTCCCCTCGGGCAGGTTCAAGCCATTCCCCTTGGCCTGTCAAAAGTGCTTCTCCAAGGGATAAGATTATAAACAGTAGGTAAGAAGTAAATACAATGCAACTGAATAATTTCTGGATTTACACAATGATATTACTATTACTGTTATTTGCTTTCTTACCTGTGTGCTGCAACTTTGGCTGCCCCAGATAAGAGTTTGGGGGAAAGTTTGAGGAAGCCCAGTCCCACCATTTGCAAAACCAAGCAACAAAAAATGAAGGTAAAAGAAAAGAATTCTCCTGCCTGTGCAAAGAGAATTGAAATTGGGATTAAGAGGGGTGCTGGGTGAAGTCAGGAGTGGAATAACAAGAGCCAGAGTGATCATTTCCGCTGTAGTTTTCCAGTGAAATCCCATGGTCAGGCCTGACCTTTACGTGGGGCTGATGAACCTGCAGCATGTTTCATCGCTAGTGTTTTTTCCTGATTAGTGTTTGGGAAGCAGCACTGGCATCACAGTGGCTGGGAGCCTGTGGGAAGGTGTGTGGTGAGAAATACCATCAGTGGTTAATGATCCCCCATCCCACAAGGATGGGCACTGGGAGTGGGGACACTCTGCACCTCCATGGTGGGACTGGAGGGCACCCCCAGGTTGGCTGGACAGAGGAGCATCTGGCTGGACAAGAGCATCTCCTCTGCTGATTGAAAGCTCCCTTGTGGTGGAAGGTGTCCCTGCCCCTGGCAGGGGGTTGGTACTGGATGAGCCTTAAGGTCCCTTTAACCCAAACAGTCTGGGATTCTGTGAAAGCTTGGTATAAGTAATGTGTATAAGCAGGAACAGGAGCAGCCTCCCCTTGCACTTGAGACTCCTGTAGTGTGTGAGAGCCCAAATGAGATCATTGGTCTTCCCACCATAGGTCTTTCAGTTCCACCATGTCCCCATGCTCTGGTAGTGGAGGTGTTGAGCATCACCTGCATATATCCCTGGCAGGTCTGGTTTATTTCCATCCTCAGTGCTGCTGCCACCTTTCTCACCTGCTGCAAAGCTTGTCCCTGGCTTGGCCAGAGCCTCATGTGCCTCTGTGCTGCAATGGAAGTTGCTGCCCTTTTGTTCTGATGACCTCAAGTCAAAACCTTCCCGCTGTTCTCATCTCGGAGGGTTTAGAAAGCTCAGATGTTTGGGTTTTACCCTTGGCTCTGACCTCAGCCCATCCGTGCTTTGCTTCTCCCTGCAGCAAGGCTGCAGCTGAGGAAAAGGATGAAATTCATGTGAATGCTCACAGATAAGTTTGACACTGAAGTGTTTGCAAGCTGCTGCCAGCATCCCAGATCTGAGTCTTGGTGGTGTTGTCCCACAGTCAGCGCGGGGGCAGTTTGCAGACCCCATGGTAGGCATGGGGGGATGCTGAACCCTTGCTTCTGGGGCTGGGCTCTGCTGCAGGACTGGAGAAGATGCCTTAGGTCGAGCTCAGATTTCACAGGTGTCTTTTTTTAATGATTATTATAATTCCAGTTGTTTCTTGAGGGGAAGCTGCAGCTGAGGAAATAGGCAGCACGTTCCTCCGGCCCAAGGAACTAACTTGTTCCCTATTGGAAAATTCATCCCTTTGGAGGCTGCAGGATCTGCAAAGGATGTGGACAGGACAAGCCATAGCAGTGTAAAGCATCATCACATTTTTCACTGTGTGGAGAATGCCCTGGCTCTGGGAAGTGCCTGGGCATGGGCCCTGCTCTGCTCACCCATTGGCTCAGCTTTGCTGTTGCTCCTGATAAAGCTGGGGAGACATCACTGAGCTTGGTGGGAGATGAGTACACCGTAAGGTTGATGTAGGGCTCTACAGTGCCATGCTGGGTGCTTGGGTTTGCTTTGCATCCACTGGATTGGCAGGAGGCACCTAAAGTGTCCTCCCATGAGCGTATTTATGGGTCCTTTAGCCCTGCAGATGTTTCAGTGTGATGCGGGGGCTTCTTTTCTTTCTTTCTGCTATTTAATGAGAATTAAATAGGAAACTGTCAATGTCTTTGCTTTGTTTAGTAAAAAAAAAAAATGGGGGCAAAAAAGAAAACCACTTCCTGCATTTTCTGTGGCTCTGAAATTAATCCCAACAGACAGCTCAGGTAGGCCCGCAGTTATTTTTATGGCACATTCCTTTGGGAGACCTGTTTCCAGTTGCTTCTCCTGCTGCCAATATTAATTATTTGGGTGAATTTTGCATGCTGGGTGCTGCTGGCTCCTTCCTGACCTGCGCCTGGGGTTTGGGCTTTGCTGACAATTCCTCAGCTGTCTTTGGGAGGGCATTTGGGGGAAGCAGGTTGTGAGGTTTGTTTTGGTTTTCTTCATTTCCCCTCAGGTAAAACAAACAACTTGGCGCTTTTACAAAGCATCCACAAAGGAAAGATGACTTTGCTGCTCTGGAGAGGAGCTGGGGCTCCTGCTCCTCCTGCAAATCCCAGGTGGAATTAGAATCATAGAATCACAGAACCAACCAGGTTGGAAAAGTCCTTCAAGCTCATCCAGTCCACCCATTCCCAGCCCTGCCAAGGCCACCCCTAACCCATGGCACTGAGGCCTCGTCTCCACGCTGTATGAACACCTGCAGGGACGGTGCCTGCAGCCCTGCCCTGGGCAGCCTGTTCCAATGCCTGAGCACCCTCTGGGGCAGGAATTGTTCCTCAGCTCCATCTAAACCTGCCCTGGTGCAGCTTGAGGCCGTTTCCTCTTGTCCCATCCCTTGTTCCTTGGGAGTAGAGCCCAGCCCCTCCTGGCTCCATCCTCCTCTCAGGCACTTGTAGGGAGCCATCAGGTGTCTCCTGAGCCTTCTCTTCTCCAGACTGAACCTCCCAGAATTAGGGTTGTTTAGAACCCAGTTTGGGACATCTCCCCTTGGCATAGCCTGGGGACCCCAGTCACATGGAGGTGGCTCTGTACAAGTAAGTAAATGCATTTAAATTTAAAGCCTTTTTCCCCCTGGGGAGGGCTTTGGTGGTGGATGGGGGGTTCTTGGCACCCCTGTCCCTCACTGAGCCTCATGCCCACAGGAGGAGGTCTGAGCGTGGTCTGCGTAGATGCAAATCCAAGCACTGTGAACGATTGTTTTTAATCATCATTTAAGTGATCAGGCAGAAAGCCCACGCTTAAATCTTCCCAAATCTCATTTAACATTTTTATGGGTTTCAGTTATTTTTGTGTTTTGCAGTAGCTGTTGAAATGTTGGGGGTTTCTCCCAATATAGTGTAGCCCTTTCTATAAACATAGGTTTCTCGGGTCAGTTGTACATCTGCTTCCCTCCTCATTTTTGTCACTTTATCCTGTTAGGAGATGTTGACTGAGACATTCCTTATTTATCACATGATTTACTTTTCGCTTACAACTTGAGGAGCATATGGCCAGAAACCACATTCTGCTTCGTGCTTTTTAAAGATATTTATTAGCGTTAGTTAAACAAAACTATCTAAAACATACCCAACCCATACAAAAGCTGCTTTAGGGAATCATGTTTTGAATTGTAAATTATTTTATGTGAGAGATTGTATGGAGGATTATGCAGCCTGTGTTGCAGAGCCCCGGCTCTGGCAGGCAGATGCAGACCCTGCCCCTCTGCTTTTAATTATAAATGAAGAAGTCACTGAATTAAATTACCTGGGTAAACCAGTGCACAGGAGAGTTCTCTTTGCCCTCGCTAAAGAGGCTACTTCACTGAAAGCTGCTCTGACCCATCTGGGCACGTTCTGGTTGCTGGTGGCTAAATGGAGATTTCCAGCAGTTCGCTGTTTTGACTTGCTTACAGTATTTGTAGTCCTTAAATACCACTGCTTAGAATTTCATAGAATCACAAAACCCCAGCCTGGTTTGTGTTGGAAGGGACCTTAAAGCTCCTCGAGCTCCAACCCCTGCCACAGGCAGGGACCCCTTCCACTGGAGCAGCTTGCTCCAAGCCCCTGTGTCCAACCTGGCCTTGAACACTGCCAGGGATGGGGCAGCCACAGCTTCTCTGGGCACCCTGTGCCAGCGCCTCAGCACCCTCCCAGGGAAGAGCTTCTGCCTAAGAGCTCATCTCAGTCTCCCCTCGCGCAGGTTCAAGCCATTCCCCTTGGCCTGTCCCTACAGGTCCTTGTCCCAAGCCCCTCTCCGGGTTTTGTGCAGCCCCTTTAGGCACTGGAGCTGCTCTCAGGTCTCCCCTTCAGGAGCCTTCTCTTGTCCAGGCTGCCCCAGCCCAGCTCTCTCAGTCTGTCACAATGCCATTATAAAAACTTAAGAAATAGGAAGGAGAGATCAGGCTGGGCAAAAACACAGAATGGGGAAGGTAAGCAAAAAAAAAGAACTAAATAATAAATTTGCCTCTTGGCCCCATTAGGTGCTGTGCAGTTGGTCAGTGCTGGTCAGGAACCTCAGAGGCATCAGTCACCACATCGTTTATTTCCAGCAGTTCATTCATCCAACTCTAAATACAAATATGAAAAGGAACACAAAATGAATTACATGCATGATCCTTCACGGAGTGATTCTTGTGTTGGGTTGGGCAGTAAATCCCAACAGAGGCCCCAGCTAACACATGTGTCTAGCCAGGAGTATAATATGGCATCAGGACATCAAGATGCTTCATATTTTGGGAATATGATCCCTGCACGACATCTTCCCAAAATGAATATATGTAAGGAAATTCTTGTGGGTGGAGGATGAGTAACTTGGCAGTTGCAGACACCTTTGCAAAGTTGAGGTTGGCTCCATGCTTCCCAAACTGAAATATTGGGTATTTTTGGTAATAATTTAGGTTTACTATTAATTTAGGTTTAATATTAATTTAGGTCTAATAATAAATTAGTTCTAATAATAATTTAGGTTGAATACTTTAGGTGTTAATTTTTGGTAATATTTAGGTATCACTTGGTGTTGCGGCTGCAGTGATCCTAGAGATGATGTGAAGGCAGCATCGAGGTTGTGCCTTTAGCTTTGCACTTGTATTTTGTGGCTTTCAGGAGCTCTCATCCAGGTGACCTGCATATTCCATGGGTGATTTTCATGTGGAATTATAATTTCAGGAGCCTGAGCACTTTTCCTGCCGCTGGGGAACAGGGTTTGCAAGGTGACCTGGGAGGTTGGGTTGTGCAGGAAGCTCTTTGAAGGGACGGGAATTGCAACATCCCCCGTCTCTAGGGGTTTCGGATAACACCAATGCCCCGCGAGGTTTTTGCCCTGGCTCTGTATTAAATCTCCATTTTCCTACTTGATTTTTTTTCCCTTTTTTTTGGTACACCCAGATCTAATCTTCTAGAAAATGCCCTGAAGGTTTGAGCAAACTCCCAGTTACAGGAACCCATAAAGCTCCTTTTTGAGGGTTTTTTTTTTCCATTGTGTAACCATGACAAATCATTAATTTTTGATTGATTGCTTTGAATTATGGGTGCTCTGACATCCTTTCTGTAGCTGAACAGCTGTATAACAAATGAACATATCAGTGCTCACAAAAGATTGGAGATCTAACAGAAGCAATTACATTGTCAGCTCCTCCCTTCTGGCTTTTCCCAGGCAATGGAGGGAGGAAATTTTTGAGCAGAAATTCCTCAAGTGGCTAACAATAATAATAATAATCATAAAAAAAAATTCCTTTCTGTAATTGAATTAGATTTTTATCTCTTCATTTCCAGTGGATTTCTCCAGCCTTCAGCAGCCAGGATGAGTCTCAGCTTTGTGCAACTTGGGAGAATCCCTTCGAACAAAATTTCATGTGAAGAACTCAAAAAAGAGGAAAATGAAATTGCAATTTTTGGTTGCTATTCCTTTAAGATTCCCAAATTGCAGCAGTGCACTAACTGTGACCTCCATAACTTTTAAATTAAGAATTTATGCTGGCTTGAAATTTATGAAATATTTCAACATGAAAGAAAGCCTTTTTCCCTCAGGAAAATTGAGCAATAAATCACAGCGCTCTCGATTTACTGCCCTAGAGCCAGGCAAAGAGAGGAGGTTTTCATTCCTCCCCCCTTCATTCTGAAAAAAAAAAATAGGAAAAAAAAATGTAATCATCTAAGACAGCTTCGCTGCTGTCCTCCCACTCTCCAGAATTTTTAATTTCAGCTGTTTCTGCTTGGATTTATTTCCAATATTCCTGCTCGGCTTTTCAATTTCCTCAGTTATTAAATTTTAATTCAGTGCATTAGCATTTAAATTAAAAAAGGGTTTATTTTATCGAAATCGTTGGCTGGCCCCCATCCTGCTGCACATGAATTGCCTGGTTCTGCCATTTGCACAAAATGTGAAACGCAGCTCATATCTTTTAACTTGTATTTGCACAATTTCAGAAATAAAAATTCTGGGTTTTGGAATAATATTGGCTTTCCAAGGAAGCCTCCCAGTGCAGAGCCGGGGGAAGGAGGAGAAAAGGAGGAGCCCCTGGTTGCTCCCTGCTCAGCCCCCTGGAACGGCTCAGAGGGGCTCAATTAGCAGATGCCTTGCTGACGAAGGGAGGTGGCCCCTCTAATCCAGCAGTGCGGCTTTGCCATCCACCTCGGGCGGGATCGGCTCTTGGATGTCCATCTTGGCTTGGGCACAGCGCTGAACTTGGCTATTTCTGCCTTATTTCCCTCCCACAAACTGCATGTTTTTGCATAGGAGAGGTCATTAGACTGCTAAAATGCCATAAAATAACTGCAGGAGAGTAACCAGGGGGAGTCCACTTAAGAAGTCACCTCTGTGATGGGGCTGCCTCCAAAATCCTGTGCCAGGCCCCTGCATTGGGGTTAAGCTCATAATGTGTCCCACTGCACCAAACATGGGGCACGTATGTAACTTGGAATGGGGAAAAAACAGGTATTTGGGTGCATCATGCTCACAGGAAGGATTCAGAGGGTGGTGTTGCCTTTCTGAACTGAAACAGCCTCATTTTTTGATGTCTTTTGCCCCCTTAGGCCGACGAGAGCAACAGCAGCGGGCGGAGGAGCTCTTCCAGCAGGTAGGTGGATGTTTGCTCTGCTGGGGTGGGATGTGATGCAGACGGGGCTCTGCTCGGATGTGGGTCTCCATCATGGGGACGGGTGGCAAAGGGTGACCACATGGGAGGGATGAGCTGGAGCTGGTAGAGCTCAGTGTCCATACACCTGGTTTTGGATTTTGCTAACAAGGCAGATGTGAGAAAGGTTAAAGATTGTTGTGGTCTTGGGGCTGCAGGAAGATGTGGTTTGCATGCAGGATGGAGGGGTACAGGTGAATCCCCCAGCCCCATGCCCACACTGGGTACAGACACCATCACAGGATGGGGTTCTTGAATGGAGACCTTGGGCCGGTCTGTGGTGGGTGGGCGAGGACCCCCCTGCTTCCATGGAGGAGGAGAGGAGAGAGATGTCCCACCACCCCAGTCCGTTCTGATCTTCCTAAGGGATGTCTTTGCTGCATCTCACTCTGGTGGGGGCAGGACATGTCAGGTCCCATGTGAGATGTGCTGAGGTTCTCATCTGCTGTGGCATCATCATCTCCTGCTGATGCTGTAGGACACCTTAGATTGCTGGGGTGCACTAAAGATGGTTCTTCTTGGTCCTTCTCCATCTCTGTCTCGTGGAGTCATTCCAGAGCTTTGACAGTATGGAAGAAGGAGCAGCTTTTCCTCCTTGGCCAGGCACAAACTCAAGGTAGCTGGTTCCCCCTGCAGAGCAGTGATGTGGTGGGTGGTGTTGGGGAGATGGTGGGAGCCAAGGGCAAAGCACAGCTTTGGGGATATTCAGATTTACCTGGTCCCACATGTGCTCAAAGCTGATTCCTGTTTGTCTGCCATCCAGAAGCAACGTGGCAAATTCACCTCCTAGGTTCAAAAGGTTTTGTGGTAAACAGGTGAAGATGTAGGAGATCAGAGGTGCCAGGCTGGAAACAGCAATGCTGAAGATGTACCAGAGAGGGGAGTGTGTGTTCTGGAAAAGGGATCAGGCTGCAGCATGGAAACATCCATGCGAGTTGGAGAAGAGCGTAGAAAAGTCAGGGAGGTGCCATCACGTGATGAGATGATGTACAAATTGTTGGGAGAAGCAGCGAGCACCTCAGGCACGTCTGTGGGTTACATCAGCATGGATGGGAGACAGTGGGCAACAGAACACCAGAGCCAGTTCGGGTGCCATGGAAAAGAGCCAGCGTGGTACGTGGGGCTGCACCCATCCTGGCAACACCTCCATCAGCATTACCTGCCTGTTCCTCAGCAGAGGACACAGCAGCATGAGCAGCTCCTGAACTCTGCAGTGGCACAACAGAGAAGCTGTGAAGGTGTGGCAGAAGCCACTATCCCCACATTGGTGTGATCGGTGCAGAGCAAGATCACCACTGATGCACCCAGACAGGGTGTGCTGGTTGCAGCTGCAGGGCTCGGCACTGCTCTCCTGCTTGGGCAGGTCACCAGCACTGCATGGAGCAGACCCTGGTGAGACATGAGACTTTTCAGCTCTGGGGCCTCAAGCACAAGAGGGACCTGGAGCTGTTGGAGCCAGGCTGAGAGCTGGGCTGGGGCAGCCTGGACAAGAGAAGGCTCCTGAAGGGGAGACCTGAGAGCAGCTCCAGTGCCTAAAGGGGCTGCAGGAAAGGTGGAGAGGGGCTTGGGACAAGGGCCTGTAGGGACAGGCCAAGGGGAATGGCTTTAAGGTGACAGAGGGGAGCACCATCACTCCCCTCTGGCTTTGCCTGCCTCCTTCACATCTGGAGCTGCATTTCACATCCTCCCTTTTGTATTGCCAGTGATACTATCTCTGTGCTAACCCTTGGCCAGAGCCAAGGTCCTGATCGCTCTGGAGACTTGGAAGTGCTACTGAAGTTCTATCCCTCAGGTGAAACACATCCTCCTATGTTAAATGCTTGCTCTGTTCTTCCAATCTCCGAAATGCTGCTGTGAGTCATCCCCTCATCTCCCACTGCTGGACGTGCACTGGGTGCTCCCCCCTACGAAAACCCTGGTCCTTACCCATCATTCCAGCCCCACTGCTCAGCATGACAGGGTGAAATCACGTGCAGCTCATCACGTGCAGCTTGTGGTACAGCAGCACTGCCCCATGTTGAATGGTGCCTGCTGGGTTGTGCTCAGCAGCAGAGAGCAGTGCCAGCATAGGGTGTCTTATGGAGAGGAAAACTCTTGTCCCAGTTTTGGGGTGGCTCAGCAGTTCTCATTCTTGGGATTCTGGGAATTAGCCTGAACTCAAAGTGCTGGGCGGATGCTTGGTCAAGGAGAAAGGAGCCAGGCATCTCATCCTGCCCCTGAATTCCTCATTCTGACTTGTAACTCAGGTCTGTAGTGCTCTCCAGAGGGTTTTACAGAGCTGGTGAGTCAGTGCATTCTACATGTGGGAGCTGACCCTCCAGGGTGTTCCCTGTGGGTGCTCTCCCTCTCTGGGCTCAGCTCAGCACCTGAGCATCCTCCTGCAGCCGTGACCTTCCCGACAGCAGGTACCTCAGTTCCACTGAGCTCCCACCAGGCTGACAGAACTTCATCCTGTGATCACTGCAGCTTTGTACATCCATAGAGAAGTGCTGGGCTGGCTGTCACCTTTTTCTCTTAGAAAAGTAGAAACAAAATCCACTCACATCTGCCTGCCTGCACAGAAAATGGTCAAACCCGGACAATGACCAAGGCTGTTGAGGAAAAATTAAATAGAATAAAAATGTGGTATTTGGAGAAAGCTGTGTCAGTGGCTGGAGGCTGAAGTGTACCTTTGACAAAAGATCTTTGGTACTTGGAGATACCAGGTAGATGTTTTTCAGAGTTGCTCTTGCTTGGAACTTGCACTAATTGCAAACTATTGAGGAAGCTTTTAAAGATTAATTTGCATCAGTAACAAAATTAAAGCAAAATAAGGTTGCCAGGACACCTTTCTGTGTAGCATACTCCAGCATTCTTGATCTGAAAGTGGTGACCTTAGCATTTGGGCGATCCTATTTTTACTTATTTATTGTATTGAATTGATTTTATTCTGTTTCAAGTAGATGTTTCAAGCTCTGAAGATACAGGATTTTTATGATCTTCTCACCCCCACAATTGTTTGCTGCCTTTAAAATAACACTGTTCAGCACATGCAACTAAGAGTTAGTGGTGGCAGATTGTGCTCACCATTCTCCTGCCTTATTAAGTGCTATGTGGTTGCTGTACCTCACTAATGCTTATTAATGGGAACTGTTAAAAAGTGAAGAGAATTATTAGGAGCATAGAAAAAGCCCTTCCTTCAAGGGGGCTGGAAAAGAGATGACTGTTTGCCTTGGAGGAGATGACAACTAAGAGACAACCTGACAAAGCTGTGCGTGTTTTTGAACACTCCAGAAAAGGTAGATCAGAGGCTTCCTTCTTCCATTTGCAAGGAAAAAAGAGACAGTTGACAAAATTAAAAGGCAGCAAATTAAAGGCAGCAAAAAGGCAGGATTTTGCCTTGTGTGATGGGCAGTTAGTGTTGGAGCGTGTTGCCAAGAGCTGGATGCTCGAGTGGGGCTTGGGGGGGTCTCAACTGGACAATGGCATCAGGAGGTGATGTGGGCTCTTGTGGATGAAGCACATTGCCTGGGTACCAGTGACTTTGCTCCTGCCTACTGGGAAGTGGCTTGAAGCTTTTTCTGAATCTCCTTCTGCACATGGTGAACCAGGTTTGGTTTCTGTGAGTGTCTGGGACAGTCCTGGAGGGCTCGGCGGGACTGGAGCATGTGTGGGAGCAGCATCAGGAGCTGCAGAGCTCGGGGTAGTCGTTGGGAGTTTCTAGGACGCTGTTGTAAAACTAACTACTTACCAGTAATTAATGTCAGCATTCAGATGGTGGGCTCTGGATCTTGACAAGAAATAATTGAAAACCCAAATGTGCAATTATGTCTGACAAGCAGCGTGTGCTTTTCTTGGTCACCAGAGTCTTGTGTAGTCATGTGTTAGACACGGTTTTATATAATTATTATTGTTTATATGGTGGGTGTCAGAGGAAGGAAGAATTTGAGTTTCAAGTCCTCTGTTGGCTATTTATTTTAAAGTCATTAGATTTGTTTTCAGACTTAACTACACTTAATGTGCGAGACTCCTGCTGAATAAATCAGACCCTGATATAGGAACTGCATCTGTTGGCGGAGGGAACGGAGCCAGCTGGAAGCTCAGCCCCGTCTGCAACAGGGCTGTCACCAGCCAGGAACCCGCTCACGGCACAGATGTAGCTGTGCAGAAAAGCAGGCTCTGCTCCCAAGAGGAGCTGAAATCCCAGACCTTCTGGGATTATGAGCTGACTCCGAGGGCAGGGATGGGTCTTAACTTCATTACAGTGTTAACAGCTCTGTGGGAGAACCATAGAACCATAGATTGGTTTCTGTTGGAAGGGCCCTTAAAGCTCTTCCAGCTCTTCCCACTGCCAGGGATGGGGCAGCCACAGCTTCTCTGGGCACCCTGTGCCATCGCCTCAGCACCCTCCCAGGGAAGAGCTTCTGCCTAAGAGCTGATCTCAATTTCCCTTCAGGCAGGTTCAAGCCATTCCCCTTGGCCTGACCCTACAGGCCCTTGTCCCAAGCCCCTCTCCAGCTTTCCTGCAGCCCCTTTAGGCACTGGAGCTGCTCTCAGGTCTCCCCTTCCGGAGCCTTCTCTTGTCCAGGCTTCCCCAGCCCAGCTCTCTGAGCCTGGCTCCAGAGCAGAGTTGCTCCAGCCCTCGCAGCATCTCTATGTCTTTCTCTGGACTCCACCAATTTGCCAAATGCCAGAGCCTCAGTAAGATTTGAATGGTGTGAGGTTGTAAATGTCCCTTTCTGGAGCCGTGAAGTACTGAGAAGTTATAGCTATAATGTCTTCAGTTACCAAGAAATTGTTTTCCATGGGTCACTCTCCTGGGCACCTTGGGCTTGTTCTGCAAATGGTGTGGAGCCTTGTAGTTTGTTTATGTTAAGCCCATGTGTATCTCCACAGCAGGACATCTGCCACCTCATTTGTATCACTCCCCAGCTGGGGAGTTTTCCCACTCCCAAGGTCCTATCTCCTTTTCTGTCCATCTTTTCCCATTGCATGTTCTATCCCATTTGTCTTGTGCTGTGCTGTGCTGTACCGCGCTGCTGCCGGCGGGTCACTGCCATGGTCCAGTGCAGCCTCTTCATGGACCTTTAGCCATTTGCAGCCAGTTGTCACCCCCTCAGTCATTTCTTAGTCAAGCAAGGCAAACCTCTTCCACCAATATAAATAAACCCTTAATATATTCTCTTTGTTTTTCCCTGAATTTCTTTGTCTCTGTTGACATTTCCACGCTTGGAAATGTAAAGATGCCGGCAGCTATTCCATTATCATCTTACAGTTTGTTTTTAACCTGCATCATTCGTATGTCATATTTTTTATCTGACTGAATTCTTTTAGCTTTTGGCAAGCAGAGCGCATTTGGTTTTTGTTGGATAAGCCAAATTTGGTTTATATTTGGTTAGACTTTCCTCTTCAAACCATCCCCAAGATATTCCTAATAAGGACTGGAGGGAATTTGTTTTGCTAATACCTTAGGAATTCTTTGTGGGTCTTGACTGTTGTTCTGGTTTGTATTTTAATGCTTCAGGTCTAGAGGAGAGGCAGCCTGGGTTGGTTCTTAGTTCACCTTTTCAGAAGGATTTGATGCTGCAGCGAATGCACCATGAAATTCCAGTTGCTGCCAGGAAAGGTTGTGTGTTTTAGACTAAGATAGTTGGAAAAATTAACTATGCTGCTTTGTTTGATTGTTTTCCCTTGATTTTAGCACTGTCACCACCAAGTATTGCATTAGTTATTTTGGGGGGTTTGAAAGCTGTTGCCTCCATTGTGAAGAGCTTGCATTAAAGGCAGGTGATGATCCTACTTGAGACATCTCTCTGCTAGAAAACCCTCAAGTCCTTCTAAATTTAAGAATTCCATAATAATACTGTATTTATTGAGGAGATTTCTTCCAGGAAAACCTAAATGGATGTTACTGTTACCCTTCTGTCTGCAGAAGGCTCTGGTCTCATGCACTGATTTCAGTTTATTTTGGGGAGAAAAAGAACATTTCAATGTGTCCCAGATAAGGGCAGAGTCTTGGGCTGCTTCTCTTCCCTCAGAAATTTTCTTTGCATGTACAGTTAGTGTGATGTCCCCCAAATCTTGATTTGGAGCAAGAGGCACTCAGCCTTTGGGAATCACAATCCCTCCTGGTTAGCTGCAGCTTACTTGGTCAATTTAAAAGTGATCAGTGTGGCCAAGAAATCTGCGGCCAAGAGGAGATCCACCAGTGTTGTGAAGAAAAGCAGCCAAGGACACAGCCTGTAGGACCATGGACAAAACAAGTACAGATGTTTGAACTAACACTTGCAACGCAGCAGTGATCTCAAAGTCCTCAAATCATGAGGTTCACAAGAGCATGTTGCAGAGGAAGATGCCCTGAAGCTCTAACCAGCTGCTTCTTTCTGTTCTTCAGCAAATTTTTACTCCAGTACCACTGATGGAGGAAGGAGTTCCCATTCCCTGAAATAACTTCAGCAAATGAGTGAACAGGTTTTTCCTATAATGTTTGCTTTCAGAGGTTAAACCCACACTTTGAGAATACACAACCTCACCTTGGAAGGTGGGAGTTGAAAGGAACTGAAATCTCTTGGGGGGACAGGAGTGACCATGTACTCCTTGGGACCAGGTGACAGTTTGGGTTTCAGACACATGCAGCAGGATCTGCTGCCACAGTGTGTTATCAAACTTCATCCTGCTCCTGTATCCATGCTTTGAAATGCAGACACGTTCCCAAATGTCCTGGAAAGAGTCAAGAATTAAAAGCCATATTTCAGTGTATCTAAAACATGCATTAAGGAAGTATGTTTGCTTTGCTTCGTTCAAGAGGCAAAAGAAGAGGTTTTTCTGTTCTATGGAGATGAGATTCCCATTAACAGGATCTTTTTTCCAGCAAACCAATGGATGGAGGCAGCAATCCACACTGAAAGCACAGTGCCTGTTTTAGAACACAATTACTCACATAAGGGACCCATGAATGTGATGGTTACTCCAGCACTTTATGCATCAAAATGAAGACACCCCTGTAAGAAGCACCAGCTCAAGCTGCAGGTGTAGTTTTGACAGAGGAGCAGCTCTGTGAGCAGTGACACAGGAGGTTGAGTTGGATGAGTAGGTTGGTCCCTTTGGCTTTCAAGGCTGTGAGGGAATATCTGAAAGCCGAAGCAGAAGGCATGGAGACTACAATCATAGAATCATAAATCCCAGCCTGGTTTGTGTTGGAAGGGAGCTTAAAGCTCCTCCAGCTCCAACCCCTGCCACGGGCAGGGACCCCTTCCACTGGAGCAGCTTGCTCCAAGCCCCTGTGTCCAACCTGGCCTTGAACACTGCCAGGGATGGGGCAGCCACAGCTTCTCTGGGCACCCTGTGCCAGCGCCTCAGCACCCTCACAGGGAACAGCTTCTGCCTAAGAGCTCATCTCAGTCTCCCCTCGGGCAGGTTCAATCCATTCCCCTTGGCCTGTCCCTACAGGCCCTGGTCCCAAGCCCCTCAACAGGTTTCTTGTAGGTCCCCTTTAGGTATTGGAGTCCCCTTTAGGTGTTGGAAGAAGCAAAGTACTCAGCTGTAACACTGGGAAAAAATCAGTTCCTTCTTTCTTCTAATGCTGAGCTTGAAAATCTCTTTGCCTGGTAATGTCCTTTGAGATGCCCCTGATGAAGGTCACCAGGCTGCTCCTCTGATTCCTCACCTGCTCCTCCGATTCCTGACCTGCTCCTCCTCCCTCCTCCTGGTGTATGATGCCTGTGCAGCTGGGCTGCCCCAGGGAACAAATAACAGCTGTGGGGGGGTGGTTCAAGGCCACCACAACTAATTTATCAGACAAGTAGATTTTCAGTGTACATCTTCCTTTTTCTGTCCCTGTTTGTATCATCTCCATGTAAAACAAGAATTGATGTGTCTCTGTTCTGTTCTGCTTCCTGTAGCTCCAGTCCTGGCAGGAACCCTCTTTAAAATGTGGCAGACATCTAGAAATTGAAGCCAGTTTCAGGCTTCCCCCTTTTTTGCTTCTCTTCCTTTCTCACAGCTGAGGCTTTTTGATTTAGCCTGGGACCAGCCAACTGCATGTTGGTTTCAAGGAGACAAGTGGTAGCATCACACTGGTGGTGCTGTCTTGGTGGGTTCTGCAAAGCATATTCCTTCAGGTGCCCACTGCATGGTCCTCATTTCTGTGCTCTTCTGAATGTCTTTCATCCTGCAGACCAGAAGAGTGTGCCAAGGACTATATGAACATGTGTTTCCAGGTGTAGGAGGGGACACATCTCTTGTGCTGGGTATCACCATCATTGATATTACCAAGGGTGTCTCTGGTTTGTCCAGCTTGAGTGGTGTCCAGGAAGACCTTGAAGATGCTCCACATTTGCTGCTGGAGCGGAAGAGCTGTGTTTGCAGGTGTTGGTTCAGAGCAGGGTGTCCTCCACCTTTGTTTGCTTTTCCTCCTCCTTTTGAGGAGAAAAGACACAGGAGCTGACACTGGAGACTGGTTCTCCACTGATCTCATTTTGCCCCTCCCCAAAAGCTCAGCAGGATGTGTGCTGTAAAAATAGCCTCATTAGAAGCCATCTGAGTCCATACGCAACCACAGATCACTCAAAAGAGAGCTTGGAGCACGCGTGTTTCTGTTGCTGTCTTCAGAGAATTACATGACAAATTATTCCTAGCTGGAAGAAATGTCCTTTTCTAATTGGGTTTTTTTCTCATTCTTTCAGAAGGGAGGAGTGTGTGTGTTTTTTAAGTAGCTTTTAGTCACTTTCATTATTTATGAGGATGCTACTCCAGATCAGAAAAAGCAAACTGCAAATGTGACTTTCTTCTGGCTGCAGCAGCTGACGGGGCCCATTTGCTTTCAGTCGTTGCCAGTTCCGCTTATCCCAGCCAGAATGAAGTGCTCTCCAAGGATGAAAACGACACCATATTGCAGCTCCTCAGCTTGCATCCCCTTCTCCTTTCCTCCTTCCACTGGGGCCTGGCTGGAAGGTAGCCACTGGCTTCATGGTGGAGTGTCACTGTGCAGAGGGTCGTTTCCTTTCTGTCCTTCCATCTGGAAGAGCTTCCTGCATTGCTCCTTGTGTTGATGCTTGTGAGGCATCATCCAGGCTACTCAGCTTTACAGCCAAAATTGCACTTCTGGCGTGGTCATTTGTTCATACTATCTTGCTGCATCACTGCTAAAGCCTTGGCCCTTCATGGGTGTAGGACCAAGTGGGTCCATGAACTCACTTTACCCCTACTTTTCCAGTCCCCCACGATGAGTCTTCATCGAGGCCTCCTTAAATCTCTTCTGCTTTCACATGCTTGTATTTGACATGAAAGTGGCCGTAACATCATCGAAAGATGAAAGTCTGATGATCAAAGGAGGCAGCTGTGTTGAGATGAGCATTGTGAGATGGCGGAGCTGGTAATACAGTAATTGGCTACGTGGCCTACTTAGTCACAGGCGTGAGACATGCAAATGCAATGTTTGTTTGCATCTTTAATGTTTAAAATCCATAGAGTGTATCTTGACAGATGAAACAACACCTCACCTGCAGCACAGCCAGGCACACCATTGAGGGACAGTGTGAGCAGTGCATGATCCCAAGGCTCCTGCCTCCTCTCCTCAGCAAGGAAGAGGCTCCTGGATTGCCAAGCTCCACATCTCATTAACAAGACATTAAGAGAGGTTGGTATTCCCCAGGAAAGCTCAAAGGCATGGAGAACATGTTGGATGCACCCTGTGGAAGGAGACAGGGTTTAAGCAGATGTACCCATGCACATGTTTCTCTGAGGAGCTTTTGTCTTGTGCTAACAGTGCTTTGCTTGAAGAATGTCCTCTTTCCATGGAACATCATGCCATGGATGTTAAATGCAGGTTGGACCTGTCAAGGGAACTGCAGCTGATCACAAGAAGGCCACACTTGAACACTTAAAATTGCATTGTTTCAAGCAGGAAAGTGATGGCATGAGGCTGGGACTTGTGTTCAGAGCCACCATGAGAGGGATGGCTGCAGGGACCCAGGGTGGGACCTGACTCATGATAGGTTCTCACTTAGTTCCTGTGTGTATATTCTGGGTCTGCTGCCGCTTTATTTTCATCTCTACTTGGCAGCTCTTTGCACTGCTCAGAAGTGAGAGGAGGCAAAATGTAACACAACACAGAGCAAGTGCAGTGTCATGGGCTCACAAGGGATACAACATACAAAGGGCTGCTGAGGAAATGATGATCACCTCTCTTGTGTCAGTGCATCTTCTGGCTTGATGCAATGCTCGATGGACACTGTGGTGAATGCTGTCATCTGTAAGCTCTTTTATAAGAGCAGGTAGTGACAGGTCAAGGGGGAATGGCTTTAAACCGACAGAGGATTTAGAGATATTAGGAAGAAGCTCTTCCCTGTGAGAGTGATGATGAGCTTTAAGGCACTTTCCAGCCCAAACCATTCTGTGATTCTAAATGGAACCTGGCTCTTCTGTAGCTGTGCATGTACCCCTCTCCATCCCATCTGAACTTTTCCAGTGTCAGTAATTTCTTTCACATTTTGCTCCATGGTTCTAGTATTGTTTCTCCAGCCAAACCAGGAGCTTCAAACTCTGCTGTCCCATGAGGATTGTTCCTCAGTCCCCTGCACCCTGGGGACAATCACACCATCACCTCAGCAGCTGAACTTCAGGGGCAGGAAGCCTGGACTGATCCTAGTTTTGCTCTAGCCACAGGAGCACTTTGGAGGCTGTAATGATAAAGGTGAGGAAGATGTTCTTCAGGTGCAGGGAAGGTAGGAAGGGTCCATTGCCTTCACCTGCTCAGCAAGAGTTAATGATGCCCATCTTGTGTATCATATGAAGCAGTCAGAGCCTCCTGACTCCTCTGTCCCCTGCAAAGCACATCCAGAGGAGAAGGAAGGAGGGATGGCTTTGTGTTGCTGTTTGATTATGTTGCTTCCAAGGTGTTCTGCAAAGCTATAGTGTTCCTCTGGCCATTGAGCTTCTGAGAGTCTACAGTTGAAGTTTGGCTAAAGCTTGACATCAGCCAGTGGCTGGAAAATCTGCAGGATATGGAATAATGAAAATGATGTGAGAACAGCTCTTCCTTCTTCAGTGAAACAGCGAGGGACATGAGAAAGGTCATGAGAACTGCTCTCAGGTGGCATGGAACTGATTCTGGCCTGGTGCAGGTCAGTGGCAAAGCAAAGCTTGCATTCTGGGATGACATTCCTGCATTTTGGCTGGCAAAGGATGGGTGCAGGCCTGTGAGACGGGATGTGGCTCATGCAATAAAATGCTGGCACCTTGGGGTGTCAGCAGAGGATGTGCTGTGGTAGAAAGGGGCAGGAGCTGGGTGCAAGGAAGGGATGTGTTGAGACACAGTTGTCAGCCCCTGCAGATACATGTGTGTGCAGACAAGTACAGCTTTATATATCATTGTATTTATATATATATATATATATAACAGAATAAATACATACATACAATCTGGACAACAAATCACGTGGTGGTGGGCTGGGTGGTGCTCATAGGTACTCAGTGGCAGTGCTGTACCCATCTGTACCAGCTCTGTATCCTGGATACATCTGCTGCCTTCATCTCTCCTAGAAGGTATCTGAAGACAGAGAAGGGCTCTGTTTAGTGTAAAATTGTTGTAAAACTCCAGTGGTGCTATATTATTTTAATGGGTTTGCTTTGGTTTTAAGAGGCTCAGCAAAGCTCCTGTCAGGGCTTCTGTGCAATGGTCCAGAAAGTTTTGAAAGTATTTGGGACTGGTGTCCAAAATGTACAGCAGGTACCTGCTCAGGCTTATGACACATGGGGCAATGGCAGAGGAATAGTGTTGCTTTCAGTTCCTATTTGCAGGGTCAGGTCTCACCCAGGAGCAGGCAGCCCAGCCAGGAAGGTACTTTCTTGGCAGAGATGGGATCCAGAGTCAGTGTGTGTGAAGAACAAAGTTCTTGAGGGTCCATTAGTCTCTTAAAGCCTCAGGCCACCAAGTCTGACCAGTGCACATCTGCACTGAGCCCAGTGACCCGGGGCCAGGCAGGTACTCTGGGTTTGACGACTTGGAGAGATTTGTTCTCCCTGAGCACATCCTTTGGAAAATGGTCTTTCCAGTGGATCACCATCCGTGCTAATGTTTTATGCCTCATTTCAGCTGGTTCCAGCAATGAGCTCGTACTCTGCCAAATGAAGGAAAGATGGTATTTTCTCCCCATGAAGATGATGATATGCTGCCATCAAATAATCTCTCAGTCTTCCTTTTGGCATGAGAAACAGGTTGAAGTTGTTCGTTCTCGCAGAGTCAGAAAGTATCTCTTCTCAGCCTCAAACCATTTCAGTGCCTCTTCTTTTGAGCCAACTCCGGTTTCTCTAATCGCCTTTTAAGAACGAGCCAGTCTCACTGGGACTGGCTTCACCATGGCTGCATAGAGGGAGATAATCACTCCTTGTTCCATCTCAGGCACGTGTATCTGAAAATTGCCTTAGTCCTGTAGGTCAGAGCATGGCTCTTGGTTAGCTACAACAAACCTTCCTGCTGGCATCATGGCTGACCACCATGGGTGCTGTTTGTGGGTGCACCCACATGCCTGGACACATTTGACTATGTTACAGCTACTCATCTTGGGCAGAGCCGGCTTATGAAGTGATGAACCCACTGGTGCTGGTGTCCCTTCCACAGTCATTGCTCTCCACCCCTCCAGGGGTCACACATCATTTTTAGCACCAGTGATGTTAAATTTCATTCCAGAGCATTAATAAACTGTCCCACATAAATCATTTTAGGAGCCTTGTGGAAATGCCCCCATTCAGGAGTGATGCACCTTGAGGCCAGCACTCTGCCTTGCAGCACATGGCCTGTTGCTCACTTCATGCCATGTTCTGCTGATTTGTTTTATGTCTGAATGTGACGTGATGCA
This sequence comes from Melopsittacus undulatus, assembly GCF_012275295.1. NCBI lineage: Eukaryota > Metazoa > Chordata > Aves > Psittaciformes > Psittaculidae > Melopsittacus > Melopsittacus undulatus. The sequence goes on from NC_047537.1 coordinate 10,459,405, forward strand.
AAGCTGGGTACCCCGGAAGATCTTTTATGTCCTTACACAATTTATAATCTCCTCAGAAAGCTGTATGCTTAGCATCACTGCTAGTTGTGTGAGTTTATAATTCCACATCATTTGGTGCCTGCGTTGATTTTTATGTTGTTCTGTCCAGGATTGGCAAGTACAGGTTGCTGAACAATCCATTTTGCCTTCACTTGAGGTACAGAGCTGGTTCTCACCTCTCTGCCTACCAGTGAGAATTGTTCTGGTTTGATTGTCCTCAGGGGAAGAAGACTATTTCCCCACCACCACTCTGTTCCTTTTACTGCCTTTATCAGTGTTTTGCATTTCACACCTTGTTGGTTCAATTGATTTGCAATTAATCCCACCCTTTTCTGATTGCTGAGTGGTTTCTAGTTGAGCTCCTGGCTGTTGCCTCCCTTTGGTTTTAGAATGGGTGCTGAGCTGTGCTGCTGTTGGGTGAGATTGATGGACCTTTTGGATAGCCAATAATATTACCATAAAGACTTGTCTGGTTTCAAACACATTTTCTCTATCTTAATTCATCTTTCTCACTTGAAAAAGCCCTGTATGATTTTGGGAGCACAGCAGGGGTTGGAGTAAGTATGAGGAGGGTGGGAAAGAGCGGGGAGGCAGGTCAAGGCTAATTCACTCTGTTTAGGGGCTATTAATTGTACATTTCATTCCATAATGAGAATGAAGGGATGAATAATAAAATGTGTTGTGATGTGATGTGACTGACCATTTTGAAATAGCAACTACATGTCTATGTAGGAGGTTGTGCGGTAATTACTGTAGAAGATTGTTCTCTTTCTTCATCTCTCCTCTCATCTCCATTCTCCCAGGTTACCTACTGGGCAGCATTTTGATTCCTCTGCCAGCCCCATAACCAGTGTCAGAAGCCATTGCAGGTGTTAGAAAACTAACATTTTAATTCATACCTTGTTCTGACTTTCTAGGCTGTTCCAAGCAATGGGATTTCCTTCTCTTTCACTGTTGCATGGTCTAATGACTCTCATCTATAAGTTCAGCCTATTTTCCACTTTATTTTGCCGATTACTTCTGCTTAAAACATTTTCAAACACCTTCAGCTGTTCCCAGTGTTTCCATGGCTCTAAATATGTCACAGTCTTTAAAATCTCTGTTTCTGGGTAGTCTCAGCTATTATATATTTAATTCTTCAGATTTCAGCACAGACTGAACCAGCAATTATTTTAACTTTTCACTGCATGTTGGAATTTATTAATAGCCAGTATTAAGAACAGGGAGCCCATGATGAGTGGTGGGATGGTGCATTTGGAAAAGGAGCTATGGTGAGTTAGTATCTGGTCCTCATCTGTTGTGCTCAACCTCCCTCTGCCTTTTGCCACCATTGCACTTGTTCATGTAATTCTACAGCTTTGAAGTGTCCTTCCTTTACTTAAGGGGGTTTGAGTATTTATTTATCGAAATTAGTTTCTTCCAAGAATTTCCAGCTCTCTCTTTCCAAGATGAAAAAAACTGTTTCTAAATACACTGCCCTCTGCCTTTCTGCCTTCCTCCATCCATCATGATTTCTCTTGTCATCTTTGATACTTGTATCTGTCCTTAATATGATAGTCTCCCTAAATATCATTATACTGCAGATGATCCCCTTTGATCATCATTGTGTATGCTAAATGAGGACATGCCAATACCATGGGATGCTGGGTTACTTTGAAGGGTTAAAAGAATCTAGATCCACTCATGGAGGAGTGCATGTGGGTGTAGATAGCTCCAAATTAAAGATGTCAGGAGAATATGGCTTTTCTTTTGCATGTATGAACTAGTCTTGGCATAATCCTTGATGTCAGGACTAGTGGGGTTGTGCTTCTGGCCTGCAAGGAGCCCGATGAAATTCTGCACTATTGATTTGTGGTCCAGTCCATGTCCACTGCTGTTGTTTGTGAGGATTAAGGTTATTTTTATTACTAGCAAGTGGTTTAATTACTTCTGTCTGGTTTAATGACTTCCCACATATGACAGACACACCTACCTATACTTATTTTAAATAAACTGCATTAAATAAAAGTGCCTTTAATTAGATCCTAGTGATGAGAAAGTGAGCACTTGACACTGAGGGTTCATGTTTTCTCCTCTTTTCCCCCCATTCAGGGAGTGTTTGAAGAGGAGCCCGCGGAGCCCGAAAGCAGAGGGCTCCGAGTCGGTGACATCTCAGTCCTCACCCAGTGAAGAGGCTGGAATGATGACTGAGGTGAAAGTGAAAACAGAGGTACCAGATGACTATATCGAAGAGGTGATCTGGCAGGATGACACCAAAGATTCCAAGAAGAACATAAAAGATGGGCCAGGAGATGTGCCTGCAGAGATCTGCGTGGTCATAGGTGGGGTCCGCAACCAGCAGACGCTCGGTAAGCAATGGGGTGATGCACCCCATCAGTTGGTCCTCTTGAGTCCGTGGTGTGGGAAGAGGAACAAGGCTCTGGAGAGCTGAAGCTCAGCTCTGTTGGAGGAGCCAGAGCCAAGATGCACATCAGTCACAGGGTCCTGCCTCAGGATTATTGACCTTCTGCTCTGTGTTTGTATCTGGTCACCTTTAAAGGCTCAACCAAGATCAGGGTAACTGTAAGAAAAAGCTTAGTATCTTCTGATGTGTTAAGTGACTTGCCCAGCAGTCACGTGCAAAACTGGTGGTGAACCCAGGGCTAGTGGTAGGTGTGTTGGGCAGGATGAGGTGGTAGATGAGGAGGAGCAAGAGGGAAGCCTGAGAAACACTTGATATGTTTGGAAGATGGTTGCTTTGTGGATGCTTTGTGTAAATAATTAGATTTAGCTCAAACCAGGTTTTACGGGTTGGTTGTTTTTCTGTTCACCAGTAACTTTGAGGGCGTAGTTTTGACATGTGGGTGTCTGCAGTTTGCGAGGTCCAAAACAGTAGTTCCTGTCACCACCCCACCTCAAACTGTGATGAGAAGAAGCTCTTTGTGGTTTTGGTTTTCTTCTGTGGACATCACTGTCCTGTCCTCCTGCTCCAGGGATCCTGGAGAGGCAGCACTTGCTAAAGGGACTCCTGTGTTGGTTCTGCTATGGAGCAGGTCCCAGCAGTGACTCTGAGAGCAAAGGGCAGCTGCTGGTAAGAAGAAGAAACAGCACTTGGACCATGTGCCCTTCAAAGGACTCAGGAGAAAGCTGACTTGAGCTGCCCAGTGTTGCTGTTGGGGTTGGTTTATCTTGCAGGGGGAGAGGAAAGAGGAACTGGTGTTAGGTTTTCTCCTGGTTTCTGCTTGGTCGCTGCCTATGCTGTTGGAAAGAAACCCTGGAGGTATTGGTAGCTAGTCAGTGTCTCAGGAGCATTGTTGTCCATCTGTTCACCAGTAGGACAGCCACTGAGAATGGTAGGATGGGAGGTCACTGCTGTTTATGCAGGGTGAGAACATTTGGAGAAAACCTGGGAAGTCTGAAACTGCTTCTGAATTAATGATCATACGATTTAGAGGAATTATTCTGTGTATATTCAGAGTTGCTGATCCTCCACAGCTCTTAAGAGGGTGATCATTGCATGGGCAACCCTGAAATGCACAGGTGTCCCTGGTGCCCTGGGAGGGAAGAGTGGGGATATGACCACCGATGGGAGCTTCTCCTTCAGCCATCGTCACCAGCCCTTGATGAAAGTATCTGCAGCTTGGCTGTCTGCTGTGTTGGACCCCATTTCCCCATTGCTTGTGGTTGGGCAGCAGCAGCTGGGCTGCAGATGATGTCCTCTGAGAATGCAGGTTTCCTGCTGAGGCTGACTGTATTGTTGTGCAAAGTGGGGAGTGGGCTTTTGCTCTTGGCTGACTGGGACATGCACCAGCCTGTCCCTATGGAAAGCACTGGGGACAAGCTGGCCTGAGGGGCAACATGGTTTGATGTATAAGCACCATGGGGAGAGGGATGGCAAGCTGTGTACTGGTTAACAAGTGGTGATTGAAAGCTGTAGAAAGTAAACTGGAGAACTTTTATTGGAAAGGGCCTTTTCACATGAAACATGCATCATACTTGTTGTTTTAGAGACTCTCCCTGCGTTTCTTTAAAGGTGACTTGGTCCTGAGGCAATTGGCAGTTGATGGGTTCCTTTGTGAAAAGAGCCCTGTAAGTGCCCCCATTCATCCACCCTTCACATAACTGTCTGTTGGGGAGGTGGCTCTGAATAACTTGTCTTTGGCCACCAAATACTGGGCTCTGTGTGGACCAACTATGGTGCCCAGATATCCATTTGTTGTGGTTCCTTGAACTGGCTCTCAGTCAATTCTTCTGGTCCCCTCCATCACCCTGCAGAAACCATGCCCAGGCACTGTTCCATGGCTGCAGACATCTGTGTAACTCGCATAAGGAGTGTCCCATCCCTGCAGCTCTGCTGGCAATTCCAGCTGCTGCTCTGGAACAGCCCAAGTTGCCAACTGAAGACAGTGGTGCCTCCTGCCTCTGGAGCAAAGGCTTTGAGCTGTCTGCTGCTGCTCATTGGTACTTCCAGGAGTTTTCCTTCCTGAAGCCTTTCCTGTGCTGTGTTCTGGTAGCCCTGTATCTAAATCACTTCAGCTGTGCAGAAAGGCAGGGCTTTGCTAGGATTTTATTCGCCTTCATCAGGGAAGCTGAGATGGGAGGTGTCGAAAGCAGTTATTTCTTATAGTAATTCATGATCCAGCATGAAGTGTTGAATCAGAAGGAAATGAATCCCTCTCCTTCCCATGGAAGTGCTGACCCCTGGACTGTCTCCTTCCATGGTGCTCTGGGAATGGTTGGTTAAGTGGGGGATGTGTTGTCTGAGCTGGGTCCACAGTGCTGAGGCTTCAGGGCACATGTGGCTCCAAGTGAGAGCCAGCCGGCTTCCTGCGGGGCTCGGCTTCGGGAGCTGGCTGAAACGTGCTGTATAAGATTTATGTCTCTGCTCTGAGTCACACATCTCCTGCAGGAGCGGGCTGTATTTATATTTTCAGTTGTTTCTTGGAGCAGTTTGTAACAGGGATTCCCAGCTCAGCTGCTGCTATTTGCTTGTAGTATTTTTGTCAGATCAGGCCTTGTGTGCACTGCCTCCTGTTCAGTTACACATTCACGTGTCTCACCCTGCACTTTGCACTACTCCAGACTGTTTCTAGCTGGTTGGAGCAGCCCAAACTCCATGATGCCTGACAGTGGATGAAGCGAAGCAGGATGGGTGGGGACAGTGGCTGCCATCCCTCCCCAAAGAGCCAGTGCTGATGTTTGTGGCTTTGGACCATTTTTCTTTCAGCTGCCTTTCTACAGAAGCTTTGCAAGCCCCTTGGGGACCCCCTTTGGGTATGCCAAGCAGAGAAAGCCAATGGAGAGGTTGGCTTCAAGCCTGGGTCAGCCAGCAGCAGACTGGTACCACCAGTGTAGCTCCATGCTGGTCCCCATGCCCCAGCTGGCACCCCTTGCAGAGCCACCAGCTCTCCCTGTCTCATAGGTGTTGTATTTCTTGCCCTGCACAGCTCAGAGGTACAGCGTGCCCTGTTCTTTTTCCTTGCTGGGTTCACTTGCTGGCCTTGGGCCAAGGTCATTTGAAGAGGTCTGACACATCCAGGTTCCTTCGGCTTGGAGAAGAGAAGGCTCCTTAAGGAGAGACCATATAACAGTTTTCTGATGCTGGGAGAGGGCCTTTGGACAAGGACCTGTAGGGACAGGCCAAGGGGAATGGCTTGAACCTGCCCGAGGGGAGACTGAGATGAGCTCTTAGGCAGAAGCTGTTCCCTGTGAGGGTGCTGAGGCGCTGGCACAGGGTGCCCAGAGAAGCTGTGGCTGCCCCATCCCTGGCAGTGTTCAAGGCCAGGTTGGACACAGGGGCTCGGAGCAAGCTGCTGCAGTGGAAGGTGTCCCTGCCTGTGGCAGGGGTTGGAGCTGGATGAGCTTTAGGGTCCCTTGCAACACAAACCAATCCATGATTCTATGAGCAGCATTTCTCAGGGTGGGGTATCAGGGCAGAAAGGCAGCAGACTGCACCAGGAAGCTGTCTAGAAATGAGAAGAGAAGCAAATGGCACTTGCATTGTAAGTGAAGAGAAAGGAGAGGGGCTGTTTGGCTGATGTGGATCATTTTCTGATGTTGGGAATAACATCAGGTCAGTATATGTATTTCGAAAGACAGGCTTATCTGCAAGTTGATCAGGAGAACTTTTATATGAGACTGTTTAAGCTCTCAGTCTGGTCTGTGCTTTATGAGAAACATTTTGGAGAAGAGTTTTCAAGCAATGCATTAAATCAGAAATGTTTCTGAGACAAAGTGAAGAATGAATCCTTCTGCTTTGAGACTCTCAATCTGACATGCACGTGCTTGATTTGTGCCATGATGCTGATGTCTCGGTTGCTGTGCTGCTCAGCATAGGTAATTCAAGAGCACTTTGGAGTCTCCCTAGTTACACCAAGTAAAATAGTGCTGTGGAAGCCTTAAGAACTTCTGCGCGACCTCTGACATCTTGTTAGCAAGCCACAGGGACAGATGGGTCTTGGCAATTTTTAATGGGCTTCAGGCATCATTACTCTTTGGAAATGCATCCACTTTAAGGGCTTTTTTCTGATTTCTTTTTGCACAATTTAGATGGAAAAGCAGTGGAACGTGGCTCTCCCGTTGGATATACACGAAATCGCTATTCAGGGACCTGGATTTTTGACCATGCATTGAGATACACGTCCGGTATGTGATGGAAGGGTGTGAAAGTCTAACCAGGGAGCAAGTGAAAGATCTGGATGCAGTGGGTGTGTTGCCCGAATTCCAGCTGTGAGGCTTGGGAAAAGCCTGGCAAAACTGAATACACCAACTAACCAAAACCCTTCCCCATCTCCCCTCTTATTAGAAACAGCTTTAACCTGCATGACATATCTTGTGGACAAATCCAAGATAAACCATGACCAAGGTGGCACTGTCCAAGGCAACACAGGCATGTTCTTTGTGATGCCTTATCACATAGCAGTGTCTTTTCTTCTTCCAATTTCATCTTTCCTCCACTCTAATAACACATTTATTGTGACAAATTATTATTCTTTCTTTACTAAGAGGATGTGTGCATTTGCCCCTCAAATTGTGATGGGCTGAGTACAGTTGTGGCTGTTGAGTTATTTCTTGGTGCTTGTAGGACTTGAGATCTGTAATGTTGCTCCCTTGCACCCTACACAAACTTGTTGTGCTGAGGCAGGCTCTGCTGTCCCCACACAGGAAGATGGGTAGAGGTACACCCATCAAAGAAGATGACTCCAGCCTTCCTAGGTTGCACTTGAGGTCTGGGTGCTTGAGGACATCTACGGAAAAGCACTGGCTGTGGGACCAACTGGTCCCTCTCCTGCCTCTGGCTCCTGCCTTGCTTTCCAGGCGCAGCTGCTTGCACGAGGGCTGCAGCACCGGTTTTGTTTCATATTGGAGAGGAAAGGCACTGCACAGTGACTTCCACACATTGTGCTCTTCTTGAAGACCTTCTGCACAGCCAGATGCATTCATGTGCTATAGACTATCTCCAGAGGAAGGGAGAAATAGAAGAAAAATAGAGGGAGAGTTCAACCTAGAGCCCTTCACTGTGTTCTGTGTCTTTTCCCAGTGCTTTGGGTGTGCGCAGTTCTGTGTCAGGGTATGGGTGGGTGTCCGCTGTGTCTTGCTGTTGGTACAGTTGGACCTCTGCTGTTGCACAGGTTGGTAGGGCCTGAGTGATGGGCAGTGCGCTCGTCTTCTGGTCATGCTGCTTTGGGGCTCCAGCTGGAATAATTTTCAGGAAAGAATTTTAGAGGTTGGCAATGAATATAGTTGATCCTTGAGCATGGAAAGTTGAGGGCTGGCAAATGCTGTTGGCTTGGAGATATCTGGGATATCATTTAGAAAAGCATGCTTGGAGTGACCATGGGTGACATCTGTATATGCATATATATACCTATATGTATATCTGTGTATAGATGTGCCACGCCTGGAGATACTCAGGGCCAGGCTGAATGTGGTTCTGGACAACCTGATCTAGTTGAAGATGTCCCATCTCATTGCAGGGGGATTAGAACTGGATGAGCTTCGAAGGTCACTTCCAACCCAAAGCATTCCATGATTCCGTGATCTCTATATAATATACAACTAGCTTTGATAATCAAAAAGCTGTGGAGCAGGTCAGACATGGTCATCTGACTGTCAGATCAGTATTTTAGGGTATTTTTTCAGATGTGTAGTCTTGTGTATCAGACTGTAGCAAATTGCCTTGTTTGACATCAATGACATAGTAGCCTCCCAAGCTCAAAAGGCTTGGTGCTAACAGTGATGGACAGGGAATTCATCACTGCTACAAAGTGGGAGGAGTGTTGTTTTCTTCCCAAGCTGTAAGCAATAGGGCATGGAAAGGGAAAAACAGAACATGAGTACAGTGTGTTCAAAGAGCATGGTTGGTTTTGTTCCTGGAAAGAGCTCACTTTGAGTAGTGCTGGGTAAGTACTGCTGTAAGATGATGTTTGGGAATATTTATTTAGGGGTGTGTGTGTAAATGTTTTGTTCCTATTTGTGGCTCATCCTGAGTTTTACTGTTTTGCATGGTCAGGAAAAGTTGTTTCAAGGTTGCATAAGGAAGCATCCATGGAGATGAGAGACCACCTAAAGAGGCTACAGGAAAGCTGGAGAGGGGCCTGCAACAGGGGCCAGGCCAAGGGGAATGGCTTTAACCTGCCAGAGGGGGGATTGAGATGAGCTCTTAGGCAGAAGCTCTTCCCTGTGAGGGTGCTGAGGTGCTGGCACAGGGTGCCCAGAGAAGCTGTGGCTGCCCCATCCCTGGCAGTGCTCAAGGCCAGGTTGGACACAGGGGCTTGAAGCAAGCTGCTCCAGTGGAAGATGTAGCTGCCCATGGCAGGGGGTTGAGCTGGATGAGCTTTAGGGTCCCTTCCAACCCAAACCAGGCTGGGATTCTATGAAATGCTACATTCACACAAAATAGGATTCAGCCCTTCTTCCTTCCACCTCCTGTTCCCTAAGTGCTCCTCTCATCCTACTGAAGAGCACAGGTAGGATCACTGTTATTTACCTGCTGGTGAACAGCTAAGAAACACAATCCATGTTGCAAGAAAGAGCTTGAAAGGTGAATTTCTAGCCTGTTCACCACATTCGAGTGGGGGAAGAAAAGGCTGAATCAACTTTAATAACAAATCTGAGGAAATTTCTGACTGTCCAATGAACAGAAGAGGGTAAATTCATTGCATAATTTCATCATTACAAATAATTCTCCCAGCAATATTTCTCTAGTTTCATTTGAAATGACTGTTTGCAGATGTGTGTTTTCTGGAATTAGAGGCACAAATTGAGAAGAGAGACTACTGTGGTCATGTGCTTTTCCTTAAAAAGGTCAAAAGTTCTATTTGTATCTCTTTGGTTTTCTCTGGGTGGATATTTACCAAATCTCTGTGGGTTTCTTGAGAAATTTGTACGTTGTGCATTTCTTGAGGAATTTTGAAAACTCTTTGCTTCCAGATAACATATTGCCTTCTTTTTTTCAGTGGAAAGCTTTTTTTCCCATATACTAGGAACTTACTGAAAAGTAATTCAAGGTTATTTCTGTCCATAGGAAATATTAGTCATTATTATAAAATTATAAATCGTGCTATTTTGAGAGTGGCCCTTTTCATGTCAGCAAAGTTAAAAAAATAGAGTGAAAATGTGAGTTCAGGGTAATATGCCAAGGAATCTTAAATAAAGCTGAAAAAAGAATTGAGTCTGGGATAGTGATTTCCTGCATTTATCTCCATGAACCTTCCAAAAATTACTTTGCTGCAAACTGCATTCTTTTGTCCCCAGTTTATGGATAAGTATGTGGAGAGGCTGTTTTTCCTGATCTAATATGGTGATGTATACTTTTCTGTCTTGTTTTTCAGGGTCTTATGAGTGTGGAATATGTGGGAAGAAATACAAGTATTACAACTGTTTCCAGACCCATGTGCGAGCACACAGAGGTATCTCACTCCTGCTCAAATCTTTGGGAATCCTGGGGGAATATTTAGATTAGGTATCAGCAAGCTCTTCCCTGTGAGGGTGCTAAGGCACTGGCACAGGGTGCCCAGAGAAGCTGTGGCTGCCCCATCCCTGGCAGTGTTCAAGGCCAGGTTGGACACAGGGGCTTGGAGCAAGCTGCTCCAGCGGAAGGTGTCCCTGCCCGTGGCAGGGGTTGGAGCTGGAGGAGCTTTAAGGTCCCTTTGAACCCCAACCAGGCTGGGATTCTATGACTATTTTCAGGAAGGTCTTGCAGATTTAGTTCATCAGTAATGCTTGTTTTAGGTGGCTCATTCATAGGCTAAACTTTGGGGCTGTCCAAGCTCTGTGGCTTTCCAGCAGTGTTTCTCCTGAGGTCAGGGGCAGCTCTTGCGTTTGCTGCAGTATTTACTGCACAGGGCTCTCTCAAGGCATCACTCTGTGTTGGGAGAACTGCAAATGAACAAGTTTCTCCTGGCATCTAGCGCTTGCCAGCAGTGTAGCTATGACCCACCAAAGGGTTGGGCATCTCCCTGATGTGCTCCACACTTCTGCCTGGCCTAGTGGTTTAATCCATCCCTGTTAAGTCAAAATGGGAGGTTACAAAGTCAGATACTGGCATTGCTCAACTGCTGTATTTTGACATAGACCTGTTGTCAGGTGAGGTCACTTCCCACATGTATTGTTTGTGTGAAACATCTCCTGCTTAGTTAGGAGTGACTTTGAATTTTCTGTAAGGCTGGTCAGTTCCATGTTGCTTAATTGCAGAAATGTGGAAGATTTGCTCAGTTATTTGTACAGTCAGTGGGGTTTGTGTAATTTGGAGAAATACAGATCTCAAAGAACACCAGGGACTTGAAACTAGCTCAGGAGCCTTTCAGTGGTTTTATTTCCTTTCACCTGCACTGAGCACTGAAGTCTGTGTGTCCAACTCGTAGGAGCATCTGCTTTAGGTCCTCCATTGTAACTACCAGTATCAGCACATGTGGTCCTCAATGAAACAATTGACTGGAATGCCTAAATGAGCATAAATTCCCAGTGAAAAGTTTGAAAATGCAGGAACAGTGAAGGCTAATGGGATGTGAAGTTTTTTAATTACATGGTTGCACTTTCCTTCTGTGCTGTTTAACATCACAAAGCTTCCTCTGTATCCTTAGGTACATGCAGAATTGTTTTTCAATGCTGGAATTCCTTTTGAAATAACAAGAAAATTCCTAAAAGTCCTTTAAATGTAACTGCAAAGTAACTTCACCCTGCAGTTTAAGGAAAAGAATGCCTATAATAATAGTGAGCAGCAGTTATTTGCTGACATGCAGAATGCTGTACCCTTGCATCACAGCATTGCAGTAGTTTTGCAATAATAATTGCAGTATTTAGATTTGGGACAAGGATTGCTTTTATTTTACTTCTCTAGCACTATGGGATCCTTAATTCAGCTGGAATTTTGGGAGCTCTGTTAGTACAAGGTCACCTCCTAATGTGTGATCCAACTGATTTGTATTTCTATTTTCATCATGAAATCAAGCTATGGATTAAATAGTCTAGATGCATCAACACACACATGTACAATTGATATCCATAGTGTTGTCATGAACTCAGTGGAGACATGACTTTACCTTTTGCTTCCGAAGCCTTTTTAATGTGTAGCTATGGAAGACGTCAATCTTCAAAATTTGGAATGTGGAAACGTGTGAGTGATTTTCACAGCAGTGGGGGAGAAGCACAATTTATAGATGGGAAACTTAGAAAATGTTGGTTTATGTTACAGTAAATTGATGCATGCAGTAACATCTAAAGTGCATTTGATTTGCCTTAAGACAATAAAAATCAAAATGAAGTATTTATTCATGTACACTCTACAACAAGAAATCAAATGGGAATGGGATTCTTCCAGGAACAGAACCTGAGTTGGCAGTTCAAGCATTTGGGAACACGTACCTACCTGTCTGCAGAGAGATAACTGGCCACTGACTGCACAAGTGATGTATACTGAGGAAAAAAAGGAGGATTATATGGAGGAAATATCTATGTGATATTATCCAGTGGGGATTGTACATGGAACTGTACCAGCAACAGTGCTGGAAATAGCATAAGGCTGCAGGACTGAAAAGAATTTTTGTGAGAGATGCTTTTATAGCCACGTGTATGTAAGGTTTCATATCAAAGAAGTGGCTGGTGCTGCACTGTCGTAACAAACTTGGTGGCTGTATGTCCACTGAGGATGTGATCCTGCACTTCACATGTTCTCCCTGTGTCCTTCAGTCTGTGTCTTGGATAAACCCCAAGCACTGGCAAGCCAAGCTCTCCTAGGTCTGCTTCTCCATGAAGTGCTGAAAACTGAGCTCCCTCAGACTGTTACACACAATTATCAGCTGCCAGAACCTCAGATCCTGAATCTTTCAGTCATTTTTTGTTGGCTGGGCAAGGAAGGAGCTGTATTGCAGGGCAGGACCTGGCATTCCCTCTTTGCCTGATGCATTTTCTGAGCATTAGCTGTGGTTTCCCTGAAGTCTGGGCCACCCATCAGTCATGTAACATCTGCCTTTCCCCAAAGGGCTGACTGATCCTGGGTAAGCTCAGCAGCTCAGCATCAGAGTAGCTAGAGCAAGCTCAGGTCTCTTCTCTTCGGAAGCTTTCTTCCAGGAAAGCATCTGAACAACTTTTGGGCACTTGGGCTGAAGCATCTGCTTCTTATGATTTGCTGAAGGATATACCCCTTCCCCTTGAATAGCCCTCTGCTTTGATTCCTTGTGTGGTTCCTCTGTTACTAATGGTCCTTGGCCAAGCTGTGGATTGCTCCTGCAGATGGACAGAGCTGGTGATGCAAAAGGCTCAGCCCATGGGAGAGCAAACAGTAACTGTTGATCTGGATTGGACCTTTGGGGCAAAACAACTGAAAACCCATCTGTCCAGCCAGCCCCACTGTCACCATTCAGTGACACAACCTCTGCTTCTCAGACTGCAAGGTTTGGAAGTCTCAAGTTGTTCTTGCTTTGAACTTAATTTGCTTATAGTTTCTAAGCTGTTTTTTGTAGATCCCGGTGTCCAGGTGGGAGCTGCAGCAGAGGAGCCCAGGCCTTGCAGCTCATGGCCAGTGAGGCAGGAAGTTTGTCACCCTCTGCTCTTGCAGCCCGTCCTCACTGCTTTGCCTTGTGCCACACTTCAGTTTCCTCTCATCCTTTGAGCTGTTCAGCTCCACATTAAGAGTCTCACAGTGGTGACATCATGTTTGCTTTGTAATGATCATTTGGAGCAGAAATTTCCTAGATTTTTATTTACCAACTGCACTTTCCTCCTTGTTAGGTCTCCATGGCAGAGAAGCTGTGTTGAAGGTGACCTGTGTTCTTTAGACTGATCTTTCTTGTCTGCCTTCAGGAACGCGTGGTTTCTCATTGGAAAATGGGGCATATTCTTAGTTTCTTGACTCTCCCCTGTGATGCTCAGCATTGGCTGGAGAATTTCAGGGACCCACTGATCTCCTGGTAGTTCACAAGTGAAAAAGGCTGAGGCAGCTCTTGTTCAAGACATGCTGCCTCACAGGGGCAAGCTCCCTTGGGCTGTGCTCTGAAAGCTGAGATGCAGACATGGAAAAACCCATGTAAAGGGTTCTGCAAAGAACCAGAAATGTAGGTGAGAAATTTCCTCACTGCATTTTATCAAGGAAGAAGTGAAAAGGTTCGTTCCTTCCCCTCCACCTCCCCACAACACACTGAGAAAGTAATAAAGAAACCCAACAATAAAAAAAGTTGTGTTGTGGAGCTGAAAGGCTCCTTTGTGAGCTGCTGTGCAGCCCGGCAGGACCGCGGCTCCTTCCTCCCGCAGAGCTGCTGGAGTTCAGTGGGAGCAGAAGGGCTGCGCATTCCCAGTGCCGGTGGAAGGCTCCATCCCCACAAATGTAACCACTTTGCCTGCATGCAACCCAGGCCTGAAAAATGTTTTGCTTACAGTGCTTTCTGTTTAGCTGCGTGGGGTTTTTCAAGCTGTTGAAAGGTTTGGATTGCCTTCAGGAGTCAGTCAGCTAGAAAGTTGTTTTGTACGGCTGGGTCGTATTTAAGCAATATGAGCAGCAAAACATCTGCATGTTTTGAGTCAGGAAAGTTATTTCACTTCTAGATAACTCACCAAAAAAAAAAAAAGGCTGAAATTACTTCATTAGACTTGCAAACAGTAAATTTAAAAACCTCTGGCCTGAGGCCAAGCAGGGGAGATTTTTATTTTTTTTCACCAGAAGGAGAATTCTTCAGAAAGCCAATGAAAGAAAATAGCAAGGCTCAAGTTTAACCCTCGCAGGATACATCGCCTCTGTCCTAATAATTGGTGGAAGTTCTCTGTTCCCAGATAAGCTTCTCTGGGCTGAATGATGATTTTGCTCCAGTTATTTCCCTCTGTTATTTATTTACATTGTTATTTGCTGCATTGCCTCTGAACCAATTGGTTCTGTGTTACCTTCCCGCATGGGGGTGTGAGCCGAGGGCTGATGTGCCATCGTCACTCATGACAGATGCTGAGTGCACTACTGTAGGATTGTGTTCTCCAGGTGAAGTTTCTGCTTGAACCACTTGTTAAAAACTTCTCAAAGCTGTTGAAGTTTTGGATTAATATATTCCAAGAATGTGATTCTGCCTGATTCCAACAGTATGAAAAGGAAGATGACTCGTTCTAATTGTGAATGTGGAAAAATGCGTTTTTCCAAAGTGGACATTTTTGGAGTCTCAGTTGGAGCAGTTCTGTGACTGAAACCATTTTGAGGTGAGAAGTTGAAAATTAACCACGAGATAACCATTCCTGAGGAGAGCAGGGGTTTCTGAGCTCAATAAAGTTGTGTTTCATTTGTGTGCTGATGTAGAATTTGGGGGATTTGGGGCCCTTCCTGCTGCATCCCAAGCATCTGTTTTTTCACTGTGTACATTTCCCAGCCTGCGGCAGGTTTTTATAGGAGATGCAGAAAGTGACTTGAGCCACAGGAGTTAACTTGCCTGGTTTCCAGCTTCCCTGCCAGCCTCCCTACTCTCACTCACTTTTGCAACTTTCTCAGAAATTGGTCTTTTGTTTTAAAGCTGTAATTACTTGGTCTCAGCCCAAAGGTGATTTAGAGTGGGCTGTTAGGGGATTTTTAAGGGTTTCTTTTTTATTCATGAAGACTTTAGTCTGTCTTATGACTAAGAGAAACACCATTTCTTAACACAGTTCAGGAATGGCTGCTCCTTAAGCCTTTGTGTGTTGCTTGAATCTTGTTAAGTTTGACCAAAGTACTTTTTAGGCTATTTAAATGACAGAAATGGCTTGGTGAGTGTATAGTACATCTCTCTTATGATTTATTTATACCGTTGTCTGTGAATGCCAGGACAGCATTTTGCAGAATTCCATTGTGCCAGAGCTAGCTTTTTCCTTGAGTGATAGGTGGTAATTCAAACAAGTAGCAGCTGTGGAAAAATACAGGGCTTTGACTGTTGAGGTTTTGCATATGATGCTGAGGGTTTCTGATCTGGCCCCACAGTTGATGAATTTGTGCCAAATTAATATCGTTACCTGGAAAAGTGATCTATTCAGGCAGGTTAATCGAGTAGAAATGTAAAAATTCACAAACCCACAATAATTTCTTTGTGTAATTTTTAAGAAATAAGGAAATTAAATGCAAACTGTTCATTACTTAAGGTTGCAGATTTCAAATTCAGAGGTGCTGTGACATTCTGCAGCTGTGGTTTCCAGAGCAATGCAAGCGTGATTCCAAGAGACAGATGGAATATTTTGAAACGTAGTTCTGTTATTAGATAATGTGACATACAGTATATGCAATTTAGGATGAAAATGAAACACTTCAAAATGGCTTGGAAATCCTAATCACTTGTGATCCTTGACTTGTAACACTGGGTTTTGTTTTCCAGCTTGCAGCTCTTCTTGTTGCACTCATTTAGGGTTTGAATGTAATCTTTGCTGAGTGCTGCTTGTGGTCCCATGTGTTACAGAGGAGGGAGATTTTTCTCCCATCTTTTCCCATGTCCCTTTAGGAGGGCCAGGATAGAATAGCGCCGGGGGGAGGATCTAGTGGCCCGTCCCTGCCAGAGGCTTTGCCATCGCTGCAGTGAAGGGGAGGCATGGCAGTGGAGCAGGATGTTTGCTTTCCTGGGTTGACAGCACTTGTCCAGGCATTGGGCACATGAGCGATTTCAAACCTTCAGCAGGAGCTGATAAAAGTCATGGTCCTGAGCTCCATCGCTGAGTGGGACTGTTGGGGTGCGTCAGGCCGGGCTGTGCGCACCGTGGTCAGGGTCCCCCTGTTTGGACACGCACCACCAGCAGCCTGGGATGGGAGGAGGACGGTGGCAGCGGCAGAGCTGCAGGGGACAGCGGGGAGGCTGCTGCAGTCCCTCACACCCCGCGCCTCTCAAACCATCTTTAGGGCATCCTGCAGCTCCTCGGAGCAGAGGTAGAGCCATCCCTTTGAGCCATCCCATTCGGAGTCCAGGCCCTTGTCACAGCGTAGGAAACGAGAGCCCGGTTCTGGAGGCTCTTCAAGGGCCGCGGGCAGCCGCGTTTTAACAGACGGGCCTTGGGCGGTCCGGTTCGGAGCAGCTGCCGGCCCGCTGAGGGAGCTGGTGCCTCTTGACCAAGGCAGCGGCTCCGCTCGGCCGCTCGTCGCGGGTTGTGATGGCAGAGAAGAGCCGCGGCCGGAGGAGGCGAGGCGCCGGGGCCGAGTCGTCCGTCAGATCTAAGTGCAGCTCTTTCTCTTTGCAGACACTGAAGCTGCCTCAGGTGAAGGAGCCTCACAAGGCAGTAAGTACTCATGGCGCTGGGGGTGCGTTGCGGGGGACCGGCGTGTGCGGGCACCGCGGGGCCCTGCCGCGGGCGCTGTACCCTCGGGGCGGGGGGGGCGCTGCGGGGCTGCGGCGCGGCCGGCAGAGGGCGTCCCTCTCCGCGGAGATGGCGGCGGGTGGGGAGGCCATGGGCAGAGCTGCCGCCCGCTGGCTGCCTCGGCCCCACAGCGCTGGGTGCTGCCAGCCCCTGCGGTGATGGAGCCTGGTGGGGGGTTAAACACTAACGCTGCGGTGTGGGGCCGGGTGTCCCTGCCCTGGTAACCCGGAGCGGGTGCAGCACAGCCCCTCCTCGGGGCTCCAGGGGAGGCAGTGGCAGCCCCTGTGAAGGGGGTGTTGGGGAACATGGGGCCAGGCGGTTCCCAGTGGTGGGAGAGTGAGAGAACATGGGCGTAAAGTGGAAAGAGGAGAGGCTGAGGGCGTATGGAAGGAAAAGCTTTCCCCCGTGCTGCCGAGCAGGTTGGTCAGAGCAGTTGTGTCTAATGCGTCCTTGGTGGTTTGCAAGACCAGCCTGGATAAAGTCCCAAGTAACCAGGTCTGAGTTCGGAGCAGACCCTGCTTACAGCAGGAGGCCAGAGCATGAGCCTCAGGCTGACCTGGGTTTTACTATGATCACGTTAGGTGAGAGCCATGGTTCCCATTGGAAAGGTAAGTTACCAACTTTGGTGGTTACAGGAGGCAGCTTGGAAGCACTGAACTTACCCTGGGTGGGTATAAAATGTTAGATCAACAGTAAATAATAATGAGAAAGTACAGCCTCATTAGAACTACTGCTTCGTCAGGCCTGTCCTGTGATAGGTGAAGATTGGGGTTAGCAGGGGAGTGTTGGCTTCCTGTCTGCAGAAGGAAGCAGGACTGACCACTGCAGGTGAAGAGCCTCAGCCCTGAGCCAGAACACCTCAGCAGCACCCAGCATCACACAGTGTGCACCCTCTCCTGGTGCTCACTGGAGGGGTGATGGGCTCTGCAGTTGGGCCCTCTCTGTTGACCCAGTGCTCAGCTCTGTGCAGGGAATGGAAACTCCTTCCCAGGCTCCTGTCATCTCTGTTGTTGTCTCTTTTTCACTAGGTGCTCTGCTGCCCCATCAGTGTTTTGCTTATCCTGAACCTTTCCAGGCCCACCTCCTGGCCCCCTTGCTCTCAATTTTGATACTGGGCCCTGCTAGGCTCTGGGCTAGGCTGTGTTCATCCTGGGCTTCTTATTTAGGCATTGGACACAGTACCGTATGTGCTAGAGAGGTTTTTTTTTCTGTAAGTCAGCTTTTTGACTTCTTACCTGTTATGGGAATTAGTCTGGCTGAGAAAGACAGGACAGAAGGAGGTATGAGGAGTTAGAGGGAGAAAAACCAGGAGGGTTCATGCCTGCTGTGTGGGCAGACCCCCGATCATTCCAAGCGTAGGAGCATTTCTGTGAATGAAACCACCTCTTCTGTGGTGCTGGATCTTGGGGAGTGAAGGAGAATGGAAAGGCACAGACAGAACAAGACTCTAGGAGGGAACAGTGATAAGCAGCTGCTTTGCACCAGGCTTCAGACAAGCCGCCATGGTAGTGGTGGGGATGAAGCAGGGAGCACTAAGAGAGGCAAGGACCTTCATGCAGGGCTGTACCAGTCTGTCCCTTTCCCTGTGCAGGAATTACTAAACCCCCTGTTTACCTGCCACTCTCATTGCTATCCCAAAATATTCTCATCTTGCTGAAAGAGCTGGAGGCAAGACCAGGCCACCAGAGCATGGAAGCGGTGAGTGGTGGGGATGGGGAAGGAAGATCCACCGCAGCATCCATCCTGGTGGAGGAGCAGCCTGGCCATGTCACCTGTCTCACAGAGTGAAGGTGAAACTGCTCCACCAGTGCTGCTGTTCTAAGTGCAGATGGTTGTAATTTCCTGGCCGAGTCATCTTCCTCTTCCCCTCCTTGCTGCTGCAGTGAAATAGTTCAGCTGCCTTCTTTCCTCCCTTCCCCTCTGGGGCTGGGTTGAATCCCTGGCCTACCCTGGCTGCCTCTGCACAGTTCTTCTCCTTTTCCCACTCAATGGCTCTCTTGTTTCCTTGTCAGTCTGTTTGCTCCTCATATATTTTAGGAATTTTGTATTTATCTTTCCTTTCCTGCTATTTTTGTTTTGCCTTCTGCTTTGCTGCTATTCCTCTGCGACCCGATTTGGCTGTTTACACCCTTTCTATTACAGATGTCTGTATTGTTCAGATCTTCCTCTGCTATTTCTATCTCATGGGGAACCTCTAGGTTCATGGTCTCTGCAGACATGGTTTGCTGCCTTCTTCCAAAATTTCTCAGTATTTAAGGAACACAGCAAGATCTTGTTTTCTCTCATGGGCTATTCTCCAGGGCATAGACTGCATCCATCCTAAACTGGTATGGATGAGGAGCTGCCTTGACCAGCAGCGGGTCCTTGACATGCATTTAACTAACTAGAACTGCAGGGTTTTAAAAGCTCTTCAGGTTTTCTCCATGGTGACTTTTTGGAGTCAGCTCCACCATGGTCACATGAAAAGCTGTGGGGAAGGCAACCCTGTGTGTTAAGTGAGGGCACATCTCTGTTGATGCCTCTGCAGAGCACAGCACGGGCACCTTGGCGTGGTCATGGCAGTATCTGAGATTTGGTGGCAGTTGCTGTGTAGTGCTCCCTGGACTTACCTGAGTCTTGTTTGCCCTTGGAAGGCAAAGTCTGTATCCTGCCCCACTGGGTCTGTGCATGTGGAGTGCTTGGCCAGGTGGGAGGATGAGTTACTGACATGGTGGGTGAAGCTGTGTTGTGCCATGCTTATGCTCCAGCTCTGCAGGGTTTAGCTAAGAAGGGGCTGCTGTGGGAAGGGCTGGCCTGGCCTTTTTGCTTGGAAAGAAGGGAGCCGTGGGGGAGGCTGGGACACAGCTGAGGCCAGTTGTTTGTTTGCTGCCTGCTTAAAGAGGAGACAGTGGTGTTTAGACTTTCCAGCTGAGAAGACACTTTGAAGACTCCCTTGAGGAAAAACTGTTGCACTTGGTTATTTTCAGCTCTTTAGTCTATAGATCTTGTCTCTGGCCTTTTTATTCCTTTTTGCCCATTCCTGAAGGGACACAGATCTTTGGTGTTGAGGAGGGGATGTGCTCATGGGGACATAGTTTACTGGCTTTGGGAGGTACTTTTCTAGCCTTGGCTCAGGGTCTAAGACCAGAATAACCACATGTAGAGAGAAGAAAACAATGCAACCCACAGTGCTAATGTGCTAATAAAAAGGCTTGTCTAAGTGCTACCAACTTTGACTGGAAGGGAGGAGGAAGGGAGGAGAGTCATTTTGAAAGAAGCTTTCTGTGTGATACTTTTCCTAGTCAGGGATGGCCAGTTTGACATCGGAGTCACTGGCTCTTCCTGTAGAAGAGGCTGGCTGTCTTTTCTGAGATGCTCATAGAATCACAAAATCATAGAATAGTTAGGGTTGGAAAGGACCTTAAGCTCATCCAGTTCCAACCCCCCTGCCATGGGCAGGCACACCTCACACTAAACCATGGCACCCAAGGCTTTGTCCAACCTGGCCTTGAACACTGCCAGGGATGGAGCATTCACAACCTCCCTGGGCAACCCATTCCAGTGCCTCACCACCCTTACAGTAAAGACCTTCTTCCTTATATCCAATCTAAACTTCCCCTGTTTAAGTTTTAACCCGTTACCCCTTGTCCTATCACTACAGTCCCTAATGAAGTCTGGAAGTCCACAGGAAGAAGGTGTTTGGACTAGATCTGTGCCATCATTCTTCATGAAAATTCCAGTCATGTTCAGGGGAGGTACAAACTTTGCAAACCCAGCCTCCCTCCTGCTGCTCACATAGCACAGGGCATTCCTGGCAATGTGACAGAGACCTAAAGGTAACCCCTGCAAACAGGGTTCAGAGCAGGGACTGTGGACCAGGGACATTGCTGGGGGAGCATCACCTCTGAGGTGAGCAGGTACTTGCCCAGTGCTGGGTCATGAAGTAGGTTGCCTTCAGTGGGTGGCGTTCAGTGCACGTGTCATGGTTTGGGGACAACAGTTTGCAGAGCAGGGCTGGTGCCAGTGTTGTACCCATGCTCAGCACTTGTACCCATGGCAGTGCCTGTAGCTGGGAGCTGTGGTTGGGTTAGGAAGAGAACCAGGATGGTCTCCATGCTGGTAGCTTGGCTCTGGTCCTGTCCCTAGGAGGCAGAGGGGAGTAGGGGCTTCCACCAGCACAGACCTTGTCTCCAGAGCCATGGTAGCCTTCACTGTTTCCAGATCTTGTAGCTCTGGAGATTATGGATTGTAATATTGAAGCTATTGGAATTCGGTGATATTCTTGTTCTCCTCTCTAGGAAGGAAGAACTTACGTACAAGAACATCTCCCATATAGCCGTGACTGGCTTGCAGAGCACAGAGTTAGACTGAATTTTGTGGGTACCCATGAAATCTTATTTCACCTGTCAGTGCATAAGCACTTTGTCTCTATGCTCATTACTGCTTTTTGCGATAGTTTCTCTGCTTCTTTGGATCAGCCTAGAGCAGAATTACGGTTACTCTGGCAACTTAATATGACACCTGCCTAATTTCAGCTACCAGTGGCCTTTTAGTACCTGTTTTTAAAATACCAAATAATTCTACAAGTCCATAGTACTTCTAAACATTTTCCTAGATGAGCCTCGGATCACTTCCAGAGCAGTTGGTATTCTGCAGGCAGGCCAGGAAGCGGCAGCATGGGAAGAAAGAGACTTGCCAGAGGCAACCAGTGGGAGAGTGGCAGAGGAAGAAAGCACAAGTGTCCAGGCTTTTGCAGCCCAGTCCCTGTCTGCTGGGTGCAGTCTTGTGCTGTTGCATTCATGTCTGTGCACTGTGGAAGGAAACAGAAAACAAATGCACAGGAAAATGGAAGGGAGAAGTTGCTAAAAGCTGAAGCTTTCTACAGTACAGCTTTTGTATTAACTTCATGTGTGTCTGGTTTGCTATTAGAGACTTAATAAGTGTTCCTCTTCTCAGGGAGAAGTTCTGACCCTGATGGTGATTAGTATTGTGAGGAAGAGTCTTGCCATTCCTGGAAACTTGGCATAAAGTATTGCTGAAAGTGGGAAGGCTCAGAAAGAGATGATTTCAGGAGCCTTGAATTCACCTCCAGCATGCCTGTTGGGTTGGCTGAGTTTAGAGGAGGTTGCTGACTGTAGTTTGCTCTGTTCTTTTGCCCTGGTAACAATTTTGAGGACCATGACAAGCAAGTTACAGTCTAAAAGCAGGTAGTACTCACAGACAGTACTAGCTACAAGTGTGAAGCTTGCTCTGTTAGGCTGAGCAGTGCCACCAGCCAGTTACTCTGTTACATGCAAGAAGACAAAAAAGCCTCACTAAAACAAGCCAGTTCCAGTGCTCCGCTTGCTTTCATTCCCAGTGGTGGTGCAGTTTGTTACTATGGCAATTCAGTGGCAGTTCCTGGAAGACCACTAATGATTGTTTTCTGGTAGATCCTGTTCCTTCTGTCTCCATCTCCTGCTTTTGTCTACATGAAGTTCTGTTCAGGGCACAGCTGGGTTTTGTGCTGTTCCTGAAGAGCAGACCTCTGCAGTGCTGCCAGCAGGTTACTTCTGCCCAGCTCTTCAGTGGACTCCATCTGGGAGATCCCTGGGAGCCCAGAGTACAAATCCTGTGTGCAAGCCCAGACCATCTTTGGCCTGGCAGCTCCTGACAGCCTCCTTCGCTTGTGCCTTAGATTCTAACATCAATGGGAGCAACTTCCATACCACATTTAAGCTCACTGTGGCCAGCCGCATGGATTGAAAACTCCTGGGCCTGATCCCATGGAATCCTTAGACTGACCCCAAGTAGCGTGGCCTGGTTTTCCTTCGTCTCTGTTGTCCTTTCTGTTGTGTTGGAGCCTCTTCTCCCTGTTAGTGAATGACTGAAACTGAAATGGAATTGAAAATAAGTAGTACCATTTCACAGGTGATGACATTCACCAGATATTTCAGACCATCCTCTTGTGTTACTAGGTTGCAGCAGGGGCACAAAGTGGCCTTGGGGTCCTGTGTGATAATGTAATGTCACCTCCACATGCCCCTATGAGCAGCTCTTCCCAGACCATTGTGGTGTGAAGTTTTTCTGGAGTTGGTGGGAAGTTCTGGCACTAAAGAATGTCCTGGCTGAATGTCTCCTGGGAGGAGACAGGACTTGCTCCATGTTGCCCTTTGAAGGGGACAGAGAAGTGACTGTGTTCACTAGGAAAACACTGATTTACAGAGCCCTTGGTTATCTTGTGACTGGCCACTGAGAGAAGGGGTTGTGGGAAGTGGCAGAACCATGGATGAGCACCAGTCACAGTGTCTGAGGCAAGGCTGAGGACAGCAGCAGTACAGATGGAAGGTGCTACATCCAAGCCATGGTCAGCAGTGTCATACCCCACCCTGGAGCACCCATTGTCCCCCAGGCAGGACCCACCTGTGGAGCAGGGGTGGATGGTAGCTGGCAGATCACAACCACGGAGCTGAGCTCTGGGGCAGTAGCTCCCATGCCCTGCAGTCCTGCAGCTCCCTCTGGTCTCCCACTGACAAAGGCAAATTTCAGCCGTGCTTTACCGAGGGAAAAAGGGAGGCAGGGATGCACAGTATCTGCTGCAGTCCCACAGAGTTGAAAATAACTGCTCTGAAGGATAGATCCTTATAAAAGAGGCACCAAGATGATCATCAGAAGAGGTACTCCAGTCCCTGCTATGTACATGATGAAGCAGGCAGGACAACCCAGTCTCTCTCTTGGGTTTTGACTAGCTGGGTGCTGTCACCATCCCTGGCTCAGAGCTTGACTCCAAGCTCAAGCTTTGCCGTGGCCTAGAGGGAAGCACATGGCCGTGGTGCAGCGAAGCTTGCTGCTGGGGACATTGCCAGCCCATCCAGCGCTCTCATGCTGAAGCTTCCACATTGTGACACAGTTTTTTGGTGGGTGCCTTAAGATGTCTCTGTCATTTCTCTTTCCCAGATTTTCAGTCCCTCTGATAGACTACCTAGGTGTAGGGAAGCAGCAAAGAGCTGGGTCCACTGTACTTGGGCCACAGCAACTCCAGGCTTGGGAAGAGTGGCTGGAAAGCTGCTCATGGAAAAGGATCTGGGGTTGCTGATTGACAGAGCTGAACATGAGCAGCTTGTACCCAGGCAGCCAAGAAGGCCACCAAAATCCTGGCCTATATCAGCACCACTGTGGCAGCAGGGCCAGGGCAGTGTTCACACACCATGTACACGAGGCCCTCAGTGCCGTGGGTTAGTGGTGGCCTTGGCAGTGCACATGCACCTTTTGAAAATGAAATACAGCTGTGCTGTCATCTGGGAGCTCTGTTTTCTCCTTCCTCATTGGTAGCAGTGTCATACTTGCTTATTGGGTGCTGGGCTAAGATGGGACATTCAGTGGTGGGGGGACACTTTCGTGTGGGTCTGAGGAGGTTGTAGGCTGCGAACAAAATGTTTTTCTTTCCAGTTCCTCAGCCAAATGCATTCAAACCATCACCTGAATACAGGCCAGTGACCGCAAGGAGCCCGTGTCTCCACTGGGTGACATTATTTCTTTACAAGGCGAAGAAGAAAATGGCAATATATTTTTTTTCCAAACTGGAATACACAGTAAATATTTCACAGCCCCATAAATAAAAAATGATGGGTTTGATCTTTTAAAAACATCTTTCCCTTTGGGCTCTGATGAGCATGAGGAAGTTCAGCTGAAGAGGGAATTTCTTTTCAAAAGCAGTGTAAGGTTAGGAGCTGGATGTGGGCTGGGCTATGCTGTGCCAGCATTAGCTGAGGAGGGGCAGTGATAATGCTTTGCATGTGCAAAACCAGTTTGAGGGTTGTGAATTTAAACCATGAGATTAATATACTCAAGGTTTTCTTGCCTTTTTCTTGGGCCTTCCACATACAGGGTATGATGATGTCCAGGTTAGCCTCTGACTAATAAGGGACGGGTCTGGAAGTGGTTCACTGGTGTGAATTTAAGGTTAAGGAAGAGCCTTTGGCATCACCATTAATTTTTAATCTTCAGATTTGCAGCTTTACTGTTTCCTCACTGTAAGTTTTTTAGCTTTTACTTTTTGGGGGGTACCAGAGCAATAAATGGCAAGTTCCTCTGTTGTGCTTGGTAAAACTTCCAATGCCTTACACAGTTAAAACCCAGCTGTGAATGCTCTCTGTGTGAGCACACCCACATGCACACACCACAGTGAACCATTAGTCATTTACCAATCGTGATTAGTTTTTCCAATGTTCTTATTTAATAATTCTCTTGTTCCTTGGGGAGAGCAATAAAAATGGATTTTATTTTTCTAAACGCACTTGCATTTTAAGTAGGTAAAGTCTCTTTAGATTCCCATTTGCCTAACAAGTAGACAAATCTGTTTGTCTTCAAATTTAAATGACCAGTGGCCTGAGACCAAGAGTGATAAATTTTGGTGCAGGAAGAGAACATTAAGAAAATAATAAGAAATTTAGTTATGGTTTTTACAGTGTGAAGAAGTTTTGACCTTAACACCCGAGATATGTTTCTTCAGTGCTGGAGTTGTTGTCTTTCACAAAAGCATATTTCTTTGCATCTCTGGGGTCTTTCATTCTTCCCTGGAACAAGACCTTTTTGAGAAGGTGCAGTGCTGTCCGTTGCACCCTAACACACAGGTTACTCCTGGCTTGCTCCTACATTCTACTTCTCCAAGTATTCTTCACAAGACTGGAACAAGTGAGAGTTTGTCTCTCTGGATTCTCAGGTTTCCTGTGACACAGGGAAGATCCATTCCTTTCACCTTTCTCAACTGGGGTTTGTTAGTTCTGACCCAGGACCTTCACATCAACATCTATTCTTTTGAGGCTGGGTGAAGTAGGTAACGGTTCCTCGACCTTTGTTTTAATAGGGTCAAGTTGAAGTTGCTCTTCTGACATGACTGTTACACTGAGGGCTTTTTCTGGATGTTCTCACTTCTGGAGTCTTGCCTCATAACCACATCAGATGTGCTCAGAGGTGTAATGTACACATGGTCATGCTGGAGGTGTTGATGTTCATGCAAGTCCTGCAGTTCCATAGCTCTGGAGAGGGCCAGTTCCTCTGTATGCAGTTTTAATCCAGGGTTTTAGAGAGAGAGACTAGCAAGTTGTCTATAAATCTATGACTTTCACATGATCTTACACAGTGAATTGCTGATACACCCATAAAAATGAAATTTCCATCCCTTTCCCATATACTGACCACATAAACTGTGTTTACAGACATCTGGATCTTAATACTTGGCAACAGATCTCTATACAGAGTTCCTAGGCAGGAAAATTGATGGAGAAATATTTATTTAAAAAAAAAGGATATTAATTTTAGTAATCCCAGACTCGCCTGATCATTAGCCAGTTTGTCTTGACAATGCCAGGATAGCTTTATTGAATACAGGAATACACCATGTGTTAGGGATACTCTTTCCGTCTTCCAACATGGGCTGAAATTTAACAACAGAAAAGGTGTTCAAAGAGCAGCACCAGGAGTTATTCCTATATATATTATTATAATAGTATGTTCTTCTTTCAACTGATGTTTTATCTGTTGAGCTGCTTGTTGGCATTTCAACAACTTTGAACATGAATAACACACAAACAAGAAATACTTTCAGCATTTTAAGCATTTAACTTCTCAGGATTTCCAGAAGGATTTGCATCCTTCTTAAGGATGTTCATAACCAGGAAAGTCAGAGCAGTGTGAGGTTCACCTTCTGAAGACTGCTTCTTTTCAAGCTGAGCAAAAAGGTTTGAGTTCTTGGTTATCTTGGGGGATTGTAGAGGGGAGTGCTCTGCATCCTTCCTACCTTACTTTAATTTGATCCTGTTCTTTACGAAAGTGCTGAGGTGCCCAGAGAAGCTGTGGCTGCCCCATCCCTGGCAGTGTTCAAGGCCAGGTTGGACACAGGGGCTTGGAGCAACCTGCTCTGGTGAAAGGTGTCCCTGCCTGTGGCAGGGATTGGAACTGTATAAGCTTTAAGGTCCCTTCAATCCAAATCATTCCATGGTTCTATAATATATGAAGCCAGGATCTCTTCTTCAGTGCTGCTCAGTCATTTCACTGCCATTTTACCTTTCCACTTTGGAAACTCGGCAGTGATATTCCATGTGAGTGGGAGAGACAGATGAGTAGGAAAAAGTCAAGCTGAGGTTTGCTTTTCCTTTATGAGATTCTCAGGGCTACATCATTTAATCTAAAGAGTTGTGTAGTAGGGAAGTAGTATGTTCCCAGCCAAACCATTTTGACTCCAAAAGGAGGGTAAAATAAAATGCCCTTTATTGTGTGTTGTGTGTAACTCTTCAGTGTGGCTCAACTGAGCTTTTCACTGAAGATTGAGATACAGCATCCTGATTGATATAAAAGATACCTCTTCCAAGATCAACAAGTTAGATGTGTATGATACACCTCTTTGTTAATTATGCAGTGTTGAGGCTGTTCATTGTCAAATTGCAGTAGTAGCACCTTACCATCGTCTTTTCTTTAGCTTCCATTTAGTTACAATCTGGGTAGAAAAGAATCAACCACTGCCTTGAAATGACAGCAGAATGAAGAAGTATGAAACTAGGTCTGCTGACATTAATTATATTGTCTGGTGTGTCTGAATTTTGTCCTGGAGTCTGAATATTCTGGTTCACAATGCTGCTTTTTGGGATAATCATCACAGCTACCATAATATTTTTGTTTCCAAGAGCTGATGTTTGCTGTCTGTTTGGAATCAACTTTAATATATGATTAACTGGGAGAAGGAAATTCATTGATGCTGAGAACACTTAGGAAGTCTTTTTTTCTCTCAACATCCAGTGAGTGGTTTCCAAAGCACCTTTTCCCCAAAATTACAGTTTGTGATCATTAAACTATTATGGACAAGGAGCTGTCCTTCAGAATTTAATTCAGGGTAGTCCCCTCTTTGTGGAATTTCCTGCTAGTCTGGCATCAAGGTTCCAAACCTGAAGGTCTTGCATCCAGCCCTGAACAGTCCGCATTTAAGCCTCTACTGTGCTGTGGGCCTGCCAGAGCGAGTCCAGAGGAGGCCATGGAGATGCTGTGAGGGCTGGAGCAGCTGCAGTGCCTAAAGGGGCTGCAGGAAAGCTGGAGAGGGGCTTGGGACAAGGGCCTGTAGGGACAGGCCAAGGGGAATGGGTTTAACCTGCCCAAGGCAAGACTGAGATGATCTCTTATGCAGAAGCTCTTCCCTGTGAGGGTGCTGAGGCACTGGCATAGGGTGCCCAGAGAAGCTGTGGCTGCCTGTACTGGGTTCAGTAGTAGCAGTCATTTTGCTCCTTAGCAGCTGGTGCAGCGCTGTGTTTCTGACTTTCAGCCTGGGAACAGCGCTGATAACACTGATGTTTTTACTTGTTGCTCAGTAATGTTTACTCTGACCAAGGACTTTCTGAATCTTATGCTCTGCCAGGGAGGAGTGGAAGCCGGGAGGAAGCAGAGACAGGACATTTGACCCAAACTAGGCAAAAAGAGATATTCCATACATCATGCCCACTATATAAACTGGGGGCAGGATCACTGCTCGGGTTGGGCTGGGTATCGGTCAGTGGGTGGTGAGTGGTTGTATTCTCTCCCCTTGTTATTTCCCTTATCATTATTATTATTGGAGGTAGCAGCAGTGGTTTGTGTTATACCTTAGTTAATGGATTGCTCTGGTCTCAACTTGTGGGAGTTTCATTCTTTCCATTCTCCTCCCTGTCTCCTCGGGAGAGTGGGGAGGAAGGGGCAGGGGGAGTGAGTGAGCGGCTGCGTGGTTCTGAGTTACCGGCTGGGCTTAAGCTGTGACACTGCCCCATCCCTGGCAGTGTTCAAGGCCAGGTTGGACACGGGGGCTTGGAGCAAGCTGCTCCAGTGGAAGGTGTCCTTGCGCATGGCAGGGGCTTGGAACTAGATGAGCTTTAAGGTCTCTTCCAGCCCAAACCAGGCTGTGATTCTGTGATTCAGGCTCAATGTGGTTTGGGTGATGTATCACAGAATTCATAGAACTCACTGGCTACCTACCTGAAAGCAGCTTCAAAGTGCATTAAGGTAAAGTCTGCCCTGTATCTACCAAATACATCTGTAACAGCTCTTCTGAGGAGCTGGGGCTCAGCTCTGAAGTGCTTCAGCAGGAAACCAAGCCACAAGAGTGGCTCTGTGCCCTCTCACCTCCCATTTTCCCCTTTGCCAGCCAGCAGGTGAGCTGACATCTTGCACTATGAAAAAAATGCTAATTGCAAGAGCTTTGGCTCCTCTGTAAGGGTTTGGGGTGACATTGTTCTTGGTTTGGTAGTTTGCAGCCCAAGGGGACCTCCTTTGTGAAGCCTGGGAAGCACCATGCTAGGTTAAGGGTTAAGCCAGTGTGTTCCTAGATGTCTCCTGTGTTCCTGACAAATGCCAAGTGTTTGTGGGAAGGAAGGAAATGATCATGAAATGAATGATCGTGGAATGGTTTGCCCATAGGGAAAGTTTTTTCCTAACCCCCACTTAGAAGCTGGCTTGTGCCTTTGTGTGTGAGGGTTTCTGTCCTTTCCAGGTTTCTGGATTTTATTATTATTTGATCCTTACTAATGTAACTCAGGAGAATTTAATCCTCTTACAGGCTTGCTGCTGACTTTGGGCTCAGTCCTGCTCCCTTTTCAAGGAATTTGGCCATTAGACACCTTTCAGTTGAGCTCTGACGTCGATTGCAGCTGATTTTACTGGCAGCTCTCTTCTTGGCTGTAAATGTAGTTGTGACTTCTGTGCAAGAACAGTTTGAATGAGGAGTAGATGGAGGTCTGCAGGCAGTAAGTTCTCTGTCTGCAGACTTGCATTCTACCTCTCCCCAGCTGCCAGCCTGGCATTTAAAAGGAAGCCCCTAAAGATGCCAAAAGCTTGGGTCAAGTGAATTGTCCATGAACCTGCGCGGGGAATATCCTGCTAGCTTAGGAAGCCATAAATATGTTCCTTTCCATCTAGGTGCCCCTCTGGCTGCGGAAAGGGAGAAGAAGCGTCTCTCCAGAGCTGTCTTTGTGCTGCCCTGGGTGGAATCCACAGAAACAAGTGAGGGTCCCAGATGTTCTTTTCCCCCTTCTGTGTTGTAAGAAAGCAGTGGCTGTACTCTGGGTCTTTGGGGGCACTGCTCAGGTAGGCTGTGCTTGGGACACAGCTCCCAAAGGTGTTCCCCATGGCAAGTGTGCAGCACATCTCTCAGGACGTGCCAGCCTCTCCTGTTCCTTTAGTTGTGGTGGTTTTGGCTGTTACTGAAGAGTGCTGGAGCTGCTCCTGGTTCCTTCCAGTGAGACATCGCAGCAAAGATGATGCTTTTTTCACGCTCTGCTACTGACCAGCTCCAGCCCTCTGGGTTTATCATCAGCAGGACTCCAGCAGATTTTCAGGAATCAGTGAAGGAATGTGAAACTGAGCATCAGAGCATCTCATGCTGGCCATGGCTGGAGGGATGATGCTGATACTTCTTGGTTACGCAGAAAGCCTGTTTGGGGGGAGAAACATCACAACCTCATCCAGAGAGATGACAGATAAATGTATTGCAGTGGGCTTAACTGTAAAACTTCCACCACCTCCCCTTTCAGATATGCTGCTGGACTTCATGAACTGTTTGGGAAACCTTGTTTCTCAAGGTGAGCCAGGAATGTGGAATTCCTGAAGTTTGTTACTTCCTCTGGTGTAAGGTGCCACCAGTACCACTGAGCAGGACCAGCAGCATTGTTCAGGCTGCCCTCTCTTTTTAATTTTGCTGCTTTTTGCTTGCCTGGGACCTGGAACACTGCTGGATTTTAGGAATAATTAAGCATGTTGCAATCTGTTTGAATTCAGCAGCTTTGCCCTCCCACATCTGGAGGCTGTCCCTACCAGACAGCTATTTCTGCAATGCTCTGTGAGAGTCAGATCACTCAGGATTCGGGAGTATCTGCAAAGTGCCTAGCTGCCATGAGAGCTCCTCTGTCAGGCAGCTTTTGTGACTTCTTCCATTTGAAAGGTCAGTATGAATTCTGGATGAGGTGAATATAGTTCTTCACCTTGGAGAATTCCGGAAGGAGCTCCCACATCCTGCTGTGTGAAGACCCCATCACACTGGACCCTGAACAGGATGTGCTGCCATCATTGCAGGGAGATCATCTGGATGATGTATGTAACTGTTTCCAGTATGGGTTTCTGGGATGCAGGGCAGAGCTCTTGGAGCCCAGTGTAAACTGGTTTGTACACAGATTTTGTGGTCTCAGATTCCTGCACTTATGAGGGTGGGTTCAGGGATCTGTATTTTTGGCTTTGATACAGAAGTCTCAGCCTTTTGTTAGATTTCTGATTGCTGGTGTTGCCTTCCTGGACTTCTAGAGCAAAATCCACTGAGGCCCTGGGCCAGATGCCCTAAAGAAAGAAGCCTTTTCTGCCTGCCACTGTTGGGCATGTGTTCTCTGCCCTATTTCTTGCCAAACTGAAATGCATGCAGGGTTCTTCAGCAGCTGCCAGTCATTGCTAGGGACAGGCAGCACCACAGAGCCCCTGGAAACAGATAGAAGAGAGCAGCACGTTCCCTGTCTTTCACTGGAGGTGCACTGCAATCAGAGTGGTCAGAAATGCATTCAGGTTCCAGGGAGGTATTTCTTGGGGTACTTGAAAAACCTGCCTCATCTCAGCATGTCAGTCCTTTATATCTGAGGAATTGCCTTGTAACAAGGCTGCTGGTGGCCTTTCTTCCTAGTAAGACATGATGCTGATGTATGTGCATGGGTTTCACAAGATTAAATGTGACCTGACTATGTATATAACAACATTACTCCTTAGACCTCTTCTGGAGTCATTGTTCCCCTTGGAAGGATTCATGAGCATGAAGGAGGAATGATATTTACTGGAGGCTGGCTTTTAACTAAACATCTTTTAAGCACATCAGGAAGAATTCTTCCCTGGGAGGGTGCTGAGGCGCTGGCACAAGGTGCCCAGAGAAGCTGTGGCTGCCCCATCCCTGGCAGTGTTTCAAGGCCAGGTTGGACACAGGGGTTTGGAGCAACCTGCTCTGGTGGAAGGTGTCCCTGCCCGTGGCAGGGGTTGGAACTGGAGGAGCTTTTAGGTCCCTCCAGCCCAAACAAGGCTGGGGTTCTGTGATTCTGAAATTCTGGGTTTGCATCAGGATAATCCACTGATTGTTCAGCTTGCAGCAGGAATGTGTTCTGCAGGACAACAGAATGTTCTGCAGGCAACAGCCTGAATAGGAGTAAGGGACAGCACTAAACCTCTGTGCTAGTGGGCTCAGTTGTATCTTTCCCTATACTTTTCCTGAAATCCTAATAGTACCTGTTGGTATGTTCCTGGTTTGGTGGAGCTGCACAGTGTTAATATCTCCCTGGTGATAGGAGAGATCTTGATTCTGAGTAGATCTGCTTAAGCAGTGTTAGTTTGGCTCTGTCTGTTGCCATCTCTTCAGATGTTCAGGGGTGGGGAGTTTGCAATGGGCTTGCAGGCACCCCTGACTGCTTAGTGTCCCTTGTAGCTCTTTTCATTGACAGCTCTGTTGTTACATACAGTGGGGATGGTGTCCCAGCTGGAGTCTACCTTGGTAGTTACAACCAGAGCAGGAGAAGTGGTAGTACACAGGCTAATGCTGCTCGGTGAGTTTCTTGCTAAGAACAGCACTGGAAACATTGGATGCTGTCAGTAAAGACAGCTTTATTGGGTAAGAAGTCTGGCACTGGGCTGCAGCCCTGGAAGAAGCTGGTGTTCAGAGAGGGTGAAGCTGCACATGGGCAGTCCCCTGGGACTTTCTGAATTCTCTCTAAACCTGAGACTTGGCAGCCTTTGCTGAGTTTTATCTCCTTGAAAGAGCTGAGGAAGAGATTAGAGTCAATACCAGCTGGAACAAATTCTTACTTCTAAGGACTTGTTTCACTAGAACCTCTGGAGGTCATTCTTCCTCTGGGAAAACACTTCCCTAACAAACCGAGCAAAGCCCTGCTGGGGTATGCTGTTGCACTTGTCATGTTTTCATTTCCCCATGCTGCCCAGGGAGGGATATGATCATACCTAGCATGTGGACTCTGCTCCTGACAGTGAGATTCCCACAGTCATTCCTGGGTTACAGACACTACACCCAGCCATGCCTCTTTGTGATCTGCCTCTAGCATTCAGTTTTCTTCTGTTCTAACAAATCTCCTTATTTATAGAGCACTTTTACTCCAAATTAAGGCCATAATAGGTTTTTTTCTCCAGTTCATCTACTGCATGGCTCATTACACTTCAAACAGGAGGCTGGCTTGTGTCTTGGGGATGCCCAGTGATGTGGGGCTGATTACTGATGACATGATAAGAATTTTCTCTGCTAATAATTGGGTTTTTTTTTGCAACAGATACACAGCTCTTCACTCATGATCATTACAGACTGTTGTTAGAAAGGGTCCAGGGCAGATTGAGAACCTCAGGGTTGTTGTATGACCACAGAAGGAGACTGCATAAGATAATATAATGAAACATAGTTAAATGTGACCCACCAGTGCTTTCATCACTTAAATGTTCTCACAGTCATGTTTTGCTGCTTCTCCTCTTCCTTAAGTGCTGGCTGAAGCAGCAGTTCCTTTTCATGTCCATATATATGCCTGAGCTCTGTCTTGCTTGTTCAGTCTAGGCTTTTAAAATGCCCTTAGGTTTAGCTCAGCACTGCTGTGCTCTGATTAAGATAAAAACAGTTTCTGGTAGCAGGGGTAAAGTTCCAGTGCCCAGCTATTTAATAGTTGGCATTTTTCTCTTACAGATATCTATAGCTTCTACTTTCCTTCTGCCCAGCAGAATAAAGGGCAGGAGGTGATTCTCTGATTTAGTGTTGAAACCTCATGTGCTGAGGGACTGCAGTGTGAGCCGAAGTGTGTACAGACTTACAAGGCATAGCAGCTTAAAAGAGTTATTTCTTTTAAAACTAAAAGATTAAGAAGTAAAATGAAAGCTTAATGTGCATACTCTGGTGTGTTTGAACACGGTATGGAGGAGGTAGAAACAAGGCTTTAACTTTGCTAATGGCATTAACACATGAATACAAACAGCTGAGCTACTGCAGGGAGCTCAATGGCACCCAGCTCAGCAGCTGGGTACCTCCTAGCCTGCTCCTGTGGAGAAGTAAAACACATTCATTTCCAGATCCTTGATGTGTTTCACTTGGATTGCAGTGGGCTGGTAACACACAGCCCATCAGCTACTGCAGCTGGCTCACAAGACAATGCTGCAGGTTGGGGGGGGGTGACTGCTTAGGTCTGTCAGGTTGTACCCCAACTTGTGTGTCAGACATCAGAAAATGGGGAAACCCCACAGTGCTGACAAGTGAAACATTCCTCTTACACTGGTCCAGTAGCTGAGCCAAATACATTCACTGTCCCCAGAATTCATGAGCATCTTGAGCTTTTCTGTATCTCTTTCCCTCCCATCTTGGTGAAGGGGGCTGTTGTTGGTGGGGTGAAGGGAGGGGTCTAGGGCACAAACATAGATGAAACCAGTCTCTGCCAGTCCTCCTGTTCACTGAGCACCTTACCCATCTTCTGTGGTTTGGATTGCTGGTTTGTTCTCTGTGTTTACTTTGTTGTGTGTCCATACAGGATCTTGGATGCAGTTAGTAATCAGCAAGCAGCAGCAATGAGAACGAAGCATGGAGTTGAGCATGTGGGCACATCCAGTCCATGCTGTAGTCGGCATATTAAGACTTTGACTTCTAACAGCTTGTATCTTGACTCTGTCTTTAGTTCTCTCAGTTTGTCCCCATCCTGACAAGCACTTGCTTACTTCCTTGGAACTTCCAAAGGAGGTTTCAGCAGGACCTGCTACTCTGTGTCTTCACTGCTGTGAGGTCTTCTGGAAGCTGTACTAGAGAACAGAGCTGCCTCAGTAGGACATAACAAATCAGAATATGCTCTGAGCCATAGAATGTGGGACATGCAGTGGATATTCTGAAGCAGTGGTGGTCTCTGTGCCTTAAAGATTTGACAGAAGCATGTGGTGAAGTGCATGGTGGTATCTGGCTGAGCAGTATTGTCTGGAGTGCTGCTTTTCACCTCCGTTTCTAAAGTCACTGTTTTCTTCTTCCTACAGACAATTTTAGGTACACATGTGACATTTGTGGGAAAAAATATAAATATTATAGCTGCTTCCAAGAGCACAGAGACCTGCACGCTGTGGATGGTGAGTACTGTTTTGACACCGAAACTAGAAGGAGAAGTCAGTGGGGAAGCAAAAGAGGGTTCTGCAGGACTGTGTGGCCTGTGATGTGCAGGACATTGCACTGCATGGCTCCTGCCTTGGTCAGTGAAGGCACAGTCCACAGGCACTGCAGGAGGACTTTGCTGGGCTTGGTTCAGTTTGTGTGCATCAAAATAACACCCTCTGCTGGGACCTGTGGTCCTTGCAGTCTGTGTGGAGGTTTCATGGTTAGGATGGCTGTGCTGGGACTGAGTACCTCAAGGTAGATTGTTAGTCTGGCTACTTACTGGGCAAGAGTTGGTCACCTTTTGGTTTCCACGCAATTCTTCGCAACATCCTCCTCCTTGAGAAACCGCATTCCAGAGTTGAGAAATGTTTCATTCCTGTTAATCACTGTGGCAGTGAACTGATGCAGTTGGCAGTGGACCTCACAGGCCAGTTTTCCCTCCATGAATCTAGATGTGGCCAAGGGCTGATGACACTCGGACAGAAGCAGACACCCTTCTCCAGAAGCAGTGCTTCTTTGGGGAAAATAGAAGCAACAACATACTTTGGCCTGCCCCCAAGCTTCATGAGCATCTAGTGCTCCTCGACTGAGAACCCACAGATACTCCAGCCTCTCACTGTGTATTCTGTATGCCTGTTAGTTCTGCTTCTCACTTGGCTAAAGGGGAACCCTGGCAGAGTTATAGAGAGAGGCTGCCTGGAAAGCTGTAGGTTTTGGATGGCTAGATATCTCAGAAAAGCAAATGGCTTTGCACAGTACATGGTGTCCAGAAAAATGGTTGGGTTTAACTGGAATGTGTGGCCATCTGAATGTGCTGTAAGAACAGCCAGTGTTCTCTTGCAGTGCACCACTGCACTTCCCTTCTTCCCATGGGGAGCCAAAATTCAGTTGCTGGCCCTGCAAGTTACTGTGAGATGTGTCTGCTTCTGTCGGAAGCATGTCTTCATAGCTATGGTTCAGAGAGCTCTGCTTAGGGTTACAGGAGAGCTTTGAAGAGCTTCACTTGTGTCCTGCAAGAATACTTGGTCTCCGTTCCTCAAGGAGCTGTTGTAGCAAACACAAGTGGGAGGCAGCTGTGCATCTGAACTTTACACGGGGCCTGTCAGTGTAAGAACAAAGGCCTTGCGCATCTGTGTATATTAGGGCTGGGCATGCTCAAATAGTTCCTGTGTGGATGCTGCTGGGAAGAGGAGGGACTGGGGCACAAAGCCTGGTTTATTCTGATGGGGCTGAAACGTGCTGAAGTGGTGCGTGAAATGCAGGAAGAAAACAAGGCCATTTCAGAGGATTTAATTTCTGTTTTGTTTCTTCCCCTCCTTCTTCTATTCTGTGTTAGTTTTTAGTGTGGAAGGGGCCCCAGAAAACCGGGCAGGTAAGCAGAGCTCCTTCATGTGCTTTATTTCACATCCTTTCCAAGCATTCAGTAGTTCAGGCACAGCAGGTCCATTTCTACACTTGTAAGAGTCAACGGAGTTGTGTCACTGCTTGCAGCAGGAGAGGGAGCATCCTCTTTCCCTTCCCCAGTGTACAGCCAGTAGGTTGCTGCCCAGCCCTAGTAGATACCAGGCTTTTGTTGTATGTACAATTGATCAGGCTTCAAAAATTCAAAGAAAAAGGTGGTTTATGTCTTTGGTGACTTAGTGAATTGTTCAAGGCGTAAATGAAATTATTTGATAAAATGGGATGGGTTCTGATTTATTGTTTGCTGTGCTGTTAGACGGTAGGAAGTCATTGGCTAGTTTTTGTTAGCTGACTTGCTTGCAGATGGCATTACCACTGTCTTACCACTTCAGACAGTATAACATCATTAGACAGGAGATGCACCGGAAGAAGATCAGAAAGTATGGATCAGGCTTTGTGATGTGTTTGTTCAGTCTTCCTCTGTATTAAACATTATATATCTACAAGGCATATTACTGGGCTGGGAGCAGGGTAATCCTGGGGCACCTGAGGAGGGACAAGTCAGTGAGAGGTGTCATTTGGTTTATAATTTCTGTCTTGAACTCTTGGTACAGATGGAAATGTCATTACAGATGCAGGAGCATTCAGTGCCCATGTAGCTGTAGAAGGAAAACCTGAGGGTATTGTCAGCTCTCTTGCTGGTTCTGTTCTCTTGCAGACCCCTATGACCAGGCTGTCATAGCAGCAGATGAAGTGAAGGAGGAGGAGCCGGAACCGTTCCAGAAGATTGGTCCAAGTATGAGTTATCCTACAGCTTCAAATGTGAAAGAGAAAGCACAAGCGTTTCAAATCGGGCATTAGCTGGAGAACCTCTAGGAGAACCAGACAACACTGCATTCACAGAGGTGGTGGCACCTCAGGGGTGCTACTTTCAGCACGGGTTAGGGCTTGTGTAGGGTCAGATGAATTCCAACAGTAACAGCCTTGGCGCTATGAAACACAGCTTGAGAGAGCAGCTGTGGCTGCCCCATCCCTGGCAGTGTTCGAGGCCAGGTTGGACACAGGGGCTTGGAGCAGCCTGCTCAAGTGGAAGGTGTCCCTGCCCATGGCACGGGGTTGGCACTGGGAGAGCTTTGAGGTCCCTCTAACCCAAACCAGGCTGGGATTCTATGATAATCTCCTGTAGCTTGTTCAGTTGTACTGGACCTTTGTGCATGGTCCATCACTCTGGACGCTTCCTTTGCTGGGGAAAAGGATGTGTGAATTACAGGGCAGATAAGCTCCAAGTGCATGAGGAATATGCTCCAGTTTTTATCACCTGGCCAGTTCCTGTGTGATAACTCAGGCATTAGTTGTGTGAGAGGTTGCTGCACTCCTTTCTGATCTTTGTTTCATCTTTACAGAAACTGGCAATTACACCTGTGAATTCTGTGGCAAGCAGTACAAATACTACACTCCCTACCAAGAGCACGTGGCACTGCATGCACCTATTAGTGAGTATCCTGATGGAGATCTATTCATGACAGCCTGTGATTTACAGGGGTTGGCGGTGAGCACAAGGATTACAGGAGAGGGTAATGTCAGTCCTGTGGGTCCTTCCACTGGAGCTGTGGGGTTGCAACTGGTAGGACATAGGGCATGTGCAGACCAAGGGCACTGGGAAACTGAACTGGAACCTCCTCAGAGGGATGCTGTTACTCTTAGGTGTGTAACATCACTGTATTTTACCTAAGTCTGTGCAATTTTGCACATGTTCTTTGGGGGGTTGAGATTTTAGTTTGTTACGTAACTGAAGTGCTGCACAACGTTTTTAGAGTCCCTTAAATAATCCCGGAACATGCTGGGGGAAGAACATCTTTCCTATGAGCTGCTGAGAAATTATTGCAGTGATTTAAAAATCGGTTTTCAGCATCATGTAGATTGCCTTGACAGCTTGTTATCCCAGGCAATAAAATATGTATTTCAGGGAGCTGAGCAAAAGGCAGTTCTGAGCACACTGCACAGCACCTCAACCTGCGCTCTGGAGGGACACTGCATTCTGCACTCCCCACACACAGGGGAGCTTTTAATGAGCTAATAAGTCCAATTCAGTGCAAAATTTTAGTAGAATAGTTGAAATTCTTACTCCTTGCTTGGTTTGGATGCTTTGAAAGTGTGCAGGGAAGTTCTTTACTCCTGAACTTCATGCTTCTTTCACAGCACTGGCCAGCATGACTGCTCTTGGCAGCACTTTGGCTGATGCTGAGAATGGATGAGCTGAGCTCATGAGCTTAATGGGTTTCTGTAGCTGCTCATCCACAGCCAGCAGAGGGAACATGTGCTACTCTCTCACCAAATTCAGCTTTAGTTAGGTTTTTAAATTATTATAATAAAGTAGCTTTGGGTTTAGACATACACAGAAATC
This sequence comes from Melopsittacus undulatus, assembly GCF_012275295.1. Classification (NCBI taxonomy): domain Eukaryota; kingdom Metazoa; phylum Chordata; class Aves; order Psittaciformes; family Psittaculidae; genus Melopsittacus; species Melopsittacus undulatus. The sequence continues at coordinate 10,498,119 of NC_047537.1, forward strand.
AATTTGGAACATAGTCAACTAGACTATCACTTCTAAGCTGGGTCAAGGCTTGGTGGCTCTCAACAGCTCCCATTCAGGTTCTCTGGACCATAGAGATGGACCAAGATCAGGGTAGAAGGTGTAGGGCATAAAACACCTCTAGCACCATCACCACAAAGTTAGTCTTACTATCTCCCAACTGTCTGAAAGAACTAACTCAGTGCTTAGGATAGCACACGCAACAATTATTCCTAAATGTCCCTGCAACCCCAACCTCCATCTCTTAATTCCAATGTTTTCAGGTCCTTAGAAAAGCTGTTGGTGTTTGGTGATCAGCAGTAGGTAGATCTCCTAGTCTAGATGGGCCCTCAGACACTAAGGCTATGGTGTCTCTAGTCCACCGTACAGCTAGCTAAGGAGCTCTTTGCTGTAAGGGCTGTGCATTGAGTCTCCCCTCAGCAGCAGCAGATCCTTATCTTCCCAGTGCTTCCCATTTCAAGGGGATTTATCGCTGTGGATATCTCTCCACCCTCCCAACTATCTGTCGTAAGTAGTTGCAGCTTGTGGTTCCAGTCCAGGCTCTCCACAACTATTCTCTGGGAGGTGTTTACCTGAAGTGGGCCCTGCAGGTCTGCCTGCAGATACAAATGATGCTGCCCTTCTCCCTGTGCAGATTGCAGGGTCCTTATGTTCACTTTTTGAATCCTGGAAGCCAGTTTTGGAGGAGGAGGCATTCTTTCAAATGCTGAGGTTGAAGCAATTCTTTCACCATGGTTTCTGCAGTAACATTTCTGAAAGCAGAAGAAGCTACACCTGCTGCAGACTAGACCAGCAGTCACTGAGATATGCAGATGGGTTTCCAGTCCTTCCAGCAAATACCTTTACCTGTAAGGACACTTCAGATCAGGAGAATAGTAATACTTTCATAAAGTTTAACCCCTCCCCATAAACATTTATTTTTCCTTTTGTTTGGAGGGTTTTTTTTTAGCCCTTTTTTCCCTCTCCTAGTTCCCATGACCAGTAAGGTTTATGACTTACAGTGACAGGCCACTAACCCTGATGACCATAGAGCAGAGGGCATGAGGAGCTCCAGGGCAGGCTGGCAACTCCATCCTCCCACCTTTCTACTGCTCAGACTCTGCTCTTCCTATAGACCAAGGTCCTGTGAGGCAGCTGTGAACACACTGAGGTTTGAAAAGCACAACTGACCCTAGTAGTCAGAAGAAGTAAAGCTGAGGCTGTGTCTTTACCCTGGTCCTGTTCTACTGGTTATAAGGCAAATGCTGAAAAATTAGCTGTAGTGGGAATGGGTAGGAAAACATTTCAGCATTCTTAATTCAAAGTTGTAGGTCTCTCTACTTGAGTGCAAGCTTCCCTTCCGGAGCCTGTCTTTCTGGTTTTCTGTGATAATGGATAAAAAATTCCTTGAAAATGGGCTAAACCAAGGACTCACATCCTGCAGGGTCAGCAGGGCCTTGCAGGATAAGTTTCGGTCAGTGCTGCTGGATACCTGTTGTCTGGAAAAGAGCTCCGCTGTGGGGTTCCCTGGAATTGTTAATGCCAAATGTCTCCTTCAGGAGTTCCCTTTTTTTAGAGAGGAGTTTTCCTATGGTTAGAACTGGGTTATTACTCAAACAATGCATATTCTTGTGCTGTCTCTGTCAGCCTATTCAGTCTTTCTAATAAGGGTGTCAGAGGCTGTTTCCAGAAAAAGTGAGTTGCAGGCACATTCGTTGTCCCAGTTTTCGAAACACCTCTGAATGGTGGTGCACAGGGGGAAGGGTTCAGAGATCTCTCTGTCCTCCTCCAGGCTCCATCTGCTCTGTGATGGAACTGATTTAACCACATTTGCAGGTAGCTGGGCTATTGTGATTGCTCTTAAGAGGATGTGTCAACAGTGCAGAGAAAACCTGGTGTGTTTGAGATGTGGACTGGCTAGAAAAGCCATCAGCAGTAGGTTTTAGCTTGGTTCAAGTCCAGGCTCAAGAGTATGCACTCACCTCATCCTCTTCTGATAACTGCAAATAAGGCAACAGACTCCTTGACCATGGCAGTATGTGGTGAGAGCACTAAAATCTGCACAGTTATCCATGTCTGTTGCTTCCAGGATGAAAATCTAAAGGGATGGCTGGGTCCTGAGTGCACTAATAGGTCTTTATGGCCCTCACCAGCTTCACACGAGGCTTCTGCCCATATTCAAGCCCCTGTTTCAGCTCAGCTCTGGACCATCAGTCGCTGCCTGAGCTACTCTGTAGGATGTTGGTCTTGACCTCAGTCATAGACGTGCTTATTCCTGGCTGTGGATCCCACTGGTGTATACCCCAACAACCAGTAGACTGACTTCCCAGCTTAACATCAACCCTGTCTTATCACTGTGGACCTCCCTGAGGGTTGCTGCTGTATGTCTGGACCACCAGGGCTGATCCTGCCATTGGCCTGTGGATTGACTTCTCAGCTTGCCTACAGACCTGTCTCATTGCCATAAACTGACCCTGATGATCTGGACTCTTGGTTAAACCTGGCTGTCATCTCTGGTCCTGCTTTGGTTACCTCCCAGGGGTTATGGGATGGGCCCAGCTGTCAAAGGCTCTTCCAGCCTTGAGATGGACTTGGCTCCATAGGGGACAGACAGACCTACATCCACCCTGACACCTGAGATACACAAGGAAGTTCATCAAGCCTCTCTGTTCTATTACTTTTCTTATCATGAAGGACTGGATACAATCTGTTGTTCAAAGGTACTTAAACACAGAGTTCCCTAGAGGCAGCTGCTTTGAAGGCTTTCTCTTTTACGGAAAAGGATCCTTTTGGGTAGCATGTCTAGTTTCCATACAGGTCCTGCCTAATCAAGAAAAAGCCAGATGCAGATTCCAGCTGGATGGTGTGTCTTTGCTTCCTCCATCTTAGTGAGTGAAATGTGGGAGTTCAGGTGTTTTTCTCACTCTCTGAGCCCACAGTGCCATAGCAACAGGCTCCCCTGGCAGTATTTGTTGCTATGTACAAAGAAGCACATTAAGAAAAGGTTGGAGCATGGGGGGATTTCCTGTGGAAACACCCATTTCCAGTAGCAGAGGTTTCTGCTCCGCATGTTGAATTTCAGCCCATTGTTAAGGAATCACTTTCCATCATACTCATAAAAGAGGTGTTTCTCTAGAGGTGATGGTATAATTCCATCTGAACCATCAAATGGTTCCTCACCCATCCTGACAAGATCTTTTCTGAAAAAAAAAATGGGATACGTGAATTAGTAGCCAGAAATTTTACCTGGAGAAAGCAAAGTTACTGAGCTAACCTGATACCTGTTCTGTTGTGGTGCTGCATCATGGTGGTGTGTGGATTTAGGTCTCTTTCTAGGAGACATGTTGAAATGTCAGCCAGTGCTGCTCAGTGCCACAGCTTGCCACTCACTTGAAGGTCTTACCAAAGGCAGGAAGGGCAGGACTTCAGCAGAGACTTCAGTCTCTGGGCTGACTGGAGTACGCATGCTGTAGGGTTGCCTTGATCTAATTGCTCACATATTTTAGAGAGACGTCTAATCTTGCTGCTAAGAGTGACAGAACATAGAGCAACTTCTTATGGTAATTGTTTTGATGAATTACTGCTTGTACCTTTCAGACACTGGATCCTGTCTATAACTTTGCTGGGTGAAGGAGGGCTAAATCACCATATTTCTGTCCTTGCTAGCACTTTGTGTCACCACTGTCCAGTCACTTCATAGGCAGTAACCTCTCAGTTAAGCCACAGGAGTAACTTGATGTTTCCATTGGAAGGGATGCTGCTCTTGTTCTTCAGCTGTCCTCTTGTCTTCTCAAGAAGAAGGTCTTTTCCAATCTGGTTGATTCTATTAAATTCATAGCAGCAGTTACAGGACTGTCTGACCACGGTCCTGTCTCCAGTCTTGCTGTTTAGCTGCTGATTTTGGGGCAGGAAGTTTTTGTAACCATTCAGCTACTCAGTATTTTCATGTTTGGAAGTATCTAGAATTTGGCCATTTGATCAGCCTGAGGCAGTGCGTTCCACAGTGAGGATGGCTTTTCAAAAGCAGAACAGAGGAGCTCCATGGTCATCTCTACCTGTGTTGCTTTGTCTTCAGAGGGAATTTATCATCTGATTAACTACAGACTAAAACCTTTTTTCAATGGATTATTGGCATCCTCCAGACTGGTAGAACTAATATTCTTCTGTCTGTCTTTGCATTGCTCAAGCTCTTTCTCTTCCTTGTGTCAGATGGAGCAGCCTTCTCTCAGGGGTCTGAATTGAAAGACATACTGTTTGTTTAGGTTGGGAGGAAAAAGAGGTCATTTTGGAGGTCTTCACAACATTGAGACTTTTCTTTGGACCTCAGAGAGCAGTATCTGGGCTGCAGAGGACTCACAGTGATGCTCTTTGTTTCTGACACTGAGTGGTTGGCTGATGACTACTTCTCTTGGTATGGACAGGGAATAAAGCAGCAATTGGTGGGAATGGGCTTTGTGGGAAACTAGGTGACACATAAGCAGGAAATTGTGATATCTGAGTACAGTTTTGTTTGGCAACAATTAGAGGACTATCCGTGGAGATTGAAAGGAAGTACAGAGCAAAAGCAAGCCTCCTGCCTAGTCAGCTGGCCAGAGACCAAGCAGAGAAGTGTCATGACTTAAGCTAAGAGAAAACCTAGTGCAGAATCTCCCACAGAATTACACTACCATTTACATTAAATCTCATCTTGGATCCATCTATTGCATATATTGAGTATCTGCAAGCTGCTTTGGATGTACCATCCTCAGTCTCTAGTGCTGACAGGGAAGGTGAGAGCAATTCACATTTGAGGTCTGTCGTGTCTCATGGGATTTTGGAAGTGAGCATTCAGTCCCAGCCTGGGTGACTTTTCTCCTCCCCTGTTTCAGAGCCAGGCTCTTGTGCTGCTGTGGCAGTCCAAGATGGAGAGCTGCTCCATGGGGATAAGGATTTCTGAATTACACCATATAGAATGAAGAGGAGCTCTTGTTATCCATCCAACTTCAGGAATCCTAAAATACCACTCTATAGAAATCACTGGTAGCAAGCTTGAGCTGGGGGTTATGTTTCTTAGTGATTCTTTGTGACAGGTGGTTGGAGTGGGACTTGGGTTTCAGGAGCCATATCCAAGTTTCCATGGGGGAAACCCCTGAGGAATGAAGAGGGTTGTTAGGCTGTTTCTCCAGTTTTGTAATAGGTTTTTTTTTTATCCATGTGTTCTAGATAAGGGGCTTTCCTCCTGAAGGGTTTTCATATTACTTTTGGCATTGAAAATTCCTTGTGATCCTCAATGTGCATTGCAGATACCAAAATGTAGATGCATTCAGAGAGCATATCCCAGTATTACTCAGGATTTCTCCACTTGTGACTTTTCTGGAGATGGGGGCCAAAAGTCCTTTTCTTAACTTGCAGGATGAGAACTCCACCTCCTGATTCCCTTCCATTGCAAACAGCCCACTTTCCTTTGCATTTGGTTAACAAGACAAAGAATGTACCTGGAGATCTATAGGATTTATACAAGGCTTAAGTAACAAAGTTGTGAATGTCTCCCTGTTCAGAGCTCTTGAGTATTACATTAGAAACCTGCTATCAGAATTCACTCTTACATACATTGGAATGGAGGACAGAGGAGCAGGTACACCCAGCCAGGTCATGGCAGTCAAATAGTACTCCTAGATGGATGAGGTGATGCTGCTGGAGGAGGAATGGGTTGGTCATGTGGCAGTTAAAGGTGTGGAAGGGAACTAACAGGCTTCAAGACTCTGTCCCCTCAGGTGAGTGGGGAAAAACAGTTTTGTTCTGTGGGATCGGTGGATCCACAGTCGCTACAGGTCCCGGTGCAAGGGATTCGTGAGCGTGGCTGTTAGAAAGCAAACCCTCCCAGAAGGCCCTCGAGCTGGGAGCTGACTGACTGTCTAGGCACTAGTTCTGAGTGTTCATATCCAGAGTTCTCTCGATCTCCACTCTTCGTGGCAGTGAAGACACAGGCGAGCCAAGCCAGCAAAAAAACACCGGCTTCAATAAACCGATGTTCTACCCTCCTGCACCGCACCCCCTCCGGTGTCCCACCGGCATCCCAATCCCAGATGTTCCGCGCTCCAAATTCTGGATCCCCAGGAAGCAAGGCCATCACAGGTACCAATTGCCTTTCTACCATCAGCTTTCTTAACTGCTTAGTGTCCAGTCCTGCCCTGGGTTGGCTTTTGACCCTTCCTGGACTCAGTTTGCTCCATCCATGACTGTCCCAGAAAAACTACTCTCAGAAGCAGTTGAGGGGATTAGATCCTTTGGCATGTTCTAAAGGAAATTTCCATCAGCAGTAGGTCTTTACAACCTCTTCCCAATGACAAGTTTGGGTTTTTTAAACATCATACTAACCACAAGGTACAAAAGACCCTGTTTCAAATCCTGGTGTCACAAACTGAGGAGAGTTTCCAGACAAGGACTGGTGTAATTGCTTGTCAGGGATGGGGAGTTTTGTTTCATTTCCAGCTTTGTTTGTCAATTTACTGTTTGTTTCCCTCAAGGCTGATACTGTAAGGGCTGAGCCTGTACCTGAGGAAGTAAAGTGGAGTGCAGGTGTCTTCATGGTGCTCCATTATCCATGGGAAAACACCAGGAGATAAGCTGGGCTCCAACAGCAAAATTAATGGTACAGAACCATTACAGAGGGAGTAGAAAACTCAAGTTAAGATTGATTCTTCTGTAGCTCCAGTTTCCTCTTTCCAAACAACATCAAACCTAGAAAAAAAAAGATTAAAAAATAAAGTGATGAGCACTAAAAAATAACTGTTAATAAGTAGGATGTGAGACATGGTGTTCATTTGCCCAGGCAGCGGGGAAGCACTTTTAAACATGTAGGATTGATGGATACCTGTTCCATCTCAGTGCAGAAGAAGAACAGGTTAATCAGTTGGTGTTTAAATACCCCTGAAATGTCTGGCATGGACAGATAAGAGTTACAGAGGTGGCTGTGGTGGGAGAGGCCACAGAGTGCTGAGCAGTGATGCTTTTTGTGAGATAACACACACATCCCCAGCTACTGAATGTGGCAGTGAGTGATCTTACAGCTTGTGAGTTCTGAGATTCCATATTGCTATTGCACCTCTTAAGCATGTATATGATTTTATTACTAATTCGAGGTCCATTCAGTTCAACCAAGTTAAAGCTGACAAACCTTTTTCAGTATTTACTTAAACTTGCACCAACTTCTTTCAGTTTCCTGACTCACAGAAATGGAAAAGCTGGGAACGTTCCTTGAGACAGAGGCCAGAAGAGCAGTAACTGAGAGAGTATTTTTGTAAAGGCACTTTTCCCCCCACACTTCTCTAATCAGGAAATAATCATCGATATGTTAGGTACAAACCTTGAGCTGCTCTCTTCCTGTATGGAGGAGGGAATTGCATGATGTCTGAACCTAGTAGATTGATCTTAAAACATCTAGTATTAACCTGGGGGTCCTACCCTGTCTGTCTGGTGGTGTCATTTCTGCGGTGTCTTTCAAGGCAGTGTCCTGTACCGATGCAATCTGAGCAGCTTCTTGGGTTTCTGGTACAAGTGCATTGACCATAACACCTATCAAGAAGACAGTCTCCAGAAGGTATGCCTTCCGAGTGCTGCAGTTAGAGATGCTCCACTTGGGCCTAGGTTATACCAGAGATGTGGAGCATCACTCCTTGCAGGCTTTGCACAGACACTTGGTAGAGTGGCACTTTGTACAGATAATTTTGCTTTACATGCAAAAGGTTCAGGTATGGGTGGGGAGAGAGACAACTTGTGTTAGCTGCCTTCTCCTTGTGGGAAAAACACAGTAGGATAGGGAAATGCATCCAACCAGCTTTTTCTTATTGCCAGACTTGACAACAAAAAAAAGGATAGGGGATGAGGGGGATGAGGACAAAACTGCCACGCAAACTTCGCTTCCATTTGTGACAGAAGCCAGGATTTGAACCTGGGTCTTTTGGGGGGTGGGTTGGCCAAATCCGTTTTATTGTGGTCTCTTTCCCACTGTGATTTTCTAGTAACTTAAGGCCTCTCAATCCTGTTCCTTATTTGTCAAGGGGGGTGGACTAGATAATGTTTCCAGTTCCTTTTAAGGCCTGTTTTATGTGTTTCTGGTTTAACTGATTTGATTACCAAGTTATCTTACTGTCCTTCATTATAGACAGAGTCGGGACATTGCTTGTAATGGTGAACCTATACTAAGGGACACCAGCTTGAGGAGGATGTGAAGCACCTCAGCTGTGCTGTGCAGTGACCTTTCAGGACACTGCAACCACTGCTAGGGTCAGGAACCACCTCTGCACATTGAAGGGGTCCTCCCAGTACAGTTACTGGGAAATTGCCCTGTTTTGTTGCTGCAGTGGGTGAAGCCAGTGAACTGCCAAGAGACTGGGCTGGCAGCTCACTCCTGAGGAGCCCAGGCCTGTCTGTGGGACCTGGGCAGGGATGCGGGAGTGAGGTCACTGTTGGAGAGCACAGGGGACAGGGGCTCTACTGCAGCTTTTCCAGGCATTGTGGGCAGCTCCGAGGCAGCCCTGCAGCCGCCCTTTGAATGTTTCTGGGAGGGTGTTCAGAAAGGGAGTGTGGATGACTGGACAGGGAGCACAGGGAGAGCTGGGATAATGCCTCTGTAGGTCACACACTGCATGTTGTGATGAGAACCCTAGTTCAACTGGCAGACCTGTACCAGAGGCTTTAAGGGCTGCTTATTGCCTTAAGAAAGAGTAAGATAAGGGTTGGGTTTTTTTGCAGGGGAGGAAGCCATGACCCCTCTGGTTCAGTCAGGACTGGTGTTCATGGGCTCCCTGGTGTTCATGGGCTCCCTAAGAGCCAATCCAGGCCACCTCAGCCAGAAGGCATTCAAGAAAAATACCTGTTACCCCATCAATGAATCTGGCCCATTTGCCTCCAAAACGAGGTATTTCACCTTTCTGCTGTATTCAGGGTATGTGATTGATTGTTGGCACAGGAGGATGTTTTGCCTCCTGTCTGCATGGTTCTGTGCGCACTGTTGACCAGTCACCATCCCTGCTTTGTTCTCCACCCAGCAGAAAGTGCTTTCAGCAGGAGAGTGGAAGGCAAAGCACAGAACAACTTTGAAGAAACAAACAGCAATTCTCAGAACTCCAGCGGTAAGTGCGTTCTCTCCCTCCTGCTGTTGCTTACCACGGCCCTCTCCAGAGCAGGCATCAGCTGTGGTTGGCAATCGGTGATCTGTTTGGGTACCTTCTTTAAGCTTGCAGGCTGCTAGCCTTCCTGGGGTACTGCCCTCTTCTCGCTCCTCTCCAGCTTCCTGGCACTCCAAGCATGTAAAAAAAGGTGATATTGGGGATCCTGCTCCAAAGGTCCAGGAACTTTAGCATAGATTTTTCAGGGGGAAGCAAAGATGTAGAGAAAGGGGAATATGGATGGGGACGAAGCAGTTTTTGTTCTTTGTTCATGCATCAGTGAAGTCTGTGTGAAGCAAAGCCATTTGCAACAAGCAAGAGAAAAGTTCAAGGACTCTGAGAAGAACAGCAGCTTGCATGCTACAGTGATCCTAAATGTGGCAGTTTATTTACACATCACTATAACCAGAGTCCAGCTGTTTGTGAGTTCACTACTACACAGAGGTCACAGCACACCAGATGTGTAGATGTAGAACTGAAATGTATGTTCTAGAAGGAATTAAAATTTACTTCTGGAGTTTCCTTTAGATTTTAACTCCAGGTGGTAGTAACTGAACAACCACTGGGCTGGATGAGTTTATTTAGATACACCATTTATAGAGCTTACAAGGTTTTTGTCCTGCCAATGCATCCCCCTGCCTTCAGGTGGGACACTGCCATTCTCTTATGTTCCCTAATAGGAGCATAATAGACAGACCAGATAAAATGTAATTTCAGCATCTCTATGCAGAGATAAATGATGTGCCAGCAGAAAAGGCTGGCTTCCCTCCGTTCCGCATTCAGCAATACCAAAATATGTGGTGTTCGCAATGCTACTGGCTGGGATGAACAGGTAAGGGAAGGGATTTCTCCCTGAAGCAGGTTTCACAGCATCTCTTGGTAGGGTTTATGTCTGGCTGTGAAGCAAATAAAGAGCTTTCTGAAACTATATTGCAAAGGAATGGTGTGGTATTAGAAGACCCACATGTAGTAGCAGAATGGGTGATAGTGGATGGGAAAAAAGTTGTTTATTACTAAACTACTGCGATTGTGTTTTGAGGAACAACCCTGTACTAATCCAAGCATTCACCACAATTACAGCTGTTCATTCGGGGACAGAAAAACCTAAAGAAAAGAGGTGTAAGCAGAACCCATCAGGTGAGCTTGTCTCTGTGTTTCAGGCCCTTGTACTCTTTAGTCCTGTTCCACTTCGGCAGCAGCAGTCAGGAATTGTTAGGGGCTGGCCAAGTGTCTTCAGTCAGCCCAGCCAGGCTGTTAGGCATGACAGAACTGGCTGCCAAGAGTTACCAGCCTGACTTGCTGCACTGAAGGTGGCCCCTTGCCCCTCAGAAGGTCTGCTCCTCATGTCTTGTCTTCTGTGGGTAGTATGAGTGGTTTGTCTGAAGGGTTTCAAAGCCTTTAAGTGCACATCTTCAAATGCCAGTGTACCATTTGGGTTCCTGACTCCTCTGGGGCCCTTTGAAAGCAGCAGCCTTAGATTGTTCCTTTTTTATGCCTGTCAAGCCCTGTATAGCCTACAGAGGAAGGACAGAATTACCTTCCTTCATATCAAACAGCTCATCCCTAAAGCCAAGAGAGCTGCATGTGCTAAGTTCTGCAGGAGGGAAAAGAACCTGTGTCATGGAGGGGGTCCAGGGACTACTGACAGGAAGTCAGTAGTGGCTGTATAAAAGAATCCAAGACTTTAGTCCTGTCTGAACTATCAAATGCAAACCCATCGTTGCTGTGACACATCTCACAGATCCTCCCTGCCATCTCCTCATACCAGCTCACATTGCACTCATCCTTCTGAATCTCTTTCTATCTGAACTACAACATTTAAAGCACATGAGTAAAAGCTCATAGTAAAATACAAAGGCAGAAGTTCTTACAAATGAGTTTCATCTGGTTTGCTTGTCTTATGTCATTTCTGTCTGCACCACATGTATTCTCAGTTTGATTTAGTGGCTCAGTCTGAGGCATGGCAGGGAAGTTGCAGGGTGCTCACCTGAACATCTGTTTGAGCCTGGAAGCCTGAGGAACTGGCGTAAGGTGCTCAGGACTGGTTTGAGGGGAGTTGGGCTCTGGTTGGAAGTAGTTCTTTCCTGCATTAAGCAGCTGACACACTCGAAGCCAGACTGGTGCATTGGGACGTATAAACTTCTTCCCTTTTCCATCTTCCCTTCCAATCCCACATTCTTTTTTCATTTCTCCAGCCCTGTTTTCCCCATAACTCTATCTTTGTGCCCTGCTGCTTCCTGTGTGTCCCATTCAGTGCTCTCTCCAGCTCTTGCACCAAGCCATTTCTTCTATTTCTTCATGTCCTCAGGAGTCAGTGTAAATGTTCTCATTGATCGCAGCCTGAGTGAGCATTGCCATGTCCCACTCTGAATGGCACTGGTGATTAGAGAAGCCAGGCATCTGTGTGGTTGGGTGTCCAAGCAGAGCTCTAAGTAACTTCCCTTTTGAAAAGCTGACATATCCTGATCTCTCAGTTCTTCTTTCCATGGCTGTGTTTTGGTAGTGGGACAAACTGTGACTTCATGTTCATGTGTGTGATATGAACTCTTGGGAGTTACTCTGGCTTTGTTGGCTCATCCTTTCTTGTGCTCCAGGCAGCAGATTTCACACAGGCAGGGAGGCAGCTGGTGATATGGTGGTTGAGGATGACAGAAGGACGGACACTTCATCCTCCCCACTCCCATCTGCTGCTTATCACCAGACTCCTGCTGCTGTGAAGAACAGTGCCCAGGTTTGGGGAGTAAATGTAGGTCCCAGCTGAGCAGCCCGAGAGCTATGTGGCTTGGCCTCATTAAATGGTTGATTCCCTCTGCCACTTGCTCTTTGTCAGTGTGAGTTTTGTGTCACAAGCTCAGTCACAATGATATAACAGGATTTTTTTCAGGCCACCCAGCTGGGGATATTATGCTCTTACCTTGTGTCGCCCTCCTGACTGTCAGTGTCACAGACAGCTTCATGTCTGGAGTGAGGGGGAGGACAAGCAGAGCAGCAAGGTCAGCAAGTAAAGCCGCCTAAAATAGTGTTGAATGCAATGCTGCAGGGAGCCCTAGATGGGAGTAAGACAACCAGAATGGAAAATGATGTCTCCTCCCTATGCACAGCCCCACTGCAGGTACCTGGTATCCTTACCTAAGTAACTTGGGATCTTACTGCTCATAAAACAACACTGTGGCTGTGTTTGAGTCCCAGCTACTAGCAGAAGGATGGAGTGATGGAGCCACAGAGTGCATGGAGAAGGACAGTTCAGCTACTGTCCACCTCATGATAGGGAGAGTGTGCCTTCTTCCCATGGGAAGGAGTCTCCACAGCTCCTTAAACTTGCTTTTTGATGAAACCTGAAAGTTTCTCAGTAGTATCTGCTACAGTGTGCAGATTGCTTCCCTGTGCTTCTTCTGGAGCACAGGCAACCAACACAGACATCCCAGATCATGTGAAGCTTGTGATTATTCACTGCTGAACTAAGCAGGGTCCAGAAAACAATTATGTGATCTGATCCTGAATGATGGAATTGGCTTCTTGCAATGTGTGAGCTCATCTAAAATGCTGTAAAGCTTCTTTCAAGGAAGCTCTCCTTGGTTGTGGGTATTCTGCTAAGTCTTGACTTGTGCAGGGGCTTAAGGTACTGAATTCTCAAGGGGCCAGGCAATATTTAAAAGCCAGCTTGAGAAATACTCTTCTGGCAGAGGCTGGCAGTGATCAGCCTGAGCACTGAAAGGAAAAAGCCCCAGAAGGGGTGAGATATGGGTATTGTCTTCAGCAATGAAGGCTGCTACCTTCCTCATCCACTGTGCAGAGCTGGAGTGGGCAGAGCAGTGTTTCCATGGGAGGCTGCAGGCTTGACCCTGCTATGCTGTGCCTGTGTAACCATACAGGTTCCTTCCCAAGGTTATGGATCTCTCCATTGTCTCACTTTTTGTCTGACCTTGGAAAGCCATAGGGGTAACGACCATCTCTAACTTTGTGATTACAGCAGGATCCAGCCTTGATGTCTGGGTCTTGATGCCGTGGATGACTCCTTACTAAGATGAAGCTTCCTGTTGTTGCACCACCTGTAGGCCAAGAGGGAGGGAGGAAACTGTAAGACTCGAAGAAGAGAAAAACAAAGCAGAAAGGGAAAGAAAGAGTTCTTTAGATTCACTATCTTACAGTCCAGCCCTCCAAAGGAAGACCTCATTGAAAGGACAGTAGCTGTCAGTGTCTAAACTTGGGAGACAGTATGAATGTGAAAGAGACAATATTTAAAATTACATAGGAAATTGGGAAATATTTTTAACTTTCAGACTTGATTTAAGCTGCATAAATGTGTCTGAATTTCTTCTGCTGCATTAGGTAACTATTGCTGTCATTAAGGGTTTAGCATTTCCAGGGTTTAAATGTTGGTGTTTTTCAGTCTATTTACCCAGGGAAGCTTTTCTTTCCAGCAGGGTTGATTCCAGACTGGGTAGAGGGGCAGGGAAATACCTTCCTCATTCAATCAGTTCATGGCAAACTGAGGTGAGACTGAGACCAAAACCAGATAATTTCCTCCTATAAGTTTAAAATCTGTGAGAAGTGCTAGTTCCCAAAAGTCAAAGGCCATAGGCCCAGATTTTAAACATGCGCTTTGTGGGATTTTCAGGAATGCCAGTCTCTCGTTTCCTCGTCTTAGGGGATGGATTTCTTTCTAGTGAATCAGTTTGAAGTGCAAATAATTTTTCAGTACTGCCCTTTGTTCCAGTGTATGCAGCACACTTGAGACAGTTCTGTTTAGCTACTCAGAATGTGCATAAGCAGCATCCTACACTATATTAGGATCCTACAATATATTATGGTTCCTAATTCCATCATGCGTTCTAACTGCATCTAGTTGTAGCATGAAACTGTTTCAAGCAGCAGGATAATCAGAAATGTCTCATTCACCACTTGCCACATAACCCAGTATTTTTAGCATGTGTTAAAGAGGGCAGTCTCAAACAGAAAAATAGTTTCTGTGTCTTGCTTAGCAACTAGGCAGAACTAACCTTTAGTTTTATGGAAAGCAGCAGAAAGGCAGAGTGAAAATCAGTGTTTTATTCATTATTTAAATCTCTACAGCTTTGTTTGGTGGTGGTGGGAACAGATGTAATCATCTGCTTGAGTCCCCCTTGCAACCTGTTGCAGTAGAGTTTGGCTCCTACTCCTGCCCTTACAGTGCAGGTTCCCAGTGCACCCCAATGAAAGCCCAGACTAAGACCCTGAGCAGTGGCTCCTGCCAAACTTTTGTACCAAAAGAGCTGTTTTGCACTGGAAATGGAGGTTCTCATGGTGGAGTCAGCTGAGTGTTAGACACTGGGATCTTCCTTCTCCTCTGCTGATGACCATACATCCTTTTCTGCTCTCTCTCTGTAATGCAGTGATCATATAGCCCATTTGGTTGGGTTTCTTCTGGGAAGACTTGGAATTTTTTGTGGGTGACTGCAGCTTTAATGCCAGGGGTATAATAATTCTTGGTCTGATGGTAGCACCGCCAGCTCCCTGTGTCTCTGTCTACATAGACACATATGGGTTATGTCAGCTGAACTGAAAATACAAGTCCCATTCAAGTGATTCATCTCTTGGTAAATCTCTTTCTCATCTGCTGGTTGCTCTGCAAATGGTAGAAGCCACCTACTGCTGTCTTTCCACTGAGCTGGGAGGTCCAGGCCTGCTAAAGACCAAGTCTGAGGAGTGAGGAAAAGGGGGAGGAGGAATTGTAGTCATGTGAACTTCCACATTGATGTAACTCAGCTGTGCAGAGCACAGGTAATGCAACACAATGGGGCAACACAATTGCACATGCATTGATGTGCATTTTTCAAAGCAGCCTAAAAAAGATGTGCCTGCATGCAGGGTGAGCACCTGAGTGCAGTTCTCACCATTAGAATAAGAGTAACAGAGAGAGAGGCATCAATTAAGAAAGTGTCATTTTACTTTGTTGCATAAATACAAGTTGCTGTTGTCCACTGGGCATTTGCATGGAATTGAGGTTTCTGGGAATGGTTTATTTCTGGTGTGACATTCATTTAAGTGATTCCAGACTTGTCATGTTGAACAGGCAGCTTGTAGACAGGAAGAATATAATCTGGGATAAAATAACCACTCAGCAGAAAGTCTCTGTGGGTGACGTCCTGCCAGTTGCTCAAGAGCCTTGGGACACCAGGAAGGACATTGAGACAATACATCTGAAAGACGTGGCAAAAGGGTGAGCAGTCAGCAAAATTGGGAACAAACAGGTGGTGACAAGAGCTGTGGATTGCAGTCTTCAAGCACAGATATTGTGCTGGGCTGGGACTGGATAGGGCATGGCAAAAAGAGTCACTGACAGACGAGCCTATGGGCAGAAAACCGTTTCAGTTTTGCCTGGAGAATCTAGGGAGTGAGATGAGCAAATCCCAGAGCAAGCCAAAGCCAACTGTCATTAATCATCCAAACAATGACACTTCTGTGCCTGTTCTCTGACAGGTGGCTTTAGTGGAACTGACTATGCTGAGGCAGGGACATTACAGTGCATGAATAACAAAATGGCCCATGATACAAAGATGAGAAAAATCCAACCACAGGCTTTCTGCACTTAACATTCTATAGTAGCAATGCTTAGCAGGTGGCCTGAGCTCCTATTGCAGACTGGCAATGGTTTTCATGTGTATAGGAAGTCAGGTGTAACAAGGAGACTCTGTTGGCACTTCTGGCTGGAAAGGAGCCAGACCATGCTGAGAATTCCTTGCAGCGTTTAAGAGGGATTTGCCTCTGCTGTGCCTCATCCAGATCAGGTTCACTTCTGGGGGGACAGTAAAATGTTGGGTTTGGGCCCTCAAAAGCTCACTTGTCTCTGCAGTGCTGAAGGAGCCATTTAAACCTTGAATCGTAGAATCACAGACTGGGACCTTAAAGCTCATCCAGTTCCAACCCCTGCCGTGGGCAGGGACACCTTCCACTAGACGAGGTTGCTCCAAGCCCCATTCAACCTGGCCCTGAAGCAGTGGAATGTCCAGTGAGCATCCCTGTGCTTACTGAGTTAACAGCAGTACCCAAAACAGAGGCAGAAAGCACACAGTGTAAGAATGGCAGCTTGAGGAGCCTGCCCTGTACAGCTGCTCAGTAGGACCAGATAAGGAACCTGTTTCAGTCAAGATCCTCCCCAGGTACAGATATCGTGAGCTGCAAATAGTGCGATGCTGGGCAATGGAAATGTGTTAAGTGACAGGAGGGTTCTGTATCCAGCCAGTGCCTTCCACACATATTCTTCCCATAGCAGTATCTGTTCCTGTCTTTGCAAAGCATCATCCATGCCTTCATCCCTTGCTGGCTGCTCCTGCCAGCTCAAGCCCTCTTCAACAGCTCAGGTCCTCCTCATGTGGAAATATTTAGCAGGAAGGCTTCCAGTGCTTGATCCATGTGGTTA
Organism: Melopsittacus undulatus; assembly: GCF_012275295.1. NCBI lineage: Eukaryota > Metazoa > Chordata > Aves > Psittaciformes > Psittaculidae > Melopsittacus > Melopsittacus undulatus. Next base: position 10,514,664 of record NC_047537.1, read on the forward strand.
ATGAGTAAAGTTTTCCTTCCAAGAAAACCAGTCCAAGTCTGTCAGCCCCAGGAGCCTCATTCACTGCTGCATTGAGTCATAACTTTGGACCTGGGACCATTCTGTAGATGATCTCATGACTGAGTCTTTAACACTAATGGTTTCTTGCCCTCCACAGGGGGGATCCTTTGACACTAAAGGACCTCACCCGGAGACTGTAAGATACTGCTCAGGGTTTGGGGTGCTGGGAATCACTGCTTCTGCTCCTGGGCACTGCAGGCTGGATGCAGATGACCCCTGGTTGACCAAGAGCTGGTAGAGCATCCAGGATTTCCAGTCCCTCCAGTCACACCTTTAAGAGGGGCAATCTGCAAGGTGTGCTGGGCAGGGAATTCGTATTCTCAGCCTGCTTAGGAGTTCCCTCCTTGGACATACCACCCAGTGAGGCTACAACATCCTGGTTTTCCTTTCCAGCTTTAGTGTGAGGAAGCTGCACAGTGAATCTGAGAATTTGCATCTTTTTGAGGGGCCCAGAAAAGCCTTTGTGAGGTTTTGTTGCCCCCTTAGTTTTTGTTCTGTGGACCCACCCCACTTGACTGTTTCTGTTACTGTAGCATAGGGTGTATGTTAAAATCCCTGGATATCTTAAAATGGGAAGGAAAGATGCAGCTTCCTGGCCATGAGAAACCTGACCATAAGAGACAAACCCCAGCTGGGCATGGTGTAATTTGCCCTCAGCAGAGACCCCACCATCCTGCCAGAGTTACATCTGGAAGTGCAGAGGAAGGATGAGGAGCAGGAACAGGTAGGCAGAGCTGTGCAGGTGAGGGCTTTGCCAGCCTCAGTGTTCAAATCTCTTTCTCTTTTGCAGAATCCACAAGTCCCCTGATTTCAAATCCTCTCCCCCTTTTACACCCTCAGTGTGATGGATGTTGGGGGTGCACCTCCACCTGCAGCCCTGCTGGCTGCCGTCCTGGCATTTCTCATTAATAAATGGGGGGTTTATTACAAGTCTGGGTGTTAAAGAAGGAAATGTCTCATTACTTTGGCTCTGGTTCCAGCTTTTAAACACAGCAGAAGCCCTTCAGGGTGTTTCTGTGCAGTGTGTGTTTGTGAGACCATTTAGACTCATTTGCAGCCTTCTGGGAGTTCAGTTTGAAGATGCCAGTAATACGTGTTCTGAGAGACTGAGGTTTGAAGCCTGAAAATGAACCCATGTCTCAGTTACATTTATGCACAGGAAAACTCACCTGCATGGCTCAGCTCAGTAAACACCTTTGCAGAGACAGTTCCCTTTGGCCTGAGAGCACAGGTGGGAAGCGTGAGCCCAGCAAATGGTGGTGAGCAAGCGGGAGAGGAAGGAGAGCAGGTCTTGGGTCTCTGTTGGAGATTCTGCCCCATGTTCTTAATGCTTTCAAGAGGAGGAGCTGCTTCCTTCACGCTGCAGTGTGTTTGGTTACTCCTTGGCTTGCGTCTGGATTCTAGGGGTGATGCTGTCTGCGCCAACCAGCAGGCCAGTGCTGAGGGCTGCACCCTGAACACCCTGAATGCTTGGTCATTCTTCACTCACAGATCTGGGAAAGAAGCAAGAGCTTTATTCAGAACAGGAGAGTTCACCTTGGAGGAGAAACCAAATTAATGCTGACAAGTCTGACAACCCTCAGGCATTTGGGGTCTCCCCTTTTTAAAGCATCCTCCACAGCACCTCTTTAGGTAGCACTTCTCGTTGTCTGAGATGGATGGAAGTGACAGAAGTTTTGTTTTCAAGAAATTCCCACTTACTTTGGTGTGTGATGGCATTTTTCTTGGAGACTGCTGCTGGTCCTCATGTATTGTTTCATCGGCATTTGTCAAAGGTACTGAAAGATGCAGTTACACTGTTATTGAAGCTGAAGCCAATGGAAACAGTGAGTGAGCAAAAAGACTGAGAAGTTTCCTTTGCAGCTCTTCTGCATTTGTTCTTCATCAGAATGAGGACAGAAGTGTTGAAATGTGGGTCTCAGTGGAGGAGAGCCTGAGCTGCCTGGGGGTCTGCTCCCCATGCTGCCGCCAGGCCCCAAGCTGGTGCTGGGCTTCACTCGGGGCATTTGGTGTTGAAACTTTCTGTTAAAACCTCTCAACTCATGTTCCCTCCTGGCCTCAGACCAGGCTCTGCTATTTTCTCTGGCTTAGATGTGGCAATGAGATTTAACATGGGAATTAGAGTGATTTGTTTAAGCCAAGCACAAATGCTGTTTTTTCTCTGGCTTGGCTCACACAGCCTTGCTGCCTTACTCAGGAGCCTTGTTCACTGTGTTAAAGGACTAATAAAAGTGTCTAATAATAGCCCTGGGGAAAGATGTTTTAAATTGTGCCACCAGTTTAAAAGTGTTGGTTCTGTGTGGCTCAAGGGACTGGAGAGGCTTCAGCTGCTGCTGGTGCTTTAGGTTTCTGTGAAGGTGTTTTCAGAGAGTACGTAGGCAAGGAGGAGGGTGATATGACAGCGTGTTGTGTTTGGAGCAGAGGGGATTTTGCTCACAAAGGAGGATGGTTTTCATGGGGAAGGATGCTTTTGGGAAGAGGGGATGCTCTGTGCTCACACCAGTGCACCACAGACAAATGCCTCTTCTTTGAGGGACAAAAGCTCTTTGATGCTTGATCAAAGAATTAAATGCTTGGGGATGCTGCAGTGCTTGAGTTTCAGAGAGCTGGTAAGGGGCTGTTAGAGGTGGGATGGGGGTTTGCAGTTCCAGCAGCACTGCCTTCTTGAGCTGTGTGGGTTTTCTTGTGCTCTCCACTTCACAACCCCTCTGTGTTACGGGAAAATTCTGAGTGAGACTCAGACTCCACTGAGATCAGTTGGCTGGGAAGCAGCCCTTGTCTGCTGGCAGACAGGACAGCAGTGGTCAGTGATCTCCTCCTTCCAAATTTCAAACACTGCTCCAGCAGAGCTGTTCGGAGGCAGGATCCCGTTGCACAGGCTCTTCAGCTTGTCCTGCTGCTGCAGGAAAGGGCATTGTAGCCATGGCTAAGTACGAACCCATATGGGAGAGCTGGAGATGCCAAGTCTGCAGAAATGCCACATCCTCAAGTGCTCCCCCAGCTTCATGGCTCTGGGCTTGGCTGTGTGGAAGGATTGCTTTCTGGAGGTGGGTAATGGGACAAGAGCATCTTTGCATTTTGTCTTCTGAGATGTTCAGTGTGAGTACCTGGGCTGCAGGATTAGAGCTGAGCATTGCAGGATTTTCATGGCTTAGTTGTTAACATGAAATTTTAGTCAATATTAGAATCATAGAATAGTTTGGGTTGAAGGGACCTTCAAAGCTCCTCTAGTCAAACCCCCTGCACTGAGCACTTCAACCAGATCACATTGCTCAGAACCACGTCCAGCCTGGCCTGGAATGTCTCCAGGGATGGGGCATCCACCACCTCTCTGGGCAACCTGTGCCAGTGTTTCATCACCCTCATTGTAAAGAATTTCTTTCTCACATCGAGAGGGGCCACAGTCAGAACCTTTTGCGTTGGTCACAGGCTGGCCCATACAGCAAGAGCAACCAAAGCCTGGGGTACTCTGAAGCAGTCTTGGTGAGCTCTCTGCCTGTCTCCTTCCACTTTTTGTGTCTGTGTAAGGTTTGGGCTGTGTTCACACTCTCCCTTTCCGTTTTGTGGCTGCTTCAGGTTGAGCAGTGGTTACTAGGGGTGAGCTGTGGAAACAATGAGAGGAAGGGAAAGCTGCTCATGCAGCCTGGTGCATTCATGCTCCACTGCCTTGAGATAAAAGGTGAAGGAAAGTTGTGTGAGTGCAGTAGCCCTGCACGCCCACTGGGAATTGGTGGGGTCTTGGGATGGTGCATTCCATGTCCTGCACCAGCCCAGGAGGGCTCTGGGCACTGGGGGCTGTGGTTACTGGTGTGAGCTGGAGCACCAGCCTGCAGCCTGAGGAAGTGCACAGCAAGAGTGTAGTGGAGAAAGCAAAGCACCTTCATCCCCAGCCCATGCCAGGGGAACCAAGCTAGAAGGTTCACAGCACCTGGAATTGCAAAGAAGCCCATGGGCCCAAGTGAGAGCCAGGACCCTGTCTGGGCATGTGGGTAAATGGCTGGATTTCTCATCAAAGGGGTACTGTTGCTCCTGCCACAACTCCCATCTCTTGGATGTGCAACAGCAAGAGGAATTGGCTCCTCAGGATCAGTGAAAGGTTTGAGGAGGGGAGGGAGGAGGTTTCCAGCAGTGGCACACAGGCCATCCAGCTGTCCTGCTGTGGATTGGAAGGCTCTGAGCCATTTCTGACTGCGTGGCTGCTCTTCCTGCTTTGCTCATACCTAGGGCCTGTCTTGGCTACCCAAGGCAACTGGGGCTGTTGGAGAGCACAGATGCTGTCGAGGGAGTTGCTGTTAGCAGCACAAATGCATCCCAGCTTCCCTTATACCGTCACCAGCAAAGCTGAGAGGAAAAGGAGAGGTCTGGGGATTGGAACAGTCATGGGCCCCTTCCTGAGTTCAGCCCACCTGATGGAGAATAGATCCCTTCTGGATGCAGGAAAGCATCCAGAGCAGAGGAGAGGGAAGGGAAGTGGAGGTCCTGCAGTGTTGTGGATGGGGCTGTGCTCCCAGCCAGGAGAACAGGCACAAGTGGGGCTCACAGGGCTGTGCAGAGCAGTTCTGACAACTCCAGTTAACTCTGAGTTGTAAACAGAAATCAAAGGGAAGGGGATTTACTCGCTGTGTACCAGCCCAGCTGAGGAGTTCTGTTCCAGCAGAGGCTTTTACCTGATTTCAGGTACAAATTGCCTCTTCCTTCTCTTGACTTGCCCTCTCCCCTTCTTCTAGCTCTGACACATCCCACCTCCTTCCAGTCAGCCTGGCTGTTCCCAGCTCCCTGCGCTGTGGAGCATAAAGGGGCTTAGAAACCGAAACCTCGGAAGTGCGAGGACTGGGAAAGCCCTGAGAAGTATAGCAAATTCATTCTTTCCCACAGGGATATTCTGCACATCCTCCCCCATATCCCATCCCTCCTCCCCAGGAATGACTTTTGAATTCTTGGATGAATTTAAATGTTATCCCTAGTTTTAACTTGGCTCATCTTCACTTGTGGCAAACTGTAGACTTCTCTGATTCTTGGTCTCAAAAGTATTTAGACAATGTTGAATGTAAAACTAGTTTTCGAGAGTCAACAGTGGTTTTGTTTCCAGAGGTGGATGTTTCTGTGTGAAACAGAAGGGGGGATTTTGGAAATGGGATGGAAATCACATTTTTTGGAGAAGAATCACATATGACAGACGTTTTAGTCCCTGAGTGCACAGTGTGTTGTAATGGCAGAGGAGGACCTTGAGGTGAAGAACTGCTGAGACCCTGATGGTCACTGCATGATGGATGTTGATGAGGAGAACCCAGAAAACAGGTCAGGAGTAAAAGGGAGTCAGGCAAGGGGAGAGCTAGAAGAAAGGCAGCATAGGTTTCTGGTGGTAAAATAGCTGAGAATATACCAGGAGGAAGGAAAGGCAGTTCAGTGAGACAGAGCAGAGAAGGAAATGTGAGGATGTAGTGAAACAGGAGAGAAAAATGGATGTGAGACATGTGCTGCTTGGAGAGTGCTGGATGTATGTGAGTCAAATTCATAAGTGTGCCAGAGTCTTCCCTGTTTTTCACAAGCACAGTTACTTAAGTACAGTATTTCCAAACTTCCTCATTACAGCAAAACCATAACAAGAAAACACAGTGAGTTAAATAAAGCATTGAGCACAGCTCCTCCAGATGGAGCTGGCTGCATCGGTTCAGAGGGCTGGTGGCTCTGTGGAGAGGCACACCAGGGTCTCCAACCTGGCAGCATATGAATATAGCTTATGTGAACCCCTCATGGTCTCTCCTATGTTTCTCCTCACAGCTTCCTGTAGCCATCTGACGAATTCTGGGGTTTGCTACCTGCGACAGACTTCTTACAGATCATAGCCAAGTCAGGCTTGTGCTTTCCTGTACTTTGGTTATTCCATCCCGGATGGTGCTGCTTTTGCTTATTCATTGATGGAGAATATGTGTTTCCTGTCATACTGTATAGATACAGATTCCTGGTGTCTTCTAGCCATAGACCTTAGCCATAGCTCTGTGTGTGTGCCAGGCATTTATATGTGAAGTTGTTTATATGCCAAATGCTTGCATTTGTTCATTCTGCTGTTCTAAAACAAAGTGCCACAGTGTAATTAATGCTGGTATATCTGGAGGTGTAGAAGCAAACTGCAGTGTTAATGAACTGCAGCCACTGTAGTTTGGTATTACATCTGTCAACTGATGCACTCAACTCATACTGTTTAAAGAGCAACTGCAAACATTTGCTGCTAGGTTAATGCAGTGGAAGAAATGCACTTTCAACATACTCAATAGAACAGAACTAAATGTGTCTTTCGGCTCATGAGGGAGCTCTGCACCCAGCTCTTTCCTAGACTCCAGCTCATCCATGTGCTCTGGCAACACGGCTCTCCTGCTCTGCTCTCAGCCCTGGCACAGCTCCTGTGCTTCCTCCCCTTCACCTCTGCTCACCCAGCACTGTGCTGCTGCTGAGCTCAATTGCACCTGCTATTCCCCAAGCTCACTGCAGTTGTGACAGCCACAAAACCCCCAAGCTGAGTTCCCCTGTGGCACTTCATCCCCCAGCTTCTGAGCAACAGGATTTTTCATAACCTGCTTCTCCATGTCTCAGGAAAGGCAGCAGAGACTGGAATTTGACCAGACTGGATATAAAATGAATTCACAATCTTTTGCTTTCAGGCTTAAAAAGAACACAGATACACTTGAAACAGCCCACAAGAGGCACGAGTTAGTAAACCCCAGTAGAGAGTGCAGCCTCTCCAGTCTTTGTGCAGATTCATAGAGTCACAGACTGGTTTGGCTTGGAAGGGTCCTGTAGTACAACCCCCCACAATGAACAGGGACATCTTCAACTAGGTCACGTTCTACAGAACCACATCCAGCCTGGCTTTGAATGTCTCCAGGGATGGGGCATCCACCACCTCTCTGGGAAACCTGTGCCAGTGTTTTACCACCATCATTGTAAAGAATTTATTCCTCCTGTCCAGCCTGAATCTCCTCTTTTAGTTTAAAACCATCACCCCTTATTCTGTCACAACAGGCCTTGCTACAAGTCACTGAGATCCACACACACACCATCGGGAGCTTTGCTTTATTTCATGAGCTCTCCTGCCACCATCCTGGCCTCGTGGCAGTGAAGTGAAGCCCATGAAGTGTGCCCAAGTGAAGAGTGCTCAACCCCAGCCCAGAAGCAGTGACCTGCCCTAGAGCCTTCCCAAATCACAGCCCGAGCCTTCAGGTTCGGTCCTAAGGAGCTGCTGTGGTATGCACACATGGGCTGAGGTGGCAAGGACCACAGGGCGCTGTCCCACTACTGTACAAACTGAAGTATGCACATATGCTGCTTCCCTGCATACTCTGTGTAATTCTTCTGAACTGATTTCTCCCAAACAGAGCCTTACACCTGTGGAGCTTGTGGAATCCAGTTCCAGTTTTATAACAATCTCCTGGAGCACATGCAGTCACACGCAGGTAAGCTGGGCACTTCAGTTCTGCGCTGCTGCCTGATGCTCACCCCTTTGTGTGTCAGTCTCTGTGCTCACCATTTCCAAAGCCCCAGTAACCTCATCTGCAGCAGAAAAGATCCTCAAAGGCTGGAGCACGTAGCAGTGGCTGACAGTGCAAGGCTCAGGGGATGCCATAAACCTCACTTCCTAGGAGGAGAGGAAACATGCCATGCTAGCATAGAGCACATCACACTATTCATTCCCTTTATCCAGCAGAATCTAGGGCACGCCCAATGCGTAAGCATTTGTGGGTCACTCCTACAGCAGATTAAATCCCTTCTCCTGCAAAAATGGTAGTTTTCATGGAAGCAAACAAAGCAAAACTGCTCGCAGGGCAGCAGAGCCTTTGCCCGCACAAGCCCCTCTCCGTGCCTGTGTCTCCTGGAGTTCTGCGAAGGACTGAAATGTGTTCCCAGCAGAAGAATTTGCTGTCTCAGTGGTTGTGTTCATTTCCTTCTCAGCTATCTATAAAAGAAAATTCCAAGGAGCAATTCCTCTGTGTTGTTTCTGAGGCACCTTTTTTGTTTTCTATCTCAGTACATAAGAGATGACTTTAAAGTCTCAAAGCCAAAACTGTTTCAAAGGCAGCATTCAGAATATATAAAACCATAGAAACAAGTATATAGTGGCAAAACTTTGTCGGTTTTTGACTCTTGAGTGAAAATGCAAGTGAGTTAACACAGGTTTACAAATCAATTCACCTTTGACAGACCTGTGTGCTCCAACAGACAGCTGCTCTTTTGAGATTCGTGTTCAGTGCTTGCATCTGCCCTCATGTTACAGGTAAGCCCTGAGCAGGGTGTCATAGGAGGATGAGTGGCTTGAGGATAGGCACGTTTTCCATTCTGTAACAGTAATCCTAATCAAAGTTCTTAATCTTGTTCTGTGATTGAGATCTTGATAGTGTCCCTTAAGTTCTTCATCCATATGGTTCCTCTATTCCAGTTCAGTTCTCATTGGCAAATCTTAGTGCAGGCTTTGTGTGTTGCTCAGTAGCTTTTCTATCATCTTTGTAATGTAATGAAGAGACATTTAGCATAATATGAGATGGTGCGAGCATAAGCTGGTTGATGTGGAGTAATTGGACTTCATGTTACAGCTAGGAGCAGCTCAGCTCCTCTCAGGGTAGTAGCTGCCATCACTCCATGGTGTTGGGTTCTGCTCTTGCTGTTCCTCTCTGGGAATTCCTGCTTGCCTCCAGGCTGTGTCCTGAGCATCCTGTTCCTTGTGGTCTCTGGTACTGAAATGCAGCGTTTTGAAATGCAGCTCTTGATGAAGCTGAGTAGAGGAGCTGTAAAAGAGGGATCAGACTAGTGTCAAAAGAGGGGATGGCACTTCACTAGCAAGATGTGAGCTGTTGAAAATTTCAAGCTAGTGCTCTCTGCATTTTCTTCCTTCTCTTGGTCGTTGGGCTTGTTCACCTTTGTCACTTTGGACACAGAAGGTGGCTGGAGGGGCAGGTATCTGTGATCTGACTCATAACATTAGCAGGGATACATTAATGCTTAAATCCTCTCTCCCCAGCTCTGGATTTCTCTTGTTAAACTCTATTTTCTCATCTCTCCCTGGTTTGTTTGTAATTCATTATCTTCTGGTTGGCTGCTTCCTCCCAAATGTCTCACTGGGACAATGACAAGAAGACACTTGTCCATGTCTTGTCTATTCAGCACATTCTCCAGGTGTCCCAGAGGCTGTGGCTGTGGAAGCAGCCATCCCCATCATGGCATCTCTGTGTGTGGTGCCTCCAGTCCTGTACTCCTGCCTCCTCCCTCAGGGGGGCACAGCAGCCTGTCCTCCAGATCTGTGCACTGGGGGCAAGGAGCGTGGTACTTACTGCTGTGGGGTGAGAGCAGAACAAAAGGAAGAGGTGTGAAAGCTGCAGCGAGCTCTGGTGGGTTCTGGATATTGTACTTTAGCAGAGCAACAGCAGAGATCACACAGGGTTTGCAGTTACTCTGCTTACAGTTTCTTGCCTTTCAGCCAGTCAGGGCATGGGGATTTCCACATCCAAGAAACAGCATCAGCACATCTCTGAAATCTGGGAGTGCAGAGACCTTGCAGTAGTCAGCAGAACTGGTGGCCCAGGGTCATCCACATACTGGGGACACTGACACAGTAGCGGTTTATACCAGTCCATATGCCTGGCTCAAGGAATGTTTCATTATGGGGATGCCAGGTTGGATGGGGCTTGGGGCAGGCTGCTCTAGTGGAAGGTGTCCATGCCTGTGGCAGGGGTTGCAACTGGATGAGCGTAGGTCCCTTCCAACCAAACCAGTCTGTGATTCTATGATTCCATGCAGAGATAGAGAAAGCCTGTATGGGTCAAATACTCTTTCAGTTAATGTGTTCAGACATCCAATTTGACTTATCATGTCTGGTGCAAAGGGTTCACCTCTTCCAACTAAATATGATGCATCTGCTCAGCCTCTCTTGGAAGTGTGTGAAGTCAGGGAATGTGCTGCTGGCCTTGAGGAGCAAAAGCAGGGATGTGCTGGCTCTGGAGTCACTCAGAGGGTTGAGCCTGAGGCTAGAAGGTAATAAGGAGAGATTATAGCTCCATAAAGCAGCTACACAGTGAGGAGAAGCAATTAGAATGTAAATTTGATGCTGAAAGGCAGAAATAGAACAGCAGAACACCAGGCAAAGGAATTTGTTCTGTAATTACACTGTACAATATACAGCTTTGACTCCCTTTAGAGTACTTTGTTCAGGTCGAGTGCTACCATATAATGCCCTTTCTACAATCTAGAGCTACAGAATAGAAGGATGACTAGGCTGAACCTGGATTAAAGGATTGGAGGCATGAAGAGAAATTAAAGAACCATGATCTGTGTAGTTCACAGACTTCCTGATAAGGAAGATGAGGCTGAAATACACAAATCTCATTAATGCCATATTGAATGCCAGCAGATATTTGTACGTAATAAATCCCCTATTAATATGAAGCAGATAGGGGAGGAAATAGAAAGGGTTTCTTCCCCCACCCCTCACTAAGACAAGGACAGCCTGAACCATGAACAAAGTTAGGAGGCAACATGTAGCGTTTTCCTTTGCCTGCCTGAGGACACTGGTGGTGGTAGCTCAAGAGCAATTAGTCTGGGTAAATGCTGGGGGGAAAGTGATGTGTCATATATAATCACTGGCAGTCACTGGAGCATTTCCTGCTCTTTAAGTCTCTTCCTCACCTGCAAAGATGGACCTCTTGCTGCAGTCTGAGCGTGGCAGTGCTCCCCAGGTACCAACCATGACCAGTGGGCTCCCTGGGTTCATACAGTTCTCGAAGCAGTCCCAGAGTCAACCCTGGGTTGTCATGTCCTGAATTTCCTGGGTATTGATCCAGTCTGTGGCCAGTGCAGTGCCCAGATGGAATAACAGTGCAGTCTGTGACTGTTCATCACGAAGTTTGTGAATGCCCCAGCAGTGAACATGAAGAGCTGCTCAAATTTGAGAGGACTTTCTTGTAAGGAAGAGAGCACTGGAGTTCATCACATCATTGCTTGTCTCTAGATCCTGGCTGGTCTCCCTTCTCTTCTGGATCATTGCCACACATGGAGAGCAATTGTTCTGAAGTTTGTTCTGAAGGGCAGCCTAGTGCTGTGCCCAGCACCAGATTGACTTGGGCTGCAGAGCAAAGAACCTGTGTGTGCCTTAACAAGGCATTCCTGTAATTCCTGCTATGCTGTCAGGAGTGCTGGGACAGGATTTATTTCATTGAATCCTGGTGTGCTGGTGTGCCTAGGTTGTAGTTACTGCTGCCTGAGCTGGTCAGTGTGTACTTCCTGGAGAAGAAGTCATTGATTCCAGGTGAGTTTGGACCATGATGAATCTTGTACTGCAAAAGACATCTAGTTCTACCTGGGTGAATAATCGAATGAATCACATTGTTGAGCCTGTTTTGCACCACTGAGTGTAAAAAGAGCCCTAAGGGGCTACTTTGAAGCCTTTCTGTGTCTAACAGAGATGCCCAGAATTAGGCAAGATGACTCCATCTGTGATGAGTAAAGGGCCTGTTTTGTTTTCTTTGGGTTTAATTCCATCCTTCTGTTCAGCCTGGTCATCAGTCTCTCCATCTTTCTCTTTCCTCTTCCACCTCTCTTCATTGTGCACTGTTGCTGCTTCAGAGTCTATTTCAGAGCAGTTTTATAGTGAAGCATACTAAGAAACTAGAAAGTTTCCTGTAGAGGGTGGAGAGAAGTTCTTGGGACACAGGGGAGGAAAGGACATGGATACAATACAGAATTTACTGATTCTGTGTTACCATGAAAGATCCCAGCAGATTGGCAACCAAAGTGTTTAGCCCTTAGCCCACTTACGTGTATAGAATTGGGAGGATCAACCCAGAGACCCTGGAGCAGTTGGTTTCTTTGCAGCCATACGGAGGGACAATCTTTGTTCACACTCCAGAAACCTGGGGGGTTTTCCTTCTCATTTCCAGTCTAAGGCAGCATAGAGCAGCCTGAGAGGAGATTTGCCTCCTCTCCACCATGGGAGGAAACCCTGTGTGCAGATTGTAGTAAGATCTATAGGTACAGAGGAATTGAGCAGAGCTTGAAAAACAAAGTACTCAGCAGTGAAGAACAGGGAAACCACCTGCAGTGCAGAAAAGGGCAGTAAGGCAGAAGGACAAATGTTTGTTACACCTCCTTTCATTTTGAAAGCAAGCAAATTGCACAGGTCAGGCTGCACAAGGACCATCTATTCCTGGTGTGCAGCTCCAGTTACGGGGAGACATTTTTCCATGTGTGCTGAGGGCATCAATGTCACTGATGCACAGAATAAACCCTTGTCATTGCAGCCCCATTTTGGGAGTCCAGAGGCTTTTAAAGGTTTCTGACAGTACTGTGCCAGCTCACTGACAACTGCTTGAAAGCTACAGAGAATGTAGTAGATTGTTGTCACCTTAAGTGAAAGGGACCAAAAATAAATGCCGTGCAGATGGGTAGTGTTTCCCCTTCTTTGTGCTTTAAGCCTTATTACCTTGTGCTTCTAACACCTCCCTGTCTCTTGCCCCACAGCTGACAATGAGAACAATATTGCCTCTAGCCAGCCCAGATCACCTCTAGCTGTTGTAGAAGAGAAGTGGAAACCCCAGCTCCAAAGAAATAGTGTCAACAACAGTAAGTAACAGTGTTTGCTCTTCCATCCTGGGCTTTCCTGTCCACTTGGAACAAGTGACTGGCAGGGTGCAGCAGTGGTGGGCATTGCACAAGGCTCTCGTCTTGCCTAAGTGCACTTGATTTCATCCTTAGTTCATGTACTCCCCTGCAGAGCAGAGCACCCATTCCCATTACAGGAGGGCTCATATGCAAAAAGTTCTGTGAGCCCTGGGGAGGTGGTTGGAAAGATCTGTAGGGAAGATGCATTTGACAACTCCTGGAAAAAGTTAACTTCTAAGCTAGGGTCAGACTTCCTAGGCCCAACCTGGAGATGAAAGGCTAGTCCAGTTATCATGGTGTGACATAGGCATAACCTGTCAGTCCCTGTGCTAGCAGGGTCTCTGAGAATTGTTTTGTGACTCCCTCCTCTCTCCTGCTGTAGAGGAGCAATGCTCATCTGGTGCTTTCTCTCCCTCCTTGTATTTCACTGCAGCATCCGCGAGCGGTTCAGTAGGGAACAGCGCGATCCCGGAGAAGGAGCGGCAGAACATTGCCGAGAGGCTCCTGAGGGTGATGTGCACTGACCTTGGGGCTCTGAGCGTGGTGAGCGGGAAGGAATTCATCAAGCTAGCGCAGACCCTGGTGGATAGTGGCGCTCGCTATGGTGCCTTTTCCGTCACCGAAATCCTTGGCAATTTCAACACACTGGCTCTGAAGCATTTGCCTCGGATGTACAACCAGGTGAAGGTGAAGGTAACCTGTGCGCTGGGCAGCAACGCATGCCTGGGTATTGGCGTCACTTGTCACTCACAGAGCATCGGCCCCGATTCCTGCTACATCCTCACAGCTTATCAGGTGGAAGGCAACCACATCAAGAGTTATGTCCTGGGAATTAAGGGTGTAGACATTCGAGATAATGGTGATTTTATCCACCACTGGGTCCAGAATGTGCTCTCAGAGTTTGTGATGTCGGAGATCAGGACAGTGTATGTCACAGACTGCAAAGTCAATTCCTCTGCGTTCTCCAAGGCAGGCATGTGCTTGCGTTGTTCGGCCTGTGCCTTGAACTCAGTGGTGCAGAGTGTGCTCAACAAGCGAACACTACAGGCCCGCAATATGCACGAAGTGATCGAGCTCCTGAATGTCTGTGAAGATCTGGCAGGATCCACAGGCCTCTCAAAGGAGACCTTTGGCTCCCTGGAAGAGACCTCCCCCCCGCCCTGCTGGAACTCAGTCACCGACTCCCTGTTGCTCGTCCACGAGCGCTATGAGCAGATCTGTGAGTTCTACAGCAGGGCCAAGAAGATGAACCTCATCCAAAACCTGAACAAGCACCTGCTCAGCAACCTGGCAGCTATTTTGGCTCCGGTGAAGCAGGCGGTGATAGAGCTGAGCAACGAGAGCCGGCCCACCTTGCAGCTGGTACTGCCCACCTATGTCAAACTGGAGAAACTGTTCACTTCCAAAGCTAACGATGCTGGCGTGGTCAGCAAACTCTGCCACCTCTTCTTGGAGGCGCTGAAGGAGAACTTCAAAGTTCATTCGGCACACAAGGTAGCCATGATCTTAGACCCTCAGCAGAAGCTGCGGCCCGTCCCACCGTACCAGCATGAAGAGATCATTGGCAAGGTCTGTGAGTTGATCAATGAGGTGAAAGAGTCCTGGGCAGAAGAAACAGAATTTGAACCTTCAACCAAGAAGCCTCGGTCAGCAGGGGAAGCCACAGCAGCTCAGGAAGAAGATTGGTTCGGGAAAAATGAAGTCTATGATTATTTGCAAGAACCTCTCTTCCAGGCCACCCCTGACCTGTTTCAGTACTGGTCATGTGTTACTCAAAAGCATACAAAACTAGCCAAGCTAGCCTTTTGGCTCTTAGCAGTGCCTGCTGTTGGTGCCAGAAGTGAATGTGTAAATATGTGTGAGCAGGCTCTCTTAATCAAAAGGAGACGGCTACTCAGTCCAGAAGACATGAACAAACTCATGTTTTTGAAGTCCAACATGCTTTAAGACTGTCTTTTAATTAAAACAAAACTTTAAAACACTGTTCCAAACAAAGAAAAAAAGAATTTTAAGTTCTAAACACTGTGGACCTCATTATGAATGCCCCTGGAAACCAAGTGCTTTTTTATATATATATAAAAATATAAATATATATAAAATTAAGTTTGAAAGGAAAGCTGAGCACGTGAGAGAGACAGCCCTCTGCCAGGAACGTGCTCCTTTCCCTAGATAGTGTGTGGACTTGACAGACTTTCTGATGTTTTCAAGTGGGCAGACGAATGGGAGGCTGATGTTCTAAAGTCTTCAGGCAGCTGAGATCTAAAGTGACTTGAAGTTTCTTTTGTTTCTCCTCCACCCCACCTTTCCTCTTGTCCCCTGGGCCATCTTGCCATGGATAATCAGACTACATTGAACAGACCAGTTCTGCACTGGACTTTGCTCCTTTGAATAACTGCATGCCTTGAGGGCATTTGTCTGCAGCCTTCTTGACACACAGTGCATGTTATCAGGGCAACTGTGTTTTCTGAGCACCAGTGTCTTTAGAAGTCAGGAACGGAGACTGCAAGGGTTTATTTTACTTTAGTTTTAACCTTTTCATACACTTTTTTTCCAAAAAACCACAAAAGTTACTCTTCTGTCTCCACTCCCAGATTTAACACCTTATCTAATGATTCTAAGTTTGATTTAAACCTAAGAGAAAGGGTTCATGGCAGAACATGGCTGTAACTCTTATATAAGTTTCTTGGATTGCTTTTTTTACAGCACAGTTTGTTCTCTGAATTCCCAGTAGTAATGAGCTTCTCTGAATTTTGGACATCAGGCACTCTCAGACTTGTTCTAGAGTAGCCCATTTGCGATTAAATAATATCCTTATGGGAACCACAGCAGTTGTTTAGATGGCAAAACTACAAAATAGGAAAAGCAAGCAAGCAGTGACAGCACAGAGCCCTGTGGGCCACCAGCAAGCTTGTCAGGGTCTGCCAGCTGCCATTGAGAACCCTTGTACCTAAACCTGTAGTAAAAAAGCTTGTCAACACACACCATTCAAAACAACCTTCACAAGGCCAAGGACAAACCAAGGTGTATGAGTTTTCAGGGGAGCAAAGATCATTAGTTTTGTCAAACTGGGGTTTGAAGGAGGCTTAGAGAAATGCATGGGCTCAATGATCCTTCTGAATGTAAGTGCTCCTGATTGAGTGCAAAGAATATCTTCCCATTTTGTTTGGAATGGTTTCCTCTTGTAGCACGAATGTCTTTTTGATACCTACAGTGCATTACACTACTTGTTATGTTGCTGAATCTTTCTGGCTAGGAAGGCCATGGGCCCTTAAACGTTCACACTTACTGGCTCACCCCAAATGCAATTAGAGATTATAACACAAAAACATCTCAGTCACTCTGCTGGCCATGAGGCCAGTACTCTGCTGTGTCCAGTGCCTGTAGGCACAGTCCATGGGTGACTGGATGGGGTCTCTGCTGTGAGGTTTGGTGCCTCTCAGACAATTCCTAAATTCTGGTGCCAAACAGTTATTTTTTTCATCCCTAGGACTTGTATCCCAGAAGCAAATTGAAGCAAATTCTTACTTTGAAGTAGTCTCTCCCATTCCAGTAGTGTCCCTTGGGGCTGTGGTCACAGTGGCCGCAGAGCAGCATCGGGCTCGTTGCAGGCTGGAGCCCTTCAGCAGCACAGGGGGGTTTCTGGTTGCTGACAACACAGTGTTGAGACTGGGGTCCCCATTGAAGTGCTGCTGTTGGATGGTTGTTAAACCAAGATCCCACCTGCCAAAACCAGGACAGAATAGAAGGTGCAAGTCCCAAAACATGAGAAATATCAAACGCAATCTCTCAGGCTTTGTGTGCAGATGCCTTGAACCTGACAGGCACTGACTGATTCACTGCTGTGGGGCTCAGGCAGGGGAACAGGTTGCATGCTAGAGACCATCCCTAGGTCAGGTGCTCTTTGCACCCAACTCTTACCCTTTTCACCCTAGAAATGGGACCTGCTGTTGGCGTGAGTCTAGCCTTTGGGTTGACCTCTCATCACTGTTGCTGGCATCAGGGCAAAACTTGTCTCCTAAGTATAAGTCTTAGAAGAGAGTCTGAGCCCCACTGGCAGCTGCAGTGCTGGAGGACAAGCTGCAGAGGCTGAGGCACTTGGACATCTTATTTCTCTGGCAGTGGCTTTTGCCAATGGAGGTGTTTTCTTCTTGCTGGTTTTATTTCCTCCCATACAAATCCTGCCTGCCCAGCACCAGCTGGACCTGTGGTAACACATCTGTTTGCATTGACAGTGCAGGAGAAGTCTATAGCAAACAATAAGTAAGTCTCAAACTACAAACAAAAAACCCTAAGTGAGATGCATGCCCATTACAAAGCATTTGTGCTGTGCTGCTGTTCCCACTGCAAAGCACAAGGTATCCTACAGCAGGGACACTTGGGTGGAGGATGAATCCAAAGCAAGATGGGGCTACAGACTGTGTGCCAGACGGCTCAACTGTGGGCAGAAATGGGGACAGGACTTCTTTCTCATAGTAGCACTTCCATCTTTGTGCTTGGTTCACCTGAGAACCACTCACAGGCTCTTTAATGCTCAGGTGCAAACCCCTGAATGTGCAAACCCCTTGTGTTCCTTTGCAATGAAAGCTCCAAACCCCAGCACTGCTTTGCTAAGGGACAGGCTGATAACTTCTGTGGGATTTGTCAGCTCAGGCTTCTTGTGTTGTCTGTCTGCAAGGCATTACGGGTGGGAAAGTGGACAAAGCAGCGTTAGCCCAGTTTTAAAACCCTGGAATTGAGGAGGAGGTAAAACTGCAGTCGTTTGTGTGAGCATTTGGTGCCAGGCTGAGCACAGAGTGAGCTGGTGTGTGCACACAGGAGGGCCACAGCCACCCTTAGCTCCCAGCCCATCTCCCTTCCCCTTCCTACAGTGTGGTTTGGGCATCAGATCTGGAGTTTCCTTGCTGTGACAACCAAAGAGAGGGACTGAGTGGCCCTCTCCCCCATCCTAGTAACTGTTCCCTCTCAGGCAGCTTTGGTTATAGTTGCACTAGTGATGGCTCTTGAGCAAACACACAGCCGTGTCTGGTAGATCAGGTTCTTCCAAAGACTTAGCAGCTGAAAATACAAGGTAAAACCTAAAGCCCTAAAGTGGAGCAATCTGGAAAGGTGGTGAGGAGCTTGCACCCTTCTCCGGGGACTTAGTGGAAGAAGCTGCAGCTTTTAATGAGTCTTAAACATGGTTACAGGGTGTGGAACTCAGAGGAGCTGTTCATGCTGTGTCTGCTCACAGGCTTAACTTCATTAAAAGGGGAGAAGCACATATGCAGCACACCTCTTTATCCTAAATGCCAGGCTTTTGCTCCTATTTCTCTTTTCTGCTCATTGGATTTGCATTGGATTTTGCATAGATACTTCACCCAGGTCTGAATTTTGGAAGCTCTTAATCTTCCAGGTTACTGCAACCCAAACTGTTCTATTGTTTGATTCTGTGGTTGGCTCAGTGGCATGGAGCAGCACTTCTGCTGTGGGAGCATTGCCTTTCCTGTGGTGGGAGATGGAGAGGAGAAAGGTCTCTTTGTTTGGCAGGGGTGTCATGAGGTTCTGCTCCCTTTGAGTTGGAAGGAGAAGTCCTCAGAATTGGGATCATCCTCTGGTGGGTCATGTTGGCAATTTGCCTCCTCCTTGTTTACTCACACTTGGGGAATGTGTTGGGGTACAAATGGTGCATGTGTTCTCCAGGCATTCATTTATTTCTGCTGCTTACTCTGTGCCTGACCTTACAGACTTCTCTTTCTGACTTGTCAGTTTGCTTTGGGAGGGGTTATGATCTACACATGGGGAGAAGATGAACTGTAAAGAATGAAGGGCTTTCCAGGCCTGTCTGAAGATCCCTGTGGATCCTTAAGAAACAGGGATACAACAACAGAGCTCTTCAAAACAGAAGCTGTTTCTGTGTGAGTGCAGTAGCTAGCCAGGGAGTCAGTGGAGAACACAGAGCCCAGATTAGTCTCCTGTCTCTGTCTCTTCTCCCCCTGCCTCCAGCAGTTGTGTTGTGGGTGGCACGATGGGCCTGGTGTCTTGGGTTGGGTTGGTTGCAGATGGAAGTGAACTTCCCTTTAGTCAAAGCTCTGCTCTAAGGAAACTGATTTGGTTGTATCTGAGCTAGTGCAATCTGGAAAACTTCCCGTGAAAGCCGACTGTGGGCTCAGGTTTTGTCTAATTCAGTTGTTACTTGCTGGTTAAAGCAATTTAACTCGGTTTAAGCATCCTCATGAGCTGCCTGCACTGGTTGAACTGCGCTTGCTGGCTGTTCTTCCCTGCTGAGCCGAGAATACATCCAGAAGCAGCTCAGGGAGTCGTGGCCCTTGTGTGAATTTTGCAGCTGAAGTTGTGTCAGATACTTGCACAGCTCAGGAGCAGCTGGGAATAGAGGGGAGACACTTCTGGAAATGGCTTGAGCTCTGAGCTGTGGTATCTGAGTTAACACTGTTCACAGAGATGTCTCAGGGTGGTTGGTTTGCTTTTCTCCAGCTGCTTGCAATAACATGCATGGTTTAACAGGAGAGGAAATGACCACATGCTTGTACTGGGGGATGAGTCCTCTGAGCTATACCCAGTCTGAGGGACCATCTCCACCTTTTGTACTCCCTATAGACAAGCCAGGACGTGGTGTTACACAGGAGCAGGGTGACTGAGACCCTGTGCTGCTGCCTGCATCCAGACAGCTCTGAGCTACTGACAAATCACAAGACAGTAAAAGAGCAGCCAAAAAGTTATTCAGAGGCTGGGAGGAAAGACTCTGATCAATAACTGCGTCTCTCTGGCTAAAGGAGGTGGAGAGGAGCTCCTGGGAGCATCCAGAGGGAGCACACACAGGAAGGGACAAGTTGTTCCCTATGGAATAACTGGGAGTAACGGGAAGAAAATAAACAAAATGACACTAAAAGCAGATTCTAGGAAACCTTTTCATGGAGGAGAAATCCGTTTTATCTGGGAGGAGTCCGGCTCTTGAGCCCTGTCATTTAAAACGAGGCTGTACAGCTCCCTGGAGCATGCTCCTGAAAGCACAAGGCTTCTTTGGGCCTTGCCAAGAGAAAAGAGGCTGGATGTAGAGGTGGGAAATGCTGGTTCTGCGTGATAGGTCCAGGAGGGTTCACAGAACATCTCCCTCCCTGTCCTCCCACCCTTCCCAGCACTCCCAGGTTTCCAGGTTAACAAGGTTTCATAAAGGAGGGAGGGAGCTGGCCACAGGGACAGAGGGGAAAACACCAGTTGAGAAGCAGATGTCAGCCCTTACGGTGGAGGAATCAGGGTGTGGGGAGAGCACTCAACATTTTGCTGCTGCTGCTGTGCATTTTCTGTGCTACACCATGATCTTGAATCTATGGGATCCATTGGGAATGCCCAGAAACCCTGTCTGAGTCACAGTGTTGGGGGGGGGGGGTATTTCTGAAGATGTGGCTCTTTAGCAATAAGAATTCCCTTTTCACAGTGCATGGGACCTGTCCCTGTGCCACAGGTTCCTGCCGCTCTGGGAATGTCAGTCCGGAAAACAGTAAGATCCAGAGAGGTGAAGGCAAGGACAGCTCCACATTGAAAGTGCTGTGGGATCATTTGCTTATGCTAGGCCAGAAATGGTGAACCAATGAGTGTATTGCCCTGAAATCTAATTTTATATGTTTAATATTTGGGGGGTTCTGTTTAATTTTGGTTCCTGTTTAGCTGGTTAGTTGGGTTTTTTACTACTCCTGTTAGAGTCCTTGGGTTTATAACTTGATGGGAGGATTTTGCTCATGTTGGACAATGGTGCCTCCAGTGGACCCTTCGAGGTTTCGTGATCTGTAGGCAGCTGAGGTTGAGTTCTGAATAGCTACTGGAGTCATGGAAATGGCTCACTGATGCACAACATCAAGCACTGACTGAAAGGATTTTTCTCCTTCCCATTGTTGTTCCCCTTGCTGACCCCATCACTGGCAGTGGTCAGCACCTCTTGGTACCAGTGAGCAGCGCAGCCTTAGCGGTAGGAGTATTTCACGGTGGAGTCGATGGGTACAGAAATATCAACCCCTTGCTTTCTACAACCAAAGTTCCTTACAAAGACACTTCCAGCCTCATCAGCCTTGAACGTTCTCGGTGTTCTGGGGGTTCTTGCGTTGGTCTCTGCAGTGTCTGTGGGTGGTATGGGTTGGACTTTCCAGTGGGCTCGGGAGTGGGAGGTGGGATCATTTTCTTGCTATCAATGAAGGACCTTTCCACTCAAAGAAGGAAGGAGCAGCAGTTTTAGGAGCTGTTTTCCACCATCCCTTTAAACTTATTGGGGCTTTAATGTTATTTTATATAAATTATTTAAAAGGAAAACCGGTAGTGGATGAACTGAACCATTTGTGACAGGTGACCAGCCAAGGCTGTAAGCCCAGCAGGGATGCACATCATCCAGACCATGGCTTCCGGTCCACACCGTAGCTGGGAAGTGTCCTGCCAACAACCCCACCCATCAGGGAACCCCTAAAGCTGTTCCTGGGGCACATGTTCCCTTCTCCCCCCTCCTGCTGGGAGCCGAGTTCCTGGTGTTCCACCGAGCAGCCGCGGACCTTCCGTTGTCCCGTCCCTCCTCCCGCAGTGACTCGTGTGTCCCCTTCCCCTGTGTAGCTGCAGATGTTCAAGGCAATACCCCGGGCGCAGGCGCGCGCCTCCGCGTGCGAGCCCCTCCTGTCAGCATCGTGAAAAAAGACAAAAAAAAGAAATAGACAAAAAATATACAAAAAAAAATATCTTTTTTAGGCCAGAGTTTTCTACAGGTATTAATGAATATTTTTCTTAATCCTTATAAGTTTTATGTGTTTAATATTTCTTAATACCGGTAGCATTAATTTATACTTTTGTAGCAACACAATATTTTTATAAACCGCCACCGCTGGCTTTGTCTTCATAAAGGGGAAACGCGGGGCCCTGCCCGCGCGGTACCATGTACTGTATTTAAAAGGTTATCTAATGTCACACTTGCTGTGTTAATAAACAAAACAAAACCTGTTTGAAGTCTCATGTATTGTTGGTGTGGATCAAATGACTCAATAGAGAGCAATATTGCACGGGGTTGAGTTGCTGATTTCATTGTGAGATACGAACGCTTGAGGCCAACTCAAGTTCTGGGTTTTTTTTTTTCTTTATAGGATTTTGTTTCGTTTCTGTTTCGTTTCGGTTTGTGGTTTGTTTTTTTTTTACAGCTCAATAAATTCAGTGCTGTTTGAAACTTAGACTGACGTCAAATGAAAAGGATTCTTAAAGGAAAAAACGAAATCAAGGTGTTTAAATGTTGCTGTTTTTACAAGTCTGTTGCTGTCTGAATGGAAATATTCCACGAGAGAGGAGGAATAGTTCCACTTAGGTTCCAACTGGGCCGAGCGCTCCAGGCCAGAGCTCGGTCCTTTGGAGATCTCTTAGAGACATGTTTCTGCAACATTCTTTTCAGAGTTGATGCCAAGGCAGAAGACAAACTGTAACTGTAAGAAAGCATCCGTTGCTTGAGGATTTTCATGTCAGTGTTGTATTTATGGTTTTACAATAAAACAACCTTTAGGAAAAAAAAGAAAGAAGTCTCCGGGGTTTTCTATTTATCAAGCCCATGAACAGGGCACCAACCAGTGCCGAGGGTCTTGTGACGAGGGAGAACTTGCAGTGACCTGAATTTCTGGTGGAGCTCATCAGCTGTAGAACTCTATGGTGGGCATCTCCCCACTTCCCTTATGCTTCCAGAGCCCCTGGGAGTGTTTACCAGAGCATCTCCTGTCTCACAATTGGGTGCCCATGCAGTGAACCTGCGCCTCTCACCAGTGAGACGTTGCTGTGTAGCAGACATGGACATGGCTGGCTGAAGCAGGGTTTGGTGTGTTGTACCTGGTGCTTGTACCCACACCAGCAGGACAGGTTCAGCTCCGCTGCTCTCACACTGCTATAGGTGTGCAAGCTGATGCTGGTCAGATCGGCTGGACTCACACTTCCACCCTTCTGCCCAGCATGGTCAGGCCCAGCTGCGAGCTTGCTTTCACCCAGGAGAGGCATTTGGGACTGAGCAGGAGCCAAGCGGGCTCAGTCCCCTTGGCAGCTCTTCACGATGCGGAAACACCAAGGGGCTGAGACCCCTTCTCCCAGAGGCTGTATCAGCCTTGACGTGCACCAGGTGCCTGCCAGGGTCACAGAGGTGTGATGGTGAGTGGGACACAGGCAGCTCCACACAGAGGAACACAGCTTTGCTGATGTCTGGAGCTCCAAGACCACGGAGCAGAAATGACCAGGGAATCGTCCCAAGTGGAGCAAGAACATGGGGCAGACCAGGCCCACCACTGGACAATCCAAGGTAGGTTGTTGTCTGTCACCTTTGTTTGATCTGTTGTGGTATCCTTTGGGGTTTTCTAACCTTGCACCATAACCTGCCCCACAGAGAACAAGAAAAAAACCCAAACCTTTGCTTGAGAATCAGGTAATTTGTAGTAAAGCTTTTAGTTGGGTAAACAAAACCCAAAGACATGGAATGATGGCAACTGGAGAATCGCTCTGGGTTAGTGGTCAAGTGTGAAGATAAACCACACTAATAAATACAACTCTCAGGATGTAACAGAATGGCTGTAGCTTTGCAGTAGATCTGATGTAAACGTGATTTCAGCAAGCAGTAAGATCAGATGCTCTCACATCCCAGGTGGGAGTTAGGATTTGGTTGAAGGTCTGAATACTTGAAGTGGATAATAAATGGCCAAAAGGCATAGAGGATGAAGGACAGTGCTCCTAGGCATGCCAGTGTCTCTAAATTGTCCTTTTTGCTAGACCCATTTTAAAGGATAAATGAGTTTGCAAATGGAAACCAGAGGCTTAAGTTAATCCTGTCTTATTTCCTGGTTTGCCAGCTTCTGTCTTATGAGGACACAACCACTTCAACCTTAGTAATAAACAGTAGCTCAGGACTCTGGCTCTGATGGAGATATCTCAGAGTTGCCTCTAAAATCAGGACTGATTAATTTAAAAGCAAATTTAACCATCTCTGATCTTCAGCAATTTGCCTACCTTGGAGTTCCACTGATCCTGAGATCCTGTCTGTGGGAACACAGTGAGAAGCAGGGAGCATCAGCCCCGTATTTCAGTACTTGTGTGTGTGGTGTCCATGTGCCCTTGAAGGTGTGGACGAACAGAACATCCTGACCCCTGCCATGGCACACAACATCCATGTCCTGTTAGCTGCAATTTGTGCCCCTTGCTCCTCCATCTCCCGCCTCCACAAGGTGATGCTCGGCTGCTCCCTAAGGAATGGGGCTCTGGGAGACAAGGGGAGTTCCACTGCCCCCAGGGGTGTGAACAGCGCAGGCCCAGAGCTCAACCAGGAGTCCAGGTCATTGGGCAAGCCCAGGGGGATGAGGCAGGGCTGAGGCCAATCTGCAGCTCAGGGCTGGTATCTGGTGAGGGTGGCCCAGGTCAGACACAGCCCAGCAATCGGTGGTCAGGTCCATGGTGATGGGACAGGGTGGAAGTGGAGCTGGGAAGTCTGTGGTCAGAGCTCAGATCTGGTCATGGGCACATCTGCAGCTAAGCTGGAGACTTCCTCCAGCTCTGGACAGGGACTGAAGGTCCAGAACTGAGCAGAAAAGGGGCCCTGGGGCCATAGGCCGGGAGTAGATGAACCCCACGGGTGAGGCTGGTCAGGGCCACTAAGATGTAGAGGCTCAGACTGAGCTGGGCAATGCTCCTTGTCCAAGCTCCTGCTGTGTCCTCTAGTTCCCTGTTGGAGATTCCCTGTGGCCCCTCAAGCAGGACAGCAGGGCCCAGCTGCAGAATCACTTCTCCCAGGCAAGGAGACCCACAAAACAGTGAAGAACAACCCAAGAACAGGAGAGCAGCTCCTAGTGAGCCAGTGACAGGGTGATAGCGAGGTGTGAACGGGGAGGGCCCAGCTTGTAGTAGGTGACCAGGGTGGACGATGGGCTCTGCACTGGCACAGGGCTGGGGGGACACATTCCTGCTCCCAGTCCAGGTCAGTGGTGAAGAAGGAAGCTCGAGCCTCAGTAGAGAGCAGAATTGGCGCTGGTGGGCACACAGCGTGTGAGGGTGGCAGCTCCCAGCACCTTGGAGACCTCCTGGATAGGAGCATTTGCTCTTGCTGGCTCTTGGCACAGAGTAACTGCAGGGTCCTGCAACCTGTACAACACAGACTCTGCCTATGGGGATTGCAGGATTTAGCCCTTTAATACAGAGTGTGCAGACACAAAGCACAGCAGAATCTAGACCAGGGTTTGTCAGACTTGCAGCCAGTGTTCATGTGTTAGCTCCGCTTCTGAGCACAGTGACAGTGACAGTCTTACCATGAGAGAGCTTTAACAGCCAACCATGTACCCAGGGTATTGCTGGAATTCAGGGGCTACCACAGCAGGATCTTATTCACATCCTTGACCTGCAGAGTTGTGGTCAAAGTGATTTGGGCACCAGGATAGACCCCCTTCTTCACAGTTAGGTGCACTAGTTCCATGAGGAATTGACTCATGCAAGAGCTCAGTAGGTGTGTGGTAGCTGACTGGTATGGTAAGGGCATGGTGGGCAGCTAAAACCCACACTGCCCTGTCTGCTGCCAGAGAAGGAAGATGTTCTATGTCTGTGGGCTTTGCAGTCACACCTCTGATGCCATGCAGTCATCAGCCAAGGCTCTCCTGGAGACCTGAAGTCTGTTCCAGCTAAGGTGATGTTGCAGAATCACAGAATCCCAGCCTGGTTTGTATTGGAAATTATTTTAAAGCTCCTCCAGCTCCAACCCCTGCCACAGGCAGGGACCCCTTCCACTGCAGCAGCTGCTCCAAGCCCCTGTGTCCAACCTGGCCCTGAGCACTGCCAGGGATGGGGCAGCCACAGCTTCTCTGGGCACCCTGTGCCAGCACCTCAGCACCCTCACAGGGAAGAGCTTCTGCCTAAGAGCTCATCTCATTCTCCCCTCAGCAGGTTAAAGCAACACTGGGCCTGCCTGGGAAAAGACACGTCAGTCATAAAAGACCACAAGAAAAGCTCTTCATGTAGCTACTCAAAATGACAGCAGCAGCGAAAGAAAAGGGCATTTTAAAGGCAGCTCTGGCAACTTTAAGCTCACACTCAGTTCATACATTGTAGCACAGGTACAAGAGCAAGCAGATTACACCCTTTGAGCTTTGGTGCCCTGAGCATGGAAGATAGAAGAGGCTCATCAAGGCTCAGGCTCTGCTCCCCGTTCCAGTACCAATATTGGTTACACCAATCACTGCTGCCCAGCACTGCTGCCACCAGGGAGGGTGGGCAGGAGGCACCCGAGAGCCTCTGGCCACAGTGGGCAGCAGGGTCCTCACCACTCCAGGTCCTTCGGCGCAGGGGGCCTTGTGTTCTTCTCACTGTAGAACTGGGAATACCAGCGCCGGTGCTTCTGGATGCTGGAGTCCTCCCTGATGAGTAGTGGCTTGGGCAGGTACTGTTTGTTATTCCAGATGGTTATATCCCGCTCAAACTGGGGGGAAAAGAATGGTCTCGGTCAGGGGGTGATGCTGAACTACCTCGCAGTAGTTCAGACCACTTCCTAGTTCTGCGTGAGCTACCTGCACATTGTGTTGACTTCTCCCAAATGACCAGCGTGCGCCTGCTCATGGTATCTGTAACTGGTAGTGCTACAGCACTGTCTGCACTCTCAGCCAATACTCAACCCATTACGGCTCCGAAACAAGAATCCATTTTCAGCTTAGACTGGCCCCATTGTACCCGAAGTTCCAGGCAACCAGGGCATTACAAACTGAGCATCTGCATCTTAAACACTGCTCAGACACGGAGTAAGATTATGCAGTTTTGCTTTGTGAAGAAGTCTGCAGAAATAAGTGAGGCTCATTCACATTAGTAGGATGCAAAACATTGAGCCAGCATTTATACAGCGTGAGCCTTAGCTCAGCTAAGTTTGACCTGGGGTAGGTTTTTTGGCATCTGAAATCATCTTTTGGCAATTTTTACTGTAGTACCAGTGAAACCCTCTCTGGTTTGAAGGAGGAGGCCCATGTTTGACCTGAATCCGACAAGCCATCCCAACCGAGGTATTGAATTAGAGAGCTCCAGAATGACCTCCCATCACTTCCATGAATCCCTGTGATAAAGGACCTGAAAAAACTCTGTGAGGAGGGGTAGGAGTTGTCAAATCTCATGATAATTTAGCAATAGGAGTATTTCTTGGCACGGTTCTCATCAAAGGAGATAGGATAATCTTACAGCACCTTCCTGGTATGCTGGATGCAGTTACTAGTTCCCTTGAAGGCTTCCTGCAGCCTGGGACAGGCTGCCCAATCCTTGTGCCCCAGTTCCCCATCCACAGGAGAGGGACAGCACCTCTCTGCCACCCTCAACAGGTAACCCACTGCAGGGACCCTCTTTACTAAACCTCCCCTTTCATTTTTGGGACTACCAAAAATTAAAGCTCAAACCAAGCTCTGAAAGGAACTTGCCCACAAGTGCTTTGCCACGTGTATTTGAGCCCACTTCAGTAACTGCTCTTCATTCTCACAGTTCTTGGCCACCAAGCTCCAGGGAGCCACCTTTGGCCGCTGTTCTTCAGAGGCTTTACCTGGATGCACTCTGCTCTCAGGATGAACTTGGGGATTATGGCTGGAATGTTCTTCTGGTAGTAGATTTTGTGGACCACATTCTGCAGGAGAGGCTCCAGGGGTGTCACTGTCTGCAGGATGATCCCACGGCCCAAGAAAGTGTGTTCAAAGAGCAGGAAAACCAGTCCTGGCCCTACCTGCAGAGCAACAGAGCATCCTCAAGGAAAAGCCCCCAGTGTCCAGCCCTCTGGTACAGCAACTACCATAGCTTCAGACCTGCCTGAGATGTCTCCCAGGCTGTGCTCAAGTCTCCCTTTACTCTGCCTTTTCACCAGATAATAGGCACAAAGCCAATGCTATGCCTCAGGATGCACAGAACACTTACTATTTGTTGGTGCTCCCCAGGTCAGGGCAGATCCAGCAGAGCCAGGCAGCCCGCATTGGCCTGGGTCACCTATGGACGTGTCCAGGCTGGGTGCCTTTACTGTGGGTCCATGGGAATTCAGGAGGGTTTCCAGTGCTTGACTGATTTCCCCAAATTTAAACTCTAATCTTGCAGGAAATGCTTCCAAGTTTTCACTTGGTCTTGTTCATCACTGAATTACCTTCAGGTCATGAGCAGCCTTATTGAATTGTTGGCACCAGTCCTGGGCTCTGATCTCAATAACAGCAGTTGCAATACAGTGTGCAGGTAATACAACATCCCTGCTCCTACTCTGGCTTTTTCCTTTGCAGCTACAACAGTCACTTCAGTTTTAGCTGAAACCAGGTTCAGCTTTCTATCTGGCATGACATGAAGTACTTGTTCTGTGCTCTCTGATGTGCATGCAGACATGCAGCTGCGTGGTCATACTTGTTTCTTTGAAGGAGTGCAGAAATTGTTGAGGTTTTTGGCTACTTCATTTACTACTTTAATGTCTGGTTGTGCACACTCTTTGTAAGGTTATTTTAATGTTTTTTGTTTTCTCCTGTTCATCGATATCAGTGCTAAATAGCACAGATCAAGGAATTGACCATACAGTCAACGTCCACTTCATGATAATTCCCTAATTACAGTGAGATTCATCTCTTATCAAAGTTTTGTACCATGGTTTGTTTTGTATTGTTCTGAGTTTGTAATACAGAATCACAGAGTGGTTTGGGTTGGAAAGGACCTGAAGATCATCTGGTTCCAATCCCCTGCTATGGGCACATACACCTTCCTTTGGGCCCCTTCCAACCCAAGCTGGTCTGTGACTCTGAGCTGTGACATCATGGTAGGAAGGTCCCTCAGGATTGTCACCAGGGTCTGCTCAGGTACCAGCTTTTTCTTATTCCCATCTTTTGTGAGCACAGCAGTCCTTATGAACCCCCCCTTTCTCCATCCTGCCCAGCAGTGGAGCAGCCCCAGTGCCTGTGTGTAGTTTTTGGACTGTGCATCTATGCATATGGTAGGAAAGGCGACTCTGGGCAGGACAGGCAAGGACTCAGCCTTTCAGGTGACAAAACCCCTTAGCATGGGACATACCTGCCTGGCTGAAACTGTCAAATCCATCAGGGAGAAATGCTTCCCAAAAAAGGTTGCAGTGTGTTGCAGCAGCATCCGGGAGCAATGCTTGTTGGGCTCTGGCTCCGGCCACCACTCTGCCTGGAGGGATGGAGAAAGATCAGCTCAGCGCAAGCGATAGGGTACACTAGCAGAGAAATGGTGACAAGAGCTGGCTGTGAAGACCATCTAGAGATGAGTAGAGATGAGGGAGTGCAGCAAAAACTCCCAGACACAAGAAAGAGACTGGACCTGAAGATTAAGCATTGCAGCAGAGGAGGTGAGGTGGGACTGGTGCTTTAAAACAGAAATGGGGCCTGGTTTGAAAGACTTGACCTCCTCATGGCTTAGAGGAGAGCTGGAGTCTTACCTTCCAGTTGTGCTTCATAAAATCCCACAGCTTGGACCTCGTGTATCTCAGGTCAGATCCGCCCAGAATGGCTGGTCCATGGAGGAAAGCCAGGTGAGCCGAGTCAGCTGCATTCTCTGGGATTTCCTGCCAAGGGGAATAAGTTGTCGTTGGCAAGAGCTGACCTGGGTGGGAGCTGCCTGTACTTGACAGCAGCAGGGTGACCACAGCACAGGGCAGGGCATACTGCCCCAGGCACAGCAGAGATGCTCTCAGGGACATGGAGCGGTGAGAAGCAACCAAGTGTGTGGAGGAAGAGGCCTCAGCACAGATTGAGCTTAAAATGAACCCTGAATTTTCAGAGCTTCATGTTCAAATTATTCCTATACACCAGTCAAGAACTGGTCCCAAAGAAGTCTATGCTTGTTAACTTCTGAGGCAGTTGGGACTCCAGTTAAACCCCTCCTTTACCCCTGTAATAATTGGAAGGAATAAAACATTTTTGTGTATGTGCTTCCAAAGTAGCTTTCACATACTCTTAAAGCTCCCAGCCCCATCAACCTGCTCATAATATGGCACTTCTTGAGAAGTTTTAACTGCTGTATTAGTCAAATACAGCAGCTTCCCACTAGCTTTGCAAGTAGCACAGACTGGCCACAGCTGAGACCTGCCTTCAGTGGCCTGCACTGAAAGCAGGCATGAAACAAATACTACTATCCCATCAATCTCCCAGACTCTCCCTGCCTCTCACATCTCTACACACTCCCAGAGCTGTATCTCCTGTGCCTATTGCACCTTCACTTCTTCAAATCTCCCCATTCCTTTCTCACCCACTCACCTCAGTCATGATGTAGTCAGCAGGCAGGCGCTGCCTCAGAGAGGAACGCACTCTGGATGAAGGGTCTTTTTTGTCACTGAGTTTTATACACAGAAGTGTTCTGCTCAGTGGAAAGCACATGAAAACCTCCCAGGGACCTCCAGGGATTGCCCAGCTTCAAACCTGCCACTGCCTCCCACTGCTCCCCATCTGCGGCTGCCCCTGCAGGACCCGCCTGTGGACCCTTCCATTAAATACCACACACCAGTTCCCTTTTTCCACCTGATTTCCACTGAAGGGTAATGGAGACAAGAATCACTTTGTTCTCCATGGCACATTTCTCAGCATATGATGGTACTTATGAAGATTAACAGCAAAGTAACTGCATTCCCATTTCAGTGAGTGATGAGCTCAAAAGCCTCCTGACAGTAAGTGCCACAGTTGGGAGAGAATCTTTTTTAAAATTACATCAGTTATAAGTCAAAGCAAATTAACAGATTCCTTTTAAGTACCCAGAACATCTGCTCCCTGCTTGAGAAGCTCACAAACCGTGTTTGGGGAACATATGCCATAATCTCGGTATGGCACAGGGTGTATTTCTAGGACTGAGCTCTGCCAGTAGCAGTGATGACACTGAGTGCAGGCAGGGCCTGGTTAATTCATGGATCATGAAATGGTTTGTGTTGGAAGGGACCTTAAAGCTCATCCAGCTCCAACCCCTGCCACGGGCAGGGACATCTTCCACTGGAGCAGCTGCTCCAAGCTCCTGTGTCCAACCTGGCCTTGAACACTGCCACGGATGGGGCAGCCACAGCTTCTCTGGGCACCCTGTGCCAGCGCCTCAGCACCCTCACAGGGAACAGCTTCTGCCTAAGAGCTCAGCTCAGTCTCCCCTCAGGCAGGTTCAAGCCATTCCCCTTGGCCTGTCCCTACAGGCCCTTGTCCCAAGCCCCTCTCCAGCTTTCCTACAGCCCCTTTAGGCACTGGAGCTGCTCTCAGGTCTCCCCTTCCAGAGCCTTCTCTTGTCCAGGCTACCCCAGCCCAGCTCTCTCAGCCTGGGAGGAGATGCTCCTGAACTGGTTTATGGGAGAGGACCCAAGCATGGACCATGGACATTCTCCACAGAAGAACCAGGCTCCCTACCTGGATGTGTGCATCAACAAAGTGCTCCGTCTGCCCACGGAACACCCACTCCTTGGTGATGATCTCACGCTGCTCAGGCACTGCCCACGTGGGCCTGAGCCCCTCGCAGTGATACCAGACCAGCAGCATCCCATTCACCTCGCAGCACGGCCATGTCCGGACCCTCGCCAAGTCTGGCACTGGGGAGCACAGAAAAGACTCAGTTAAAAGCAGCATTTCCAAAGCTGATGCTGGCACTAAGGGTCACCTTGTCCTCAGCCATGGCTCAGAGGTTATCTTTATGGGAGAAAGTCATGTGGCACAGTCTCTCTTGTGAGACTTTTCCAGCTTCCAGGCTGCTGAAGAATGACAGCAGCCTCTACAATTCCCAGGTGAGTTTGCTTACATCACTTTTATTTCAGTTGCTCTTTTCGTGAGCTTTCAAAACTCACGAAGTTTGATAAAGGAAGAAGCAGGGCAGGCAGCTCTGCAGCCTCCTGCACTGCTCTTAAAACTGTTCAAATCAGTAAATGCCTCCTGCATCGATGGACCCTCCTCAAGTTTCTAAGAGCTAAAAGGAGATGCTTTTAATTAGAGGTGTGCAGAGAGTAAAAGGTGTCTCTACCTCTTAAGTCATTCTCTGTTACAATACTGCAGTATAATGTGTTGCTTTAAGAACGGATCTGCTCTGTCCAGTGACATGAATTTTGGTGTTTATATTTACCCAGTTGTCAAAAAATTGAGTTTCTACTGGATTGAAGGGCTTTTGTCTTCATGGCTTTCTGGTTTGCAAACAAACAAGTGCAGAGGAAAGTGCTTCCTTATTATTCAGCCTTATACAGTCACATTGGTGGTGAAATAACAGGAGAAATTATATTTCTCTTTCAGTCAATGAATATCAGAGGGAGCAGGAGGAGATCATCACCGTGATTTCTGACTGAGAAAATCTTGTACTTTGGGTGAGATGCAACTCATTAAATTGTGAAAAGGACGTCACCTGCCTCATGTAGTCCTTGAATCCCAGACTGGTTTGTGTTGGAAGGGACCTTAAAGCTCCTCCAGCTCCAACCCCTGCCACAGGCAGGGACCCCTTCCACTGGAGCAGCTTGCTTCAAGCCCCTGGGTCCAACCTGCCCTTGAACACTGCCACGGATGGGGCAGCCACAGCTTCTCTGGGCACCCTGTGCCAGCGCCTCAGCACCCTCACAGGGAACAGCTTCTGCCTAAGAGCTCAGCTCAGTCTCCCCTTGGGCAGGTTCAAGCCATTCCCCTTGGCCTGTCCCTACAGGCCCTTGTCCCAAGCCCCTCTCCAGCTTTCCTGCAGCCCCTTTAGGCACTGGAGCTCCTCTCAGGTCTCCCCTTCAGGAGCCTTCTCTTGTCCAGGCTGCCCCAGCCCAGCTCTCTCAGCCTGGCTCCAGAGCAGAGCTGCTGCAGCCCTTGCAGCATCTCCATGGCCTCCTCTGGCCTCGCTCCAACATCATTTAGATTAGAAATCATCTTTAAGCTCATCCAGTCCAACCATTGCCCAGCCCTGCCAAGGCCACCCCTAACCCATGGCACTGAGGCCTCATCTCCACGCTGTGTGAACACTTGCAGGGATGGTGCCTGCAGCCCTGCCCTGGGCAGCCTGTTCCAATGCCTGAGCACCCTCTGGGGCAGGAATTGTTCCTCAGCTCCATCTAAACCTGCCCTGGTGCAGCTTGAGGCCGTTTCCTCTTGTCCCATCCCTTGTTCCTTGGGAGCAGAGCCCAGCCCCTCCTGGCTCCATCCTCCTGTCAGGCACTTGTAGGGAGCCATCAGGTGTCTCCTGAGCCTCGTTTTTTTCAGGCTGAGCACCCCAAGTTCCATCTGCTGCTCCTCACAGGACTTGTGCTCTGGACCCTTCCCCAGCTCCATCTGGCAGCACACTGAGATCTGTGGCTCTCCTTCACTGTCGGTCCCCTGCAAGCCTAGTGCTGGGGGAGCTGCACATCTGAGTCTCCAAAATCTTTCTCCATCACAGTGACCTGCACAAGCACAGGTGGCTTTTATATTTGTTTAAATCACCCTGACACATTTGTTTGTGTGGGAGCAGGGCAGCTCTGTGCAGTTTTGTTCATTCAATAGCTGTGCGTAACAATGACTTTGAATACAGATGTTTCAGATGAAACTGCATCTTGGCAAACCCTTGAGTATGTCCAGAACATTCACTCTCATTTTGTGCTGGAACTCATCATTGCTTATTGCTTGGAACCAAATTTTCACTTCCATGAAGCTCTTGATTTAAGTACACACGGGGAAAAAAGACAGTATTAATACTCTGTCTGAAAATAACACACAAAACCCCAGGAATTGCTGTTTGGCACAACTATAAATTGTTTACCTTATCCATATATATGCCACGTTTCTGTCACTTTGGGAAAAACAGTCTGTTTAGTAGAAAGACTGACTTTTGCTGCACTCAATGTTTTCATTGCCATCCCAATCAATCCCAGTCAGAGAAAGCTGAACTTCCCAAGAAAATAACTAAGACAAAATAACAAGCCAAATTCAAGGTTAGTTTTCTGGTTTCAGCAACATCTACAATTGGTGATTTAAACTACTTGGTGCAGCCAGATCAGCTAATTGTTACACATGAACTTTAAGTCAGACATTAAGTAAGACATTCTTCCTACACAGTCAACACAAAACATATCTGAAAGGTTTGTGATGAGCTTTCCTGGATTCCAACCAAAAGTTCCCTTCAAGCCTTAAAAGGAGACAAAACTGTCATTGAGAGGCCATTCTGTCATGCTAACGTGACACATTTAAGCACTGATGTGATACAAGTTGTCACTATAGAGCACAGAATGATACCTGAACCCCAGTAATTCCTCAGGATCCATCCCTGCTGCTGCAATGGCTCACTCAAGAGTTAAAAAGCTTCTTTTACACCCTGACTGCTGAACTCAAGAGTTGTGGGACTGTCAAAGTCAAGACAGGTGGTTATTTAACTGAAGAGCCAGCTATCTTCTTCCATAGGAAAGGCCTATTCCATAATGAAACATTATGCCCCAACATAGACAGCTCAGGAGGAAACAAGGTGCTGTATGAAATAGGGGAGCAGGATGAAGGGGGAGTTATTATAAAGATCACTTTCCCTTTTGATGAGGGCACACTGGACACTCATGGTTCCGCAGATCTTGGTGATGCTCCCTCACCTTTTCCAGCATAGGGGATGCTGGTGCATTTTCCATCTTCTCCCCGAAAGCGCCAGCCATGGAACGGGCACTCGATGCAGTTGCCCACAACGCGGCCACCAGCAGCCAGGTTGGCTCCAAGGTGAGGACAGTAAGCATCCACCACAAAGGCCTGGCCATCCTGGGTGCGAAACGCAGCGAGCTGTTCTCCTGCAGAAACAGGGGAGGGTGCGAGTGTAAAAACGCTGTTCCTGCATGAGGGGAACCAGGGAAGAGCTGTGGCCAGCAGGTCGAGGAGGTGATTCCTCCCCCTCTATTCAACCCTGGTGAGGCCACATCTGAAGTACTATGTCCAGTTCTGGGCTTCTCAGAACAAGAAAGACAAGGAGCTGCTGGAGATGGTCCAGCAGAGACCAACAAGGAGATCAGGGACCTGAAGCTTCTCTCTTATGAAGAGAGATTGCAGGAGCTGGGCCTGGTTAGTCTGAAGAAGAGCAGCCTGAGAGGGGACCCCGTCAATGCAGATAGATCAGTATCTCAAAGGCGGGTGCCAGGAGGATGGTGCAGCCTCTTTCAGTGGTGCCCAGCAACAGGATGAGGAGCAATGACCATAAACTAAAACATGAGAAGTGTCACCTCAACATGAGGAAGAACTTTCCTTTGAGGGTGGCAGAGCCCTGGCACAGGCTGCCCAGGGGGGTTATGGAGTCTCACTCTCTGGAGACATCCCAAACCCACCATGGACATGCTCCTGTGTGACCTGCTCTGCGTGGCCCTGCCCTGGCAGATGGTTGCACTAATGATCCCAGAGGTCCCTTCAACTTTAATGATGTCAGGATGCTCTGAAGACACACTGGCCCCTGCACAGGCAGCACCTACCGGTGCTCTGACCCAACACTGCAGGTATCTGCCTGTGCAAAGGCATGCAGAAACATCCTGCTGAAGATGAATGCTGGAGGGTTTCTGTCAGACAGAAATAACCGGAGAGGTTCTTTAACCACGAGGTGGCACCAGGCAGCTGCCAACCAGGACGGAAAGGGCTGTGCAAAACTGGGGTGGCAGCTGCTGCGGCAAATGCCCATGGTGTGGTGGCCATCAGCTCGCTGCCGGGTTTAAGAGCCATCCCCGAGGGGTGAAGCGCCCTTCACCCGTGTCCCCAGGGGCTGCTGTAGCACAGAAACATCCCAGCCGAAGGGCATCACCTTGTTCCAGCCTGGGGAAGCATAATTTCTCCTGATCATCACTAAACTCTCATAGCTTTAACCCTCGGGGCTTTGGGTTTTGAGTTCTTGGAGCCAGTTTCAGCCGCAGGATAAAAAGTACCCTCACAAAAATGCTTAAAGATTTAGGATGCTTCCTAAACTAAGGGAGAGATACACAGAGAAGAGCAATGCCTGCAATTAAGAACTCAATTCCCATCCCTTTGCCAGCAAAGCATTGAGGAGAGTGCATGGGCTCCTGTATTTCAGGGTTCACTGGGAATGGTAGCTGGAAGGAGAAGCCCTTCACCTGTTTGCTCTTGAACCGCTTGAGTTCTTGCTCTTGAGCCATCCACACCTCAGCACAACAGCAAATTCCTTCCTCGGGCAGGGGCTGCAGGGCGCTGTGACCCAGAGCACGGACATCTCCCTGGGAAAAGGGAGTTTTGTGGTGATGCACAGGGAGCCCCTGACCCTGTTCCATGCAGGGAATGGAGAACTGGTGCTGGAGGAGCTGGGCCTGCATTGCCCCAGCACTCAGACTTGCTTTTCTCTATCACTGGGACTGATTCCCTGTGCTTGGTGAGGTTTGCCAGGCTGGGATCTGTCCCTGCTCAGTTCTGAGATCACCTTCTTCCCCTCTGCCCCAGGGCAGCACTGCCAGTAGAGGGCTGGAGCTATAGATCTGGTCACGGCAGTGCTCCAACCAGCTGTGCAAGGCAACCACAGCTGGATGACATTGCCGCAGGATCACCTAAAGGAATGCTCTTCCTGCAGGGACGGAAGAGATGCCAGACTCCTTCCTGGCCTGGCACACTGCTGCTCTGGGGGTGCTGCAGCCCTGCCAGCACCCAAAGCCCTGCCAGCAGATGCAAGGAGAAAGGCTGCTTATTGGTGACCTGTCCTGAAGGCAAAGCCAGACCTGCTTCAGTGTCTCCACAAGCCTTGTCCTCCTTGGAAGGGGACATGGCTGGTCTGGGAGCTCAGAAGCACTTGGGGGCTGTTCACACACGTGGCCACTCAGTTGAAGGCCAGGTCCTCTCTTCCATACTGTGCTTCAGGTTATGCATGTAAGTATTCAGATTTCATAGCTTCTGAAATCTGCTCCATATAGCAGTTGCTGTAACTTAAAGCTCAGCTAGTGGGAAATAAGAGCAAACTAAACTGGGAGCCAAGTTCTGTGATTTCCTGTGCAGCCACACTGCCGACAAGTGACACTGGGAGCTATCCCACCCACAACCACTTTCCTTTCCAATTTCCAGTGAAGGAATCAACTTCCTTGACTGAAGTTCTGTGGTCTGGGCAAAGAAAAGAAAACCCTGCAATCTTTCCAGCCTTTCCTTTCTAGAAGGACTATTTCTGATACCTGGAACAAATGAGCTGTTCTCCAGTGCCTGGAGATCCCTCCTTACCAGAACACCTGGCTCTGTTACCCCTGCAGGCTTTCTGGAAGGCTCCACACCTCTGCTGGCAGCAGGCACAAGGGAGTGGAGGCACCTGAGGTGCTGGTCCTTCCCCCTGCCCCAGGTAACAGGGATTCATTCTGAAGCATCAGCATTTTGTTCAGTCTCTAACATGCCTCTCTACCTGACCTGAGGGGGAAGGCAGGGAAAAGGTTTCTGCCTGTGTTACACGTTCCCCAGGAATAGCAGCAGTGTGGAAACATAGAGGAGCAGCCTTGGACGGGGCAGACCAGAGCATTGCAGCTACAGCACTCGCAGCAGGGCACCAAGAAGCAGCATTTCAGCCTTGTGCTTCACCCACCAGATTTAAGACTAATTTATCCCAAGAAGGTGCCACCTCTGGACCTTTCCTTTGTGCAGGCAGGCTGGAGCTCTTCTGCCTTGAAGGTCTGAAGCAGTGCTCATGGGCAAGGGTCTGGCCACACTCCTGGGCTGTCCAAGAACCTCACCCAGGGCTCCTGAGTGAGCACTGCTTTTGCCTCCTGCCTTTGCACTCTGGAGCCAGCAGAGCCAGAGGAGATGCTGATCTTTGCTCTGGTTGTGCCTCAAATCTCATGTGTCTCCACTTGGAAGGACGGCATCCTGGCCTAAGATACATGAAAATTCTGTTGCAGGTGAACGTTAGAACATTAACAGCCTCATACTGATGGTTTCTTACTAAATTAGGCTATTTATTTTATGGAAAATAAGCAGCAATTGTAGAAAGAATACGATATAACACACCCCAAGGCCACCTTGTTGCCTGGGGAGGCAGTGAGATGCTCTGGTGTCCCAGAGCAAGAAGCCAAGACAGGGAAGCCCTGCACACTCTTGAAGACCCTGTGCCATGATGTCCCCAGCGCCCCACTGGGGTAATCAGAGCCCCTGAAAAGGCCCAGACTGTGACACTCTTGGTGCTCCTATGTTGGTGCTGGCGGGGCTGCCCTGGCAGCGATGCTCAGGCAGAGTTGTGGCATTGCCACAGGAGAGCCGCCAGGCAGGGATGTCCTGGGAGGGATGTCCTGCACACAGAGTGCAGGTGAGGATACCCATGTGAGGATGTGCCAGTGGGGGTGTGTGGGCAGGGATGACCCAGCTCCCCAGCAGGAATACCAGAGCAGGGATGCCCGGGTACATGCCCTGATGCCCTGGCGGGGATGTCCTGGTGCAGACACCGGCTGGGCGGGATGTGCCAGCGCTGCGCCGGATGCCTCGTGCGCAGGCAGGGATGCCCGGTGCCCCAGCCCCGTTCCCGGGGGATGTGTGCCGTACCCCGCACTCCGCCCAGCTCCCGCCCCCCTGCCCTGGGGGTGATGCGGTGCCGGGCACTCACCGAGCAGGGCGAGGCTGCGGGCGGCGCCGCGGGGCAGCTGCTCCGAGTCGAGCAGCCGGTACCAGCCGTTGGGGAAGGGCGGCGGCGGGGCACCGGGGCGGCGGGCGCGGCGGGCGCGGCTCAGCCCGGGGCATGGCACGTACCCCACCCGCCCGGGACCGCGCCGCAGCGACAGCGGCCGGGAGCAGCCCAGCAGGAGCAGCACAACGAGGAGGAGGAGAAGGAGGAGGAAGAGCAGCGCCCCTCGCCCCGGCCCCGCAGCCAGCAGCGCCGCACCGCACCACCCGCTCCCCATAGCGCAGCCGGTGCCGCCGCCGCCACCCCTTATAGAGCGGCCGGGGAGGTGCCCCATGGGAGAGGGGGGGCGGGGACACAGCCGACACCCCACAGGGGATCTCCCCTGGAATGCAGCCGGGAACACCCGGAGGGGACGCGCTGCTCTGCCCCGGGGATCGGAGGGGCGGAGGGAAGCGGTTGCTTTATCGGGGGCAAGAGGGTTGAATGGGGGAGTCCAGCTGCAGCCTCCTAGGGCAGTTACCTCGGGGGTGCAGCATACAGGGCTCTTCTGTACACAGTGAAAAGGCAACGAGCACAAGCTGCAGCAGAGGGAACTCCACTTGCACATAGGGAAAAATGATCACAGAATCCCAGAGTGGTTTGGCTCCTCCAGCTCCAACCCCTTCCACAGTCAGGGACACCTTCCACTGGAGCAGCTTGCTCCAAACCTCTGTGTCCAACCTGGCCTTGAACACTGCCAGCACCTCAGCACCCTCACAGGGAAGAACTTCTTTCAGAGAGGATAAACCATGGCAAAGCTAAGGCTGGGCTGTTGGGGCATGCCAGCTGGCTGGAAAAGTGATGCAGAAAAGTAGCACTTGATTTGCACAGGTTCATCTCCTGCCATGGAGACGTAGTCAGAAATTTCTATGAGAAGCAGCAACCCAAGATACCCACTGTAGAGCTGAGAAACTGAGAACTGCGAAGTACACAGACGTGGGACTGTGGCTGAAGCAAAGGGAGCGACTTGAAAGAGCGAGTTCAGACAGGGTGAACTTCTTGAAGGCTTTGAGTAAAGTTTGGGTAAATATTTACATGACCTATTGGAAACCTGTTGTAGAGGAAGAATGCCAATGTAGTTACGCAGGAGACTGGATACAACAGTTGGGAGTAAACAGACATCCCTCGCAGAGGGGCAGGCTGTGAGTCCTGTCTGAACGGGAAGAAAGCTGCAACTCTGGCAAGTGAAGGGAAGGGCATGGAGATGCTCTGGGGGTATACCCGCAGACCCTTAGAGCAGCTTTCAGTGCCTGAAAGGTGAACAGCCTGTCTCAGTTTGCTTCCGCTAAGTGAAGAGAACCCCAAAAAGCAAGTGATTTCAAGTACTGAAGCAGAGCCCAGCATTATCTCTTGATATAAGGGATTAGTACAATCCTGCCCTATGCCTCTGAGGGGCTGGAGGGAGACCATGGCCCATGGCTGTGGATTTCATCCCCTCCCTCCAGACTGACACCAAAGGCATCAGGGCCCAGCAGAACTGGTAGGGAAAGGTGAGGTGAGCAGCAGGACAGGTAAGAAAAGGAAGCATGGAGAGCATAGCAATGCCAGATGCTTTCTGTCATGCTCAGGAGTCTGAGGAAGGTTTCTGGGTGCAGAGCAGAGCCTTCTGATCCTGAGGGTCTGCTGCTGGCCCAGCTCCTTTGGCTGTCTCAAGCATCACCCACAGGGCGGCTTCTTGGCTTGTGTGCAGAAGGCCTGGGAGCTGCTGGCCTGCTTCCGAGGGCACCGGGCCCTACCGTGGGCAGCCTCTGCCCAGTGGGGAACAGAGGCTCAGCCACAGCCTCTCCCTCCTCCTGCAGCAAATCTTCCTGCTACCTGGGGTGGCAGACGGGAAAAAGCCGGGACAGTCTGGACTCAACCAGACAGGGAAGTGCTTGAGGTGCCCGGGAATGAGTCTGCAACAGCTGTGGCAGCAGTGCCGGATGGGGCTGCTGTGGATGGAGGAGTAACTGCAGGCAGGCAGCAGGGCTGGTGCTGGTCTCGGAGCTCAGCTCCTGTCCCCCTGGGCAGGCTGTGGGGCTGGTGCTGGCTTCGGGGTTCAGCTCCTGTCCCCAGCTGTGCAGAAACTGGGGATGCTGCTGGCCTCGGGGCTCAGTTCCTCTCCTTACCGGGCAGGCAGCGGGGCTGGTGTTGACCTCGGGGTTCAGCTGCTATCCCCCTTGTGCAGGCATTGGGTCCAGAGCTGACCTTGGGGCTAAGATCCAGTCCCCAACCGTGCAGGCAGCAGGGGTGGTGCTGGCTTTGGGGATCACCTCCTGTCCTGGCCTGTGCAGGTAGTGGAGCTGGTGTTCTTCTTTGGGCTCAGCTGCTGTCCCCCCCAGGAGCTGGTCTCAGGGCTCAGCTCCTGTCCCCCCCATGCAGGCATCAGGGCAGGTGCTGGTCTCAGGGCTCAGCTTCTGTTTCCCCCTTGTCAGGCAGCAGTGCTGGTGCTGGTCTCGAGGCTCAGATCCTGTCCCAGCTTCGGCATTCAGTGGGGCTGGTGCTGGCCCCGGTGCCTTCATGGAGGTGACAGGAGGTGAGCCCCGAGGCCAGCTCAGGACCCGCTGCCTGCCCAGTAAGGACAGGAGCTGAGCCTCAAGGGCAGCAACAGCCCCTCTGCTTGCACGGAGCGGGGGGGGGGGGGGGGCAACACACACAAGATCTGGCACTGAGGCCAGCACCAGCCCCACTCCCTGCCCAGGGGGACAAGAGCTGAGCCCCAAGGCCAGCACCAGTGAAGCTGCCTGTATGGCAGGGCAGAGGACATGAGGCTGGAGGTGAGCTCCGGACCCGCTGCTTGCCCAGGGAGACAGGAGCTGAACCTCAAGGACAGATCCATCCCCGATGCCTGCACAAGGTTGGACAGGAGCTGAGAGTCTAGGCCAGCACCAGCCTAATTTCCTTACTGAGGTATAGGATCTGAGTTCCAACACTGCTCTGGTCCTGGACGCCCGTGCAGGCAATGAGGCTGTTTCTTGCCTCCAGGCTCAGCTCCTGTCCCACTGGCAAGCACAGCACTTGACATTGGTCTCAGCTCTGCACTGGGCTCTCTCCTGGAAGACAGAGGATTTGGTTCTCCTCACAATGTTGCCCTCCAGATGCTGCTCTGGGAAGTCCTCAGAGTCGTCACCACAGAGTGACTGCGGCAGGGCAGTCCCTGGGTGCAATATAAGCAGTGAGAGTGGTGATGTTCCAGTGCAGGGCTGGGGGATGCGTGTGGCGATGTCTTAAGATGTGCCTGGGAGCTGCCACTGTGCATGCTGGGAGCTGTTGTGCTCCATAGGCATCTGTTGGATGCCACTGCAATTAAAGCAGATTTAAACACACTGTTTTTTTAATTTAGAATATCCCAAGACCAGCACGAACCCCACTGCCCGCACAGGGGGCAGGAGCTCAGCCCCACTGACAGCCCTGAGGCTTCTGAGGACTTCTGAGGACTCCTAGACCAGTACCTGCGGCACCATTGGGCAGTGCCCAAAGGAGGGACCTTGGGCACTGGCAGTGCCAGCATCACCCAGGTGCACCAACGTGGTGGCTCCAGGTTTGTGTGGGCTTCCCAACCACAGCCTGGGGGTCCCTGCTGCAGAGGCACCCACAGCTCCCCCGGTTGCTGCAGCCCTGACTGTCTCGGGAGCTGGAGCACTTCTCTGACATGGAGAGTTTCAAGGCATTGATGCTGACAAGCATGACCCTGGATGCGCTGCCTGTCTATGGGCTCAATGAAGGAGTCCAGGTCGCAGTGCTGCAGCCTGACCTGCAGAGCCACATGGACTCACTGGGGGCACCAGGAAACAGTGCAGGTACAAAGCCCAGCACCTCCTGGTCTGTGAGGGTTCCTGTGCTGCCAGCAGGTTGTGGGGCAGCCATGGAGGAGTTGAGTGCTCAGCTGAGCTCAGCAGGAGGGCAGCGCTGTGGCCAGCACCAGCTACAGAGACTGCCGGGAGAGACAAAGTCAGGAGGAGAACCAACTCCTCTGCCTGCAAAGGGAGAGGCCAGGGCAGAGCTGAGACAAGCATCAAGTGCTTTGCTTGCAGGGAAACGGGAGCTGAGCCCCAAGGCCAGCAGCAGGGCCACCACTACACACCACCCTCCTGCCCTGAGGTACTGCTGTAAGAGATGGAGCCTCACATGATGGACTGAATGAATTCAACAAATTTATATGGAAGGTGCATGGACAAAGAAATGATAGATTAGAGGATGTGTGTGTGTGAACATATATATATGCTTGGATCAGCACTAGCAGCAAGGAGCTCACCCCTGACTTCAGCACTGCTACGTGAGAGGCCAAGAGCTCAAGAACAAGGCCAGCATCAGCCCTGATACCTGCAAGCTTGGGGACAGGAGCTGAGACCTGAGGCCAGCACCAGCACTGCTGCCTCCATGGGGAGAAACAAAAGCTGAACCCAGACAGCAGCATCAGACCCGTGGCCTGCATGGGGTGGCACAGTAGCTGAGGCCCTTGTTTCCCCCCATGGAGGCAGCAGGGCTGGTGCTAGCATCAGGGCTCAGCTCCTATGCCCCTGGGCAAGGAGCAGGGCTGGTGCTGGCCTCGAGGCTCAGCTCCTGTCTCCAGTCATGCAGGCAGTGGTTCCAGAGGTGGCCTCAGAGCTCAGCTCCTGTTGCAACTGGGCAGGCAGCGGAGCTGGTGCTGGCCTCAGGGCTCGGCTGCTGCTCCCCTTGGCAGACAGCAGGTCTGGACATGGCCTCGGGGCTCAGCTCCTGTCCCCCTGTGCAGGCAGTGGGGCTGGTGCCAGTGTCAGGGCTCAGTTCATGGGCCTGCGGGCCAGCATTAGGGCTGGTGCTGGCCTTGGGGATCAGATCCTGCCCAGTGCCCTGCTGGCAGTGGGGCTGGTGCTGGCCTCACAGATCAGATACAATCCCCCCTTGGACAGGCAGCAGGGCTGGTGCTGGGCACAGGGCTCAGCTCCTGTTCCCCCGTCCATGCAGGCAGCAGGTCCGGACCTGGCCTCGGTGCTAAGCTCCTGTCCCCCGCTATGCAGGCAGAGGGGCTGGTGCTGGCCTCAGGACCCAGCTCCTTTCCCAACTGGGCAAGCAGCGGCGCTGGTGCTTGTCTCAGGGCTCAGCTGCTGTTTCCGCCTGGATAGTCAGTGGGGCTGGTTCTCGACTCAGGGCTCAGCTCCTGTCTCCACCCCTGAAGGCAACAGGGCTGGTGCTGGCGTCAGGTCTCAGCTCCTGCGCTCCATGGGCAAGCACTGAGTCTAGAGATGGCCTCAGGGCTCAGATCCTTTTCCCCCAGTGCAGGCAGCGGGACTGGTGCTGATCTCAAGACTCAGCTTTTGTCCCTGTCCTGGGCAGGCAGTGAGTCCGGAGCTGGCCTCGGTGCTCAGCTCCTGTCCCCAGTCATGCAGGCAGCAGAGCTGGTGCTGGCCTCGGTGCTCAGCTCCAATCGCCATGAGCAGGCAGCGGAGCTGGTGCTGGCCTCGGGATTCAGCTCCTGTCCCAGCTGGGCAGGGAGCCAGGCTGGTGCTAGCCTAGGTGCTCAGCTCCTGTTTCCCCCTGAGCAAGTAGCGGGTTTAGAGCTGGCCTCGGGGCTCAGATCCTATTTCCCCCTGTTCAGGCAGCGGGGCTGGTGCTGGTCTCAGGGCTCAGCTTCCCATCTCCCCACTGCAGGCAGAGGAGCTGGTGCTGGCCTAAGGGCTGAGATCCTGTCCCCCTGGGCAGGCAGCAGGGCTGGTGCTGGCCTTGAGGCTCAGCTTTTGTCCTCATCCTGGGCATGTAGTGAGTCCAGAGCTGGCCTCGGGGCTCAACTCCTGTCCCAAGTCATGCAGTCAGTGGGCCTGGTGTTGTCCTTGGGGCTCAGATCCTGTCCCCCTCCCATGAAGGCAGTGGGGCTGGTGTTGGCCTCGGGTCTCAGCTCTTGTCCCTCCTTGGAAGGCAACGGGGCTGGTGCTGTCCTTGGGGCTGAGCTCCACTCTTCCCAGGGTAGGCAGATGCGCTAGTGTTGAAGCAGGAGCTGTCCTGTTTTGGGCAAAGCTGGGCAGTGACCTACAGGGAACCCTTCCAAGGCAGCTGGGATAGAGAAAAGGAGGAAGCAAGAGTGCAAGAAGCAGGATATGCTTTCATAAGTTGTGCAAACTGAAGATAATTGAGCATTGATGAGGTAACTGTGCCTTCTGCTGGTTGTTGTCTCTGTGTTTATTTTCAGGATGTACTGAGAGTCTTGGCTGGTACATAGCAACCTGAGCTACGCTAAAGCATTTGTTTG
This sequence comes from Melopsittacus undulatus, assembly GCF_012275295.1. NCBI lineage: Eukaryota > Metazoa > Chordata > Aves > Psittaciformes > Psittaculidae > Melopsittacus > Melopsittacus undulatus. The sequence goes on from NC_047537.1 coordinate 10,559,092, forward strand.
GGGTTTGAAGCAGTGGCTATAGTTACCCCCAGTTTCTAATGCCTCTGAGTTTGCTGAGCTGACCTTCTAAGGCTGAAATGCTTCTGTCCACAGGTTTGACACATACAGGAGCAGTGGTCATGGTAGAGAGGGTTCATCTGCTTCAAGAGGGGAAAACACAAAGTTTGTAGAAAACAGGTAAAGGAGAAGACTGGAGCATTCTAGCACATCCCTGCATTAGATCAGATGGGACTTCACATGGTGACTGGGATGAGAAGTAAAAGGCAATCCACAGGACTGCAGGAAGCCTTGTAGAACTTGGTTGTTGGCCACAACAACTCAATGATGTTTTTTGCTAGATAACCCTCCCTGTGTGCTTGTCTTTCCAGGAAGCCCACCTTGAAACTGTGTCTTGCTTTTCAGATATGCTGACTTGCAACTAACATTATAGATACTTGTAGGGAAGGAGAGAAAAACAGTGTGCTCATCAGAACCAGGGCCATTTAGCCTTGTTTCATCATGTTTCCATTCTTTTTTAGGCTGGTTTCATAATAGATATTGTGCAATTGATCTTTCTATCTGTCCTCAGCAGCAAGGTTTTGGGTTTTTTTTCTGGCAAGTATCAGTCACACATGACAGGAGGACACAGGTTTGCTGTCACATTCCTGTGCTCCGGATTTTCTGTTTGAGCCCTAACCACCAATTATCTGTTCTGGTGAGGCTGGAGCACACCCAGCTCCATGCTCCAACCTGCCAGCTGGCTCCTGGGGTGAAGTACATCAAATGCAGCAGAAGCTCTGGTGCCACTCAGCTCCTGCCCCTACACGCTGCATTGACAAAACTGGGCCAGCTCTGGCTTTGGCTTCTTCAGCATCCTCCAAAGCTCCACCTGAAGCCATTTGATTTGAAAGCCACATCTGGCAAGCTGGAAAGCAGCCCTCTAATTTTTCTGTTTTCCCAAAGCTGGAAGCATTCACATGGGAGCTGCATGGGCTGGGAAGCCCCTGAAGCTAGTTAAACACTCACAAAGGCATGAATACTTCCCATCAACAGAATGAAGTGCTGAGAACTGAAGTGTCCGGGGCAGCCTTCACAGGCAGATCATGTCTGGCTTGGGGAAGCTCAGAGCTGGGCCCCAGGATGTGAGGGGAGCTCTGAGCACTGTTGTGGGCTCCTGGAAGGGGGCAGGAGGCTTGGGCAGGCACACAAAGCCAAGGAGGGGTTTGTTGCCTCCTCTCAAAGGCAGGTTTCAGGGATGAGGACTTCTGCACATTTCTGCACCCATCATTGTGAAGACAATGTCCTGGATTTGAGGACACCCATCTCTGGAAGGGTTACAAGCTCAAGACACCTTTTTCCTTCCTGCTTTTCACCTTCATACCAACTCAAGGAGATTGGATGTGCCCAGAAGTCTCACTCTCCACTTGGTAGGGTGCAACAAGGGAGCACCTCTGCCTAACACTGAAGTCTGTCATGGACTCTGGACTAGGGAGACAGCCACTGGGAGAAGCTTGTATGCCTCTCTCCCAGGGAGTTTGTCCCCTCCAGCACACCTCCAGCCTGTTCAAATTTCACCAACCACCACATCTGGTAACGAGTGGGGCTGCCCTGGATGTCAGCTCTACTCTCTTCAAAGTGCTCCATCTCCAGCCACTCTGCACTGGTGACTGCACCACCAGGTTACTTGGGCCCAGGTTCCAGTGTCCTCCAAGGTGAAGATGTGCAGGAAACTCCCAAGCAGGGGCCAGTCTTTCTGAGCTTCTTTCCAGCCCCTGCTGTGCAGGAGTCCCAGGGGGCTGGAGGTCTCTGAGGACAAGTTATCCCATCTCCTGGGATACAATGTGCAGGCAGCTGAAGCTCAGCCACCTCTTGGCTGGTTTTCCAGCAGAAAATTGGAATTTTGTCAAAATTAATTTTTCCCTACAGAGCTTTTCAAATACATGAATGCTGGTTTTTCCTTAGAAAATTGTTCCAGTGGAAATTCCTACCCATGACTACTGCACATCTGACTGTGTGTTTCTGTGCATTCAGCTGCTTCTGGTTTCATAGAAGATGGTTTTATGTTTCTTACCATCTTTCCCCCTAGCCATTGATGTCCCATATCCCATCCTCTTACCAGTCACCTGAATGCCTCCTTGCCTGCTCAGGCACCTCTCGGTATCCAAAAGCCAGACTAACTGCTTGTGTCTTGTTTTAACTTCCCCCAGCCCTGTGAATGTCCAGCTGCCTTGGATATAGGCAAAGTGCTGGTGGATAGTGGGAATGCTCCTGCACATGGGGGATGCAGTGATGCAGTTACCTGACAGTGGAGGGGGAGAGATACTTCAGTCCTCATCATTCAGCTTTGGATGCTGCTGTAGCTTCTTTCTGTGACTCCAGAGGTGACACACACTGTGCTTGGGAGGGTGGCAAATGCTTTTGGAGGCACAAATCTTGTGCACTGTGGGAAAAGCTGAGTAAAGATAACACAGATGTCCCTAACAGGGCAGCTCTGTGTGCAGCAGTGCTGGAGCAGTGAGATGTGCTGCTTCGTGGCTCCACCAGCCACATCTGAATTGCCAAGTAGGTTGGGCTGAGCTCCTTTCAGCTGGAAAGCATTGAGGGAGAGCACAAAACCAGCTTAAAGAGTGCAGTCAGTGCTGGATGTCATCTGGAAAAGAGGTGGAGACAGGGCCAGAACATACAACAGCAAGAGATCAGGCACTGCAGCTGCTCAGACACTTTCACCTTGACCTCCTATTGCTCCCTGCATTTCCCCACCACAAAAATAATGCCTTTGGGTACCTTCCTTTCTGCAGACACCAGCCATGTCCTGTCAGTCTGGATGGCTGACACCATGACAAGGACATCCTCCTGCTGCGTTCCAGCTGCTCACACAAATCACATCCCAGAGTGGGCTGATGGTTGGGACCACACTGCATCAGTCACCAGTGGTGAGGGATCCTTGTCCATCGTCCCTGTCCCTGCCTGCTGTCTGTCACCCACTGCCTGCCTCAACCTCAGGCTGGGGTTTAGTGCTGCTCTCTGTACCTGTTCCAGGCCATCCTGCATCCAAGGGCAGGTTTCCTCCTCCTGAAGAGGGACCCAGGACATAGGGGTCCCCAGGAGGCAGCCAGTTATTTGAACAAGAGGAACAGGAGATGTGATGAAACTGGGCTGGAGGCTCAAGCCGTGGCATGGGGATGGTGAGAGGTGGGGAGGGTTGCCTTCCAAATTCACCACCCTGCCTACTCCAGCAGTGCTGGAGCCTGTTTGAACTGAGGGAGTGACTGTGGAAACAGCTTTTTCAGGGCTCCACCATCACTCCTGGTAGGCTCCAACTTCATCCACCCTCGTCTTTTCTGCAGCAGCCTATGAGGAGGTTTTTTACAAAGGCTCCCAGGAGACCTTTTCTCAGCTTTTTCAGCCTCTCTGTAAAGGATGTGATCCCAGCTCTGTGGGCAGCTTTCCCATCTGGAATTCCCCAGTGCTTCACACAGAGGCACAAGCCACTGCCAGCTGTTGCTCTGACCCCTCAGGGGCACCTCAAAGGAAGCACAGCCTCTTTGTTGTGTTGAAATTTGTGGTCTCTGAACCCTTGGTCAATATTAAAGACCAGTTTTCCAGTTAATGATTCCACTGCATCCACAGGTCTGTCCTAAGGCCAAAATCAACACTCACTTTTCCTTACACGGCTCTGTACAGGCTGTCTAAAAGTATGTTTCAGCACTCTGTCTATGAAACAAATGGAAGGAAGATGTGAAAGAAGAATAAATAAAGGTGCCAACAAGAAACCTGGAGAGGGGCTTGGGCCAAGGCCTGTAGGGACAGGCCAAGGGGAATGGCTTGAACCTGACAGAACAGGGGAGACTGAGATGAGCTCTTAGGCAGAAGCTGTTCCCTGTGAGGGTGCTGAGGCGCTGGCACAGGGTGCCCAGAGAAGCTGTGGCTGCCCCATCCCTGGCAGTATTCAAGGCCAGGTTGGACACAGGGGCTTGGAGCAAGCTGCTCCAGTGGAAGGGGTCCCTGCCTGTGACAGGGGTTGGAGCAGGATGAGCTTTAAGGTCCCTTCCAACACAAACCAGTCTGAGATTCTCTGATTTGTTCTCATTATTTATAAATTAAATTAAATAAATTTCATTTTATGAATTTTAATTCATAAAATTATGGCTTGGGGGAGACCTTATCACCATGTTCCAGTATTTAAAAGGTGGCTACAAAGAAGATGGAGACTCCCTTTTCACAACATGGAAAAGACAAGGCGTGATGGGTGCAAGGTACTTCTGGGGAGATTCCAATCAGATGCAAGAGGAGAATTTTTCCCAGTGAGAGCAACCAGCCATTGTAATAATCCCCCCATGGAAGTGGTGAATTCCCTAACACTGAACACAGTGCTGGGACATCTAGACTAGGTCATGCTTGACCTAGAAAGGCTGAACGAGATAATGTTTAAGGTCCCTTGCGACTTGGGATCTGATGAACTTTCTCAGAAGAAGAATTTAGTTTGTTTGGCAGCTCCATGATGACTGGCACAAATTGCAAATCCCCAGTGCTTGATTTCCTCTTTTGTGAAATTCCATATTATCCTTTCCAACTATGGGACTCCTGCCTTACCTCAAGACAGGTGAAATTCCAGCTGGGTTCAGTGCTGCTTCCCTCAACTCTCTGGGGTTTACACTGACTTACTCTGATCATGGGAGGAATTACAGGCAGCAGGACTGCACACAGACATCAGTCTCATTCTATTGTCCAACTCCCTTGCATCTAAGAAGTACCAGACCTAAAGAACAGCATCACACTAGGGACATGCTAATTAACAGGCAACTGTGTTAAATTCTTGTGTCAAACCAATGCCAAACTGCATTCCTTACTCTTCCTACAGGGAACTGCAGCTAAACAGGAGGGAAGACCTTTTCTGCTGTGACATGAGCAAGCAAAAACGTATCTCAAAGCCTGCCTCTTCCCTTCATCTTCTCTGCTAAGTCCACTGCTGTGGGCAGGTCTTGCATTTGTTATCCAACTCCAAAACAATTTCTCCCCAAACAACCTACTGCAAATGCAGCTGGGAGGCGGAGGAGGGGATGAAGTTGAGTATGTGCAGTCTAAGGGTATGAATGCAGCTCTCTTTGATGTGCACCCTTTTTTCTTCCAAGGCAGCATCTGGGCCCCTCAGGATGGACAGGACTACACCACATGAGCACAGCAAGGCCCTCACTTCCATGCATGGGGGAGTAGGAGTGACACAATGACCCTGTGAAGGGTGAAGCATACTGGAAATCTGTGCTGAGAGCACAGGGCAATGGGTGCAGAGCTCCAGGAAGAGCACTGCAAGAGTTAAGGTGAGGTGGGGCCATTTTGCTTCCCATCCTTGAGGGATCCAGGAGCTGGAAGGGTGCTGTGCAGAGCAGAAGCCCTCACATGGTGAGTCCCTGCAGCACTGCACAACAGCCATTTTGCTTCTGCAGCTTCTTCCAAGTGCATGTGGGCAACGTGGGACACAGGCGAAGTGGTTTCCATGGCAACCTCACTTCAGCGGTGCCAGGGAGAAAATTTGTGTTGCGAGGGGGGGATAATTCTGCTTCAGCTCACGTTGGCAGCGGCAGCACCCCAGAAATGGCTGGTGTGAAAATACCTCTGGGATGCTTCCCCTGCAGCGCTCAGCTCGCTGTCCTCATGTGCTTGCTGGTGGCACTGGTCCCACAGTGTCAAAGCCACATCCTGTGCTAACTGAGAGCCCTCGGGTCCCTTTGTTTGGATCTGGGGGGCAGTGGGTTCTGGCTGCATCTCCCCTCTGGCCGTGGAATGGGAGGGACATGATACAGGAGTAGAACTCAACCCCATTCAGCCATGGAGCAGGACTGTCCTCCAGATGTTGGCCACTAGCTGTCGTGCCTCCATTCCCTTTGGGGTGGATAATGGTAAGCCAAGAGCAGGTCGATAAAGAGAAACCCAAGAAATGTCCTCAGCAAACAAATCTTAGGGTCATATCGAGGAGTTACCTTGTGAATGTAGTGGAGGAAAATGGCTGGTTGCCCTCTGAGCTAATGTCTGCAGGAGAAGTGGCTCTTTGTGGAGGGACAAAGTGAAGCCAAGGAACCAGCCTGAGCATCTTCTTAACATCTCTGCCCAAGGGTTGTGTTGGCCAAGGGGGGTTTCTCCAGCACTTTGAGAGAACACAGACCCCAGCAGCATTCATACTGCAAGCAGCTCTGGCTCCCATGTCAGGCCAGGTTGTTTAGAGATTCTGCACAACTGGGACTATTTGCTCTGGAGGACAAATCCTGAAGACCCTGTGCTATCCCAGTCCAGTGTCATTATCTCTGGTGTCTCTGTGTCCAGCGTGATTATGCCTCCCAAGGCAAGAGGGGCACTCATCCTGGGAATGGGCAGTGAGGGTGGGAAGGACAGAGCACATGACATTACAAGTGGAGGCTCAGTGCCAGGCAAGCTCTGCCCCCCTTCACCCTGAACCCCTTTCTGGGTGGGAGCCAAATCCTGTGTGTCCCTCAACACTGGTCAGCGGGACCCCATGGATCAGTCAGTGTGTTCCAGGAGGTTCTGCCTCAGCACCGGGGTTAGGGGGTGGTGAGGGGGGTAGTAGTGGTGGGAAGGTGGGAGGGGGGAGGTGGTGGGAGTTGAGGGGGGGTAAAATGGGGTAGAGGGCATGGTGGTTGATGGTGCTGGGGGCTGGTGGTGTGGTGGGGGTGGTGATGGGGGGCCGGTGGGGAAGGGTTGGTGATAGTGAGGGAAGGCCGATGGTGTGGGGAAGGTGGTGGTGACGGGGGGTGGTGGGGGTTGATGAGGAGGGATAGTGATGGAGGGGGGGTTGATGGTGATGGGGGTTGATGTGTGGTGGGGTGGGGGGGTGGTGGTGATGGGGGGGGTGATGGGAGCGGGGGAGGTCCCATGTTCCTCCCGTCTCCGCCGGGGCCGGGGCGGGCGCTGCGGCAGAGGGGCCGGGGGCGGGCGGGGCGGGGCGGGCGCAGAGCGCGGGCGGTTCAGCACCACGGAGAGCGCCCGGCGGAGCCGCGCCGAGCCGGGCCGGGCCGGGCCGGGCCCCGCGGCCGCGCTGAGCCGGACGGGAGGCACCTGAGCCGGGGGGCGCTGGCCAGGGGGGCCCGGTCGGTCCGGGCCGGCCGTGGATGAGCACCATGCGGCTGCTGCTGCTCGCCCTGCTCTTCTCGTCCTCCTTCGCCCGCGCAGGCTGCGACCCCAAGATCGTCAACATCGGCGCGGTGCTGAGCACCAAGAAGCACGAACAGATCTTCCGCGAGGCAGTGAACCAGGCCAACAAGCGGCATGGCACATGGAAGCTCCAGCTCAACGCCACCTCGGTCACGCACAAGCCCAACGCCATCCAGATGGCCCTTTCCGTCTGCGAGGACCTCATCTCCAGCCAGGTACCCCGGGACGGCGACTCCCCCCTCCATCACCGCTGCCGCCGCCGGGTACCCCCGCCCCATCCCCGGAGCCGAAGCGACCCCGGTTCCCCCCTGCCCCCCGGGTTACTCCCCTTGGCTCCGGGCGGGCACAGCCGCGGTAAGCGGGGTCCTGCCCCGGGGTGCCGCTGCCCGCATTGCAGCCTTTATGTAAGCGCGGCAGGGCTGCACCTCCCGCAAAGGCACCCGCACACACCCCGGGGGGCACAGGAGCACTTACATACACACTCCAGGCACACATAGGCTCAAACATGCCTCCTCGGAGCACACATGGACACTTACACACACCCCGGGGTGCACACAGGCTCTTGCACCCAGAGCACGCATGCAGAAAGCAACATGCATGCACGCATGAACCGCAGACGCAGTCTGTATGTGCCTGTGTATGTGCTCATGTACACATGAGCACCCACAGGCTGTGGGCATGGGGACCTCCACAAGTGCACACACATAAATGTCACTGTCAGCATGGCCGTGGACTGCTCTGCATGTACATGCACATGCCACATGCACACATGCATTGTGCGTCTACACTCATACCAGTGTGCAAACACACTGGTGCACACACGCTATGCCACATGCAGACATGCGTCCATGTGCAAACATGAGCACACGGTGCACCAGGTACACGCACAGAGACACACAAACACACTCCACTGTGTACACACACATATATGTGCACACATCCCCAGGACACACACTCAAATGACTGTGCATCATGGCTGCACACCGCCATCACACACAGCACCACACAAAGCATGAATTTGGCACACCAGTACACCCACTGTCACACACACATGAGACACAGGCACACAGACACAGCATGCACACACACACAGGGAGCTGTGGGCACACACATGGTGCATGCTGCACCTGCATGCCTGCACACACAAGCACAGCACGGTCCTTCTTCCTGCCTGCATGGGTCATGCTCAGCACACACAAGGGAGCAATCCGAACCTGCAGTGGTGCTGGGTCCTCTGTGTCCTCTGGGTGCCCTATGGCCTGGCCCCTCTATCCTCCCTGTGTGAGCCCAGCCAACCAGCCCCATTCCCCCCACCCGGGACCATCGGGTGGACAAACAGGCAGATACAATCTCCACACAAACATCAAACACTCCTATGCACATGCAAAAGGTGTGCACGGATCCATTACAATGGTACAAACACACACACAGATTGTATGAAAACCCATGCCTCCGAGACACATGCACACCAAAATCCACATATGAATACAGGTATGCACCCAGGCATGTACAGCCACGGAGGGGAACAGAGCCGGAGGGGCATGTTCACAGCTCAGCTTCCCAATGTGGGGATGGAGGATGGCTGGAGATGTCCCTGGGGATGGTGGCAGAGCCAGGCAGGATGCGCAGTGCAGGCTGTAAAGAGATACCCACTGCCCAGTGGGGAGCAGGGGGGAGGCAGAGGGTTCAGTCCAGCCTCTCGGTGAGCCGAGGTCCCATTGAAGCCACCAGGCTGATGGGTGCCTGTGTCCATGCCCCCACTAATCCCTGGCAAACCTCATGGAGCCCAGGCTGGTGCAGGGTTACAAGTGCTGGCACATCCCTGCATGAGCAGTGGATGGGGGAGGCAGCTAATGTAGGGCACAGAGGGATCTGTGGGTGCTGGGGGTCAGGGTTCTGGGGATGGGCACTCTGTCCCAAACCCAAGGGCTTCTTTCAGCCACCCTCACCCACTGGTGCTGTGTCCAAGCAGGAGCTGTGAGGCAGAGATGGGGCTGGAGCCTGCACAGGCAAAATGGCTTCTGTCACCCACTGCTGTGCCCTGAGCTTGTTCCTACCCAACACCAGGCAGAGTCTTCCCCTTCCCACCCTGTCCCTAAGTCCCCTGCCCCAGTCTGTCCCTGCAAGCCATCCCTCCAGCCTGGGCACAGAGCATATCCTGCAGCTCGGGCAGATGCTTGGAGGAGGAAGGAGTGTTATTTCTTCCAGACATCAAAGTCCTTGCACTGATTCACCCTAGCTGGAGACCTGTCACCAGCTGGGGACATTCCTTGTGCTTCAAAAGGGCATCAGTGTAACAAAGGATCCCCTGGGGGTTACCCAGCTCCTTCCTCTCCATTTGACACAAAATAGGATCCTGCTAGGGACCAAAAACCCAGTCCTGTAACAACAGTGGGATCTTGCCCAGATCCTCCTCTCCCGTTTGGGTAAAACCCAGATCCCATCATGCAGTGTGCCAAGGGCAGATCCCGGCTCCTGCCCCCTCCCCAGCTTCCTCCTGTCTCCTTGTGCCAAGGGCCAGATGGCTGCTCTGCTCCATGGCTCCGCCGGCTCCTGCTCCCAGTCCCAGCTGACCACTTTGTTTGTAATAGTCCTCAGAGGGGAATTACAACCGAGTATTAAATGTGTGGTTAAAGAAATCTCATTACACAGTGTGACTGTAAGGGAAATGTTTCCCTTTAATCTGTAATCCAGGGAAGTTATTAGTTTAGCAAGCAGAGTGGCATTTCCATTAAGATAGAAGCCTGAGCAGACCTGTCACCTCCACAGCCCATGACACAGCACCCCTTGCTCCCCGATCCTTCCTGACTTCACTGTTCCTGATCATTTGAATTCCATTATCGTGTTAACATGGGGCTGTTTAATGCTGCATAGAAGAAAAGGGAAAAATAAGAATAAAAATCACACTTGATGGCCAATGTGCTCCTGTGAAATAATGTTTGTGTCATGTATCCTGTCCTGCAGGTCTATGCAATATTAGTTAGTCACCCTCCTGCTCCCAACGATCACCTAACACCAACACCCGTATCATACACAGCTGGCTTCTACAGGATCCCTGTCATTGGTCTGACAACACGCATGTCTATATATTCTGATAAGGTAACTGATGCATGTTTCTAGTCTAGTACCTCATACGTGTGATGTAAACCAAGAGTGCCCATCAAGAGGGTTAATGATGCCTACACTATGCATATTCTATGTCTCTGTCCATCCCTTCTCTCCAGTTAAACCTCCAGTTCCCTCCCTTCCTCCCGCGTTCCCTGCTCCACCATTTCTTCACAGCTGGCAGTGCTGACCTACATAGTGCTGGATGATTCCTGCAGCAGTGCTCTGCCAGGGTTCACTGCTCGCCAGCCACAGCAGATGCATGAACCAGCTCCTGCTCTGCAGGGACAGCCGGGGGTCCTGGGTGCTCCCCAGTGAAAGGGGGGATTGCAGAAGGGTCCTGGTGGAGCCTGTACATCAGGCAGGAGCTCTCTGGGGCATGAAGGCTGTTTGGTTGTGTTAATTTTTCTGGGTTTCTGTGACAATGGTAGGGGAGATGATAGAATTGACTCACAAGTTATCCCGAGGCTTTACATGACATTCAGTCTGATAGGCACTCAAGAAAGATGTTCGAATTCCAGCCCCTCAAACCTGTGGAAACATGGAGGTTGTCAGGATGGATGAGGTCCTGCCATGAGCAGGGGCTGGGGCAGTGAGGTGCTGCACTGGCCAGACCTTCCAAGCCAGGCACTCACCTCACAACCCATCCTGTGATCACTCTGTGATCAATAGAAGCAGGAGGAGCTGAGCAGAGCCAGGCTGTCCATGTGCCACTGCAGCCTCGGTGGAGGTGCTGGTCCAGGTGCATGAGCTCAGTGGGTGAGATCAGGCCTGTTCTGAAGCATGAATAGGCCTTTGCTTGGAAAATGTGACTGTTCACAAATGCAAATGTTCAGTGCAAAAATAGTCCCTCCGCCTACATGCTGAATGAAGTCAAATTTGAGGAGGGAGGGGCAGAGGCTCCCAGAGATGCAGCAGCTTGGCTGGAGCAGAAGCAGGTCTTGGCATCTCCCATGCTATAAAACCGTGGCAGCAGCAATGCAGTGAAAGCAATGATGGCTGGCAGGGCTGAGGACCTGCATACCCTGACAGCATCCCACCAGGCACTGATGGAAGGAAAGGGATGGAAATGGAGCTGGCAGATGAAGGGAGAGGGCAGGCAGCAGGTGAGAAATGGCAGGAGGAGTTTGGTTGATGCTGCTGTGGGGAAGAGATAGGTCTGATAGCAATGTCACTGAGAGGGACCTTGTCACAGAACATATGATAGCAGGGAGAGAGGACCCTATACAGTCCAGTGTCAGCTCTGCAGGGCCGTGCTTATGAAGCAAACTGCAGCCTTTCCCACAGCATGACCTTGTGCTGGATTTGTGTGTTCACCTGAGGGGTGGGAGCTCCCCTGACAGACTCACCTTCAGCCCTTCTTTTCCTATTTAAAATACATTTGCCACAAAACTGGCTCACTTCAGAGCTGGAGGAGTGACCCACTGCAGCAGTGACGACCTGCAGCAGTGGCAGCGTGTTGCTCCTCATTGAGTATTTGGGGATGTTGTGCTGTGCATTCACCAGGCAGGTCTCACCCTTTGGAGCTCTCCTGCCTGGCTGGCCTCATAACTAAACCCCTTACCACCAAGGCAGACAGGGGCTTGAGGACTTTGAGGTCTCTGCAGAGAGGGAGAGGAGACAGGAAATGGGGCAAAGGGACTGGGTGAGTAGGGGAGGAAGGATGCTGAAAAGTGGGCTGTTGGGAGGTGGAGGGGACAGTGAAGGTGCAAGTGGAGCAGAGGCAGCAGAGCAAAGGGGCTGAAGCCATGGGACAGGCTCTGCACACCCCATGCAGGACAGGCTGGTGCAGTGCAGGGACCTTCAGTTGGCTCCCTTTTCAGCTCCCACTGATCAGCTTTTTTTTTTTTAATTCAGGAAATTATATCTTTCAGTTTAGTTTCTATGGAAACGTCTGTACAATCACGTTGTGTGTTTGCCCCGGATTGGTTTTGAACACATCAGCCAATTTTAGCTAAATTTCACAGGGGGTTGAAGTCTCAGAGTTAATTATGGTCCTCCCAATGCTGTGCTGCCAGGTAGAGGAAGAGCCTGGGCCTCAGGACACACAGGTTTGCACAGTACCTTCTGATGCTCTCAGAGCATCTCCAGTCGAGCACAGTGCTCCATGAGCTGTAGCCAGTCTTTCAACAGATACCTGAGAGAAGCAAGTTTAGTTGTACCCAGTATTCAAAGAACTATTTGTCCTAGAAATGGTATTGCAGATATTAGACTGGCCACTCTGGCTTGTCAGCCTCTGTTTGGCCTCATTATGTGCCTACATCTTAAAAAAACATTACCTGTTTCCTCACATCGTTCAGAACAGTCCTGCCTGTACAGTAAGGGAGTCTCTGAAATCCTGGTCACTTCTGAGTGAGGTGAGCAGGGAACTGCAGGACAGGAGAGGGGGAGTCTCATGGTAAAGGCAGCAGTGATACCCTCACTGTGGTTCCACCACTATGGAGAGCCCTTCATGGGGTGAGCATTGCAAAAATAACCATTATAAAATCCCAGACAGGTTTGTGTTGGAAGGGACCTTAAAGCTCATCCAGCTCCAACCCCTTCCACAGGCAGGGACACCTTCCACTGGAGCAGCTTGCTCCAAGCCCTGTGTCCAACCTGGCCTTGAACACTGCAAGGGATGGGGCAGCCACAGCTTCTCTGGGCAAATAATGGTGGGCCCTTGAATGGACAGGCTGGACTATTGCTTTAGTGCTTCTGTTCCCCATGTGTCATTGGGGGTATTTATATCTCATTTGCATCTCAGCCAAAAAAAATGAGTTGACATGGACATCTTGACAATATGAGAAATATGAAATGATACTGAAAGCGTTAGAGAAAAGCTGGTGGGGAAATGCACAGCTCGAGAGGAGGTCTGGTGCTTTTCATCACCACCATGTGGTACCACAGCTATGTGATGGGGATGAAGGGACATGCTGATGCCCCGTGGCACTGAGCCCCCATCAGAGAGGCAGAGGCAGCCCAACGATGGCTCCTAACAGGCCTTCTCTGTTGCTGAAATAGATAGAATATAGAGTTTAGTTATTCCACACTTGGAAAGCCATTTCAATGTCCAGCACCCAGTCCTGGGAGTTGAAATGAGGTTTGTATCTTTTTCTCTCCAGCCTGGTCCTGGGGGTGGCTTTTTGCTCTGGTTCCTTGTTTCCATATAACCTCTCCATGCCTTCCAGAGGTTACTGCTCACTGAGGGATATTTTTCGTTATTACTGGTCTTACTGGCCACCAATACTCAGCAAGAACAGTGTTAGTCAGCATGGGAAGCTCCACTAAACTGGGGGAGAAGAGTAATTCCTTTCCACTAAGTTCAGGGTCAGGATTTCACTGGCACCTGGGGAAGTGATTGGAGAGTCTGGTTATCATAACACAGAGATGTTTGCCTTGGAAATGGGTTTACAGCCATTGGCAGGGGTGGCCTGCAGGCATCAGAGCAGATGAGGGGCTTTGTGAGCTGTGAAGCCTGTGCTGGATCCCACTCATCCCGGTGGAGAAGAGCCCTTCACAGGCTCTCAGGATTCCAGCTGGGAGGAGGACAGAGCAGCCCCACTATTCCACAGGGCTGCTGCTGTGATGTGGAGCCATTCCCCAGAGGCTGACTGCTCCTCTGCTCCATGGCCTGCAGGGAAAGGTGCACACAACACATCACGCCTGAACCCCTCATACATCTGCCCCCATTGAAATCCCTCCAAGCACAGTCTGAGCTATTGCAGAGTTACCTCATCTCCCTCCCACGTCCATAGCTATCATACAGTTGGTTGGCTGCTTTCTGGTGGGGCTCAGCCACATGTGTGCTGGCAGATGGGCTGAACAGAGCAGGGGATGGAGCAGCCCAGGCTCCTTCAATGGAGACACTGGCCAAAGCTTCTTCTTCATAGAATCATAGAATAGTTAAGATTGGAAAGGACCTTAAGATTATCCAGTTCCAACCCCCCTGCCATGGGCAGGGAAACCTCACACTAACTCATATCACCCAAGGCTTAATCGAACCTGGCCTTGAACACTGCCAGGGATGGAGCATTCACAACCTCCCTGGGCAACCCATTCCAGTACCTCATCACCCTAACAGTAAAGAATTTCTTCCTTATATCCAACCTAAACCTCTGCTGTTAAAGTTTGAACCCATTACCCCTTGTCCTATCACTACAGTCCCTAATGAATAGTCCTTCACCAGCATCCCTGTAGGCCCCCTTCAGATACTGGAAGGCTGCTCTGAGGTCTCCACGCAGCCTTCTCTTCTCCAGGCTGAACAGCCCCAACTTTCTCAGCCTGTCTTCATATGGGAGGTGCTCCAGTCCAGCTGATGACTTTTGCTGGATTATCTGGAATTTTATATATTGATATCTCTGTCAATCTCCTTGGAGCTGCACAGACAGCAGTTTTGAAGTGCATTGCTAGAACCAAGACCCTCAGTGCCATGGGTTAGTGGTGGACTTGGTAGTGCTGGGATAAAGGTTGGACTTGATGATCTTAAAGGTCTTTTCCAACCTGGCTGGTTTTGTGATTCTAAGGGGGACTGACCAGATGATTTCCATAGTTAATAAACCAAAAGCACATTATTTTCTCAAGCCTGTAGGAAAAATTACCAGCCATGGACCACGAGCTGTGATAAGCCCTTAGGAGACAGAGGTAAAGAAGATAGCAATCCTTTCACTCATGGTTTTTATGTGGGCACACATACACTGCCTAGTGACCCTGCAGCCTGCAAACTCCCTTTACACACACACAAGCTCCAGCAATAGGCAGCCACATGTGCACCCTGCCCAAGGTATGGCATGGCCATATGCAGCTATTCAAGCACCCAAGCGCATTCCCTGCATGGGCAAGTGCTCACCCATGCTTTCTGCATATAAGTGCTCACATATATGCACACACAGAGTCCTTGCTGTCACATGTGCATACATACACATACACATAATCTATTCAAACTTAGCTCCTCTTAATAGCTACTCATATCAACCAAGTCAGCACCATTAATAATTCACAGCTCACAAGGGTCCTGACCCAGCACATGTGCATAGTCTCAAAACTACACTGATCCCAGTGCATTTAGGCTCCAGCCCCATGGGTTTCTGCTGAGTTGATTCCACTTCGAAGACTGGATTTGATCCCAACATGTATTTACTTACTGCTTGCTGAAGTAGAGTTCAGTGAGGAAGCACATGGTTGAGCACTCAGGTTTGGGTGGGATATTGGAAAATACTGTAGAAAGCTGCTCACATCCCAGCCCTCCTGGCAGGCAGCAGCCACACAGAGGAAAGCAAAGGATGTGAATCTGCAAAACATTTTACCAGGGGAGCTGCTGATTTGAAATGAGGATCATTTTGAACGTGTGCCTCATCTGAGAGGAGCAGGTTACCACCCGTGGCAGCTCAGAGGTAAAGCACTTGTAGCAGTACCAGCAGGGGTGGTGCTGATGGATGGTGCAGCTGAAGTGAGTGAACATACTGTGCAGGCTGTCTCACAGAGACTGTGTTAAAAAACAGGTCTTTAATAGCAGTTATTTGCCTAAAAATGGGCTAACTATGATGCAAAAATCATTGCATCCTCATACTCTGCAGTACAGCCCCTGTGTCCATGCACTGCAGGGCCGCGAAAGCTCTGGGCTAGGTTTCAGAGGCTTTCACTGTGTGTGCTGCAAAAGGGGAAATCAGATCCCACAAAATCTGGATCTCAGCTGCCCCTGCACATCACAAGTTGGACTTTCTAACCTTTGGGGTACTCTGCTTTCATTTTTCTGCCAATTTTTGGGCCCTGCAGAGAAGCTCAGCAATCCCATGTGCTTCAATAGCAGGGCTCAAGAAGTGAGTGCTCACACTGACATCCACGCTTGGTGCTTGCAATTAGTTATTCTTCATTATCCCATTTAAAACCCACAAGCCTGTAATCCAGGAGCTGAGACACCATCACAGCAAGTCCATGACCATTTTGACTCCACTTCAGAAAGCAAATTTTCCCTAACTGTTAAATCAAGTGGCTCTCCAAAAACTTTGTAATAAAATTCATTCACCTGAATCCAGTGATACGTAGTTACGACACTTAAGAAAGCCATGACCAGATTAAACAGCATTTTTTGCAAGCTAATTGGGAAACTAGAAGATAATCTGATTCAATATTGACATGCCAAAGATGTTTTCATTTCAAAAAGGGATTGCAATAATTTTCAGTTAGAACTTCGATTTTTTGCCTTTATTTTTCAGACTTTTTTTGTTATTAGCTACTTTGTTCTTTTTTAATTTCTTTTCTCTCTTCTGATTTTCCCCTGTGTTCATTTTCCCTGGATTTTCTTAAACCAATTACAAATGCTCAAGGGTTAAATACTAAAAGTGCTTAGCCCCACCTTGTGTGCCCCTGGCCTGAGCTGTGGAGCTGGGCTGGAAACATGCTGACATCTCTGCTGGGTCCAAAGAGAGCTTGAGCCCTGTGCTGGTGTGGAGAACATGGTTGTCCTTCCACTGTTTGTCCCCGTGGGGCTTCCTCCCAATCTTGTTAATTAGTGCTGGGCTTGTGGGGTGAGCTGCATTCCTCCTGCTCTTTGTGTAGCTGGGAACGTTTGCATCAGTGATACGAAACTGCAGCTCTGAGATGCATGTTACGGCTCTCCTGATTGTTTCCTCCTTTGATTAAACACCCACAGTTCCTCCAGTCTCTTCAGCAATCAGGAAAAGCTCCCAGTGCTCTGGTGTTTCTGCTGCTGCCTCCATCAGTTATTTGTTTTGGGCCCAGGCAGCAGAACAGATCTGCTGCCCCAGTGCAGAGACCATGATAGGCATTTGTGCTATTTTCTATACATTGTGTAGTTTATTTTGACTTTATCACTGTGTTTAGAGTGAGGAAAATGCATTGTCTGGCCTTCCTCTTCCTCCTACACACGTCCATGGTAGACATACTGCTCTTTCTCTTCCAGCATTAATTACTTTGGCCTATTGAGAACATTCCTGACCCATGCTGGGTCCAGTTTCTGGATGAGCAGGTCCTTACAAGCCTTGTTTGGTCTAGAAACCCATCTCAGCCTTATAAAAAGAACTATTTTGGTGCTTTCCTTTTTGTCCTTTGCTGTTCAGATTCCTGTGTCCCTCCAGCATGTAGCTGCTCTGTCAAGCAGGGCACATGCCGAGCACAAGCATGTTCATTTTCTAATATTTGACTCTAGGGCGTTTTGGAAATGCTTCATTTTTTGAAACCTCTCAGTCAGCTACAGCTTTTGGTCCAATTGCTCCCATAAGAGCACTGTACTCAATTAGGCTGGCATTGCTATTGCTCAGTCATCCAACCATGAAGATGTCTTTACCCAAATCAGATAGGTTAGTCAGGGCATGGGTCCAGAGCTGTCTCCTCCTGTGTGCCGCTGCAGAACAGGCTGACCTAGAAACAGCCAAACAGCACAATACAAAACTGCTTTTCTGAGCTTCTCTCAGAGAACTGGATGAGCTTTGAGGTCTCTCCCAACACAAACCATTCTATAATTCTATGATTCTGTGAATTCATATTCTTTCTGATGTCCATTGATCAGTAATATTTTCAAAGAGTCTAAGAGGAAAGGCTATATTTGCACTGGATGTTGCTGATGATTTGTTGCTGGACAGGCTTTTCTTCATTTACAGACCACAAAGCAAAACCCCTTCTTTGCCATGCACTGGATTAACCAGAGAGGTACAAAATCATAACCAGGGTTTGCTTTTCAGCCAGGAGAAAGGAGTGCAGGTCCTAGAGGGTACCTCAAGGTGGGCAGCCCAGAGCTCTACCCAAAATTTCTGCTCAGCCCCTTTGGCCTGGCAATCCCAGCCCTGCCCCTGCAAACCTGTCCATTCTCTGAGACACAACCCAACCAGTCTGTTGAGCTCTTGTTCTTCCTTGCAGAGCATCCACCTCTCCTTTTTGCGCACGGTCCCACCATACTCTCACCAGGCCAACGTCTGGTTTGAGATGATGAGAGTCTTCAACTGGAACCATGTCATTCTGATAGTCAGTGACGACCACGAAGGTCGTGCTGCACAAAAGAAGCTGGAGACACTCTTGGAGGAGAGAGAGTCCAAGGTCAGTTCCTGAACATTGTCTTGTAGCTTTGTTTAAGCAACAACAACAAAACTAGAAGTCTCGGGCTGTTGTATGTATGTAGATTTCTGTATGTAAAACACCTTTTCTTTCCATTGTAACATGGCTAACATGCTTAAAGCATCAACAGTGTCTGACTAGTACCTGACAGAACTTTGTACTTTATTCATTTCACTTGCTTTGCCATGGTCAAAATCTCCTACATGTAAATCGACTACAAAATGAAGGGAAGGATAACCTGGAGCTCTGCAAATGCCTCGCCCAAGATTCCCACCTAAGGAGAGGACCAGTCGCTCAGCTTAGGGAAGCACCTTCCCCATTAAAGCCACACAGGGGCCAGGCAGGCCCAGCAGTGCCAAACCAACCCCGAAAAGCAGCTTCTGAATTGGCAAACCGGAGCTCACCTTAGTGGCTTAGGAGGGACCAGGGCGCACGGAGGTGTAATGCACCCTCTCTATAAAGCTGTCGGCTCTGCGGGCTGAGGTCCCCGTTCCCATCTCCATTGATGCTCATGCCAACCGCTGCTTTCCCGACACCCCATGCTGGTACAAGAGGGCTGTGGCTGGCGGGAGCAGCTTTATTGAGGAGGTGCACTGCACCTGCACTCAGGGCCATGCAGGGCACAGGGAGGGAGGCAGGGGAGGTCCCCGAGCCTGGTAGAAATTCAGGAGGACAACCATAGACCTGCTGCCGTTGAGTAGAAGGATCAAGCAAGCATCCAGACAAGCAGGGAAGGAGAACACAAGGAGCAGTTCGTCTGTCGTGCTTCAAAGGCAGGCACCTGTCCAGAAGACAAAGGTGAAGTCCAAACACAGGGTGAGGTCCCCTTCCTATGGGCAGAGTCTGAGCCCATCTCCAAGACTCCAGCAGCAGGGAGTCTTGCACCATCTCCACCATTGCACCATTCCTGGCAGGCAGGGACCACAACCTGCTCTTCTCCAGCCCCACCAGGAGATGCTGGACACATGACAGTTGGCTGTTGGGGAGATATGGCTGTATATGCTTCTTGTGTTTGGACTTGGAGGTGGAACTGACAGACCAGAAAGAGCAGGGTGCCACTGCGCTTCATCACCTCTCATCAAGCACTGGAGGAACAACTGGTGCAGGGGTGCTGGCACAGGCCACACTGACCAACAGGCTTTTGTTTTTGGTGGTCATTCAAAAGAAGCTTCATCCTTGCAGCATCCTGGGCCATCATGAGACACTGGTGTGCCACCAGCTGCGGTGGGATCCTCCTGCTTCCAAAGGCAGCTTCCCACTGGGTGGCACAGGGACACTATTTCTTACCAAAGCCCAGTGTTCCCTACCCAGACAGAGCTGTGGAGAGGTTGTTCCCATTGACCTCTTTCCTTGCAGATTTTGATTTCTACATTCTGTTTTCCTGCAGCTCCTGTGCATCCCTTTCATGCATCCCTGCTCCCTCTCATGCCTCCACTCCCTGCTTGCTCCACACAGCATTCTCAGGCACAGGGTGCCTTTCTTCTTCCTCCTGCCCATCCTACATGAAACGGTTTGAGATCTAGGGCTTGAAAGATGGGGGATGAAGGGCCTGTCCTCTGACCTGCCCCATATTTGCCTTGCTTCTGTAACATGTCTAGGTGTCTCCTGGCAGCCACTGGGCTACTGCAATTGCCCTGGCCATCCTCCAGCCTGGGGCATGTTCTCTGGGGTGGCAGGTCACCTCGTCTTCCCTTCGTGTAGTGCCACCGCATCTTGTTTCTTTTTCCTTTGAGGAGCTTGCTCTGGTCAGACTCACTGGTCTGACTGGTCTTGAAGGTGGTTGATACCTGTTGGGGCTTTTCTGCCTTCATCAGTCTCTTCTGCTGTCTAATTGCTCCTCTGGTCATTGCTGTGCTGACTTTCTTCATGCCATGAAGTGGTGCCCTGGACTCCTCCCCAGCCTCCTCAGGGGCAGCCTGAGCCTCAGGGCAGGAGCAGACAAGAGACCTCCTCTCCACCTCTTCAAGGCTCTGATCACAGTCCTTGAGCACCTGGGGGATCTGCTATGGGTCAGGGGCTCACCTGCAGTAACTGTCCATCTGGAGCCACTGCTTCATTCCAGTAGAAGTCTGCTCATTCATCTGGGCAGGCCAGCACACACCAAACTGAGGGTCAGGAGAGAGTTCCAGATGCTGTAATAATCAGAGTGTTTCCAAGTCAGAGGTGGCAGGTCCCTGGTGTGCTGGCTCCTGTTCTCCGGGACACTGATGCTCATGAAAGCAGTCAGTTTTTGAGTGAGTGCTGGAGAACATGGTGTAAAATTAGTTTTTAACTTGTGGCACCCTGTGTGAAACACGGGCTGAGGAACTGGGAAGGGCTGCAGGAAAGAGAGGAGGCATTACTGGTGTAGTTCTGGCAAGAGGGTTAGTGGCAGGCAGAAGTGACCAGGTGCCATCAGCTCCAGCCTTGCAGGACCCAAGACTCTGCTTCACTTTGCTGACCAGCTTGGGTCAAGGTGCAGGCACATCAAGGTGATTCATAGTTGGAGGCTGCAAGATGGATTGACCAAGTTTCTGGGTAAATCGATGGTGCCTGAGGAAAAGTAACCAGTATCTCATCACTGCAGAATATTTATTCTGCCCTCCTGCAGCTCCTCTCTCCTTGGAGGTAGTGGTTACTCCAGGTCTCACTGTGAACTGAGCAGACTCTAAGAAGCCACTGCAGAAATCCTCACTGTGGATGTCATCAGAAGTGAAGGTAGACCTGGGCTCCAAGCAGATTTTTCCTCCTCAGATGCTTTTCCTTGCAAGGCCTCAACTCAGAGAAATAAAAAGTCTGTCAAGCTGTGTCCAAGGAGAAGAAAGGAGAGATCACACAGCTGCACAGAAAGGAGACCTGGCAAAATGTCCTGCCAAAGATTGGTCTGAGTGCTCAGGAAGAGGCAAGCAATTTAGTTTGGAAAACAATTTGCAGACATAAAACCTGGCTGCCTAAGGAACAACCTGGGAACACGAGCCCTTGCATTATGGGAGTGCAAAGGGTCAGGTTCCTGCAAGGGATCAGTTCTCATTGCCATAAGATGCTGTGAAACGGAAATCAGAGTAGATCCATGTCCTGTACATCATACACAGATCAGGGCTGCCCAGCTGGGTTGAGATGAGGCCAAGAAGAAGAGGTCAGACTACGTCCCACCAAAACCTGCCAAGCACTATCCTGCAAGCATGATGAGGTTGGTGTTGTCATGGTCACAGGAAGATCCACAGGGCTCTGTGCATGCTGCTGCAGGGTCAGTGCTCCTGAGGGCAGAGGCTGTTGACCCTCAGTATGCTGCCTGGAGGAGAGGAAACCTCCAGAAGTAGGTTTCATGCTCCTGGATCCTTAGGGGCCAAGCAGCAGAAGTGGCTCAGGCAGGAGACAAGCGGAAGGGCAGGGTCCCCACTTCAGTTTTTTTTCTGGAGGGTCAGTGCACACTGAGCCACCCATCCCTAGTCCAGGTATGATGCTCCAGCCAGCAGCACGGAGACCACCAGGCAGTGAACCCCACTGTGTAGGGCCAGGTTATGGGCACCATGGTCTCCAGCAGCTGCTGCAGAACCACAAGGTACCCTTGGCCAGCCATTGCACCAGGTAAAAGCTGCAATGTCATCCCATGATCACCATTGCTTCATATCGCCACGCTTTGAGCCAGCACGGGAAGTAGAGAGCTTTATCTTTCTCTTTTGGATGGCAACAGAGCTCCAAAAAGCTGCTCCCTCCTTGCAGGGGGTGAGAAGTTCAGCTGAGGCACCTCACTTGCTGTGAACTCTCTTAGGGTGATTATAATGATAAGACCGATGGTAGTGATGCTAATACTCTTAATTGTAACAGTTTGCCTTTATCCAGCACTTTCCGTACACAACATTTTGTCCTTTACTTCCACAGTAATTCCATGGAACCCCCCCACCACTTAGGCCCTTAGAGATGCATAGATTGTTTCTGAGCTTAAGATAAAAATGTCTTGCTGAAGAATTCCCCAGTCCCACAAGGGAAATGCAACCGCATCGCAACCGCTGTGACACTCAGACTTGCTCTAACCGGTACAGCTTTGCACCGTGACGCTCCCGTGAGAGCTGAGGCACTCTCTCCTGATTAGTGGTTTTTGCGAGCTCCAGCGTTATAGAGACCCTTTAGCAAACAGTGGAGGAGGAGGTGGATGTTGGATTGCTTTACTACACGTCATTTTCAACTGTTTATAATATTCTTCTGTGTCTACATATTTTCTCTGTGCACATTATTCATCAGAGTAAAAAAAGGAACTATGAAAACCTCGACCAACTTTCCTATGACAACAAGCGAGGACCCAAGGTATATATGCATGGAAATGCACGCCGCCCACCAACCTAACTAGCAAATGACAAATAGCCACAGCCACCAGAAAAATAAAATAAAAGAAAAATAAAAGAGAAAGAGAAAAAAAAAGAAAAGAAAAGAAAGAAAAATAAAAATAGAAAAGATCCGTGACTATGTTTCTTGGTAGCACGTTTTTATGTTGAGATAGCTTGGTTTGGACTTGAGAATGGAAACGTAGCCAGCTGACCCTGGAAGGATTTATTTTTGAAACATGCATGTGAACCAGTAATTAACTTGCAAGTTTTTCTTTTGAATTTTTTTTTTGGAAAGTTGAATCAACCCCCTTTCCTCCCCAAAGGAACGGTTCCTTGGTGTAAGTTGCTCACTTCTACTCCCAAAGGTTAACCCTGTGCAATATGGTTTTTTTTTGTGTCATTTCCCATGTTTTTGAAAAACAACACTCGTTTGAGTTTTCAATTGCATTTCAAAGCCTTTTTCTCTTTCCTGTACAATGCACGCCTCTTTTTGGGTCTTGATTGACTTCAGTTTGCATGCACAGTGCAAAAAAAAATGAAAACAAAACCAAAAAGTCAAAACCTTAAAAGAGAAAGAAAGGAAGGAAAGAAAGAAAAGAAAGAAAAGAAAAGGAAAAAAAAAAAAGAAAAATAGCTGTAACCAACCTTATAGATCAGACTTTTGTGCAGTTTAATGAATTCTCTTGACCCTTTTCTAGATAGCATGGCTCTCACAAGCAGTCCTGAGGCTCCCGCACTAACCAGCTTTGCTCACACCAATCACAGGCTGAGAAAGTGCTTCAGTTTGACCCGGGAACCAAAAATGTGACATCGCTGCTGCTGGAGGCAAAGGAGCTGGAGGCTCGAGTCATCATCCTCTCTGCCAGGTAAGGCAAAGCTGCCCCTACCTCTCCCTGCTCTGATGTCCTCACTCTCCCCTCTGCAACGCTGCCCAGTGCTGCAGGCAGTGCAGATCTGGGGCCTGTATTCCTTGAGGAGAGCGTGAAAGAAGCCCTACATAAAGCCTGGTGTCTCAGGTGGGTGCTGGATGCTGCTGGCCGGGGAGGTTGCAATCACGAGCCTGGTGGAGATGTCTGGGCTGTTCTACAAAGTGTTGGCAGTTGCAGAGGCAGCAGTAGTTACTGGTCATCCCTATGCACCTTTGGAGGGAAGTCTTATTGACTCTGTGCCTGTAGATGGTGAACAATAAGGAATGGGCCAGACTTGCAGATGCTCAGCAGTGCTGGGTGCTGTGGGATTAGATGAAGTGGAGAGAAAGATTCCCATTGCATCAAGGAATCAGCCATTGCCCAAGAGAAGCAGTTATCAAAGGAGGCTGCCTGGAGGGGATGTGCTTTCCCTGGCACTGCCACCCCATTAGGGTGAATACGGGAGCAAAAGGGCCATCCAGCACCTGAAGCCACATTGCCATTCCCTTCTCGTTGCAGCGAGGATGATGCGGCCATGGTGTACAGATCAGCAGCCATGCTCAATATGACGGGCTCCGGCTACGTGTGGCTGGTGGGGGAACGGGAGATATCAGGCAATGCCCTGCGTTACGCCCCTGACGGTAGGCACCGGCCACAGGAGCCTGTCCCACTGCCAGCTGGGCCAGGACAAGTGGCACAGCCCTCCCGGGGACCCCTGGGGCTGGGGAATGTGATGCCATGGTGGTCCCAAGTGAGGGGAGGGTCCCACACGTTGCTGTTTGCTCGCCTTGCCCACAGCAGTCCAGCATCCTTGGCCACACTGCCATGCTCAAAATCCAGCTCACTGGGGCTTTGCAAGCTGACCGTCACCTGGGGAAAAGGCTTGGGCACAATGGGGATGGAGCACAGCATGTCCATGTAGCTGTCCCAGTCCCGCTCCTGCAGGCATCCCAGCACTGCTACAGCCACTTCCCCTGCCTAAAGCTCAGGAAACTGCCCAGATACATCCAAGGGGTCCTCATCCCATAACTGCGTGCTTGCTGGTCTCTAAGCCCTGTGCATGAGAGTAACGCTGGAGCGGCCAGTGCACCCATGGGTACTGACCTGCCTCCTCCCCTCTACTTGTGTCAGGAGTGATCGGTTTGCAGCTCATCAATGGGAAGAACGAGTCAGCCCACATCAGTGATGCTGTCGCAGTGGTGGCCCAGGCCGTGCATGACTTGTTTGAGAAGGAGAACATCACAGACCCACCACGGGGCTGCGTAGGCAACACCAACATCTGGAAGACGGGACCCCTTTTCAAGAGGTATTTCAGAAGGGGTCCTGCTGGAGGGAGCAGAGGACCCCCTGGGGGAGAGCTGGAAAAGGTGGGAGCATGTGGAAAAGATGCAGGAGGGCAACGTGGAAGCCTTGTTCAGCATATATCTCACTAAAGCTTTGGGGCATGTGGCACAGGACTGCTTGGACTCTACTGCATGATTTGATGTGGAAGCCTACCTCTCTCCTTGGAAAACTAGGACATGGACTGAGGCTTTGGCCCCAGTTTGTTCAGGCATCATCCTGGTGCCTGGCACCAGTATGATCCATGGCAAACCCATCTCCTCCTGGGCAACGCTAGGGCAGCTGGGATCAGTGTGGGCAAAGACAGCTCTAGAAGGAAGAGATCTGGGGGTCAGCATCTCCTCCAGGCTGGATTTCAATTCTGTAGGTAGAAAAGGGGAGAGAACAGGGGTTTCTGCCGCATCAAGGTAGGGGGATACTGCAGAGACCGGATCTCAGTGCTGCAGACACATTTCTTGCTGATCATTTCAGGGCTGAAGCACAGGTCAGTGTGCTGCAAAGCAAAATATGGGGGCAAGAGATCTCCATGCATGGGACAGGCTGCTCTCTGCTGTAGCAAACAGTGGTGCTGTGGTTTTGGGTGTTGGGGTCTCGGCAGATCTGAGCATGTGTGTGCTGGATCCTGCTGCTGTGGGCAGTGTGATCAGCAGAGGCTGCATGTGCTTCTCAGAACCCAGTCTGTGTTCTGTGTGGGTTTTCATGCTGCATCATTTGCAGGTGCTTGGGTCACAACAACCTATTCTGCAGGCTGGGTTTGGCTAAAGCAGCAGCTGCCTTTGCAGCATGGCTCCTATGTGAAGGGCTGCAACCTGGCACCAGGGTGTTTCTGTTGGCAGTAGGACCTCATGCCAGGGATTGCTCACTGCAGACATCATCGTGGTGTCTGTGGGATGCCCTTTCTGTAAGTCTGGGTTCTGTTGAGCATGGGACCTGCAAAGCCTGAAGATTATTTTAGAAGCATTTCTGGCATTCGTTGCAGCAACACAATCTTTGGCATGAGTTGTTTAAATCTATTTTCTATGGTGCACTGCAAGTGGTTCGGATAATTCTGTGTCTTCACTATTGTCTTTCCAGGGTTTGGGGACTGGTTCTCCCCTTGGTGGTGTGTGTGCATGCCTGGGGCACTACCCAGGCTGTGATGGGCTGGTGCCAGACAGAAGTAATGGGAGTGGTGGTAGGGGCACAGCTCCCAGGGGACTCCCAGGGGAAGATGTCCTTGGGTACTGTGGAACAGATCACTCCTTAATGGAATGGGACTGATTAGGTGGGAAGCAAGGGTCAGTGACAAAAGGTATGTTAGAGTAGCATTCAGGAAACTGACTTCATCCACCAGGAGGGAATAGCCACAGGTCTATGAACAGACCATAGGTAGCCCTGACTGGACTCCTATAGAGTAGTGGGCATATGGTAGGCAACTGAAAGACAGCATTTACCTTTCTGATGCCTTCTTAGGTGCCCACACCAGAATTCCTAGCTTGGCCCCACTGTGATTCTCTCCATAGGGTGTTGATGTCCTCCAAGTACTCGGAGGGTGTCACTGGCCGGGTGGAGTTCAATGAGGATGGGGACAGAAAGTTTGCCAACTACAGCATCATGAACCTGCAGAATCGGAAACTGGTCCAAGTTGGGATTTACAATGGCAGCCATGTACGTACAGGCCTGAGAAGGTTGGGTAGGAGGGGTGTGCGCGCTGGGTGTCTGCCTGTGGCCTCACATCTATCTCCTTCCTCTGGGACTGATCACAGGTCTTGACCAACGATAGGAAGATTATCTGGCCAGGGGGAGAAACAGAGAAACCTCAAGGCTATCAGATGTCGACCAAGTTGAAGGTAACAGCAAGTGGCAGTAGGTGTGGAAGGTCTCCTCAGCTCTCTGCATGCAGGGCTGTGACTTTATCTGCCTCCCATTTCCACTGCCTCTGAAGCTATCAGTGGCATTTGCAAACCCAGGGCACCTACTGTCCTGGAGAGGATGTAGCAGAACTCATACAGTAGAGACCTCATAGCAGCCTTCCAGTATCTGAAGAGGGCCTACCAGGATGCCAGAGAGGGACTTTTCATCACGGGCTGTTGCCATAGGACAAGGGATGATGGGTTTAAACTTAAACAGGGGAAGTTCAGGTTAGATGTAAGAATGAAATTCTTTACTGTGAGGGTGGTGAGGCACAGGCACAGGCTTGGACAGAGCCTTGGGCGACATGGTCTAATATGAGGTGTTCCTGCCCATGGCAGGGGGTTGGAACTGGATGATCTTCAGTTCCTTTCCAACCCACACCATTCTATGATTCTATGATTCTAACTTGGAGAAGCTACTAGAAGGCATCCAGAGATACAGCACAGCTGCCAGCTGGACACAGATGAGATAGGGTGGCAGCATCCTTCAGTTTAGAAAGAGACAGCTGAGAAGAGGATATGGGAGAGAACAGCAGTGAAGGGATTGAGGGATCAGGTGTTCACCATTCCTCATGGCTTGGGAGCCTGAGAGCACCTGGCACAGATTTGCAGGAAATATAAGAATGGGTTCCTTTGGCCAAGGCACAGTTCATTTCTGGAGCTGCTGCTGCTCAACAGCACAGAGGCACAAGGAAACAGGTTCCAAAGGTGATTAAACAAACCAGTGGAGGGTGGGAGGGCTGGTGGCTGCAGTGTTGGGTCAGGAAATCCCTGAAGGGCTGATGGACAGAAGCTGAAGGTCACACATGAAGGAGGTCCCTCCACTCTTGCTTTGCTCCTCATCCCTTTCCCTTCAGTGTAGCCACTTCAGTGACTGAATCTTGGGCAGGCTGGTCTTACCAGTATGACCATTTATTTGTCCTACTGTCCAGCATGGGGAATCACTCATCCTCACTGGCAATGAGCCCTTATACCTGCAAAGGTGGAGCAGATATGTTGAGATGCTGCTTTACTGAAAAGGTCAGGGGCAGGACTGGAGTATCTGCATCAGCTTGAGGCAAGTGTGACAGTGTCTAGAGCACCACTCAGGGCACTAATCCAAGCTATGTGGTGGCTTTCATCTGCCTCCCATTAAGGAGAGGGGTGTGAAAGGCTTCAAGGCCAAGTGAAAATGCCACAAGAGGAGGATGCTCATATGGCTGTCACTGATCCTGGTTGCAGCAAAAGCAAATGTTTCCCATGCCAAAGCCAGGTCCTGCTGCTGGGCCACATGGTCTCATGTGCTGAGATGGCAGCTGAGGAGGGCACTATCACATTTTGGTCTTGCTTGCATGGAGAGGGCAGCTCAGCTCCCCACCCACAGGAGCATTGCTCTGGAGGAGAACAGAGACGAGCAGGTGTTGTGCTTCACCTTGCAGATTGTGACGATCCACCAAGAGCCCTTTGTGTATGTGAAGCCCACACAAGCAGATGGGACGTGCAGGGAGGAATTCACCATCAATGGAGATCCTGTGAAAAAGGTCTTTTGCACTGGACCCAATGAGACCATCCCAGGTAACTCAGTCTGGTGTGAGCACAGTAACTTTCCCAGCCCACCCAGATGATGAAGGCTCCTCTCCCAAAAAAGGTTCCCATAGAGGGTGTTCAGTCAGACAGGAGGCCCAGAGGATGATGAGCAGAAGGGTGATTTCTGATGAGCGGAAAGATGATGAGCAGAAAGCACATTTAGCCCCCAAACACCCATCAGCTCAGCCCCACAGTAGTGCTGCAGTGACTAGGCACTGGGATTCAGGTTTTCGACCCCAACAGATGACTTTCCCATCCTCTCTCTCCTGGGTGGGCTTCAGGGCTGGTTTTGGGTATTCCATCCCATGTTTCTGTTTATGCTTCAATTCTCTTTGGCTTGACCTCAAGCAGAAGAGAGAACCCAGAGGCACATTAACACTTATTGCACAGGTACTAACACCATCAGTTTCAAACCATTTTGTTATGGCAAGCCTGTTTCAGGGTTAGGAGCAAGCACCTGGTGGGAGTGGGAGCTTCTTAGCAATGCCAGACTAGCCCAGGTCCACATGCACCACTGTGACTCCCCTGAGCACAGCTTCTCCCAAGCCCAGAGCTGTTTCTTCTGCTGTGTTGAACCAAATGGGTTCATGCCAGTGGTTCTCCAGCACAGCCTCCATGCACCAAGCCCCTTTGACCCCTGCAGTGGGTCAGTGGCACCAACAATCTGGGACACAGCAAAGGAATGAGAACCCTTTACCCTAGCTTGGCAGCACCTATAGGCGATGGAGGGAGTGGGAGGTGGTGGTCAAGGCAAATGGCCCTGCTTGCATAATGTGATTACATCTTGTATGAAACCAGAGCCATGCAGGTAACTGCTCTTGCTGGGACAACCATGGGTCCCTGGCAAAGGGACCTGCCTCCACTGGTCACCCCCATTCTCTCCTGCCTACAGGCCGCCCCACAGTGGCACTGTGCTGCTATGGGTTCTGCATCGACTTGCTCATCCGGCTGGCAGGGGTGATGAACTTCACCTACGAGGTTCACCTGGTGGCTGATGGTAAATTTGGTACCCAAGAGCGGGTGAGTTTGCACAGCCTGTGATATCTCTTTGCCTGTATTGTGTGTATTGGAACACCCCCAGTCCCTTCTCCAGAGGAAGGGTGGGAGGGGAGTGCAGTGCCATGAGTTTAGGGGACCTGGCTGTGGGGAGCAGGTGCCAGGGCATTGGGCTGATCCTGTGTTGGCTCCCTGGCAGGTTAACAACAGCAACAAGAAGGAGTGGAACGGCATGATGGGTGAGCTGCTGAGTGGCCAAGCAGACATGATTGTGGCTCCCCTCACCATCAACAATGAGCGGGCACAGTACATTGAATTCTCCAAGCCCTTCAAGTACCAGGGTCTCACCATTCTTGTGAAGAAGGTATGGGCTGGGATGAGATGTTTTGTAGAACAGGGGAGGTGCCCCTTGCTCCTCAGCTTGTGGATATGTGCATGCTGCACCATGTCCTTGCCCACCCACTGCAGCCCCCTGCCCACCCCAGGGCATGGCAGCTAATCCCACCATTTGCTGTGGGATTCCAGCCTCAGCTTTCCCATGTGGCAGAGCAGTAGGAGCTCGGAGCAGGGCAGGGCCCTCCTGAGTGCAGTCGGGTGGGCTGGATGCAGGCACAATGGGTGTCAGCGCTGCTCACCTCTCTCCTCTGTGCTAGGAAATCCCCCGCAGCACCCTGGACTCGTTCATGCAGCCTTTCCAGAGCACGTTGTGGCTGCTGGTGGGGCTGTCTGTGCACGTGGTGGCAGTGATGTTGTACCTCTTAGATCGATTCAGGTGAGTTCTCTTTGGGTCACCCAAGGGCTGGAGGGGACAAGGGGGGATGCTCCTGGGAACCGTCCCTGGTCCCTGCAGTGTCTTGCTCAGGCAGAGTCCTGCAGCCCTTCGAGAGGCTTTCAGAGGAGCTAAACACTGGGCTGAGGCTCCTTGCTTCTCTGGCTGTTTCTAAGCTGAGAGATATGTGGGGTACCTGGCACTTGGATATGTGGAAACATGCCTGTCAGACCAGGTGCCATGCTGATGTCCAACCAAGGGCAATGTCAGCTCCTGGGCTCTGAGCTTGTTTCCTTCCTTGACCCCAAGACAGCTCCTCTGAAGGGCAGGGAGCCTGTCCCCACCTCAGCCCTGTGCCTCGAAGCTTCTGTGGTCCATGTCACAGTGGGAGAGTCTTGAGCTGGTTAGGACCAGATGATATTTCTGGCCTGGGGAGCAGCATGGTGGGACCAGCACCAGCATGAGCTGGGCAGGACTGCATGTAGAGGGCACATGCAAAGCTGTTTAGGGCATAGACACATCCTGTAGTGATGAGTGGTGTAAGGCAGCATCAGGACATTTATGGCACACTGGATTGCCCTGGGAACCAGAATAAGGGATATGAGAAGTTATTCTTGTTTTCCAGCCCGTTTGGCCGATTCAAAGTGAACAGCGAGGAGGAGGAGGAAGATGCCCTGACCCTGTCCTCAGCCATGTGGTTCTCCTGGGGAGTCCTGCTGAACTCTGGCATTGGAGAAGGTGCATCTCCACATGCAGTGGGACTGCTCTGTCCTGCGGCCCCATCCCTGAGCTGGGGGGACAAAGGTCCCCTTCTACTGACTCCCTCCATGGTAGGGCTAGTGCCCTGGAGGGATCTCATCCGCTGAGCCTTCCCCGGAGCAGGCTGGCAGGAGATTTGGTGATGGGGGGGGTGTTATGCTTGTGGCATTTGTGCAGACCATCACTGATGGGAAATAGGTCTTTTTTGGGCTGCTTCTCCTACCCAGGGTTACCCATACATCAGGGTTAGGCACATCATGCTCTAGAAGGAGCTGGGTTTCTTGGTTTGGGCAGCACAGAATCTCCTTGCAGAGCTGTCAGCAGCGAGATGCTGCACATCTGTAGCTGTCATTGATTTCATGTGGGGTGGACCTAGCTTTGGTGGCCAAGTTGTTGGGAGGCCTCAAACTCCAGCACCGCTGAGTCCCAGATGAAGGCATGGAGCTTGCTGGGCAGAGATCAGTTGTTGTGCCAATCTCATCTCTCCTCTCTCCCTCCAGGTGCTCCCCGGAGTTTCTCTGCCCGTATTCTTGGCATGGTGTGGGCTGGCTTTGCTATGATCATTGTGGCTTCATACACTGCCAACCTGGCAGCCTTCCTGGTGTTAGACCGGCCTGAGGAGAGAATTACAGGCATCAACGACCCCCGGGTAATGACTCCTCTTTTGCTTTCTCCCCCCCTGCTGACCTCTGAGCAGAGATGCCTCCAGTGGCTACCTCACGACTCACATAATGTGGTCTGCAGTACACAGAGCCCTCCTTTAATGTGGCTGCGGGTCTGTGCCAGGGGATTGAGCCCTGGCAGTCTCTGCCTGGGGCTGATGTTGGTGGGTCTGAGACCCTGTGCTGGGTGGGAATGGACAGACATGGGGAGGGATCAGCAGGAAAATAATTGTCCAGGAACAGTACATACCCAACCAAGCTGCCTGCCAGTTCCTGGAGAGCCTGCACTAACCAACGAGGAAACAATTCATTATAGATGAGTTATATCTAATGAAACTGTCCCAGTGGTGCAGTCAATACTCTCAGCAGATACCAGAATACCTCAAACCCATTTCCTGCTCTGGCAAGGGTACAGCCACAACTTATAAGCACAGGCATGCAGGAATATGCCCCACAGCAGTGCTGACCCACAGCATTCCATACCCTATTGCATCCTCTCCCCACATCACTGCCAGCCCTATGGCATCTATAGGCCTCCTGCATCCTCAGTGCCACAAGGTCCCTGTGACATAGCATCCCTTGCCCCACCACTGTGGTCCCAGAGCATTCACTGCCCCATGGCATCTTCAGCTCCACTGAGATCAAGGTCTTCTCTGGGAAAGAGGTCTCCAAAGGAGATGGGAAATTAGGAAGCATGGTTTTGGGGTGAGGCAGTTTGGTTGATGAAGCACAGAAGAAACAGGAGCCCTTTCCCTGCCTTTCAGCTGCGCAACCCCTCTGATAAGTTCATCTATGCCACGGTGAAGCAGAGCTCGGTGGACATCTACTTCCGACGGCAAGTGGAGCTGAGCACAATGTACCGGCACATGGAGAAGCACAACTATGAGAGCGCTGCTGAGGCCATCCAGGCAGTGAGGGACAAGTGAGTGGAGCCAGCATTTTGCCTGGCCATGCTGGGAAGAGCTCCAGGGAACTGCAGTTCTGTGGGATGAGAAGGGCTGATGCAAACTTGGAGGAAGTTATAGCCAAAGCATGGCTTGACAGGACCTGAACAGTTGATGCTGGGTGGGATCTTCCTAGTTCTAGTGCATACCATGTCTCTGGATGGAGAGCACAAGGTCTCTGTGGGGAAAGGCACAGTTGGAGACCTGTTCTTGCCCATGGCCTCCCTTTCTGGCCTCTGTGCTTGTTTCTTTACAAGGCTGGGTGACTTTGAACCCCGTGTAAACCCCTCACGCTCCTCCTCCAAACTGTTGCCAAGCCTTTTGCCTCCCAGCACAGACCCTGCTGCAGGAGGGTGATGCTAATCTGGGCTTAAATAAGGGTTGGGAGCACCCTCACTGCTCCCACAGTGGCTGCAGGCACAACCTTACCTGCCTGTCCTCTCTCTGCCCAGCAAGCTCCACGCCTTCATCTGGGACTCAGCGGTGCTGGAGTTTGAGGCCTCCCAGAAGTGTGACCTGGTGACAACGGGGGAGCTTTTCTTCCGCTCCGGCTTTGGGATCGGGATGCGCAAGGACAGCCCATGGAAGCAGAACGTCTCCCTGGCCATCCTCAAGTCTGTACCCAGCTCTTGGCATGGGGCTTGCCCCGCATGCTGCATGTGTTAGCATGCAAATAGCCTTGTGTCAGGCACTGACACCCCTCCCCAGACCCTCTGCAGGGACAGGGGCTCTGGTGGCTGCCCTGACCCTCCTGGGAAGGGAATGTGCCTGAGCAACCAGAGTGGGCACCCACATCCCAGCTCTGCTTGCAGGGCTGGGGAAGCAGCATGGAGCTGGTGAGAGGAGCAGAGCAGAGCAGGGCAGGCAACAGGAGCCATGCTGGACCACAGGCAAAGCTGGCAAAGAACAGCCCTGAGGCCACCCAGCACCAGGTCCTTGTGAGCAGTGGCAGGGTGCTGCTACTTCCCCACTGGTCTCTGTGAGCTCAGCCTGGCATTGCACTGCCCTGGCTTGATGTTCCAGGGGTTTTCTTCCAATTCTGATGATTCCTTTTAGGCAGAGATACATCAGGACCCCTGCTGAGTCCAGCTAAGGCTTTATACCAGCATTAGCCTGCAGTGTGGGGTACTGCAAGTAGATCTGATATTATGGATAAAAAGAGATTTCATTGTATTAGTTCAGAAATGCCACACTCACCGCAGGAATGTGGTGATGGAATAATGGGCAGCTGGGAAGCAGCAAGTGGAGGGAGATTAATTTTAAAGAGAGACAAGGGTCAGGAGCCACCATGGTCCTGCCCAAGGTGTGGAGATGAAAGGCCTCAGAGAGAGGATAGGGAGGAGGAAGAAGACACAAATAGAAGCTGGGGTAACATAAGCACCCATGGGACCCTATCTGTAGGGTGGTCTTACTATGGGGATGGGTAGCAGTGAGACAGAAGGAATTTGGGACAACAATGTGAGAAGCTTGGAGGGGCAGCAGAAGTCCTTGGTGTCCTGCTGGGAGAGGATGGGGAAGCCCAAGGGGTGCATGCAGCCAAGAGGGCAGGGGGATGTGCTAGGAACAAGAGGGAGGAAGGCACAGGGAGACCTGTGGTGGGATGTGTGCTCTGTGCCCACCTCCATCCAGCAGCTGTCCAGGCAGGAACGGGCACTACAGAGATGCAGTTTGCTTCCCCCCAAGTGACACCAAGTTACTGGGGAGTCCTAGCCCTCACCATGCACAGGAGGGAGCTGCCAGGCAGAAGATTTTCCCCTGACCTAGGGGTGTCAGTGATCACCAGTCAGGACTGGGGTCCTGTCCAAGCTCCCAAGTGGCTCTGGGAAGAGGAGAACATGCAGGAGGGCACTGGGATACATGGCTCATATCAGCTCCCTGCAACATCTCTCCAGGCACTGCTTACAGCAGTCAGCTCCATCCCTCTCCCCATGAACCGAGCTTGCATGAGGCTCTTTTTGGCAGCAGCCAGCCAGTTCTCCATCTTTCAAACATGGGGCAGTGGCACCAGGCAGCTCTGGGTGCTTCCGTGCATGTGGATCATGGCTGCATGCAGGGCAAAATGCAAACACATGCAGTGCGGGCACCCACTGCAGATAAGACACACACTCTATGCAAAAGCTCCACATGCACATGTGTGCACACACATGCAGTCGGCCATGCATGCACACACTCCATCAGTTCATGTGCTTGTAGGCTGCAGACAAGAGCAGATGGAGCTCTTGAATGCTCTAGGATGGAGCATGTGCTCCAGCTGCCTGTGGCTGGTCCCCAGTGACTCCTCTGTCCTGTCTCTTTGTGCTTCCAGGTCCCACGAGAACGGCTTCATGGAGGATTTGGACAAGACTTGGGTGAGGTATCAGGAGTGTGACTCCCGTAGCAATGCCCCAGCAACACTCACCTTTGAAAATATGGCAGGTTTGTTCTGCAAACCTCTTTCTTCTTCTTCGCTGGGTAGCCTGCTTTCGCTCAAGACATTCTCCTCTCCAGGGCTCTTCTCTCGGGCCAAAGCTCTGCTTCTTCTGGGTTTGTGCTTTCCTAGTGCTGGGAGGCTGCTGTTGGGCTCCAATCCCACTTTACCTGCAGCAGCTCTGCAAAGCTTTCCCCACCTTCCCTGGGATGGCTTTCTCATCGATGGGGCTGTCCTGCTTTGACCATTGCCCACCTCCCTCTGCTCTGGCCAAACTGTGGCTGTCACAGTGAAATCAGAGCTGTCACAAAGGTAGAGAGAGGGGAGCAGCACCTCGGGGGAGGTGAGAGTAGGCAAAGAGGCAGCGAGGATCCTGTTGCTGGAGGGAGGTGGTGGTGAAGGGCAGCCTCCAGCCCTATGGAGTGTGTCCTGGCTGAGCCCAGGCAGTGGGCAGGGGGCAGGAGGAGTATAATGGATACAGAAGGGTTTTTTCTGGTTCCCCTTTGCAGAGGCTGAGAATTACTCCAGACTTGCTCTCCCTTTGCTCTAAAAATGGTCCTTTACCCAGCCAACGTAGTGATGGCCCTTCAACCAGCCAGCATGGTAATGGTCCTTCACCCAGCCAATGTGGTGATATGGGTTGAGGGGTGTCAATGAGACCCCATCCTCACCAGCACCACAAGCCAGGGCAGAAGCACCGAGAGAGGAGCACTTTGCTGTGTCTCCCCAAGACACTCCTCTAAAATTGTAACCCCCATGGGCTGCAACCTGCCCAGGGCAGCACAGAGAGCACAAAGCTCCCTGAGGAAACCAACATGAGCAACAGAGATGGGTTTCTGGTCCAAACAGCCCTATGGCTCCAGGGGATGTGCTCTGCCCTCAGCATCTCTGCAGCACAGCCCATGCCCTGCACCCAACCAACAGGCACTTGTATGGACATCCAGCAATCCACCACCCTTCTGCCCATCACCCTGGTCCCCAGCTTACACAGCACCAACCCTGCTCTGCTGGGTTCCCCTCCCCAGCCCCTCCAGGACTGCAGAGGGATGGCAGGGGGCAGGGGGGAGACAGTGGGTTGGAGAATGCTCCTGTCACTGAGCGTTGATACAGAGGAAATGAAGCGTCGTGTTGCAATTGCCATTGCCCCCTGTAACTTTGCTGCTTATTTCAGGTGTGTTTATGCTGGTGGCTGGAGGTATTGTTGCCGGGATATTTTTAATATTCATAGAAATAGCTTACAAAAGGCATAAGGACGCGCGGAGGAAGCAGATGCAGCTGGCGTTTGCGGCCGTTAATGTGTGGAGGAAAAACCTGCAGGTAGGACAAACCGTTTTTAGAGCAAATCTCCAACAGGTGCGTTTTCCATTCCTTCACCAAACCAGTGAATGCAGAGCTGTGGATTAGCATGGGGCCCTCCATCCCTTACCCCAACTCCAGCTGGGCCTTACTGGGCACTCAGTAAGCTCTAGGGTGGGGTCCCTGCCTTGTCCCTGGGAGATGTCCTTGGATGATGCCAAGCTACAACCAGGACAGAGACCTGACCCAAATTCCCCAATGGTGCTTGGGATGGGGACTTTGTGCTGCTGGAGACCACGTGCCAGATCCATGACAAGGCTTGGCTGAGCAATCAGTGACGGCGTGGCTGCCCTTGCAGCTCTGCCCTGCTGCCTAGCTCTGGCCATGCTCACCAGCACACAGGAGGGTTAATCCACTGTCTCTGAGCATCCCTGCCCAGTGCTCGGGTGGAGAAATGCTCCAGGGATTGTTTCCATCACCTCTTCCCTACCCAGCCCACTCCCCAGGGATGTGGTAGCCCTTGTCATACCTTAGACCAGCTCCTAAAAGAGGTGGTGCGTGCTCTTGTCATTTGGAGACAAAGACATCTCCCCACATGGGAGTCAGCGATGCCGGTGCCTGTCAGCACCAAGGCTCCCCCCGGCCCTTTTAATGGGGCCATTGTGCTCCCTGGCTTCTCCTATCCCCAAAATACCTCCAGGTGCGGAGGAACAGTGATTCCTGGCAGTGACACTGAGCCATGGGCATGACCATGGGCCACAAGCCTCACACTTCCCTTGGTTTTGGGGCTGAGCCCCACGGTGCCCCCGAACCCCAGTTTAGGGCAGCTGGAGGCTCTCTCTGGGTCGCCTGGGCTGCTCTTCTTCCTTGGAGAAGCAAACTGGCATTCAAAGAGCAAGAGATCCTTTGGGTGACTAAAGGAGACTGCTGTGTGCAGCAAAGCCAGTGAATGAGAGAGAAGGAGGGTCGGGGACCCCCAAACGAGCCCGGAGTGGTGTCCCTGTGGGAGCAGCGCTGGCTGGGGCATGCGGGTGGGCTTCCCGGGTGGAGGAGACCTGCTGAGAGCAGCCAGGGGAAGCACAAGGCCGGGCTG
Source organism: Melopsittacus undulatus (assembly GCF_012275295.1). Lineage (NCBI taxonomy): Eukaryota > Metazoa > Chordata > Aves > Psittaciformes > Psittaculidae > Melopsittacus > Melopsittacus undulatus. The sequence continues at coordinate 10,596,326 of NC_047537.1, forward strand.
CTGTATCCTGAGAGCTCGCTGGGTTCAGTTCACTGATGAGAGTCTCGGAAAAAGCCATTTCTCTATTTTTTTTTCCTTTTTTTTTATTGTTTCTTTTTTTCCTTTGCTTCCAAAAAGCAGCAGCAGCAGCACCGAGGGGGTTAAGGCTGCTGGGACAGAGCACACTAGTCGCACTGCCATTTTTCACTTGCCAACCTTCTAGAAAATACTGCACTGGGTCCTTGGGCAGAGTCTGTGGGACTGTGAGCAAAGCATGCTGCCCTGTGGGGGTAAACAGCCTCATGGTAAAGAGCCGTTTGACATTGTAAGACTTTTCCACAGGAGGAAACGTCAGAGCACTAGTATCTGGTACATTGCTAGAAGGTAGGCAAGTGGAAAGATTTATTTGTTAAAAACAAACAAACAAAAATAATGGTTTTTTTTTTGGGATCACAGTTTTGCCATGGCTATTTCCTGAGATGCCATGGAAGAAAAAAAGGCATTTCATTCCATTCATCTTGCTTTCCTTTTCCGTTTGTGCATGTCCGCAAAAGAGAGAACTGAGAAGGAGGAGCAAATGTATCCCCGAGCATGCTCTACGCACCAGCGGGATACATTTTGGTTACCCCCGTGCGGTAGCAGAGCCAGACCTGGTCACTCCGTCCCCCGTCGGAAAGGTCACACTCATTGGCACGAAAGCAATTGGGGAGGAAGCGTCCTCAGCGCCCACGGCCGAGCGCGGCCGGTCCCCGCGGCTCGCTGCCCCCGCGCCATGGCGGCTGGTGCTCCCAGCCTGCGCCCACCAGGTCCGACTTGCTAACACCAACGCCTACAGTTTTCAGTTCTGTTTCTCTTTGAGTTCATCCCGACCCCGACGACATCATAGCGCTAACGCTTTGCCTCCTCCCTTTCTTTTCCTTTAATCTTTTGGTTCCTTTTAGTTTTGTTGTTTTCTTCCAGTTTTTTTGGTGGTTTTTTCTTTTTTCTTTTTCTTTTTTTTAATTTTTTTCTTTTTCAACTTGTTTTACTTTGAACAAAACCAAAACCAAACCAACCAAACACCAACAACCACGTTCGGCTTTGCACAAATGCCTCATTCAAATTTTTTGAATACCTTTTTTTTTTACAGAATATCCATACAATGACTTCTCTTTCAATGCAGTCCTCTCTCTATCTTTGTGGCACTAGGATTCAGCCTCACAAAAGGCCCTGAGCAGTTATGACATATATTTTTGTAGCGGTAGGTGCAGCATCTCACCTCTCTGTCTAGCCAGGTGGAAGTGAGGGGCAGGGTGCCAGGCAGAGGAAGCAAGGTCAGGAAGCAAGGTCAGGCAACCAGGAGAGCAGGGATACTCCCCAGAGGAGTTCCCAGTACTCCATATGCGAGGCCAGCCCCGTTAGCTGTAGCAGTGTGGTGGCCATGCTGTAGGCATGGGACACGGAGGCCCTTGGAGGACTGGGCATGGCAGGACACCTTCAGTAGCTTTCCCACCTGAATGAAGGACATGGCACGGGGCAGTATTCAAATAGATTTAGCGTTTCCAACAACACACTAGAGATCTAATTACTTATACATATTCATTTTAGGATAGAAAAAGTGGTAGAGCAGAACCTGACCCTAAAAAGAAAGCCACTTTTAGGTCCATCACCTCCACCCTGGCCTCCAGCTTCAAGAGACGTAGGTCCTCCAAGGATACGGTAAGAGGAAGAAGAACAATTCTGCCCTCTCTCTTTCTCTCTCTTTCTCTCTTCTGCCATCCCATCGACTGCCACACACCCATCCCGAAGCTGCCAGTGTACATGCATAGCTCATGTTCGTCACCAGTCAGTCAGTGAGTCAGTGAGTCAGTCATCCCGTGTACCTGAAAGTATGCTGGGATCCTGGAGGGCAGGCAGGAGGTGGCTTGGAGTCCTGTGATGAGTTGGGAGATGCAACCAAGTTTTTGTTTTGTTTTCTTGTTTTCTTTTTGCCTGGATGATTTCTGATGTTCCTCTCTGTGCTTCGCTCACCTGAACCGGTGCTGACCTCTTGAAACCGATGACATTTTCTTTTCAATTTTCTTTTTCTTTTTCCCTTTCTCCTATTCCTGAGTGTTCCTGTACCTGTTTGTCATTGTATGCCTAAAAACAATCACTCCGATTTAATTTGGGCACCGTGTCACCTCACTGAGACCCATGCGTGTCACATTCTCTACATGTGATTTTTGTTTGTGACGATTAGCTTTCGGGATGTAGTCCTCGGCACAGGAGTGACAGCTGCCTCTGGTTATGGTCAGCAGTAACGCAGCTCTAGAAAAGAGACACAAAGGCTTGAAAGAGGAGGTTGTTAAAGACCCAACCTTGGTTCAAACTTGTGCTTTTCCACCTCAGAGTAAAACTGCTCTCATGTAACCAGAGAAAATTTCCAAACTGCTGCCTCTAAAGCCAGCTGTTTCCAAATGTGCAAACGTGTCCGCTCGTGCTGGAGCTTCGGGCACTTCAGCGTCAGGTTGGGCTGTTGGTCTGTCGGACTGAGCCGGTGTCCCTCTGCATGTTGCCGTCTGTTGTATGACACTGCACTGTGGCTACTCTGTTGTCTTGTGTGGCAGCGGCCACTGCGTCTTGCTGCCCGACCTCCCGGCGCGATGTGCTTGACGGAACCTCCTCCCCAGGGCGACCGGCGGGTTTCTGCCCAGGGTTGCTCAGAACAGGGTCCCCGCCAGGCTGCGGGGACAGGGGGGACGGTGGCAGCGTGGGGATGTGGACCCCGCAGCGGGGTGGCCCGTCCCTGGCCGCAGCCTCGCGGCGCCTCGGGGAGCAGCACGCGGTATTGCAGGGGGTCTCGGGGCCACGGCTCTGTGCACGGAACGGAGGTGGCTGCCTTTGACACCAAGGCAGGCTCCAGCCTGAGAAGCTTCTGGAGCACCCATGGGACACAGCCCTGGGGACAGCTGAGCCCTCGGCTGGGCTCGGCTGCCACCACCTCACACAAAGTGCTCCTTTCACTGTCACCTTGAAGCCTGGCAGGCATTGGGGGGGTTGGGGGGGTCCACACTCTCCCCACTCACTCCACAGGGAAGAAATAGATGATCTTAAGGTCCTTTCCAACCATAACCGTTCAGTGATACTGACGGGCCTCCCTGTCATCTTCTGTGCTGCCTTCGTGCTCCCTGGGTGGCACCTTTTCCCAGTGATGCCCCATAGCTGGTGTCCCCCATCTCCACTGCTGCAGCCCAAGCAGCTCTGCAGGAAAGTTGCAGGTTGTGTCTTGGTGGCCTGAGACCCAACCAGGGGAGTGGAGGCAAAGATGGGCGGGTGGTGCAGGGGGGAGAAGGTGGAAAGAGTGTGGAAGACGGACAGAAAAAAAGGGGAGAAACAATTCCAGAAAGGTTTGGTGGGGGAACCTCAGCATGTCCTGAGTACACCCATCTTGTTTTGTTGTGTCTGAACAACTCCAAGGTTAGGAAACCATCTCCTGGAAGAGCAGAAGCATCAGGGTGCAGTGGACACCTGATGGGACTGGTACCCCATGGCAGAGAGGGTGAGAACCCAGGAGCAATGGGGCAACCGGTGTGAGGCACCCCTGGTATCTGTCATGCTCCCTCTTTGGGAAGCATCCTGGGCCCGATTCTGCTCCGTGGTGTATCACACACTTTACACCACACCACTCCACAGTGCTCTCTACCCCAGGGTAGGAGCACCCCAGTGCCCTGGGCTGACCTGCACTAGAGGTCCCATGGAGCAGTGGAGGCATACCCTCCCTTTCCCTCTCCCAGTGGGGACCAGCACAGTGTGGGGCTCCCCATGCTTTGGGTCCTGGCTATGCTCTTCTTGGCACATTGCTCACAGGAGGCTTGTGGAACGAGATGGCCCCACTCATCCCAGAAGATGGCCCCTGCTTTGGGGGCAGCTCCCGCTGCCGGAGAGCCTGCCACAATCTTCTGCCTGCCATGGGGTGACATGGCCAGGGTCCCAGGACATATTCCTCAGGGAACCAGGCTAGTTGGGTCAAGAACAGGCTAGCGGAGCCAAGATCTAAGCCAATGTGGCCAAGATGGAAGCTAGCAGGTCCAAGGTCTGGCCATTGAAAGAGGTCCATGGTGGAGCGAGCTTTGTGGTGATGTTGGGCAGACCAGGAGCTGGTTGCTCTGCAGGTTGAGCAGCCAGTGGGAGGGTGCTGCCACCAGCTCATGTAACAGCCTGCCATTTGGTGCCCTCCGCTTCCATACAGCAGCCCTGGCCCAGAGATCCCAGTGCCCTCCTGCTGTGGAAGGCCCCATGAGTACATAGCATGCTGGGACACATTGACTGGGGTCCTTGTAAAGATGAGAAAGCAGCGAGGTGCTCTGATTCATGATGCTCAGCAGAGCCACGGGCCCACGCCAGGTCTCAGATGGGCTTGAGAGCCGATGGGGCTGGAAGGCCAGGCTGACCCCAGCCCCATGGGCTCTCCTGGCTAGCGAGCGAAAGACGCAAACCTGGTGGCCTTGCTTCTTTCTTTTTCGTTGTCGGGAGTTTTAAAAATGGATTCTGCTCTGCAGCCCTGCAGAATGGTCCCTCAGGAGTGCCAGAGAGACAGGCTGGCACCATGGAGCCAAGACAGCCCTGGGAAGCTACCACCCCACTCTGAACGTCCTAGCGCCCACCATCACCCGAGCTGCACAGCCTCTCCGCGGCACATCATCCCCACCGCCCCAGGAGGAGATGCATGTGTTCCCCATAGGCAGCTCCTGCAACTCGAATAGCACTCGCAGAGCTGACGTACTGCCATCCATCGCAGCCACCCACGATACTGCAACCCCACAGAAGCCATGTGAGACGCATAAACCACACAGACACCTTCCGAGCCGGCACATTTCGTACAGACACGTTACCGAGGTGCACAGGTCCCATTAGCCCCACCACTGCAGCCATCACCAGCGCCCGCAGAGCCACATGCCAGCCTGCGGGTGTCCCCCCCCAGGCACAGCATGACACACGTCCCACGCCATCGCCAAGCGAGGGCCCGGTGCTGCCATGGGGATGGTGCCAGAGCTGGTCGAGAACCGAGGGGGTTCATGGAAATAAAGGTCACCTTTTCAGTGAAGGATCAGCCATCCCAAAGCCAAACTCTTCTTGGCTGAAAAACAACCTAGTTTTGGGCCTAAAAGAACCAAAAGTAGGTCAAAGACAACTAATTTATTTTTTTTCTTTAGAAGAAAGTTGATGTTTTCTACAGCAAGATTGCATTTAGCTGGAATTCTAATTTTTAATTGAAAAAAAAAACAAACAACCCCAAACTCCAAAGTTCTTCCAGAAAATCTTCCACCAGCCAGGGACTACCATATAAGCCCAGATTAGGTTGAAGTCATTTTTAAAGACATATTAAGTTCTTGTCTATATTTTCTTCCTGGTTGTCATTTAAAGTTTTTGGTGCCTTCACTTCACTTCCATACCTTAACATGTTTGAGTCTCTTCTACGGTTAATATTGATTAATTTCTTCGCTTTATAATGTTTGGTTTGGGGATAATTGCACCATCCCTGTAACATAATTTACCCTAAATTACTGATATGTGCTTCTAGCATTAGTTCTACTTTAACATAGTTTTGATATGACAGTTTTCTTGCTTTTTTTTCATTTTATTTTCCTTTCTCTTTTTATTTTTAGTTTTTATTATTAAAAATTGCATGCATGAACTCTACACAAGAAAAAAAGTAAATGAGAATGTTACCCTGTGATAACTCTGTGATTGGAGGAGATAATGCTTTCAAATCAAAAGCCATTCTCTTGTATATTAATTTTTCTGGCCAGATTCCCCACTTGGCTTGGTTATTTTAGTGTGTGTGTCCCCCCCCCAGAGCTGTGCAGAGAGGCCAGAACGCCCCAACCTGCCCTGCTACACCTCCGAGCACCGCAGCCACACGTACAGCTCACCGAGGCACACGCACACCCTCATGCACACACTGCTCCCCCCTGCTTGCATCAGGCAGGGTATTGAACAAAGGAGCTTTCTTCAACCCATTCCTTTTTGTACCTCGAGTTCCTCCTTCTTCTCCAGCAGTGAGTCACCAGCCTCTCCCCTTTCCCAGTCGCCTCTCCTCCCTGTCCCGCGAGCACACGCCTCTGGCCATTTTGCCATGGAAAAGGGAAGATTGCGTTTAGCTGGAATCCTTGTTTTTCACAAGGTGGGGGCAGCCACGCCCATTTTTGGGGTGAGAGGGGTGTTTTTTGGTGGCTGATGAATAACCACAAAAAGCCTCAGGGCAGCAGAGCGACTTCAGGATCTCCTCAGCCGTTCTCTGTGCCAGCGGGTGATGGCCGAGGTGTTACCCCTTAGCAAGGCAAAGGCACAGCAAGGAACATCTCAGAATCTCTGTTTTAATATTAGCTACTGCCTTCAGTGATAAAATGATCCCTGTGAGATGCTTCCTGGGTGTCCCCAGCACATGAACTGGAGAGATAGGAGCATGCTGGCTCCCAGTCCTGCCCCAGCATCTCCCTGCCAAGGTGTTCTGGTGAAGCACAAAACCGGGCAGAGCAGGGCAGCCCCAAGGACCCCATGCAACACCTATGGAGACCCAGAACTCCTGTGGCAGGAGTCAAGGTGCAGAGCCATACAGGGTAGCCACAGGTCCAGAGTCACCAGCAGCACTGCAGAGGCCACAGCCACCACTGACCATCAAAGATGGGTGAAACCCCATCATTGAGGAGCTGGCGGAGCCCAGCAGAACTGCAGCTCTCCTGAATAGTGTGGTAGCAGATGTCACTGGAGAGGGTCTACACTGCAACACTGGAGACCCACTGAGACCTTTTTCGTGCCCTGACACCCACTGAGGTCCTCAGACAGCAGCATAAGGTGCTCAGTGCCACACGCTTTCACAGTAGGGCTGGACAGGGCTTCTTCCAGTTCAGGGTTTGGAGAGTGGAACAAGGTGAGGAAGGGAGTATGGAAGGAGGAAAGGAGAAAGTAATTAGCCAGTTGTAAACCCCTGCCTGGAGAAGAAGGACTTTTCTTTCTCTTGTCCACTGAAGGGCATTGCTGCTCTCCTGCTTTGGTTGCTGGTGGGACTGCAGCTGGGGACATTTCTCCCAGGGATCATTTGCCAAACCCCCATCCACAAAGAGCGCAGAACCCCAAATCCGAGCCACATCCCCCACACATGCTATATTGTCACATTAGCAACTGACACCACATTTTGTCAAGAGTCACCCACACCACACATCCCACCTGTGTGAAAAGACAATCACAGCAGAGGCACTCGAGCAAGGAGGTGAAACGGCCTGGCCTCAAAGCACAGCTTGATCTGGCACCAGAATGATGCTGAACCCCAGCCAGACCCTCCAAACACAGGTTCAGCCGTGGGCTGGGCTGGTGAGTCACAGGCTTTGTCTTGAAGCTCTCCCAGCGCAGCGAGGGGCTCGCTCAGCAGAGACGCGCTGCCACTGCGGGAGCTGCGCCATGCTCCTGGGCGTCCTCCCTGCCCGGCCATGGGGTGCTTGGAGAGCGTCTGCAACGACCTCTGCACAAGCTTGGATTGCACTGGGAAGGGGACCTCAGCAGGCAGTGGGGTTTGGGCTGTTGCATCGCCCCCGAGAGATATCCCATAGGGACACATGGGATGTAAGTAGAGGTTGTGGCAAGTGCCAGGACTGCCTAACACTTCTTTCTCCTTGTCTGTGTCTTTGTGTGTTGCAGCAATATCACCCCACCGACATCACCGGCCAGCTCAACCTCTCCGACCCCTCAGTCAGCACTGTGGTGTGACCTTCTCCCCAAGGGCCATCAGTCCTTGCCCCAACACAGTAGGAAGGCACAGCCAGGACTGCCTTTCAAAAGGGACACTGATGGGTTCTTCTGGGTGAGATGGGAGGAAAACATCCTTCATCCATACACAGTGACTTCATTGTATATCTCCCACCCTTCCTAGGCCTGCTGCCATGCTCGTGCCCCAGAATGCACAGCAAAACCAGGACATGGTTTGGACTTCACTTCTCAGAGATAATCGCTTCCAACCAGTATTGTTGATAATCAGTATCGCCACTGACCAGCTACGAGCAAGGGGAAAGGCACCTGGTGCCTGCTCTGCCATGGTAGTAGGGAAGAGTTGGTGCCAACTGCAAACATGTGCTCCACTCAGACGTGCGCTCCATGTCTCCCACCACCCTGGAGGGCTCCAGACCGATGTGCTCGTGATCCCAAGCAGGGGAGCAGCAGGTTGGGCATGTGTTCCTGCTGTGCTGTGTAAACCCCCTCTACAGCAAGGGCTGGAAGATGCATGCTGTGCTCCTCACAGGGGATGAGACCCCTGCTCCTCCCTCCCATCAGCCCATGGCTATGACTTGGCTCCCGTACATGATCTGTTTGCAAGCAAGAGTGATTCCAGCCCTGCAACCCAAGCTCCTGTGCTAAATATGGTACTCTGGAGCTTGTAACATGCTGTCAGCCAAGGTTCTGGCTTCCCAGCCTTACTGCACAGAAGACATACCCAGGACCTGGCCATGGCCTTCATGTAGCTCTCACACTGTGGCTCTCCCTGCCTCAGGGATCAGCCCTGGATGATTGCAGTGACCTTCAGCCAAGCTCCCCACTGCCTCAGCACCAGCAATGCAAGGAGAGATGCTGTTGGCCAGTCGTGGCTCACAGTGTCAGTCACCACAAGCAGGCACTGGCAGCTTCCCTGCCGCACTAGCCTGCAGCTCAAGCTTGCCAGCAGCTCCTGCAGCAGCCCTGAAGCCCCAGCTCATGTGGCTGTGTCTGCCTGAACTTGGAGATGTGGAAGCTAGACTCCAGTTCAGACAACATCCAAACAAGACCGGCTGATGCTGTTCCTCCCCTCAAGCATTGTGCCCATATGCCAGCATCCCTGAGCACCCTCTCTGTGGGCTCTGTGAGTGGGTCCGGAGATATCAGGGTAGCAGAAGCATCTGGCACCAGCCAGGCTGGTGATGAGCAGCTACAGCACATGCACGGGCAGCGCCGCATCCCACCTCCTGCAAAGGAGGGAAACCCACCTGCAACATGGTACCAAGCCCCAGTGGCATGAACTGCCTCTCCTTGCCCCAGCCGAGCAAATGGGGGTCCCCCGAGGGAAGGCAGAATTTTCAGATGGCAGCTGAGGTCTGTGAGCATCGCCCCACTCACTGCAGTGGTTCCATCAACTTCATCTTGCTCCAGCTGAGCCATTGGACCCATTCTACTTTCTACGTTAATGTAACATTAATACCAAGTTTTTGCAAGAGCTCAGTAAAGTCTAGACTGGATCATGATGCTGTTTATTCCAGCCCCGTGTCCCTCTTTCCGTGTATGTCTTGTGGCAAAGCTGGCAGGGGGCCCTGTGCTGAATCAGAGCCTCACCCAGTGCTGCCGCAGGGTTTACAAACAGCAAAAGGTGGATGGATGGGGAGGGATGAAACCAGCAGGGAGAAATGCCAGGGGCTGCAGAGAAACCAGGAGGGAAGGGGCATCACCATTCCCGGATGCCAGGCTGATGAACAACCTGTCCCGGAGGGGGACAAGCCTTGCTGTGGGGGCCGAGGACACTCTGAAGCCCCCTGGCTCTCACCCACCTCCATCAAGGGGAAAACAGTGGCAATCCCCTGCCACTGCTGTGATCCCCAGCTCCTCCCCATGTGCTGAGCCCACCAACACAACCATGAAGGACAATAAGCCCTAGCTCCAAATCAGAAGCCAAGACCTCCTGAGGAAGGATGAGTGCTATCACTAGAGAGGATCTGAGAGAGCTGGGATTGCTCCTGGGAAAGGCTCTGTGCAAGAGGCTGGTCCTGGCAGAGGTACTGCAGCCATCCCAGAGGAGCTGCTGCTTTCACCAGCTCTCCAGATCCCCAGATCCCCTTGCAGGCTGAGCCGAGCAGGACTCAAGCAATGTGGCAGCACGTTGGGATGGTTTCTCTCTTGCAATTAGAAATGGGAGCGAGCCACAGGTGAGGTGACATTTGGTTTATTCACTGCATGATTTATTTAACCCTTGGCAAGAACTCACCAAAGCATTCATTGACCGCCACCACATCCCTGGCAGCTCTTGCATGGGCAAGAGATGGAGCAAACAGGGGAAGCTGGTGGCCACAGTCATCTCATTGTGGCTCTTATTGCCTTGCAATGGGTAAGAACTCATGACCGAAAGAGCTGTTGCTCCTCCCTGAGAGATGCTTTTGTCACCCCAGCTTGTGCGTTCCTGTGGAGCACTCATTAAGCACTTCCATGCAATGCTATGGAGAAGAGTTTCCACAGGGAAAGGCAAGAGGCAGCAGGACAGGGAGACACAGGGAAAGCCCCAGTCCCTTTTGTGGGTGGTGGGATGTGAGGCAGCAGCAAAGGCTGTGAACCCACATTTTTTACCCCACTCCCATCACTGAACTGACCTGGACCTTGGCCTTGGATGAGCCCTAGTCCAGGGGAAAAGCTAATGGGGAGGAACCACTGTGCAGCTTCACCCATCCTTTGGCAACCCCTTTGCCAAACCACATCAGTGGGAGCTCAAGTGTTTGTCTCTGTCCAACCCACACCCCAAACCTCAGCCTAACCTGCGATCTTGGCTGCTGGCTGAGCCTTCTCAATGAAAGAACCCTTCAAAGGAAGCATTTTGCAACCTGCCCTGTCCTCGGGCAGCACATGGGAGGGCCAGGGTCTTTCTGACAGTCCCATGGAGGCTCTGGAGAGCCCCAAAACACCCAGAGATCTTCAAGTGCACCAAAAGGCACGCAGAGGGCTCTGGGGCACACCAGCAGGTAAACCAGTGCCTGTCAGGGCACAGAAAGCCAATTGGAGGGCATATGAATGCACAAAAAAGTCAGGCCGAGCAGTCTTGGCAAGCAAAGGCACACTGAGGCTGATGGCACTGAGTGGCATATGGGGAGTGTTGGAGGCACCAGAAGGCCCAATGAGGGTTTTGAGGCAAACCAAAAGGCACACAGAGGCTCCTGACCTGCAATGAAAGGTAAATGGAAATGCTGGGGTGCACTGTAAGGCACCCAGAGGGATATGGTGTGTCCTGAGATGCACACAGGGGTTCCTGGGATGCACCAAAAGGCACAGGGAGGCATATGGTGCATCCTGATATGCACACTGAGGCCCCTGGGTAGCAGAAGGGACAGGACAGGGTGAGCTGGAGAAGGATCCCCTGTATCCACCTTCGGTCTGAGGGTGGCCTTCCAAAACGCTGCGAGCATCCTCGCTCAGAGCTGGAGGCTGCTCCCCCAGTGGCAGGACAGAGGGAGCTCAGCATCATCTGGGGGGACCCTTCAGATGCAGGATCTCCTGGAGACGTGGGGTTCCTTGCGCAGGTTGTGGTAAACCACCACAACGGAGCCTGTGAAGGTGCAGAAGAAGATGCTGGCCATGAAAGAGAACGGTCCAATGATCATGAAGGTGATGTAGTGCTGGGCAGACAGTGAGGTCTCCTGACATTGCCTGAAGGACTCGTTCCCAAAGGCCATGATTGGATACTTGTTCAGCTGCTCTGGAACTCTGCAGAGGAGCAAGCTCTTCTCTGGAAGAGAAAATCAGTGTCTATAGGTACACTGGGTCACTGGGCCAAGGTAGGTGTCGTGGACTGAGGGGATGGCAGGTTTGTATGGGACCAGGGCAGGAGAGCAGGGGTTAGGTTGATCAGGATTGCCCAGGGAAGGATACAAAGAAGAGCATTGAGGGTTCAGGGCTGATTTATGTCCTGTGCACTGGGGAGTGGGATGAGATGGGGAGGTGGGAACAGTGCTGGAGGGAGCCCTGGAAAATAGTTTTGGAGTAGATGGTAGATGGGGCAGGGAGGGTGCAGGCCTGGTTCCAAGAGGACACATGTGGGGAGCAGTGAGCACCCAGCATGGAGAGGCCACGGAAGATCCCAGCCAGAACGAGTGACGGGCACGCATCCAAGCTGGAAGCAAGCAAAAGCAGTGGCAGCAGAAAGAGAGATCGTGCTGGCAGAGGTGACTCTGATCAAGGTTCATGGGGGAAGAAATGTAGAATCAGCCCCATGTTCATGAAATCACTGGGGAAGGGGCTGAAGGCACTGAGTCCTAGCTGCATCAGCAGTGGTGCCCATTGCAAGCACACCTTGCCTTCAACATGACAGGCCTGGTGCTACTTCTGGGGACAGCACTGGGTTCATGTCACTGGGACATTGTCCATCCCTCTTCTCCAGGAACAAGGACAGGCACAAGGTGGGCACCGGGTACCAGACCCAGGGATGCAGACACCCAAGCAGACACAGGAGCTGCCATGGCCTGAGGGTGGGACCTGGGGAACCTCCCTATACCCCCATGGACACCCACCACAGCAAGTCCATAGCCACTGGCACCAGTTTGCTGGGTGCAGCCTCAGCCCTGACGGGGTGACCAGCGAGCACGGAACAGGGGGGGGCATAGGGCCACGGTCCCCAGGCACTCACCTCGCACTTTGTCCCTGTTGTGACTGAGCCAGCGCCAGAGGGGCAGGATGCTGCAGCTGCACCCCCAGGGGTTGTCCTGCAGGAAGAGAGCTTGGAGCTGGGGCAGTGCTTGCAGCACCCCAGGCTCCAGCTGCTTCAGCCTGTTTCCACCCAGGTTCAGCTTGGTGAGGCTGGTGAGGGGCAGGAAGGTTTCGGGGCTCAGCACAGTCAAGTAGTTGTCACTGAGATCCAGCTCCTGCAGTGCCCCGAGCCCCACCAGCGCCTGGCTGTGGATGAGCCCCAGATGGTTGTGGGGCAGGCTGAGCACCCGCAGCTCCGGCAGCAGCGGGAAGGAGCGCGGCCCCAGCACGGTGATGAAGTTGTAGCCGAGCCACAGGGTGCTGGTGTTGGTGGCCAGGCTCGGGGGCACCTCGCGGAGCCCGTGCTCGCTGCAGTCCACGTTCCCCACGGAGCAGAGGCAGGCGAAGGGGCAGGAGGGCGAGGGCAGTGGGCGCAGCAGCAGCAGGCAGGCCAGCACCGCTCCGCGGCCCCACCAGCACCCCATGGCTGAGCAGCGAGCGATGGTTGCTCCCGGACCTCCAGAACCGGGGCTCCCCCACGGGCAGGATCCTTGGTGCCCGCAGAGGTGCGGGCTGGAGGTGCAGGGCAGTGCTGGGAGGAGGTGGATGAGCAGCCCTGGAGCCGCTGCTCTCCCAGACCCGGTTTTGCCTCGGGGTGGAGCTGAACTTTTCTCAGCAAATATTTCCGCTGTGATGCTGCCCTGCCAAGGTGCTGAGCCGAGCCCTGGTCCCTCCCTCTGCCAGGCACCGCTCCAGCCAGGTAAGCATCCAGCTCACCATGGCCCGGGATTAACTGCTTGTGTGTGCTGCATGCTGGAGAGCTGGAAAGAAGCAAAACCAGACCCATCTCTTGGCCTCTGCTCTCCGCATGGGTGTGCTGCCTCATCATAGGATCGGAGAATTGTTTGGGTTGGAAAGGAACTTAGAGCTCATCCAGTTTTAACTCCCTGCCGCAGGCAGGGACACCTTCCACACCCCACCATCAGCAATGTCCCAGGTTACTCCAAGCCCAGGCCAACCTGACCTTGAGCACTGCCAGGGATGGGGCAGCCACAGCTTCTCTGGGCACCCTGTGCCAGCGCCTCAGCACCCTCACAGGGAAGAACTTCATTAGTCATGTGCAGAGGGGTGTATAGACCCAGGACCCCCATAACTAGCTAGAGTGGGATAAAGCTTAAGTTGTACTCATCAGATGTAATCCCGTCTTCTGTACTGGCTCACCAAGCCCAGAGGTCTTCAGTGGGGAGTGCTGCTGGCAGCCATGGGCCACCCCACTGAGTCCAGCCCTTGGCCAGGCTCTGCCCTTGGCAGGGGAGCATAAGCCATGCCAGGTTGGGATGGGGGTCCCATGGGCAACTCTCCTCCTCCCCAGCAGGACCACAGATCTGGGTGCACACTGGGGACACCCAAGAGCCCCTACATTAGAAGCTGTGAGAAAGGTGAACCTGCTGGGCTGCAGCCACCCAAAACTTGTTTACCCTGGCCCTGGCATGGCAGCACCAGCTCGAGAGGGCTCAAAGTCTGCCCCCACCCTGTTTATACCCACTCCAGTTTCAAGCTGCTGAAGCCCCACAGCAGAAGGTTGGAGAGGAGAAGAGAGGAGAGGAGAGAGGAGAAGTGTCACTTCTGGGTGACCCTGGCAGAACTTGGTGGACACCCAGGACACAACCAGGAGCACCTAATCCCACTGGCAGCCCAAAAAGGGAACACCATCCTCTACGCACACCATGGCAGCTCCTGTCCTGTTTAGCACCTTCGTACTGGGTCATCATGGCCAAAGGGCTGGGAGGGCAGCAAGGCAGTGCACAGGGTGTTCCCAAATCTGGGCCAGAAGCAGCAGGCAGGAGGTTTATTAATAGCATCCAGAGGAGCTTTAGGTTGTTTATCTATCCTGCAGCAAACTCGGTTTTACTGCATTAATCCCCATCTGGAAGTAATTCAGAGGAATCCTACAGCCCAGCCCAGCCCCGGAGCAGAGCACAGACCTGCAGCCACGTGGACCTGCAGCACCAGCTCATCCTATAGCTGTGGGCTATATGGGGACCAGAATCTTTAGGGATCCTTGTCCCCAAATGCTCTTCCTCCCCAGGGGATGCATTGCCTGTGGCCACCTAGGATCATGAGGGAAGGGCAAAATTCATTGTGGGGGAAAAAAAAAACCCGAACACTTAAATAAAGAGCACTCATGCTCAGAGACCCCAAGAGCTGCAAACCCACCTTAGCCCCCGACTGTCACCTCACTGCACACTCCATGGCACATGGCAAGAGAGCTGTCCCCAGTGTCCTACATACAGGGACACCAGCAAGTGCAGGGCTGGTGCTGTCTGTGCCTGCCCCCCCTCCTGTTTTGCAGACATTGGCTGTAGCAGCTGCAGGCTGGTGACACTTTGGGGTCCTGCCCCCTAGCAGTGACACTGTCCCTTCACACTTGTTGCTAGTGTTCATCAGTGCCCCATCCTCTGGACCCAGCACCTGCCCACTGGGGTTTAGGTTCCACAGGGAATGGCACAGCCTGGCCCCCAGGGGAGGCTGCTCCAAGCACCCACTCTGAAGGGGCAGCCTGGGTGTCATGTGCTGACTGATGGAGGAGGCTCAACACCAGCCCTGCTCTGGCCAAGGGGTGTAAATCAGGGTGCCAAGACTGTTCCCACAGTGAAGTGATGCAGGGACATCACTTGATGAAGGGAACCCTTCCCACACTGTTTCCAACCTCCACCATTGAGTATCTGGGCAGAAATGGAGGTAGAGGGCAAGATGCTAAGACTCTGTTAGCTCTTCTCTTGTCCTTAAAGGCTTTAGTTTATTGCATGTTTCCATGTGATCAAAGACCCGAGGCAGGTTCGAACCACATCACACATCTGCTGTCTCACCGGACACCTCTGACCTGGGACATCCCTGGTGCTCCTGCACCCACGGCTGGAGCTGCCCGGGGTTGGGCTCTGCTGGGAACAGCTCATCTCAGACTCCTTATGGCAGGTGACACCAAGTGGTAGAACTGTGCATGGGTGTTGGACACGGGGTGAGTGCTGTGCTGCGTATGGGTGCTGCGCATGGGGTGGGGGCTGTGCACGTGTGGATGCTGCACATGGGATGCTGCACAGGGTATGGGTGCTGGATTCCTCTGGCTGCAGCCCTGGCACCCAGTGCAGGGGACAGCCAAGCACCAGGACAGCTCAGGGGACACAGGATCACTGCTGGCTCCAGGGAACGCAGGCTGGGGTCCCCTGCTGAGCCCTAAGGGGCACCCATGGTGCCTGGTGCTGGGATATTGGAAGAGCTCCTAAACCACATGGAAAATAGATGCAAGAAATGGGGTCTGCGGAAGGACAAGAGCTGCCCACATAGTGCCAAGCCTTGCCAAGGAACCGTGTTGGTATCACCCTGGTGGACCCCCGTCCTCCACATCTGGCCTCTGTTAAACACACACAAAGATGTTTGGGGTCTTGTCCTTGCACCTGCTGTTTGGGGTCAGGCAGGGAATGTCTTGCTGGCAGCAAGAGCATGGCCTGGAGAAACAGCAAAGGATCTGGAGCAGAGGGTTTGCTTGGATGTGAGGCACAGATGTGGGAGAGGGGCAGGGGGGAAAAACCAAACCTGCCTTGTACTTGAGAGCACAAGAGCAAGCAGGAGCTCCTGTGGGCCTGCTCTGCACTGCTGGAGCAAGGTAGGTGGTGGACAGGTAAATCTGAAGAGCTGGAGCAACGTGTTGTGGTCTCCTGACAACACTGTCATCCTCAATTTCAACTGTCCAGATACCTCAATACCCAAATTCCTCATGCAAGTGGCCAACAGAGCAAACGCAGGATAGTGATCAGCTGAGCAGGTCACTGCTCCACATCCCAACCCCAACATCGCAGGGCTTGCCCCAGGCTTACCAGAAAATATGACCAAGACATGCAGGCCAGCAGGGCCAATGGAGTGTGGTTTAATGGGTGTGATGCTTTCAGGGTGTTGAACACAGCCCCAGAGTATCACTGTGTCACCTTCCATGTCTCTAGGGATGCTTGGTGGAAGTGTCTCTGTTGAAGAGCTACATGCATGGAGAAGCCATGGATGAGCAAGCCCCTGGCCAGGGACCAGGAGCCATATGTGATGGCTGGGTCAGGCTTCTGAGTTGCCAGAGGAGCAGGTGACCAGGATGAGGGGGTGAAGGCATCCTCATCATCCACCCTGTTGCATCCTAAATCCCAGCAGGATGGACACTGGCAGGATAGGCAGCATGCCCTAAGCAAGCTGAAGCCCTTCCCAGGCTGCTCCTGTCCACACATGGCCAATAGTGTCCCGAGCAATGGTCCCAGACTGCACCTCAGCAGTCCCCTCCTCATGCTCAGCTCTCAAAGGCTGCCATCACTCCACAGCATGGGCACGGCCGGCAGCAGCCCTGCCGGGGGAACAGCGCTGGCGGCACCGCATCTTGGCACAGCCCCACTGGCTGCTGGGTCACCACCTTCTCCTTGCACGAGCCCTTGGTGGCTGGGTCGGGATGGGACCTGCTGGGCACCTGGGGATGCTCCTTGTCGGCCTTGACGGCGAGGAAGGTGGCGAGGTCGAGGTCGAGCATGGCAACGCCGCCGCGCGGTGTGGGTGTGTTTTGGCGGCACTGCGGGCAGGGGATCCAGCGCTGCTCATTGGCCACAGCGTCCAGGCGCTTGAGGCAGGCCTGGCAGAAGGTATGGCCGCAGTAGAGCCGGCGCGGCAGCCGCACACCCAGGTCATAGGAAGAGTAGCAGATGATGCACTCGACGCGCTGGCTGCCCCGGCTTGGGGTGCGTGAGTGGATCTCGACACATGGCCCCGCATCCTCTGCCCATGGGCTGCCGCTGGCCTCGGACATGCTGGGGATGGAGGGTGAGGGGAGCTGTCAGCCTCACAGCCAAGGAGGAGTCCTATGGGATGTGCAGCTGCTATGGGAGAGATGGGGACCAACCCCATGTGGTGGGCTCCCAGAGGCATCAGGCTCCTTCCCCCACATCCCTGCCTGCTGCCTGCATGGCCCATGGCCAGCCCTACCTGGAAGAGCAGGACCTAGTTCTAGGCTCCTCTACAAGAAAGATAACAAGCTACTGGGAAAGGTCACAAGGATGCTCAAGGGTCTGGAGCATCTCTCTTATGATGAGAGTTTGCTCGGCCTGGTTAGTCTGGAGAAGAGCAGCCTGAGAGGGGATCCCATCAATGCAGATCAGTATTTCAAAGATGAGTGCCAGCAGGATGGTGCCAGATTCTTTCCACTGGTGCCCAGTGACAGGACGAGGAGCAATGACCATAAACTAACATACAAGTGTCACCTCAACATGAGGAAGAAGTTCTTTCTCCTGAGGGCATCAGAGCCCTGGCACAGGCTGCCCAAGGGGGGTTGTGAAGCCTCCCTCTCTGGAGGCATCCCAAACCCACCATGGACACATTCCTGTGTTCCCTGCTCTGGGTGGCCCTGTCCTGGCAGTGGATTGCACTGGATGATCTCCAGAGGTCACTTCCAACCCCAACAATTCTGGAAGTCTGTGACCTTGCCACTACATGTAGGGATGTAGGGATGTTCTCCTGCATCCATGGGGGATGCATTTCCCTCATGCCATGCTCCATCCCTGGCTGAGAGCTCTGCCAGCTCTGCCATCCCACAGGGAATAAGGGCTGGACAGAACTCAGCAGCCTGCTCAGGTGAATGTGGGGTGGGCAGGAGTGGGTTTGACTGCATGGACAAGAGAGCAGCGCCTGGAGGACCAGGTAGTGTCACAGCCCTGTTCCTTACCAGCCCCTGGCAATGCCAGGTGACCATGGACCACAAGTATCACTGTCAACATTATGGGATGGGCATGCCAGAGGAGTTGAGGGGTCCAGCCTCATCTCAGGTGGGGTCTGGTAACCACCACCATATTTGTAAACCTCTCCCACAGGCTACCAACATCCCACTCCCTCACTATTGAGTGACCTCAAGCATTTTGGTGTCCATGGGTACACCCCTCCACCCAATTCCCCCATTCTTACCTGTCCTGAGATGCTCCCCTTGGGCCTCAGGGAAGGTGACAGAAGAGCTGCGCTGTCCTGGGGAGCTGTGGTAGTCCCATGGAGAGCACTGGGAGCCCAAGACACCAGCAGCAACCAGTCAGGTCCCGGCGGCTGCTGGTGGCTGTGGCAATGGGAAGGGGCTCACCTTTCAGGGACAGGCACGCTATCGGATCTGGGAGATTGGGTTACAAGCATCCGGATAGCACAGCCTTGGAAAACCAAGCCCCAGGAGGGGTCATTAACCAGCCGTCTCTGCTTCATAAGCAGAAGGAACAGTCCCCATGAAGCCAAGAAGCTCTGGGCTGCACCACGAGAGGAGAGTGCTTGAACATTGCTGTACCTGGGCAGCAGCGGTGCAGTCTCCCACATCCTCACCATGAACAAGAACATCTGGGCAGATGCTGGAGACACCCCATCCCCTACTCATCCATCCCCAGGTGATCCGGGCTGTGGTGGGGCTGGAGGCACAGAGACACCCCAGCGTGCAGGGGCTGGGGCTGGCACAGGGACAAGGTTCCAGCGTGGTCCAGACAGTCAGCACCCATGTGTGGGGTGATGCTCCTCATCCAGTGCCTGGGGGTGATGCATCCGTGACCTGCCCTTGGTCC
The DNA here is from genome assembly GCF_012275295.1 of Melopsittacus undulatus. Taxonomy (NCBI): domain Eukaryota; kingdom Metazoa; phylum Chordata; class Aves; order Psittaciformes; family Psittaculidae; genus Melopsittacus; species Melopsittacus undulatus. The sequence continues at coordinate 10,615,339 of NC_047537.1, forward strand.
AGCAGCAGCGCTGCAGCTTCTGCACTGAGCAAGGGATGATTTCAAACTTGGAATGTGTCAGGGGGACAGATCCTGGAAGGAGAAAAGCACATCCCGGAGCCAAGGCAGGACTGCCAGACCCCCGGCAGCATTTCTGCATGGGAGCAGGAGAGGGCAGCAGCTCCCGCTGCAGGCAACAGTGCAGGCAGGGACACAGGCAGTGTTCTCCTGCGCTGCCGGCTTACCAAACATCACCCCAGCTCTCAGGCCATGCTTCCAGCACTCCTCGGCAGCAAGAACTGGGGGGTCTGAAACTGAGACTCTCATGGAGAAAAACTTGACCCCTTGGGGCTGGTGCTTGGGAGCAAGAGCAGAGCCGGAGCACAGCACCATGGTGGGCACAGTGGTCATGTCCTGAGACAGGATCCTGATCCATCCTCTGTCACATGTTTCCCCAGGCAGTGCACATGGGGTACATAGTCCCGTGTGTCCCCAGGCATGACGAAAGTACCCGATGGCAGGGCTTTGCCCTCCCCTTACCACACTGGCAGAGGCAAGGGATGTGGCTGTGTCAGGGACCCCAGCTGTGGCCAAACCCAGTGGCTGAGGTGGGGCGAGGGCTGTGTGACCTGGGTGGGTTAGGACCCAAGTTTGCCCTGGCATTTCTGGATACCACCAGGGTGGCAGCACCCCGGGTGCCAGGAGCGCTGGATCCTGGATGAGCAGCATTTTCCTTCCAGGGCCATGTGCTCAATGTGCAGGCAACTGGGTGCTTGGGGATGTCCAGGCATGTATCAAAGCTGGCAAGAGTCACTCTCCCACCCAAAGCACAGTGGTGGCATTGCTCATCTGCCACAGGGCAAGCTATGGAGGAGGTGTCAGTCCCTTTGGGCAGTAGGAGACTATATGGGTGAGAGGAATGAGCTTGGCTCCCTGCACAACTGGAGCCAACAGAGCCCCTGGCACTGCCTTGGCTGCCTCCCCTTGCAGAAATGTGCACACACACAGAGGCTCCCTGCCTGTCCTCCTACCCCTCTGCAGCCTCTGCCCAGCCCCTGCCCATCTCGTGTCCCCCTCCCATATGCACCAGAGCTGTGTCCTGTTGAGCCGCCCTCTTCTGCCTGTTGCAAGCCATGGTGTGGGGCTGTGCCCCCCGGCTCACACACACTGCACCCCACAGGCTGGGCCTGGGTTGGGGGCAGCCCTTGATGACATGGGCTATGCATCACGCAGGATGACACCAGGGGGCTCGCTGCCTGAAACCAGCCCTCGGCGCCAGCTGCTCTCCTGAACGCAGGTACAGGGGAGGCGCCTCTGCAAGCAGCAGTGACACACATGGGTGGGAAACGTGATTTTCTGCTCTCAGGACTCATCCCGAGAGCTGCAGGGACCTTGGGCACAGCGGGACAGGGAGCGGTACCCGCAGGGCAGGGCAAAGGTCTGCTCAAGATGAGCCAGCGCCACGCATCAGCTCCCATGCTCCACACACGGGCGGTGGCACCGCTCTAGCACAGCCCTGCGCACCCCTGAGCGCCCTGCAGAGATGCAACACACCCCGAAGCACCCATCGGACCCTGCCCATGTCACCCAGAGCCCCGCCAAGGTCTGGAGCAGCAGCATCCTGTGCCCTGCCTCCCCTGCTCCCCCCCCCTCCCCCCGCCCCCCAGTCTTCCTGCTGCTCTGGTTTAATCATTGCCCAGTGTCTGCCCGGCCTCTCCCACCTTGTTTGCCATCGCCCCAGGGTTAGGCAGAGCGAAGGGCAGAAGTGACACAGCACCACAGGCAGATGTTGCACTCTGCCAACTCCCTGCCCGCGCCCCTTGTCCCCCTCGGCGCTCTGCTGAAGGCTCCCTCGGGGTCATTTCTCCCTCCCCAAACCGTGTTTGTCCCGGGGTTTATCAGACCCCGGGGCACAGAGCAGCCTCTGCGGTTGCGGGTTTGAACCAAGCCAAGGTGGTGACACCAAAGCCTGCCCAGCCGCGCCGCGGGTGGGCTCCATGGCACGGCAGGGCCGGCGTCGGAGCCACCAAAGCAAACACGGGGTGGATCTCCCTGTCCCCGCGCCAGCGCTGCTCCAGGCAGGGCGAACAAGAGCGTTCCTTGTGCAGGGCAAGGCGTGGGCAAACTGTCAGGGCTCTGCCCTGCAGCGCTCCTCAGACACCAGCACCCGTGCCAGAGGCTCATAGGGGTGGTGGGATTTCAAGGGTGGTGGGGTCCCAGGGAGTCACAGCCAGCCCGGGCAGTACCGCAACTCCCCCCTTCCCCGGCCCTCCCCAAAACCAGATTCCTTTCCAGAAGACAGGACAGCATCCAGATTGGCAAGGGCAGGCTGAGCTCCAGCCAGCGTCCCTGAGCAGGCAGGCACTGGCTGTACTGGAAATGCCAGCGAGAGGGGAGCGCTGGGCTCTTGCCGGGAGCTTGAAGAGATTGTGCCACTGCTGTTGCCCCACGTCAGCACTGGAACAGTTAAACCTGGTTTTGAAGGGAAAGGAGAGGGCTGCGTGCCTCCTGCACTGCCCTGACACAACCCAAGGATAAGCAAGATGGAACACGGGAATGCTGGAAAACCCAGGGCGTAGGAGGGAAGAGTCACAAACCTTGGCAGGGGAGAAGATGGCTGTGATTTTATTTGCAGCACCCTGAAGTCATCACTAACACACGCACTCTTTCCAAGCCCTGCAGACCAGGCAGCTCCGCAGCAGCTTCCAAGCCAACACAAGGGCCAGCTTGTTCCAGGTCGGTGGCGCCAGCCCCAGCCCAAAACCCAGCCTGGAGCCCCCCCCCCAGCAGCAATGCAAGAGCCCAGGAGGCTCCTCACCCACCATCCTCCATGCACAGGGAGTCACAGAAGGCTGATAATAGGGGTCCGCATCCCAAATGGGGTGTCCAGGTGCTCTCTGCACTGGACCAGCCCCAACGCAGTGTGGAGTTCAGGCCGGGATGTGGACAGGGCAAGGGGCTGTGCCCAGCACCCAACATGCCTGGCAGGAGGAACCAAAAGGGGCCAGGGGTCTCCTGGCACTGGGATGTTAACACCCACAGCCATGCTGTGCCATGGGGTGCTGCCCAGCACCCTCCCATACATTGTCTGTCCTTCCCACCTCCTTCCCTGTGTCCCGTGGGCAGTGTGGGAGAAGTACACAGCAGAGCTTGGCACAGGGGTTGCCCCATCCCCACAGTGCTGTGGGTAGGGGGACCCTGCAGTTCTGGGGATGTGGGTCCCAATCCTGGCTGGAGACATGTCCCTGGCTTCCCTCCAGGATGGCCATGACAATGCCCTCCTTTGTCACATACACAGTGCTGCCATTGCCCAAAACCACACTCTGGCAAGCCAGCAGTGCCTGCGCTGTCCCCAGAGCCAGAGGTTCCCCAGCAAGGGCAGAGGGGCAGGGTCAGTGCATGGGCTCACAGGCTCAAAGTGCTGGTCCAACACCATTGCAGGCTCTTCTTGGTGGCATCTGAATGGGCACACACCATCCTTAAGGATTCCGGGCTTCAGTGGGGCAGGGGGACCTGTCCTCCCCCACGCCCCACAGTGGGCTCTCTGCACCTGACAGGTGCCCATCACTGGCATTTCTGGCTGCAGAGCTTGTGGTGAAAAGCAACAGCAGAATCCAGCCAATGCCAGCTCCCAGGTGCCGGCTCTGTCAGGTGTCATGTCCCCATCCCATGGTCTGCACGTCCCACGAGGGCCCTTAGGAGATGACACAGCAGCACTTTCTACAACGGGAGCAGCACTTGCAGCACCCGCATCCCTCACTGGCCTCCAGCTCCTGGCTCTTGGGTGACTTGTCCAGAGTGACAGTGTAGAAGGAGCTGGACAATTCCCTGTCGGGCATCCTCAGGCTGGCATAGGGGTTGTAGGGACGGGACCAGGACTTCTCCGTGGAAATGGTTGGGCTGTTCCAGCTGCCAGCAGGATCCTCCTTCTCCTCCGTGTAGGTGGGCACGGCTGCAGGGTTGGCAATGACAACGGGCTCATCCTTCAGGTAGTGAGTGATGAAGCTTTGCTGGAACTGTTCCCGTGGGATGTTGACGCTGGCATAGGGGTTCTCCAGGCTGACGCCACGATCCATGTCCCTGCTTGCTGTCAGCACATGAGGCCTGGCTGGCATTGCCCAACTCCTTGTGAGACAGAGACCCCCAATAACCCAGTGTGCAGGGGGGTGTCAGAGATGGGATTGTTCTCAGTCAAGGGGAAGGGACCTCCAGCAGACCCCACCAGTTTGGGAGCAGGGTGCAGAGCTGTGCTAGCTGCTTGTTGCCAGCCCAGGGGACTCCACATGCAATCCTGATGCTTTTGTGGCCCTGACGGCAGAGTCAGGAGTGAAGGCAAAGGAAGGGTGACACAAGGGCAGGGAGACATGGGGTGAGCAGGGTGCTGGGGGGCAGAGGGGAGGCCGGGTGGAAGAGTGGGTGCAGACAGCACAGTGGAGTGGGAGCCTCTGGAGGGGACAGGCTCAGAGGTGGAGGCAGGCACTGGGGAGAGGAGTGGGGAGAACGGGAGCGCAGGGGGAAGAGAGGCAGAGGCGGGGGAAGGAGAGGACTTGACCGCGCTATGGAGAGGGGCAAGCGCCGGGGCAGGGGCGGGAGCGAAGGGGAACCGGGCTGGGGCAGTGGCCGGTCCGGAGGAGCGGGGCAGGCATCGCGCTGGGCACTCACCGACCGCGCGGCTCCGGCCGCTCCGGGGCCGCTTCTGCCGCCGGCAGCGCTTCCTCCTCACGGACCGCCCCGCCCGACACCGCCCCGCCCGGCACTGACTGCCCGGCACGGCCCCGGCAGCCAGCACCCGCCTCCCGACCCGGCACACACCGACCCCGGCACACACCGACCCCGGCACACACCGACCCCGGCACACACATATCGACCCCGGCACACACCGACCGACCCAGGCACACACCGACCCCGGCACACACCAACCCCGGCACACACCGACCGACCCCGCACACACCGACCCCGGCACACACCGACCGACCCCAGCACACACCGACCCCGGCACACACCGACCCCAGCACACACCGACCGACCCCGGCACTCACCGACCCCAGCACACACCGACCCCAGCACACACCGACCCCGGCACACACCGACCGACCCCGGCACACACCGACCCCGGCACACACCGACCGACCCCGGCACACACCGACCCCGGCACACACCTATCGATCCCGGCACACACCGACCCGGCCCGCACCTGTCGATCCCGGCACGCACCTATCGATCCCGGCACATACCTATCGATCCCGGCACGCACCGACCCCGGCACACACCGCCCGACTCTTGCCTGCACTGGACACTGGCACCAGGAGGGGGCACAAGGAACTGGTCACAGGTATCAGGCATGGGGCACTGTACCGGATCACGGGGCACCGGACAGGGGGCACTGGGCAATGGGAACTAGGCACTGATCAAAGGGACTGGACACGAGTCAAGACAATCAGTACTGAGCATCGTGCTCAAGCACCAGCACTATTGCTTTGGGGCCCAGAACGTGATACACTCTCGCTGTCAGAAAGTCAGTGTCCCTGTCCCCACCACCAGCTGCCAGGGCAGTGCCCTCCCAGACTTGGTGCCCAGGAGTTTATCCACGATGTGGGAGAAAAAGGTCGAAGCTCCCTGAGGCTGACACGCGGCTGCTGAGCTCTGAGGGGGAAAGGGGGAAGTTGCTGTGACCTTCAGCACACATCATCAGCCTCTGGGGACATCCCTGGCAGTGTTCGAGGCCAGGCTGGACACAGGGGCTTGGAGCAACCTGCCCTAGTGGAAGGGGTCCCTGCCTGTGGCAGGGGTTGGAACTGGGTGAGCTTTAAGGTCCCTTCCAACCCAAACCAGTCTGGGATTCTGTGATTCTGTGGCACCTTGTCTTTAGGCAACAGGCAGGTGACTACATTGTAGGTCCCTACAGAGGATGTAGTTGCTCCTGTTCCTGTTCCTTGCCAGGGACCTGGGTTAATCCGATCTCCACTCTGAGGCTCTTGCTGAGGCACTGGTTCCAGGGATGTCACTGCTGTGTCCATGGACAGGGGAAAAGAAGCTGTTAAAGACACTGTTGACCCAAGCACAAGTCTGCCATCAGGAAAATGAGGCTGGAAAGGAGAAGATGCCCAGATCTGGCCAAGGAGAGCAGCAGAGGAGGCTGGAAGGAATTTCCCAAGACAAGACTGTAACCAGCCCTGCAGAGCTGGCACTGGAGCTGGCAAGGAATGGCATTATCCAAAAGGTGCCTGGAGATGGGAGCTGCTGCAGTGAGGTGCCAGGGAGGGACATCAGCTGGGATGGAGACACTTCAGATTAAAGCTGACACCCTGCTAGGGGAGGTTGTAGTGGGTACACAGCCCTAGGAAGCAGCACGTGGATATCCCTACCCCAGAAAGCTCAGTAATGCCAATGGGTGAGCTTCATTCAGAGCCCCTTTGGGAGAGGAAAGGTTCTGAGGACACAGGATGCCATTGCAGGGTCTGGGGGTGCCCCAAAGGGCCAGATATGCAGTCTCACTGCGAGCAGAGCTGCAAGGGTATGTGCCTGGATACTTGAGACAACAAACCAAATGAGCAAGTCCTCAGGTACTGGGAGGAAGAAGGATCACTGCTAGAGACTGACACAGTGACATCCCTGTGCGAGCACAAACAGGCTGTGAATGGGCAGGGCTGGGATTGCGGCTGGGAGGATGCTGGGAGGAGGAACAAGGGGAAGGTGTTGCACATAGGTCAGGGCAATCCCAAGCACAAACATAGGCTGGGCAGGGACTGGAGCAGCCCTCCATTCTGGAGGAGAAGGGCTCCATTGGAGGAGAAGGACTTGTGGGTGCTGGGTGAGGAGAAGCTCCCCATATCCCAGCCTCAGTGAGTGCTTGAGCCTAGAACCCCCCCTGTGCTGGGTTGCACCCCCAGAGCATGGGCAGCAGCTCAGGGAGGGGATCCTGCCCCTCTGCTGTGCTCTGGGGAGACCCCCCCTGCAGCCCTGATCCAGCTCTGGGGCAGCAGCACAAGAGGGACCTGGAGCTGTTGGAGCGAGGCCAGAGGAGGCCATGGAGATACTGCGAGGGCTGGAGCAGCTCTGCTCTGGAGCCAGGCTGAGAGAGCTGGGCTGGGGCAGCCTGGACAAGAGAAGGCTCCTGAAGGGGAGACCTGAGAGCAGCTCCAGTGCCTAAAGGGGCTGCAGGAAAGCTGGAGAGGGGCTTGGGACAAGGGCCTGTAGGGACAGGCCAAGGAGAATGGCTTGAACCTGCCCAAGAGAGGGGAGACTGAGCTGAGCTCTTAGGCAGAAGCTCTTCCCTGTGAGGGTGCTGAGGCGCTGGCACAGGGTGCCCAGAGAAGCTGTGGCTGCCCCATCCCTGGCAGTGTTCAAGGCCAGGTTGGACACAGGGGCTTGGAGCAAGCTGCTCCAGTGGAAGGGGTCCCTGCCCGTGGCAGGGGTTGGAGCTGGAGGAGATTTGAGGTCCCTTCCAACCCAGACCATTCCAGGATTCTATGAACTACAGAAGTCTCATGAATGCCTCAACTCATTGGTGCTTCAGACAGCAAAAAAAGCTTTATATTGTTTGAAAAATGACAAACCAGAAAGCCACAGGCATGTCCCACCGCTGGACATCCTTTCTCTCAGACGGGCACACGAGTGCACCAGGGTCGCTGTGGAGCTTCCTCAGCCCCGGGGGTCTCCCAGTCAGCAGGACACAAAAAACTCATGGAGACATCGTTGTGTTCGTTGAATATCCCCCGTCGGCTCTGAGGAGCTGCAGTGCCGCGGCGCAGGCACATGAGGGTGTTGATGCTCTTCCCAGCCCAGCAGCAACGCTGCAGAGCTGGGTTTGCTGGACGGAAAGGTCTTGCCATCAGTGGAGGAGCAGCTCAGAGCCCCCATTGCAGGTGGTGGCTTCTCACCGAATCCTGATGGGACTGAAAACTTGTGTGACAAGGTGGTCGGTGTGCGAGCAGAGCACGGGATGAGTTGTGACAATGCAGTAGTTGGAAGCCAAATCCCAAATTCAGGCTGTATGAAACAAACCCAGATGGGTGGAATGATTTCAACTGGGACACCACAAAGGTCCCTCCAGGAGCCCTTCTGCTGTGTGAATTCTTCTCCGAGGAATTTGCCTTAATTCTTGGCTGCCTCCTGACTAAAAAGCAGAGGAAGGGGGACGATGGGGTGGCCCAGGGAAAGGAAGGCATTACTGGGTGAGCACTGGGAATGGGAACCCTACGGGGTTGGTGCCACCAGGCCCAAGAGCTCAGCTGGGCACCCGGTGAGTGAGGAAGTGCTGGGGACTACAGGCATGAGGATGACATGGAGAGGACTGATGGTTCATCTCTGAGGGGTGATGTAGGGAGCACAGAGGAGGGATGGGGGATCTGGGGGCTCATGTCAGCTGTAGGATCTCATGCTCTGAGCCCTTCAGCAGCACATCCTCATTTCCAGTGCCCCAGGGCAAGGCTGGTAGCTTGTGCTCAGCATTCCACCCCCAGCATCCCATACAGTACATGCCACCCTCCTCATAGATGGACTGGGGATGGCACCATGCTGCCCCAGTGAAGGCTTTGCCATGGGAATGCAGGGATGCTACGCTGCTGACTGTGCCCAGTGCTCCACTTCCTACCAGCCTCACAGCCATGTCCCTTTGTAAAGGTCCCATTTGCAGCCCTGCACTGCTGGTCTCTGATAGTCTGCCTGTGGCATGCAATGGATGTCTCAAAGCATGGTGGCAGCATTCAAAGCCAAAATGGAGCCTTGAAGTGACCAATACAAGCTGCTTGATGAGAGGGATTGCCTGCAGTGCCAGGATGTGTCCCATTGTTTGGGTCAGCACATGGGCTGCAGACACCAGGGGTCTCTGGGCCATGCACCCATGCTGCAGCAGGCCCAATCCTGCCCTTGACAGCTCTGTACCAAGAGGCAGCACAGGCCAACCTATAACCCCTTCGAGGCTCTGGTGCTCGCCCTGTACCTGCCTGCCTGGCTCAGCTGTGTGCTGCGGGAGGATGAGGATGCTGCAGAGATGCATCTGTAACACCTGATGTGTTTGGGCTCCTCCAAGCCTACACTGCCTGTCACCCCTACATAAAATCAGAGAATTCCAGACTGGTTTGGGTTGAAGGGACCTCAAAGCTCATCCAGCTCCAATCCCTGCCACAGGCAGGAACACCTCCCACTAGAGCAGCTTGCTCCAACCCCTGTGTCCAACCTGGCCTTGAACACTGCCAGGGATGGAGCAGCCACAGCTTCTCTGGGCACCCTGTGCCAGCGCCTCAGCACCCTCACAGGGAAGAGCTTCTGCCTAATGTCTAATCTGAATGATCCCTGTTTCAGTTTGAATCCATCACCTCTTGTCCTATCAGTACATTCCTGATGAAGAGTCCCTCTCCAGCATCCTTGTAGACCCCCTTCAGATACTGGAAGGCTGCTATGAGATCTCCATGCAGCTTCTCTTCTCCAGGCTGAACAGCCCCAGTGTTCTCAGCCTGTCTCCGTACGGGAGGTGCTCCAGCCCCTGATTATCCTCGTGGCCTTCTCTGGACTTGCTCCAACAGCCATGTCCTTATGCTGAGGACACATGGAGGATGCTCAAGTTGTGGCTGCAGAGCCCAAAGCCCTGGCAGGGGATGCCGCATTCCTCAAGGATAACGAGGCCGGTACCCAAGCCGGTGTCCGGGCTGGCACGGCTGAGCCGCATGGCCGGAGCTGCTGGCTCCTGGCCCGCTGCCTGCGCCCCCGCCGGCCAGCGCCGGCCGCAGGAACCAGCGCTGGAGCCTATTTCCTTATCGCCCTCCGGCACTCACCCTCCGCGCGGCTCCCCCGCTGCTCCCGGGCCCGGGTCACGCCGGGGCTTGGCAGCGGCGCGGGGGAAGCGCATTGTGGCTGCCCACTGCGGCCCTGCGGGAGGAGAAAGCAAGGATTTCCTGGCCTGGAGCGAGTCCTTCCCGTCCCCTCCCAGCAGCTGAGCCCTGCGGCGCTGAGGGTGGGCTGCTCCCGACGGACTCTGCACTGGGAGCCAGTGGCTGCCCTGGTGCAGAGCTGCTGTGAATGTGCAGGCAAGGAGACAAGGAGAGAGCTGGGGCTCTTTGATTGACACCGTTCCCCTCCAACAAAATTCCCCCCTCCCCAGCTCTGTCCTACCCACAAGCAGAATCCTCACTAGGGCAGAGCACAGAGCTCTGTTCCCATGTCACAGAATCACAGAATCCCAAGGGTTGGAAGGGACCTCGGAAGATCATCTAGTCCAACCCCCCTGCAAGAGCAGGGTAACCTAGAGTACATCACACAGGAACTTGTCCAGGCGGGCCTTGAGTATCTCCAACGTAGGAGACTCCACAACCCCCCTGGGCAACCTGTTCCAGTGCTCTGTCACTCTTACAGTGAAGTTCTTCCTGATGTTAACGTGGAATCTCCTATGCTCCAGTTTACACCCATTGCCCCTTGTCCTATCACTGGATATCACTGAAAAAAGCCTAGCTCCATCATCCTGACACCCACCCTTTACGTATTTGTAAACACTGATGAGGTCACCCCTCAGTCTCCTCTTCTCCAAGCTAAAGAGACCCAGCTCCCTCAGCCTCTCCTCCTGACAGAGGTGTTCCACTCCCTCTGTCCCTTCCACACCCCCAGTGCTTGTGTATCTCACCTGTAATGTGCCACAGGGATGGGGATGGCGCAGAGTGGCCTCATGCCATTGTGCTTTAGGAAGGACAATTCACCCATTGCCAGCCTGGGCCCAGCAGCCATGACACATCAGTGCTGTGGGATTTGTGTCCAGTGGGCCATATGCTGCAGCTCCCTGCTTAGAGTAGGGAAACAGCAGCAGCAAACAGCCCAGGGTGACTCCCAAGGCTAAACACTCACTCATACATAGAGAGCTGGAAAATCACAGGATCACAGAACGGTTCGGGTTGGAAGGGACCTTCAAAGCTCATCGAGTCCAACCCCTTGCAGTGAGGAGAGACATCTTCAACTAGATCAGATTGATCAGAACCACATTCAAAATGGGTTATAAGAGCCCCAGCGCATAGGCACGGCCACAGTTTTCCCTCTGCAAATGCCACGTCTCCTTCCTGCAAAGGAAGAAAGTGGTCTGAGGTGAAGGCAGCTTCTGGTGCCCACCTCTCCATGGCCTCCTGCAGGCACCGCTTTTGCTTTCGTTGCAAATCGTCACCCTGGTTGATGCTGCAGTTTCTGCTGTGCTGCATCCGCATGGAGATCTGCACCTGCTGACGGGGTGTGGGGGACAAAGGGCCAATTTCCTGCTATTTTTCCATGACTCAAAGTTTCCAGCTACTGGATGCCCACAGCAGATGGGCTGCCACCCCTCTCCAGGCATGGAGCACCCCCAGCATTTGCCACCCTCCCCATAGATGGACCGGGGATGGCACCATGCTGCTCCAGTGAAGGCTTTGCCATGGCTATGTGGGGATGCTCCCCTGCTGACCCTGCCCAGCGCTCCACTCCCAGCTAAGCCCTTGGCTCCGGCTCTCTCCCAGCAGAGGTCTGGTTTCTGTCCTGCCGTCTGCTTGTCCTCCTTCACTGCAAACAGTCCCCGTTTGTTTGGCTCTCGCTGCCGGCTGGAGCCAGGGCCACGTGCCTGGCCCGCGGGTGCACAACGGCTCCTTGTTCACCGCCTCTCTCCTGCTCGCCCCTCTCCTGCTTTAGCAATTATCCCAATTAGCCCTGGCCTCTCCTTGCTACCCGGCTGCTCTGCGCATCCGCGTCATTCCTTGCTCTGGCATCGCCAGGCCAGTGGGACATGGGCACAGCGTGATGGGTGATGGCTTCCCAGGTTGTGCAAAACTGAGGTGTTTTGGATCCACGCTGTATCCCAGGGATCTCCTCAAACCTCCCTGAGGCTGGAGCAGGATGAGGAGGCTCTTCCTGAACTCCAGAGGTGCCAGGCCTGTGCCACTGGCATCTGCCACTGCTCCTTCAGATCATGCTGGTGGGTGCTGCCCGTGCTGCCCCAGCCACAAAGGGTGCTCTCCTACTCCCTCCCTGGGATCATGGGTGCCCCCAGCCAGCTTCCTGCAAGCCATGGCCCACGCATGACCACAGCCACCATCCTCCCACAGCCACCAGCTCATGTGGTTGAAGTTTCCACCCACTGACGTAGACTGGGGCTGATGTGCAGCCCTGCAGAGGGGCTTCCGCAGCACTCCCCAGCAGGGATGTGTTGTGGGGACACCTTCCCCAGTGCCCTCCTGAGCCCCTGGGGAGCTGCTGGGTCATGGAGCATTCCCGACAGCAGAGCCCAGCAGGAGGAATGAAGTCATTTATTCCTGCACCCTGGAAGTGGATTGTACATCCCCCGAGACCTGAAATCAAGGACAGGCAAAGCCCCATATCCTCTCCCTGTACCATGATCCTGAGCCATGGCCAGCCCCAGCATGTTCACTGCAGCATAGTGTCAGCACGGGCAGGCAGCTCCTGCCTGCTTTCTTCTATCAGCCCCGCACTGCAGCACGGAGGGGACACAGCGCCCCAGCAGGGTCACACCAGGCAGGGCAATGGGGGTGCCACTCCCGGGATGGCCCCGAGCTCCCCATCTCTTGCTGACAGCAGCTGCAGGCTCCCGGGGTTTGATCTTTCCCATTGGAGCAGCCTGTCTGCTCCAATCTGTGTCTGTGGTGCTGCCAAGGGACAGGAGCACCAGGCTCACACAGCCTGGCACGCAGCAGCCCTGGGCAAGCAGCCCCTGTGCTGCTGAGGAGCTTCTGCTGCCCCCAACACCCGGGTGTGGGTCAGGGTTCTGCAGAAAGCCAGGGCCTGGGTGAGCCCTGGAAAGCAGGGGGCTCCCCAGAGACCCCCTCTCCCTTGCTGGGGGACAGCCTTCATTGAGCTGGCACCCAAAACTGCACCTTCTTCCCCATCCATAGGACCACAGTGGCTCCAGAGCATCCTGGAGGATTGCATAAGTGTTCTGCACCCTGTACAGCTTCCTGTCACCCCCAGACCCGCATGTGACCCCATCAGACAGGGACATGGCTCACTGAGGTACAAATCTCTCTGGTTATCCCTGTCCTCTGCTTGGGATAAAGCACAGTCCCCAGTGGCATCCCAACAGCATTCCCAGCAGTCTGGCCATGCCGCATGCCCTTCCAGGCTGGAATGCCTGTTTCCATTCCATGGAAAGACCTCACCCCATGCTACACCATGGATGAAGCTGGCCCCAGTGTGACCTATTGCCTCCCCACAGCCTGCATGGGAGCACTGGGATGCAGCAACCCCCTTGATCCCTCTTGGTGCCTCTCCAGCCACTGGGCAGGGGCTCCTCTATGGAGAACAAGGACAGCCCACGAGTTCCTCCTGTAGCATCCCAGGACAGTTCCTAGTGCCAAATATATTGGCCAGGCCCTTGACTGACCAGGAATTTGGGAGAGGAAAGGGGAAATGAAAGCTCCAAGGCCAGATTGTGCTCTCAGCCCCAGGAAACCTCCCCACCAGCCTGTGCAGCACCCTGAGGGATGCAGCCCCCTCCCATGGACCCTCTGCCCAGGGCTCGAGAGGGTTCCCAGCTTCCACCCAAAGTGATACCAGGCAGTTCACCAGCTTCTGTACTTCCCTGTGCCTCCCCCCTGCAATCACCCATCCCCACGTCCACAGGCTGCTGCTCTACCCCCAGCTGAAGCTCTCCCCACCACAGGCGCAGAGCAGGAGATGTCTCAGGTCCTCGTGCTCAAACCACACCAAAGGAGCCGCAGCAAGTGCGGAAGCTGCTGAGCTGCAGGAAACTGATGCTGAGCTGGAGCAGGAGCTGTGCTGGGGGCAGCTCCCAGCCATCACCCACTCAGCTCCCTGGAGGGTTACAGACACGAAGGAAAACCAAAACCCCGGGGTCAGCACTTTAATGCATACAAACACAGAGTGCTTTGGGTTGGAAGGGACCTTACAGCTCATCCTGCTCCAACCCCTGCCACAGGCAGGGACACCTTCCACTGGAGCAGCTTGCTCCAAGCCCCTGTGTCCAACCTGGCCTTGAACACTGCCAGGGATGGGGCAGCCACAGCTTCTCTGGGCACCCTGTGCCAGAGCCTCAGCACCATCTCAGTCTCCCCTCGGGCAGGTTCAAGCCATTCCCCTTGGCCTGTCCCTACAGGCCCCTGTCCCAAGCCCCTCTCCAGCTTTCCTGCAGCCCCTTTAGGCACTGGAGCTGCTCTCAGGTCTCCCCTTCAGGAGCCTTCTCTTGTCCAGGCTGCCCCAGCCCAGCTCTCTCAGCCTGGCTCCAGAGCAGAGCTGCTCCAGCCCTCGCAGCATCTCCATGGCCTCCTCTGGCCTCGCTCCAACAGCTCCAGGTCCCTCTTGTGCTGCTGCCCCAGAGCTGGATCAGGGCTGCAGGGGGGGGTGTCCCATGACTCTTCTCCTGGCTAACTTCACATAACAGACCTAGGTACACCGCCACAGTGCTCCAGAAAAGAGCATTGGTTGCCCAAGCTGAGCAGAAGGGTTGACAGGACACCCAGGGAAACTTGCAGACTGCTGGGAGTGGGGATGGGAGAGCACGCAGTGCCCCCAGGTCCTGCTGGGAGCCGTAGGACAGCCACTGTGGGACAGCAGGATCCCACCACCCATGATGAGGCCATGCTCAGAGGCAGGGGTGGCAGCAGCCTGAAAAAGCTGAAATTCTGCTGCAAAACTAAACCTGTGCTTCAGAGCTGCTGCTGTAGCCAAGACAGTACCCAGGGCAGAGCAGCAGCTTGGGCACCTCAGCACCCTGGTCAGGACCCCCTTGTCCTGTGCTGACTGGTGTCTCAAAGGGCCATGCAGCCAAGGCACCTCCTCCTCCCTGACCCAGTTTGTGCCTTGCTGCTGCATCCAGGCCAGAGCAGTGCCAGGTTCCAAGCGCCAGCAGTGCCTGGCTCTGACAGGGAACCAGCAAAGAACACGCTAAATGTCATCACGATTACATCTGCCCCAGCCCAGCCAGCACCAGAGCTGCTCCTCCAGCCCTGCACGCACCCAACCTGGAGGAGAAGGGCTGTGAAGAGAGGCCATGTGCCAGCTCCGGTGCATGCTCTGGTTTCTACTGAGCTGCACATCCCTCGGGCTCTGTTAAACCCAGCATCAGCTGGGAGGGAAGGGGGAAGGTTTCTGCAGAGCTTCCATTTCTATATCTGGGCCACCATGTCCCATTTTGCTTGGGCACAAGGGGCTCTCTAAAGGACATGGGTCTTCCTTGCACCTTCAGACCCCTGAAATGTGGCTCTGGATCTTTGTGGTCACCCTTTGCCTGAGGGAGCAACCACCAGGGAGCTCCAGCTCTCCCTATTAACCCCTGGGAGCATGGCAGGACCAGGAGGGAGTTTCTAGTGGGACTGGTGTTGTGGGGTCAGCAGCAAGATGTGAAACCCTCCTTGCCTTGGGAGTCCCTGGGGCTGTGCATACACGGGGCAGGGGGAGAGGCAGCCCTCAGATGAAGAAGGGGTCTCTGATCAGAGTGGGGGCCCCCATCTGCTCTGCAGGGTCTGTAGTTGGTCCCATTCCCATAGGGCAATCCAGCCCCCAGCTCAAAGCACGGCCAGTCTATTGTCCTGGACCATCTTAGAGACCCCAGCAGGGCATCTCTAAGGCTGGAGATCCCACAACCTCTCTGAGCCCCCATCCAGTGTTTGATCCTCAAAGTGAAAAGGCTTTTCCCTATGTAACTATAGAGAAAAATTGCTGGAATTTCCCATGTCCTGGCTTGTGGCTGTTGATCCTCATCCTTTCTCTCCTGCCATGAGATCACTATGGGGACCAATACGTTTTCCATGAATGTTCTCTTCTGACAGCTGAGCAGCCCCAGGTCTGCAGGCAGGGGGCTGGTGGGGAGGGGAATGAAGGTTACCACATTCCAGAAGAGGAGATACTCTCTCTGCTCCTGTTGCCTTGATCTACCCCAGCCCATGTGTATCCCTTCTCCTCCTCCTTGTCCTCCTGCCCTCAGGGCAGCACCAGCAAGGTGGGCACCCACTTCACACCAAGGACTCCCTGCAGTGGCCATAGTATTAATGACTAAACTGAGTGAATAGTAAGAATAATGATTACACTCCTTGGCATGTGTCTGGGGTCTTGGAACATCCGTAACCTTGAAGCTGGGCAGACCACTGCGCATTAGGTCTGTCATGCCATGGAACATAACTCCCATAGTCTCAAGGTTTGTGTATGGCAGCACATGGAAGAGCCACAGGCTTTAGACACTTTTGAAGATCTGAGCATCATTTTTCTCATGGAGGAGTCTCTGTAGAGGGCTTTGAGCCTAGAAACAATCATACTCAAACCCCCATCAGTGTGCTGGGACTTGACTGCAGGAGCACCAATGGTCAGGTCCTGACCACCACCAACCCACACAGTTCTGATTCAAACAGCAACCAGAGGAACCAGCTCTGCAGCAGCTGGTTGCATCCTTAAGCAACCAACTGGCAACAACTGATTCTGTTGGTTTCTTGGCAGAGTCTTAAAGAGCATCTTTCCTCCAAAGTGATGTTTGCTTTGCCTGGGTGAGCTGCACATCCCTGGAGCTGCAGGCAGCTCCTGCAATGGGTTTGGTGGAACTGTTTGGAGATACGAGGTATGAGAACTGCCTGCTTTCCTCTCCTGCTGGTGGTGTCTGGACTGGGCTCTTGTGCGGGGTGATGCCACCTCAGCCAGGCCTGGAGGGTCTTAGCTTTGGGAGGGTGGCAATCTTGGCACTTGAGGTCCCTTCTCCTGCTGCTCCAGGAAGGAGAGACAATCACCAGGGGATGGAGCATAGAACAGTGGAGCACTGAGGGTGAAAAGACTTGATGTGGAGCATGGGTACCACAGCCCCATCTCTGCAGGGCTGGGTCACCCTGGGGTGTCACAGGAGCCAGGGCCCGGCTGCTGTGGTCCTGCTGTTGAAGCTGCTCTGTGACAAGCTGAAGATGAGCTCATATTTTTGGTGGGTGAGTTCTCTGTGTGCTGAGTGATTCACCAGCACAAAACATGAGCGTGGCAAGAACCAGGCTGGATTGTGGAAAGAGCTGGTGATGTGTGCAGGACCCAGCCAAACAAACTCTGCAATGGGAGCAGCAAGCGATAACTAGGGCCATTGTGAGTCACTGCAAAAGAACTCAGGTACTGCTGCCAGAAGCATGGACAGCAGAGTGCGATGCCAGTTGTGCTGAAGCACCAAGAGAGGAAGGAATCATCCTGTGAGAATAGGTCCTGCTCCACAGGCGTTATAAATCCAGAAAGGCAGTAAAGGCCTGAGTGTGCTCAATGACAGAACTGATGATGGCTGATGTAGATGATGAGGGAGAAATTTAAGGTCAAATTATCTCCTGGCATCACGAATCATCACAGTGGAGTTGCAGCAGAGACTGACCATAGGTGTTGTAGAATCACAGAGTGATTTGTGATGGAAGGGAACTTAAAGCTCCTCCAGCTCCAACCCCTGCCACAGGCAGGGACACCTTCCACTGGAGCAGCTTGCTCCAAGCCCCTGTGTCCAGCCTGGCCTTGAACACTGCCAGGGATGGGGCAGCCACAGCTTCTCTGGGCACCCTGTGCCAGCGCTTCAGCACCCTCCCAGGGAACAGCTTCTGCCTAAGAGCTCATCTCAGTCTCCCCTTGGGCAGGTTCAAGCCATTCCCCTTGCCCTGTCCCTACAGGCTCTTGTCCCAAGCCCCTCTCCAGCTTTCCTGCAGCCCCTTTAGGCACTGGAGCTGCTCTCAGGTCTCCCCTTCAGGAGCCTTCTGTTGTCCAGGCTGCCCCAGCCCAGCTCTCTCAGCCTAGCTCCAGAGCAGAGCTGCTCCAGCCCTCGCAGCATCTCCATGACCTCCTCCAGCCTCGCTCCAACAGCTCCAGGTCCCTCTTGTGCTGCTGCCCCAGAGCTGGATCAGGGCTGCAGGGGAGTTTCATCCATGCTAAAAAATCTCACCAGATGCCTGGCCTAGAAGAGATGACCAAACCCAGCAAGGAACGATCCTTGGGCTGGCCTGAACCTGGAATGTTGTTCCCCCCCGGGGACCTTGCAACTTCACCCACCAGCTGCCTCTGCCTGGAAATCCACCCTCCCTGTTGACAAGATTAGCAGTTGTATTTTTAATCTTCCAGTTCCTCTTACTGGATTAGGGATTTGGAAATGACTTTGCCTCTAGTCCCTCTAAGTGTAATGCTTTGATCTGCTCACCTGCTGAAAGCAGTGTGAAGCTTCTGCTGTCTGGCACCCTAACAGTGTCAACCAGGGATTCCCTTAATCCTCCCCATCCTCCCTGGGTCAGGTTTTGCTTACTTCTCTGCTAACGCTCCTGAGTGCAGATAGGAAAAACCAATACATTATACTTGAACTCACAAAGCAAAGGAAATTGCAGGAAGTGAGTGAGCAAAGACCAATTTGTGTTATTAATTCAGAGGCATCCCCATGCTGACCCAGCTGCCCGGTGTCTTTGTGCTGCTGTGCCCTGAGTTAGGCAACAGCTCTATTTAAAAGTAATCATAAATTATATCAGGCACCTTTTCTGCTGAACAAGAGTGTTTGTGCCCAGGCACTGGGGATCTTCATGGTGCCCCAATGGCTCTGCTCAGCTCTACATGTGCTCACTGGTGACATTGGGCACTCCTCATCTCAGCACAGCAGCACTTCTCAGCCTCTCCTCCACTTACCCAGGTACATGTGCAGCATCTGCAGCCCAAGCCAAGGCCTGGAACTCCTTTTTTCCTAGAGCTTTTGTTAGGCTTTATGGGGTCCTTGAAGTCAAGTGCCAAAGGTTAAGTCTTGTGCAAGGGAAGCTTTGGCCCCAAGTTTTAGTGCCAGTGTGTGAGTGCTCAAGAAGATTTGAGGCCAGAGGAGGCCATGGAGGTGCCGCGAGGGCTGGAGCAGCTCTGCTCTGGAGCCAGGCTGAGAGAGCTGGGCTGGGGCAGCCTCGACAAGAGAAGGCTTCTGAAGGGGAGATGTGAGAGCAGCTCCAGTGCCTAAAGGGGCTGCAGGAAGGCTGGAGAGGGGCTTGGGTCAAGGGCCTGTAGGGACAGGCCAAGGGGAATGGCTTGAACCTGCCCGAGGGGAGACTGAGATGAGCTGTTAGGCAGAAGCTGTTCCCTGGGAGGGTGCTGAGGCGCTGGCACAGGGTGCCCAGAGAAGCTGTGGCTGCCCCATCCCTGGCAGTGTTCAAGGCCAGGTTGGACACAGGGGCTTGGAGCAAGCTGCTCCAGTGGAAGGGGTCCCTGCCTGTGGCAGGGGTTCGAGCTGGAGGAGCTTTAAGGTCCCTTCCACAACAAACCATTCCATGATTCTATGGTTTTATGAAGTACAGACCAGGAGTCACCCTCCCAGGATACAATGTGGGGTGTCCCAACCTTTATGCTTATGTCTGCCAGTGGCAATGAAGGTTCTCAAACCAGGAAGCCACGGCAATGTAGGATGCTTCCTTGTCGGTGCTCTCCAGGGACCTGAGAGCAGTGCTGTGACGCAGTGGTGTTGTGACCCCACACACACGCCATGCTGAGCCCACCACATCCCTAGGGACCTGTAAGACCCTGTGCTCGGCTCCCCCTCCCTGGAGCTCAGCAGGGACTGGGATGCTTGATCAGGTTTTGTCCTCAGTATAGAGGGAGCCCCTCTGCTCTGCTCCCACAGGGGTGGCTGTGGGTCAGGCTCGGGAGCAGACATGGGTTTAGGGGTCCCTTGGGACACAGAGGATTCAGCATCAAGAAAAAGTGGTGCTGGGGGAGGGGGGATGCATCCCTCGTTTTGCAGCTTTTCCTCAGCCCCAAAAGCTTGGGGGTGCTGGTGATGGCCCCTTTCCCCCTTCCCCCTGCTCCCCGGTGCTGACCCCCAGCCGCTGCCACCGGAGCAGCATCGCTCATCGCCCCCCACTCCCAGCCCGCACCGCGGAGCCATTTCCAGCGGCGGCGGCGGCTGCTGAGTCACTGCGGGCCCCGCGGACCCCGCGCGGGGCCCGGCCGGGGGTGCAGGGGGGAGCGGCGGGGAGCGGAGCGGGGCGGGGGTGCGGGGCGGGGTGCGGGTGCGGGGCGGCGGGGCCCGGCGCTGCTGAGCGAGGGAAATGTGAGCCGGCTGCACCACTGCGGCGGCACTGCGGGAGCCGGCGGCAGCGGAGCGGGAGCGCGCAGGCAGCGCCCGCTCCCGCGAGCCCCGGGGACAGCGGGGACGGAGCCCGCCCGCCCGGCGGCACCTGCCGGAGGGGAAAGCGGGGTCCGCAAGCTGCAGCCCCCCCTCCCCGTCCCCGGACGGCAGCGGTGTTGCATCAGCCCCGAGCGGAGCGGCGGCTCCACGGCCGGAGGAGGCGGTGGGAGCCGGGGAAGGGAGAGCGGAGCCCGGGCCGGGCGGGAGGTGCCTCCCCGGCGCTACCTGCCGCCTCCCCCCCCGCTCCCGCAGCGCGTCCCCGCGGAGCATCCGGAGCAGGCGGGAGCCGGGCGCCGCCAGCGCTGCCTTTGTGCCCCGTACCGGACCCCCCCGCGCCGCCGGGGAAGCTGCTGGAGGAGGCTGCCGGGTCGTGGGAAGCAGCGGCGGTGGAGACCCGTGGGCATCCTCGGGGAGCAGCGGCTGCATCCCTCTGCCTTTCAGATAACCTTTAGCTGCTTGGGCCTCTGAGCCTCTGCCGAGGACGGAGCGCGGGTCCGGAGGCTAAACTGGGGGCACTGCGGCCCCGGGACCCCTGTCCGAAGCGCGGCGGGGCAATGCAGGTAACGACTGGCAGCCACCGGTGCTTTTGGCCGAGGCTGCCCCGGGGGGCATCACCCTGCGGGCGCGCAGGCGCGGGCGTGAGGCCGTGTGCGGGTGTGCGGGACTGCACATGTGTGCACATGTGTGTGCACCGCTGGGCCGAGCGTGGGGCTGCGGGGGGTGCTGCGTCTTTTGGGCTGCTGGGAAGGGCCGCGTCCCCGCAGGGGTGAGGGGGATGCGGGGTACGCTGTGGGGCTGCACCGGGGCTGTGCATGAAGGGGTGTGACGGTGCGAGTGCGCAGGGATCACCGTGCCCATCGTCGGTGCGCTGCGGGTGAGTGTCTGCGTGAGACCTGCGGGCAGAGAGCGGGGCGCCGGGGGGAGGGTTTTGAGCTTCTCGTGGGGTGCTGGATGTGGGGTGCAAGGTGTGGGGGACGCAGGTTGCGAGGCCTCCCTCCACAGGGACACTTGCAGGACCCGAGTGCTGCCAGGGCATAGCTCCGGGGGACAGCCGCGCTGGGGTCGGGCAGGGATCCAGCCCCCCATGGTGCTCAGACATCCAGGGTTGATTCCCCCATGGCCTCTTGCCATCCCCAAGGGCTGCTGCTGCAAACAGATGGCCCCCTCGGGCCCCCTCCGTCAGGCCTGGCAGGGCTCTGCGGGAGCAGGCATCCCTCTAACAGGATTTGTGGCGTGATGGAGGAGAGCGAGCGCCTTCGCCCTTCTCGGAGGAGAGACAGGCTGTCGCCAGGGCTGCTGAGGCAGAAAATGGCCACGGGCTGGCTGCCTGTCCCCCATCTTCTGCCCCCAAACGTGGCCTGTCCTCTCCAGCAGTCCCGGGACAAGGGCAGGGAGCTGGGAAGGGGGAGAGGAAGCTGGAGGGAGGGATAATAGCAGGGACAGATCAGGAGCAAGCGATGGAGGTAAAAATAGATCCACTGAGCAGAGGAGGGGCTAAACGTGAGAGAAAACCCTGAGCAGAGGCAAGTCTGGGGGGAGCCTCCCCCGGAGGGGCCCTGCATGCCAGTGGGGCACAGAGTGACCATCCTTCCTGCCCCAGGGCAGAGGGGGGACCTGGGACCCTGCACTCAGGGCCTCTGAGGAGACGCCTGGGGGGAAATTCCTGCCTGCTCCCACTTCCACCAGCCCAAACATGCGGGTGGATGGACAGGACCTGCAGGGAGCAATTGCCAAATTGCTGGGATGCAGGCGGGCACGCATCCCGAGGGAGCACTGGCAGCCGGCAGATCCCTGAAGAGCCTTGGATCCAACCCCCTCTCACTTTCATTTCCAGCAAGCAGGAAGCTGAGCTGGGCCCAGAGGTGCCAGGGGTGGACGGGACGAGGCAGCAGCACAGGTGAGCTGCCCCCCAGCGTGGGATGCTCCCAGAGCCCCTGCCCTACGAGACCTGCAGCTGAGGGCAAGCAGGAGAGCTGGGAAGTCAGAGCAAAGGAATTTGCAAACACATTCTTCAGCACCACGAGGATCCCACGGCACGTAAACAGGAATTAAAGGCCCAGCAGAGGCGGGGGCTGGGGCAAGGCGGGGGCTGCCTCCGGTTCCTGCAGGACCCCCCCAATACACCTGCCCTGAGCAGCACCCCATGCCACGGACCCAAATTTAGTGCTCCCAACTGCAGCTGATCCAGCGTGGGAAGTGCCAGTGGAGGCAAAGCGGGGGCTGCCGAGTGACGGCTAGTGTCACATTAACATCCCAGCGAGGCGCTGTGGGGAGCTGATGCTTTGATCGCCTGCCCAAGAGCATCCTCCAAGGCAGGCAGGATGCTGCTGTGAGCCCTGCTTGTCCCTGCCCACCCCGGCCTCGGCCTCGCACCCTCAGGGCTGGCCGCAGAAGAGGAGTGCGGGGCCCGCCGGCACTGCCCCTCATCCCCAGGATGTTCTCCCGCGCCAGCGGCTGCTCCCTGTGCTCCTGCTCTGCAGCCAGACCGAGATTGAAAGCTCATCAGGCTACCGGCATGTTTTAGCCTCATGCAGGCATCCCTCAGAGACCCCAGAGCAGTGGACAGTAATGTGAAAACGATACTCATGTCGTGTCTGAAAGGGCAACAGGTCATCATTAAGATGGAGGCAATGAAAATCATCCACCCAGAGAAGTTTTCGGAGCTGCAGGCCTCGCAGCCACGCTATGCACCAGCCCCGCGCCGGGAGCCGCCTCTCGTGGCCAAGCGCGCGTGGCCCTCCGAGTCTGAGATCATCGTCAACCAGGCGTGCGGGGACATCCCTGCCTTGGATGCCACCCCCGGGCCCCTGCCGCTGCCCCGGACTCCCCCCCTGCCGCGGCGAGAGCGCGGGTACCAGAGCCAGCGGAAGGGCAGCTCTGAGGTCTGCTACCACCGGCAGCCACCGTCAGACGAGGTGATCGTCAACCAATATGTGCTGCATCCCTCGACACCCTGCGAGCCCCTTGAGTGCCCCACCTGCGGCCACATGTACAACTTCACCAACAAGCGGCCCCGCATCCTGTCCTGCCTGCACTCGGTGTGCGAGGAGTGCCTGCAGATCCTCTACGAGTCCTGCCCCAAGTACAAGTTCATCTCTTGCCCCACCTGCAAGCGGGAGACCGTCCTCTTCACCGACTATGGGCTGGCGGCTCTGGCCGTCAACACCAGTATCCTCAACAGACTGCCGGCCGAGGCGCTGGCCGCCAACCCCGTCCAGTGGAGCAGCGACACCGACCGCAGCTGCTACCAGACCTTCCGCCAGTACTGCGGGGCTGCCTGTACCTGCCACATTCGAAACCCGCTGTCTTCCTGCACCATCATGTGAGCCCTGCGCCCCTGCCCGCGCCGCCGGGTGGGAGAGGACAGCACAGTGCCGCGGCCAGGCCCCAGCCCCTTCTTTACTGATGGCACAGCCCAGCAGATGCTCTGATGCTCACCATAGCTGAAGATGTGGGACCGCCATCCTTGCCAGCATTTGGGTGGGGGGCAATGGGGATGCTGGGACCTGGCAGCAGCCCCCCACACCCCAGTGGTGCCCGGGTAGAGGGACACTGGGATGGGGAGCACATCTACCAGTGCATCCAGGGGCTCCATTTCCCCTGGTCCTGTGACAAGTGTTCCCACTGTGCATCGAGCATCTCACTGTGCTCCTTCCCCAGCCGCCTTCTCCCTCCTCTCTCCCTGTGGCTCCTAAGAGTGGACGCTGGATCCCAGCCAGAGTAACACCCTCCCCATTGCCCCACACAAGGAGGTGCACGGTGCCACGCTGGGTCACCTGCACAGCACAGGAGGTGAGGACAGGTCCCTGCTATATTGTCCCCCCCACACCCTGTAAGTTATTTGCCAAAGCTTTCATCTCAGCGGCCAAGGCGCCGCGCACCCGAGTCGTTGTAGCCATGCCAAGCGCCGCACCGGCCCCTCGGTTGCCAGCAGACACGCGGCCCATTTCCTCCACAGGCCCTTGAGGAAAGCTCCACTTTATCCTCATTTTGGAGGATTCTTGTTTTTTCCCCATCCATCCCCGGCTGCCCCATCCCAGGCCACTGCACACTCACAAAGGCATTGAGCCGTGGCTGTTCTCTGCTCCTCTGCACTGATGCCCCATGGGATGGCCCAGGGGGGTGGCTCAGGGTCTTGTTCCCCAAGTTGCTGGCTCCAGCGAGGGGATTTGGCTGGGCAGGGGGGCTGAGATCTGGCTCCTGCCCATGGTCCCTTCCCCAGAGCAGCACCTCTGCTCTGTCCCCTGTGCGAAGGGGCTGGCAGGGCAGCAGGCCCCTGGGCACAGTCTTGCTCCTTCCAGGCACCTGGAGGTGCAGATTTGCTGCCAACAAAGCAAAAAAGAATTAAAGAAAAAGCCATAATTTATGGGTGTTCCTGCGGGGCCAAGCACCGTGACCTGGCACCAGGGGCATTGGGGCTGGGCAGCCAAAGGGGCCCTGCAGAGCCCCCATAGCATCAGCTCCCAGCACTGTCTGAAGCCCAACATCCACCCAGGGAGCAGGGCTGGACTGACCCCCCCCCCCCGCCCACCCTGAGGGCCAGGACGATGCCTTCAGTGCAGCCCCAGGTACCACTCGCTGCCGGTGCAGAACAGGGCCGATCCCGATTCCGTGTTGCTCTGCCAATGCCTCCCGCTGCTGGTTGTGATGATGATCATGTTTTATACCCGGCCTTGATCTAACCCCATCAGTCTCCCCAATAAAGATTATATTGGAAAGAATGGCAAGCAGTGTCTTGAGGGGCACATGGCTGTGGGCAGGAGAAGGGCTGCACAA
This sequence comes from Melopsittacus undulatus, assembly GCF_012275295.1. Taxonomy (NCBI): domain Eukaryota; kingdom Metazoa; phylum Chordata; class Aves; order Psittaciformes; family Psittaculidae; genus Melopsittacus; species Melopsittacus undulatus. Next base: position 10,640,153 of record NC_047537.1, read on the forward strand.
GGCTTGGTCTATGTGGTGAGTTGGGGGAGAGATCATAGAACCACAGAGCGGTTTGTGTTGGAAGGGACCTCAGAGCTCCTCCAGCTCCAACCCCTGCCACGGGCAGGGACCCCTTCCACTGGAGCAGCTGCTCCAAGCCCCTGTGTCCAAACTGGCCTTGAACACTGCCAGGGATGGGGCAGCCACAGCTTCTCTGGGCACCCTGTGCCAGCGCCTCAGCACCCTCCCAGGGAAGAGCTTCTGCCTAAGAGCTCATCTCAGTCTCCCTTTGGGCAGGTTCAAGCCATTCCCCTTGGCCTGTCCCTACGAGCCCAGAGGATATCGTGTGGAGATACCCAGAGCAAGTGCTTTCTGCTGGACTGACTTCTTCTCCCACTTGGCTCTCAGTTCTGTTGTGATTGTGTCCCCTTCTTGCCTGGTCCCTGGTCCCACTGCACGTGGCTGGGCATCACGGTGTACCTCGCCCACTCTGTCAAGCAGACCCCAACCACACCAAGGGCTCTTGAATACCCATTGATGGCCCATTCCTCCAGGAATGATGAGGTGAATGGCAGATGAATTTCCGTGCTGGCCAAGTGTCACCCACTGATGAAGTGAGCTGGGTAGGGACACAGGCAGCACTGTCACTCCATCCCCAGAGGCACACAGGGAGCACCCAGAGCCTGGCATACACCGGGCATCATTGGCAACATGCACTGGGGGGGCACCTGCTGCCTGCAGCCCTCCGGCTGGGAGAGGCAAGCACAGAAACAGCCAGGAGGAAGCTCTGGGTGCACCAAGGGCTGTGAGCTGTGCATGCAGGCTGGCACATGCACACGTGTGCACATGCATGTGCACTGTGGAGTGTGTGTGTGTGCACGCTGAGGTTTCAGTGCAGGCACAGCCCCACCACCCAGTGCTCACCCTGAATTCCTCTGGAGCAGCTGCTCTCCCTGCCCTCTGCTATGGGCCACTGTGAAGGAGCACTGGTGCTTCCCGGCTCATGGCTGAGACCCAAGGGGGAGTCCCATCCCTGGGGTGCTGGCAGCTGCAGACTCCTTGTCCTCGGGTGCTGGTTCCCCCCCAAGGGGGGATTTTATGTCTGGAAAACAAACCCACATCCCAATGCAAGGGTGCTGAATCACAGCATCAATAATGCAGCCGGTGCCATCCCTGGTCCTGAGCATGTTGTGTCCGTGACCTGGCTCCTCATGTCTGCACCCACATCTCCCCCATCCTCCATGGATGTGGGGGGCACACACAAAGCTCTGGCCACAGAGCAAGGGGCTCCTGATGTTCACAGCTTCCCCACAGTGAGCCCTATCATGTGGCTGCTGGGGAAGCTGGGGCAGCCCCAGTCCAGGATGTCCATTGCCATCACCCCAAAGGCTCATCCTGACTCCAGGATGCGCATCTCCATCTGTGGTGCCCTAAAGACACTGCTGCAATGGGTCAGCCAGGGCAAGGGTGGCAGCAATTTTGCCCTCAAAGTAGGAATTTACCCTTTTTATTACATAAGATGGAGGGTACAGTGTGTCCTTCCCCCTCCCCCCTGGTACCTCTTGGGCACAGAGTAAATTTAAAAGTGCTAATTTGATTTTGAGTTGCAATTAAGGAAAAAAATGGGATCTTTCAGGAGTCAGGGCTGAGTGACAGCCCATTTCTCCAGCCCTATTAACCTCAAATGAGCACTCGCTGGCAGAGGGGCCTGGGTGTGCTGCAGGAGATAGGGACAGGACACGGTGCCAGCACTCACACCATGGCTGCAGGTGAACTCAAAGTCTGCCAAAGTCACTCTGGCATCACAAGCCCTGAAATACTCCCATGGCCGCTGCAGGAGCAGGTTTGGCCATGTGTGAGCAAAGATGCTCCCAGATGTTCCCAGATGAGCTGGTTGTAAAATCTAATCACAAATGCACAGAATCCCAGCCTGGTTTGGATTGAAGGGACCTTAAAGCTCCTCCAGCTCCAACCCCTGCCACGGGCAGGGACACCTTCCACTGGAGCAGCTTGCTCCAAGCCCCTGTGTCCAACCTGGCCTTGGATGCTGCCAGGCTGGGATGAAGCTCTGGGCTCTCCCAGTGTCCAGGTTGGTCCATGATGGGAGAGGGGATTTGGGGGGTGAAATGGCTCCTGGGAATGAGTCTTCCCAAACACCCTCATTTTAGATGTGGGAAGTGCCAGGAACAGGCAGGTCTCTGCTGGTTTGGGGTCTGCCTTTGGCACACGTGCAGGGATGATGCTTCCCAGCCACTCTTCCCCAGCTCAGCTCCCAAGGCCGGTCCCCACTCTTCCAGCCCTACCAGTCCCCATTCTGCCCCTCCAGCCCACAGGAGGCTGTACAACGGCACATGTTGGTTCAGAGACTGGGGATGCTTGGCCCCAGTGCTGGGCTGGGCTGGGCTGTGGCCAAGCACCAGGGCTGTGCCCTCCTTGGGACAGGCAGCCTTGAAACCTCAGCCAGGGCAGTCACGCACTAGAAACAGCCGTTTTGAGCCAAGAGGAAGCTGCTGCAACGGCCTCTGCCAGCAGCAGCCTTTCACAATGAGGTGCAATCCCACAGTGAGAAGATGATGGAGCATGGCACAGAGCCTGAGAGGCTGAAGGTCTCCAGGGCAACACTGGCCAGCAGCTGGGGAGGGACTGCAGAGTGCACCAACACCTGCTGGGCTCACTCCCAGCTCCATGTTCCAAGCTGGATTCTGGTGCAGAAATTGCTCCCAGTATCCCACCATTTCCATGTCATCCCTCTGCACTCACTTGCATGGGTGCAGGATGATGACAGCACTGGTGTGGCCCCAGCATAGCAGTCGAGGGGGAGATGCTGCTGTTTGGGGTGGGAATGCCCCTGACCAGAGCTGGATGGAAACCTGACACCCCATACCCTGACCCCCAACCCTTGCCTACCCAAGTGGCTGAGACCGGGCACACTCCATGCATGCCAGGGGCTGGCTCTACTGCTGCCAGCTGGGCACAGCTGGACACCCGGGATGCAGGCACAGGACACAGGGCTCCAGCAGGAGATACAGCCCCAAAGAGCCCTGAGTGGGCAGGTCCCTGCAGGGATTGGGACCAATGCCACCAGTCTGGGGACACCACATCACCCTCGTATGCCAGCACCTGGGAGATGGGATGAAGCATTTGGGAGGCAATGGCACATCAGGGGCTTCTGTGGGGTGTCAGGGGAGGGCTGTGAGGGCCACTGGGGCAGATGGGGTGGTTTTGGGGGCTGTGGTTGAGTCTGTGCTGGGAGGGAGAGGGCTCCACACTGAAATGGAGCAATTGAGGTGCAGCAAAGAAGGGCTGGGGGACTGGTGAGGAGGTGGATGAGGGCTGCACAGGGGTGCGTGTGGTGAGGCTGGGGTGCAGGAGCTGCAGGAGGGTGATGGGGGCTGCAGCAGGGTGTGCACAGGGTGCATGTGGCTGCTGGGGGGGGGGGGGGGGGGGGGGTCGTGGTGCTCAGTGGGGGTACAAGGGGACTGTGAGGGACCAGAGGGTGCATGTGTGGGGCTCTGGGGATGCTGTGCCAGCGGACGTGCCCTGCAGTCAGAGACCTGCTGTGGCTCTGGGCATCTGCTGTAGGCTGCAGCTCTCGGTGTTGGTGCTGCTGCTGCTCACGGTGCCAGTGCCGCTCATAATGCTGGTGCCTCTCTGCACATTAAATATAACCAAGTCCTTGCTAGCAGACACTGCACCCAGGCTGCTGTGCACCCAGGAAGCTGTGGCAGCACCCCTGGGCTCTGCATCACCAGTGGTGGTGGTCTGACACCACAGCCCCCCAGGGACCCCATCCCTGGGGAATTTGGGTGTCCTCCAGCTTCCAGCCCCAAGAGGAGCCGGCAGCCAGGTGCTGGAGAGTTCATCGTGCTCCATCGTGTCCCTGCGGGCACAGCTCTGGCCTGGTTTGCCCAAAAGCCCACAATACCCCCATGTAATGTAGAGCAGGTCACAGGCCAGGCCTCCCATGTGGTGGCAGGGCCCCCCCTCCCCGGGTGTCTGAGCCCCCCCCCCAGCTCCATCGAGCTGAAAATGCCCCTGACCAGGGCTGAGCTGGGGCTTCTCCTGATGGAGCTGCTCCACTTGGTATAAATAAGTACTCCTCAGTGCCATGGGGGCCGGGGGGGACCTGACTGCAGCCGCCTCCCAGCATGGCCTGTTTTGGGGTGCCCTGCTCCTACCTCCGGCACCTCGGCTCTTGCTGGAGCAGCACATGGCAGAGCTGATGCTATGAGTGCCCCAGCAGAGCCCATGGCCCAGACCTCTGCCCCCACAGGCACCAGAGCTCCCAAAGGGCTGTGCAGGCAGGGGAGCAGCTGCTGGCTCCCCACCTTTGCTGGAGGAAGGGGAAGGGAAGGGGGATGTGGGGTACCCCACGGTCCCCCCCGGCCACAGCCCTGGGAGGTGCCCACAGCATGTTTCCGGGGGAGAAGGGCAAAGCTAGGACATGCAGCTGGTTGCACAACCCCAGCATGGCTGGGCAGGACAGGGCACAGCAGAGCCAGGCACAGGGAGGAGGGACAGCACAGGGGGGTGATTCAGTACAGGATCTCTGTTGGGCTTTGCAGGGCACCAAAGGGGGCCTGGTGGTGATCAATGAGCAGCACAGCCCAGGCTGTGAAGATGAGTGCCAGCACTGCAGGGACTGACCCCTCCATGGGATCTTGGGGCTCTGACATCTCCCTGCTACCCACCACCAGCCCAAAGATGGCAGAAAGCCTGGAGCTGTCCCTGTTCCCATCCCCTCAGGGTGTAAGTGCCCCCAACAAGTACCTGCCAGGCCTGTGCTCTGCAGTGTGTTGAGGAACAAGGGTGCAGAAGGGCTGTGGCCTGCGCATCACCTGGCTGGGACAGTGCCCCAGCTGCAAGCAAGCAGCAGAGCCCACATCCTGCTCACCTCTGTGATATTCCTGCCTCCCAGCAGCCGCAGTGCCCACTGGAGCTGGCTGCCAGCACCAAGCTGTGTTTGCTCTCTTATCGCCAGGAAGAACAAGGCACGAGCACGGGCTGGCACCACTCAGCAGCCTGGGAGGTGCCGTGGTGGGGGCAGCACCTTCTCACGGGGTGGCTGGAGACCACTGGCTGTCCCCATCCCCTCCTTGTGTCACTGCAGGGCCCCAAAGGGACACGCTCAACCTGGACCGAGCACAGCCATGATACAAATGCCAGTTATATTTCCAGTCCATGATGGGGAAGCCAAGTCCATCCGTCCCAACACAGGCAGTGCAGCCCCTGGCACAGCCCCCATGGGGCACAGCCCTGCTCTGCCTGCAGAGCCCCTCTGGTTCCCAGCCCATGCCAAGGATGCGCCCTCCTGCTCCATCCACCCCTTCACTGCTGCAGTGTTGTGTCACCTGGTGCCTGGTGGGATGCAGGTGATGGCCAGCTCCAGGATCACCTCCCTCGGCTGCCCGCTCCACCTCCGCTGCTGCCTCAACCGCCCTGGGCTCACTGGCAGCGCAGGGTATCCCGGGCGTCTGGGTTCACAGGTGTGCTCCCACCCTGGCATCTTCACCCCAGGGGCGAAGCAGGAGCAGTGCTCCTCTTCTCCCCACGCACGGCCCATGGAGGCTTATTTGTCGAGGATGAGGAAGAGCAGCACCATCAGGAGGACGGGGAGGAAGACGAGGAGCAGGCTGAGCATCTCCGCAGCCAGCAGCAACAGCAGCAGCAGGAGGTAGCAGCAGCGGCAGCGACGCTCGAGCCGCGCCAGCGCACGGATGAGGCAGGGTGGGTAGCGGATGCAGGGCAGGCACCCGAACATGCGGCTGGTGTGGAAGCGCACATGGAAGCGATGCTCCAGGGCACCGGCAAGGCCCGGGCGCCGCGGTGGCAGGGCAGGGGGCCGGGGGCTGACCAGGGGCCCCGGGGAGCCAGGCTGGGCATGCAGCAGGAGCAGCTCCTCCTGCAGTTTGCAGATCTCCCACTCCAGCATGGGCGTCTTCTGGCGGCAGATGGGGCAGCACACGCGGCCAAACTCGGCGCTGGCAGCCGTGTCCATGATGGCGCGCAGGCAGGCACGGCACAGCCCGTGGTTGCAGTTGAGCAGCGCCGGTTTGTGCCGTTGCTCATCGTAGGGCTCTGTGCAGATGGGGCACTCGTCCTCGCCACCCGCCAGCATGTGGCACGGCTCTGCTGCCACCACCTCATCACTCGATGTCTGCTTTTTCTCAATGGAGAGGCTCAGGATGGAGCTGGAGTCAGTTTCCAGATTGGGGGAGCCTCTCCATGATGCTGAGCTCTCCCCATGGGGCAGGACAGGGCTGGCAGCAGCAGGAGGGTCATGCCCCGCAGGCAGGGTGGCAGTGTGGGCAGGCGGCTCAGCGTGCCTGGGCAGGAGAGGCTCCATTGCATCCTGCACCGACGGCAGGTTCCAGTGTCCCCAGGCAGTGGTGGGAGCCTCTCCGCAGAGCTGGGGTAGATTCTGGGGACCCTCCAAGCCCTCAGTCTCGCTTTGCTGCCCAGAGCAGCATTCCCCTGCTGCCTGCATCAGCTGTGGGCCAGGCTCTGCCCCCTCACCTGCTGCTGGCTCCATGGGGACAGCCATTAAAGCAGGCACCCCCTTACCAACACCCGCTGGGCCCCCCCCCCGGGCTGGGTGTGGGCTGTGGGTGCTGCTCCAGGGCAGAACGTGGCCTTCAGCACGGCTGCCATGAGGGTTCAAGGGTAGCGGCATCTGCACTGAGTCCTGTCATCCCTCTGGCACGATTTGGGGCTCCCTCCCAGACCGACAGGTCAGGACCCCCCAAAGCAGGCTGTGCGCCCATCACCCTCACCGACAGGCCACTCCGAGAGCTGAGATGATCGTGAGCATCCAAAAGTCACTTCCTCCTCCTCCTCCTCTTCCTCTTCCTGCCCAGCGCTGATGCAGAACTGCCCCGCCACAGTCTGAAGAAGGCAATGAGCTGGGTGCTGCCGTGGTGCCAGCTCGGGGCGCAGGAGCTGCCCTGGGCCAGGCAGGGCTGGGGCTGGCTCCTGGCTCTGACCAGTCTGGTTTGTCAGCTTCTGGAATCGGCTCAAATGCAGGCAGCCCGGGGCAGGCGGCCATGCCCGCGCCAATCAGCTCCCACAGCAGCCGGGGAGGAGCTGGGCCCACGGCCGCCTCTCCTCCTCGCCCAGCACAAATGGAGCCACCTCTGTGGCCACTGCCCCCCATACAACTGCCCGTGGGCACTGCCCCAGCCAGCCCCCGGCTCCCATCCCAGCCAGCTCCCCAGCATGGGCCCTGTGCTACCCCAGACAAGCTCCCCAGCTCCAATCCCAGTCCCTCAGCTCGTCCCTGCCCTGGACCACCTTGCCCCATGAGGAGGCTGCAGGGTTTGGAAGGAAGGATGTAGGTTGGACAGCATCCCATGCTAGGGGATGGTGTCACCAGCAAAATGACTGCCATGCAGCAGCTCTGTGCTGGCCCTGGGGCATGGGGATACACAGTCCAGCCCAAGTCTGCAAGTGCAGCAGCTCCTCACAGCGAAGGGCTCTCCTTGGTGAGACCCAAAAATTGCCCTGCTTCTGCTCCCCGCAGTGCTCATTGCTCAGCTCCCGCAATGCCCCTGGGCAACGCTCACCATCACCCCAGATCCAGTGTGTGGGATGGCGGCTGGGTCACAGGCATGGTGTGGCATCACTGTCCCTTCCTGTCCCAGCCTGATCCAGGATTGTCCCCAGCTGATTCATGTCCTAGGCCCTAATTACTATTTACACAGTGGCACCAAGTTAACTGAACTGGGGTAGGAAGGTGGTGGCACTGGCCCCACTGGGGCAGTGGCACAGTCATCATGGAGCACAGCCCAAGGTTGCCAGGGAACTAGGCTGGAAGCAGCTCCAGAATGGGCCAGAGGATGGGTTCAGCAGAGCAAGTGCCCAGGGAATGGGATAACTCAATGGGAACTGACATTTGGGAAGCTCAAACCTTGGCATCAAGCAAGCTCAGGAAGATGAACAGAGGGATGCAAGCTTCCTCTGGCGCCCATCCCCGCTGGTGGGGATGCAGACAGGGGGAACAGGTCTGGCAAGGCAGCCTCCTGCAGCAAGTGCTGCTGCCGCTGACTAATGCCAGGGTGGAGAGGCTCCATACAACAGCTCACTTCCTCCAGGTCCCACCACCACCACCAGCCAACGCCAACACCGAGCTGTAGCGATGCCAGCAGGTGCTGCCCACCCACTCAACATGGGGACCCCAGGAGCTAGAGCACGTGGATGGGATGGCAGCTTGGTCCCACGCAGGAGCCAGCCAGCAGCATTCCACCAGATTCCTCGCCTCCACTCCAGCATGGGGAGCCAGGCTTCATGCCACCAAACTCACCCCCAGCAGTCGGGTTCCCCTTGCCCAATGTGGCTCTGCTGCCATTGGGGGGGGGCTGGTTGGATAAATCCACTCCCTCTGCCAGCCCCCTGTCCTGGCTGGAATAATCTCATCCCAAGGATGATGCTAGAGGTGGATGCTTTTGCTGGCTCCTTTATTCAGGCACAGTTCATGTGAAGGGGGAGGCTGGGAGCCAGGCTTATGACCATGTTTCAGACTGGAAGCGCTGGGACCGTTCCAAGGCTGCTAAATACTCCTCTGCTTCGGAGGGTGACAGGCCACCTTCCAGCTGCAACACCGACTGTAGGGCTTCTGCCACCGCCACTGGCATCTGCTTGGCATTCCTGGAGGAGAGAGAAGGTGGTGCAATGGAGGACAAGCAGGAAAACTAGGGTGTATCTGCAGCCCCAGTGCCCTGGCAAAGCAGGACGGCATCATCCCCTCCAGCTGAACCCACCACCCCAGCACACAGCACAGAGGGAACCTGCCTCACCCTGCAAGAGAGGCTGCCTGGCACTGAATAAATGACAGGCTTTGAGAGGCAGCTCCTGCATTCCCTACGGAGTAGCACTGTCATCCACACAGGACTTCTCAGTGGTGGCATCTGCAGGCACAGACACGGCAAAGGAGCCTTAGCTGTGGCCCCATATTGCTCCATTTCCTATCAGTCTCATTAGAGGGACATGAGGAATATGCACGAGGTGTAATTTATCAGTGGGAGAACAGGAAACTGTCCTTTCATCTCAGGAAACACTCAGTGTGGAACGTGTCTGATCCTGAGCTGGCGAGACAGCTGCTGTGAAGGAGCAACCGTGTCCATCATCTGCCACCTCCTTGCAAGAAATCTGCAGTGATTGTTCTGGTATTTGCAACCAAAGCCAATTCAAACCTCAAAATAAAGAGAAATGGTGAAGAAAATGTGAGCTCCTGTGTAAAAGATACCCAAACAGGATCCAGCTCTTCCAAGCACAATTAGTTCTCATGGGAAATCAGATATTCAGACTTTTTCCTGGAGAGAATTTCATTTGATGAGCTGACTGTGTGAGAAAAAAGCAGCTAATAAAACATTTCCCAGGCTGCTCCAATTGGCACAAGCAGCTGGTAACGTCCTTGCTGTGCCCCAGGAACAAGGCAGAGCTCTGACTGCGTTTGAAGCTGATTAACATCCCAAAATACACAGAAAGGAGGTCTTCTTTTTTTGGAAGTTGCATTGTTTCTGAGTCAGGCACCAATATGCAAGTCCAAGATCATGGGAGCTGGGCTTGGGATGCAAAACATGTCAAATAGCTGGGTTTTGAAAGAAAAAGAAAATAAGGGAGATTTGCAACCTTTTTGCCCCTGGGCATAAACAGACAAGATCCAGCCCTGGCTCCCCAGAGTCTGCCCCAGGCAGCAAAACCACTGTGCTGCATGGGCGAGGGCCAGTGCTCAGGGACACGCAGCCCAGGACCCATTTCCCCATCTTCTCCTGCTGAGGCTGAAACTGTCAATATTATTTTTAGGAGAAAAAGAGCCATTTTGAGGCCAGGCCACCTGCACCTTCCTGTCTGGCATCCCACTGAAAAGTCAGAGTCTGTGGGTGAGGGAAAAGCAGTGATCCCAGGTGTCCATCAGTGTGGTGGGGCCTCATCAGGATGCGTGGGGAAGTGCCCACTGGGAACAGCACAGCTGGCTTTGTACAAGGAGGGTGATGCTTTCAGATCATGGAATCCCAGCCTGGTTTGTGCTGGAAGGGACCTTAAAGCTCCTCCAGCTCCAACCCCTGCCACAGCAGGGACCCCTTCCACTGGAGCAGCTTGCTCCAAGCCCCTGTGTCCAACCTGGCCTTGAGCACTGCCAGGGATGGGGCAGTCACAGCTTCTCTGGGCACCCTGTTCCGGTCTCACCTGCCTGCTCGGGGCTGAGGCTACCCCATGCTATGGACAAAGATGGGTCTCAGAGCAACCTTGATGTCCAAAACACCATCCTCATAGCCACTACAAATCCCTGTAATGGGGAGAGCTGTGCAAGCCCTGCTCTTTCCAAGACACTGATCCCTTTTTGGCTGTCTCCATGGTGTCTCCATCAGCACCAGAAAGTAGCAAAGAACACAGGAAAGGGAGAGCACAGAGCCATCAAGACACCATGCCAAATGGCCACCTAACAGCTGTCCAATAGTCTCAGCATTTGGGCTGCAGGAGGAGGCACAACCCCAAGTCAAGTGCAGCTTGATGAAGGAAATGGAACCCAAACCCCAGCTCCATGGGAAGAAATGGCTGGTTTGGGATAAGGGCCCCAGGAAGCCCTGTGGAGCAGTGAGGCACAGCAGAACAGGGGCAGTGACCTGGCCGTCGCTTCCTGGGCAGTAACCAAGAACCTCCCTCTCCCAGGAATGCACCGAGGCCAGTCCCACCCCACGAGGTACCAGGGAAGTTCCTGCTTTCATGGAGGACAGGCAGGGAAGTGCCTCCTGCAATTGGCACTCATGTCAACAGCAAGGCCCAGGGTTGCTCAGTGCTTCCCAGGTCACAGGGTGCACGACAAACACCATCCCCAGCCTCTCACCTGCTCGAGGAGCCCAAAGCATTTCACAACCCTCAACCCAGGCAGCAGGGAGCAGCCTCCTCCCTGCAGCCACACAGGCAGCAACAAGGGCAGGCAGGTTAAGGGCTTTGCCCAGGAGAAGTGCCAACGAGCAAGGAAAGGAGCTGCAGATGCCTCCAAAGGCCCCACATTTTGGCCAACAGTCCAAGGTTTTCAACCAGCCCAAGCCTGGTGAACGACTGTGCTGTTAAAGGAGGCAGGCTGCAGTGCAACATGGCTTGTCCCTGTCCCAGGAACACAGTTCTGGGTGCAAAGAGCAAGTCAGAATTTGCCAAGGGTCCCAAAAGCTGCTGCTCACACACCCCAGCACTGGTGGAACCCTGGTAGATTGTGCTTTAAAAGCCTCCTGCCCACATAAGTGGCCACAGCAACCACCCAGGCCTTTTCCTCCAGTTTCACTGGGTCCTGCTGGAGGAGGGGGTGTGAGGAGGCCGAGGATTTGATATACTCAGAGGCCAGGCAGCTGCTGGGATGGGCACACAAGGTCAGCTGCAGCAGCTTTACCGTGGCTGTGGCTCTGCTCCTCCTCATCAGAGCACAAAGCAGGTGAGAAATGGCTCCTTAAGCCCAGGACTTGTGGAGCAGGACATGCAGAGAGGAAGTGGCTGGTCCCTTTGCAGCACGCACTGCAGCCCTTACAGACCTGCTGAGCCGAGGGAATGGGTCTGGGGAGGTGGGAAGCAGCAACATGAACCCCTGCTCCCTTGACGCCTGCAGAGCCCTCGTACTCACCCAGCCAGATAGACATGAGCATTCCTGCTGCTCAGCAGCTCCCACACCAGCCTGCGGTTCTCCAGGATGCGGTGCTGGACATAAACCTTCTCCTCCTGCAGGGAAACACAGTGCTTAGCCCACCATCCCTGCCAGCAGCCTCAGCTCCAGCTCCAGCCCCATCACGCCTGCCTGACCCTGGGGACTGTTCTGAGGGGCTATTTGCAGGAGCTCGGGGCAGCACAGACTGGGAGGAGCAGTTGGATGAGCTATCACACAGGGAAGGGGATCCCCACTCCTAATGTCAGTGCACTGGGATGGGGTGCTGGGAGATGGGTGCAGCAGCAGGAGCTTCAGTGAGGAATGTGACCCAGGTAGCACCCCCAAATCCTCTGCCTGCTCCTGCCTGCTCCAGCTCTGGTGAAGAGCCCAGGGCCATGAGCTGGGGAGTCCCCACCAGGACTCTTTTCCTGCCCTCACCTCTCCTATCCACACACCCCCTTGCCAAGGCTGCTGCAGGGCAGAGACCCTTCCCCACACCCCTGGCTGCTCCTGTCATTGGCTGGAGACTGGAACCAGCTTGAAAGGACAGAAAGCTTGGAGGGGTGGCCTTGGTCCCACTCCCTGCCCTGCACTGTGCTTAGGGACTGGGCTTAGGGACTTGTGGCACAGCACAGCCCAGTTGGGGAGAGTTCCCACAGGGTTAATCCATAAGACTTCATGCATCCAAGCAACTGCCTACAGCCCTGGCTCCTGCCCAAGAGGAACACCACTGCCAAAGTGCCCGAGCTCACTGCTGGCTCCTCCATGACAAAGGTGACACTGTGATGGAGGCCAGGCCCTCAGCCGCGTGTCCCATCACACGGGGCTCTGCATCCCCCTGGTGCAGCCACCACCCCACCTCCTCCTCCCAGCCCATCCGGGCCCAAAGGCAAGAGGCTCCTGCTGCCTCTGAGGCTGCCTATGTGCTGCACAGGAGGTGTGCGTGGGAGCAGCCCAGCTGTCACTGGAGCCGGTCACTGCAATGTCAGCAGGTCCCACACAGCTCCGCTGCACTCAGGTCACCCCTGGGCACAGCCCCACTCAGCGCTGGTGCTGCAGGGGTAGAGCTCATCCTAAAGACCAGCCCTGCCAGCAGCCCAGCTCCAGCACCAGCACCATCAACCAGAAGTCCTGATGGAGGCTCTGCCCACGAGGTTGGGCTCCCAGGGGGTCACTTCAGGAGCTGCAGCTCCCAGAAACCAGAGCACCCAGTGACAAACCCAGGTCTCACTAAACCCCCGGGCATCCTGCTGAGAATGAGCCACATTAGACTGGGATCACTCTGCACGTGGGGAGATGTGATGTGACAGGACAGCACTGCAGAGGGGACTTTATGGAGAGAATCCTGCTCAGCCATGGAGCATCCCAGCTCCTGCCAACCTTACTGAAAGCAAAGGTTTTGACAAGTTCATGGCTGTGGTATCACAGAATCTCAGACTGCTTTGGGTTGGAAGGAACCTCAAAGCTCCTTCAGTTCCAACGCCTGTCACGGGGGTTGCTCCAAGCCCCTGTGTCCAACCTGGCCTTGAACACTGCCAGGGATGGGGCAGCCACAGCTTCTCTGGGCACCCTGTGCCAGCGCCTCAGCACCCTCACAGGAATGAGCTTCTGCCTAAGATCCAGCCTAAATCTCCCTTGTTACAAGTTTAAATCCATCATCCCTTGTCCTATCACTATATTCCCTGATGAAGAGGCCCTCTCCCACATCCTTGTAGCCCCCCTTCAGACACTGGAAGCTGCTCTGAGATCTCCACGCAGCTTCTCCAGGCTGAACAACCCCAATATTCTCAGCCTGTCTCCATATGAGAGGTGCTCCAGGCCCTGATCATCCCCATGGCCTCCTCTGGACTTCTTCCAACAGCTCCATGTCCTTCTTATGTTGAGGACACCAGCACTGCACACAGTGCTGCAAGTGGGGGCTCATGAGAGCACAGCAGAGGGACAGGATTATCTCCCTGAGCTGCTGCTCATTCTCTGCGGGTGCAGCCCAGCACAAGGGGGCTCTGGCCTCAAGCACCCACTGAAGCTGGGTCATGGGAAGCTTCTCCTCACCCAGCACCCCTAGTTCTTCTCAGGCTGCTCTGAATCGCTTCTCTGCCCACCCTGTAGCTGTGCCTGAGACTGCCCCAACCATTGTACCTGTAGCTCTAAGTGTCTCCTACAGCTGCAGACACAATGGCCCAATGCTCCTGCCCACCTCCCTGTGTGGCACTACAAGGGCTCATTGGCAGAAGACTCATGACAAACAGGGCAGGCAGAGGAGGCTGGGAGGCACACTCCAATGTGAATCCTGTCCCTCCAGAGCCTGTGAGGGCAGGAGGAGGCTTTGGGGCTGCCCTCCAGGGAGCAGCAGGTCCTCACTTCATGGTCTGAGCCACCAGACAAAAGGCATGCTGGTCACCCAACAAACCTCTGCAGTGCTGCTCCGGGTCATCAAAGCTTGGAGAGCCTTCAAAGAAGCAACTTGTGTCCTGCAAGTGACTGGATAAAAAGTGTTGGCTTCATGTCAATGCATGCACACAGCCAGAAGAAAAGGACTGGTGCGGCTGAGCTACCTGGAAATACTCCTTCTCACTGCGCCTTTTTATCAGATCTCTGTTTCAAAGGCAGGCTCAGCTGTCAGTGCCATCAAGGGCACTGAGGCAGGGCAAGGCAGTGAAAACACCAAAGACACTGCCTGGGAAATACAGGAGCAAAGTGAGGTGCTGAGCTGTGGGGGTGCTTGGATCTCCAGGAGCTGTCTCCTCATGTCTGGGGCTTGGGGGGAGCTGGCACAAAGGCCACTGATCAGAGGAACACAGTGGGGAAGGTGGCACTCAATCAAGAAAGGTACCTGGTGACCCCTGAGAGGCTGGGAGCCCTTCCTCCCTCACGTGGTCCAGCCAAACAAAGCTGCTCACCTTTATCTGCTCCAGTGCTTGCTGGCCCTGTCCCAGCCACCCTTCCATGTCCCAGCTGGGCAGTGGCACTGCAGTGCTGGGGAGATCCCAGCCAGCACCGAGGTGATCACTGTGCCACTCCACCAGGCTCTCCTCAGGCCATGCCAAAAGGTACAGGGGCAGAAACACTGGCAGAGTCCCATCAGTGCTGCCTGACGTGCTTCTTTATTCACCCTCATCCTCTGGGAACTAACCTGGTCCCTGGAGAAGGCCGTGAAAAGTGTCAGGAAGCCCTTTGCCACCAGCTCTTCCCACTCTGCCTGGCAGTAGAAGTCCTTGGATTTCTGGCGGCAGCCAAAGAACAAGCAGTTCCCTGCAGGGAGCAAACCAGAGGGGCTGTGCTGGGGACTGAGCACCCTGAGCACTGGGCACTGCTCCTGTGGTTCCCATGGGACATGTGGCTCTCGTCTCTCTGCTGAGCATAGCTCACAGCCCTGGCCTGGGAAAGCCAGGAGCTACATCAGAATGAAGCCAAGTGACTTGTGGCAACCAAAGGTCCCAAAGTGCTGGTAAAGCAGAAGATGGGGAGCAGCTCCCCAGGTGATGGGGTGAGCTCCCCACGGCTGCAGCTCCCAGGGCTGCATGTTCCTCTCCAGCAGCCTCCTGCTGAGACCCACAGCTGAGCTGGGGGAATGAGGATGGGACAAGGGCAGAGGCACAACTCCATGTGCAGCAGATGAGTTCAGGAACCCATATCTACTCACAGAGAACCAAGAAAGAGCCTCTGCAGAGCCCTATCCCAACCCAAGGACAGCAGCACAATGTGAGCAACCACACAAGCTGCATGCAGCAGGGTTTGGTCCTCAGCTGCACCAGAGCCCAGCCTGCTCCTAAACACAGCAAAGCCTGGGCCTGTCCAAGCCCTCAGGAGCACCCAGAACCAGGGTTTATCCCTCACCTCTCCATCCCTGGGCCACCCGCTCCTGTATCGCTGCTCGGAAAGGTGCCACCCCTGTGCCAGGGCCGATCATGATGACGGGAATGTCAGGGTCAGGTGGGAACTTCAGGCCCCCCTTCTTCACCCAAAGAGGCACCCGGACATCGCCTGCAAAGCAAATAGATCCAGTGGCATCACCCCCACCATCCTTCAAAGATCCTGGTGGCTCCTGGCTTAGCACCACCCCAGCACCAAGCATGCCAGTGCCATGGAGACACGAGGTGGGTGAAAAGCACTTCGGATGCCTCAGTGCTGTCTCTGCAAGCACCTGAGTGAACCACAAAGCAAAGCAAGAGCCCCACAGTACAGTGTTTTGGGACAGCCTTCTCCTTACACAGGGATGACAGCAGTGGAGGTGAGCAGATTTCAGCCTGGCTGCTGAGTAAGGAATGGCCAAGCCTGCCTCCACTGGGAGACAGAGAGGTGAAGATCCTCATCTAACTTCTCTGAGAAGACCCAATCTTGCCCTGGAGTATTACAAAGTAGTTATCTACCATTCTGCAGCAGGGAGACCCCATGAGCTTGTCATGTTTGTCTGGGGACCAGGTTGGAGGGGTTTCATGGTTGGAGCAGATGAGCACCATTCACAAGCTTTGCAGGCCAGCATGGATGTGCTCAAAGGAGGGACCATCCTCCTCAGCGCTGGTGCTATGGGGCTGGAGGTGTTCAGCAGTCAGAGCACTACCAGCTCCAAGACACCAGAAGCAGCACACTGTGGGACAGCAGGGCACTGAGAGCAGGAGGGTAGAACAGCTGGGACATAACCAGGAGTTCAGGGTGCTCAGGGCAAGCTGGAAGAGCATGCAAGGCTCTGAAGAGGATGGGAGCAGTGGGGAAGGGCTGTCAGTGAGCTCAGCCCACCCTGCCAAGCCAGCATGCTCCAGCTGCCTGTGGTGGTGGTGCTCCACCACATGGCCAACACCACACAGCTCCATCATGGTCCCATGGGAGCAGCACTGGGTGCTGTGCAAGCGCATAAAGATTCTCCAAGCAATTACCTTGCTCTGGGTTGAGAGAAGCCAACCAGGTAGAGCAGAGGCCACGGCGCGGTTTGCTGAGCCACGTCTTGTACTGCACCACTGCCATGAGGATCTGGATCCGGTCAGGATGAGCCTGTGCCCAGCAAGAGTCAGGAGAAACAAGAAGCCACCCAGCACTGCAGGAAGAGTCCTGTGCCTCCTCCAGGGACAAAGCCTGTGCCCAGCTCCTGCCAGCGCACCCAGTACCCTCATCCCAGCCTGAAACAGACACTTGGAAACAGAATGGAGCACAGCCTGGCTCAAAACCTTTTCAGTGGGGAAGGGGATCTTCCCGGAGAAGCAGTGCTGTGGGAAGGCTCTGCACAGCTGGCAACAGCAAGAGACACTGTCCAACCAGAGGCACCCATGGAGTACAAATGGCAGCTGACATGGGCTGACATGTGCCAAGCCACCCGGGGCAGGTCCCACTGTCACCTCCCGACTGCAGCAGAAAGCATCACTCCCCTTCCATGCCCAAGCCACCCAGGATGCTCCCAGCCTAAGCACCACCACATCCCACTGCTCCCTGTGACAAGGACACCAGACCTCTGCTGTGCACTGGGACAGCCCTGGCACTTGTGGGGCCCTGAGGTTTACATCCAGCATGTCAGGGTGCTGCAGGCTTACAGCAGAGCAGGGGTTTAGGTGGGCTGCGAGTGCTCAGAGGGCCTGGGAGTACAGCTTGAACATCCACAGTGTGCACAGCACCAGCAGTGAGCCCTGGCCCTGCCAGACCATCAGCTGTGGCCAAGAGCAGCTGAGATCTTACCAGCATGGAGGAGGCAATGGAGAAGGCGCGAGGTCTGATGCGTGGGATGAGGTCCAGCAGGTATTCAGGTGGAATGGCACACGTGGTGTGAGGGAAATCCCACATGACCTGCAAACCAAGGCTGGTGAAACCTGGGACAGCCCAGAGGCAGCCTGCCTGCTTCTCAGGGGGTTAGAGGCTGTCCCACACTGCCCCTGACTGAAGCCGCCATCCCAGCTAACCCTGAGCACCAACCCTGTCCCACCACCACCCTCCTCTCATCCCCAGGCTGCAGCACAGGGCCCACCACAGAGCCCAGGCAGCTTTGAGCAGGTCTTAATCCACCAGTGAAGTAGATTAAATTCCCCAGCCAAGAAATAATGGCTTATCCTCTGCTTGGGTGCTTTATGATGGTGCAGCTCTCACAGAGTGGCTCTGCCATGCTCTTGGGCAGCCTCACCTCCAGAGTGGTCCTGCGGGGCCGGTTGCAGTAGCTGTACAGTTCCTCCTGGCCCTGGGCAGAGCTGAACTCCTGCAGTTTCTCCCTCTCCAGCTCGCTAGTGGAGAAGCAGGACAAGAGCTGGAAGAAGGAGCGGCGCGGCACGCAGGAGATGTCCAGGTAGTGTGTGACCAGGTGCCGGATGGAGCAGGGCTGTGGCAGCAGGGCAGGGAGGGCTGTCCCTGCAGGGAAGGCAGCAGGAGGAGCTCAGCAGGGGGCTGAATGCAGAGCACTGCCTGCCTGCTGCCCCTGCAGCTCTGCAGCTCCACAGACACCCACACAAGGGCAGCCCTGCTGCCTGCAGGCACTCAGTTGCTGCATGAGCTTGCCAGAGGAGCCAACTTTAGTTACTGCCACCACTGCTTCCCCCATGGGCTCCCACTCCCTCCTGCTCTTTCCAGCTTGCTTTTCAAGCCCACAGGTTTGCAAAAGAGAAAGCCACTGGTGCTAAGCTGTCTTTTATACAAGTGTCTTAGGATGATGCCTTATCCATATGGGTCCCACCTTGCCTGTACACAGTGCAGTGGAAATAACCAGCAGTGTGGTATGTGTCAGGCCTGTCCTTGCCTCCTGCTTCTCTCCCAGGCATGTGAGGAGCAGCCTCAATTTAGAATCATAGAATCACAGACTGGTTGGGTTGGAAAGGACCTTAAAGCTCACCCAGCTCCAACCCCTGCCACGGGCAGGGACTCCTCACCAATTTCTCTTGGGTTTGCCTGCCAGGACAAAAACCCAGCAGTGAGCACTTGGTCACCGGGCAGAATGGAGAGACCTGCATGCCCCAGGCACAGAAGCACAGGCTTCCTGATTCAGGGTGGGGAGGCTGCAGGATCCTCCACAGGGTCCTCCATAGCAGGACACTGCTGGAGTCCTCCTAGGAGTCACACTAACATGAGATCCCTAACGTGGGATCCAGAAGTGCTCAGTGCTGGGAGGGAAGGAGAACCCCTGAACTGTGAGACAGGCAGAGGTCCTGTGCCCATCAGCCACTCCCAGCTCCCTGTAACCAGGGCTAAAGCAAAGGAAAAGTAGAGCTCCAGGCTGGGGCAGGGCTCAGAGCTGCCCTGTCCCCAGGAAGGAGAGGAGCAATGGGCAGCACCTACCAGGTTCTGTGGGCTTGAGCAGGAAGTGTCTGTCCGGATCCAGGCACAGGAGCTGGCAGAACTGCTGCACATCTTCAGGGCAGTTCTGGGGCTGCACCATCACCACGTCCCCAGCACTGTACCTGGGGGTGCAGGGGGACCAGCTGAGTGCAGCCACGGGGCAGGTCACACGCGCAGCACCATCATCCAGCACCCACACCAGGGCAGAGGCCACAGTTCAGCCAAACTCCCAGTGTCACCAGTGTTGTAATCTCTAACCTGACAAGGCAAAGAGCCAGTCCCTGGGCAGGACACTGCCATACACCCCTGACTGTCATGTAGGGGGACAGTGCAGCCAGGAACACATCCACAATGCTGCAGCTTCAAATCTTAGGGAAAAGGGGAGTGGAAGAGGAAAGCAATGACACCCCATCCCACCCAGCAAAGCTGGGGAGTCAGGAAAATGCTCACGTGATCCCTGAGCCTGTGACATCAAACTCAATGAGCCGGACATCCTGGAAGTGGGATTGTGCCGTGAGCCGCTGGTTGGATACCACTGGAGCAGCGAAGGGACAGAATTCAGAGGGAGCAGCTCCGGGTGCTGTGGGCTGGAGCAGGACCCCTCTGGGCTGTGGGGAGTCCTCAGCCACGTAGTGTAGGGTGTACTTTGGGGGTAGGCTGTGGAGAGGAAAGCAATGCAGTGTGGTTACCTCCATGCCACAGTGCCTCTGCTGCTGTAGTGCTAGAGGCTGGAGGCAGGGAGAGGCCTGAACTCTGCCCACCATACCCACCACGCATCATCCCTGTCTCCTGGAGCTGGCTTGGGGCAAGGGAACACAATGCAGACTTCCAGGAGAAGGAGATCCCAAAGGCTCCAGAGCATGCAGAGGGGGGTGGTGGGGCATACACACTCAATAGAGTGTGCCTAGGCAGAGGCACATAAGGACAGCCAAACAGACAGAACCCTGCTGGGACAGCACACCCCGGGGGCAGGGGGACACCCCATCCAGTGAGAGATGGGCCACCCGTGACCAAAGTCCAAGGGATACCTTAGGGAGGCTTCCTGGTCAGAGCTATCTCCACCCAAGGAAGAGCCAAGGAAGCAGAGCATCTCACCCCAGCCAGCTTCAGCAGCCCCTGCCTCCCTCTGCACTCACCGTACATCTGGGCTGATGATCTCAAGGCCAGGAGGGAGAGGATACAACACAAGGATCTTGTCCCATAAGGCTACAAGCCACGGATCAATCACTGCATCCGGCCTGCAGGTGGAAAAGTCAGGCTGCAGCAGTGCAGCAGCACCCCTTCAGGCTCACGCGCTGCTACACCTGCATCCAGGCACCACTGAGCCACCCCTGGGCAACTACCTCTGCTCTGCTTCCACCACACCGTCACTCCATGCCATTCCCTCCCAGCTTCAGGTCTGGAAACATCTCAGCCACTCTGAGCAGTCACTCACTCTCTGCAGAACAACCACTGATGCCTGAACAGAACCACCAAACCTCTGCACACAGATGGTGGCAGTCATCAACTCCTGGAGCACACACAGCCTCTGCCCCACGCAAAGAGAGCAGCAGCACAGCTCAGGCTGCTGCAGTGCAGCAGGTACAGCTGTGTAAACACTCCCTCCCCACCCCTCCCCGACCTAAACAGGACTGGGACAGAGCCAGGAAATGTTTGCACATGCTGGGGGACATGGACACCCTGGGGAAGGAAGTGACCCAGGTCCTGGCACAGGAGAGCAGAGAGCAGCATGTTCACAGAGAGCAGCAGGAGGCACAGAAGCAGACCCATGGTGGGAGCAGCACGCTGCTGTCCCCAGAGATGGGGTAAAGCATACACAGCCCTACCAGTGACAAACCAGGGTGCAGCCCGGGGCTCCCTCCTCTGCACCCCTCCACTGAGCTCTTACCCCAAATCATGCTGGTCATCTCCCAAGGCCACTGGCAGCAGAGGGTTGCCCCCAAGTTGCAGCACCCGTTTGTGCAGCTTCTTTGCAATGAAGTTAAACCTGAGGAGAGAATAAGCTCAGCTGCAGAGATCCAGCAAACACAACCTGGCCCGGGCCCTGCCCAGCCTGGGCTTCCATCCTGGGGCAGCTCAGAGAGCCATAGAATCACAGAGTGGTTTGGGCTGAAGGGACCTCAAAGCTCATCCAGATCCAGCCCCTGCCACGGGCAGGGACCCCTTCCACTGGAGCAGCTGCTCCAAGCCCCTGGGTCCAACCTGGCCTTGAACACTGCCAGGGATGGGGCAGCCACAGCTTCTCTGGGCACCCTGTGCCAGTGCCTCAGCAGCCTCACAGGGAAGAACTTCTGCCTAAGAGCTCATCTCAGTCTCCCCTCGGGCAGGTTAAAGCCAGCTGCTGGCTGCCACTTGCTGGGCCACTCAGGTGGTTCCCAGCTCCCAGAAGGGACTCAGAGAGGTGCAGCTTCCCTTCAGGACAGCTGTGTCCCAGACAAACACCTCCTTCCCTCTCACCCCTCACTGCCCATGGAGCTCAGGCACACTCCCATCCCTCCCACTAAAGCTCTTTTAGGCACATGGAAACGATCTCTTGGGAGAGAACTGTGACCAATGGGTCTGGCTGCCACCTAAAACTCTGGTGTTTCATATCTCCAATTGGCTTGTTCCACCCAAATTCCTGTGGCACAGGCTGTCCTGCAGTGCAGACACAGAACAGAATGGGTGTAGTGAACGACTGAAAAATGATGTGTGACACATTGCAGCAAAGCATTGCTTGAAGAGCTCAGGAGGAAAGAAAAATGCAGAAGCCCAATTCCTGGGAATTAGGAGGCTCATGGGCTCATTTTGAAGGGAATTTCATTTTGCGTGAGCTGCTGCTCTAGAACCAGGCTCTGTCTCTCCCCTCACCCCCTTCGTTCTCCAATGACTCTGGTCCCGCTGCAGCCAGAGCTGAGGAGCAGACCCGGAGCCTCAGCGCTGCTTACTTGGGGTACGAGGAGTCGCCAAGGCCCAGCACGGCGTAGTCCAGCCGGCAGAGGGCACCAGAGGGCAGGTTCTTCCGGAACAGGAACCGCCAGAACAGCTGCAGGGACACGGGGGAGTCACGCTGCGGCCAGGGAGCCTCCCCCTGCCTGTGCCCGCCCCGGCTGCCTCCTGCCCCACAGCAGTGCGGGGAGCGGGGCTTTCTGCAGAGGTGACCCCCGAGAGCAGCCACTGCGCTGTGAGCTCTGCACAGCTGCAGCTCCTGCCGTGGTGCGGCCTCTCCAGCTGCTGAAACCTCACCAGCTCCCTGCATGGGTCCAGACCAGATGTGGCTGATGCTGCTCCAAAGCTCCCCCACCCAACAATAGCCACTGCTCAGGCTGCTTCCATAGATCAATCCAATCACTGGAGCAGGAATGTAAAAGCAACATGGAGAGGCGCACTTCCTACCTTCATGTTGTCAGGGGGGTCACCCTGGCCAGTGGTTGCACACACAAATACCACCAAGAGCTCATTGATGAGGTTGGCCTGTGGGCACAACATGGAAAGGCACATTCAGGTCAGCAGCCTATAAGTACATGTCATAGCATCATAGAATAGTTAGGGTTGGAAAGAACCTTAAGACCATCAAGTTCCAACCCCCCTGCCATGGGCACAGACACCTCACACTAAACCAAGTCACCCAAGGCTCTGTCCAGCCTGGCCTTGAACACTGCCAGGGATGGAGCATTCACAACTTTCCCAGGCAAGCCATTCCAGTGCCTCACCATCCTAACAGTAAAGAATTTCTTCCTTATATCCAGTCTAAACTTCCCATTTAAGTTTTAGCCCATTACCCCTTGTTTTGTCACTACAGTCCCTAATGAAGCGTCCCTCCCCAGCATCCCTATAGCCCCCCCTCAGATATTGGAAGGCTGCTCTGAGGTTTCTATGCAGCTTCTCTTCTCCAGGCTGAACAGCCCAAGCTGCTCACATCACCCGGACTTCATGGACAAACCATGCTCAGAATAAAACCCACAGCCCCTCATGGCCTCCTCTACAGGCACCGCAGCAGCAGTTCCCCAGTGCTCCTCACCCTGCAGGATACAGCTGCGCACAGAGAGCTGTGCAGTCCAGCACAGACACGGGTCAGTGCTCAGCTCTCACACCCTTTCCGCTGAGTTAAGCACAAGCTGCCGTCAGAAAGGGCACAAAGACAGGCTCTGGTGAAACGGAGCAGGCCACAGTGAGGATGCCCGAGTGCCACAGAAGGGATTGTAGGAGATGCGGCCCCTGGAGCACACTCCTGCATCACCACTCACCACATCATAGCTGTCCAGAGCCTCCACCGTGCACTGGAGGTGCCGCCGCTTGGCTTCCCTGCCGATCCTCTCGGCTGTGTCCTGAGCTGTCCCAGTCTGGCTGCCAAAGAGAACAAGGAGCTTCCGTTCTGCCATCTGCAAGGGTGCCACAGGCTTCAAAGGAAGGGGCTAACACCCACATTCAGGCTTCTCTGCGCCGAAGACGGGCGCCGGGGCTCGAGGGCGGGGACAAGCGCCGGCCCCGAGCGCCAGCCCCCACCTCCGGCCCAGGCCTCCGGCGCCGCCATACTCACCACACGCCATCCCCGCGCCGCCGCTCCTGCTTACGCCATCACCCCGCGACACTGCGGCGTCATCAGGCTGCGCCGCAGCCGGGGCCCGGCGGGTCCGGTGGTGTGCCGGTGCCCCGGCGCCGGGACCATGCTGTTCTCGCTGCGGGAGCTGGTGCAGTGGTTGGGCTTTGCCACCTTCGAGATCTTCCTGCACGGGCTGGCGCTGCTGGCCTTCTCCGTGCTGCTCGTGCTGAAGGTGGACGGCGCGGCCGCGGCGCTGTCCTGGTGGGTGGTGTTCGTGCCGTTCTTCGCCGCTGACGGGCTCAGCACCTACTTCACCACCATCGTGACGGTGCGGCTGTTCCAGGACGGCGAGAAGCGCCTGGCCGTGCTGCGGCTCTTCTGGATCCTCACCATCCTCAGCCTCAAGTTCGTCTTCGAGATGCTGCTGTGCCAGAAGCTGGTGGAGCACACGCGGGAGCTCTGGTACGGGCTCATCATGTCGCCCGTCTTCATCCTCCTCCAGCTGCTCATGATCCGAGCCTGCCGGGTGAACTGACGCCGCTGGCACAGGTCTGCCTCCCCGCGGGCTTTGCCTGGTGTGTGTCCGTACAGAGGACAGCAGGGTACACAGGGCTGGCGCTGTGTGCTGGCGCTCTGGGCTGCCACTGAGCTGGCTGCAGGGCCGTAGAGTGTCGTGGTTCTTCAGAGACCCTTCCGTGCCGCATCCTCGTTTCCGTTCACTGAGCTCCAGGTGTTGCTGCGCATCCTGCCCTGCACCGTTTGGCAGTCGTTTTATTTTAAAATAAAAACGCATGGAAGGATTAGGGTTTTTTTTTTCTTTAGAAAGCATTTGTATTTAAAATTCCTGCCTGGAGAAGGGGGATTATCTGGGGGTTGGTTGGTTGCTGTGGATGTCCTCGGACACCCCTCCTGCTGCCTTACCTGCACTGCCTGAGGCCACACCGACTTCAACTTTTGGTTGACAAGAAGCTCCCCATGACTCGGATTCAGTGTGTGCTTGAGCCCAGAACCCCCCCATGTGCTGGGCTGCACCCCCAGAGCGTGAGCAGCAGCTCAGGGAGGGGATCCTGCCCCTCTGCTGTCCTCTGGGGAGACCCCCCTGCAGCCCTGATCCAGCTCTGGGGCAGCAGCACAAGAGGGACCTGGAGCTGTTGGAGAGAGGCCAGAGGAGGCCATGGAGATGCTGCGAGGGCTTGAGCAGCTCTGCTCTGGAGCCAGGCTGAGAGAGCTGGGTTGGGGCAGCCTGGACAAGAGAAGGCTCCTGAAGGGGAGACCTGAGAGCAGCTCCAGTGCCTAAAGGGGCTGCAGGAAAGCTGGAGAGGGGCTTGGGACAAGGGCCTGTAGGGACAGGCCAAGGGGAATGGCTTGAACCTGCCCGAGAGGAGACTGAGCTGAGCTCTTAGGCAGAAGCTGTTCCCTGTGAGGGTGCTGAGGCACTGGCACAGGGTGCCCAGAGAAGCTGTGGCTGCCCCATCCCTGGCAGTGTTCAAGGCCAGGTTGGACCCAGGGGCTTGGAGCAAGCTGCTCCAGTGGAAGGGGTCCCTGCCCGTGGCAGGAGGTGGAACTGGAGGAGCTTTAAGGTCCCTTCCAACATAAACCAGGCTTGGATTCCATGATTCATCAGTGCAACTAATTTATTTCTGTCTTTCCTCTCACTTCCCGGAGCTGTTTCATGCCTTCAGTGCTCTGCAGGGTGTTACATGGCCGTGCTCTGAGCCACAGAGAACTGATATGTGTATTTTCAAACAAAAAAGTGGGTGTTTTTTTTTGTATTTCAGATCTATTCCCTGAGTACTGACATGGGATGCTGGGAGCAAGGCACAGCGTCAGGAGGATGCATGGCTGATGTTGATTGTGAAGGGGGGGTCACTGTGAACCCCAGTGTTGGTGTGAAATGCTGTCCCCAGGCCCCAGGAAGTGTCAGTGTCAGTATTCGCTGTGGCTCAGTGGGTTCAGAACCAGCAGCACGTCACACATCAGCGTCACTCGGGCTCAGCTCCCACCACGAGGGTGCTGAGCGATGAGATATCAGGGGTTGCTCTGGAGCCAGGCCCAGGGACTGGTCTCCTTCTGACTCAGTTTTACCTTTGGACTCTGTTGATGATGTTGCCTCTGGCAAAACACCTCATGGGAGCCATGACTTCCCTTCCAGGCTCCTCTGCTCCCTGGCCCATTCCTGTCTCTGCCTCATCTACCCACCTCCTCCTGATACCACCCTCTCTCTGCTGCTTCATGCAGAGAGGATCTGGAGCTGCAGAACTGCTCTATAAGCAGCTCTCCAGTTCAGGGTCATTTAGCAGAGGCCTAAGGAGCACCAGAAGCATGTCTGTGGGTCTGATATCCACGTGAGATGCTCTGAGGCCAATGGAAAGTGCCTGCTTCTTTCCACTCTAGAAAGTGAACGGGAACTGTGAGGAAGTTTCCTGCTGGTGACAATGATTGTCCCTTTGCACTGCTGCTGGCTCGTCCTGGCTGTCACAGGGCAGCAGTGGGAGAACCAGGTGCCTGCTCCAGCAGGACCCAGGAGCTGACATCCATTTGGGCCATGCTGAGCTTAACCTGTGATGACAGAATCACAGAATGGTTTGAAGTGGACGGGACCTTCAAAGCTCATCCAGTTCCAACCCCCTGCAATGAGCAGGGACATCTTCCACTAGAGCAGGTTGCCCAGAACCACATCCAGCCTGGTCTGGAATGTCTCCAGGGATGGGGCATCCACCACCCCTCTGGGCAACCTGTGCCAGTGTGCCACCACCCTCAGTGTAAGGAATTTCTTCCTCCCAGACAGCCTGAATCTCTCTCTTTTAGTCTAAACCCATCACTCCTCATCCTGTCACAACAGGCCCTGCAGAAGTCTCTCCATATCTTTCTTATAGTCACATGTTAAGACGTGCACCGTGATGGGCTGCCCACCAGCCTGTGTTCAGGTGGCACCTGGCTCCATCCCTGGCTCCTTGTCCCCAGTGACTCTCAGTGCCCATCCTGGGCTGGTGCTGAGGTCCTGTGCTATAAGTATGGGTCGGGAGCCCCCATTTGCTGCATCCTGGCACACCCTGAGGTGGTGCCAGGCCTTGAGTGTTGGCACCTTCCTCACAGGAGCTCCTCTGCTCCTGCTTCAGCTTGTGATGTGGTTTTCCCAGCCTCAGTGTCACCAAGGTGCAGCTGTAATGTTCTGGATGTTCCTCTGGTCTGTCCGCTTGGAACCAGCCATCTGCTGACACGGGCCAAGCTACAGCAAAGCAAGGACACATCACCTGGGAGGAGCACAGCTTCTGCTCCTTGTCCACTTCCACCTCACTCCAGTGTGAGCCCAGCCCCACTCTCCATGTTCCTGTGCCATGGTTGTGCCCACAACATGCCCAGTGGCTCCTAATGCACAGGCCATGGATGCTGCAGTCACTGTTGTGGGTCTGGGGAGGGAGAGGGCTCGGGTAAGGGGCAGTGGGGCTGAGGGCAAGGCTGGTGTCATGCTGGGGGAGCAACCAGCATCTGCTGATGGGTGTAAAGAACCAGAACCACAGAGGGTGGTTGGTGAAGATGGAGAGGAGCAGGAAAAGCAGCAAAACCTCTGAGTCAGGAGGGGACACTCATGGAGTTGCCCTGGGGACTGCTCCGTGCCTTTGGACTCTCCCACAGCTCCCAAACCACCAGAGAGGGGCAAACCCAGGAAAACCCAGATCAAACAGATGAGCACATGCTTCAGCCTCGCTTGGCACGGAACGGGGCCCAGGACCAGCAGCCCCAACCTTGCAAGCAGTGTGTCACCAGGTTCGGGGTGTGACAAAGGGAAGGGGCCACATCCACCCACTTGCAAGTGGCTTTTCCAGCATTCTGGAGCTGCTGTGGGGAAGAGCCAGTGGCCGGCAGGTCCCAGCTCTGCTCCTCTGAGGTCAGGTGAGCTCCCAGGGGGTTGGGGATGCAGGGGGACACATCACTGAACTGTGGCACTTGGGGGGCTGCATGGCCGGGGTGGTGGGGGTTGCTTGGCAGTCGGCACCAGCCATATCCTACCCTGGGACTTGCTCCTCATGCAGAGGAGTCACCCGCCGTGCCCAGGGCACGCAGGTCCTGCAACAAGACATCTGTGTCCTCACCCCCCCGCAGGGTGCAGTTCTGGTCCGGCAGCCGGTGGCTGGGGAGATGTGGCCACACAAAACTGCTGGGAGCATCCCCCTTGGTGAAATCCTGTGGACACAGCTTGAAGGGATCAACCCTGACCCTGTCCTCTGCCTGGTGCAGACCACTGTTCCCTGGCATGGGGAGGGAGGCTCCTCAAGCCTTTGGCCAACAGACTCTGTTACACAGTAGAATACACCTGGGCCAACAGACTCTGGAATAGGCTCTGGCAAAGATAAACATCTCACCTCTGGGTTTGTTTTTGTTGCTGCCAGCTGGGCCTCTCACACACCCAACTGCAGCTCTCTGAGAGGGGAGAGCCCTGGCTCGCTCCCAGCCCAGAGGTTGCCCTGCAGACACACTGGGGAGCGGCATGGAAGGAAGCCAGGGTGGTGGAATATCTGCCGGGGGGTTGTGGACTCAAGAGCAAAGCACTAAGATCAGAAAGGATCAGTGGGGTTTATCATTTGTGGAAGACAAAGAGAACACGTAGGTGTCAGGATTGGGAATTAAACGACATCCTGATAGTGGCTGACCTCAGTGACCCCAGAATTTGTTTTGCTTTAGCTTTGTTGTCTTTTACAGCATCCTTGGGGTGGAGCAGAGATGCAGTGACCGTGGGGATTTCATCAGCAGTTGAAAGCACAGATCTAGTTTGAGTCACCACCTTTGGAAAGATATGAAGTGTGGAGCAAGTGCTTAAAGCCCAGAGGAAAGCAGCCAGGGTGGTGGGGGAGCAAAGAGGAAAGGCTGAAGGAAGGGGGGCTGCAGCAAAGGTGAATTCCCCAGAACAGCTTCTCAGAAGCTTTGCTGAGACTTTAGAGTTAGATGCTAAGAGTGGCAGAGCATCCAACAGCCTTCACCTCATGGGGCCTCCACCATGGCCCTCCATCCCAGCACATCCACATCGAGCCCATCACCACAGCGCTGGGCAGCACATCCTGCTCCCAGGAGGGAGCTGGTGCCTGTTCCTGCAGGGTTCAGCCAGCTCCACTGTCAGTACTGAAATACTGATACTTCCATTGATATCATTAATCCCAGGATCACATGAGGATACAGCGTTGTGCTGAGCCCCATCAAGTGCCATGGGAGATGGAACCCCCACCAGCACCTGCTCTGTGGTAGCTGTGCACAGGGAAGAGAACGCGTTGAGGGGTCCATGGCCAGCACAGGGGCTGGCTCCAGGCACATGTCCCTGACCCAGATCACCCACAGCTGAGATGTGGCACCAAGTCTCATACAGGGGCAATTAGGGCATGTTTAATAATGGTGCATACTAAGAAAGGCAGGAGGGAGGAGGAAGGGGCTGATGTGCTATTTGCCAGCTGGGACAGCAAGTGTGGGGATCCCAAAGGCAGCTTTAAATGGCCCCAGCTCCACCAATCTTGCTAGAATGGAAGGGTGGGATAAAGCTGGTCCCTACTGCAACCAGTCACAGCAAGACCCAGAGTGGGTCTGGAAGGGGAACAGCGTCCAGGAGTGAGGGATGGAGCTCATCCAGAGACAAGGGACCTGCACAGAGCCCTGCCCACACCTCCCACTGCCGGAGCTGGGGTGACCTCATGGTGCAGAAATTGAATGGTGGGGAAATGAGAAACTCTCCTTTGGTCCTGAGTCAGGGTGTTTCCCCCTCAGGAGACACAGGGAAGATGGTAGCAATGGAGGTGATCTCATTTCACAAACACCAGCATCTCAGTGACTGGCGGTATTGGCTGGGCTCGAGCCCTGCTGAGTGTCCACACCAGCCTGGCAACTTCCTTCTTGGTCTCAAAGAATCACTTAAAGGGCCACAGACAAAAGCAGACCAAACACGGGTGTGTGTGTACTCTACCACTTCTCCATAGTCCACCTGCAGTCAAAAGAATGAGGCACTGGCACAGGGTGCCCAGAGAAGTTGCGGCTGCCCCATCCCTGGCAGTGTTCAAGGCCAGGTTGGACACAGGGGCTTGGAGCAAGCTGCTCCAGTGGAAGGTGTCCCTGCCTGTGGCAGGGGTTGGAGCTGGATGAGCTTTGAGGTCCCTTCCAACCCAAACCATCCCATCATTCCATTATTCTATGAAGATGAGTGGCTGAGGGCTCCCGGCAGCTCCAGGACACCAGGGCTGCTCCACAGCCTCCTTGGAGTGAACACAGTTCCTCAATGGACCACATCCCTGAGTCAGGGCCACAGACTGTAGGTGAGACCATATGTGCCTCAGTGGCACACATCCCCACGTGCCTGCGTGCATTGTCCTACTCACAGCAGTCATGAGGGGCCCATTGCTCTCAGGAGCTGTAGTGGTGGACCCAGAAGCATTGTAAAGCTTGCGTTGGGTGCCTGGCCTCAGCTGCACCCCAGCCCCTCCTGGGACAAGCCCCAGGCTGGATTCAGACCATTCCACCCTTCCCTTCTTTTGGCAGACCATGAGAGCCTGCCACATGCCATGGCATGGTGTCAGCTGAGTCCCAGCCAGCTCTGTCCTTCCCTGCCCTTGTGCTCACACGGGCCTGCCCTCCTGGCAGGGCTTGCCCCGTGCTGGTGGCAGCAGGGTTGCCAAAGGGCTGAGCCTGGCAAAGAGACCCAAACCCCTGGGGACAGGGACAGAAGCAGTGGGTCAGGCAGCCCCACTGCTTGCAATGGAGTCCCAGCTTCCTCCTGGGAAATCATTACCTGCCCTTCTGCCCAGAGGCAGTTAAGATGTTATCATGTAACCTCTGAACTATTTCTTTGCTACGGAAGGACCAGGACAAGTAAAACAGAGTTGCTCAGCCTGGGTTTAGAGGCAGGAGCTGGGGGGTTTGGTCGGCTCTGGCTGCACACAGTCACTGCGCAGTGCTGTGTGTCGTTGGGGGCTGGGGCTGATGAGTGCCTCTGTCCTGCATGGGAATGAGTCCCCCTGGCTCAGAACATCCCTGGACCAGCCACAGTGCAGCCAGAGCGGGATTGGCAGACCTGGGAAGGTAGCGGACTCACATTCAGCCCCTTTCCATAAAGCCACATGAGTTCCAAGGTGAAGTGTTTTGTGGAGGTGGGATACAGGAGCAGTGGCATCTCTGGGCTCCAGGCAGCCACCCCAGCAGCAGGGTATGGCACAAGCACCCAGCTTGGTGCAGGCTGCAGATAGATGGGACATGAGGCTGCACCCAGGGACTGCTGCCCCCCGAATTCACAGCGTGGTGCTTTCTGTGCACACAGGGGGCCTCAGAATCCACCATCCCTCTGGCCACAGGGCAAGGTGCTCCGGGAAGGTCACATGCAGTGGGGGTCACACACGTTTCTGGTACAGTGGCATTTGACTCAGCTGTGATCAGGCAGGTGGGAACTGAATCCTTCCATTGAGGTGGCTCCTGTGATAGCCCTGGCAGGCTCTTATCAGGGAGCTGAATCCGCAGCTTCCCTGTGTCCCCCAGAGAGCAGGTCCTGTGTCCACCAGCCCTGCCCAGCCCGGGTGAGGTGCCAGGGCTCTGACTGGGCTGTGATTCCCAACCTGCACCATGAGCCCAAGCACATGCCCAGAGTGATGGGAGGCTGCGGGCAGAGCTGGGGCTGCAGGGACCTGAGTCCTCCCCATCCCTCAGCTCTCCTCAGTGTCCCCATGTCTGCAGGGATCCCCAACCAGGAGCAGCCTGGAGCTGAGTCGCACAAGGGGAAGGGTGAGCACAGTCCCAGCTGGGCCATGACAGTGTCTTGGCCTCCCCTGGCGAAGCTCAGCAGGAGCTGCTGAGACCCCCGGCAGGGGCATCCTCCTCCTCTGATGAGATTTTCCTTCTAATTCCTTCCTACTTCCTTTGTAACAAAACTTATTATCAAGGCACCTACCACTGTGTGTGTGTTTTCAGGGCACTGGGTACTGGAAATATCACTGTTACCTCCTACAGACCTCGTAGAGACCGTAATGGAAATATTAAGACTGGATAACAAGAGAACAGAAATGTGTGAGTGTAAAGGCACAAAGAAGCAGCGAGACAAGGGTTAAGAGGAGAGGTGTGTACTAATTGCTGCAGGGCTCCTATGTGTGATTTCATTTAAATGAGGAGGAGGAACTAATTGGCTGAGGAGAAGGTGTCAGGAAGATGCCAAAGTGAGTTGAAAATACACCTGAGACAAACAAGAGAATTCATAGTCAAAAGAGTCTTGACTGAGGCTGATGAGGACAAAGTAACGGGGAAGAGATTTTCCAGCAGTATCCACTTTCCGAGGACATCAAGGCAAGACCAGGGCGGGTTTGCTGCCGGCAGTGGAGGAGCCCAGAGGCACAGCAAGGACTCAAAGCCAGCTCTGAGGGATCCAAGTGCCTATGGGCTCCTGGAGCAGGGTCTGGCAGTGCTGCAGGTGAGCTGACCCTAGGTGCACCTTGTCAGGTAAAATCACTTCGCCTTCTGCAACACCTCACGCTGAGAGGGTTGTGGTTTCTTGTGGTCTCCTGTCAGGGGCACTACTTCATTCCCTACTCCTGGACCTCGTCCTTCCAGGTAATGGTGAGCTGAGCAGGAGCAGGTGCAGGACCTGGGGGACTGAGGGATCTCATCAGGGCTGTGCCAGGCTGCTGGGCAGCCAACCCCTGATCCTCCATCCCACCTGGTTTATCCCAGTTTTGCTTTTCCCAGGGAAAGATCTGATCATCCACCAGGATCTCTGAGTTGCACAGCTTGATGTAGGCTCAGCCTGGGATCAGCTTTCTGAGCTGCTCTCCTTGCAGCTCCCACTGACTGCTGGTGTTCCCAGCTGGCTGTGTCCAACCACCTCTCTCCTGTGTTGGGTTTGCAGGAGCCTTCACCACAATGTTCAAGAACAAGAAGCACTTCACCAATGCCATTGTTGGGGCACTGGTCGCACTCTCCATCATTGCCCTTGTTCTCAGCCTGGTGAACATTGAAGATGTTGCCCTGCCACCCACTGTCAAGGTGAGCCAAAAAGGAGCTCCCCGAGTGTCACTGCAGAGACCCTTGGGCAGGTGCTCAGAGACAACACCTTATCTACATGGTCTTTGGTTTGGTTGTGAAGGGGGGTTGGTAGTAGCTGGGTGGGTGTTTTCTTCCCATCTCAAGATGCAGAGTAAATACAGCCTGGACACCTCCAAGTCAGAAGGGGTGCCTGCTCTGAAACTGGCCACCATGCTATGTGCTGGACATGGTTTGAGGGGATTACCTTGGGGCAGATGTGTAGGGCAAAGCCTTGCACTGCTCCCTCTGCCCTCCCATGGCACAACGCCTCCTGATGGCGCTTGTGCCTGCCAGCTCCCACCAGCCTGCCCTAACCCATAGCACGAGCATCCCCTGCAGCTTGGCATCCCTCCCTGGCTGCTGGAAGAGGGTTGCACAGTTTTAGGGTGAGGTGGAGGGCTTGATGTGGGAGAGGTGTGCAGTTGGGTGCTCCTGGGCTGGGGCTGCTGTGGTGCTGCCTGTCCCTGCCCAGGCTGGGTGCAGCCGTACAGGTAGCAGAGAGCACTGGGGATGGGGGGGGGGGGGGGGGTGCTGGCCCCAAGGTGGGGCTGGTTTAGGCACAAAGGGCTTGTAACCAAGAAAGAAAATAAATAAGGCATGAGGAAACAGCTCAGAAATGTCAGTGTGAGCTCACAGTGCTGCACAGGCCTCAGGAGAGGGGAATTTCTCCATTGCTGTGAGAAATGCCCATGCTGAGGCAAGGTGCTGCCACAGCTCAGCTCTGCCATGCTGCAGATAGCTGAGCCTGAGAGAGATGGGTTTGGGGCATCTTCTGGCCCCACCACCCTGGCAGGGTCATGGTGAGGCTGGGACAGGCTGCTGCTCCTCCTGCCAATGCGATGTCTGGGTTTTCCCTTCCAGTATGGGATGGTGTTTGATGCAGGCTCATCCCACACCTCTCTGTTTGTCTACAAGTGGGATTCAGACAAGGAGAACAACACCGGTGTGGTCAGCCAGACCTTGTCCTGTGATGTCCATGGTCAGTATCCCCCTGCCATGGGCTCCGTGCTGCCCTGCATGTTGCTGTGGTGGGTGGGATGACCTGGCCCTTCCCCTTGCTGGCCAGCCCATGCTGGGCAGCTCTGTCCATCGAGCTGGCAAAGGGAGGAGCCCTGGCTGCAGGCAGAGTGGTCCCTGACTCCCCACTGACTTCACGTGTGGTTAGAGGGCCCTCAGAACCATGCAGTGCTACACACTTGGTGGAACTGATGGACCTTTGTGTTGCTCTGGGTTTTCATTCCCGCACCCGGGACTGCCCAAGCTGCTGTCCTGGCTGGGGAAGGTCCCACCTCTACAGCTGGGGACACTGCTGAAAGCACGGGAGAGGTGGGGAAGCCACAGGAGGGAAATGGGTCAGTCAGGTCCTGGGGGACCAGGGCACCCTGCAGAAGCACCCTTTGTTGCTAAGAGGTGACAGATCTCAGTGCCCTGTACCCTCTTTCTCTCACATCCCTGTCCCCAGCCATTCCCATCAGCCTGTCCCAGCCTGACTCTCTTCCAGGACAAGGTATATCAAGCTATGCCAGTGATCCCCCGAAAGCCGGTGATTCCATAAGGGAGTGTCTGGATAAAGCCCTGAAGCTTGTTCCTGCTACAAAACAG
Organism: Melopsittacus undulatus; assembly: GCF_012275295.1. Lineage (NCBI taxonomy): Eukaryota > Metazoa > Chordata > Aves > Psittaciformes > Psittaculidae > Melopsittacus > Melopsittacus undulatus. Next base: position 10,674,175 of record NC_047537.1, read on the forward strand.
AGGGAGGTCCCAGCTTATCTTGGAGCCACAGCAGGAATGAGGCTACTGAGGTATTGCTCTGGGGTTCAAGGGTGGCAGAGCAGGAACCGAGCTGAAAGCAGCCTCTGCCTGAGAGAGCTGGGCTGGGGCAGCCTGGACAAGAGAAGGCTCCTGAAGGGGAGACCTGAGAGCAGCTCCAGTGCCTAAAGGGGCTGCAGGAAAGCTGGAGAGGGGCTTGGGACAAGGGCCTGCAGGGACAGACCAAGGGGAATGGCTTGAACCTGCCCGAGGGGAGACTGAGATGAGCTCTTAGGCAGAAGCTGTTCCCTGTGAGGGTGCTGAGGCGCTGGCACAGGGTGCCCAGAGAAGCTGTGGCTGCCCCATACCTGGCAGTGTTCAAGGCCAGGTTGGACACAGGGACTTGGAGCAAGCTGCTCCAGTGGAAGGTGTCCCTGCCTGTGGCAGGGGTTGGAGCTGGAGGAGCTTTAAGGTCCCTTCTGACACAAACCATTCTATGGTTCTATGATCTGCCCAGAAGGATGGCACTGGTGGGGGAGTTGAGCAGATGTAGGAGGCAATGAGGTGCTGAAGTATCTCCCATTACCTTTCACCAGCCCATATTAGCTTTCTTCAAATGTCAGCCTTCATTTCATGATCCCTGGTTTTACAGTTGCAGATATGTTACGCTATTTCTGTGCCCTAGCAATGAGAGCCCTTCCCTGGGAAGGAGCTGGGTCATAGCCTGAAGGTTCCTCTCTTCAGTGAGTGAGCTCATGCCAGCAGCCCCAACACATCTCCCCCACTCAGAGGTTTGAAACCAGGCCCAGCTCAGCAACCAGCCCTTTGGAGCAGTCAGTGGGGGGATATTCAAACTGGGCACAAGTTCTTCCCACCTCCAGCACTATGAAGATGCTTGTGTAGGGGAAGGTGGCTTTGCAAACTAGACCAAGCTGCACTGGAGGGAAGAGATTGATGTTGCTCCTGGGTTAGTGATGCCTCATGTAGACAGCTGGCATGTACAAGCAGCTTTGACAAGTTCGTGTAGCAGGAAACATCATTTCACACAGCTGCTTGTTGCAGAAAACTGGAGTATGTGGAACTGGGGAAAAACCAGCCTGGTTCCTGGTGCTTCCTTTGTAGTACTGGTGCAGGTGGGTATGTGTCCTGACCTCTGGGCCCTTTCTAGGGAACAGAACAGCTCAGCAGCAGAGCAAGTCCTGGCTGAAGTCGCTAAAACCATGCAAGAATACCCAGTAGCTTTCAAAGGGGCTCGAATCCTTACAGGAGAGGAGGAGGCGGCTTATGGCTGGATCACTGTCAACTACCTGCTGGACTCCTTCACTAAGGTGGGAGAAGGCTCAAACCCCGCTGCATCTTTGCTGATTTTTGGTTTTCCTGATTTTTAAGCTCACTTTGCACAGAGACAAAGGTCAGTGGCTGCTGGGAATGATCATGGGGAAGCAGCCAGTTATCCTGTGGAGGGAGAAATCGGGAACGGGGCTGGCTCTGCTAAGGGCACATCTACACACAGTGTGGACACAGGGTCTCCTGGAACAGTGAGGTCGGCAATGCAGCCTGGCTGGCACCATTGACTCCTGATAGGCTCTATCTCACTGCCCTGGGAAGGGCTCTCTCCATGTGGCACTGGGAGACTTGATCCAAAGCTCTGTGGTGCTGCTCTCTGCCCATCACTGCTGCAGCCGGGAGCTCCTGTGCAGGCTGCTGGAGGAATTCTGTCCTTGACCCTTAGGAAGGGCAGCCCCTCCAAGCCTGGTCCCCACCAGCACTTTGAAATGGGGGTGGTGACTCAGAGCTGTGTGAGCCCACAGCTTGGGGGCACATCTTGACTCTCAGACAGCTGAACCTCTGCTGTTCCTGGCTCTGACAAATGGCTGGGCAGGTTGGGCAGGGGAGGCCTCCCATACGGAAAGAATTAAGTTGAATACCCATTGAATTTAGTAACAAAACCCTGTTGTCCTCGATGGGATTAGAATTGTTCTCAGGACAAGTAAGACCAGCCTTGTGCTTCTCTTCCTCTCCTGTCTCACCTTGGCAGTACTCGCCCAAAGCACACATGTGGGTTCGTCCAGAGGCAGCCAACATTTTTGGGGCACTGGATCTTGGAGGAGCATCCACCCAAATCAGCTTTATGCCCGAAGGTTCAGTGGTGAACTGGAAGGAAGGCTCCAAGTTCACACTGTATGGATATGACTACAGCATCTACACACACAGCTACCTCTGCTATGGCCAGAACGAGATGCTGAAGCGACTGGCAAAGGAATTGATTGCGGTGAGAGGGGAACTGGGGGGGAATTGGACTCTGGTCTCATGATACCAGTAACAGGCTTGTTAATACATAAAATAAGAACAGACAAAGCTCTTCCATAGACACATCAGCAGGGACTGAGAGTAGGTAGAGACTCCTGTGGGAGCACAGGTAGGCAGACATGGAGGGGAGTGTGGGAAGTGTCAGAAGGGGCAGCTCAGGAGGGAACTGGCTGTACACAGCTGCCTCACACAGGGTGTACAAAAGGCAGGACCAGGCTCTTCTCAGAGGGGAAAACTAAAAGGCCAAGAGGCACAAGCTGGAACATTTGGGTTTCCAACCTATGTCCTGTGAAGACAGGCTGAGAGAGCTGGACTGGAGAAGAGGCTCCTGAAGGGGAGACCTGAGAGCAGCTCCAGTGCCTAAAGGGGCTGCAGGAAAGCTGGAGAGGGGCTTGGGACAAGGGCCTGTAGGGACAGGCCAAGGGGAATGGCTTGAACCTGCCAGAGGGGAGACTGAGCTGAGCTCTTAGGCAGAAGCTCATTCCTGTGAGGGTGCTGAGGCGCTGGCACAGGGTGCCCAGAGAAGCTGTGGCTGCCCCATCCCTGGCAGTGTTCAAGGCCAGGTTGGACACAGGGGCTTGGAGCAAGCTGCTCCAGTGGAAGGGGTCCCTGCCCATGGCAGGGGTTGGAAATGGAGGAGCTTTAAGGTCCCTTCCAACACAAACCAGGCTGGGAACCTGGGATTCTATGATTCAAATACAGGGGAGAAGTTTTTCCCAGTGGGAATGGTGCTTGGTGGAGCACTGGGGGACTCCTGTGCTGGAGCTGCTGCCAGCAGGGTTTGGAGGAGGCTGGAGCTTGCGGTTTTGCTGTTCCCAGGAGTCGTCCCCCAGCGCACGAGTCCATCACCCCTGCTACCCAACAGACTACAATGAAACCGTGTCACTGTCTTCCTTCCGCACCAGCCCCTGCACAAACCAGAGTGACCCACGCCTGGGTCCTGGCGACAGGAACATCACCCTGGAGGGCAGGGGCGATGCCAGCGGGTGCCTGGCTGCCATCAAGAAGCTCTTCAACTTCTCCGCGTGTGGCCAAAGGCAGGACTGCACCTTTGATGGCATCTACCAGCCGCTGGTCAGAGGGAAGTTCATTGTAAGGCAAATCCTGTCCTCCCACCTCCATGGCAGAGCATGTGCTGTGGTGTCCCTGCGTGCCCTATGGCATTGTCACCTCCCCACAGCAGAATGGGGACAAAAAGCTCCCGAGTTATCCCTGCCCCAGGGCACACCAGAGATTGCTGCTACCTTGTTCTCCAGCCAAGTCTCTAAATGGGACCATGTTAATGAAACCGATGAGAAGCCAAATCCCATGTTTTCAGTAATAAAGCCCAGCTTAGCCAGCAGCCTCTAGACAAGGTGCTGGATGTGATGCTGTAGCCAGCAGGCATCTGCATCCTGGCCCATCACCTCTGCTGACACACGGACAGTGATGCCCTGGGGCTATACCGGGTTAAAACAAACTGCAGCTGCCTGGTGTTGATCTCCACTGTAGCTCAACACTGTTTCTGCCTCTTGCCTTTCAGGCCTTCTCTGCCTTCTACTATAACTTCAAGTTCCTCAACCTGACCGAAGGGCAGACGCTGGCCACCGTCAGGGAGACCATCAGACGCTTCTGCAGAAGAAGCTGGGAAGATGTATGTTCCTCATGGTGGGAGGCAGTGTGGAAGCTTCACAAGCAAAGGGGCCCTGGGGTGGGGGAAGAGGAGCAGAGACCCCTCCGTGGCAAAGGTCCCTGATTGCTGACTGTGCCTGACACAGTGGAGCCATCCCTGAGCAAGGTGTGAGAGCCAGGACTGTCCTGCACTCCCCATGGGGACCTTCCCTGCTCATAATTATATGAGCAAGGAACATTAGTTGGGAAAGGGGCAGCCAAGGCAGGTGAAGGCAGCAGAATCTCCCCTCCAGCACAAGAGCTGGGGATGGAGGTGGGTCTATAGCACTGGAGGATGGTGAGAGGAGACCCAGCTGCTGGCACCGCTCTGGAGGCAATTCAAATGAGGATGGATAAGGCCAAGAGCTGTGCTAAGATCACCATGGGGCAGCGAGCAGGAGCCCCTTCACAAGGAGGCTGAGATGGCAGAATGTGGGGCAGGAGGAGCTCCAGAATGCCTCTCTGTTCCTGTGTACAGTGTAAATCCTCTTCAAAGGAGTTGCCCTGTGTGGAGCAGGTCCCAAATACCTGCCTGGTCCAGAGCCTTTTTCCAGATGCTGGTGGCTGCAGTGCCATTGCCCCTCACACAGCCCTTGTCAGGGCATTGTCCCTGCATGAAAATTGCCTGCAAGTAACTTCCCCCCTCCAAACATGTCCCCACCCCAGCTCTCTGCCAGCTACCCTGAAGAGAACCCTCAGCGCCTGCCTAAATACTGCACCAACGCCAACTACATCCTCACCCTCCTCCTCGATGCCTACAAGTTCAATGAGACCAGCTGGAGCAACATCATCTTCCAGATGAAGGTAGGCAGCAAATGCAGCCTGTGGGCAGGAGCAGAGGAGGAAAAGAGCCAGCTTCCCATGTCAGGTGCTGCGAGAGCTATGCTCCAGGAGGCCACCCTGGGCTGCAGCCAGTGTCGCTGCTGTGGCTTTTCTTCAGGGTAACTCGTGTCCCCTCTCCCTGGCCAGGCAGGGAGCGCCGACGTGGGCTGGACGCTGGGGTACATGCTCAACCTCACCAACATGATCCCGGCCGAGGCTCCGGTGTGGGTGAAGGGGCACGTTCCTTCCTTGTGGGCTGCAGCTATTACCTTCATCATCCTCACCCTTGTCCTGGGGCTCGCTGCCCTGTTCCTGCTCCTGTGGGTGTAGGAACCTGGCCGCATTTCAGAGCCTGTAGACGTGCATCGGGGCTGGAAAACCATCAGTGCTGCATCACCCTTGCTTCTGCCCCCAGGGCTGGCAGCCTGGGGCTGGTTCAGTGATGCTGAGCACCTCTACAGCACCGAAGAACTGAGGTACAGTGTCCCATGGGACTGGCCCCACCACACAGGCACTATGAGAGGTTTCCATTGGAGCTCTGCCTATGCACCACAGAAACCTCAGCCGTGCCCATCTGCTTCCTTGTTTTGCTATGCCCGTTACAGATGTGGCCTCCATCCCACCAGCTGGCCTGTGGGGCCATGGAGAACCGGCCTGGCCATGGAGGAGCTCCCTGAGTGCCAGACTGATAGTGCGTGGCTGCAATGCCACTTGTGACTGAGTGCTTGGTGCAATGCTCGGTCTGGTTATGGTCACCAACAGCCCAGCAGGTGCCTGTGAGTGGCATGCTCTGCAGTACCACATCTTTCTCTCCAGAGGGTGAATTGTGTGGGCTTACCTGATGGTCTTGGAGACAGAAGCAAGATTGAGCATCCAAAGTCAGAAACATGGTCCATGCCTCCCCGAGGGTCTGTCTTATCTCATCTTCCCTTTCTTCTGGGATAAAGGGATCTATGTTTCTGAATATCTTCCTGGAGAAAAACTCTGTCCCACTGTCTGGGTAGTGGGACATTCATATATCCCATCACCTGCAAACACTGTCCCACCATCAGGCTGGACCCCACGGGGTCAGGCTCCTAGTCCTGCCCTGACTGTGCCCATGTGGCTGAGCTGGATCCTGCCCACAGCTGCACCCCTGCCTTTGCCTTGGGGGTCTGCTCGATTTTTATCTGCCTGCAAATGATTCAGTGGTTCTGTGCCTCTCAGCACTGAGGAGCTGACTGTTGGTGCCTCAGACATCCAAATAAATCATGTGAAAGGCAGTGATGGGTAAATGTTGTTGCTTTGCTCCTGTACAGCTGTGACTTTCTGGTTTCCATCTCCCAGGTCAGGGCTGGTGATGACAACAGGGACTCGGGACAGTCACCATTGCTCAGTTCTACTGGAGATGCCCTTGAAGCCCCTGCGGTATCTGGCAGATGCTGAAGAGAAGCCAGCAGGGCACCAGGGCAAGCATTTTCCTGCTGAGAGCCGGGGTGTCTCACCTCACCCAGCCCCTGGCTGCCAGTGGGACTCCCCAGAACTGTAAGGGAGCGCTAACGTGTTCCAGTAGCATTCCCAAATCACCCATGTGCTGGTCCCTGCCCATGGCAGGGGTTGGAACCAGATGATCTTGAAGCTCTTTCCAACTCAAACCATTCTGTGACTCTGTGAAAGGGAGGGTGGGATGTCTGCTGGGCACAGGCATGGGCTGCAGCAGGACTGGAGAGGAATCTTGTGCAGGAGAGCAGGGGCTGCTGCCATCCCACACCTCACAGGGCTTCCCAGCCATGGAGAGAGCCCAAGACCCATCTCCCCTGCATAGCCCCAGTGCTGCTGCCCCTCTGCCTGGTGCCAGCAATGCAATGGCTAATGCAGCCCCTTGGCCTGGGATGGGCAGGTCATGTCTGCCCCACACGGAGTATCTGCTGCAGGCGGTAACCAGCCCCATGATGATCCCATTGCTGACAGTCATCCCTTCTCCCTGACCTGTCACCTCCAGCCACCCCACATCGCTGCAGTTCCCATGCCCCCAGTGCTGAGCCCCGGCCCCACATGGCCATGCCCTCCCTCCTAGAGCATCTCCAGTCAGCAGCGAGGGGAAAGGAAAAACAGACAGTGCAGATCCAAGGCAGAGATTTTAAAGCTTGTGCCACTTCCAGCTCACCAGGCAGGACGCAGGTACCCACGTTACCAGTTCACAGCCCCTGGACACAGGGGGCATTCCCTGGTCTGCAGCTCCTCACACAAGTGCAGCAGCAGGACCAAGTGCTTGGGCTACCCCTGGGGCCAGTGCTGCTAGAGACTGACATAAGCAGAGGAGCTCTTCCGGCAGCACGTGAGTGTGAGCAAGCAGAAGGTGAGGATGAGCATGGTGGCCAGTAGAACCGTGGCTGCTATCCAATTGCTTCTCTGGAGCCCAACGACGCTCTGGGGAATCTCTGAGGGAATCATATTGGTGAGGTTGAGCATGTAGCCCAGAGTCCAGCCCACGTCTACACCAGTGACCTGTGCAGACAGAGAAGGAAGAGGGATAGGAAAGGCTGCAAAGATAGAATAGCCAAGGCAAAGGTAGCCGAGAAGGCCACCCCTGGACATGGGCAATGGGCTATGCTACCCTGTCACCCACTGCTCCTGTGCTGCAGCACAGGGTGGCCATGAGCCCTTTCATGGCACATGGGTGGGAGCTGGGAGCTGCCGGGTACATCCCTACCTGCCGGGCAAAGCGGATGTTCAGCCATGTCGTGTGGTTGAATCTGAAGCCCTGCAGGAGCAGGGTGAGGGCATAGGTGCTGGCTGCACAAGCATCACGGAGCTGGATCCTGCTCACGGTGGGGAACTCCTGCTGCACCTGCAGGGGTGGAGGAGTGGGAGCAGTGCTTGGAGCACCCACACTGCCGGGAAAGCCCCACAGTGCAGCTGAGAGCAAAGACCGGACACGGCTGGGCCTGGGGAGCTGGGAGGCTGCTCTCCTGCCCAGGGATCCTTGTGCTCCTCCCTGCTCTCTCCAGAGGATGGGCTCTGGATGAGCCCCAAGCTGCCCAGTGCCCAGGCACAGCAAGGGCAGGGGCTGCCATCCCCTGGGCAGGATCTCACCTTCTCCCAGGTGCTGGTGCAGAACTGCCCGATGGTGGCATTGACCAAGCTCAGGGGCTGCCCTCCTGTCAGGTTCAGGAGGTGAAGGCTGTGGTAAAGCCCTGAGAAGGCCTGTGGGTGGTTAAGACCAAAAGTGTCAAGTTAGCGAAGCACCCAGGGCTCTGCCACACCATCAGCCCTCTGCAGGTGTCCCTCAGGCTACCCTCAGCCTGTCAAACCCACTGGCACTGCTCCCCACACCGAAAGAGATGGGTGCTGTGACAGGAGGGGTGTGAGTCTGCCTGGTGAGGATCCTGCACGTCTCCATGTGCTGGGCACATCCAGCATCCCTTTGCTCCTACAGCAGTTTTCCCCTGTTGTGGCCGGTGCCCCAAAACCCCACAACTCCCCCCAGAAACAGGGATGGAGGCTCCTTACGAAGAACTGTCCCCGCACGGGTGGCTGATAGACCCCGTTGAACCCGCACGTGCTGTTGGCCCCGCAGCTGAGGTTGAAGAGCTGCTGGATGGCGGCGCTGCACGCTGCTGGCTCCCCTGTCCCCATCACCCTGAGGAGCTGCACGGCGCTGGGGCTGCTCGGGGCGCGCACACAGGGGCTGTCGTAGAGCTCTGCCGTGGTGATGTTCTCCTGGTACCCCCTGGGGTAGCAGGGGTGTGAGATCTGGGCAGTGGACGGGCTGGCCTGGAGAGAGCAGCAGCGTTAGCATCACCCTGGCCCTGAGGGATGGAGAGGGAAAGGAGAGAAGCAGCTCACAGACAGCACCTGTTCCCACAGCAGGACACCAGCATGCTGGCCCCACCACCCATGGGGTGCAGGTACAGAACTGTGGGTCAAACATGGCACAACCACACTGGTCAGGGAGCAGCTGCATGCTCAAGGCCTTGGGGATTTGCACCCTGTGCAGAGGATGGACCCATTTTCTCCCCTCTCAGCTTTGTAGGGTCAGCAGACCTCTGCTCTGGGGTGTTCACCTCCATCTCAATACAGTCCTGTTCTTGGATGTTGGGACACCCCTGGGACTGCCTCCTGCCATGGTGGCCCTGTTGTATCCAACATCCTCAGCAGGGCTAGCACGAAGGCACCCAGCCCAGAAGCCATGACACCCAGTGGGTGCTGCCTACTGAGCTCCATAAGATCAGGGTTCAGGCTACAGTAGAGGAGCACAGGGCTGGGGTCAGTTACCTGGTGTAAGGAAGCCACCAGCATCTTCAGGGCTTGCTTTTCCCCATAGCAGAGGTAGCTGTGGGTGTAGATGGAGTAGTTGGCCCCGTACAGCCTGAGGAGGGCTCCTGTGCTGCTCTCTTCTATGGGGGTCCCAGGAAGGAACGTGATCTGGGTTGAAGCCCCACCAAGGTCCAAAGCTCCGACCACATCCTCTGCAGGCGGATGGATCCATGTGCCTGTGAGGGAGCACTGCCCCGCACTGGGAGTCACACACCGGGACCCGGCACAGGGGTACCAGCTTCCGCACAGAGCCTGCAGAGAGGACACCCCCTGAGCCCTCTGCCCGAGCACACACCTTGATGAGTGTCTCCAGCAGGAAGTTGACGCTGATCCAGCCAAAGGAGCCCTCCTCATTCCCCGTCAGGACCTGAGCTCCACGGAACTCCACCGGGTACTCGCCAATGGTCTTGGCCACCTCGGCAAACACCTGCTGGGCCTTGGTGCTGTTCTGCTCCCTGCCCGGGGAAGGAGATGGACACCACGAGTGGAGGAGGCGATGGCCGGGCAGCTCCAGCGCGGGGCTGATGGCGAGCGGCTGCGGCTGCTACCAAGGAGCAGAGAGAGGGCAAAGCCAGCAGATCCCTCCTGTGCTGTGCTGGGAGTGCCCCTAAAAATGCTGCCTGTGGGCTCGGCCTGAGAACACAGGAAGGGTCATGGCAAGTCTGGCACAGGAGGTGCTGGCAGACGAGGCCACGGAGATGCTGTGAGGGCTGGAGCAGCTCTGCTCTGGAGCCAGGCTGAGAGAGCTGGGCTGGGGCAGCCTGGGCAAGAGAAGGCTCCTGAAGGGGAGACCTGAGAGCAGCTCCAGTGCCTAAAGGGGCTGCAGGAAAGCTGGAGAGGGGCTTGGGACAAGGGCCTGTAGGGACAAGGGCCGTGGGGTTTCCCCATGGGCAGTGAGCGTCTCTCTTGGACACCCCATAGGCTGCAGATGTGGATGCTCTGCTCATCCCCGTGGCCCCCAGAACAGCCCCCACACTGTCCCTAGCCCCATCCCAGCCCCTGCCCGAGCTCCGGTGCAGAAGCTCGTGGTGGGGAGGTTGGAGGTGCCGGCTCCGGGCTGTGCTGTACCTCAGCAGCCGCATGCCTGCTGTGGCCCCCAGGTAGGTGGGGGTCTCCTGCTGCTGCTCTGCCGGGATGATCTCCATGGCCTTGTCCAGGCAGGGCTTCAGGCTGGCTCCGGCCCCGGCAGGGTCATCTGCATAGCTGGAGATGCCGGGTCCTGCAGGAGAGCCCCGTGTGATGGAGCCAGGTCAGTGACATCCAGGAGGGACAGAACAGCAGGGACATGCACACCCCTTCACCATGCCCCGGTTGCTCTCTGGACCAACTTGGCAGATGTTCTGGTCACAGCCCCAAACTCCGCTGTGTTTGATGCCGTAGATACCAAAATGAACACCACTGACTCAGGGGGCATTAGGAACCACATGCAGAACACCAGCAGAATTGCAGTCATGTTTAGAGACTTCTGCAGAGCTTTTAGGAGGTCGCATGGGTACATATAGGGACAAGACAAGGGTGATTTAAGCTAACAGAGGGGAGACTGAGATGAGCTCTTAGGCAGAAGCTCTTCCCTGGGAGGGTGCTGAGGCGCTGGCACAGGGTGCCCAGAGAAGCTGTGGCTGCCCCATCCCTGGCAGTGTTCAAGGCCAGGTTGGACACAGGGGCTTGGAGCAAGCTGCTCCAGTGGAAGGGGTCCCTGGGGTTGGTGCTGGATTAGCTTTAAGCTCCTTTCCAACTCAAACCACTCTGTAATTCTAGCTTATTGAAGAAGCTGCGAAGAGATGTTGTGAGAAGAAGAGCCAAGGAAACAGTTACAGGGGAGAGGATCAACCTCTGCCCATCCAGCATCTCAGGCTATGAGTTGATGCAAAGCCACCATGTGCAATACAGAACTTGGCTCCAGGAACCATGCTAACAGGGCCAGGATCCTCAGCCACCTTTGCATCATACAGTTTCTGTGGTACCCTGAGGTGCAGACCATCCCCTCAACACTTTTCTTGGTGCTCCCACCAGGCCACCTCCTTTTTTCCCAGCACAGGCTGAAAGGCTGAGCTCACCCGCGATGTTGTGAGTCTGGGACAGTGATCCAGGAGCCTGGGAGAGAGGGACAGCACATCCCGGCACTCACCGGCTGCAGTGCACGTCTCCACCTGGGACACGATGCCGGTGCCGTTCTCCTTGTCCGCACGCCACCGGTAGATGTAGAGAGCCGTATGCGTGGAGCCGGCGTCAAACACCAGCCCGTACTGGGGGCAGAGGGGACACGGGTCACAGCGCACTCGGGCTGAACTGAGCTCTATGGGGGCTTCTGAGGCTGCTCCTCTTCCTTCCCATGTGTGCACATGAGCAGCACAACTCTGCCTGCCCAACCTCCCTCCAGCTCCGAGCCCCCTGATTTCACCAAAGGAGCTGCAGCTCAGGAAGGAAAGACGTGCAGGTCAGCAGGGTGATCTGCAGGTCAGAAGGCATCCAGGCACCAGTCCCAGAGCTGCTCCCACCCCTTTGGGAATAGAAACTCTCACAAGCCCTGACTGTTTTTAACAATCAGCCAGCAAAAAGCCACAGGAGAGAGAGATGAAACCCCACCAGGGTGGCCAAAAGAGGAAAGGAAGTGTTTGGGGTGGTGGATGGAGCAGCTCCCAGGAAGGCTGTTCTTCCATCCTTAGCAAGGAGCCAGGACCATGACTGCGGGGGTGACTGATGTACCACCGTTAGGTTAAGCCCTGATAGGGGTGGCTGTGGGAAGATTTGCAAGCGGGGTGGGGGGAAGGAGCCGGAGGTTCCACTGGGCACCTACTTTGTTCCTGGCAGGAAGGGCAGCGTCCTTCGCCGGAGTCAGGACCAGGAGCAAGGCGGCCGCCGCCAGCGCTCCCAGCAGAGCCACCGAGCCGCAGCCCAGCGCCCTGAGAGCGGCGCTCTGCATCCCGCAGCCGGGACGGTCTCTGCGGGGGCAGCCCCAGCCCCTCCCCGGCTCCTCCCGGCTCCCCTTGTGCCTGCGGCGCTCCGGGACACGGCGGGTGCGGGACCACTCCGCAGCGGAGCAATGAGGGGGCAGCGGCTGAGCGAGGGAGGAGCTGCCCGGGCCCAGAGGAGAACGGCCGGGTCCCGGCGCTGCCTGCACTGCCCTGCCCTGCCTGCCCCTGCCTGCGCTGCCTGTCCCCGGCCCGAGGCAATGCAAAGTGAAAGTGCGGCCTGGACCGACGCCGCGTGTCCGGGTTCCCTCCCGTGACGGCCCGCGGCAAGGGCGGGGCAACCCCCCGGTCTGCCCGCACCGCTTCCTGCACCCCTGCCTGTACCGCTGCCTGTGCCCTGACTGCACCCAGCCTGCACTGCCCCAGGGTGATGGGACCCTGACAACGGGGACTCGTCCCTGGCCGTGGGGATGGGTCCCTGGCTGTGGGGCACCCTGTCCGTGGGGATGGGTCATCACCTGCCAGGTCACTTGTTTCTGTCTTGGGCTGCTGTGTTCCTACCTGCACTGGGCAGCACTAGGTGACAGCAGGGTATGGGTGACCGGCTTGGTTCACACTCCATGGAGCTGTGTGCTTCTGCAGCAGATTTGGGCCAGGGATGTCTGTGGGTCTCCCTGACCTAAGCCACTGTCTTCACCCCAGGGCCAGGCCACCCACAGGCTCCCCAACGGGCAGGGGTGCAGGCTCAGCTTGGCCTGAGCTTCCCAAGGGAGCTGCCCCACAGCATGGCAGCACCCCATAGGTGGACGTGTCCAGCAGGCAAGTGGTTAACACCGAATGCAATTCCCATTCCACCCTGGCTCTCCAGCCCCGCTGCCTCCTGGACAAGGCTCTCCTGGGCAGGTTGCTGGTCCGAAGCCAAGGGGAGGGCCATAGCGGGGACCGGGGCAGCCTTTGTCCCAGGAGCGGGCTCCACACTCCAAGTACACGGAGACACGGGCGAGCGGCGGAGCCGGGAGCAGCCAGGGTGAGCCTGGGCAGGGAAGGGGCTTGGGGGACCCCCAGATGGAGCTTGGCTCGGACAGGGGTGGTGGATCAGTGTTGGAGCCCGTGCTGGGGACAAACATGCTCAGTGAGCTGCAGGGGCAGGAAGCAGCAGGTGGGGGGGCACGGGGCATGGAGGGCACTGCTGTGCCCCAGCACTGGTGGGAGAGATAGGAGGCAGGGACTGCTCTGCCTGGCACGAATGCCCACAGCGCTCACCCTCACCCTTGTTCTTACACTCTAAAGAGCCCCTTTGACTTACACATCCCATATGCACAGGGTGGGAGCTCAGCCCCATTGTCCCGAGCACCGGCAGCGCCTCCGAGCCTGCCTTCCTGCGCCAGGGGCGCTGCAGGTGAGGGGTGTCCCGCGGTGCTTTCGGAGCATTTGTGGTGCCAGCTCACCCAGACAGGGGCAGACACGGCCCAGGCTGGGCACAGCTGGGAACCTTCCCCATGAGCACTGCTCCCTGTGGGCTGTGCAGCCCCTTCTGCGGCTCTGGAGGCATCACCATCACCTCCCATCCCTGCAGCATGTGGATTCAGCGCTGGCCAGACCTGAGGTGCCACAGAAAGCCTGGGCAGATGGATCAGCTTCTCACATGCTTCTGGCCTTGTTTTCCACCCCTTGGGCTCCCTCCCCATGCCCTGCTGCTCTCCCAGCTCTGCACTGCCTTTGGATGCTGCTTCCTGCCCAGTACAGATGGAGTTTAGTCCCTGTCAGAGCAGGTGGGGCTCATTTCCCACCTGCTCCCATGTGCAGGATGTACAACTTACCTCCATTTCACATCATTCCATTGCACAGTGCCTGGGACAGGGTTTTCCAAGATCTGGACTGGGCTGGGCTTTATTGTGTTACCCGGAGAAGGGAAATCCCATCCCCATGACACAGCTGTATCTAGGCAAACTCTAGGCTGATAGGACTGGAGACATGGCAATGTAGGGATTCATCAGCTGCTTCCATATGTTCTCTTCTGGCCATAGACACCACACAGGGCAGGGCTCCCTGATAAGGGTTTCCTGGAGTCCTATCTCCCATTACATGGGCCAGAAGAACAGATCCATCATTACACATCTCATGTCATGCAGGCTATTGGTCACCCTTGTTCGTCACTGGGGATGCTAACACTGAACCAGGAATCAGCATCTCCTCTGACCTTGCCAAAGGTCTTTCACCTCTGGTTCCAGCCACTGACCTGGCAAAAGGGCAAGGGAATTTCTCTGTTCCTGAAGCAGGGACAGTCTGGGCCTGCTGGGCAACAGACGTTGCCTGATGGCCCCCAGTCTTGTGGGACGGGTTCTGTGAGGATGCAGGGGATGATGAAGGGATGTGGCTCTGCATCCCGGAGGGGATAGCCACAGTGGCAACCTGCCAGGGCAGGGTCCTGCTCCCAGTGCTTCCCCCAGCCATGCAGCTGGAGCAGGGCAGAGGGATGGGGTCTGTGTGCAGAGAGGAGCCCAAAGGGCTGCAGCTGAGGCAGGGCTGAAAAGCCAGGCTGCAAATCCTCCAGGGAGGGAGTGCTCAGCAGAGCAGGGTGTCCCAGCCTGAGACTGCCAAAAGAGCAGCCATGCCCTAGAGAATGGCTTCAGGCCTTGCTAGGGAAAGGGAAAATCCCATACCTGTATGCGGGATTTGCATTTCCCATACCCATATATGAGATTTGTATTTTAAAACTGGCTTTGCAAGTGCAGAGGTGGGAGCATGTTGTTGTGGCTGTTCTTGCAGGTTGGAGGAGGAATGGACCACAAAGCCAAGGCCCTTGTAGGTCTTCTGGCAGCCACTTGTGTCTTCAGCTTCATCGCCCTCATTCTGAGCATCGTGAATGTGAAGGACGTGATTCTGCCTCCCAGCACCAAGGTAGGGTCCTTGGAGGGAGCCGCCTGCTCTCATGTGGATGCTGGCTGCCCCTTGGTAGAGGATTTTCCCTGGGTTTCAGGCAGGCTTGAGCCCAGAAAGCTCCAAGGGCTGGAGCAGCTCTGCTCAGGAGCCAGGCTGAGAGAGCTGGGCTGGGGCAGCCTGGACAAGAGAAGGCTCCTGAAGGGGAGACCTGAGAGCAGCTCCAGTGCCTAAAGGGGCTGCAGGAAAGCTGGAGAGGGGCTTGGGACAAGGGCCTGTAGGGACAGGCCAAGGGGAATGGCTTGAACCTGCCCAAGGGGAGACTGAGATGAGCTCTTAGGCAGAAGCTGTTCCCTGTGAGGGTGCTGAGGCGCTGGCACAGGGTGCCCAGAGAAGCTGTGGCTGCCCCATCCCTGGCAGTGTTCAAGGCCAGGTTGGACATGTCCAAGGTGTCCATCCTGGAACTGGATGAGCTTTAATGTCCCTTCCAACACAAACCAGGCTGGGATTCTACGGGGACAAGCTCTTGCACAGGCTGCCCTGTGTCTGGCAGAGTTCTGTCACTGCCTGACCCTACAGCACATTCAGCCCTTTCACTGGAGCTCAAAGGGCTTGTGGTGGACCCTTGTCCTCAGCACAGTGATTGCAGTACCACAGGGCTCTCCCTCTTCTGGTGCCACTCTTGACCATCTGAGCTTCCCCTGCCCCAGGAGCAATGCTGGCTCTGCTGACAGCACCCCCTGACAGTCCCTGTCCCCTCTGCCCCCAGTACGGGCTGGTGTTTGATGCCGGCTCCACGCACACAGCTCTCTACATCTACCGGTGGCGTGCGGACAAGGAGAACGGCACCGGCATCGTATCCCAGGTGGAGACGTGCACTGCAGCAGGTGAGTGCCGGGATGTGCTGTCCCTCTCCCTGCCCCTGCTCCATGCAGGGATCCTTCACCAGGGTGCCTGCCCTGCAGCACCAAGCGGGTTGGCTGGTTCATGCCGGGTGAGGTGAATGGTGAATACCCTAAGGGCAGTTATTAATCTATTGGGTATTTATAAATACCCAAAGGCACATCTGTTCCTATTGCAAATATGCTCTCAGACTGGTCTTTCTGGAGGGAATGACCAGGATTGTGAGGGAGGTAGGGTTAGCTAAATGGTACATGGAGCTGCACTAGGACTGGCAAAGGCCACCGGGCAAGGACAGAGATGCCAGGACAGGGGCTGGGAGAGCTCTGAGCTCATCTTAACCTCACATCCAGGCAGGTCAGTTACTGGTTAACTGCAGGGGTCCAGCAGAGAGCAAAGTGTAATGGAGATGGGCTAATGGCACTAATGGTGTGCAGAGCTAGGGAAAGGTAAATAGTGGTATTTCCACCCCAGAGCCTGTCCCTGCCCTCCACAGGATCACACTGGCTGCTCAGATCTGCTGCCAGCTTAAAAAATAGGAACTCAAACAAGCATACACTCTGCACACAGCAGGAGAGAGGAGAGCCTGCCCCTTCCCCAAGGGAATAGGGAAGTGCTGTGTTTGCTGAGCGAGTACTGCAGGAATGCCAGGCTGTGTCAGGCAGTTCCACCTACCTGCATTAAACAAGAGCTCAGCATCACAAGGTACAGTGCTGCCCTTTGCTGTGTGTGGAGCAGGAGCTGCCTGAAGCTGTAGCACACTTGCTGCCTCCACGGAGGTCGGCTCTGAGCACTGCCCGGCCAGGACATGCATGCAAGGGCATGAAGAGACTGGGAATGAAGGGACAAACCCCTGGGGGCTTCATGCGTTGACAGTTCCGCACTATCCCGTCCATCCTGGATGTCACTGACCTGGCTCCATCACACGGGGCTCTCCTGCAGGACCCGGCATCTCCAGCTATGCAGATGACCCTGCCGGGGCCGGAGCCAGCCTGAAGCCCTGCCTGGACAAGGCCATGGAGATCATCCCGGCAGAGCAGCAGCGGGAGACCCCCACCTACCTGGGGGCCACAGCAGGCATGCGGCTGCTGAGGTACAGCACAGCCCGGAGCCGGCACCTCCAACCTCCCCACCACGAGCTTCTGCACCGGAGCTCGGGCAGGGGCTGGGCTGGGGCTGGGGACAGTGTGGGGGCTGTCCTGGGGGCCACGGGGATGAGCAGAGCATCCACATCTGCAGCCTATGGGGTGTCCAAGAGAGACGCTCACTGCCCATGGGGAAACCCCACGGCCCTTGTCCCTCCAGGCCCTTGTCCCAAGCCCCTCTCCAGCTTTCCTGCAGCCCCTTTAGGCACTGGAGCTGCTCTCAGGTCTCCCCTTCAGGAGCCTTCTCATGTCCAGGCTGCCCCAGCCCAGCTCTCTCAGCCTGGCTCCAGAGCAGAGCTGCTCCAGCCCTCACAGCATCTCCGTGGCCTCGTCTGCCAGCACCTCCTGTGCCAGACTTGCCATGACCCTTCCTGTGTTCTCAGGCCGAGCCCACAGGCAGCATTTTTAGGGGCACTCCCAGCACAGCACAGGAGGGATCTGCTGGCTTTGCCCTCTCTCTGCTCCTTGGTAGCAGCCGCAGCCGCTCGCCATCAGCCCCGCGCTGGAGCTGCCCGGCCATCGCCTCCTCCACTCGCAGTGTCCATCTCCTTCCCCGGGCAGGGAGCAGAACAGCACCAAGGCCCAGCAGGTGTTTGCCGAGGTGGCCAAGACCATTGGCGAGTACCCGGTGGAGTTCCGCGGAGCTCAGGTCCTGACGGGGAATGAGGAGGGCTCCTTTGGCTGGATCAGCGTCAACTTCCTGCTGGAGACACTCGTCAAGGTGCGTGCTTGGGCAGAGGGCTCAGGGATGAGCAGTGACATCCCTGTGTGAGCCCCAGCCTGGTTTCTGTATTCCCAGACATGAGGAATACGTAGGTGTGGGGTGCTTGTCACATAGGTAAATGTAGCCTGTGGTTGTGAGCTGCATGTGATTAATGCAATCAAGAGTCTGTGTCCTTTTGCCTGGCCCTGTGCTCTCTGCCTACACATGAATCAGATCTGGTATCACAGGGATGCAGCATCTCCAGACCGCAGATCAAAGTGTTACTCTTTCCCTCCTCAAAGTCTCTGTATTCCAGCTGATGTGCAGCAACCGAGAGGCCAGACCTCACCTAGTGCTTTACAGACACCTATGTGGGTTGAGGAGGGTAGTAGGCAGGAAGGACTTAAACAGGGAGACAGGATGTTGAAGGTCCCTCAGGGACTTCTGAGCCCACAAAGCCTTGAGGGAAGGGACAGGGACTGTGATTATCTCCAGCTCAGACTAACACTTGCTGTCTTGTCGGGCCAGTATTCCTTTGCAGAGAAATGGGAACATCCTCAGGATGCTGAAGTTTTCGGAGCTCTGGACCTTGGAGGTGCCTCAACACAAATAACCTTCCAGCCTGGAGTCACCATTGAGGACAAGAACACCTCTGTCTTCTTCAGGCTGTATGGCACCAACTATTCGCTCTACACCCACAGCTACCTCTGCTATGGGCAGACACAGGCCTTGAAGAGGCTGCTGGCAGCTCTCCACCAGGTGCTGCAGGCTGGAGCTGGTCATCAGGAGCTGCTCAACCACTTCCCATTGCCATCAACAATATCTTCCAGAAATTTTGGCCATTCCTGTGGAAAAAGTGTTAAGGAATTGGGAATTCAAAATCCTGGGAAAAGCTTAGATTTTATCTGCTGAACAAAAATGCTCTCTCATTTGGATGGGAAGTGGTGGTGGTTCCCTGCCAGGTTCCTTCTCCCCAGATGTTGACACGTAATAGCATCTTCCATCATTTCCCAAGCCCAGCTGTATCCTCAAGCTCTTTCCTGTCCCTGTTCACACGCCCTTCCTTAGTTTCTGTTCCCAGAGAAGATTCCCAGCATACACAGCTCCACTATTGGGCAGTGTCCTTCTGCCTCACCTCAGACAGAGCACACAGCCCAGTGCAGCGGGAGGCAGAGATGCTCAAGGAGCATGCAGGTGGGATGTACCTTTGGTCCTTTCTGTGCTAGGACCAGAGCGGGGACAGAGTGAATGCCAGAGCAACCAGCTCTGCATGCAGGGAGGGAGCAGGCTACCAATCCCATGGGATGCAGTCTGGCAGGAGCATCACCACTCAGCAGAGCTCAGTGGGGCAGACAAAGTCATGCAAAGGATGGCTCCTACTTCTCAAATTGTCCTAGGGTCTAGATCCTGTTCCAAAAAGCAGGATTGAGTCCCTGTCTAAGCACAGGATGGGCTGTGGGTCAGACCTCACTGGCCCCACTAATGGCTCTCTCCCTCTCCAGGCCAGCCCATCCACTGCACAGATCTCACACCCCTGCTACCCCAGGGGGTACCAGGAGAACATCACCACGGCAGAGCTCTACGACAGCCCCTGTGTGCGCGCCCCGAGCAGCCCCAGCGCCGTGCAGCTCCTCAGGGTGATGGGGACAGGGGAGCCAGCAGCGTGCAGCGCTGCCATCCAGCAGCTCTTCAACCTCAGCTGCGGGGCCAACAGCACGTGTGGGTTCAACGGGGTCTATCAGCCACCCGTGCGGGGACAGTTCTTCGTAAGGAGCCTCCATCCCTGGGGATGTGGCAGGGGAATAGGGCTGGGTGGGATTCTCCTCTGCCACCGGCTGTGGGGAGAGAGGCAACCCCAGGGCTGATCCCATCTGCAGCCTCTTCTGTGCTGGAAGGTGGCTTCTGCTTCATGCGATGCCCCAGCCCCTCCAGGGGAAAATCCTGTCCCAGGGAGCGAGTCTGAGCTGGCTTAGAGTGTGAGCAGCAGCACCAGGGCTTGTCAACCAGCTCCAAGGTAGACCATCAAGTGGGTGCGGGGTGCAGAATCCTGGGGAATCTGGGAATCTGCCCCCAAGCTAGAGGAGACTCTGGGTGTTTTATTTTGGGGTGAGGAAGTGTAGCTCTTACCACCTCCCTGTATTCCCCAGGCCTTCGCTGGATTCTACTACACCTTCTACTTCCTGAACCTGACCAGCCAGCAGTCTCTAAAGGATGTCAACTCCACAGTCCAGGCCTTCTGCAAGAAGGACTGGGCAGAGGTGAGAGCCCTGTGAGGGGCAGAAAGGAGCCCTGTGATTGTCCTATCCCAACTCTCAGCCCAAGAAGGCAATGTCCTGCTGTCCCCTGGGCTAGGCAGGGCTCCTGAGCATCTCATTCCCTGTTGCACTGTGTCCCCTGATGGCCCCACAGCTGGTGGAGACCTTTCCACAGGAGAAGGGATATCTACACAAGTACTGCTCCACAGCCATTTACATCTTGACACTGCTGCTTGATGGCTACAAGTTCAGTGAGCACACGTGGAGCAACATCCATTTCAGGCGGCAGGTAAGGACCCTCTGGGCTCTGCATCCTTGCCCTGGCCCCAGCACATGTCCAGGAGCAGCATCCCTGGAGTCCCCTGCACCAGAAATGTGTCCCTATCACATCCTGCTGCCCAGTGACCCCAGCCCAGCTTCACTCTTCCTTCCCTGTTCCAAACCTCTGACACCAGCTTGTTCTCACTCACTCAGTTGTGAACATAAGCTAATTTTAAGTGGGTTGGAGAAGTGCACAGGATTTGGCTATGCTGGTGTCTGATGTGAGGTAGGATTGACTCAAGCATCAGAGAGCTGATGGTGGCCCCATGACCCATTTGAACCAGAATAGGACCAAATTTGAAGGATCATGGGGGAGGAAGAAAGCTCAGATCCAAAAAAATGTTCACAGAAGTAGTTCTGGACCAGAGCAGTCATTATCAGAATCCTAGCCTGGTTTGTGTTGGAAGGAACCTTAAAGCTCATCCACTTCCAACCCCTGCCACAGGCAGGGACACCTTTCACTAGAGCAGCTTGCTCCAAGCCCCATCCAACCTGGCCTGGTTCATCCACATTCATCTGCACTTCAGCCCTTGGGAAGGGGGGAAAGCTCTTTCTGTATTTGGGGCTGGTAAGATCAGGTTCACCACAGCCAGGTCCATGTGTGAAATCACAGCTGGGCAGCTCATGGGAGAGCCCCTTGGACCAAAGCCACCTGTGGCTGGGAGAGGCACTTTTGGATGACCTTTGCTCCCTCACCTCAGGCAGCAAACACAGACATTGGGTGGACGCTGGGCTTCATGCTGAACCTCACCAACATGATCCCCACAGAGGCTCTGGAACACGTCAAAGGGCAGCAGCCTAGTCTGTGGGCAGGTGCTGTCTCCTGCATTGTGCTGGCCACCGTGGCAGGCCTGGTGACTGGGTTCCTCCCGTGTTTCCGCAAAAGCA
This sequence comes from Melopsittacus undulatus, assembly GCF_012275295.1. Taxonomy (NCBI): domain Eukaryota; kingdom Metazoa; phylum Chordata; class Aves; order Psittaciformes; family Psittaculidae; genus Melopsittacus; species Melopsittacus undulatus. Next base: position 10,695,257 of record NC_047537.1, read on the forward strand.
AGTAGCTTCCAGCCTCCTGACCAGAGGCATCCTGCCCACCAAACCAGGCAGGGATGTGCTGCAAAAGAAGGTGGAAGAGGGAGAAGAATGAGGGCATTAGACCTATCTCCATTGCTCAGGATGTCTAATTGGGTCATCTCTATGAAGATGCTGAAGATGACAAAGATGTCTTGAGCTCTCTGAGTACCTCCAAGAGGAAGACTCCTTCAATCTGGCTGATAAAAGCTGACTGAGACTTGGCAGCTGCATGAAGCCAGATCAACCCAAACTAGAAATAAAAACCATTTTGTTTTTCAGATAGGAAAGTCTCCAACCAGCCTCACACGGTTTCCTGCTGGGCTGCAATCCCAACAGCCACGGGAGACAACTGGTGATGAAGAGCAGTAGCGGCCACCTAAAGTCTTGAGGAGATGAGTGACCTTACCTCTATCTTGCCCCTTGCAACTCTGCTACAGTATGTGACAGTATCTACCCAAAGACACTGTCAGGTGTCTTTAAAACTATTTACTGCCCTACCTCAGCAGAAAAATGCAAGTGGAGGTTGACTGAAGAGCTGCCAACTGTGGCTCAGGTTTATTTGATATTCCAGTTACACAGCTCAGCTCTGTCAGACATCAAATCCATAAAGGGTTCCAGCTCCAGGCACTTAAGTGGTTCATCCAGCTCAGCAGAGCCCAGGGGCAGGAACCAGATGGTCACATCATTCCTCCCAGCTCCAGCTCAGCAGCCCCCTGTCCAGCCCTCCAAAGGGCTGCTCTGAGCAGGGGTGTTCCCCAGCTACCTCTCCTCTGCACTGCAAGACCCCTTCTGCCCATGCGCATGAAGGAACATCCAGGCAGGACCTAAGGGCTTGAGGAAAGAGTCAAAACCATCTGGACTGAGGAACAGTCAGAGCCCTTTGGCTCTGGCAGATCTGCAGGGTATTTCCTATGGAAGATGATACATGGTGGTCCTAACCCAAGGTGTTATCCCATTCATGCCACTGGAAACAGGTTAGAAATGCCATCTAAAAGAGCAGCATCTCTGGGTGGTGGAGATAAGGACATGTGAACCAAAGGCCTGGGGACCAGGGCTTGGCCTCCTGCTCACAATCTTTGGCTTCAATAGGGTGAGACTCAGCCCTCCAGCCTGAATTTGAGCAACATGGAGAGGGGGTAAAGGCCTCCATTCACAGGAACCTCTTCCCACCCAGAAGGTCTGAGTCAGTGGTACTTGGACATTTTCCATAACCAAACATCAGATCCCTCTCCCTTCTCTCAGCCCTGCACAGGCACATCTTTGGCAGCATAAGCACAGAGGTAAAAATGACAGGTCTGGGAACTGGCTGTAGAAGATGCTGTTGGACTGCTGGAGCTGACCCCATGGGATCTGTGAGTGAGGGACATCTCCTGTCCAGGTTCAGCAGAGCTCCTGGCTGTTCTGGCTGGGGCCTGAATAAGCTGAGACTGGTGCCTCCCACCACTGGGAGACAGTGCAGTCAGGCAGGAAAAGGCTCCTGTTTGCTATAGGAAGGCAGCACCACAACTGGTCTGGGTTGCAAAGCATTTGGGGAAGATGCCAGTCTTGCCATTGCAGTGTCCTTCCAGCCAGTCCTCATTCACTGGGAAAACATAAAGGAGCAGCATGAGCCTTGAGGCAGCACTGGAGAGGCATCTACTCCCCAGCCATCTGCAGCAGACTCAAAGCCTGCTCCAGCACAAGCCTGCAGACAGGACTGGAGAGCTACCTTCAGAGAGAACATCCAGCACATCTCCCTTGCTGAAGTCCAGGTCCCCTGGTCCCTGTGCAGGGTAGGAGTGCTGAGCCAGCATCCGGTAGAGGATGGGTCTGCCCGAGTGGGACTCTGAGTCCTACAGGAGAGTTAGCATGAAGGTTGCAAGGCAAAGCAGAGATGTGAGCCCAGCACAGCAAAGGAGATGGTCACAGCCCACGTACCTGACAACACAGCACCAGCCTGCCATCCATCAGCTGCTGCCACATCCTCCCTAGATCCTCCTCTCCCAAAACTGCTCCCAATTCTTTGCCATCTGAATTCCTGTAGCTGCAAGAGTTCGTTAACACAGCTCAAATCATCTCACTTAAAGCCTAGCTCTGAGGCCAGCCTAGCCCTCTACTATCTCCAGCCTTCTAAGTCCCCCTTGTAAGCCAGCTCTAAGCTTTGCACATGGATGTGGGGCCCACCTACATATTCAGTGGGCAAAAAGGGGAAAACCCTCAACTCCTCACACGTTTACTTGAGGGGAAGATCCTAAAATCTCCTGACTACACTGTGTGCCCCCAGGGGTGTCACATCGGGGAGGCAACACCCCAGGACCAAAAGACACTTATACCTGACTCCCAAATTGCTCTGCATTGATTCTCATGTATCTCAAAGGCTGAGCTGAGCAGCAGAAAACCAATGGACAACATCTGCATCTGCACAGAGTTCCTGTTCCCCCATTTCCTGACCATGGCAGAGTGCCCTGGGAAAGATCCTTCAGGCTTCCAAAGCCCAAGAGCATATGATGTTCTCCTAACCACAAGCCATGGTAAGGGTGGCCCTGAAAGGAAGGCTGTGTGCTCAGCCTTTGCTGAATCTCTGCTCGAGTGTTTTGACCATGACAGACCCCAATTAAATGTTCTCAGGAGACTAGACAGAGTTGGGTGCCTGTATCTTAGAGTTATAGAATGGTTTGGGCTGGAAAGGACCTTAAAACTCATCCAGTTCCAACTCCCTGTCATGGGCAGGGACCCCTTCCACTGGAGCAGCTTGCTCCAAGCCCCTGTGTCCAACCTGGCCTTGAACACTGCCAGGGATGGGGCAGCCACAGCTTCTCTGGGCACCCTATGCCAGCACCTCAGCACCCTCACAGGGAAGAACTTCTGCCTTATATTCAACCTAAATCTCCCCTGTTTAAGTTTAAACCCATTCCCCCTTGTCCTGTCACTACAGTTCCTGATGAAGAGTCCCTCTCCAGCATTCTTATAGTCCCCTTCAGACACTGGAAGCTGCTCTGATGTCTCCACGCAGCTTCTCTTCTCCAGGCAGAAGAGCCCCAGTGTTCTCAGCCTGTCTTCATACAGGACGCGCTCCAGCCCCTGACCATCCCCGTGGCCCTTACACCCTCAGGGGGGTGGCTGCTGCACTCTGTCACCCACCTGAGCCTCCCTCGCTGTGCCTGCTGCCCCAGGCGCTCCTGTAGCAGTGCCCGCAGGTCCTGCAGCGTTGGCGCTGCACCAGCCCTCAGCACCACTGTGCACTCGCAGGACACCCGCAGCACCATGGGCCTGGCTGTGCTGGGGGAAGCGTCCCCACAAGTCACTGGGATCTGTTGAGAGAGGTGGCACTGTGCATAGTGTGGTTATTCAGACTATGTCACCTCTCCTGTCAACAGAGGCAACATAGACACAACCCCTCATCTCAGTGCTACCATGTAATGGTAGTGTACCATCAGAGGGGCAACTAGGGATCCAAAGCTTGGGATCAACTGTTCCTCCCATGACCCAGGAAGCCTATTTCTGGGTCTGATCACACAGGTACCTCCCAACCTCAAGCCCATCTGAGTAGGGTTCCAATTCCTCCAGTCAGCTGCAGAGGTGCAGCCAGTTCCCATGCTGTGCTGCCTCCTGTCTGAAGCTGAACAAAAAGCTGCTCCAAAAGCCCTGCAAAGAGGGTGGCAAAGTGAGCAGAGCTCATCTGCAGCTGGCACTGCCAGAGGTGCTGTTCCAAAGTGGACACAGGAGCAATTCCAGCACCATCATACACAATGGTTGGTAATGAGATGGAGGTGCATTAGAGAACAGCATCCCAGAACACAAATAAGAATGAATTGTGGTACCCAGACTGTCAGGAGCAGAAAATTCTGCACAGGAGGATGGAGGGAGGGCCAGCAGGTAGTTCAAAGACACCTCTTCCAAAATAGGCTGTGAAGTGTGTGCCCAAGGATATTGCTGTGTCTGGGGCTCTTGGCTCCTTGGGGAGTGCCACAATGGCACTACCCTGCTAAGCCTCAACCTTGTTGCATGGTCACAAACTTGGAAGTGGTGGAGGAATGAACCCATGGGAGACTCTCTTTGGAATGGGAAAATGGGCAGAGGAAGAGGGTTTTTTTCAGGTGATGTTGGGCCAGCTCAGGAATTTTAGAGGATTTGGTCAGGAATCTGGCATTTTTCATAGCCTTGACTTCTTGAAGCTGTGCCAGCTTGTGGAACAACTTACCTTGGAGTCCGTTTGAGCACCAGCACCATTTACAGGGGCATTTTCTCCCTCAGGAGATTCTGAAGAACAAAACAAGAGCAGAGGAACAGCACCCACAGTCAGCAGAGACTCTGCACCTCTTCTGCAACCCCCAGCACACAGGCAGCTAACACTGCAGTGGGCAACCAGCCTCCCCATACACCCCAAAGCAGGGGTGGGCACAGCTCCAAGTCACACCCACTGAGGTCCCTGTCCTGGGGACTACCTGGCTCCTGCTTCACGTGGAGTCGGCTGGGAGGCACCTGGGCAGGAGGGAGAGGAATCCCATTGTTGATCTTCTGCAACAGAAGGTCAGAAAGGAGTGAGCAGAAGGCACTGGAGACTGGACGAGGCTGTTGTGCATGACAGAGGCTGCAGTCAGTTATAAATGCATGGGTGTAATCCCAGAGAGAGCACCAGGAAGACCAGTTTATTAACTGGCTGGATGAGGTGGAGCACTCAGAATGGTCTCTGCAGCTCCTGTGGGTAGCAGGCCTGATGAGAGGTTTGGTGGGACACCTCCTTGCCTCTTGCTCCTTGCTGGGTTGGTGTTGGAGCAGAAGGAGGCTGCTCACACTGTGCTGAGGGTTCTCCCCACCATCTGCCAGCTCACCTGGGCACTTGGGCAGGTTCATAGTGAGACAGCCATGGAGCAAATGCCCAAGCACGGGCTGTGACCAGAGATTCATCTGGGGGGAAAAACTGGGAATCACAGCAGCATCACAACAACTGTGAGCTTCCAAAAATCTCTCACAAGAAACAGGGGTCTGAGTTGCACCTTTCTACACTGTTTTCAGATGGAAAATTATTTGGATCATGTGTGGACATGTCTGCGGTGGAGAGATGAAGGAAGTTTTCCTAAGTCAAAGGTGAATGTTAAGGCTTAGTGCATGGCCCTAAGGCAAAAAGCAGTGCCTCTAAGGTACTACTGTCCCACTGAAGGAGATTAACCTGCTCTTTGCTGGTGAACCAGAAGGTGTGAGCCCTCCTCACCTGCTTCTGTGCTATACCGACTGGCTGCACACACCATGGGAGCAGGCAGGATAAACAGAAGCCTTAAGCCCTCAAACTCATCCAGTGGCACAACAAGTTACAGTGGTCAGGAGAGCCATGGCAGCTGCTCATCTTTGTGTGCCCCATCAGCCCATGGTGGATAAGAGCCAACAACTCCTAGATCAGCTGGTGGTACAAGCCACTGTGGCTTTTAAGTCTTCTGTTGTTCCTGTTCAAGAGCACTTGATCTTCAGTCAAGGTTTCTCAGTACTTCATACTGTGTGTCTCTTACACGGCTGTCCTGTCCTGTGATAATCTTACACAGAAGTGTCCCAGATGTACCTCTTGGTCCCTTCCTCATCCCTGCTTGCAAGGCTGTCAGCTCACCCATTTATCCATCTTTGAGGCAGGCTCCAGGAGAGAGCTGGGAATGCGCAGCTTCTGCAGGACACAAAGAAGACTGAGACATGAGCTGCTGCTGTGGCAGGCTCAGCCCCAGCCCACCCAGCCCCACTTTCTGTAAGTCCCCACTCTGCATTGCTTCTGCCCTTGCAAACCACCCCTGCCTGCAGCAACTGAAATGTGCTCACAGGGGCCCAGGGTCTCATACAGTAATCCATAGGATTCATGCTCAGATATTGCTGACAAAATCCCATGGTTCTTTTGCATGTTTTTCTGATGAAAGCAGTGATGCTGCTGGAGTGGCTGGGATGTAACAGCCCAAACACCCTGCTCCTGAAACGAATGCTTGGGCAGAGAGGAGCAAGGATACTGAGGGATACCAGTGCAGCAGCATCTGTGTCTTCCGCCAATCACTGCTCTAGAGCTCCCAATTTCAACTGATCATTGTAATTATGCTTTTTGTTTCCCCAGTGTCTATTATTTTACCTTTTTTTTGACTTTGAATTTCATTTGACACTTCACTGAGCTTCAACAAGCACACTCAGACAGTTCTGTAACTGTTCACTGTCAGCTCCAGCTGCTTTAAGCTATGCCTATTGTTTGACTGCAATGGAACATTGTCACCTTAAGGAGAACTACATCCCCATCGCTATTACTACATCCTTTAGGAATATGCTAAACGCTTAGATCACAGGAGATTCTCTGTGGGGACGTCCTTTCTCTAAAAAGAAAGAAATAAAATCCTGTTCATTTATGCCTATTCTTCTATATTTCAACCTGTCACCAGCACTCAGGGCACTGCCTGCTCAAGCTGTTCAAGCAGCTCGTTGGGGTTTTAGTGAAGAATCTTCTGACTTTTTTTGGAAATATAGGCAGATAGTACTGGCTCAAGCTAATCTACTGGCTCTTCCAAAGCATTTCAGTAGACATGTGAGAAATGGCTTCTGTCAGTAAAAGATTTTCCATGATGTATGTGTGTGTTCCTGTTCAATCTGTTTGCACTATAGTTCCCTGGTCTGCAGAAAGATGTCAGATTTGCTCAACTTTAATTCCTTAGGTTTTCTCTAGAGCCCTTTATAAAACCTGTCTGCACAGCTGAAATCCTTCCAGAGCCTTCCTAAAGTTAAAGTAACTGAGGCACTACACACCAGGTAAGGACTGGCTGCTCTCCTCAGCTCCCGCAGAGCTCTCTGGTGACAAATACTGCTCTAAATGGTGGTCCTTGGTGAGGTCTGTTATCTCACAGAATCCCACAGTAGGATTTTGCATGGTGGAAAGCAAAACTGCCCCAAAAATGCCCACGTGGAGCTATAGAGGTGAATGGCAGGAGATGGTGGGAGCCCAGTGTCAGAGAAATCTACAGTTAGCAGCTGGTCTGTGGAAATGAGCTCCTGAACTCATTCTCTGCAGAGCTACAGGGTGCACAGGGAATGTGCTCAGAGAGTTGCAGTAAGCTCCTGTCCAGGCCTCTGTGGTCTCTGCTGGTGGGGATGGGCTGAAAAGCCCACCCACTGTACTTACCTGTCCATCATGTATGGCTGTAGCCCAGCCATCCCCTCCTCTTGTCAGCACAAAGACCAAGCTGCTGGCTCTCACTGCGAGCTTCTCTGAGTCCTCAGGATAGTAATGGGACAACACCCGGTAGTAGCCTGACTCACTTTCTCTGGAAAGAGAGAATGAGAACACCTTTACTAACCCTGGAGGTCTGGTGCTGGATGCTTTGGTCCAGAACACTGCACTGATCCAAACTGTCCCATGCCAAATGTTTCACGTGTTGGGAAATGATGATTTCCATTGCTACTCTTTGGTCCAACTGGGAACAAAAGAGCCTGGAAAACACTGATTTTCCAAATGCAGCTGCTCTATTTTCATTGCACTGATAAATGTTCTCCAGGTCAAAGTAATTATTAAGCTCAGCATGAAGTGCTGCTGGTACAAGATCACCAGGACAAATGGTTTCATGTTTTTGCAACCAAGGCTGATTTTGGCTCAGCAGGGCTGGGAGGGGATATCTGGAAGTCTTGTCCTGGGCACTAGGATGGGGCAGCAGAGCATCCTCTGCCACAGACCTGGGCAGGGCCCATAACCTCTCTCTGCTTCCATTCCCTGGCCACGGCATGATCCAGGCCTGTCCCACAAGACTCCTGCAAGTCAACTCCTGCAAACTACCCCGAGATTCTTGCATGAGAGATGCCACCTGCACTGCAGTGTCTTTGGCAGCCACAAAAGCCTTTGCATGTTTGTCATTCTCTCCACCCTCGGTGAGAAGTGGGTGTAGATTCCACAGGCTCTTCAGACAAAGATATCAGAGAACAAAATGTAACCTTCTGAACAGAAATAGTGAGACAAGGGTTAGACCAAGATGGAACTGAACACTTACAGCAGAGCATCAGCACCAGGTTCATAAAAGCCCTGTTTCTGTGGGAGAAACAACAGCATATATTTATAACAATACCTTACACAGGAACAGTACCACCTTCTTTTCTGTCCCTCTGAATACCACACTGTGGTGTTTCGTCTTTGCTTTTAACCATATTTGTCACACCACAGCATTCAGACAGAAATCTGCTGCTCCACACTTTACCAGGATGTACGTTTTATTTCTCCCCCTTCCTCTTTATCCCATAAGGAGATGAATAACAAAATATCTTCCCTTCCCTTGGTTCTAAGGAACTTGTATTATAGTGCAAGGCAGCCATGCTTATGCTGACAAATCCAGTGATGTGCTGGGCAAGCACGTGTTGAGCACAGCAAAGTCTCCACTGCTGTTTTGACATGGCAAAGAGACAAAAATGCATCCTCAGAGGATTGGAGACTCACATCACTGAGTCCCTTCCAGACAATGCTGAAGCCCATCTGGCTTTGAATGGCCCCATGGAGCCAGTCTGATACTGCACCGTTTCCTTCGTCAGTGTGTTCTTACGCTGATGGTGTTAGAATCTGAGGCCCTACCTGGAGCTCCATTCCTCCTTTCACAGCTTTGTCCTGCTCACCTGAGGCCTGAGAGGCTCGAAGCCAATGTACTCGTCATTGGGAATGATGGATGAGATCACCTGTTGGGAGGACAAAGCAATGACTGAATCCAGGCTGGACGAGGAGACTCTCAAACTTTGTGCTAGGTTACCTACTTGGACTGATTTCCTTCTGGTATCCTATGGTCAGGCATAAAGTAGAGCCACACACATAGTGGAAAAAGCAGACCTGGATTCCCAGAACAGCTTTAACCATTCTTGTCCCTGTTTTTTGAGCCTTTTCAAAGCTTCTTTAAAAGTACGTGAGTGAATTACTTTTCCTTCCCTTTCCTTTATTCCCATTGGAGCTCTCTGTCCTGTGGCACTTCCGCTGCCTGCACTGGTCCCAGAAGGGATCAGATAAATTCTTTGCTGACTTGCATTAAGGGATGTGACAAAGCATTTGTCTCCCAGGTGCCTGCCTGTCCCACTGGGAATGCAGTAGTGCGTAGGAGCATGCTGGAAGAACATGTTCCTCTTGAAAATCTCCTTGTCAGCACAAGGATGGTCACAGGGTTCCCTAAGGACCTGCTCAGCTTTTTCAGAGTTCCAGGTGACCAAGACTGGGAAGGGGTTTTAGCACAAAGGGCAGTTTTGACAGAAAAGGTGGCAATTTAACAGATTATAGCCTCTGTGTCTCAGATGCCTTGACCCTGACAGTCCTGCTCTGGGGTCTCCGTCAGCACAGTGAGCAGTGGAGCAACCAACAGTAATGCTCTCTGGAGAGCTCAGAAGGTGAGACCTGAAGCTGCTTGTTGTTAATCTTAGTGATCACATGCCTGTTACCTTGGGTTTACCCAGGAAGTCTTTTGAATCCAGCTGTTCAACTTCCTTCTTTCGTGGTCTGAAAAATTCCCCCAGAGGAACCTGCATGGGCTCTAAAAATAGATGGTTCTAGAGCAGGGAAAGCAGAGAACGGAAAAGCCACCAGTGAATGTTAAATGAAAGATAACAGCAGTGAAAAGCAAGTAAAGCTTCCTTATGTAAGATCAGCTCCAGGAAGACACTGGGGCAAAAATTACATCTGTGAACTTGAGAAAGGTCACTCAGGTTTACTGAGCATGTGTAAACCCAGCAGCCATTACCTGGTGATGAGTCAAAGACGGACTCTGTTAGCATGGGATGGGTGGGAAGGGAGCGCAGTGGAATCAGGTTTCTTAAACAAATCTTCTGCAAAGTTTTTCTACTTGATTTCAAATGTTGTTATTTTCTCCCCTGTTCAAAGACTGAGTAGCAAGCTAACAGCAAATATAAATGATACACTAATGTAAAGCACAAATGTGATGCTAGAAAACATGATCAGATCTTAGAAAGGATACAAGTAAGATAAGGAAGTATGAAGAAAGTAAAATAATGAACTCTCCAGGAAGAGTATATCAGAGACCTGCAAGTTTTTCCTGGTCACCAAAGAGCTGACTAGGGACTAGAAAGCAAAACCCCCAACCTGAGAGGCTATACCATAATTCTTCACTATGATGTTGCTGTGCTATGAAACACCTGGGGCTGATAGAGTACTTGATTAGCTGAAGCACTAGTTTGGTCAAGCATCACAAGCAAATTGCTTTGACTGTTACCAGGTGACCAAGCAGAAAAGAAAACCCAAACACACAATTAGCACATTCTTACCTCCTGTGTCTTAACTTCAACCCAATGTACATACCCAGGAACTCACAGAGGGGCTCTTACCTGCACCTGCTGAAAGGCCAGGTCCAGGATTGCTGTTCTTCCTTCAGGTCTCCACACAACAGCCTTGTCCAGGGTGACTCTGGCCTCCTGCCACTGCTGCAGCTGGCACTGGGCTGCTGCAGTGCTATACAGGACCTGGAGAGGGCAAGGAGAGAACAGAACTGAGGGCTGAGACCCAGCTGCACCTATCACAGACTAGCAGAACTCAGCCAAACTAGATGGTCCAGGCACTGGAACATCACAGGTACAGCAGCCGCCATCTACTCCCTACTGGTTACATAGCTGAACAAAACCTCCATATTTAGAGTGGAAAGACAGAAAAGCTGTACCTCTGTACCTCCAGGCTGGCTGCTGGAGCTGCCAGCTCTGTTCAAGCCAAGGAGAAACATGGGGAACACCAGATGAAGACTGGTATCACAAAAGTTTTAATCTTCATGCAGCTGAAAGGCCAGGAAGATTCTTGTGTTTCTTCCTACAGGCAACTAGGTAATACTTTACTGTGCACAGTAATTCTGACTCCCTTTCACTGCAAAATAGCTTGACTGAAACTATTTCACATTGTGGTGGGCTGTGAATGTGCAGATTGTCAGCTGTAGCTTGTTACCCTTTAGCAGCATGTAAGTATGTTGAGTGGTGAAGTGGCAAAGTGTGGGAGTAGCACAGACTGGGTGTTGGGAAGCCTTGATCCATATGCTAATTAAGAGTGGGAGATCTCTTCTTGTCACTGCCCAACAGTCAGTGTATGGAAAAGCTGCTGGCCCACAAGGCAGAAGTGTGGCCTCATCGACCTGCTGTCAGATAGCTTGCTATATTACAAGACAGGATTATCAGCCTGTCAATTGCTGTGTGGTTCCTGGGTGCAAGCAGTGCTTGGAACAGAGGTGCAACTAATAGGATGCTTTTCCTTTGCTCCTTTATCATGACAGTAGCAAATGGCAGTTTGGGGGTGGTGGGGAAAGGCAATTCTGAACATCTACAGGAACTGCAGGGATGCTGCCTCTTGGAGAGGCAAGGCAGCAGTTCTCACTCAGCTCAGAAGTGGTACAGCCTTGCAAGAGGCAAATAGTTTAGGATTTTCCAACCACACAGCACATTTCCCTATGAGGATCAACTGCAGCACCTGAGAGGCCACGCATGGGGAAAGCCGATGGTGCAGTTCTGCAGGAGGATTGGTTGTGTTTTGGAAATGAGCTGCAGGTAGATGTAAGAGTGAGATTCAGTTGACTCAGGATGCAGATCCCAAGCCTGGAGTGTCAGTCTTGTGAGAGCACATGCCCTGGCAATGCCCACAGCATGTGGAGTGAGGGACTGCATGTTCATACCAGGAAAGGCACCAGCCTCCTTGGGATGGCCTGGGGCACTCCTGCAGCCCGAAACCTTCCAAAGGGACTAAGTTTCTAAGTGTATGTGAGCTCAGAGGAGGCAGTGCTGCGGTCCTGAAACTGCTAAAGCCAGTGAGGTTTGGGTAATAGCACAAATGCCAAGGATGACTTCTTCCTGCCAGGTGTAAGGTGCACGAAAGTTGACTGAGACTGAAGGGGTGTCTGGGCATGCTTGACTTGAGTTACGCAATACCTCTTCAACCCTGCGGAAGTAAAGAATTAAATACTTTCCTGCATCTGCCTTTCAGTCTCTGTGTGCAGACTGAGGAGAGAAAACAAAGTGAACCCTCAGAGTACAGCTTCTAGAAGTCTTTTACACTCCAAATATTACAAATATTCACAGCCAATTCAGACTTAGTTTCCGAACAGGCAGGTTGACTCCATGTCACAGTGTAAGAGCTGCAGAACAAAGAGTTACAGAAGCAAAACCAAGCAGACAGCCCAGTGTGTGAATTTAGACACAGAGGAAAAGTGAAGATCAGTTGCTACAGCTGGAAAAACAGGCTTTCATGCACATAAGCTTCTTACAGTACTCCTTATGGACCAATTCTGTTCCCATCTGTCTACATTTCAGCCTATTTCAGCTTTCAAAGCTGAGGAGTTCACAAAACTTACATAGATATTTACATGCACATAAGTCTAAATATTATATGCATACACAGACAAGCCAAAAAAAACAACCCAATACACAAAGTTCTATGCATCTGCTCTGAAAAACTTTACTTTTCAAACTGTACAATTTGCTGAACTCTTCAGAGGTGAGATTGTTTTATGACTTTTATGATTAAGTTCTGTTTTTACTGTTCTAATGCACTGTCCTGGAAAGCTCCTGGGTTACTAATGCCTACTAATCCCCACCAGCACAGTGGAAGGGCTGCTCTGACAGGCTGACTCTTACCTCCCATGCATAGAGGATGTGCCTCAGCCCCAGCTGCTTGTAATCAATGAAGGGATTTTTTCTTAGGTGACTGAAAGCCATATGATAATCAGAGAGAGCTTCTTCATACCTGCAGTGCAGAGATGACAAAAGAACATGAGACTAGAAAAACTGAATACTGGTTAAGAAGTTTGCATGTGGAATCCTCATGAGGTTCAACAAGACCAAGTACCACGTCCTGTCTCTGGGTTGGGGCAATCTCAAGCACAAACAGGCTGGGGAGAAAGGGGATGGAGCAGCCTGAGGGGAAGGACTTAGGGGTGTTGGGTGAGAAGCTCCCCATGACCCGGCTTCAGTGTGCACTTGAGCCCAAAACCTCCCTGCGCTGGGCTGCACCTCTAGAGTGTGAGCAGCAGCGCAGGGAGGCAATCCTGCCCCTCTGCTGTGCTCTGGGGAGACCCCCCCTGCAGCCCTGATCTGGGGCAGCAGCACAAGAGGGACCTGGAGCTGTTGGAGCTATGCCAGAGGAGGCCATGGAGATGCTGCAAGGGCTGGAGCAGCTCTGCTCTGGAGCCAGGCTGAGAGAGCTGGGCTGGGGCAGCCTGGACAAGAGAAGGCTCCTGAAGGGGAGACCTGAGAGCAGCTCCAGTGCCTAAAGGGGCTACAGAAAACCTGGAGAGGGGCTTGGGACAAGGGCCTGTAGGGACAGGCCAAGGGGAATGGCTTGAACCTGCCCGAGGGGAGACTGAGATGAGCTTTTAGGCAGAAGCTGTTCCCTGTGAGGGTGCTGAGGTGCTGGCACAAGGTGCCCAGAGAAGCAGAGTGGAGCAGCTTGGACCACCCCTGACTGCAGCTCTGCTGCAGAGGGACAGAGCTTGAAGCTGCTTGAAAGGCAGCTGTGGGTGCAGAACTGCTCAGTTTAACTCCGTCCCAGAAATAAAGGTAGTCATTTTGTCAAAATTAAGGCCTGGAAAACATGGGGAAAATAACAGGAAAGAGAATAACTGAACATGAAGGTAAGAGAGATCTGCAAAATCCTCCACCCACCTGTCTGAGCAGGATGTCACTGTGATTTAACTGTGCAAACAATGAGTAATCAATCCCATGACATTAATGGAGCAATCCCAACATTAAATCAAGGAGCCTGAGATTTGGCCCACAAAATCTACTCTTAGCAGTGAGTGGGAGTCGGACACTTTGCTGCAGCTAGATGTGTAGGGAGGCCAGACTTGGGGGTCCCATGTGAATATTCACCAAGCAGCATAATTACGTATTTTCATTCCCAAAATAAATCTGAATGGCAATGTGAATCCTGGCAGGCCCCCCACCCCAGCTCCCCCAACCCTCCCCCAGGAGTAGCTTCTTTCTTTCTGTGTATGGGACAGTAATGTCATGTATTAGCCACCCTTGGGGCTGGGAGTTGCGCAGCTCCTGTCTTGTCAGCTTTGTCAGAAATAAGACTTGCCGACTTCTGACGCAGTTTACAAGGTCAAACCTGACCTTAAGAACTGTTTAAGATTGCTGGAAGAAGTGAATTTTAGATTCACAGAATAAAATCTGACTAAAAGGAGAAAACTGAAAACTGAAGCAGACATGCACCTCACCTTCCCAGCTGCAGATGGACAAACCCCCTCTGAAAGAAGCCTACAGCTAGAGAGCTGTCCTTGGCAATGGTGTCATTGAATGCCTAAGGAGAAAAACAGACACGTCATAGAATCGCAGACTGGTTTGGGTGGGAAAGGACCTTAAAACTCATCCAGTTCTAACCTCCTGCCACAGGTAGGGACACCTTCCAGTTGTCCTTGTCCCAAACCCCTCTTCAGCTTTCCTGCAGCCCCTTTAGGCACTGGAGCTGCTCTCAGGTCTCCCCTTCAGGAGCCTTCTCTTGTCTAGGCTGCCCCAGCCCAGCTCTCTCAGCCTGGCTCCAGAGCAGAGCTGCTCCAGCCCTCACAGCATCTCCATGGCCTCCTCTGGCCTCGCTCCAACAGCTCCACATCCCTCTTGTGTTGTTGCCCCAGAGGATCACAAGGATTGGTTTGGATCTCTCCTGCTGACGTCTGGATATGTGCATCCATGCAGCCACATCCAAGCTGCTCATGTGCTGGGTACAGCAGCCATCCCTGTGCTTGTGACCAGCTCCCCAGGACTGACAAGCTCAGGGCTGTGATCTGGACAGGAGGCAGCTCCAAGTTCAGGTCTTGGCTCTGTATGAGCTGAGTTTCAGGTTTTTATCCTTCCTTGGTAAAATGGACTGGACTTAAATGAGCTACATTTGCCATATAGCATCTTTAATGGGAAAACTGTGTTGCTTGGAGCAGACTGCCCTGACAGTGGGAGCACCAGGACTAGCTAGGCTTTGGAAGGCTGTTTGAAGCAGGCTATGGTGATGGGTATGTGAAAGGATGCAAAGGAGAAAACTGAAGGGCTTCACACAATGCACCTCTAAGTCCCTATTTCAGGCCAGCTTCACAGCTAAGTACAGGCAAGTATTAGCAAAGTTGGCAGCAGCTCATGGCTGATGGTTCTAAGTAACACTGTGCTGGGAACACAGTCTTAATGTCTTTGAGAGAGCTAGAAGGTGTGCTCCTTCACTTAACCATTTCAAGGAGATGGTGTGGAGGAAACGAATCAAGCCTGAAACTCCAGACTTTCCTGATACTGCCTAGAAAGGGATAGCATTGCAGGGGTGAAAATATGTTGCAGGAGGTCAGGGAGGGACTGCACATCAGGGTGCAGGCTTCTCCTGTGACTCAAAACACCATATTTAACAGTCTGCTTTACTGTGCTATAAAAGACCTTGTCCCTGCCCATGGCAAGGGGTTAGAACTTGATGATCTTTGGGTCCTTTCCAACCCTAACTATTCTATGATTCTAAAACAACAACCAACCATTGTCCTACAGGAAAATACAGCTGAGATTCTTCCCAGTCAGTGCCCATTCATCACTAGAGTCTCTCTGAGCACCACTGTGCTGCACTCACTGTTGTCCCTTACTTGCAGCAAGTATCCTGCCCAGGCCCCATGGCTCTGCCCCAGCACCTCCAGCACAGCCTGAGCTCTTCTTTATGCTTTAAGAAATGGCTTATGTGCCTCTCTTCACTGGGCAGCTGAGACACAGACAGACAGATGTGCAAATGTGCTAAGTGCTGTAAGAAAAAGGCTTCTCCTCAGGGCCCTTACCCGCCCCAGCACAGGCTCCTACTTTTCCTTGCCGAGGGCAGTGTTTTTCCAGCAGAGCAGTTTCTTTTTGGCAGCTGTGACTGCTTGTGCAGCACTGTCTGAGGACACACGTGGCTGGAGGGCCCTCAGTCTTTGTCCATCACCTCTCACATTCCTGCTATTAGTGGGAAATGCAGGTCACCAAAATCAGAAGGATGTGGAGCTGTTGGAACGAGGCCAGAGGAAGCCACAGAGATGCTGCAAGGGCTGGAGCAGCTCTGCTCTGGAGCCAGGCTGAGAGAGCTGGGCTGGGGCAGCCTGGACAAGAGAAGGCTCCTGAAGGGGAGACCTGAGAGCAGCTCCAGTGCCTAAAGGGGCTGCAGGAAAGCTGGAGAGGGGCTTGGGACAAGGGCCTGTAGGGACAGGCCAAGGGGAATGGCTTGAACCTGCCCGAGGGGAGACTGAGATGAGCTTTTAGGCAGAAGCTGTTCCCTGTGAGGGTGCTGAGGTGCTGGCACAGGGTGCCCAGAGAAGCTGTGGCTGCCCCATCCCTGGCAGTGTTCAAGGCCAGGTTGGACACAGGGGCTTGGAGCAAACTGCTCCAGTGGAAGGTGTCCCTGCCTGTGGCAGGGGTTGGAGCTGGAGGAGCTTTAAGATCCCTTCAGACACAAACCAGGCTGGAATGACAAACGCTGGGTTTTAGCTCGGTCTCAGCGGCAGTCTCTCAGGGATGTATCCCGCAGCCACTCTTCCACCCCAGACCCTCAGGTCCCCGCTCCCGTCGCTCACCCTGAGCGCCGCCTCGGGCCTCTCCGCCAGCAGGTGCACGCAGCCCATGTTGAAGCAGATCCTGGCCGGCGGGCCCGGGATAGCGGCGAAGATGTCGAGGGCCGTCTCCCAGTCCCCGCCCTCGGCTGCCAGCACTCCCTGGTGCCAGCGCCTCACCAGCTCCCGGTAGGCCATGGCCGGCGGCAGCTCCCGCTCTGGGCCGCCCCGGTGTCCGTGGCTCGGCCTCACCTGCAGGGCGGGGAAGGGCGGGGCAGGAAGTGTTTCTGTCCCGGTCCGACCTCCCCTTCCCCGTCCAGCCCCTCGGCGGGAACCGGGGCGCAGACCCCGAGGTATCCGTGGGGAGAGGAGGTGCCGGCGGCCGCAGCTGGGGGGGAACTGAAGGGGTTCTTGTTACTGCCATACTAACTGTGCGCTGTGCACAGTAATTACGGTCCTGCGGCCGCTCTCGGGTATTTACGGTAACGCCTCCCGCCCGCCCCGCGGGTCTCGCCACGCTGCCACGGGCGACACCGCCCCCTGCCGGCACGTTCACGAGTGCCCCCAGAAAAGAAGCCCGATGGGGGCGTGGGGCTACACATGAAAGGTTCCGTGGCTGGTTCCGTTTGCCGCACGGAGCGGAGAAGCGGGAGCGACAGGGAAGGTTCTGAGCGGCGGACTCTGGTGTTCTCCTCGCCGCTTCCGGGCCGGTGCCAGGTGAGTGGCAGGAGGCGGTGGCTGCGCGCGGCCGCTCCGGGTGTGCGCGCTCCGTATCCGAAGGGAAGCCGTGAAGCGGCTCTGGGGCTCCCCGCGGGGCGGGAGTGGGGGCCCCGGGCGCCTCGGGGGGTTCGCGGTGGGGCAGGGCATGAGGGTCTGCGTGGGCCTCGCCTGGGGCTGCCTGAGGTAAAGCACGGGCCGGGGGCACCGGCTGCTCCCCGCCCGCTCCCTGGTGGGCGGCTCCAGGCGGGGGCTGGCAGGGGCGGCTCGGAGGGGAGCGGCGCTGCTCTGCGGAGGTAGCCGTAAACCCGTGTGAGGGGGAGTTCCCAGTCAGGAGTCACGGCAGCCGGGCAGCCCTGGAGAGCTACCGCACTGGTTACAGGGGAATTGGAGGGAATAGTTACAAGCTATCAACGGAAGGCAGAGGGATTTGATTTGTGGCAGTCGCGTTACGGGCAGCCGCAGTAGTGTGATTTCATATTGCCTCGTCCTAAACTGGTTTTGCGCCTGTCACCGACTTTAAATGTTTTGGAAATGGGGGAGAAAGCCAGAGGGATTGGAAGTACCTCGAGCATTGTTCACACATGTGGAAGGGTTAGAAGTGTTTTAAGCAAGTTTGTTACCGTGATGTCAGTAGCATGAACAAAAACTAACATGAGCAGGTAGAGCTTTGTACGTAATACTGTACTATAAATACAGTGAATATGGAGATTAAAGGTAAAACAACATAGGCTTGAAGGAAAATATGTTCCCTCTGTCTCGGTGTTCCTTCCTGAAAGGGAATTTCATGATGTTATGAAGTCAACTGATGGTGTCGCTGGTATCACACACTTGAAGGTCTGTGAGGAATCTGACTCTAATGGAACAGAGGTGGTGGCTTGGGGCAGCAGCACAGAGCTGAAGAATGGCCTTAGGAACAAGCCCTGCCCCTTGATTGTTAATTGGAAGACATAAACGAGTTGCTTGTTTCTGTTCAGCTCCTCCACATACCACTTCTTTGTTCCAGCACTAATACTGACTTCAGTTATCCAAAAGAAGGTTTGTAACCTTCACTCTGTTAAGATTTACTGATACTGACAGATGTGACTGCTGTAGCCTGCTCTGACCTTCCTGGGCAGATGGAGAAGGATCTTAATGTAATGAAAAAGACTGTGTGAGGTTTAGAAACCAGGACAGGTTCCTACCTCAGACACAGAGGTGGTGGAGAGTGACACACAGGGCTCAGTTACACTGACGCAATTTGACCTTTGCTGTTGTGGGAAGAGCTGACTCCATTATTGGGTATTTTTGCTTTTTGTAAAGAGAATCATGGTGGGGTGATGATGTGTGTACACATGGTGGGGTTACAACGGGCTGCTGGCACAGAGTCTGCAGTTCCAGGAGTTCTCAAGTAAGAGATGGAAATACTGGAGAGTTCAGAGAAGGCCACAGAAATGTTCTGGTCCTGGAAAACAAGCCATGAAATGGGCTTAGTGAACTCAGTGTATTCAGGCCCATCCAGGACAAGAGGGTTCAAGAGTGAATCAGCCACTCTGGAAGTTCATGCCTATGGGAGAGTGATCTGATAGCTGAGTGTTTTCAGCCTTCGCAGCAAAGGCCTAACAAGATCCTGTAACTGAAAGTCAAAGCTACCCAAATTCTTTTAAATATGACATAATTTCCTGGCATTAGGGGGTTAATTCCAGGAATGGTTCATGGGAGAGGGGAAAGGCTTGTTGTGTTTTGGAGCTCTTCAGCTGGAATGATAATAAATTTGAAGATGGGCTTAAATCTGAGATGTTCAGCAGTTTGCTGGTATGAGGTGCCTGTGTGGTTTGGGGGAGTTGGTGAGATTATCAGTGAGTCACCTTCTGGGCTCTACTTCTTGGCTGCAGAAATAGCAGGACTTTTTAAATGTTGTCTCAAGGGCTGTAGTTATATGTTAAGATGAAATCCCTATGCTTTTGGATGAACTTCTCCTTCAAGGGGATTTCCACATGCTGTTCTTCCAGAGCACAGTTAGGTTAAGGGAGTGTTTGTTGAAATAATCAGTTTGGCCACAGAGAGCAGACACCAGGTTGTGCCATGCTAGTTCAGGGAATGTCTTTTTTCATCTTCTGTGTCTTCCCCAGATGTCTACAGCATGATCCAGATTTGACGTAGGAAGGGATTTGTTAAGGCATCATACAAGTTTTTCACCCTCAGCAAAGGCAAGGTTTCAATGCTGGGAATTTCTGCCTATACTTATTTTATCTCTTCACATTCCTGTAAAAGGGAATCTGTCTCAATGAATTGTTTCAACAGGATGAGAGTGCTTTCAAAGTGTTAGGTTTTATAAAAGGGTATGCGATGATGGGGTCAGCTCCAGGCTCTGTTGACTCCCTCTGAAATGATTACTTTTAATAAATAAACTAATAAATCTCCCCATACCTCTGTGAACATAAAACTCTGTCTTATGGAGCTCCGTGAGTTCTGGTGTGTGCCAGGGGCTTGGTGCATCCCTGGCTTTATATGGAAAACAGGCACCTGCCCATGGCTGTGTGTCAGCTTTTGGCCCAAGCATCCCCATTAGCCATGTGTCCTGAGTTCAGCAGTAGCAGTCATTTTTCTCCTTCTTAGTAGCTGGTGCACTGCCGTGGTTTTGACTTTCAGCCTGGGAACAGCGCTGATAACACCAATGTTTTTAGTTGCTGCTTAGTGATGTTTAGTCTGACCAAGGACTTTGTGAGTCTCATACTCTGTCAGGGAGGAGGGGAAGCCAGGAGGAAGCAGAGAGAGGACACCTGACCCAAACTAGCCAAAGAGGTATTCCATACCACAGCACCTCATGGCCAGGATGTAAAACTGGGGACAGTTACTCAGAAGGGTTAGATCACTGCTCGATCAGCAGGTGCTGAGCGGCTGTATTCTCTTCGCTTGTTATTTCCCTTATCATTATTATTATCGGTGGTAGCAGCAGTGGTTTGTGTTATACCTTAGTTACTGGATTGCTCTGGTCTCAACCCATAGGAGTTTCATTCTTTCCATTCTCCTCCCCACCCCTCTGGAAGCAGGGAAACGGGGGTAGTGAGAGAGAGGCTGTGTGGCTGGGCTTAAACCACGACACCATGCCTTCTGGTTCCATGTCTTCCCTCGCTGTAAGTGCAAACAATAGGGCAGGAATAATCAAATGTCAGCATGTGGAATAGAATCAGGAAAATGCACATTCTGGGATGTGAATGATCCATCAGAAAACCTCTGCTGGAGGTTTTTAAGGCAGTGATGCTGTTATTAGGAATTGTGACACTCACCTGCACAAAGTTTTGGTGATGCTCACTGTTTGGCAGTTGCAGCAAACTTCTCAGCTCTCTGTGTTGGGGGAGTTGAATATGCTGCTCACATGCTTTAGCCGCATCAGACAAATGTGTGGTGCATGAAGCACATGCAGAATCCCAGACTAGTTTGTGTTGGAAGAGACCTAAAAGCTCGTCCAGTTCCAACCCCTGCCACAGGCAGGGACACCTTGCACTAGAGCAGCTTGCTCCAAGCCCCTGTGTCCAACCTGGCCTTGAACACTGCCAGGGATGGGGCAGCCACAGCTTCTCTGGGCACCCTGTACCAGCGCCTCAGCACCCTCACAGGGAAGAGCTTCTGCCTAAGAGCTCACCTCAGTCTCCCCTCGGGCAGGTTCAAGCCATTCCCCTTGGCCTGTCCCTACAGGCCCGTGTCCAGAGTCCCTCTGCAGGTTTCCTGTAGCCCCTTTAAGCATGGGAGCTGCTCTAAGGTGTCTCCTTATAGAGCCTTCTCCAGATAAAGAAATAATTGGACAGAGACGTTTAACTGGAATTAGGAGTATTCTTCTCCTGAACCAGGCTTTAATATGTTGATTCAAAAGTGAGTTATTGATTTTGTGTCCTTTTAAATAAAGGTTATTTTTTTTTGGTAGCACTCTGCAGATGCTCAGTGCTGTAAGAGCTCCTCCAGCAGCTCCTTTGTAATCACATGCACTGAGGGAAACGATAGCCATGGGGGAACTTTGTAGTGTGAAAGGAGTAGGATGTCAGTGACGGGAAGAGGAGTTAGGCTTTGCTGAACATTGTGCTGTTTCACATGTTCGTCTTTGAGTGAATGTGTAATACACTAATGCAGTGTAGGGAGAGCTATGGGAGGCATCAGTGGTAAGGGCTGAAAATTCTTGTGGAAAAAATGAAAGAGGGGAGTGTGTATGTGTGCCATGAGGGAGGGCTAGAGAGAAACTCCAGTTAGGTTTTGATAAAAAGAGAAGTCTAGGAAGCTGTTTTCCCATAGGATAGAAGTCTTGTTTCTTCTGTAGATCCATGTGGAGGTTTGGTGTTGCAGTGGGACCAAATGGGAGTAACTTGGGTCTGGATGGTGAAAGCCTCTTCCAGGTTTTTGAGGTCAGGAGTAGAATGTCCTTTCCCATCTGTGCCAGCCACCTGCTGGATGATTCGGGGCAAGTGATGTTGTATGGTTTGCAGATAAAAATGAAGCAAGAAAACCCTGCATATGTAATGAGCAGCTTAGTTTGTCTCAGCTTTGCCACATGCTTGGGATGACGCTCTGGACGTAGTTCTTGGTATTGGCCCTATGTTGAGATAGACTTGTTTGAAGGTTGAGGCAACTGCTATTGCCAAAGACATTTCCATATAAGAAAACCCAAAATCATGTGTTACTAATTCTCATGGAATAACCCTCTTTGTAGTGTCTTTTGCCGTGACTCTTACAGTGTCTTTGCAGCCACAAATAGGTGAAGTTAAAGAAAGATTGAGTCTTTTGAAACCTGATCAGACCAGAAGCAGCTAAAAGCCCTTCGACTTTCATCTGATCACATATAAAGCATGAGTCCTATTCCTTCTGTATACTGGCACAAATTTGTGTGTTCCCAAGTACAACATAGTGTCACTGAGGGTGAGCTCTGACCTATGTTGCTGAGCTTGGCATTACTGTGATTCCCATTGCATGTTACCAAGCTAGAGCAGAAGAGCCTCTAGCTCTCCATGGGTTTCTGACCTTCAGATGAATTTAACTAGATTCCTCCTTGCCTCCAGCTCTGCCAGGGATATGGTCACACTTCATGTTAAGTCTAAATGTGTGGCTTCCATCATTTTGGGCAATTCTTTTCTGATTCAGATAATGCTGTTTTTCCTTACTTTATGGCAAGCTATACCCATACAGCGCAATTTATTCTTTGCTCTTGCTCACCTTGCCTTCAAAAAGCAGAATACTTTACAAAATATTGTAAAGTATACGAAGTATAGCTGTGCATGTAAATTGTGTGGTTTGGTTTTACTAATTTCACAGGGTTTTTTTCTCTTACATCTCTCTGTTCTGTGCTGAAACTTTCTGCTGTATGATTTAAAAGGCACTTTATGATCATTTTTGATTGTCGCACAAATTCATTGAGCCTTGTGTGGGTTACATGTGCGTGGAATAAAAGTCTCTGTTTCACTGCCCATCCACAGCTGATCCAGCTCTGCCTGAAGGAATTATTCCTTATTCCTCAAGGAATAACCTGTTATGTCAGGAGAGGAGTTGGCTGGAGCACAGTAGTACAGTGAGAGGGGGTTGAGAGAGCACAGGGAGCACTGCTTAGGAAATACTGTTCCATGTGGATTTTCTTAGGCTGTACAATTCCTATAAATGTATGGAAAATATTCCTTGGGGACTGCAATCTCCCACTGTTACAAATTGAAAGGAAATGTTTTTTTGAGAAGGGGAGTGCAGTTTTGCTTTACAGGATAAATAGCTGCTGTTTCAGTCTGTGCAAAGCAGCTTTTTATGGGCCATGTGGTTAAAAGTGTTATTGTTTGGGCTTTGTTTTGGAAGCAGTGGTTGCCACTGGGTCATTCGGGATGGACAGGAGTGGAGGGTTCGTGCTAATGGTGTGTTTGTTACAGTGGATAACCTGCGTGGATGAGGATCATGGTTCCCTGAATGTTTTATAACATCACTATGGGGTTCTTGCCAGTCTTTTGTGACTCTTGGCCACGTAATCTTAATGTTACATTAGAGATGTTCAGCAAGAAGTAAAAATGCTGGCAGGTGTGTAAGGCTCTGTTCAAGAAAACATCTGATGCTTTCCAATCTCTGTCTTCCCAAGACAGTGCTGGAGCTTGGGTGGGGTGCTGGCAAGTGCAAAGAGCTCCGTGTATTCACAGCCCCGTTTGCTTCCTTGCAGTGGCAGTGGAACTTCCTGGCAGCACTCGGCAGGTCACACCTTCACCGTGCTCCTTCAGGGGTGAGTTTGCTGGTCCCTGGACACAAGCCTGCTCAAAGGCATTTGTCAACCTCTGGCAGACCCCCCGTTCGGCAGGATGGGGGCAGTGCAGCTCCAGGAATTCCTGCCCCTTTCGAGTCACTGGCTTGCCTGCGCTTAGGAAAGCATCATTTCCCATTTTGATTATTTTGACAATTTCTTTCACCTTATCATAGAATCCCAGAGTGGTTTGGGTTGGAAGGGACCTTAAAGGTCGTCTGGTTCCAACCCCTCCCACGGGCACGGACACCTTCCACTAGATGAGTGTTTGGGATACAGCTGCACAGGGCGCCTTGGTGAGGAGGTGGTGGGAGGCAGTGGGCAGCAGTTCCACAGGCTGCTGGGGCTGTTCTGATCCCACTCGGTGCCCTCATGGCATATTTACAGGTAGATATTTCCATGGAAAAGTCCTACTTAGGCAATTTGATATTGAGATTAGTAAAATTAATTTCTGTTCTGAGGATTGGTCTCAGTTTTTCTGTGTGGAATTTGTTTCTGGAAGTAATACAAATACCTTTTGTTTGCAGTATGCTTTATTAGTTGATGTAGGTATGTGAAAAGGAACTTGGCAGTAAATACTAGTCATAGATATTTACAGCAAATGCAGTTTCATCAGTGCAGTTTGTGTGACTACTCTTAGATGAAGACATCTTTTCAAATAACCAGTATTTTATGGTGCAGCAGTGTACTAGGGAGCAGATTTATGAGGATTCCATTTTGATTTACAAGCTTTGTTCATGATACTTGTTTCTGTTAAGTTTGGTTTAACTGCATCCTCTGTTGAGAAGTCACCCTACAATTCCTTACAAGATAAACTGAGTTCCACACCGTCTATCTTAAAATACTGTGCTGGGTTAGCTGCCTCGGGTTCTCATCTGATTCAGTGTCTTTTCTTCTTGGAATGGGAGAACTGTGGATTTCCCCATTTTTAGTACTGCTGCCTGCTGAGGTATTTACTATGTATGATATAGGGAAATATAAAAGTTCCGTGCAGGAGCAGTCACCAGATTGTGTATATCATCTGGTTTGCCCTTTAGTTCAGATGGAAACAAAGCTTAGTGTTTAATGAGAAGTTTCTGGAAAGCCCCGCGTTGGGTTTTTCTGGGTTCCCTGCCTGTGTTGTGAAATCCAGCTCAGCCTCGTTAGAGGGCACTCTGGAATCACACATGGGAGCTACTGTCAGCAGCATTCCCACGTACTCTGCAGGGGAAAGTCCTGATGCCAAGGCAACTTCCAGAGAAGAAAGTGTGGAGTGAAAACTCAGAGCAGAGAGTGTGAAGCCCTAGATGGATTAACCTACATAGAATCCCAGACTGGTTTGGTTGGAATGCACCTTAAAGCTCATCCAGCTTTAGCCCCCTGTCATGGGCTTTCTTGTTGTCCCCCTTTGCTATCTTGTGATGCAAGGCAAGATTGAGTTTGTTGCAGGCTGATTTAGTGCATGGACCTTTACCCCATGAGCTGCCTTGATCCTAAATTTATATCCATTTTGGAACTTTTTCTTGTATTATTACCATAATCTTAAAAATAAACCCTTTAGAAACAAACATTTGTTTCAGAAAGTCTTGGGGTTTAATACCAGCCTTTACAACAGTCCCTTCTGTTCCTCTGACTAATAGTTTATTATTTCTTTCACTTCCCTTCTGTAGTAAAGAGCATAATGATTGTATTGTAGTGACAGGACAAGGCATAATGGGTTAAAACTTAAACAGGAGAAGTTTAGATTGGATATAAGGAGGAAGTTCTTTACTGTAAGGGTGGTGAGGCACTGGAATGGGCTGCCCAGGGAAGTTGTGAATGCTCCATCCCTGGTGGTGTTCAAGGCCAGGCTGGACAGAGCCTTGGCTGACCTGGTTTAGTGTGAGGTGTCCCTGCCCATGGCAGGGGGGTTGGAACTGGATGATCTTAAGGCCCTTCCAATCCTAACTATTCTGATTCTATGATTTTTACCTTGGGAGAATTAATATTTGCAAATGTGCTTTGAAATCTGAAGTGATTTAGAATGTTTAAGAAATATGATCAGAATACTGAAGAAAGCAGGAGTTAGGAAAGCCAAATCTATGACTGTGATTATCGCTCACTCTGGTGAAGCTCTGGTGCTGCTTCTGTTCTGGCAAGATTATAGAGCCAGATCATTTACATGACTTTTGACTTTTCTTGATTGTTTTAGGTTTCACCAAGGAGAAGAGTTCTTTACATGCAGGAGTCAGATTGTCTGTAAACATAAACACAATCTAAGCTTTGTCCAAAACATGCCATGTTTCGCTTTAAAACAAAGCATACCAGACCAGTGCCACTTGAAACGCTTTTCTGAATAATTAGCACTGAATCACACCCACACTGTGCCAAGCCTGCACAACCATAGTGCAGGTTTCCTGTGCTGGAACCATGCCTACATAGCATAAACCTCAGCTTTAATGTGTTGCTTTACTTAGACTCTACATTCCCAATTCTGCATTGCCATTACTTCTAGTAGCTGGGTTATAAATCATAGAATGGGTTGAAAGGGACCTTAAAGCTCCTCCAGCTCCAAGCCTTGCCACAGGCAGGGACACCTTCCACTGGAGCAGCTTGCTCCAAGCCCCTGTGTCCAACCTGGCCTTGAACACTGCCAGGGATGGGGCAGCCACAGCTTCTCTGGGCACCCTGTGCCAGCGCCTCAGCACCCTCACAGGGAAGAGCTTCTGCCTAAGAGCTTATCTTGGTCTCCCCTCTGTCAGGTTAAAGCCATTCCCCTTGGCCTGTCCCTACAGGCCCTTGTCCCAAGCCCCTCTCCAGATTTCCTGTAGTAGAATCCCCTCCCTGAGCTGCTGCTCACATTCTGGGGGTGCAGCCCAGCACATGGTTTCGTGTAGCCACTATTTGGTGGTGCTCATGTACATTTTACCTTTGAGAGAAGCAGTGCTGCGTGGGGATGTGATTTGAATGAGGTCACACAACAGGACAGTAAGAGCTGTGAGCATAAACCAGTTGTATGCCTGCCTGGCCATCTCCTTACTGGGACATGTTCCTACCAGCTGGGACTGTCTTTCTGGCCACGGCTTTGGCTTTACTCAGAGGTGACAGCTTTGTTGCCTGTGGCTTGAGAACCAGAGATTTTCGAAGCCAGCTGGCAGCACTTTGCTTGGTATCTTAAAGAACGATGTAGTGCTTCCATGAACTCGAATGGCTGTGAGCCTCACCTCTTCACAAGTAAAGCATAATAATAACAAAAAGTACTTGTCAAGCTATCTTTTTCCTCTCCTAGTTTTTAATCTCCTCTAGCACCTTCCCTTTCTGTCCCTCTGGTGTGGCTCCTTGTTAGCTCTTTGGCAAAGCATGGTTGCCTGGAGTGAGGAAAGAATGTGGAGATGTTCCTTATTCAGTATTCCTTGGTGTTTGTCTTATCTGGAGGGTACATGAAGAGGCAGCAGAAGCTGAGCAAAGACCCAGTGCCATGTGGGTGGCTGCAGAGCTGTGGAGGTGGTCCTGTGGGCTGCAAATCAGTGGATTGGCCCAAGGCAAATGGTTCTTTTAGTAAGGTGTTGGTAGATTTTGCACATCTGCCTTTGGGGGAGATGCAGGCAGAATAACCTGTACATGTCTCATCTCCCCCTTACCTCTTGTGGGAGGGTCCAATGGCAGCTTTCTGGGGCATCTGTGGGGCTGGAGGTTGTATTTTAATGATGTTGAAGAGCTCAGCTCTTGCAGTTTCTGTAAATGGTATTAGGAATGACATGTTGAATGACAGAGGCTTCAGCCAAAATCCTCTCCCCCTCTGGTACACTCCTTGCCATATGTAGATGCCCTCACATGCATTTTACAATGCATTTGGGGTGTTTTTACACACAGTTTGCATGTTCTAAAAGGTGACAGTAATGAAGGAGCCAGTGACACTTACAAAACATGCTGAAGAGCAGCTCCAGCATGCTTGTATGACGCATTCCTTGTAGTGATGAGAAGCATCTCTTACTCATATCTTCTCACAGAACATTTCTGTGGAACTGAAAGTTTATTTTTTATGATGATTTATATTTTGGTCTTTGTCATCCTTTGAAGACGAGCTGGAGCTGTGTGATGGCATGTTTGCAGGGGTTATCCAGTGCCATCTTCATAGCATAGTGTGTTAAATGTAATTAGTAGATGCTGGTGTTGTCTTTGCTTTAGCTCTGGAATAGGCTCCAGGTACCATCTGATTTCTGTTTAAAAATGACAGTTGCAGTTCTTGGACCCATCTATAGTTACCATCAGTGCTGTATTTCATGTTCTGCCAAGGCCTCCTTATTTTTCACTGTGCATCAGCAGGGACTTTTCTTCTTGGGATGTGGAGACCAAACACTTGTTTCTGGGCAGTACTATGTGGATGAGGTGTGACTGGAGTTCCCTAAACATCTCTAGACTGACACAATGATGTGGCAAGTTATTATGTGGGTCTCAGAAGACATTGTGTGACAAATTGCTGTCTTATAGAGGTAGGTAGTGATATCTGGAGAGTGTTTCCTGCTTAAACAAGATGTGGAGCAGCTCTGTGCTGGAACCGGGCTGGGAGAGCTGGGCTGGGTCAGCCTGGACAAGAGAAGGCTCCTGAAGGGGAGACCTTATAGCAGCACCAGTGCCTAAAGGGGCTGCAGGAAAGCTGGAGATGGGCTTGGGACAAGGGCCTGTAGGGACAGGCCAAGGGGAATGGCTTGAACCTGCCCGAGGGGAGACTGAGCTGAGCTCTTAGGCAGAAGCTGTTCCCTGGGAGGGTGCTGAGGCGCTGGCACAGGGTGCCCAGAGAAGCTGTGGCTGCCCCATCCCTGGCAGTGTTCAAGGCCAGGTTGGACACAGGGGCTTGGAGCAAGCTGCTCCAGTGGAAGGTGTCCCTGCCTGTGGCAGGGGTTGGAGCTGGAGGAGCTTTAAGGTCCCTTTTAACACAAACCAGGCTGGGATTCTGTGAAAAAGCAACAACTAAAATTTCAGGGAAGAAGTAGCAAATGTTTATAAAAACACAGGAGAGGAGCTTCATGGAGGACAGCATACATTTAGACTGGTCTTCTCCCTGTTTCCTCAAGAAGCCCTGTGCAGAGCCTTGTGGTGCTGCCTTGGCGCAGGTTTAAGCACCAAAAAGTAAATATTTTTCAGTAAAGCAAATGCAAAGCTTTGGAAATGTTCTTAAAACACAAAAGAAAACCAAAAAGAACAAAACTGAAGAAACCCTTTTGTGTACAATGTCCAGACCAGTTTTTAAATGCTCTTGTTCCATGCCTAAATAAATGATTGTTTTAGCAAAAGCAAAATCCTTCCTATTGATTTATTGCACCAATTTAGATACAAGCCCTCTGTGCAGGATTGTCAGTTTAATAGAACAGCCTGCCTTCTCCTTTCAGATTTAATCCACATGTTGTTGTATCAACAGAGCCTTTGTCTCTGCTCAGTTATGAGTTATCCTTTCTTAACTTAAAAAAGAAGTGTAGACACATGGTTTTTACCAGCCCTGTGACAGTGCAGCACATGATGACTCAGGGAGAGGTGAGCCTCAAAGAGGGACTCTGATTTGTAGGTAACTTCAGAGTGCTGCTGCAAAGGGAAGACTGAAGAATGAGTGGCTCTGTCCCTGCTCCCGCCACAGTGGCTGTGGGAGCCCGGCCGTGGCAGGAGGAGGCAGCCTTATCTTTAGCCAGGATTTCCTATTTTGCTTCCCCGGCTTGTGCAGCGATGCTGAACATGTTCCTTTCCGTTAACTCTCATTTCCTTCCTTTTTTTTTAAAGGGGGACTTATCCAGAGGTGTATGTAATTCACATTTCCTTCCTTCCTGCCTCCCTCCCCTGCAGAGAAGGATTTCTTTCTTGGACCCCTCCTGTTTTCCAAATGGAGTGGAATTATTCTCAGGAAGCTCATGAATTTGGTATTATTTCTATACTTGGTTTTGTGAGAAAACATTTATTTGAGTGTCAATGCTTGAGGGTTCAGAACTGCATGTTAGACCTGCTCAATAAAGCAGTTCTCTCCATTGTTTGATTTTTAACCTTTACTTGGACCTTATCATGCAATTGACTCCTGTAGCACTGTCAGTTCTGAAGGTTCAGTTCTTGCACTTGATGAGCTGGATGCAGCCAAAGACAGAATCGTCACAGTATCTGTGTCTTTATTAACCTGGTTACCAGCTTGTGTCAGGCTCCTGCAGTCATCACTGCCAGAGGGGAGACTGAGATGAGCTCTTAGACAGAAGCTCTTCCCTGGGAGGGTGCTGAGGTGCTGGCACAGGGTGCCCAGAGAAGCTGTGGCTGCCCCATCCCTGGCAGTGTTCAAGGCCAGGTTGGACACAGGGGCTTGGAGCAAGCTGCTCCAGTGGAAGGTGTCCCTGCCCGTGGCAGGGTTTGGAACTGGGTGAGGTTTGAGGTCCCTTCCAACACAAACCTATCTGGGATTCTATGATCCGATGTTCACAGTCTCCCTCAATTCTTTTTCAGATGTCAGCACAGCAGATCCCACCTCAAGTGGTGTGGTTTTAAAAGCAGCTAGTAATAACATGTCTTCAAGCAGAAGGAATTTGTCTATGATTTAAAAAATGTGGCATGATGCTATTCTATTTCTCTAAGTTATAGAAGAGAGTAGGAAAAGATCCACCTTGGGGGCTTCAGTAGTCAGTGATGGGGAAAAGAAGGCTGTATCTTCACTGCCTGAAGCAGGCAGCAGCCCTGCAGAGATTAGTTCAAGGGAAGGAGTGCTGTTGCTGTATCAGGCAGATCTCTCAGTCCACCAGTCACACGCACGCAGTCCTCATCAGCATGTGTGCAGACACTGGGCCCTGGCCACATTGTTTTTTAGGATTAAACTGGTCTGGCTTTGTTGAGGGCCAGGTGAGCCAGGCTGTGGTTACCAGCTAAAAGCAGTGGCTCTTCATGTTTAAGGCACTTCAGATACTATCACATTCTGTGGATGTAAACTCTGCACGTTCCTTGCACAAGAAGAAAAAATCCATCCCTTTGAAGGTGGCTGTGGAATGCAGACCTATGGGAGTGGGGGGTTCTGTTTGTTTTCCTGCAGACTGGCCTTTTGTCTGGAGAGGGCTGAGTGTACCTTTCCAACAAGATAAAACATAGATCTTGGGAGGGTTATGCTTTCCCAGCTCTCTCAGACAGTCTCCTGTCCTCATGTCTGCATTCTACCAAGTCAGTTCTCCAAATGGGCTTGTTTGGACTCAGTTCTCCAAGCCTTGGTACTAGTGGGTATTTAGATGAGGTTTGTTCCCTTTTCACTTGATCACTGTTCTTAATGGCAGCCAGTCATTCTCACTGTTTCTCACAACAGCTTAGGACTTGAACCTTTCCAGAGTTGTGGTAAATGAAAGGGGTATTCACTCACCTAGCAAGAGCAATTTCTTCATCTGTGGATTTTGCAGGGCATAATACTTGGTTGTGCTTTCATCTAAAATATTCTTGAGCAACCTCATCCAGCTTTGAAGTTGGCTGTCCTTTGAGCAGCCCGAGGACTGGAAAACCTCCAGAGGTCCCTCCCAAACTGACTTACTCTGTGATTCTGTTTTCTGGTAGAGTTCTGGCAAAGATGCTTCGTTTATATCTCCCTTCATGCTCAACAACTTTCATCATGTTCCCATCATAAGCAGTTCTTTAAGCTGAAGTGATGTGTAAACATCAGGAACAGTTTCTACACTGTAACATGAGTTTCCTTCCTTCATAGTTGAAACTGTTTTTTTATGCTGCTGTATTCAGATGATATGAAAAATCAATTTAATTTCTTGCTATTTAATATGAGATAGTAATTCCTTTTCTTTTTGTCCTTAGGGACCTTTTACCGTGGGATACAAAGGATAATTTTCTAAAAATTAATGGATCTGGTTCTTGGGTCAGCTTTGTGCCTTTGTGCTCTTTGTTGGAAGCTGCAGGAGGAGGAAGGAGTAAGAGAGAAAAGGCATGTTTGGGATATATGATCCTATATCCTCACTGCCTTTCGAGTGAACATTGCATTTTTGAGTTAAACATTGAAGAAAAAGACACTGGTTTTAAGGATATTGGTACCTATTATCCAAATGCTTCAGCTTGTACTCCATGTGGTACAGTATTGTGCTTAACATTTAAACAGTTGCTTCAGTTTCTTTGAATAGTAAGGGACTTAATAACGTGTCTCACTAACTCAGACACTGTGTGCTTGACAAGGGAATGCTGACAGCTTGTTGGCTTGCCTGGATTTATGATTTTCTTTTGAGGGCAGAACAGGCTGGTGGGGCAATTAGATGGAGTTACATCTACCAAATGTGTAATTCATCACATATGTACTCCAAACTGAAGCTGACTAATCCTGCAGCTCATGCTTGCTGTACGTTCAGACCTTAACCTTTCTGTTTAGATTGCCAACGTGGTGCCAATTAGTGGGACTATGATGTGGACACTAAGGAATATAACTCACTTCACATGGGTTACCAAACAGCTAGCAGATGTTAGCTAATGGTTCTTGGCTACCACCAGCCTGACTTGGATTTCAACCCAGAGGTAAAAGAATTCTTTTCTCTCCCATTACCATTTCCCTTGGGCCATATTATCCTGAGTATCGAGAATCCCTTCATCTTACTCTGGAAGGTGATATAAACATTTCTCCTCCCCCTTAAACCTGTTCTCATGGTGTCTTGTGTGTTCCTTTATCTCAGAGTATTTGCTCTTCTCCTGGTAGGCTTTGTTGTAAATGAAAATGTAAACACTTTAAACAGACATCTGAGAGTCTTAGCAGGAGAAGTCCGTGCAGAGCATGTGCAGAGCATGTTCATGAACTATACCTGCAGCTACACCTCCAAGACATGACAGAAAGTCTCTGCTAGGATTACTGATACTACTTTGAATAACAAAGGCCATAAGAAGTGGTGGGTCTGGCTTGCCTGGGGTCATGCTATTCTTTGTTCTCCTTAGTGGATACTGCACTCTCAAACCCTGTAAAAAGTGTAACTGCAAGGTATTTTTTCTTCTAGGGATAAGTCAGTGGTGAACCAGTCACCGGCAGGACCTGTGGGTTCTTTGGTGTGATTTAAAGCAGGAGGTAGTAGTTGTTACTTCAGACAATTTAAAAAGTGGTATGAAATATAGTGTAATAACTGGAAAACATTAATCAATGCCACTTTATTTTCTGTGCTCTTTCAGTTGATAGGTGTGATACGGGGCTTTTTGTCTGTGTAACCTTGACAGCTTCAGGAACAGAGGTAGGATAAGGGAGGGCCCAGCTGAATGAACAATAGCACTTAAGTATTTACTGCTGCCTAAATCCCATTTTGTAACTTGCTGTATTGTCATCTGACACATTGAACCCGTGTGTGCAATATGAGGGCTGGTGCTGTTTGTTCTCCCTCCTGTAACTTTCTCTTTCCTTCTGTGGGGATTGAGCCTTTGACCTGAAACTGTTTGTGATACCATGTCCAGCATTCCATTTTTCAGCAATTTCTTTACCTTGCTCATGTTAGACTTTGGTGAAAGGCAGTTTTATCAGCGTGGCTGGTGTTTGAAAAACAAAATCATACTTGATGAGAAGTTCTCAGTTATAGCTTATTTTTTTACTGATGTGCTATTTTGAGGTGTCAAATGTGATCAGCATCAACGTGACAACCAACAGGAAGAGTTGGGTGAGGGTTAAATAACTGCCAGAGTTATTTCTCAGTGAGCAATGAAAATAAACGACATGCAAGGTCCTGTCATTTGTTGCCTTTCTTCGAGGTTCTGAAGTAAGTGTTGAATTCTATGATGCATTTGATGCTGAGCTTCCAAAGAGCGCAACTATTTTTACCTTGCTGAGATGAGCAAAGCTGTTTCTGTCCTCGGGATTCATTTGTCTTGATGTTTATGCATTTAGTAAGGACAGTGTAACAGATTTAATGCAAACAGTTATTCTCTACTTTATGATGAATAATAACTAAATATTAATAACCTTTCTTGAAGAGTAATTAATAACTCACAGTTTCTGTAAAATGAAAACTCATCATAATAAGCTGAGAAATAAGCTGAACTGTCTGGTCTTCATGAGTGGCAGGTTATCAAGTGTCAGGTTTTAGAGGACAGGAAACAAAATCCAACAGAAGTTGGCAACTACATTTGCTCTTTCTCAAAGCTATTCAGTGCAGTAGATGTATCCTTTTGCCAGTGATTTCATTGTCTCTCTTCCCCTCTGGGCTTCCATGTAGCTCTGTAGGATAAACTGATCTTTGGGGTTTTTTTTTGCCTTTTAAGAGACTTAAGAAGTACCAGTGACCATGTCCGTTCTCAGGAGTATTTTAGTGTATAGGTCCAATGCCATGCTAATTATAATAAACATGGAAAACTCTCAAAGTACATTACCGTGTTCAGTTAAGATTCTCAAATGTATACAAGTTAACCCCAAAATCGTGACACCAGAAGATTTCCTTCCTTCCCCTGGGGTTTGTGGCTTCATTGGTAGAGGTTTTGTCTCCTGTCTGTAGTGACAAGTAGAAACTACACTTGCTGGTTCTTTTTCCCTGTCATACATACGCCTTTTTGTTGGCAAATAATAACAAAAGAACTTGAGAAGTCCAGAAAAAACTAAAGTGCTTGATGCAAGAATTTATTGGATCATCATTCAAGCAGCACTTCCCAGTTCTTCTTGATCATATTCAGATTGTTTTACCACTAAAACCTACCCACCATGTTCTCTTGGTCATTCAGAAGTCACATCGTGTAACAGTTTCCCCCTTTGGTTAGCACTAACATAATGGGAGGAAAGAAGGAAATTGGGCTGAATGTGTATGAATTTCTAGACAGATGCTGAAATCTTGAGAAACAAGGTGGGTGATGACCTGGGGAGTTTGGGTTTTATGTGAGGCTGTGGAGGGCTATAAGAAAGTCGATTAGAGGAAAATATCAATTGGAACACCCTTGTACTGAGTGATAGGTTCCATAAAAATGCCTGAGTGGTTCAGACCCACAGGGGAATAGTGCTGTGTCTTAAAGCTGGATGTCAAGTCAGGAAAATAACTGCATTAATAACAGAATCCTTAAAATTAGGAAATCTCAACTTGTAGATACGAGAAGTATAGACTAATAAAGAGTATGTAGCTTTAAAGTAGCAAACACAGTGGGAGAAAGCTGACATCACAGTCCTCTTAGGCATCACAAATGCCACTTTTGGGAAACATCTGGTTAGGGAATTCAGGGAGAGGAAGATACTTTTGACTTTCTCCTGGGAAATGTGCAGAACTTTGCGCAAAGTTTTACTGCCAGTGGTCCTCTGTAAGTGTGAACACAAAGTACTGACAGCAGTCCAAAGCAAAACCTGCACTGAAGCTAGACTTGGTTTCCAAAGGGAAAGTACATCAGAATGGGGAAGCGTGTTGAAACTGACAGGAGCAGTGAGAAGGCTGAAATGTTTGCAGGTAGTGTGAAGATTATTTAAAGGCACTACACTGCAGAGCAAGTGCCCCAGTCCCATCAAAAGCCAGTTGAGAGAAAGTTATGATGTGAAACAGCAGGGAAGAAGGGCTGTAGAGTCAGAGGCATCCTTCCAAAAGCTGAAGTCATGAACAAGTGAGAAAGACAGAAAAGAACAAACACTTTGAAATGCCAAAAACTTAGAGGAACAGCTTTCAGAAGGTATAAAAAGTAACAGTGCTTTTCCAGATATGTTGGGAGCAAGAAGCTTGTCTAAACGTTTGCAAAAAGCCTTGAAGACAGGAGTGTGAAAGAAGCATTTGCAGAAGGTGGAGCAGAAAGAACCAAATGAGTTTCAGAGCCGTCTACTTTCCTCATGGTTTTGTTACCAGGTCCCAGCTCAAACCCCACTGTTAATGGAAGGATTTAAGAACACAGTGTCAATAACTGGCTGCAGGGAACAGGATGTTAAGAGCCCAGGAGGGATTCAAGGGAGAAGCTGTTGAATTGCTAACATTTGCGTGTGACCTTTCAATGGAAACCTTCTCAGCCCTATTGGAGAATAGATGGGGCCGATACGATGCCAACTTGCAGACGAGTTCCAGGGAGCTTGGGGGGCAGCAGACAGAAATCTGGCTTTGTATTGTGCAGCCTTGTCAAAAGAGTAATATAGATTAGAATTCTTTGGCACATGATTTTATATTAATGTGGAGGAGTCAGCATGGCTTTTGTAAAAGGAAGTTGCACTTGACAAATCCTTAAGGTCTTGAAAGGCTCAGCACACAGCTGGGTGAGAGTGTTCCAGTGTGGATGGTATCTTTGGATTGTCAGAAAGCAACTGACGTGGTCCTTTGCTGCAGCTTCTTAAAGCAACTGATTTTTCTGAGGATAAGAGAGAATGGTATTTAGTAAACCAGAGACTGGTTAAAAAGTGAGATAGAGAGGATTCTCCCCCTCTGCTGTGCTCTGGGGAGACCCCCCCTGGAAGTCCTGATCCAGCTCTGGGGCAGCAGCACAAGAGGGACGTGGAGCTGTTGGAGCGAGGCCAGAGGAGGCCATGGAGATGCTGCAAGGGCTGGAGCAGCTCTCCTCTGGAGCCAGGCTGAGAGAGCTGGGCTGGGGCAGCCTGGACAAGAGAAGGCTCCTGAAGGGGAGACCTGAGAGCAGCTCCAGTGCCTAAAGGGGCTGCAGGAAAGCTGGAGAGGGGCTTGGGATAAGGGCCTGTAGGGACAGGCCAAGAGGAATGGCTTGAACCTGCCTGAGGGGAGACTGAGCTGAGCTCTTAGGCAGAAGCTCTTCCCTGTGAGGGTGCTGAGGCGCTGGCACAGGGTGCCCAGAGAAGCTGTGGCTGCCCCATCCCTGGCAGTGTTCAAGGCCAGGTTGGACACAGGGGCTTGGAGCAAGCTGCTCCAGTGGAAAGTGTCCCTGCCCGTGGCAGGGGTTGGAGCTGGAGGAGCTTTGAGGTTCCTTCCAACCAAAACCATTCTATGGCTCTATGATTTTATGGAAATGTATAGCAGTAATCATTATTATAGTGGATGGTTGTTACCATTAGAACGACACAGGAGTCTTAGGAGACCTGTGCTGCTTAACACTCATACAGATTGTCCCAGGAAGACAATGGATAGAGAAATACCAAAGTCCAAGTGATTTAGAAGTACTTTGCCAACATCTACTGTAAAACTGCTAAAGTACCCTATGGTACTGTGTGACTGGAGAATGAACAAGCAGGTTAAACTTGGTGTCAGTAACTGTAGAGTAACTTGCGAGGAAGCTCTGGCTAAATGCCTCCCGCAGTAACTGATTGTGGAACAGCTTGGAAATGAAGAATGTCTGGGCCTGAAGACAAGATGCCTGAGTTGGACAGAAGAGAAGTGATTGTTCCCTGTTTCTCTTTCATTCCCCACATAAAATAGGTACTTCAGATGGGAACTATGAAGTTGAGAATAACCTCAAAGCAGTACTTCTTTGTCTGATGAATACAGTGTGGCTGCCATTGCAGCAAGACTGGTGCTGAGAGTTTGCATGGAAGTGATTGGATATATTCTTGGAAGAAAGATCTACAAAGTCTCTTTCATACCAGTACAGAAGCTCTGGCATATGGAAATCTTAAGCTACAAGTTGTTGTAGATTCTGGCGATGTGTTTGGGAATCGAGCTGCCCAGGTCTCTTCCTTAGGTGCTGGTCAGTGCCCAAGGTCCAAGACACAGCAGCAGCTGGGTGCGAATGTGATCTTACTTGGTACGGCTCATCTTTGGTTCCATCCTCTCTTTCTTTGTGTTTTGCTATTTCTGTATTTCTGTACTGTCTGTTCCAGTGACTCCTGCTAGAAAGTAAATAAAGTATGTTTTTTATGAAAACACCCTTTTTTTGTATGTCTTTGTGTGTGTAGTACATTGAGTAGTCATGTGTGTGACTTAAGTTTATTCTGTTTGTCTACAGGCCTCTTGGACAGAAAATGGAGCTGCTGCTTAAGCATTTCCATATGTGTTCTGCCATATTGTTCAGCTGTATTCTTCACCTAATGTAACTTGTAAAAATAAGCATCTTTAAAGTGTTGTTTTTATGTGTTGGTAAAGAGTTGATGTAGCTAGAAACGTTCCAGAGCAGCGTTTATCCCTGCTGGGGATTGGAAGGAGGCTGTGTCAAGGCCTGCTAGTTTTTAAGCAACCTACAGCTTCATCTCTATGAATTTGATGGCCAATTAATTGATCCCTCCAGGAGACTTAGCTGAATACAGTGCTCCTGCCATCTGAACCCAGCAGAGTACTTGAATATCAGCAAGTTTTCCATTTATAAGAGTTGTTTGTTAAAGTGGAGAGAACAATCTGAGCCCTGCCAAGTACATGCGGGGCTTCGGCAGCCCTGCTGGCCTCAGACCCAACATGTTGTCACTTTTGGTTTTATTTAGGGCAGATTTGCAAAGCTGGTGTGTTGATAGAGACATAAGGGAGTGTGTGATGCGTCCCATCTGGGTGGACTCAATTTTCTATATGCTGTCTTGCACAGATGGTGTGCTTTTGGTATGCTTTCTTTACTTCACACTTGAAGCTGAAGCAGCCCAAGTTGGAGGAGATGAGCTATATTAATGTAGTCACTTGTAAACTTGAGATCAATGTTGGTGAAGGGGTAGGTGGCAGGAAAGAATAATCACTTCTGTCTCTTGAAACAGCCCATATCTTTTTTCACAGAGCAGGTAAAACTCTGTTTCCACTTTGATTCCACCTGTGGAGTTGAATTATTTATCACAGTAGGAAGAAATGAATGGGAGTCTAACATGGAGAGTGTTATCTCCTTGTCTTCTGAGAAGCTCTTCCTTGTGAGGGTGCTGAGGCGCTGGCACAGGGTGCCCAGAGAAGCTGTGGCTGCCCCGTCCCTGGCAGTGTTCAAGGCCAGGTTGGACACAGGGGCTTGGAGCAAGCTGCTCCAGTGGAAGGGGTCCATGCCTGTGGCAGGGGTTGGAGCAGGATGAGCTTTGAGGTTCCTTCCAACCAAAACCATTCCATGATTCTGTGAAATTAATTCCATAATCCTGCAAGGTGTGGGAAGAAACTTGTGATTCTAGGAGCCTGTTGATCACTTCTGGCTAAAATGGGTCACCATCTCTTTAATGTGGCTGTGAGAAGTTCAGAAAGCAGGATTAAGGCAAGGCCTTGTAATGCAGAGACTTTGGGATGCTCTACAACTATACCATGGGTTTTGGCGATGCATCGTCATCCTGTGGCCGTGTGTCAAGAGCACGTGTGGGAGTTCAGGTTGAATTCACGGAGGTGGAACCTGAAGACAGCCATCAAAATGAGAACTTGGGTGAGAATTCAAGTTGGTTTTGGAGCTTATAATTTTTAGCACTTCATTTGAGGGAAGCTGCACAAAGTGCTTATAGTGCTTATAGTGCACATATGCCATCAGTGAGGGCATCTGGGTGGCTTGGAGGAGTCTCCTCAAATGAACTGTTACTAAAAGCACACTTTATTAGTAATGGGATGAGAACATTGGCTAATGAGGCAAAGCTGTAGTGCCAGGTTCTCTGCAGATTTGCTGGTGCTGCTTGTGTGCAGAAGAGAGGAGGTGGGTAACGTGTGATTTGCCATTCCTTGGCTGAGGTTGACCTTCAGCTGGAAACTGAAACTCTGTTAGTAACCCAAGAGAGCAGGGCTGCGGAAGGAACAAGGATTTAGCTTCACTGCCCTGATCCATGTTCTGTCTGTGCAAATGGTAAGAGTGCAGCTGTATGTATGATAGCTGCTGGGAACAGGAGCCACCTTCCAACATTGTTCCATGGTCAGTAGCTGATCAGGTGTTTTGGCCTGAGCTGCTGAATTCAGGTGAAGGAAATCTCCTTTTGGGTAGTATCCTGTGGCTTCAAAAGAGATTCCAGGGGGGTTTCTTGTGGTTTTGTGATTTTATTTTTTTCCCCTTCTTATGTAACTTCTCTTTGCTCAAAGCTGTGAATCCTCTTCTAGAAATACTACCACAGAAATCCTTTTATCTTGTCTACAGTGTTTAGGACATAAACATCTATTAGATACACCCCAAGAAAATAGCAGAAATTGAAAACTACTCTGGGAAGAAATCATTGCTTCTGGTGAGCTTAACAAGTCTTGGTCTTTACCAGATACAGGGATTTGAAGGTGGGAAAACATGATTTCTGCTTGTGTAACATGCTCTACCACTGCTTGCATTTTAGCATCTTTTAAAAGGAATCTAGTGTTTGTGTACTTCTTTACTGTTTATAGAACTACTTTTGAAAATTGGAATCTTGCAGAACCCCAGCAGCCCTGTGGAGGTGTTTCCTGGGATCTCTGTCCAGCCGTATGTCTATTGCAGATTTCTGGTATCATTTTAGAGTCTTTATTGAACTACTTGCTTTTGAGTTTTCCCCCTCTTTGATTTGGCAGGAACAGTTTGCTCTTCATCCCTGTCCTCCGATATGCTGACAGCCACTCCCAGCTTGATGTGTTTTGTAAAGTTAATAGTCATCTCGGTTTCCAAGCTTGGCTCCAGTAGTAGCTGTGAGTGATGAGCAATGTCAGCAGTCCCCACTGACAACTTGCATGCCAGCTTGTGGCATTGTTACTGTCTGCCCCTCTTTCTTCCCTGTTCCAGTGCTTGTCCATAGCCTTATTTGCAGTTTTCCATTATTGTCATTGGAAGGAAAGCTCTTGAGGTTGCAGGATTCCTTACAGAGCATTGGCAAATGAGGGTTTTCCTGGGGCTCTGGGCTTGGCCTGATTTGTGGAGGTTTTAATGTGAGAGGCAAAACAACATCCGGGTATGAAAAACATCCACATGTCAGAACTGGAGGAAATGCTGCTGAAGGAATTTTCTTATGTAATTCAGTATGCAATTTCCATCAAGGAAACAGCCACCTAGATAAAGTTGTGTAAAATTACAAGCAGTTTCAAATTAGAAGTGTTACAATGCTATGGTTGGGGTTTATAATGATTTATGGCTTTCTAGAATTGAAAATAACGTAGAATTGAGTAGTTGTGTGCCTGGATTACATTAACAGTTTTCATTATTAGCCTTCTTCTGTTTGCTTTGTGTGTGTGATGTGTTGTTTGGGTACTTTATGTCTCTTTTGGGTCCTATTTTAAATGATACCATTCTCTGGGTGTTGCAGGGCAGGAGAACCGCAGTGCTTATGGGCTACTCTGATGTAGCTCTGAAACCTGCTGCTTTTTCTGTTGTTTGGAGAGCAGACACTGGTTTTGGCTCTGTGTTTTTGGTGAGGTGAGGAACTCCAGCCTGAGCAGGGGCTGGCTGCAAAAATGTGCTGCAGCTCTGTACCCTGCAGAGGCAGACCCACTGAGATGTGTAATCAGCAGAGAGGCTTCTAGAGCACGAGTCAGATGATCCTAAAATGAATAATATCCTAGAAGTGTGTGTCTTGACAGCAGAAATAGCTTTAGGAGAGAACCATCAAACGAGGTGACACACAACCTGCAGCTAGTATTATGGAAATAGGAAAGGACTAAAGGAGGAAGCAAGGTAAGATTCCCTGCCAAAATAGGAGCCTGGATAAACCCAAATAAATCTCTTCAGATGTTGCTCTTGAAAGCAATTTCACATTGAATACCCGGGAGCAAAAGCTCTTGAGAGTGCTTTAGCCTTTTCCTGTTTGTTTTTGTATTGGTTTCCATTTCCTACATCATGTTACAGCACTTGTCAATGAGCTGCTGAGGTTTATGGACAAGCCAAACTCTGCCGTATGTCTGAAGAGATTTGCCAGAACCCCTCAGCAAAATGGTGTGCAAAGCAAAATATGCTCATTTTTCTCCTGCCGTCTCCCATCTGTGCTCACATGAAACCCCAGAGGGACTGGGATGTAATCCTGTACAGCAGAAGCTAGACAGGATCCCTGGGTGGCTAGTTGCTGCCCTGAAGAAGGGGTGGAAGACTGTGGAGTACAACAGGAGCCTGGAAATGTGGTGACTGCAATCTGTTTCAACTGACTGTGCATTAGCTTTCAGCCAAAATTTAGTTAAACTCTTTAATAATTACATAAAGTGGGACTGTTTAAATGAGCTCAGTGTGATTTTTGAGCTGAAGGACACATCCTTCCTTGGTCACAAGTGAATGTGTCTCTGTGCCTTTTGTGAACTGAGCATACCCACCTGGTGAGCATGATGGATGAAATTCTCTGGGTTAAAGCAGCTGAGATCTGAAGAGTGTTTTCTGGAGGGTTTTGGACCCATCCTTGCTGTGTATGTGTACACTGGTGTACACTGGTGCTCATAAAGCTTAGTTTATACTTACTGGTCCTCTTATTGCCAAAAAGAAGCTGGAAGGTATCTGAGTGCCACTGAATGGTCTGTAGAGGGAAACTGTAATTCCTGTGGAAGATGGATGATCTTCTACTTCCTATTAGCCCATCCTGATTGTTCACTTTACCAGGAAATGTTTGTGTCATTCATAAAATGAAGTCTTATATTCATGCAATCCCAGACTAGTTTGTGTTGGAAAGGACCTTAAAGCTCCTCCAGCTCCAACCCCTGCCACGGGCAGGGACACTTTCCACTGGAGCAGCTTGCTCCAAGCCCCTGTGTCCAACCTGGCCTTGAACACTGCCAGGGATGGGGCAGCCACAGCTTCTCTGGGCACCCTGTGCCAGCGCCTCAGCACCCTCACAGGGAAGAGCTTCTGCCTAAGAGCTCATCTTAGTCTCCCCTTGGGCAGGTTGAAGCCATTCCCCTTGGCCTGTCCCTACAGGCCCTTGTAAAAAATATGGGGAATTCATAAGTATTTTAAAATGAAAAAGGAATACAAAGAATAAAAAAGTGAGAGTAGTTTAGAGTTCTTCTTTCCTTGATCTCTGAATGATCAGACAACTGCTGCATGTCTTCCTAAGCCTTCCCCCATGTGTTCTGCTGTAACAGTGCAGCAACACCAAACCTCCTCAGTCATTCCCTCCCTTAATTTAACTATTGTGATATAGAGTAAATGCAGGATAGAAATAAGGTGGCTTCTTGAAAAGTGATGTGCTGGGGCTTTAAGAAGTCTGTTAGAAACAGCAGGGCATGGCAGTTGTATAAAGGGGTTGTGTGACTTCCCTTTGCTGCTCAGTGACAGTTACATGGGCAATGCTAAGAAGCTGCTGGGTCTGTTTAATACAGTCCAGTCTTCCCAGTCTGCTAAAATGGAGACCAGAATCCTCCTTTCTTAACTCTGTGTTGCTGCAGATGAAGTACATCCTTGGAATGAGGCCTGTCTGCAATCTCTTATTTGCACAGCCTTGAGAATGTTCCTGCTGGTGCTCAGCACCACTGGGCGCAGGACACGGATGTAACGCAGCTTTGCCACTCTTATTGGAAGCCAACCTGCTTATTGCCTGGGCTGCCCCACAGCGATCCCTGGAGAGCCCTCCACCAAGTAGCTGTGGGAGGTTAAAAGGATATGGTTCCTGAAGTCCTTTCCAGGCACATGCTCTCATTGTTCTTGTAATTGGAAAGGATTTAA
The DNA here is from genome assembly GCF_012275295.1 of Melopsittacus undulatus. Taxonomy (NCBI): domain Eukaryota; kingdom Metazoa; phylum Chordata; class Aves; order Psittaciformes; family Psittaculidae; genus Melopsittacus; species Melopsittacus undulatus. The sequence continues at coordinate 10,738,001 of NC_047537.1, forward strand.
ATGACAATCCATGCTGGTAGCACACTCACAGCTCTCCTATTCATTTGATATTTATTACCTCCTTTGGAAACAGCAGCATTACATTTAGAGGAATGTGCAGTGTTGTGTTTCTCCATTCTTGAGACTGAGGACTCCTTTTCCATCATTTTGGGTGCTGGGTTAAAAATAATGATACAAAAGTACAGAGGGGCTCACCAGATTTATTGAACTGCTGAAGCCTTGTTCTCTTCTGCCTTTGAGCAGATAACCAGAAGTTTAGTGGTAGATGGCACAAGAAATGGCTGTGGCTCTACTGCCTTACTGGTAACGGAATGGTCCCATGTCTCACTAACTGCTGCTGAAATGAATGTAAAGGAGAGTGATGTCTGAACTCTCTTGCAGCCTCCACCAGAAATCAGAATTCATCTCAAATTCTTTGGAGATGCTGATAAATGGAGAGAACCTCGTGTCTGGGATACTGGGAATGCATGTGCTTACCCAGGGCTTTTGAGAGTGATGCATGTTCCAGTTCTGCTTCTTTACAGATGGGGATTTGGTTGTAATCCTTATGTCCTGTGATATTTCTGGCTGCATAAGAAGAAAGTATATTGCAGTAGTTTGTCAGCTGATGTAACAGCCAAAAAAAATACAAGAAACTTCCCTAAAGCCTTGTATTCATAAAATCTCATCTTTCAGCATTCCTGAAATATCTGCTGATCACAACTTTGTTCCTCTGACAAATGGATCGCATTTAGAGACCTGCACATTCCCAACATTCAATTCTGTACTTGGTTATTTGTTCTCAGCTGCTTTTCAGCCATTGTGACAGTTCAGTGGGATGGTGGGGGGGTTTGGTACTGAGGATCCCATCTGCTGCAGACTTGGTGTAGTTGATCATTAGTGAAATAAAGGAGTAGGGAGCAATTGTGAATCTCTTCTGATACTGGAGCTGTGGAGCTTCGAAACAACAGTGTAAAGGTTTAGATGTAACAGAAGGAGGATGCTTTTCCTTGCAAGATAGGTGGGTTATGGAAAACTTAGATGCAGGGTGGTACCTGCTACAGGTGGTGAAGCCCTGGTGAATTCAAGAACAAATGAGTGGGGAAAGAATTCACCTAAGACATTTACAGTGGCAACCTCCATCTCTGCCTCAGGTCCCCTGTGCAGCAGAGTTCCAGAGCTTGGAATGTGTCAGGGAAGTATCATGTCACACCAGCTCCATTTCTGATAATATTCCCTGACATCTGCTAATGTCCACCTCTGGAGATGGGCCATTGGCTCAGTGCTCCTTCAGTCCAGTTGTGCTCCAGCTGTGCTGGAAAGCAGTAAAGGCAGTAATCAAAGTGTAAAATACTCAGTATTCATTGCAGGCTTCTGTGAACCCTTGGCCTAAAGAAGAGGGCTTTGTTATACACAGTACCAGTGTAAGGCTCCCCTGGAGTGCTGACAGCAACTTGGGGTAATGACATGAGGTTTATATATTTAATTTGTAGGTATTTATAAATGGCTTTAACCTGCCTGAAGGGAGGCTGAGCTGAGCTCTTAGGCAAAAGCTGTTCCCTGTGAGGGTGCTGAGGTGCTGGCACAGGGTGCCCAGAGAAGCTGTGGCTGCCCCATCCCTGGTAGTGTTCAAGGCCAGGTTGGACACAGGGGCTTGGTGCAAGCTGCTCCAGTGGAAGGTGTCCCTGCCCGTGGCAGGGGTTGGAGCTGGATGAGCTTTAAGATTCCTTCAAACTCAAATCAGTCTGGGATCCTGTTTGAGTCCTGTTTTAACATGATAGCTATGCATTGCTACTGCATCCTGATGGCCAGCTCAGTTGGGTCCATCACTTTCTGTGCTGCTCCACTGAGGCGCCAATAAATTCACCATGTAAAGGTGCCCCATGGGGGGGAGCAGTTCATTCTTATAGGAGGGAAAGGATGTTTTTGTCGGGTAGTGTGTGTTTACGGTGAGCTAGTCCCTGATTAAACAGTTTATCCATTTGGTATGCTCCTGTTTATTTGGATGTTGTGGCCAACCCCAATTAGTCAACTGGTGAAAGGGAAACTCTGGCTTTTGGGTTTTCCCACAGCTGCATCTGAAACAGCTGCTCTGATTTGGAAGTGCAGTTGGTAGGTACACAGAGACCTGATGCCATTCTCATAGGTGCCAGAATTGTTTCTGTGCTTGTTTCAGTGGGAACCCTCCACACTGAGGCCCTTCTTGTGTGCCACTATGAACTGGAGTGAACTGGAAAGGATGAGGCAGATACAGAAAAGCAGTTTGGCCAACCAGCCATATTCAGTGTTCCCATTGCTGCCATCTGTGCTTGGGAAAGAGTTGCTTCTCCCCATCTGTGTCTTCAAATATTCTGTTCCTCTGAATTTTCTTTCTTTTAATCAAGTTCAGACCTCTTGTTTTCCCCAAAAGCTTTATTCTGTGTCTTAGTTTTCTCCTCCGCAATATCCCTGGTGAATTCTGCCTTACAAAATCTGTGGACACAAAGTGACCCATCATTAATACAAAAATAAAATAACAATGAAGAGACACTCCCAGATCCTTTCCAGTCTTTGGTGTGGTCTGTCTTAAGACCATACCCATGCTAGTGAGGGACATGTATAGGGCAGTACTTAATGGTAACACCACAGATCCAGTGGTGAGGTCATGGTCTTCACAGAAATCGGATCTGGAAATTGTCTTGCTAACACGTTTAATCCATTTCCTTGCCATTGTCTGATTCTTTCCTGCAGTACATTTGTTGGTGGTATGCCCAGTCTCTCATAAAATAACCACGCAAAAACGCTTCCACTCTTTCCCTGAGGAAAATTCCTTGTTTTGATTCTCACTCGTCAAGAATTCTCTTTGTTCACAGATACTCAACCTACCTTTTGCTATTGCTTAATTTCATTTCTACCATGCCTGCCTGTTGGTATAGCACTTGGTATTGCATGAAAACCCCTTTAATCCCAAGGCTTGCACCTTTCAGATTGGGTCTCCCACTGCCTTGACTGTGCTGGAACATTCCCTCCACCTTTGTCTCCTAATACTGTGGTCAAGGGTTCCCCTGTTCCAATAGTGTTGGTTCAGGTACACTGTGCAGCAATTACTTTCCTGGTAAGCCACCAAGATCTGTGTGAGCAGCAGGTCAAGGGAGGTGATCCTGCCCCTCTGCTCTGGTGAGAACCCATCTGGAGTACTGTGTCCAGCTCTGGAGTCCTCAGGGTAGGAAAGACATGGACCTGCTGGAAAAGGTCCATAGTAGAGCCACAGAAATGATCAGATGGGTGGAGCACCTCTGCTGTGAGGAAAGGCTGAGGAAGTTGGGTTTGTTGAGGCTGGAGAAAAGAAGATTCTGGGAAGACCTTTCAGTACTTAAAAAGGGCCTATAAGAAAGGGAGAGACTTTTTAGCAGGGCTGTTGCAACAGGATGAGGGGTGATGGGTTTAAACTAAAAGAGGGAGATTCAGGCTGGTTGTGGGAAAGAAGTTCTTTACAAGGAGGGTGGTGAAACACTGGCACAGGTTGCCCAAGGAGGTGGTGGATGCCCCGTCCCTGGAGACATTCCAGGCCAGGCTGGACATGGTTCTGAGCAGCTTGTTCTAGTGGAAGGTGTCCCTGCTCAGTGCAGGGGGTTGGACTAGAGGAGCTTTGAAGGTCCCTTCAACCCAAACTGCTCTGAGATTCTATGATTTCAGAAGGTGCATTATCACGTTGGACAGTTTATTCCAACAGAGCTGAGATCTGCTTCTTGAATGGTGTGTGTGTGCAGACCAGAGCACACATGTCCCCAAAGACCGTGTTCATCCCATGCTCTGGATGCCCTTGCACACCGAGGTGCTCTTGGTTATCCATTTACTTAAGGCTATTATTCTGCAGTCCATTTAGTTTCCTTTTTTCTCAGACTTCCTACATTTTTCATTCATAAGCCTGAGGTTACACAGGGTTTCTCTGTTCCTGTGGACTTCTGCCAGCACATTGGAATAAGGATAATCTGCACAAGTTTTTAACATATTTACCAGTTGTTTGAGTTGTGGAAGAAACATGGAGCCAACTAAGAGCATGTTTCTAAAGGACTCTACATAAATAGGAACTGTGAAGTTTGGAGAGTGATACTGTGCTTTGTACCTGAACTTTGCAGTTCTATTGAAAATCAGTTCCTTTCAGTTCGTCTGGTAACACTTATTTTTCATCAACCTGTCTTAGTAGTTTAAGAAAAATAATCCTAAATGTATTGAAGTTATTCACAAACACAGAATTCAGGTGTTATTACTGGTGTTATTACTAGTTCTGGTTTTCTCACCATCCAATTTCTAAAGTAAAATCTCTTGTTAATAAAAGTAAAACTTGTGAAAGTAAATGTCATGTCACAAAATCAGTATTAGAGTGTTCTAGGTTAAAAAATACGTATTAGTTTTGAAGCTCACCTCTATGTTGCACTGACATCTAAAAGTAGAGGATGGGGGGAATGTGGAGGAGGTGAATGTGTAACTTATTTATGTGTATATCTTCATTAGAGGGTTTCTGTCCACAGGTGTGGGCAGAAGCAACCACCAAATGCTTCCAAAGACAGAACATCCCGCCTTTGTTTTTAGCATATGTGTTAAAGTAATCCTGCTTTCAGCAAGAGGAATGGAGTTGTCTGAGCCTTGAAACATGGGGCCATGTTTAGCTGCCTCCACAACACTTCTTCCACTTTGCTGACAAGGTTAAATAGTGAAACATTTTTCCCTTTCAGTTTATTTTTACTGATGTATTTTATTTCTGTTTTATAAGTTAATATTTCTTAAGAAGTTCTAAAGGTTGGCTGAGATTATCTGCATGACCTATGTGGCAGATGTGAACTGAATCCAACACAAGAGGGACATGGAGCTGTTGGAGTGAGTGCAGAGGAGGCCAAGGAGATGCTGCGAGGGCTGGAGCAGCTCTGCTCTGGAGCCAGGCTGAGAGAGCTGGGCTGGGGCAGCCTGGACAAGAGAAGGCTCCTGAAGGGGAGACCTGAGAGCAGCTCCAGTGCCTAAAGGGGCTGCAGGAAAGCTGGAGAGGGGCTTGGGACAAGGGCGTGTAGGGACAGGCCAAGGAGAATGGCTTGAACCTGCCCAAGGGGAGACTGAGCTGAGCTCTTAGGCAGAAGCTGTTCCCTGTGAGGGTGCTGAGGCGCTGGCACAGGGTGCCCAGAGAAGCTGTGGCTGCCCCATCCCTGGCAGTGTTCAAGGCCAGGTTGGACACAGGGGCTTGGAGCAGCTGCTCCAGTGGAAGGTGTCCCTGCCCATGGCAGGGGTTGGAACTGTATGAGCTTGAAGGTCCCTTCCAACATAAACCAGTCTGGGATTCCATGATGCTTCTATGAAGTTAAATTCACTACTCTACAAAGCTAAAATTTTGCCCATGTAAAAGGTCTTGAAAGAAATCATAAGCAAGAGGATTCAGTCCCTGTCTTCACTGGAGCAGTGTGTGATGGGGGATGCTCATCACTGGGAACTCTTGCTGAGCAGGGAGGGAAAGGAAGGTACTTGTCACAGGTTAATAAAGTTAATCCCCTTCTTCCTGTTAGTCACCTTGCCTGAACTGGTATAGAGGAAGGGTGTAATGGCTTGTTCCATCTAGGTCTGTACTCATGTATGTTTGCTCAGTGAAAATATGTATTTTTGGAAGGCAGTAAAAGCCTGTCATGTAAGTGACTTTGAAGCTCCCAAATTGAAAAGAGTGATGCAACAGTCCTTAACATGTCTGTGCCAGACTTCCAAGAGCTCCCAGCAACCAGCAAGGACCATTGTTCTCAATGGGAGGTGCTGACACCAAATGCTTTGGAAGATCTGGCTCTAGGATGTGTCTCCTGTCCTACACCCTCAACACACCAGTGAAGGAAGGTGAGTAACTCAGTTCCCATTTTGCAGGTGGGAAAAGGACTTGAGGTTCTTTCCCCAAGTCAGTGAACTGAGACAGATACAGAAACAACTGTGGGTTTCAATGGTACAGTCATTAAAATATTAAAACATTAATTAAATATTAAAAACAGTGAACCCTGATGACTGTGATTCTGATTACAGGCAGATTAACTATACTGCTGATGCCATAAGAACTTGTGTCATTTGCTTTGAGTGCAGCTGAATACGTAAATACAGCAGTTTGTAGTAAACTAAAGTATTGCTTTTCTTCAGCATGACCTGTGGCAGGAGCTATACCTGTCTCTTGCTCACAAAGCACTGGGATTGTCTGTCTCAGGTACTGGTGGAACAAAGACCTTTTCCCTGCTTCAAGGCCATGGGAGACTCCCACTAGTCTACACACAGAAGGAACTAAATCTTGTGAAGGGTAGGTTAGGAGGATTCCAGCCTTTGCTTCTGCTTGTCCATAAAAGAATGGAGGAATTAAAAGGATGGAAGCTTTCCAGTCAAGATGCTCCTGAAAATGGTTGAAGAAATTCTTTAGAATGAGGGTGCTAAAACACCGGCACAGGTCGTTCAGAGAGGTGGTGGAGACATTCTAGGCCAGGCTGGACCCGGTTCTGGGCAGCCTGATCTAGTGGAAGATGTCCCTTCTTATTGCAGGGGTTGGACTACATGACCTTTGAAAGTCCCTTCCAACCCACACTGTTGTGTGATTCTGTAGTTGTCATTTTGTCGCTGTGGGTTGATTCAGGTAGCTGTAGCATCACCACCACTGTGAGTGACATGCAAACCAGACAAACATTTTTTACCTTTGTCTCTTCTTTTTACAGTCATTCCAGCTATTGTAGATTCCTACTGGCAGAACTGTGCTGAAAGTTAGTAAATACCATCAATACCTTTTAAAAACCTCTTTCTTAATTCCAAGATAATGTTATTTACTTCACAGTTTCCAGTCTTACACATGTAGGACAAATTTCATTTACTATATACTAACTCTGTGAAACAAGTGACAGTTGAAGGTCTGTACAGCAACATCATTCTGAGCCAGGGCTAGAGTAAATATTCATAGAATCATAGAACCCAAGAGTGGTTTGGGTTGAAGGCACATTAAAGCTCATTTAGCTCCACCCCCTGCCACGGGCAGGGACACCTTCCACTGGAGCAGCTTGCTCCAAGCCCCTGTGTCCAACCTGCCCTTGAACACTGCCAGGGATGGGGCAGCCACAGCTCTGGGCACCCTGCCAGAGCCTCAGCAGCCTCACAGGGAACAGCTTGAAAGGATTTTTAAGAACTTCTATTCCAAGATTTACATGAGAGTTGTGAGTTGTTAAGAACAAAGAGGATAATTCGGAGTTAACGGATGAAGTTGTGCTAAGCGGAGTTTGGTGACATTGCACAGTTTCTGTCATACTCCTAAACATGGTTTTGTAAATGTTTTTTCTGGAGGTATCAGTTTTTACTCCCTGGGCACAGTGATAATTCAGTGTCGGTTTTTTGGAAAGGCATCAGAAGTGAGATTCTTCTCGAGTCTGAAAGGAGTTTTTAATAACGATCCTGGAGGAAAGTCCTTAAAGAGAAAAAAAGACGGCCAGTTGCAGTATTCCTGGGGGCTGGAAAAAGGAGTTTTTAGTAATAGCCTGTGAGTGAGATCCAGAAAAGGCTGTTCTTGGCTGACACATTCATGTTAACCAAAGGGCTTTCAAAGAATGCTCTGGGAAGTCATTTCAGGATACATAAAAGTCATAGCCTGGAAGGGTCTGTATGCATGTGGGTTTTAGCAGGGGCAGAAATCCCGCTTTCTTGGAGCTGCTGCTGCTGCTGCTGCGAACATCATGTTCTCTTTAGAAGGGGGCACTTAGCACGCTGCGGTGCCAGGTGAGCCTGCTCTGCCGCTGCACATCCATGTGCTGCTGCTGTTGGGCTTTCTTTTCATGTTTTAAATTAAAGTGAGGTCTAAACCTTACATCAGTGTTTGTGCAGTCGTGTTGTTACAGTCAATGTACATCGGCAGCACAAAAACCCCACTGGGCCTGAAGCACAGCATCACACCTTTTCTTCTTGCAGCCTCCTTTCCTTTGGAATAAGCGTGTTTGGTCTAAAACCTCCTCCATGTCTTCAGCGGGGGAGGGATTCTTGACAAGTCACTTCTCAGCTCTGCTATTTGAAACATGCAGGGTGATGTCTGGCAGGAGGTGGGTGACAAACTCCTTCCTCAGCCCCTGCTACACACGTGGCGATAGCTGCTGTGACATGAGCGTTCTGCTCACTTCTTGCTCTTCTCCCTCCGTTCAGGTCAAGTTGGATGTAAATTTGGGAAGGGAATGTGTGTGCAAACTCATGCTCTGTACTTGTGGACGAGGGCGGCAATCTGGAAACTGAAACTGCATCAAGATGATTCCTTGGAAATTCTTCTGTACTTTAGGTTTTTTAACAGTCTTTAAAGCTTCCAAATACAGAATCTGTCTTTAATTTAGGAAAACAAGTCTGGCCTTTGGCTTTAATGCCTTTTTTTAGGTTGCCAGTTTAACTTTTCAGTTGATAACTAACTATTTCTTCCTTCTAATTACCATGAAAATCCTCTCTATATTTGGATTACCTCAACACCTTCACTTCATGCTTTAATTTCTTCATTTAGCCTGTGCATCTCTTAATCCTAAGAACCCCATATGATGTGCTGAAGAGGAGGAGGAGGAGTGCAACACAACATCTTGTAGACTAGTGGTGTGGTAACCTTCTTTTTCTTGAAATGGACACCAAACACTGGACAGAGACGCATTTATTTACCTTTGGGTGTTCATATAAGTATGAGTGGGATTGAATTATGACTTATAAACAAACTGGTTTGTAACAACCCAAGGAATAGCAGCCTTCCAGTACCTGAAGGGGGCCTACAAGGATGCTGGAGAGGGGCTCTTCATTAGGAACTGTAGGGACAGGCCAAGGGGAATGGCTTTAACCTGCCCAAGGGGAGACTGATATGAGCTCTTAGGCAGAAGCTCTTCCCTGTGAGGGTGCTGAGGCGCTGGCACAGGGTGCCCAGAGAAGCTGTGGCTGCCCCATCCCTGGCAGTGTTCAAGGCCAGGTTGGACACAGGGGCTTGGAGCAAGCTGCTCCAGTGGAAGGTGTCCCTGCCCGTGGCAGGGGTTGGAGCTGGGTGAGCTTTAAGGTCCCTTCCAACCTAAACCAGGCTGGGATTCTGTGATTCTGTTTTGCTGATAGGACAGGCCTATTTTCCACAGGTGTTTGTTGTCCCCCTGTTATAACATGGTACTAACTTGTTATTCTTGGCCAAAAGAACTACTGCTACTCATTACTGTGATTTTTCTTTCCATTTATTACTGTGATTTTTCTATCCATTTATAATGATGAAAAACGCTAGCTGGTTTTGTGCTGGTTTCCAGACTGATCAAAGCAGTAACATCTTGTTGCTGCCAAAACATTTGAATTTGGAATTGAGAACAAATCTAAATGTTTCTTTAAGCTTTTAGGATTTTTTTCATTTGAAGTTATGTAGGAGTAGGTGTGATGGTGCCTGGTGCTGTAGGGAGCTGGGGCGAGTTGTACGATCATAGAAGCATGGAATAAGCTGGGATTGGAAGGGACCTTAGAGAAAGTCAGTATGTCAAGTACAGCATGTAAATAATCTTTTAAGAGATTGGAGAAATGGCCTAAAAGGAGGAGGAGTTCAGTTCTGGTAAGAACATGGCTCTACAGTGATTTCAGGCTGGGAGATGAGTGAGAAGCCCATAGTTGTATAAATTTATGCAATGGTTTGGGTTGGAAGGGACCGTTCAGACTATCCAGTTGCATTTCAGGAAAACTGTGGCTGCTGATTTGAGAGCAAGAGCTGAACAATTTGGAGGTCCAGAAAATGAGATATGAGACAAGATAGGAAGAAGAATGAATCAGTCTGCACAAAGGAGGGTGTAATAGAACTCAATAGCTATGCAAAAGCTAAAAGAAGAGTAAGCTGTTGTTCCTGTCCACTTTAAACAGATACAGTGAAAGACTGGAACCGAGTCCCTTGGTTAGCTGTCAAGTGTCACTGTTGGAAAGGTTTTAAGACTGGATTTAGACAAGATTCTGTTGAGAATGGAGTTGATTCTGCCTTAAGGCAAAAAGGAAAGACTAGAGGAGCTCTCAAGGGTCCTTCCAGCTCTGCTCTGCTCTCATTCCCTCATATAGCTTAATGTTTTCTTGCCGTTCACTCCTGTCATCACTAGTGCACCAGAGCAGCGTTGCCTGGCAAACTGAGTGACACTTTGTATATTCAATAAATGCTCATTGCCAAGAGTTATCCAACCTTTTCCAGCATGAAAAAAAAATAAAGAAGCTAGAGCAAACAAATGTATCTGTATTCCATTTGAAATTGGGTCAAACTTGCATTCATCAGAATCTGCAAGTGCAGAGGATGTGGAAAGGAGGGTATTGTCCACCCAACCATCTGGACGAGAAAGTAAAAGGTCCCTGGAGATGTTGCGTTATGCAATCACTATCATGACTTACCTTCAAGAGCTGCAGATAGAAAACACATGGAGGGTGAAAGGCAACATGTAAACAGTAAGCATGAAGAAAATACTAGAGCTGGCCAGGGTGCAGCATGATGCTCTGCTGTGAGATCCCGACAGTGGGATTGCGTTATTCCAACAGGAAGCTGGAGGAGTGTTTCTCCAGTGCCTATCTTTCCAAACCATGGAAGCTGAGCATTTTCAGCTAATTGTTGGGCCAGGCTGATAACCAGGTGATCTTTTGTCCTCCAGCTGCAGTGTCGCCATTCCTAGGACAGTCACTAAGAACCACAAAGGATGTGCAATTTGTGTTCCCTCCACAGTCCTACTTCATGAGCAACCAGTGAGCTCCTGCCCACTCTCCTGTTTGCTCCCATAGGACCACATCTGAATCATTGGTTTGATCTCTCTCGAAGCCTGAAAGAGACAACCAATACTTCAGCACCAAGAAAGGGAGTCTTTGTCCACTATTTGAGCCTCATCAAAGCCAGATGTGTCATTAGGAAGTCAACAAAGACAGCAATAATAGATGCCCAAGTGATGAAGTTGTCCCTGCCATGTGAGAGATAGGAGCTTCTGACTGCTTTTTGTTTTTTTCAAAGGTCAGGAATAGCTTTCTGTTGCATAGGAACTCAGAAGGGTGGGAATAGAACTGATAGTCTTTGGCTCTTTTGCCCCGAAAGCAGCTTCCAACAGCATCATTCTTCATCTGGTATAATTCTGTTCATTGCTGCTCAGAGTGAGTTTTGTGAGTTGCTGTGCAATGGTGATGAAAGACGTACCAACAGCTCAGTAGTGCAGAGGTTCTAAAATGTATGTTGTATCAACATTGCTTCACATTGATGCCTTTGTGCTGTGTTCCGCATGAATCTGGTGGTCCTACTCCGTCCCTGTCAGCCTTTTTCCTCTCCTGGATCACATCTTGAATTCAGGGCCATAGACTCGTGGAGTCATAGAATGGTTTGGGTTGGAAGGGACCTTAAAGCTCCTCCAGCTCCAACCCCTGCCACGGGCAGGGACCCTTTCCACTGGAGCAGCTTGCTCCAAGCCCCTGTGTCCAACCTGGCCTTGAACACTGCCAGGGATGGGGCAGCCACAGCTTCTCTGGGCACCCTGTGCCAGCGCCTCAGCACCCTCCCAGGGAAGAACTTCTGCCCAATACCTAACCTAAGGAACGATAAATCTCCCAAGAGTAGGTTACTCCCTCACCCTGGCTCAGTGTGATGTGCATGGCCAGGGTTTGGAATAGATGATCTTGAGGTCCCTTCCAACCCAAACCTGTCTCTGGTTCTGTGATTCAGTCTGCCATGGGGGAAGTCAGTGCAGCCTTCTCTAACATCTCCTCTATATCTTTAAACCTGCAGTTTCCCTCTTTGTCTTGCCTGGCTTGAGTTTCACCACCTTCCCTTCACTGTGCCCACCTCACCCGCCTGCAGATCTTTTGGCCATTGGGTTATCAGAGTTGGACAGAATGGGGATGAGCTGCCAGGTGTGATGTGTGTGTAGATACCACTGCATCCTGCCCATCCTTGAGCTCCACATGGTTCATATGAGGAGTCATCAGTGAGGATCATAAGAAGGTAACATGACAGAGGCAGGAGGGGACCTTTGGAGACTACCCTTGCCTTGTCTTCTCAAGGCTGGACCAACTTCAGTCACACCAGGGTCCTCAGGGCTTTGTTCCCCCTTGAGTCTGTCAGTGTTGGAGGCAGCATAGGCTCTCCAGCCACCTGCTCCAATGTTTGGCTACTCCTGTAGATTCTCTTTCTCCTAATATCTAATGAGGATTTCCCTGGGTGGAACTTGAATTTGTTGCTCTTCACCTTTGACCCAGCTCTGCCTGGAGCATACTCTTGGAAGAGAAGCAGGGGAGATTTCCAAGCATAAAAAAACAGAGAAAAGCAGCCTTGTCCATTCCATGTGCTCATTTAGATCCTCCAAGTGCTGGTGCCAGGGTATGTAGCGGTGCCAGCAAAGTTTGGTTTGCATCCACCAGCAGCAGGAGAACATTTATGAGGAAAACCATTCTAATTTCCTTATTTTGTTCTGATCTGTAGCTCACCAACAAAGCTGAAGGAATTGGAGGGAGCTGGAGGCTGGTTACAGGCGAGTGATGATGAGCGGACTGAACCCCTGAAACTTTATTGTTCTCTGCTGATTGGGTTTGTTTATTACATACAGCAAACCTTGTGGTAAAAGCCAAGGGCTGGAGTTAGGGAATGAAACCACCTCTGATTTTGATCTGTACTGGAATAGGGAAGAGGATGTGTCTGCTTTAGCCTCCCATTTCTGATACCTGCCCCTCAGGTGGGGTTTCCCTGTTGCAAGACATTCTGTGGTGATGCTGCTTCCTCTGGAGTGCCTCAGTGTTGGGTACACAGTGCAGGAGCAGACAGGGCCTCATGTTCAGACAGGCTGCGTTTTACACCAGAGCAGCAGCACAGGGAGGAGCTGCCTGTGTTGTGCATGAGCGTGTCTCACAGAGTGCAGAACGCTTCTGAGAGTAACTGCCCTGTCCTCCCAGCATTGCATCTGACATGGATGTGCACAGGGCAGATCCTGACAGTATCATTGATGGCACAGCTGCATTACAGGTTTAACGCTCTGGTGCTTCTCATATGGGTGGAGACAGGATGGAGCGGCCCTGAGGAGATGGACTTGGGGGTGTTGGATGAGGAGAAGCTCCCCATGACCCAGCTTCAGTGAGTGCTTGAGCCCCGAACCCTTCATCTGTGCTGGGCTGCACCCCCAGAGCGTGAGCAGCAGCTCAGGGAGGGGATCCTGCCCCTTTGCTGTGCTCTGGGGAGACCCCCCCTGCAGCCCTGATCCAGCTCTGGGGCAGCAGCACAAGAGGGAACTGGAGCTGTTGGAGCGAGGCCAGAGGAGGCCATGGAGATGCTGCGAGGGCTGGAGCAGCTCTGCTCTGGAGCCAGGCTGAGAGAGCTGGGCTGGGGCAGCCTGGACAAGAGAAGGCTCCTGAAGGGGAGACGTGAGAGCAGCTCCAGTGCCTAAAGGGGCTGCAGGAAAGCTGGAGAGGGGCTTGGGACAAGGGCGTGTAGGGACAGGCCAAGCGGAATGGCTTGAACCTGCCTGAGGGGAGACTGAGCTGAGCTCTTAGGCAGAAGCTGTTCCCTGTGAGGGTGCTGAGGCGCTGGCACAGGGTGCCCAGAGAAGCTGTGGCTGCCCCATCCCTGGCAGTGTTCAAGGCCAGGTTGGACACAGGGGTTGGAGCAAGTTGCTCCAGTGGAAGGTGTTCCTGCCCGTGGCCGGAGTTGGAGCTGGAGGATCCTTAAAGTCCCTTAAATCCAATCCTATGAGATGGGAATTCCTTCCTTACAGCTGGATGAAAATCTCTGCTGAGTTCTCCCTGAAGCCACTTGGTCAAGTCCCTTTCCCAGAAGTGGGAAATTACATTAGTCCTGTTAGTAGAGGAGTCACCTTTGATTTAATGTGGTGGGTCTGACAGAGAAGAGGTGTAGAAAACGCTCAGTGCTGTGTGTTAGCAGTTGTCTGCATCTGTAGCCACGCAGTGCATGCTGCCAGGCGTTCATCAGGTAGTTGCTGTTGTTTCTGGCTGACACAGCTCCCAGCTTGGCTGCGTGTGCACAGGGAGCAGAAGGAGCCCTTTGGAGGGAGCAGGGACTCCTGCAGCAGGAGCAACTGATTAGTACCAGCTTGCAAAGCGCTTGTAAAGGCGTTTGGAGTCGGCTGGAGGAGTAAGAACTAAACCAAGAAACAGGAATGAATTGCAGATGTGTGCTGTAGATTTTAAACTGGGAATCCTAAAACCACTTGCCTAAGTTGAACCACATTAAGGGCTTGAGAAACACCAGGTCCATGGGAATCCTGTGCTGCTTGGCATTACATCCACAAGCCTCTGTTTTTCAGGCTAGACACCACATTTTCAGCTAGAGACTGTTTGGGTTCCAAGCAGATTGTTTTAATTTAGTTTTAAGCTAAATAAAAAACCTGGCACCAGGAGGATATTTGGTTTTTGTTCCCTCACCAGCTGCTTTTGTTCTCGGAAACTCATTTTAGCTCCTGGTGTGTTTCTTCAATTTGTAGCTTATGAATTGCAGGAGCAGATGATCCGCTGCTGAATGCACCCTCTGCATGGAGCTGCGCGTCGAGCCCTCTGTGAGTGCAGGCACTTTGACATTCATTCCTCGAAAGAAGGTGGTTTGGGTGAAGGTTGCTGGGCAAGATCTTGTGAGAGAGAAGTCAGATGCTGTCAAGAAATCTCTCTGTTGAGAGGGCTCCAATGAGCTCCTTCCATATCCTGAAGGTCTGTCTTGGCTGGCACGATGGGCAGTGCCTGAGCATGTTGCCATGTGCAGAGCGAAGGCTGTGAAAGGTCTGTCCATGGAGCTCATACCTTTTCCTCCACCCTGCCAGCCTTCCTTCTTCCAGCAGTTTAAATGGTGCCCCAAGTGCAGGGAGTGCTGCTGGGAGCTGCAGGTAGTGTCATCCTTCAGTGAGTCTGCTGTGCTGCTGCAGAGAGGGGAGACTGAGCTGAGCTCTTAGGCAGAAGCTCTTCCCTGTGAGGGTGCTGAGGCGCTGGCACAGGGTGCCCAGAGAAGCTGTGGCTGCCCCATCCCTGGCAGTGTTCAAGGCCAGGTTGGACACAGGGGCTTGGAGCAAGCTGCTCCAGTGGAAGGGGTCCCTGCCTGTGGCAGGGGTTGGAGCTGGAGGAGCTTTAAGGTCCCTTCCAACACAAACCAGTCTGGGATTCTTTCTGCCCTGGGAGGGTGGCCCAGCCCCGCTAACCCAGCTCTGGCTGCAGAGCCGCTGTCCTCACTGCCTGCAGTGCTCACACCCTGGGCGGTCTCCGGCCACCCCCAACCTTCCTCCTCCTCCGGTCCTCGGAGTTCTGGCATTTCCTTTGATCTCCTGCTGCTCAGCCTTGGCAGAGTGAGTGCATCGCTGGGGTGGGGGCCAAGCCCTCGCCCCCCCTGCTCCAAACCCAGCGCTCTGCTTGCGGATCTGCTGAGATGCTTCTTATCTGAGCCATTGTTTTACCTTTCCTGCTTGTTCCCTTAACAACCACTTTTGATCAGGCTCCATAGCGACGGAGGGGCCGCACTCCCTCCTCGGAGGCATGCCCCATCCGCAGGGAAAACAATGCCCTTATCTCCGGTTAGTGCTAACGGCGGCCGTGTTATTGTTCATCTGTCTGGTGTGAGCATGAGACAGAGAAAGACCGTGTTGGGGTCTCTAACGCCTGGCTTGTCAGCCCGGGGCCCTTCCAATTCTTTTTGCTTCACAGTCTCTTCTCTTTGATCTCAGCCCCATGTATTTTCTCTGCAGCTTTGATTTGTTAAAGTGCGTTATCATGTGCCTAATGATCAGCACAGTGAGAGTGCTCATGTGCTCAAGCTTGTTCACAGATGGGTTTCAGTCTCAGGGCTGGTGTGTGGATGAGGAGACAGAGGTTGTGGCTTGATTCTAGCAGGGATCAAGCTGGGGTTTCATTCTGAACATTCTTTTTTAAAGCTGTTACTTCTTCTGCACAACTAATTTATGACCCGGTAGGAGAAAACCATGATTTAGATTTCAGATGCAAGTAGCCTGAGATGGGGAAGGAAGTGCTGGAGTTAGGGATGCCTGCACAACACCAACCTACCACAACGTGGGTGTGAATTACAACAGTCTTTAATTACATGACCACATACTAGCTTTTTTTTATTCCAAAGAATAAAGTTTGGAGATGGATGTGCTCTGCAGTGTGGAGTTATGGGAGCTCCTGTCTGTCAGAGCTCTGCCTCACTTGCTGTTCTAGGGTGTAGTGAGCAGGGTGTTGCAGGAGAAAGGGAAGACAATGCGTTCCTCCAGCCCCCTGACTTCTGATCTCCCCCATAGAGGTCTCACACAGAGGCAGCTGTGTTCAAGCTGAGCACACCCAGAGCAGTTGTGCAGAGTTTCAGTTAAATTGTCTCTGAAAGGGAAAGGTGATGAGATTGGTGGAACAGGGAAGAGGAAAGGATAATGTTGGGGGAGTGGGAAGGATGAAGGAGAGCTGTGATGTGAGAATCCTCTTTTCGGAACAAAGAGTCAGGAAAGTGATTTATAACCTGTGGAACATGATCAGTGGATAGAGGAGGAGCTTTAAATGGCACAAAATCACTCCTGCTGCTGTATTACCTACAACGGGCTCGTCTGCTAAAGTCTTTCATATTTTTCCCACCATCCTGGGTGGGATAATTTAATAGAAGACACCTGATGACAAACGTAGAGCACCACAGCTACAACAGTACTGCTTGTGGGATCATGCTGAGGGCTTTAGAAAGGGAAAAAATAACCCCCAAGTTCCTGAGACCTCAAGGTGTGAGCCTCGTGGTGGTGGAAACATCTTGTTTCTGTGTTTCAGTACCCCACCTGAAAAACAGAGATAGCATTACCTGGTACACTTGCTTCCTCATCTGATGGCTTCTGCTCTCAGTGCTGTTGTGGGTTTTAGTGCATCACCTTCTGTTTTGGAGGTGGTGACGCTGGGGTGGATGTGTTTGTACAATTGTAGATGTTGTTCATCTGATCTCATTCCTCACAGAAAACTCCCGATGAATACACTGGCTGTATTTCCAGAGAAATGATCCTACTTTATATAGACCCCCACACACACACGTATATATATATATATACATATATATTATCCTAATGGTGGTCCCAACAGCATTGCCATTCCTGTACCTTCAAGGTGGAGCACTGGAAGCTCACTGCTGGTGGGAAGAGCCCTAAGCTGGACAATAGCCAAGCCATAGATTTGTTCAGTCTGAAGGTTCCTCTTTTGTGTAGGCTGGGAGGTGGAAGAGCTCTGGAGCAGCTCTTTTTAGCTAAAGGGAGGCTCTAAATCAGGATGGTTTAGTCCCATGTTCCTGAGGTCTCCCAGGAGAACCCAGAGCTGGTTCCTGAGGTAGGAAGATGCTGAGTGTTGGTGCTGGTTGTCCCACTCATGGGTTGAGTTGTGAATGCTTCTGTCACACCTCTGATACCGCTTCTGGAATTACAGTTACCATCACCCTGTAGTTACCATGCCACAGATAAGTTGATATTTCTCACACTGTGGTTTGTGTCGTGTTTCTCCATTGCTTTAAATGAAATGCTTTTATAACAGCAAGAAACCCAGACCCCACAGGTGAAAAAGCTTTGGAGAGAATTATATGGTTTGAGGATCTTTGCCCATGCGTTTAGTTGGGATGCTTCTAAATTTCCATCATCTGGTGCTGGCTCCATGGTGTGCTGGATTCCTGGGGCACTGTAGCTGCTTTACATGATGTAAAAACGTCCATAAATGCAACAGCAAAGAATGTGAAGGGGTTTTTTTTGCAGGGATAATGTAGTTTTTAAGACAGGAACTCCAACAAGATGGTTGGTTTAAACCTCTTAAAACTGTTGCAAAAACACGTGATTTCCCCATTTGTATGAAGTTTTTGAACTGTATTGGATTTGGAGGTGGGTAATTGTCTAGCAGCATAAGAATATGTATAATTTCCAAATACTTTAGCATATTACCTCTTCAGCAAGTCTGTTATACTCCATCCTCCTTTGTCCTGCAAAATCCCTTTGCTCCATAGAGAATCCCACAACACCAGACAGAGGGAGAGTTGTTTTTTATGAATAGCAGTTTGTTGTAACCTTTTAAGTTCACATTCTCCTCTGTCCAGAACACGTTCTTGCTGAGGCTTGGCCAGTTGGGAAAAACTGATGAGCAATTTACTTTTCATTTTTGTCTTATGAAGCCTGATTACTGTTTTAATTATCCATTGTTATTGTTTGTGACCTTCCACTGGAATTGTTCATCCTGAGTTTAGAAAGGGTCCCACTTTTATGTGAAGAGGGTGTGACTGGGAGGAAATGTTTGTTCAGTTGGGTGGAACAAGTTATCTTTCTTGGGCTTTCTTTGTGGGACATTCATCTTCAGCTGAATGCTGCAGGAGTACTTATGAGGTTGTTTATCACCTCCAAAGAGGGAAGGGTATTTTAGAACCATAGAATCATAGACTGATTTGGGTTGGAAGAGACCTTCAAAGCTCCTCTAGTCCAGCCTCCTGCATTGAGCAGGGACATCTTCAACCAGATCAGGTTGCCCAGAGCCACATCCAGCCTGGCCTGGAATGTCTCCAGGGACGGGGCATCCACCACCTCTCTGGGCAACCTGTGCTAGTGTTTCACCACCCTCCTTGTAAAGAATTTCTTCCTCACATCCAGCCTGAATCTCCCTTTTTTAGTTTGAAACCACCCCCCCCCCCTTGTTCTGCTGCAGATTTTAGGTTGGGAGGATTGAGTTGTCTGTTCCCCTAAACCTCCAGGTGATCTGGGTGAAATGCTGGAAGGACACTGAGATGCTGTTAGTACCCAACTTCTAGCACATAGGAAAGAAAGAGTTTGGAGGGAAGGGACTGGGAAACCTTAAGCTTCAGAGACATTGGGGTTGTACAGCGTAGCCATGAGGCAGTAACTGCATGGCCTCTAATGACCAAAGTATTAAAACGGTCCCTGTAAGTCGCAGTCAGTGTGTTTCTGGTTTGTATCTTGAGGAGTTAAATTCCTGTGCGGTGGAGTCAGGGGTTTGATGTAATGTTGGGAAGCAAACACTGCCAATTTGGGTCCCTGACTTCAGCAATTGGCGGCCCCTGCGTTATCCATAACAAACGCACAGCTCCAGTGCTTTATGTTTAGAGAACTGATTTCCTAATTGAAATGCTATTTAAAAGCTCGAGGTTAGTGTTTCAGTTCTCAGTGACCCTGTTGTATTGAGGGCTTGAGTTTCAGATCAGAGACTTTCTACATGTAACCCAGTACGTGTTCGGAGCCCTGCACTATCTGAACTATACTGGATGTGAAAGGCAGCAATGAAAACCACCCTTGGCTGCCTACAGATGATGTGAGGTCTGCTGGAGATTAGGAAATGTGGAGTATATGGCTGAGGAACAATTATTCTGTTTAACCATCATGCTACAGACCTGTGTGTTATTAATAATATGACTTTCAAAGTGGTCGCTTAGTCTAATGCTGGTGTTTAGTGGACAGACTTTTAAAAGTAGCTAATAGAGGAGGTTGGATTTCCAGCTTTTTTGGTAAGGAAAATACAGATTTCGGGGCAGTTACTCAGTGTACAGATGATGTTCATTGCTTGTGTTGTAGTGACCTGTAAAAAATATTTGAACAAAACAACTTGGGTAGAGGCAGTGAAACTGTAAACTACAGGAAACCAGTGTATGGGTCTAGACTGTGCTTATTGGGGAACAGGTTTATGTTCCAGCTTCTTAAAAGCATCACCTCTTGTTTTAATCAGTAGCTTGTTGAAAATAAACTGCACCTCCTGGGGACAGCAAGTGAATAATGTCCCACTTTGCATTCGCATCTCATTAATTTTGCAGTTATGAGGTATAAATCAAAAATCTAAGCAAAACCAGCAGCTCCCCCAGCACAGCACTGGTTACGTTCTGTTAATGCATGTCTGGCTCCTTATACTTTATGTCAGGCTGTGACTGGAATTCATCAGGGTACCGGGAGGCTCTTAGACTTGATCTGGTTAGTAGAGACAGTATGAGAAAAACAGAACTATTAACGTGTGTGTGTGAAGGTGATTTCTGAGTTACGTGAATGAGAAGAGTTGGGAATTCTGCTCCCGGTGTGTTCTTGGGGGCTGCACACATAGAGCATTGGAGCACGTTTCACTTGGCCTGAGGAAGATGCATTTTTAAAGACTTTCTGCCATGATTGTGCAAAACATGTGTCTGTTTTTTTAAACAAAGTAATAATAAAAAAGGCCTTAATTGAAACTTTTTGTCTTGGATGTGTGTTGCAAGGCAGCAATTTCCATTTCAGTGAAATATGGCCATTGTGAAACTACAGAGGTCTGAACATGGGCATGAAAACTAAGGACACTTAAACTGGGTGTCCTTTGCACACAGTTTTTGCAAGCTGATGTTAAACCAGATAGTTACAAAAGTGGTGGTTCCTGGCCTAAGCAGCTGGTAAATCCCGCAGAGGTCAAGACAGAGAGGTGGGCTTAATTCTGCATATTAACTTCACTGGTCTTGGGGGGGAAAATCTCCTGCTGTAATGGAAAGATGGGGTTTATTTCTGCACCTGACTGTGGCACTGTGATCTCTAGTCGTAAACGTAAGTTTCTCTTTATACTGGCCCACCATTGCAGCTCTCAGTGTGCATTTCTTCTTGGATCAATGGACTTTGCTGTTGCAGAGGTGCACGTCCCAGAGGAAAGAAGTAGACTGCAGTCGGGGGTCCACTGGCACAATCTCAGTTTGAGTACAGTAATAAAAGTTAGGTGACACAGACAAATCATTACTGTTAGGATCATAGATTCAGAGCGAGCCTTGCTCGATGTCATTGTTAGCCAGTGCTGGCTGAGGAGTGGAAACAGTGTAACAGTCAGGATGCTGTGGGAGCCAGGGCTGTAAATCCTGTTCAATTGCACATTGCTTCCATTGGGAGCCTGGGAGGCTCTGTGCTGCCTTCCCGGGAGTGGGGAAATGGTGGCCTCGGGGCATGAAAAGAGTCTGGCCAGGCTGTTGCAGTGCCAGATGTGAGGTGACCTCCTGCCAGAGCACAGTCATAGGATCCCAGACTGGTTTGTGTTGGAAAGGACCTTAGAGCTCATCCAGTTCCAGCCCCCTGCCACGGACAGGGACACCTTCCACTAGAGCAACTTGCTCCAAGCCCCTGTGTCCAACCTGGCCTGCTCCAGGTTCAGGGAACTCCAGGGCTGGATGCGGCACTCCTTGTACTTACAAACCTGATTGTGTGCCAGGAAGCCCTTCCATGGATGGTCACAGCTCTGAGATCCAGAATGGGTCTGCCTATGCAGAACCGCCCTCCTGCATCTGCTTCCATCACCTTGCACAGGTGAGACCTCTTCCAAAATTCCAAATCCAGGCTTTGGCTGCACTCTCAGACAGGTAAAACATAACCCACATAGAGAAAAATAAGTTGGGGAGGAAGCTGATGGTATCATGATGGGATAAGGATCTCTGGGGCCCCCAGCATAAGGACATGGAGCTGTTAGAGCAAGTCCAGAGGAGGCCACGGAGATGCTGCGAGGGCTGGAGCAGCTCTGCTCTGGAGCCAGGCTGAGAGAGCTGGGCTGGGGCAGCCTCGACAAGAGAAGGCTCCTGGAACGGGACACCTGAGAGCAGCTCCAGTGCCTAAAGGGGCTGCAGGAAAGCTGGAGAGGGGCTTGGGACAAGGGCCTGTAGGGACAGGCCAAGGGGAATGGCTTGAACCTGCCCGAGGGGAGACTGAGTTGAGCTCTTAGGCAGAAGCTCTTCCCTGTGAGGGTGCTGAGGCACTGGCACAGGGTGCCCAGAGAAGCTGTGGCTGCCCCATCCCTGGCAGTGTTCAAGGCCAGGTTGGACCCAGGGGCTTGGAGCAAGCTGCTCCAGTGGAAGGGGTCCCTGCCCGTGGCAGGGGTTGGAGCTGGAGGAGCTTTGAGGTCCCTTCAACACAAACTGTTCTATGGTTCTGTGAAGCAGGTGAAAGCATTCTCTTTTGACTGATGCCTTAACTCTGGTCTTCTTGTCTGTAAGTACTTGTGTTTAGTGAGAAAAGGGCAATATGTTGATGTCTGTTTAGATGAACCCCAGCCCCATGAGGCTGCTCTTATCTAGGGAACCCTTTCATACTACAGCTTTTAGGACAGAGCTGGACTTGTTTGCTTGTTGTGGTTGTGTCTGCCTAAGCACATGGCTTTGATTGTAAATATATTTGTAATGTATACAGCAGTGCAAGGAGAGGCAAATGTCTCTGGTTGAACATAATTCTGTGGAAAATCAATTCCTCCTTTAGCATTACAGCAAGCAGACACCTGCTTCATGTATCTAGTACCCAGTGTGTGTCACTTTTAAAAGTGGCACCTTGTGTCATACAACAAATGAACTCACTGGGCCCAAACAGCTTTAATAGCTGCAACTGGAGGATGCAAGCAAGTCTGTTCAAACTCTGCACTCATTCAACATGAATGAACTTTGATTTCTTGCCAGCCTGCAGATGTAGGTCAGGAAGAGCAGGTACTTGTTCCCGCAGCACCGTTCGCTGTGCTGTGACTTGCAGCACTGTTCTGCTTCTTGGGTTTTTATTCTTTGGAAAAAGATTTAATTGATTTCCAAATCTTTCGCTTTGGGAAGGCACAACCAGAGGCGTTCACTGCTTCCACAAGTGCTTCATTCTTTCCACAAGCTGTTTGTGCAAACTGGAATGCTGTTACTTGGAGAGCAAGGGAAAACCAGCGCAAGGCTGACACTTTAGGATGTGTCATATCTCAGTGCAGAGGCTTCCCTCTGCAGTGCCCTGCAGGGCTGGGTGGCCGCAGGAACTTGCCTCCTTCAGGAACAGATGGAAAGCTGCTATTTCCATGGATATTGTTTAAAACTTGGCTGTAGTGGGAGGTGGGGAGGGAACACCAGGGAAGGGGAGAAACAAAAAAAGGAGTGAGCAAGAAGAGCCTTAAGGGCGATATTGCTGGAGGGTTTGTCACAGAGCTGGAAAACTTTGCAGGTTTGCTGGGATGTCATTTTGGCTTTGATGTATCCCATTTGGGATGTCTTCTTCACGTTTGCTGAGTTTAACTTGGGTTGAGGTGAGGAACTTGTTCAGGTTTGAGCGTTGCTCTATAAAATCTCTCTTGGTGGTAGGCTAAAACTAGAGCAGATTTGCCTGTATTTTTTCCTTGCTGTGGTCTAGTGAGATGCAAAAGGAAACAGACTTCGTATTGTACCTGCTGTGTCCTCAATGCGGGGCTGTGGAGTGGAGCTGCTCAGAAGAGTTGTCCTGCTCATGCTGAACCCTTTGTCCTGCACCATTCTCTGGTACAGCGAGGTCCTGCCTGGTTAGCAAAGATTTTGGTGATCTGGCATTTCTGCCAGCACAGCTGCTGATGGGCTAGTCTGCAGGGGGACTTGAGCTTACTTTTGATGCGCACTGAAGGATTTTCAGAGTAGGGTATTATTCAGCCTTCCTTTCCTATTGCCCCATCCTCCTCCTTCCCCTTTCATACAGAAATACCCCATTTCCTCCACAGTCAAACCAGCAGGTATGTGTGAATCTCCCCATAGCAAAGGAAACCGTGGTCATCTCTGGCTAAGGTCAGTGAAGTGAAGCCACTGCCACTGGAGCATCCAGGAAGAGAGGAGCTGCCTGCCCCCAGCCCTTACCTCCTGGGAACTACAGTTCTGCAAGATCTGCCTGTTTCAAAGGTGGTTCAGTTTGAACAGGATGAGAGAGCTGGGCTGGGTCAGGCTGGACAAGAGAAGGCTCCTGGAGCGGAGACCTGAGAGCAGCTCCAGTGCCTAAAGGGGCTGCAGGAAAGCTGGAGAGTGGCTTGGGCCAAGGCCTGTAGGGACAGACCAAGGGGAATGGCTTGAACCTGCGCGAGGGGAGACTGAGCTGAGCTCTTAGGCAGAAGCTGTTCCCTGTGAGGGTGCTGAGGCGCTGGCACAGGGTGCCCAGAGAAGCTGTGGCTGCCCCATCCCTGGCAGTGTTCAAGGCCAGGTTGGACCCAGGGGCTTGGAGCAAGCTGCTCCAGTGGAAGGGGTCCCTGCCCATGGCAGGGGTTGGAGCTGGATGAGCTTTAAGGTTCCTTCCAACACAAACCAGGCTGGGATTCTATGGTTTTGGCTCCAGGCTTCTGCATTTGAATTTGCACATCTTGGGTAGTCTGGATAGAAGTCTGGATAGAAGGTAAATCTAGATTGCTGCTGGTGGCATAAGGAGGAAAACGGAAACTGGCAGGAAGGAGAGCTGTGACAGGTAATGGCACTTGTCATGACTGTGTCTCTGGGGCAGCAGGGCTGTGCAGTTCTGTGTGGTGAAGTGTGCTGAGGGGGATCCCCCCCCAGATCAGGCATACAGCAAGGGGACATGCAGGAAAACCTTCAGGTTCTGAACCTACAGAAACCCTGTCCTTGTTTCACAAGAGAGAACAGTTGTCCTCTAATTCCTGCTAAGTATGGCATGTCCACACCCTGCTTTACCCTGCAATGAGCTGGTCCCTTGGGGCTGGAGATCACCTCTGAAGTGTGACTGTGTGAGTTTTCAGCTGCTGATTCCCAGCTTTTGCTGCATTCACTGTGCAGATGTAAGAGCAAGCCTGATGCCATCTGACGAAAGCTTTATCTTTTGCACACCCTTTCTTTGGTGCTGAAGTCAAAAGGGGGCACTGGAAACGCTTTCATTGCAGCATCCTCAGCCGTTTGCAGGTCAGGACAGTTTTGTCAATTCTCTCCAGGAATTGGTTCTTTTTCCCCTCTTAATTGTTTGCTCAGCCCCTCGGAGGCCTGGGGAGCCTTTAATGGCTCGGTATCAGGTTGATTGTTGGTGTATCTGAGGCATTATTGTTTTAAGCTTGGCTTCGGATGCTGCGTATGGGGAAGAATGACAGCTGAGCGGAGGCTTCCCGGCGAGCAGGCAGCGCATCCCCCAGCTGGTTGGGAGAATGGAGGGAGAGAAAAAGGAGAAAGGCAGATTATCCCGTTATGTTTACAGGGCATTGGTCACCCAGACAATGTGTGTCCTCTTTGACAAGAGGATTGTTTAATTAGTTAAGGGTTTGATAAAGAGATGACTGAACACACAGTGCTCTGAAGGCATCTGCTTTTTAGTACAGTGGGCACGTTTGCTGTGCCAGTGCCATACTTCTCACTTTCCTGGGGAGCACTGGAGGTCTCCCGAGCTCTGGTCCAAGTCTCAGAGCTGGTTACTTGGAGCATATTAAACTGAGTTTCTGTTATCTGAGAAACCAAATTACAGTTAAGCTGCCTGTAAAATAGTCCTGATCACTCAGAAGGAGTGAGGCAAGGTACGCTGTGCTCAAAAAGGTGTATTTTTCCTGTGTGTATTTTAGTATCACTCCTCTTACCTTTATAGCTTTTCCCTTACTCCTGTTTGTCTTACTTTTAGTCTTTGACAAGCATTGCCCGGTTCAGTTCCCCTCCCACAGAGACTGAACTAAACCAGAATGAGAATCCGTGTGAAGAGATTATAAGTGATGTAAAGGTAAGTGGGTGTAAACCAGGACAATTTACAATGCTTGTTGGCTGTAAGTCCAGAATTACACTGGCTTTGGAATTTGACCTTAGAATCCATTTTGAAATACAGAAATAATGACTAGAGAGGGAATTTAAGTAATATTTTGAACTGTTGTTGTTAGCATCAATTCTAATCTATACATCTGCTCAAAAGCAAGGAGTATACAGAGGTAAATCAATATTCAGTTCAATGTGGGGTCTCAGTCATGCAATAATACACCTTTAGCATCCTGCTGGTTTTAAACTGGCATCTGCCTTTGTAAACTAATACTGATAAATAATTACACATGGTACAATGCAACTTGTTTTCATGGAATCCACCTGAACTTGGTCTGTTGCTCTATTGTACCCCTAAGCCAACACTTACTCTTTTAGTTTCTAGTGTAGCTTCTAAGGTGTGATATGTTTTTCATGCAGGCTTTTAATTCTTTGTATTGTTTTGTGACCACAGAACAAACACCTCCAATCTGTCAGTGTGTGTCATTAGACATTGATCACAGCCAGTGATGCTCTGTAGCAAGCATTTGAAATCCCCAGGGGGACTGTGCATCAGGATTAACTGTCCAGTGTTGCAGACAAACTGCCACTGTGTCTTCCAGTTATCGATCTCGCCTTTGCAAGCTTCCTTTTTGTTTGCTGAGTGTGATAAAGTGGGAAGGCTGTGCTGTGCATCAGCGTCCTTCCTCGTCCAGGCAGGGCAGACAATGCAGCCAGCACCCCAGGAGGTGGGGGAATGGTGCTAAAGCTGCATATGCTGGTTTAAGCCTAGCTCAGGAATAATTCCCTCTCAGGTACTGGTGTTTACTGGTTCAGTGCTTCTTTCTTAAAATGGTTGGGCTGTGGGTTTGCCCAGCCCTCAAGAAAATGAGCTGGTACTGCCTTTCTTAGGATGAGTATAAATGTACAGTTGGAATCACAGGATGGTTTGGGTTGGAAGTGACCTTAAAGATCATCCAGTTCCAACCCCGCAGCTCGGTGCTTCAGGGATCTTACCTGGACACAGGCACTGTGCCTCTTGGGGCCTTCTGCTGCTTATTCTCCTTTTCCCACCAGTGCAGGGCTTGATGCCACGTGCCACAGGGGACTCACAGAAGGACAGTGAAGCCTTTACAACTGACCGCCACTGTCTGTGGGTCTCATGGAGGTTTATGGAGCCCCATGTTAGTGCCTCACTTGCTGAATTTCTGCTCTAGCTTCCTAGAGGGATGCACCATGTTCTAAAAGATGCTCTTCCTCCCACTAAAGCAAGCAGCCTTCAGTCACATTGATGAGCAGCTTTCCTCCTCCTGCTGCTCCAGCGTGCTGTCCCTGGTTCAGGTCACTCTTGGCTCAGGCTGTTTCTGTCTTCCTGTTTTCCACAAACTTGGGCTAAAGGAGGTGGCAAAAATACCTTGAAAGAAATTCAGGTCGAGTATCTCATCAGCACAGGATGCCGCTCCGTGCTTTCATAGGAGCAGAGATCAAATTTCTCATCAGTAGGAGCTGTGCCAGCTCCACCACCCTCAGCTCTGACAAAGGGCATTGTTTGAGCATTTGAAGTGATTAATACTTTTCAGGAGGTTGCAATTTTCCATTTTCACCATGTTTCCTCTGATTTCCTTTGTGTGTCCTGGAAGGATTTAGTTGAAGCTGAAGGGCATGCTGAGGAGTGCTTGTGCAGCCAGGCTTACCTGTGTGGAGCACTGGAGTTCTTCCTAAAGTGCACTGTGTCCATCCAGCCCTATTAGAGAACATGAGTGGCTTCCTTAGCCACCAAATAAGGTTTTCCTTAACTGCCATTAGGCTGTGAGAAATTTCTTCTCCAATAATGAGTTTAAATAACAGCTTTTCTGCACCCTATTTCCATCCTTAGCCTGGTAGGAGTCCTTGAAGAGGGGCTGCCACAGCCACAGGTAGAGCTAGCTGTAAGAAACCAGACTGCGCTTTCTCAGGGGATGCAGTCAGTTCATCACTGAATCCAGAGGTACCTCAAAAGACGAGGAATACACGAGATGGCCACAGGCAGCAGTGTTGGTACCCTTCTTGTTAAGCAAGACCCTTTCTTAAGCCAGTTTTCTGTGGTCTCTCCCTGTGGGAGAGCTGTGTTTAGGGCTTTCTGCCTTGCTCTGTGCTGCAACAATTACATGGAAACTAAAGACAAGAGACACTGCTCTGCCACCCAGGTTCAGAGTCATGAGCAGTGAGAATTCATGTGCATTTCTAGCTCCCTGTAGCACTTTGACAGCAGCACTGAAAGCTGGAGTGAGCTGTGTTAGAGCCTGGCTTGTTGTCTGGTTTAGATTCCAGTGTTTCTGTGGCACTGACAGGAGAAGCAGAGCTCTCTGTATATGCCCTCCTTTATCTACTGTAAAACCTGACCTCGAAGTCCAGACATTGGTGTCTTCAGGGAGGCCGAGAATTCTGCACTGAGAAAGGGAGTGAGGGGACTCTTCTTTTGGAGCTAATGAACCTTTCTTGAGATCATGCAGGAAAAACAAAGCCAGGATAAATAGTTAAATCATGTCAGTGCCTGGCTCTCCAGGATGGAGAGTCACTGAGGCAGGGAGTGGAGGAAGGGCTGATATTTAAGACCAATCTTACCAATTTTTAAGACAGTTTTAAAAACTTCCAAGAAACTGTGTGGCCAATGAAAGAGATGGGATGCAAACAGTGGGGAGGCAGCAGAGAGCCCTTATGCTGTGGCTGTCACACAGAGCACCTGACAGTTCTGTTCTTACATGTCTGCTGGACAATGCACAGTGCTGTTCTGTACAGCATGCAGCTTCTTTGAGGTTTAAGAAGGAACCTAAGGAGCTGATCTGGAGAGGGGCTTTGGACAAGGGCCTGTAGGGACAAGCCAAGGGGAATGGCTTTAACCTGCCCGAGGGGAGACTGAGCTGAGCTCTTAGGCAGAAGCTGTTCCCTGTGAGGGTGCTGAGGCACTGGCAAAGGGTGCCTAGAGAAGCTGTGGCTGCCCCATCCCTGGCAGTGTTCAAGGCCAGGTTGAACACAGGGGCTTGGAGCAAGCTGCTCCAGTGGAAGGGGTCCCTGCCTGTGGCAGAGGTTGGAGCTGGATGGTCCCTTCCAATACAAACCAGTCTGGGATTGTATGGAGAGATTGTAGGCATCTGCACACTCATGGAGTGGAGAACAGCGCACGGGGAGATCTCTCTCCAGTGGTTACTTTGATCAAGTGTGGACCTGTGTGTACATAATGCTTTAGGAGAGATACTTCATGGCATTGTGGCAATGCAGTGCAGATGCTCACTATCTTGATGTAGCTAACTCGCGAACAAGTGAATTAGACTGGATCATCCCAGAGCAGACATGGTGCTTCAGGTTGAAATGAAAAGGAAAGAATCCCAGTCTTTCCAGTGGTTGCCCACAGCTTTTTTCACTTTGAATTCACTGCCAGTTGTTCATATGCCAGATCATTTGGCAGACATAAATCAGATATTCCTGCCCATGCCTAAAGGAGAATAATATGTTGGTTCTAACATTTGTATTACTTAAGGGTCGATTCATCATTACTTAAAGTCTTTCAGAAGGTGGTTAAAACTATGCATAAACTGTAGTAGTTTCTGTAAAATTAGACCATGATTATTGCAACTATAACTGCAACTAATAAATCATACCGAGAAAAACACATGCCTTTCAGGTTAATAATTTTGCTCATGGATGTGTAACAGACCAAAAACTGGCTCTTGCAGCATTCCCCCAACTTCTTCTGAAGATAATGGCAGACACTTCTGTGGCTATTTACTATCTCCTGATCTGAGAAGACAGTTTCACAGGACATCACTGCTTAAAACACTCTGAAAATCAATCTGAGCCTTTGGATGCAGGTACTCTGTTCCACTGACACAGTCTGACCCATGTACTAAGTGGTGATGCAGGAGGCTGGAAGGTGAAGCCCTTGCTTGTTTATCATAATCACAACCAAAGGGCAGTGTGAAGGTTGTTGAAGACACATCTTCCAGTCATATGGAAAATCCTGGCTAACCAGCCGGGAAGTTCAGGACTGGTTTCTCTGTGTCAGCCTTCCAGAGTGCTGTGAGGAGAACAGAACCCCAGCTTCGAACCTCTCCTTTTTACAATATTGCTCCCGCAAACTTGACTTCAAACCCATGTCCCATGTGAAAGCTATTTATGCCACCAAAGATGACCTTGTTAATCCCATTAACGACTTGATCACTGCATTCGAAGCCTGCTTTCTGAGGAAGACCTTCTCTAAGCTTATTCAGGAGGTACACGGTGAGGAAGAACTCTCCCCAAAGGAGTTTTGGAAGTAATTTATTATCAGGCATGGTGTAGGTAACACTGATGTGGGTTGGGAAGAGATCAAAATTCATTGCACAGTGTGGTGAACAGTGTGAACTTGACTTCTTTCTGACTTTGTGGGATCTGACATTATCCAGCAGAAAGGTGTTTCTCGTGCTGTGGGTACAAGTGTGAGGAAGTGTATAAGAAGAACATGGTGGAGTTACTGGCTTCATGCTCTGAAAGCTTGATTTTGATAGGCAGCTTTAATTGACCTTGATGTCATCTGGTAATGACAGTGAAAGAAACAGAGAGAACACTTACATTGAAGGGCTGCTATGGAGGTGTCAGTCCCTTAGGTGCAAATGGGTGAGAATATTCAGGGTAAAAATCTCCTCATAAAGTAGGCAGAGCAAGATCCAGTGCCTTGTAATATTTGATCTTATATTAGGAAGAGATCTGCTTGTCAAAATCTCTGCCCAGTAATTGGTCACCCCTTAGTTTATATTCCAGGTAGTAGTCAGGCTCTTTAGCCAGAGCAAAGCCAGTGTCTCCTCCAGCTTTTCAGTCATTACTAGACATTGGTAGTTGGTCTCTGATTGCAGCAGCACCTGCATCTCCATCCTTCATGTCATCCAGCATTCCTGTCTCCTCACTGCCTTCTGTTGCATGATTTGACAAACAGGATATTCTCTGAAGGAGGTAGGACTCATAGGCAATGGTGGGTGTCAGTCTCTTCTTCCATGTCACAAGTGATAGGACAAGAGGAAATGGCCTAGTGTTGCTCTAGGAAAGGTTGAGATTGGATATTGGGAAAAATGTTTTCACCAAAAGGGTGGTCAGGCATTGGAACAGGCTGCCCAGGGAAGTGGTGGAATCACCATCTCTGGAGGGATTTAGAAGACTTGTAGATGGCTTAGTAATGGCCTTGGCAGTGTTGGCTTAACAGTTGGACTCGATGAACTTAAAGGTCTTTTCCCACCTAAATGATTCTATGTGTGTAAAAGGCAAAATAAATGAGAATCAAAACTTACTAAAACAAGTTGCTTCTTGTTGATGATGTGTATCAGATTTCAGGTGAGGAGAAACTGTGCAGGAAATCTGGGTCAGACCTGATAAGATAACCTGGAAATTTAAATGCCAATAGCTTGTGGAACTTCTGAACTCTGAAATTGTGTACAAGCTTTAATACATGCCTTTGGGAGCAGCGCTGGAGCTCACCTCTAAAGGTGAGTGTTGCCTGAAAGCTGTGCAAGCTGCAGAGCTGCTGGCTCTGCTCTGGGTGTGTGCAGCCTGTTAGTAACTCTGGCCCAGGATGGAAGATGAGGAGCTGCAGACAGTTGGATCTGATGGATTTGCTAACAACAGAGATAACAGAGGAAATGTTGCTTTGAGAAGAAATCCTTGCATTATTGGGCTTTGATTCTAGTAGCATTTATACTTGGAGTGAAAGTAATCAAGGAGGAATCAACACAGCTGAGTTTCAGCTCCCTCGAGTGACTGGGAATGGAGATTAGCAAGGGAGGCAGATCAAGATGGAGAGTGTATACTGGATTGCTAAAATCACTCATCCATCCTGTAAAAGCTTTTTGTTCAGTGCTATGTCTATAGCCAGAGCTATTTAGGCAGAGCCTCAGGAGAAGGAAAGCTTCAACACTTTAAAGAGGAAAAAAAAGGCGGTTTTGTCAAAGACAAACTTTCCTCCATCCTTCTTCCTGTAAATGCCATGATGATCTAGTTGAAGATGTCCCGGCTCATTGTAGAGGGGTTGGACTTAGCTGAGCTTTGAAGGTCCCTTCCAACCCAAGTGAGTGTGTGATTCTGTGATTCTTAAAGCTGTGTCTGTTTTGTCTGTGAGTTTGCTTGGTCAGGAAATGGTGTTTTTACTGCACTTCTGCCAACACTACTATACTTCCAAAGCTTTGTAGTGCAGATGTGGCTGAAGAGTGTCTTGGTGATCCCTAAGTAGCAACCCCCAAAGTGAAGATGTGGGCAGGAGGTGAGAGTTCAGATCGTGTTCCTACATGCGTTGCTGATCTGTGTGTAAGTGCTCTGACTCATGTCTGCTGGCCAAACAGCTGCAGTAATTTAGGAGATGCCTGTCCCCCACTGTTTATTAGTGCTGCAGGAGGAATCTGATCTATGTGTCCTTGTATCTGTAGCTCAGAACCCAGCAGTTTGGCAGATACTTCACAGGAACATGCCAAAATAGAGAGCCAAAGCATTGGGCATGCAGAGCTCCAGCCAGCTGTGGAGCAAGGTGGGACAAACAGCTGGCGAGGGCCGTGTCTTCAGCTGCCACAGCTGCGTTTGCCTGCTGGAAGGGTCTGACTCTGGAGGATGCTCAATACACTTAAAGCAAAAACAATGAATGGGTTTATGCAAGATAATAAAGCTTCCTCAGCAGGCCAGAAGGATGTTCAAACACCCTCTGTCACAGAGCACTGGGCAGATGTTGTTAATGCCGAATTCACTGCTTAACCCTGGTGCCTAAACTTGATATTAAAATGCTGGGAAGTAGTCAGTACCTGAGAAGTCAAAATGAAACAGGCCAGGTTCTGTTTTGGGAAGTCATGAAGTCACATATTGAATCCCCGGTGGTGGTGTGTTCACAGGGATACACAGGGCTGCCCTAGGGCTGGAAACACGAAAGCAAAGGAGCTTCTTTCTACATTTGAGGGAGAGCTCAAGAGGTCCTGAACTGGCAGCATTTGCATTAACTATGCTGTACCTCCTAGTGAGAAGGATTTACTATTGTGTTACTATTACAATCATCTTCATTATTTAGATCCCTACATTTTTAAAGTTTTTTTGTTGTTGGTGGGTTGTTTTTTTTTTGACATTAGAGTGGTTTTCAGTAGTGGCCACAATTTGAAGCTGCATTTGTGAAGCTGTTTTTCTATTGAGAGCTTTTTTTTACACTTTGGTTCTGGTTGAAATTCTGCACTGCATATTTCCAGATATTCCTTAGTTTGTTTCTTTTTATTTTCCTTTAAGGTGCTGTTCTGGAGGTGGGATGATCCTTTGGGATTGTTACTAGTGATGTGGAGATCCTTTGGTAGACAAAGTACCTCCTGCATCTGTTTGGAACAGCATTTAGAAAGTAGCAGTGTACATCTATACAGTCTGTAAGCTGTCTCTGGGCTTACCCAGTGCATGCTGACTGTTGAGCAGGGCTTGCTCCTTCAGCCTTTCTTTCACACAAGCACACTAAAAACAAGAAGCAGAAAAATGCACACAATAACAATGCTGGAAATCAATCTCTAAAGTTAACACATCTCAGAAGATGAAGCTTCTGTTTTGCTGTTGCCTGTACACAGAATAATCTCTGTTCTTGTGTTCATTATTCCACAGGACTCTTCCAGTGCAGCACAGCAGGGTCAGGATATGTCCTGCAGTGGTTCAGTTAAGCAAACTTCTTTGTGTCTGGTGTCTGCAGTGGTCAGGGTGTCACTGGTTGCAGTCAGATATCTCTGTGTAGCTTTAAGTGAGACAGCATGTGCTGGCCATGTGGCAGGATTGGTGCTGGGTACATGACAAAGGTGTGTGTGATCACATCTTCTCTTCATCCGTGCCCAGTGGCACTTGTGGCACAAACCCCCATGCCAGGCACTGCAGCAGCTCCTCCTCTGACCAGGGATCCTCCTGCCCAGCCCGGGGATGTGGCAGGGTCTTGGTGCTGCCGATACCGTGTGATGTGGGGTGTGGAGACTGCTGAGGGAATCACAGAACCCCAGCCTGGTTTGTGCTGGAAAGTACCTTAAAGCTCCTCCAGCTCCAACATCTGCCACAGGCAGGGACCCCTTCCACTGGAGCAGCTTGCTCCAAGCCCCTGTGTCCAACCTGGCCTTGAACACTGCCAGGGATGGGGCAGCCACAGCTTCTTTGGGCACCCTGTGCCAGCGCCTCAGCACCCTCACAGGGAAGAATCCTGCATCAAAAGCGTGGGGCTGGAAGGGTTCAGATGGTTCCCTTGAACAGACAATACACTCAGGTATCCCTGGCCAAGGACAAGAAGACTCTGCTTTGGATTATCCTCCAAACTAGTGTTGGAATTGTGGTCACCTCCCGTTTTTGGAAAGAAGGGAGAGGGCACATGCTGCCTGTGAGGTGCTGAGGCATGTTCGGATGGGGAAAGGTTGGTAAATAACGAGGTTTTAGGTAACAGCAGAGAAGAGCAGGCTGGCTTCCCTCAGGCGGTGCGCTCTGCAAACCCACAGGCAAAGGGGCACTGTGGGCAGTATAATTTTGCAGACATACCACATGCGAGCAGGAATGTGCAGCGGTCAAATGTTCTGCAGGGGAACGGGAGCCCCGGCACCGCTCCGGGCTCAGGCTGGGCCTGCAGGGCTGAGCCGGGCCTGCCGCGGTTGTCAGCAGGGGGTGCCAGAGACCGGGAGCGGAGCGCGCAGCGACTGTGGAGCCAGCGCCGCCCGTGGGGCCGGGGGCAGGGAGAGGGACGTGGAGCTGTTGGAGTGGGGCCAGAGGAGGCCATGGAGATGCTGCGAGGGCTGGAGCAGCTCTGCTCTGGAGCCAGGATGAGAGAGCTGGGCTGGGGCAGCCTGGACAAGAGAAGGCTCCTGAAGGGGAGACCTGAGAGCAGCTCCAGTGCCTAAAGGGGCTGCAGGAAAGCTGGAGATGGGCTTGGGACAAGGGCGTGTAGGGACAGGCCAAGGGGAATGGCTTGAACCTGCCCGAGGGGAGACTGAGCTGAGCTCTTAGGCAGAAGCTGTTCCCTGTGAGGGTGCTGAGGCACTGGCACAGGGTGCCCAGAGAAGCTGTGGCTGCCCCATCCCTGGCAGTGCTCAAGGCCAGGTTGGACACAGGGGCTTGGAGCAAGCTGCTCCAGTGGAAGGGGTCCCTGCTTGTGGCAGGGGTTGGAGCTGGATGAGCTTTAAGGTCCCTTCCAACACAAACCATTCTGTTAACCCTCACAGCATTGCCCTGCGTTTCACCAGGGACTTTGGTTGTACGGATTATTTCCAGGTTGAGTTTTCAAAAGAAACTGAAGGTGATTGATGTGTAAGAAGAGCAAAATGAGCAAGGAGAGCTTGGTTTGCAGGGTGCTACACCTCATGCTGCTGGACTTCGCACATGCTTGAAGAAAGTGGGGGAATCAGCAATCAGCAGCCAAGGTCCCACGCTTGGATATGCGGCAGGGGTTCGTATCTGTGCATGCTGTCAGCCTGCATGAGCCTCTGGGTGTGGGAGTAGAGATTTGCAGGTGATGAGGGATGTGGTTCTGGGAGCCTTCACATGATGCTCAGAGCCAGCAGTGTGATGACAGAGGCAGCGGCAGCCAGGATTTATTTTCTCTTGGTGCAATGAGCCTCTTCTTAGATGCTCTGTTGCAATAGCTTCCAGGAACCCTGATAGCTGAGTACCTCCCCAGCAGCTCTGGAGGTTGGAGAGGTACTTATGAATTATGTAAAGTATTTATTTTGTCCTAGTTATCCATGACTTCAGACCTACAAGAAAAAAAGGCAAATGTATTTAGATGGCCCGATAGGCAAGTGCCCTGTGTTGTGCGTCTGCACTGTTTTCCTCTGACTCCTGCATGCCTCGAGAGTTGCAGTGTCCCTCCAGCGGGGCAGAAATCACTGAGGCATCACATTTAAAGGTCTTCCTGGGCTTTCCGAAACTGAAGTTCCACCTGTGAATGATGTTTTCTTTTTCCCTCCTTTGGAAAGGAGGATCCATCTCAGCTAAGGAAGATCTGTTAGAGTTTCCATGCTCATCCAGTGGAATACCCTCCTCGCTGTACTGCTGTGAATGGAATGGAGTAGTGTGTTACTGCATTAAGTTCAGTCGGATGCTGCTGGTAAACTGTTTACCCTGGCTGGAAGTGAAGCGCTGACCCAGCCTTTGAAGCTGCTGCATTTAGAATGGAGGGTCAGCCCTACTGTCAGCAGTAAAATACACAGAAATTAGCTGCTGGCCTGTGATTTGCACAGTCAGCTCTGTGTTGTGAGAGGCTGGATGTGAACTTCTTGGTTTCAAATATTGCTGCACATGGTTGGTACCTGCCCACAGCAATTGTTTTACTCTTGGTATCCTGTTAATGACAGTGTTGTGCGGGACATTCTGCATGTGTGCAGGAAGACACGTTCTCTGGTGTACAGGGCTTTCTTTGTGGGCACAGGTTTTATTTATGCCCTGGTGCCACAACAATTTGCTTATTGATGTTAGAACTTGGACAGGAACTTGCAATAAAAACACATTCTTGTCAAGCTGACAGGTTTCACCGTGCTGAGGGGAAGAGCCTTGAGAGTCCAGCAGACTTTGATAGGCATCTGTTGATATTCTGTCAGCTGCTTTGACTTTGGTGTCAGAACTAGTTAGGTGGAGAGAATGGAGCATGCTAGAGCTGTGTAGCTCTACTGGTTTCTGCTGTCTGTGTTCTGGTTTAAGCCTTCACCAGCTGCAATGAACCTTGTTATGATAATAATGGAATCCCAGCCTGGTTTGTGTTGGAAGGGACCTTAAAACTCATCCAGTTCCAACTCACTGCCACAAATAGGGACCCCTTCCACTGGAGCAGCTGCTCCAAGCCCCTGTGTCCAACCTGGCCTTGAACACTACCAGGGATGGGGCAGCCACAGCTTCTCTGGGCACCCTGTGCCAGTGCCTCAGCACCCTCCCAGGGAAGAGCTTCTGCCTGAGCTCAGCTCAATCTCCCCTCTTCTACTTTAAATAATTTAATAGTATGAAATTATTAAATTACTCCTTTAAATGATAAAACCAATAATAATTAAATTAAAATTCCATTAAACTGAAGCAGAGAAAGTGGGATCTCCTTCTTAGAATGAGCACAACTAACATGTATCAATGCAGAAGGTGGGTTTTATCTGCAGGCTCTTGTCCTGGCCTGTTCCTGGTAGCACACTCAAGCGTTGGCAGGTTCTGGGCTGCTCTGTGCTGTCAGGAGCTCCTCAGCCACCCAGCCCTGCTGTGTGGTGGTGCTGGGCATGTCAGGGGTGACCTGGGGCTCTTTGCAGAGGCACACTGTTGCTGGCCCTGCTGTTGGCTCTGCTTTTTTCCTGTATCTTTATCACAGAAAAGTGAGGTTTCTATTTCTGGGTAGTTAAAGATTTATGCGATAAAGGAAAGACTGGGAAAATAGGTGGAACTGCCATTTGCATTTCAGCCTGTGGTACGAAGAGGCCTCTTCATCCCTTTTCCCCACTTTGAAATAACACAGGCTACTGAGATTGCTTGTAAATAGTCCTCATATGTAGGTGACTTGTGACCTGCTGAAGTCTGAGATGCCGTCATTCCAGCGTGGAGCAGAGATTTTGGGTGGTGTAACTTAGCTGGTGTGTTATGAAGAATGGAATGTTGGGTTTGTGGCTCATGGGAGCCTAAAAGCCAAAACTGTCCCCAGGGCTGCTGAGCTGGGTTTAAGTGTGTAATGAAAGTCAATGAAAAGGCACCCCTGGTTTTCAGATCATGTTTTGCTAGCACTTCTAGGACTAAAGCTCCTTCACCCCTACTCCTGATCATTTTTTTCACTGCAGAGGGATCCATTAATGCTGGATATCTCTTGCTGCATGTGCCTGTGTCTTCTGTAACAGTAAAGCAAGAAAATGCAGGTTGGAAAAAAGATGAGATAGCTCAAAGACCGCGGTATGGAAAAGCCTAACACAGAAACATTGCTTCCTGCAAGTTGTCATCTTGTTTCTAAAGCAACTTCAAAGTTGCTTTCACTTCACACTTTCAGCCAGCAGAAAAGAAACCTGCTCTTTTGTTTTGGTGATGTTATCTGAGGAGAGAGGAGAGGTTTTTAACACAGTCTCTTCACCCAGACACCAGCTTTAAGGAAAGCACCAGCTATGGCAGGGCTTGAGGAAACAGCACAGGAGTTTACCCCACGCAGGGTTAACAAACTATCAGCAGAGAGTTTTACTGCTCCTCTCAGCATGATTCCAAAGCTGAGGCTTCAGGTGCCTCTTGTTCACTTTAGCCCCATCACTTGATGGCCCTGCTTGAGCTGAAATTGCTCAAAATGAAACTGATGGCCTCCATTTCCCTGTCTGTGGCTGTGGGCTCAGCTGTTACTGAGGAAGCAGGACTGTGAACTGTCTCATGTGAAGAAGCCTCCCCTGAAGTACCTGAATGGTACTTCACCTTTGGGCAGGCCTGAACTGCAGGCATGGGAGGTGTCAGACACTTGCCAGTCACTCATCCTTTTTGCTTCAGACCATGAGCATTCAGGATGACCGCATGTAATCACAGACTCACAGACTGGTTTGTGTTGGAAGGGACCTTAAAGCTCCTCCAGCTCCAACCCCTGCCACGGGCAGGGACCCCTTCCACTGGAGCAGCTGCTCCAAGCCCCTGTGTCCAACCTGGCTTTGAACACTGCCAGGGATGGGGCAGCCACAGCTTCTCTGGGCACCCTGTGCCAGTGCCTCAGCACCCTCACAGGGAAGAGCTTCTGCCTAAGAGCTCATCTCAGTCTCCCCTCGTGCAGGTTCAAGCCATTCCCCTTGGCCTGTCCCTACAGCAGAACACTCATGTATGGCCCTAGGCCCCGTATCAAGAGCTCAATAGTGCCTACACCTACCCTGGAATAAAATAGAAGTCGTTGGAAGAGCAGTTGTGCAGCTTCTTGCAGAAGCCTTTTTCTTTAGCTGTTCTGTGCTGGGTTTCTATATGGGGAATGCTTTGAACAGCAGAAGGCAGCTCTAACAGCAATTACCTTCTCATGTGCCATTATCCACCTCTGTGAGCTGATCACAACATCCTGCAGGACTGGGAAATGGGGAGTTATATTCTCCCTCTGGACACACTTGATTTAGACCTCAGTGGGGCTGACCTGACAGGAACAAAACACAAGCTTGATCCTGACTACAAAAATAGCAGGCAAGGAATACGAGAATGGCTTTTTTTAGTGAAGAACAATTGGATTACATGTACTATTAATTCCTGAATTAGTCTTGTCTGATGTAAAAAAGCAAGGCTCCAGGGGCCTTTGGTAATGTCAAGGTTGAAAGAACCCTTGAGGAGAAACTGTGACTTCTTTTTGCTGTTTGAAAGAATGGAAGTAGTGCCTTGAAGTGTCTTCTGGCAAGAAACTTTACTGAGTTATTAGATGTATCTGATGCCAGTGATGTGGAAAACTACAAACTGGTGCAGAACAAAACTGAGGTGGGTGTTCTGCAGCCAGCAGTGATTCTGGTGGGTGGGGTGGAGAATGAGGAGCAGACTGGGGGTGGCAGGATGGTTTCTCTGGAAAACTCAGGCATTACTCCTGGGTAGTAAAGTTTGGTTCTCTTTAAGTGTGTACATACCAAATGTCAGGATGTGAAGGTGCAGTCTGCAGGCATTAAGAAGATCTTCCCTGTGAGGGTGCTGAGGCGCTGGCACAGGGTGCCCAGAGAAGCTGTGGCTGCCCCATCCCTGGCAGTGTTCAAAGGCCAGGTTGGACACAGGGGCTTGGAGCAAGCTGCTCCAGTGGAAGGGGTCCCTGCCCGTGGGAGGGGTTGGAGCTGGAGGAGCTTTAAGGTCCCTTCCAACACAAACCAGGCTGGAATTCTGGGATTCTGTGAAACATATTACAAAAGAAGCACAGCAGTTGAGGTTGGAAGGGACTTTTGGAGATCACCCGCTTCAACCCCCTGCTCAGAGCAGATTGCTCAGGACTGTGCCCAGTCAGGATGGAGGCTGTACAGCCTCTCTTAGTGTTTGTACAAGTGTTTGAGCACTTGTACAAAACCCCAACAAAACAAAACCCCCAAAATAAACAAGAAAGCATTTTTTTCCCCTTGATGTTTAAACCTGATTTTCTCCATTTCATGCCCATTGCCTCTTGTCCTGTCCCGGGGTACCACTGAGGAGTGTTTGGCTCTTTCAGACTCTGGTATCTGTGTAAATACATTGAGATAAATGCAAAATCTGTAGGCAATTAAATAATACGGAGATAATGAGGAGATAATAGATTCAAAATACCAGCTTCAAAGCAGTGACATTTGTTCTTCTTTGATGCTGATGTTTTGCCTGACATTTCCTGATGTGTTTCTCAATATATTGTGGGACAGCAAAGCCAGTATGTTCAGCTGTGGGATAAAGCAGTGACAATGAGCGGGATTCAGCTGGTTGGACATAGATGCCTTCATCTAACGTGGCCACTGAGAATCCCAGGACAGCCACCAGAGAGAAGCAGGTTACTTCACAGATATCTTCTTCAGGTTGTCCATCTTCAGCTGAGCTCCCTAGAGATGCCTCTGTGTCTCCACTGATCAGAAAGGGAGCCCAGGTGGTCAGATGAGATGCAGGCATCTGCATCTGATAGATGGATCCTGCACAGAGTGCCCTTGTAGGGGCTTTGTGTCCCCAGAGCAGCACTGATACTCCCTGTGTTTGCTGTGGGAGGTGTTTCTGGCATGATTTGCATTCAATCCTGGAGTTTAATGTACAAACAGAGGAGATGGCCATGGAGAACAGAAGCTTACGGGTATTCATGTGGGTGCATTGTGAGATGGCTGCTCTGACAAGGCTCCTTTGGAGAAAATTCTGCTTTCTGTGAGGTTGGTGTGTCTGGCAGAGCCTGTGGGCCCTGCCTGTGTCTGTGGGATGGAGCTGGCCCTCAGCTGTCCCATGGCCTCCCGATGCACCAGAGGCTGAGCACATCTCCCTTGAGTCTGTGCTGGAAGCAGCTTGAACTACCTGATGTACCTTGTTAAAAACTTCTCTAGATAACACAAGTGTGAGCCCTGGGCATTGTGATGGAGAGTTTGGTTCCTTGCCTCTTCCAGAGTCAGTCCTGCTGGGGTTCCTATACAGTGGCATTTAAAGGAGTCTCGTCAGAGTTCTGGGAATGTGCCCAAGCCATGTTTGTGGCTGTTACTGTGGTGGGATCTCATGGGACACAACCTGGAAAGCCACTGCTTGCGAGGGGGGAAATTCTTGTCATTTGCTCAACTGCTGAGCAGGGCCAACATCTGCAGAGTCCTGGACCTTGAACGTGCCCTTTCCTTTGCCTTTCCATTTTTTTTTTTTGTTACTGGCTAAAGACCTCAAAGCAAGAGAAGTGCCTTTGCTGGTACAGCATGGTGTGGTCAGTTCTGACCCACTAGATCACATCCTACAGCTGCTTGCATTTAGCAGCTTGGTGAGATGCTAACAAACATGACCTTCTTGGTGCCTGGTAAGAATATAACCCTTTTAAACCCCCCCTGAGTGACATACACCCAATGTTGAATGTGGGATTCACGTTCTCAAAGTTACCTATAATGTGTTGAAGAGCAGGAGGCTACTATTCTGTCCTGGTTCTGTGTCATGTCCTGCTCAATGGACACGATGCCGAGAACAGAACCCAGTATACTGATGAATGCCTCCAGCCTGTTGTACAGTAACTTAAATCACTTGTTGTTATTGCTGCTCCATTTGTATTTTTCTAAGCATTTGTGTTCCACCAGTGCACTCAGTGAGTGCTCTCGAGGGGGAATTTCCTTCCTGATAAACAATTCTGCAATGTGATTCAGCAGGAAGGATGTGGTGGTTGAGGCACTGAACTGGGATTTGGGAGACATGGGTTCTGTTCCCAACTCTACCACAGTCAAGATGTGATGAGTGGAAGGACAAGCAAACAAAGAGGAGGAGCTGTTTAGCTATGGCAAAAACATACTTCCCCATGGACTGTTTGTCCACTTTGGAGGTTAGATGGGGCTGGGGTTTTGTTTGGTTTATCAAGTAAACAGGGTTAGATACTCCTGTTTGTGCAGTTGAAATCAGAAAGCTAATCTCAACCTCCTCCAGGAATGCAGATGTTGCTTTAACTACACGTTGGTTTAACTTACATGAGATTGCAGATGCCACTTTTCAGTATTTCTTCACTGACTTAATTCACCAATTCACCACTCAGTTTTCTGATCTTCAGGTCAATTCAAGTACTCTGACTTCTACACTAAGCTGCATACGCAGTTTCTCCACTCTTGCTTAGATTCAGTGGCAACAGACCATGCACAAGATATTAGCTTTGTCACACAGGGTGAAGTTCCTACAGTTTGAGAGTAACACTGCATTGGTTTTTCTTTTCAGAAGCAAGAGCCCGAGCTCTCACCTCTGAGCTGTAGACGTCCTGATTTGGTGTTGCCTTTGGGAGGATGAATCAGGACGGTGACTCAAGTGATGAGACCACTGGTGAGTTTTCTGCTTGTCCAAGTGTTTGCTTATCTTCTTCTGTTGGTTCAGCATGATTTGCTTTCCATTCATTTTACTTGATGCTACTGGAGGAGAATGCTGAGTCAGAAGTAGAGCAAAACATGGGAATTCGATGCCAAATGGCATGCCATGAAGTTTACTGGATCTCTGAGGTTTCCTGGTACACATCAGCATTCTTAAAATTGTATTCCAGCTTGAAACATATTTACAACAGTTGTTTTTATAACTTCTCACCAGTTCAGAAGAGCACAAAGAATCCCAGAATCCCAGACTGGTTTGGGTTGAAGGGACCTTAAAGCTCATCCAGCTTCAACCCCCTACCACAGGCAGGGATACCTTACACTAGAGCAGCTTGCTCCAAGCCTCATCCAACCTGGCCTTGAACACTGCCAGGGATGGGGCAGCCACAGCTTCTCTGGGCACCCTGTGCCAGCGCCTCAGCACCCTCACAGGGAAGAACTTCTTCCATGATTTTATTACTGTGTGTTACACAGCTCATTCACCTTTTATCCATAGTTTAGTTTTCTCATTATTTGCTTTTGTAGCTGCTTTATTCTATGAAATGAGACCTGTGGGAGGTGCGCACACACTATTTCCATGTATTCCCTATGAAGTCTCAGTGTCAGGGTCCTTGATAGAGAGGTTGAATGGGCAGGAATTTGTTACTTATTCTGGCTCAGTCCTACCATAAATGTCCTCTCCTCTTCCATCCCCATCTTTGGTTACTGGAATCCATCATCATTCAGCGCTTCTGGCAATGTCTGCAGGGGAGCAGGGCCTGGGGGACGCAGCCTCCTGGGCTCCTGCTCAGTTTGCACTTTTTTGGATGTGTAAAGGGGCATTCTTCGTTCTGACGTGAGGGCTATTTTTTACAGTTTCCATTGTTCCCACTCTTTGTTCATGGGTGAGGTCTTTTTGTCTGATGCCTTTTTCAGAAGCAGAGGCTGCTGTGAGCTGCCTGCTCACAGGTTTGGGGATTCTTCTTTTGTTGTCAAGAGGCTTGAGAATTTCTTCCTTTTTCAGATTTGCTTGGGCAAACTCATACAGACAGTATCTGCCCGTGGGGATTGCTGGGAATATTCCCTTTCTGGGATTGCTAGGATATTCTCTTGCTGGGATACCAAGGGAAATGGTTGTCATAGCTGCCACCCTTGTGCCATGCTTTGCTGTCACAGTCCCTGTGGCTGTAGGCAGAGCAAGTTGATGAGCTTATGGATCTGGACACCAGCCTACACTGCAGAACTTGCCATTGTCCCTGGGTTTAAATCTGGGAGTTCAGGAATGTAAAACTGTAGGAAGTTTCCTGTGGTAGCATGGATATCTATTCTGGAATAATCTGTGTTGTATTGCTGTGAGGAGGTGATGAATACACTCAGGATATCATGCAGATTCATGAACAAAAGGGCCAAGAGGCATTCGATGAAAGTGTCTCTAGCACAGACCATCCTGGGTGCTCGTGAGGAATGTGTGAATCACATGGTCAGAATGTTCACAGATTGCTCGTTGCAGTCTTATCTTTTGGAAGGGTAATAAATGTTATGTTTTGGGTTTAGATCCACTCTCTAACAGGCACAGGCATGAAGCTGTCCAGAGGGACATGTTTCCAGTGTCCTATTCGCATAGATTTTGCACCTTCTATTGAATGCTTAATACTGGTTCCTCTTGGAGTCAAGATACTGGGTTAGGCAGGTGAGATCCACTGATACATATATAGGCTGATGATAGGGATCTTCACATTCAGACCCCCGTTCGTCCAGCTTCTAGCATCAGCCTTCTGTAGCCACCTATTAAGTTTTACAGTGTAAGTTCATGTCATTATCTAAGCCTTGCTGCCACTGTGGCTATACTTAGAGAGGAAGGATGTTATAATCTGTGAAAGATTAAAATATTTTGACTGTAACCCAGCTGGAAGGGCAACGCTTTTCTCAGGGCAAGGCACAGCCAAGGCTTTTCCCATTTCTGTCCTCCCCTTGTATACAGGAAGGAAGTGCTGGCAAATGCCCCCTCAGCTTCCTGTCGACTTTGGAGTTTCCAGACACTTCTCCACCATCCATCATCCAGCCCAGCCAAACAATCCCAGCAGCACCAGGGGAAAAACACACATCTGCCATAAACACTGTGAGCAAAGCACCAGGGTCTGGGCAGCAGTTTGAGCTGGGAGCTGTGAGGGACAGCAAGCTGGGGATTCCCTCCCTTCCCTGTAGAATCAAGTGTCTCAATAATGAAAATTCCCCTTTTACAAAGGAATACAAAAGTGAAAAAGAAGGAAGAGGCTTGATGTTTCATAAAGCAGCTGTGACACTGACAGGTTGTGGAGGCTGAAACTGAGGAACTGGTAGGGAATGTTTTCTGTTTCAGAGCACTCCGGGGTGATGTGT
Organism: Melopsittacus undulatus; assembly: GCF_012275295.1. Lineage (NCBI taxonomy): Eukaryota > Metazoa > Chordata > Aves > Psittaciformes > Psittaculidae > Melopsittacus > Melopsittacus undulatus. The sequence continues at coordinate 10,782,182 of NC_047537.1, forward strand.
CTGGCCATAGGGGAAGGAAGGAACTGTTGTCTGCTGTGATGAAGACAGGTTTCTGTCAGGTCTTCAGGGCAGGGTGGCGGTGAAGCAAACACTATCTGTGCTGCCTTAAAGGAGGAAATAAATAAGGTGGAGGCGTCACCTATACATGAATCACCTTTGCTGAATATGAATGATTCTATGTCTCTCTCCAAGAAAAGGCTCAGAACTGAACCGTACCCTTTTTCTCGCATCATGTTTAAATGCTGCAATACAGTATTTAGGTAATGTTTTCAGACCTGCTGGCTCTGTGACCTCTTTTTGACCATTCCTCAAAACAGCTATTTGGTTTTATCTTTTTCAGTATGGTTTTAGTATTCTTGCCAACTTTGAGCTGTGCATTTCACATGGTTCTGAAAGCAAAAGCCTGCAAAGATTGGCTGTTTAAATGATAAGTAATTATAGAATCATAGAATCCCAGAATCCCAGACTGGTTTGGGTTGGAAGGGACCTTAAAGATTATCCAGTTCCACCCCCTGCCCTGGGCAGGGACGCCTTCCACTAGAGCAGGTTACTCCAAGCACTGTCCAACCTATTACTGAAATACCTCTCAAAATCACTGTGTAATCCCATCGGACAACTGGATATGACAGTGTATCAAGAGTCTAATGTGACAGAGAAGCAACTTTTCAATATCTGGGGCTTAACAGTCCTAGTGCATCCAGCCTGAATGCTTTATGTGTAAGGCTGAGCACAGAGGTTAGTCTTGCTGGGTGTGAGCATCCACACAGACAGAGCTCTCTCTGCATTACCATGTTCTCAGCATTCTCCAGCAGGTGTTTTGGAAGCCATCCTATTGTTCTTTGGCCTGAACTACTCCAAAGCTGCCTCCTAGTAGGTTGTGTTCAACAGTAAGAGGGCTAGTTTGTACTTGGGCATGGAAGGAGGGGAATGGAAAGACTATTGACCACCAAGGCAATTGTTCTTGTCCTGGGCTCAAAGTAATGCTACTCTTGTTCAACTGTATTTGTTTTGAGCTCACATCTCAGCTAAGCACAGCAGCTCGTACATCCGTGTGGAGTTTGAACACCTCCAAGATGGATACGTTTGGGTCATTTGAGGCTTCGGGGTGAAATCCAAGTGAGAGTCCAGCTTAATGGTAAATGGAAAATGTACACTGACATTTCAAGTTGCTAAATTGAGTCAGACAGGAATGGTGTGGGGTTGCATATTCCTAAATTCACTGACACTGCAGGATTCCATCAGCATTTCTTCTGACTTCTCTCTGCAGAAGGCTGCTGTCAGTAATTCCTGCAGCGTGCCCAGTGGACTCGGAGTCAAACCGGTATTTACTTAAGGCTACGTTTTGGCAAAGTCAGGATGAAACTGGAATAGGAGCATAAGCTCTAGGATTAAAGAACAAAATGTTGTTTTAATGATAAGGTTTTTAGGGAAGAGCTGTGGAAGTAATTGATAAAGACTTTCCAGATTCAAATTGTGTACTACTGAGATGTGTCCACTCTGGCCCCATGTGCATACTGCCCGATGTGGTGGTTGTGTTTGTAGCACATCCTTCGGTGCAGTGTATACTTTATATACTTACTCTTTTATCATGTAAAAACCAGTGTGTAACTCTTAACAACCTTGGGAAGCAAAAGAATCCCCAGCTCTGTGCTGGCTACCTGCAGGAGCACCTCGCCTGCCCAGCCAGATGTGCCTGTCTGGGGTTAGTTCATTCCTCCCCCTCTGGTTCACATTTTTATCATCCTTTGTCTGGGCTTGTAACAGGCATTGGGTGGGGAGTAAGCTCCTTAAATGCCTTTACAATACTCTGTGGGACAGAAGTGAGTCCTCATTTGAAGTCTTTATGGAATGCAGTATTACAGAGTCTTCGTTTAAAATCTGAAGCATTTCTGAAATGCTAACAGTTATATTTGAATCTACCAGAAATGCACATGAATAGCACCAACTGAAAGAGAAAAGAAGGTAAAAGTTCCTGGGGATGGGAAGGATCATGAGGAGCAGTAATAGCTGCTTGTTCATAAAAACAGTGACAAACCTAAAACTAACCCATCAGGGTGATGGCTTAGAGGTGGGAAAAGCCAGGTTTTCCACTGATCAGGGCTGAATGTAGATGCTGCCCATTGAAGTTGTCAACTTTAAAAGAAGAAAAGCAAAACTCAGCAACCTACTTTCAGGCTGTGCTGTACAGCCGGGGTTCCCAGGCAGCTTGTGGCTTGTGGCAGTCTCAGTTCTCTGTTTTGTGAAGGTATGAATCTTCTGCACTGTGAAGCTGCTTCACTGCACATGGGAAGGTGCTCTCATTGAGAGCCTGCAGCATCACTTCATTGCCCTCTAGGAGATTAATTTATTGTGTCCTTGCTTGTTCTGGCCATCCTGTTTGGAGGGAGAAGACATCACTCAGGCAGCGAGTGCAATTCTGCTTATTTCCTACATGCACTGGAGCACCTCCTGTATGAAGACAGGCTGAGAAAGTTGGGGCTGTTCAGCCTGGAAAAGAGAAGGCTGCGTGGAGACCTCAAAGCAGCCTTCCAGTATCTGAAGGGGGCCTACAGGGATGCTGGGGAGGGACTATTCATTAGGGACTGTAGTGATAGGACAAGGGGTAACGGGTTGAAACTTAAACAGGGGAGGTTTAGACTGGATATAAGGAAGAAATTCTTTACTGTGAGGGTGGTGAGGCACTGGAATGGATTGCCCAGGGAAGCTGTGAATGCTCCATCCCTGGCAGTGTTCAAGACCAGGTTGGATGAAGCCTTGGGTGATATGGTTTAGTGTGAGGTGTCCCTGCCCATGGCAGAGGGGTTGGAACTTGATGATCTTGAGGTCCTTTCCAACCCTAACTATTCTATGATGCTATGATCATAGGATCATAAAACTCCAGACTGATTTGTATTGGAAGGAACCTTGAAGCTCATTCAGTTCTAACCCCCTGCCATGGGCAGGGACACCTTCACAGCCTGTGCCTGGGAGGACCAGTAGTTCTCAAAGAAGTGAAAGCAGGCAGGGACTTGTGAGCCCCTTCCAATGTATTTGTGGCTGTCATGGCCCGTGGCTCAAGGGAAGACAAGTCCTCAGGATTGCCAAAGCCTCTGAAAAGTCAAAGAAATAGGTTGTAACAGTCAAATGCTGTTTGCCCAGGGATAGGGCATGGAAACACGTGCCCTATCAGAAACACGGTGTGACTGAGAAGAGTTCTGTTTAGGTTGGACGTGTGGTCAAAGCACATAAACTGGTTGATAGCAGAGGAGTTTTCCATGGTTTGCCTATGGGTCTCTACATTCTTCTTTGCAAAAAGGATGGAGTATAAGAGCTGTTTCCTCCCACTCTGGTGCTTTCATAGAAATCTAGTGAAGACAAGGGGTCACGTTAAAGCCAAGAGCCCCAAACAACCTTCATCATGTCTAGCAAACTTGGAGTAAAAGCGTACTGTGAAACCAAACAGGTGCTAGTTTTGAGAAAGCCTGGAGGTGAAACTGTGTCCTACAGCCCAGGACCATGGTGCTGCCTCTTGGTGCAGCATCTTGAGATGAATCCCACCCTCTGTCATCACTTTACCCCAGAGCTGAACATATTGTTTTTGCTGTCCCACAGCATGTCAAGAAACACATCAAAAAGTGTCAGGCAAAGCAGTGGGTTCTCCTGTGCAATCTTCTTTCCCTGCCTCCACAGACCTTGCTCCCAAGGCACATGTGCTCTTCTCCAGCTAGACAAGAACCTGCAGGGTGCTGTGTGTTCTGCAGGAGCAGAATGGTTGCCTGCAGCACGTAGCCACAGATCTTCTCACCCAAGGTGTCTGCCCCTAAACAAAAGGGTTTGGGAGTAAATCCAGCCTCCATTTGTGTGTTGGGAGGGAGGAACGGCACTGCCACTGCAGGGATTAATTTGTGTTTCAGTAGGAACTGTGAGGCAATAGCAAGGTCCTGCTCAGGGTCTGGAGCAGGGATTGCTGTGTGTGATTGTGCCTTCTTTCAAATTAAACTATTTTGCAAGCACTTCCTTCCTGCATTTCTCAGAAGGAGGGAGGGGGGCGTGCAAAGAATGTTTAACTGCCTTTGACGGAGGAGGAAAGCTGAAGAAAACAAGAGATGCAATCCTAACTACTGACCTTTTACTTGAGCTTGGTTGTGTTTTTCAGCAGCAGAGCCTCCAGGGAGTAACAGCATCCTCCTTGCTATTGTGCTGCCTGCCCAAAAAGGGGGCTAAAGTTCAGCTTTTATGATGTTCTCACTCTGGGCTTGTGGGAAAAAGGCCACATTCCCTTTCTTAGGTCATACGAGTGCAAGAGATGACAGTCTTCCAGTCTAACCCCAGGGCATTAAGCCAGTTCAGAATGAGCCTGGGATAGACAGCTTGGTAAATCTGCAGCAGCTTTTGCTCCTTCTGGAGGTTCCCAGCAGGTGGGAGGGTAATTTACAGTGTTAAATTACAAGGCACTGATTTATTTCATGTTGGTGTGTTATTGCTCCATAAGAACACAGGGGTTGCCATTACTCGTAATGGAGTCTTGCACTTTATTGTCAAGTGCTCCTTTTCCACTTTGGTCAACAGTTACTGGACATGAGTGTTACCCACTAAGGCAACAGCAAGAGGCAAATAAGCATAAACCAAACCTCCAAACTCCTCCCCAACAAACCACAGGTTTTAGGGAACCCTCCAGTTTTGAGGACTGAGATTATTGCAGTGGATGTTCTCAAGTTGTGCTCTGTGCCCATCAGACTGCTTGTTCCCTGTACTGAGGGACTAAAAGCCATCAGTGCCTTTGCTTACTGGTTCAGCTCAGACTCCCATCTCTGGTGCCATGCTCAGCACCACAGCCACAGGCTGATTGTCACCAGTTCCCTTATTAGCATCCCATGTCTCTATCCATTGAGGTTTCCTTTAGCTGTAAGATATATTGTTTAAAAAATAAGTTCGGGTGATGCTGGCATCCATCTGTGCATTTTCATTCTGTCTGCAGTGCTTGCAACTCCTGCTCAGGTGCTGCAGCATCTTACCCCGGGCCATATTGTGCTGCAGCAACAGGGAGATCCTGCCATGTGGCTGATGCATGAGTTTTACCTTAAGTTGGAGCCTTGTCTTTGGTGTGATGGGGCATACAAAACTCAACAATGTATCTGCCTACCCTGCAGTTCATTGATGACATCTGTATCTCTATCCATTGTGTAATTAATAATGTGTATCTCAATGTTATAATGAGAGGTGTGTGCTGTACCAGAACAGAGCAGATGGAAGTGCTGACTGATCTATCAGCTTAATTGCAGATGCAAGGGGAAGTTCTGGCTCCCTGACCTTCTCCCTGTTGCCCTCATCACCAGTTCTGTGTACATGAGGCATCCTCTTTGCTCCAGTGCTGGTACCACTATCTTGGACTCTTCACTGAGCTTGTTCAATTCACTGGCCCAGCAATAACTGATCTGTGTTTTGGCCAGGTTAGATTCCTGCCAACAGCTTGGGTAGGACAGGCCTGTGAGAGGTCTGCTGGGGACCAGAGCCCGTGTGAGCTGAGGCAGGGCAGGGGCACTCTGCATTGCAGCAGGGGTGAGCTGTGGTGGGAAGGTGTTGGCTGTTGCCCCCTGGGTGATGTGTTCACCTTCATAGGTACCACACACCTCTGACATGGTGGAACATGCAGCTGCAGTGAAGTGAAGGCAGCCTGTCACTATGGTTACTTTTATAAAACCCCAGCTTGGTTTATGTTGGAAGGGACCTTAAAGCTCCTCCAGCTGCCACGGGCAGGGACCCCTTCCACTGGAGCAGCTTGCTCCAAGCCCCTGTGTCCAACCTGGCCTTGAACACTGCCAGGGATGGGGCAGCCACAGCTTCTCTGGGCACCCTGTGCCAGCGCCTCAGCATCCTCCCAGGGAACAGCTTCTGCCTAAGGGCTCATCTCGGTCTCCCCTTGGGCAGGTTCAAGCCATTCCCCTTGGCCTGTCCCTGCAGGCCCTTGTCCCAAGCCCCTCTCCAGGTTTCTTATAGGCAAGACTTTTTTTGCCTTTCCACACTGAGCTTTTGCAGTGGATGTTTTCAAATTGTGCTTTTCCAGTGCCTGACCTTCAGGTTTGGTAACTACAAGTATTTGGTTACCTGCTGTGTGAAGGCAGGTGCTTGGGTTGGGAAGGAGAGATATTATGTCCTTGGAGTTGGTGAGCTCTGGCATTTCTGCTTAGCACAGTGAGTGGCAGAGTACAAATGAATGCTGGAAAACAGGCATGAAGCTGAGGGAGCTTTGCCAGCAGGTTTCCTGCAGTCAGGAGTTGGTCCCATGATGGGCAGCTGGTGTCATTCAGGGAACCCAGGAGTGGATCTGGTCAAGGCAGGATCATGGTTCTTTCAGCCAGTTTGAAAATTGTTTAGTATTAATCTGTCTTTCTGTCTTGCAAGTATTGATTTTCACATACACAAGAAAATGCCTGTAGCAGCCTGACATGTGGTGGTCTAGGGAGAGGTGCTGAGTGTTCATTCACACTTGTGAGGTGGGCTGATGCCAACCTCATGAAGTTTAACCATGCCAAGTGCAAGGTCCTACACCTGGGTTGGAGCAATCCCAGGCACAGCTACAGGTTGGGCAGAGAAGAGATTCAGAGCAGCTCTGCAGAGAAGGACTTGGGGGTGTTGGTTGATGAGAAAATGAACATGAGCCAGCTTCAGTGTGCACTTACAGCCCAGAAAGCAACTGTATCCTGGGCTGCATCAAAAGGAGCGTGACCAGCAGGTCGAAGGAGGTGATCCTGCCCCTCTACTCTGCTCTCGTGAGACCTCACTTGGAGTATTGTGTGCAGTTCTGGTGTCCTCAGCATAAAAAGGACATGGAACTGTTGGAACAAGTCCAGAGGAGGCCACAAGGATGATCAGGGGACTGGAGCACCTCCCGTATGAAGATAGGCTGAGAAAGTTGGGGCTGTTCAGCCTGGAAAAGAGAAGGCTGCGTGGAGACCTCATAGCAGCCTTCCAGTATCTGAAGGGGGCCTACAGGGATGCTGGGGAAGGACTGTTCATTAGGGACTGTAGTGATAGGACAAGGGGAAACGGGTTGAAACTTAAACAGGGGAGGTTTAGACTGGATATAAGGAAGAAATTCTTTACTGTTGGGGTGGTGAGGTACTAGAATGGGTTGCCCAGGGAGGTAGTGAATGCTCCATCCCTGGCAGTGTTCAAGACCAGGTTGGATGAAGCCTTGGGTGCCATGGTTTAGTGTGAGGTGTCCCTGCCCATGGCAGGGGGGTTGGAACTTGATGATCTTAAGGTCCTTTCCAATCCTAACTATTCTATGATTCTATCTTAGTGCTGGATGCGGTTGTTTAGTCTGGAGAAGAGAAGGCTCAGGGGGGACCTGATGGCTCCCTACAAGTGCCTGACAGGAGGATGGAGCCAGGAGGGGCTGGGCTCTGCTCCCAAGGAACAAGGCATGGGACAAGAGGAAACGGCCTCAAGCTGCACCAGGGCAGGTTTAGATGGAGCTGAGGAACAATTCCTGCCCCAGAGGGTGCTCAGGCATTGGAACAGGCTGCCCAGGGCAGGGCTGCAGGCACCGTCCCTGCAAGTGTTCACACAGCGTGGAGACGAGGCCTCAGTGCCATGGGTTAGGGGTGGCCTTGGCAGTGCTGGGAATGGTTGGACTGGATGAGCTTAAAGGGCTTTTCCGACCTGGTTGGTTCTGTGATTCTGTTCTATGTTGGCTCTTGCCCAGCTGCCCTCTCTTCACCACCAGCTAAGGAGTGAGTGACATTGGCGGCTCTGGAAGAGCCACTGTCCCTCTTGACTTGCAGGGAGGGAGGGAGGGAGGCCTTTGACAGAACTGTAGGCTTTGGCTCTCCAGATCATTCATTTAACCTGCTTTAATTTTGCCTAAACAAAGGAGGTGTCTGTTTTCATTTCCTTCTGGATGCTCTTTGTCTGCAGCTACACAGGCACTGGGAGGGAGAAAGGTTTTTCCTAAATTGTTTGTTTTATCTTGGGGAAAAAGAAATCCAGATTTATGATCAGCTCTCCCTCCCCAGGGCTCTGCCTCAGGAAAATCTTCTGGAAAGCTGTTTTCAGCTTCTACTTCAAGAAGCCTGTGGCAAGCTCTCAGTACTTCAGCATAACAAAAGTTCACGCAGTTCAGAGCTTTCATGATTACAGAGAAACTTTGCTTGGGATTTTCAGAATGTCCTAGACACAATTAAAGGAATTTCTCAGAGAGGAGAGTGCAGGCTGGGGACTCTCCAGCAGATGTAGTCACTCAAGGAAAACTTTATTTGGCTTGGCTGGGTCCTGCTGTCATTCCATGCTCTTTCATCCCACCACCAGCCTTTGTCTCTCAGCCTGTTGTATGATCTCTCTGTCTGTCTTTGTCCGTCCTTCTTTCAACCTGCCCTGTGTTCCCTTGCAGGCCAAATGGGGCAGCGTTAACCTGACTACTGCCAAGACAAGCAGCAAGTTGGGATGAACGAGGGGGCCTTTGGCTGTCATGAGACTTCAGTCACTCACTTCCTAGAATTAAAGGCTGCGAGTGGATCTGTCAGCCAGCCAAGGCAGAGATAGTGATTGGGGTTTCACTTTGTTCCTTTGATACTGACTGGAATGTGTGCACCAAATGGGAAGACAAGATTTGCATCAAAGTTCTGCTGGAAGACTTTGGCTAAACCTCTTTTTTTCCCAGTGCCTGGGTGTGGAAGTAGTGCAGCATCTTCCTGTGATGCACAGCCTGAGGTGTAGCTCTTTGAGGAAATCAACCTCTGCTCAATGTAGAGAAGGGAAAATACAAACTTGGAGGGCTGCTCTCTGTGCTGTTGGCAGCTCTTTGTGATAGCACTTTGTCCAGCACTGCTGCTCTGGGGCATGGCTTGATAGCATTATTGACTTCCAACAAAGTGCTGCAGTGGTCACAGTAAGGGCTGTAAAAGGATTCCATTTGGGAGATCAATATATCCTTTGCTGCACGTAAGTCTGATAGAAAGATTTTGAAGGTCTTTATTTCAAATGCCTTTGGTGGAGGAAGGCAACCACTTGGAAGGCTTTTACAGAACTGCAGCTCACAGACTCCTGCAGAGTGTTGGATTGTTTAGGTAGCTTTGTGTCAAACTTGGTGACATGTTTGCATTGCCAGGGAAGCCAGAACAGACTTCCTGATGAGTCTGCTTTGGTACTCCAAAGGCAGCGCCTTCACTTCTGAACCTGCTCCAAACTAATGGCTCATGAAGTCTGTGGTAGCTCCTGGACAGGATATGCTCTAGATGGCACAAATAATTGCAGAAGGTAAGTACTGCATTCAGTCAATTCAGGATAGAACTGTTGTGACAGTGCATTGGCACTTGGATCTTTCAGTCCCTAGCAACTGCATGGTGCTCCACTTCCTTCTACTTCCCACTGCTCACTTGTTTAAACTGCTACTGAGTCCACATATTTAGTACCCTTCACTTCAATATCTTATGGTACTCATTTTCTATTGTAAGACTTTTTGCATCCCCTACTACATCATTATTATTCTAACCATGTGCTTACATAGGTCTGTGATGGCCGACGTACTCCAAACCAAAGTAGTGCTGATACCAGGTTCAGTGTCAGGCTGTGTGTCCAGCAGTGTACAGTGGACAGTTGTGAATGACTGGAGCGCTGTGGTGTGTGGTCTGGTTCTTCGTGGGATATGATGACATGCAAAAGGCCTTAATGAATATTCTATTTTAAATTACATGCACATTTTAAATAGGTGAAGTGATGAACAAATAAGTGCATGAAAGGTGGTTCAACTTCTGTGTTCCAGAGCTAACAGCTAATTCTTAGACGCCTCAAGGCAAAATATTTAGCAGTATTGATCCTCCTGTGAGGCTGGAGACTGAGGAGACTTTAAAGTCCTGGAGCAGTGTTGTTGTGCTTTTTGGACATGAGCTAGTTTTCACCTTTAAACTGCAGTGTGCTGCTGTGTTGATCAGTGGAGAGCTGTGATTGCAGCACCATCCTCTGCTCAGTGGTTTGGGCTTGTTGTCACTGGTGAAGTTGTGATGAGGTTCCCTCCCAGGCCCTGATGCTAAGCTGATTACTGAGGTGGAGTGAAAAGCCTAAGAAGTGCCTGTGAAATGGGGCTTATTGCCACAAATCGCTTTATAATCTAGCCTGGCTTCCTTGGACCATTGCAGCACCCGGATTCTCTGTAGCCCACCCCATCAGCCATCCCTGAGCTGACCAGGGGCTGAGGAGTCAGCAGGATATTGCACACTAAGCTGTTTCTCTCCATTTTGATTCAGCAGTGTAACTCAGTATCTCACACTAAAAAGACTTTCCATTGGTATTCATGGCTCATATAACAGCTCCTCAACAGTTTCCTTCGGGTTCGGAGGGAAAGAATCTTTCCATGCATAATTTAATCACATTCAGCACTGCAGCACTTGGGTTTCTTTTTCCACAGAAAATCTATAACATCTTGTTAGTTAAACCTTTGACTTTCAGAAATGCCCTGAGCTTGCTTATCTTGCTCATTCAGATAAACACCTCTCAGCATCCTGTTTTTCTTATGTCATACGAACAGGAAGAGAGCGATTGTTTGAGATGTGCGTCAGTCATCATTGTAAGCAGGCAGCCCCGTTACCCTCCCCATTGCCATAGAAACCATCAAATCTCTTCAGCCACGAGGGGGGAGCTGACAGGTAGCCTTTCTTTTCCACTTGCCCTCCCAAGAGCTCATGTATAGGACCTCTCAAAGATGAGTTTTCTTTATTTTCACTAAGAGGGTGCACCCCTAAATTCTGCAAGTGAATAAGCATTACTCATTGATCTGCAGTAGCAGTGAGATCTTTTATTCAGCCTTGTATCTCGTACTGGAAACCCTGAAAAACTCCAAAGCAAGCTCTTCAGCCCATGGAAGCACCGTATGCAGTACCAGACAGAGTTTTGCCTGTGTGTATCATCTGTAACATGTCCTAGAGCAGACTGGGGTGAGCCAGCTGGCTTATGGAAATACATTTGGCTATTCTGCAGTCACTTGAAGGTGACCTGCAGAGTTGTGTGCATAGAGGGAGCTGATTCAGTGTTTGGGGCACATTTGGGATTAATTGGAACTCTTCCTGACACTTCAGGGTGGGATTTTCCAAAGCAGCATCAGGAGCAGAAATATGAATGAAGAACATGTTATTTGAAGATCCTTGCTATCTCTGGCAATATTGAGTATTGGTGCTGGAGACAGAGCTTTAGCATAATGCTGAGGTGTAGTTAGCTGTAGGAAGAAGAAGGAATTTTACCACTATTTTCTTCAATGTAGGCAAAGTAGCAGTTACACTCTGCCTGTGGAGATCTTCATTCAGCCTGGACAAATGGCTCATCTCCACCTTGGTTACTTGGGTCTTTTAATTACATTGTATATAACATGCAAATCAGTTTGGTTCAATATACTTCCCATCAAGAGCATGGATCCAAGGTGATCATCTGCCCTTTCAGTTGCTCACAGCCTGTCCTACCATGCAGGCAGAGGAGGAGGAAGAGGAGGGAGGAAAAGAGAAGGAGGAGTGTATGCAGGTGGCAATAGTGTCGAAGTCTTTATCTCTTCAACACTCAGCCTAAGGGACAGAAAGGAAGCTGGCCTGGCAGCGGGGATCATTGGGTACCTGTGCCTTGGAGGAATGGCCAAGGGAAGAGGAGTGGGGGGAAGCAGCAGAGTGCATGTGGTGACTTCCTGAACACGGTGCTGTGTGATGCAGGGAACTGTCATTCAGCATCTGTGAGCCAAGGTGAAGTACTGCTGGTGGTGGGTTAATGTGTGTTCCTTTCATCCCCCCCTGATGCTCAGACTGAAGATATGGAAGTAAACAGAATGGAGGTAATTCCTGCAATCTACGTGTACAGAAATGGACAGGGATGAAACCTGCAGAGGCATTTGCTTCAGTTCTCTCTATCTTTCCTCTCAGCAAATTGGTTAAGGCTAAAAATACTCCTGTGCTTGGGGATGACACCAGTATCTGCAGCAGGCTGAAGGGTTTTGTGGTGGTTTTGGTTTTTAACTAGTGGGAATGATTTGCACAAGTTCAGCATGTATTGAGCAGAGCAAATAAGGAGGAGCTCTCACTGGCATGCTGCGAATTTCTAAGTAAATAATAAAAGCAGTAAGTGGCAAAATGTAGCCTGTTCTTAAATGTCCTAGCCTCCTTCCAATGGTTGTGTCTCCCTCCTCCGATTCTGCCTTTGTCAAGCATTGGACAATAAATGCTGAGGGCTTTTTCCTTGCTGGGAAAGTTCATTTCAGTTGTAATCTCTGATTGCTGGCGCAGGGTGCCCAGAGAAGCTGTGGCTGCCCCATCCCTGGCAGTGTTCAAGGCCAGGTTGGACACAGGGGCTTGGAGCAAACTGCTCCAGTGGAAGGTGTCCCTGCCTGTGGCAGGGGTTGGAGCTGGATGAGCTTTAAGGTCCCTTCCAAAACAAGCCAGTCTGGGATTCTAGGATTGTATGATCTTGGTGCTTACTAATCTTTGATATTGAGGTTACAGCCCATCTTAACAGATGAGGAAACCATTAGCAGTGTTGCCAATTACTTGCAAAAGGTTTAAGATTGTTCCATTTTTAGGCTTTTATTAATTTGTATTTCATTGGCTGCCTAGGAAGCAACTTCTTAATGTTATTTTTAGAATTGCTACTCATGTAAAACTAGGTGCACTTCTCCTTGACAAGCTAGGGTGTATGGGAAGTGTCCTAAAATGACTTCTGCTGGGTTGGGATGGTGGGTGACCCAAAATCATGTTCTGACTGACGCTGTGAGATGCTTTGCCACTGTGAGATGGGACCATGGGGACGGGATGTTTCTGCTCCCTGAGAGCAGGGTCATCTCAGGCTGTGTGGGGATGTTCCCGAAGCCACGGAACTTCGTGGTTAGGTCTCATTTTTATTTCTTTAGTTGTTCCTGGGTCTGAAGGGCTTTTCCTGTTCTTGTGCTGCACCCGGTGGTGCTGCTCAGGTGTCTGTGTGCACCGGCTGGGAGAGGGGAGTGTGAGTGCCCAGTGGTGGGGAGAGGAAGGTCCTTGGTCCCAGTACTGGGGCAGGAGGCTCTGAGCCGGCCCGGCCTGCCTGCAGTATGTGCTCAGCAGCTCTCCTTTCCCTTCATTGACTGAAAGCACTAAGAAAATAAAAGGCAAATGGGACTGGCTGCCCTGCTCAGACAAACCAGCCTTTGCTTTTAATGAGAGTGCTTTTTGTTTGATCTGTGTTTTTTGGGGGGGAAATGATGAATTTTAGCCATTATGAAAACAAAAGCCATGGTTATTTGTCCGGATTGTTTTATAAGAAGCATATGTGTGCTTTATTATTCTTTTGCTTCAAGTGTGGGGATTGTTTTCAGTTGGGAGGTTGCCTTAGAAGAATGTGAACTTGTGACTCACTGAGAAATGGAGCATGTATTAGCAAAATTGTGAGGTTTCCTATTATGTTTTCATAACTGGAATGTCTCAGAATGAAGGGATCTCTTTTGCCCTCAGTTAAAGAATGGCTTTTACTGCCATTGAGACAGACCGGATTCTTTTCTAGAAAAACTTGTATTGCTTTCAGTACACTTTTACTCTACCCACCATTGTCTGTTTCCCTTTCTCCAATCCAGCATGGCAGTTCCTCTCTCCCAGTGTTCAGCCTGTGCAGCTCATTCTCAGCCATGTCCCTATTTGGTTTCTATATCTTGACTTTTCAGTAACAATGCAGTCAGCAATAGAGACCAAGGTATGGCTTAACATGGTGAGCTCAGGAAGGGGTGGCCTCAGCTAATGGCATCCGAGGAATTCCAGCTTTTTTCTACAACAATCAAATGAGAAACATGAAATGAACATTGAATGCAGAGCTGAATGCTTTGTGATAAGCTTTTGCAAGGATATTAGAGAAAATACAATTAGTAGAGCTAACCCTGTGACATGGTACTGCATGCTGTCACATTAATGCAGTAGATGAAACCCAGAGACTACAATTCAGGAACTGCTGGCCCTTAGCTTGCTATCCTATATGCAAGCTACATAACTGAATTAGATGTTTCTATTAAATCAGGTTTTTCTGAAAAATGGCAAAGAACCACCAGAAGATGAGCTTCTAGATACTTGTTGGAGCGAGGCCAGAGGAGGCCATGGAGCTGCTGCAAGGGCTGGAGCAGCTCTGCTCTGGAGCCAGGCTGAGAGAGCTGGGCTGGGGCAGCCTGGACAAGAAAAGGCTCCTGAAGGGGAGACCTGAGAGCAGCTCCAGTGCCTAAAGGGGCTGCAGGAAAGCTGGAGAGGGGCTTGGGCCAAGGGCCTGTAGGGACAGGCCAAGGGGAATGGCTTGAACCTGTGCGAGGGGAGACTGAGATGAGCTCTTAGGCAGAAGCTCTTCCCTGTGAGGGTGCTGAGGCGCTGGCACAGGGTGCCCAGAGAAGCTGTGGCTGCCCCATCCCTGGCAGTGTTCAAGGCCAGGTTGGACACAGGGGCTTGGAGCAGCTGCTCCAGTGGAAGGGGTCCCTGCCCGTGGCAGGGGTTGGAGCTGGAGGAGCTTTAAGGTCCCTTCCAACCCAAACCAGGCTGGGATTCCATGATACTGATCTCCCCGCTGAAGTGAAGCAAAATATTTCCTGCTGATTGGAACAACTGTCTCATTTGAACTCCAGTGAAGCTTTCCTGCTGCTTTTGATACAGGGGGAGAACTGGGATAGGGAGAATTGTTTTGTATTGACCTGAATTTTCCATCTGGCCTATGAACCAAAACATAAACTGGTTCCATAGTTTCAAGTGCTCTCTGGACCACCTCATGGCTGTGCATTAGGGGATGTGAGTACATTCATTCCAGTAACAATTCCAGTCATGGGTACATCATCTCCTGTGCAGAGGCTGCAGGAGAAACCTAGGGCCCAAAGGTCTCCTCTCCTCTGGCAAGCGGGAGTAGATGACTTTCATGTAAGAGCATCACAGGGCTAGGAGAAATGTACCACAACAGTGACAGCTGGTCAGCAACTGGAGAAACAAGGAACCATTCCTGGGAAATGAGGGTTCTGGCTGCTGACAATGAACTGATGTTCATAATCAGGTGATTGCAAGTGAGAAACTCACTGCATTTGGGGACCATTTTTTTCTGTCATGGCTGATGCAGAATCCTGCACTGACTGTTAGAGCAAAAGGTGAATCTCAATGTGTGAATGCAGAACTGGAGAAATAAGTGAGAAATGTTTCTCCTTTGGGGAACTGAGATCCACAGACCCCAAAGGCTCATCTTTAATGTTAAATTACAGGGGAGGTGTGTGGTGTGTGGAGTTTCTAAGCCTGTGGTAACTGCTTGTGGTTACTTCCCTTTGGAAGCCTTCTGAAGCCTTCTGTGTGGTGGGGTTCAAAGCTCAGTCGATGAGAAAGCTGTAGCTAAAACTGGAAACCGAGCTGAAGGCTGGAGGGAGCCACACATACCTTCTAAAGCAGGACCCTCTCCATCTTGCTGCTTCACTTCCTTATTTGAATTCAGCTAAACCCACAGAGTTATACAGTTTAAAAGCATATTTGTCTTCTGTGGGAGTGGCGGTTAAGGACCTGGGAGCTGGGATGGTGAGTTTTGGAGCTCTGGAAATGGTGCTAAATCTTCTGAAATGGTTTTGTGACATCTGAGCTTCTTGTATGTTTTGCAGTGGAGGATTCAGTGGTGGGATGTAATTAACATTTAAATGGATCAGGCTCTTACAGAGCATTCCTCTGGCTGGCTGCAGACACGGCTACCTGAGACCTTCCCTGCCAGCAGAGAGCGCGGGAGCGCTTTGTTCTTAGTGGGTGTCTCATTGCTGCAGTTGGTGGGGATGGGGATGAATCACTGAGTGGTTTAATCCTTAGTCACAGAGTTCTTGGAAATGAGCTCTTATCATTCCTGGAAATATCCGTTGTTCCTAAGACACAGACTCTGCCATGAGAAAATGTTAGTGAGCCTTTGAACCCCCTGGTGCAGGTGCATCTGAAATCACAGAATCACAGACTCACAGACTGGTTTGGGTTGGAAGGGAGCTCAAAGCTCATCCACTTCCAAGCCCCTCTCCAAGTTTCTTATAGGCCCCTTTAGGTACTGGAAGACTGTTGTAAGGTCTCTGCAGACACTCTCATGAGTGAGCATCCTCACCGTCCCAGTGTGGTGCTGATTTACATTTAAAAGTAATGCTCAGGATGAAGAAGGATGTGTCGGGAACTAATCCTGGTAATGGTGTTACTGGAATGTGAGCAATATCCCTGAAAATCATCAGTCTCCCTTAAGACACCTGTAGGCAGTTTAACTGATGATGAGAAAGTATCCAAGAGCCATAGACTGCCTTGGTTCACATGACCTCACAGATCTGGTCAGAAGATGATGTAGACAGTCATTAGGTGATGGGTGCTCAGGGTGCACAGGCCCACGCTCACTTCGCAGCCCGAGGAACATGTGCTGGGCACTAATGTGGGGAGAAACTCCAGGGGCATGGGATGGACTCAGAGCTCACTGAAGCAGCACGTGCTGTGGGGCATGGAGGTGTGGGGGGGATGCAGGACAAGCCCGGCAGTTCCCAGAGTTTCTTGCCTTGGTACAGACCTCCTCACCATGCTTCCTCAGGAGCTGGGAGCTGTGCCCTCTTGGCTGCTCGCAAAGTTGTTTGGGTTTGGATTCTTTGTGGGGAAAACTACATTTTCATTTTCCTCTTCTTTCCACTCCCAGTTATAACTATTTGGTGCAGTGCCATGTCCATTAGGCACAATCCTTTGTGGTTTTTATAGGCAGAGAGCGAATTGGATGAGAGCAAGGAAGAGCTGACCCTGGCTTTGCAGAGGAGGGTGGCTGAGCCCTGCTCCATTGATGCAGATGCAAAGCAGCAGAGGTTGTGTTTCCTTGTGGGTGAAGTAGGAAACATGATCTTTGGCACTGTTTGCAGAAATACAGGCAAATTACAGCAATGCCATTAAATGTCATTTAGAGCACGTGTTCTCAATAAGAGCTGGAGAATGGATTGGTACAAGGGGGATGGAGCAGCAATAGCCGCAAACACACTTCTCAGGGTAGCCTATCTATTGAGTTCTGATCTGCTGAAATAAAGCTGCATCCCACCCCTGTTCTGCAGCTGATGTTGCATAATAACCCTTTGCTCTTCCCTCCCTCTGAAACCGTGGAAGAAAGTTATATTGGCCTTGCTACCGGGTTATGTTTTACCTGCATACACCAGAGATGACCACACAGTTACTCCAGAAGATACAGTAATAAGCAAGAAGTTGCCCAAAGTTCCCAGTTCACAGAATCCCAGACTGGTTTGAGTTGAGGGTTAAGCATCTCTTGAAGGTGAGTCTTCAGCACCACAGGGATGTGGCAGGACGAAACCCTTTTTGGGCATAATCCTAATTGATTTTAAAAGAAGTATTTAATCTATATCTTATCTATTTTCATTGGGGACCATTAGCTCTCATCTGCATGACATCTTTACCCACTCCATGGCTCTGCAGTGTGTTATGTGTCTCTCCCCATACCATGGGATAAATCCAAGAAGGAACAAATGACAGAAAAGGCCTCTACAAAGCAAAGGGAGAGTGGCAGGGCCGTGCCCTGCTGGCCATACCCACATAGTCACATACACATGCTTCTCCTTAAGGCTTTCTACTTAGTTTAAAATAATACAGCACTTTTGTTTCTTTATTGTCTCTACTTCCTCTGCTTTTTTCTTTAATTGCAGCCCAGGATTTTACAATGTGTATTGCACAATACCTGCACAGTCTGAAATGGGGTTTGTGTCTTTTAAATGTCATTTTGCATTGTAAGGAGAAATTCCGTATGGAATCATTAGCTTAAAAATCCTCAAGGTTAGGAGGTTTATTTCTGTTACATGTGCTCATTACGAGGCGCAGCACGGAAACCTGGAAAGTAGAAAAATCACCGAGTTTCTCTGGAGGAATTTTCTATCTCTTTAATTAAATCAGCTTTGTTCATAGAGGTTCAAAATGTGTCACTAGAAAATGCAGCCATTCGCTTTCTGCATTCACTCGGGGTGAACTTGGCACCTTGCTGAAAAAACCTTAGACAAGGTAGGTTTTGATAAGAGACTTGAATTGATTCTTGCCCAGCTCAGTACTGGTTGTCATTGACATTAGACAGCGTTGGGTGAACCCATCCTGCTGCCAAAACAGGAGCTGGCTGAATGACTCTGCTCCCTCCTCAGTGTGTCCATTGCCTATATGGGGATATGGTTTAGTTTTTGAGTACAGCTGGGCTACCTGCACTTGTGGTGCAACACAACTCTGACACATCTAGAGCCTTTCTTTGCCTTACAGAAAACCACCTCAGAGGCTTGCTGGGGCTCCCAGAAGTTTTTACCGATGGCAGGTTTCGGGGGTATACTAGGAGAGAATGTGCCCAAAACAGCTGGTAAGAGTAAAGATTCACTGATCGTTTCCTGGGCAAATTAGATTTGTTATGTATTCCATTAGAATTATTTACAATCTTATTAATTTGCAAGGCAGAGGTATGAGTTTCTGCTGAAGGGAGAGTTGACCATTAGCATTTTGTTCTTAACCTTTTCTATCCATGAATTCTATCATATCCACCATAATGAACTGGTTGGTGGATATGATCCTGCATTTTGGTCTCATTAGAACCCCTCCTTTTTGAGGGGTTCATGAGTTTTCTGCATTCTGTATCTTTTCATCAGTGACTGTCATTTTTGCAGGGTCATGGGGCATTCACTGGCGTTTGACACGAAGTGACAAAGTGATGACAGATTTTCCTCATTGGTAAATTCCTCCTCTGGGGTTGGATGTCTCACTTTCCCCTTGTGAGACACACAGGGAGCCTCAGTTAGAAAGTGTGTTTCTCTTGCTGGGGGGGGGGGGCTCAGCAGAACCAGTGAATAATGCAGCAGGAGTTTGCAAGAAGGCAGCAGCAAACGCGCTGCTGTAGCTCAGCAGCCTGCGGGCACCGCTTTTGTTGTGATCACAGCAGGTTTCCAGTGATGTGTGCACAAAGGAGAAGCAGAGAATGAACAGAAAGTAGTTGATGGCTTTCCTCAAAGGCACTTTGCTAACTCAAAAATATAAGCCTTGTGGTTTATATGGTTTTGAAATGTAACCGCAGATACTGAGAACTGGAAAACACTTGATGTACCATCTCCTCCAGTTTTGGTGCCAGATGCAGGGCGGGGAAATGGGTTTTCAGAATGAAAAATGCCCAAAGGAAATAAGCTCATGTTAAAATCTTTAAACCAGGAGCATACTGTTTGGAGAAACTCAGATGAAGAATCGTTGGATCCCAGCCTGATTTGTGTTGAAGGGACCTCAAAGCTCACCCAGCTCCAACCCCTGCCACAGACAGGGACCCCTTCCACTGGAGCAGCTTGCTCCAAGCCGTGCGTCCAACCTGGCCTTGAGCACTGCCAGGGATGGGGCAGCCACAGCTTCTCTGGGCACCCGGTGCCAGCTCCTCAGCACCCTCACAGGGAAGAGCTTCTGCCTAAGAGTTCATCTCAGTCTCCCCTCAGGCAGGTTCAAGCCATTCCCCTTGGCCTGTCCCTACAGGCCCTTGTCCGATGCCCTTCTCTAAGTGCTTCTCCAAGAAGTCTACATCATTTATGTCTTGATGGAGTGGGTGCAGATGGGCATTTCTGAGAGCTCCACCAAAGAGCTATAGCCTTCTTTTCATCAAGCTTTGTGAGGTTTTTTGTGGTCTGCAACCCCTGTTTTGAGCTGTGAAAGATCAGTGTCAAACTGAGGACTTACTCTTCCACCTTGACCCAGAGACTGAATGAGATTAGCCGCCTGGGCCTAGTCTTGGCCTTTCCAGCATGGTAGACCTGTCCACCCTTGGCTGCTGTCAGATAGGGGCAGTCAGAGCTGGTTCTTTCCTACTTACCCTGCTGCTTTTTCTGCAGTTTTACATGGCCCCATCCTAGTTCTGTTTGCTTTGCTCACTGAATGGCCCTTACAGCTGGGCACCTCCTCAGTGTGCAGGAGTCTGCAGAACTGAACATTTCTCTAGAAGCAGAGATTTTGCGTGTTCCTAGTGTGACACATAAAGGTGTTTTTCTGGCCTCTATGACTTAGCCTTGCATTTACAGGCACTATTCTGTTGCTGATTTAATACATGTAACTTAGCAATCACCACTTCTTGCTCCTACTACAGTGTCAGGAGGTTGCTTCAGAATGTTCCCATTCTTGTCATCCGAGTTGAGCCCAGATGCACTTGTGGTTCAGTTGTGACCATTTGGGAGCGGTCACTTTGCTTTGTGTTTTCTTGCCATGTATTTCTTCCTCTTTCCCTTTTGTGTTGAGTAATCATCTGCTCTCCAGATTTGTTCTGGAAGGCTTATGAAGCTCTGTGTAAGGTCCAGTCCTTTTTTTTTGTATACCCTGCCATTAGTTTTGTGCTGCTTCTCTGGTTCCTTCTCAGGTGTGGATGAGCAGGAACCTGTCTGGTATTCCTGCTGGAACATAGCAGTGCTGTTACTGCTTCATTATCTATGCCAAAGACACTAATTTTTCACTCTTTAAGGATCCAGGAGAGCCATGATGAGGCCAGTCTCCCAAAGAGGTCTTGGAGGAGAAAGATGGATTGTTCATTTCTTTCATGAGCCAAAATGATGTGCACCTTCACACTGATGTCTGCTGTCCTAGCTCGAAGATAGCTAGGTACAATAGCCCAAGATCCAACATGAACTGCAATGTCTTTCCACTCTGGTGGGACTAGGCTGAAGCATAATGTTGCTTTGTCGTCTCATATGTATTTGGCTCTAGGAGTGACTGATTGTTATGTTTAGCCTCTGACTGCCTTTCACCCTTAGATACCTACAAGGCTTTACCAGGTAAGGAGGTAACAGGGTGCCCAAAGAAGCTGTAGCTGCCCCATCCCTGGCAGTGTTCAAGGCCAGGTAGGACGCAGGGGCTTGGAGCAAGCTACTCCAGTGGAAGGTGTCCCTGCCCGTGGCAGGGGTTGCAGCTGGATGAGCTCTAAGGTCCCTTCAACCCAAACCAGTCTGGGATTCCATGATTCCATGACACAGCGCTGTTCTGACACCAGAGTACTGCAGGTAGTATTTCGGTGATTTCTCTACTGTTCAGCCCCAGTTCTGGAGCACTGAGTGGGAATTGCCTATTTCTTATGCATGGAGAGCACAGAGAGCATCTGGTCTCTGAACAGAGAGCAAAATCTTTTTGACAGATCATGGCAGAAGATGGGTGGTTGCCATCCCCATGGTTGACCTTCTCTTGCTGCAGAGCTCTGCAGCACCCTGAGATGTGGCGTGGACATAACTACCCAGTGGGTGTGTTCCTTTCCAGGGCTAGGGAGGGCGAAGGTGGTTTTCTCCTGACCTGTGCTTGCCCTGTGCCATGCTGGCAATATGTTGAGTCCTTTCAAACTGGCTTGAGAGATGGTTGCCATGTGTCTGTGTACTGAAAAACCTGAGATCACATTTCTGTGACAGGGAGGTGAGGTAGGGAAAAGTCACGTAAGAAAAGGGCTTGGTTTTTTGCTTGAGGTTTAGAAGGCTTTTTAACAAGTTGAATTATTGGCTGGATCTGGAGCAAACCACTGCTTTCCTAACTGCTCTCATTTCCTGTGTCATTCCAGCTTGGTCACTGCATTAATTACAGCTCAGATTTACAGTGTATTTGGTTACACACTGGGCTGCAGGCTCCTTTTTTTCCTGTGCGTGTATAAATTTCTTCGGGAGCCAGGCCAAGAGGAGGGGGGATGTGTGTGTGTGTGTATATATATATGTGTGTGTGTGTATATATATTTATATGCTTTGATGTTTAGTCACTAATTTTGCAGGGAGAAGCGATCTGGTTTTTCTGCTGTTGTAAAAAGATACCTTTCCATGGAGCTGCAGTAGTGGGAACAGGCGGTGTTTGGAGAGTTCAGGATTTCAGAACAACCAGAGATGAGAGAAAATATTATCTTATGAATTGTAAATGTGGCACTTTTAATTTGGCTGCTGTCTCCCAGAGGTTCTGGGTAACGGGAACACTGTTTTGCTCTTGGCTTGACCAGCAATCAGCTTGCTACTGAACTAGTTCATAAACTCAATGCTTCAGAGTGGGGTTGGATGAGGTGGATTTTTTCTCAGTTGAAGTAGCTTTTTGTGACCTGAAATATGAAGTGAGAGGGGAGACTAAGCAAGCAATCTACCACTTAGAAATGAGCTATTTAGGAACCGTAGAATGCAGAAGGTTATTGAAAGGGTGTTTCCATTTCAGTTGAATGTTTTTCTTTTGGCTTTTTAAAAATATAAGAGGAGGTGCTCACTGAATACACAGGGGGTGTTTCTGGAGAACTCATTCATACTTTTACATTCATTCTGAAGAATGTGAACATTTAAACTGTTGATGCAGTAGAAGATTTTTCATTCAGAACATTCTGAGTCATGGTTTTATAAGTAAATGATTGGGAAATAAATAGAACCAGATATCAAAAGTCTTACTGCTTTTAAAATTAAATATCCCTAAATATTTGGTTAAAAAATAGTGGTATGATACAGGTATGAATTAGAACAGATCATAGAATCATTGAATCCAAGACTGGTGGGTTGAAAGAGACCTTAAGGCTTGTCCACTTCCACCCCTCTGCCACAGGCAGGGACCCCTTCCACTGCAGCAGCTTGCTCCAAGCCCCTGTGTCCAACCTGGCCTTGAACACTGCCAGGGATGGGGCAGCCACAGCTTCTCTGGGCACCCTGTGCCAGCACCTCAGCACCCTCCCAGGGAAGAGCTTCTGCCTAAGAGCTCATCTCAGTCTCCCCTCAGGCAGGTTCAAGCCATTCCCCTTGGCCTGTCCCTGCAGGCAAGAGAAGAATTCCAAATCACATCCTTTTGAAATAATTGATTGCTATTTTCAGCCTTGCCACTAATCCCAGCAGCATTTCATGTTTCCCCTTCCTCAGACCACATCCGACCTGGGCTGCTCCCAGTCCCCTGGCTGGCCTGGCTGGGCTCACACGCAGGCTGCCAAGCACCTAGAGCCCGAGCTTCCCAAATTCACCTGCTCGCATCTTCCATCCACAGCTTGTGATGAAGTTAAAAATTTTAGAGCCATTTCATTACAAATTAGCATGTTGATATTCCTTTCCAACCTGTGCAAGCTGCTTCCTCTTCAAGGACCATTTTGGTTTGATATTAACAGAGTAAGGAATGTGTTGGATGCAGCACAGTTGTTGTACATGCACCAGTACAGCTTTTCAGTATTGGAGCCCAAGCGGGTGTTTAGTTAAAGTTGCTGTCTGTTATTTCGTGAGGGTTTCAGAGTGAGGATTTTAGCACTTTAATCCTGAGTGACAGTTGGAAGGGTGGTGGTTTCAAACACAGTGGCATAGAGTAGCTGATTTCTCCTGGGTGAAACAATGCCCCAGTGTGTCTGGGCTGCCTGTACAGAGCCAATAAATCTGTTTTGTTTTGTTTTTCTCCCCCCTTTCTCCCTCTCTCCCTCCCTCCTCCAGGCCAGGACCCACTGCTATTGCTGAAAGCCCTTCAGCTCCTCTGGACAAAGAAAGAGATGGAGAAGGTAAGGCTGAGCCGGCCCTTCATGCTGCAGTTAATAACTGCATGCAGAGCATGTCCAGACACAGAACGCTTAGGTCAGACCTGCAATTCTTCATGATCGCTTTCAGTTCCAGCACACAGGGGAAGAGCCTTTGCATTTGCAGCAACAAGTGAAAAGAAAAGGTAGCTCTGTGTGATGTGAAGCAGCTCCGGGGCTCATAGAAAAGAGCTGGAGTTTACGGAGCTGCCTTACAGAGCAGGGGAGAAAAAATCAAAGTTGCTTTTGTTTTCTTTTAAACACTTTTTTTGTCCATTAAATGGAGGATCTTTGGGGGAGGGGAGGAATATTTCTAGTAGCTGAAAAAATTAGGGTAGAAGTCCTTAGAAAAGTGCTCTTTGCCAAGTGGAATGATATCAAAGCCTTCATAGTCAAAGTATTTTTACTGTTTTCTCTGGTTTGGTTTGGATTTGCCATTTAGAGTGGTGAATGCAATTTACACTCCCTAAAATCAGTGCTGTCTTTTGATATAGCACCCTATGGGCTCTACTGGCAATTTATCATAGGGAGTAAAATATACTTAATCTAAATTTGGGAGCTTGAAAACTAACAAAAGCAGTGAATCTCTCAGCTCAGTGGTGAGTTTCCGATGTTTAACCCTGCATTGTTTAGGCAGGTTCTGAGCAGAGATGGTTTCTCAGAAGACCCCAAACCTGCAGCTCACCGCAGAGCTGTGTGAAATGTGTCTTGTGTGGCTGAGTATCTTGGAGTACATGATCCATCCTAGGTGTCTGGGGTGTTTAGTTATTCTCCTTGTCTGCCACACTTAGACTTTGCATTACTGATAGTCTGTAATTCCCAGCTGGAATGATTGAACAACTGGAAACACAGTGCGAGAGGTGCCTTTCTAAATGGTCCATCACCGACATAGGTTTGAACTCAGCAACTCTGAAGCCTTGAGCTTTCTGTCAAGTTATATTAGAGTTGGAGGAAAAAATATTGTTAGGCCCTGAGGGCAGTTTATGCCATAGAACAGCAGTGGGAAAGAGGAATCTTCACAATCTCTGCACTGCAATCCCCAGCATGTGTGTGGATTGCGAAGGAAAATACTCTGAAAAAGAGCCTCCCACTGAGGTGTCCTTGGGCAGGAGCACCACAGCTTCCCTGCTGAGGGTGGAAAAGCTTGAGGAACCCCATGAGTAGCATTCACATGTTTGGTTTGTTTCGGGAATGGTTATCCCAGTGGGACATGTGGGTTTACAGAGCAGAAGGACTGCAGCTCCCCAGTGTCTGGCCCCCTCGGCCCACCCTTCAGGGCACGGCCAGGAGCGTGTATTTGAGCCTGGAGGATGTATTTCTGAACAGGGAAAACCTTTTTAGACAAGAGGGGGCTGTGGTGGGACTAGGTGGTGGCACAGCAGCAGCTGCCCCCAGGGTGGGGAACACAGCACAAGCATCCCCGGTGTTACTGACACTGAGATGGGCTCATCCGTGCTCAGGTCATCACCACCCTTCAGACAAGCCCTGTACCTGCAGCAAGCATAAACACCTTGTTCAGAGGCAGCTGGTGCCCTGCCCTCTGAGCTTCTGCTTACATCGTGGAATCATGGAATGGTTCGGGTTGGAAGGGACCTTAATGCTCATCCAGTGCCAACCCCCTGCCACGGGCAGGGACACCTTCCACTAGAGCATCTTGCTCCAACCCCATCCAACCTGGCCTTGAACACTTCCAACTGTCTGGTTCTAATAAATTGAGGGAAGTTGCCTTAAGCACACCTCAGTCTGCTGCATTGCCACTGAAAGGACAGGGAGCTTCTCTGCCTTGGCTGGGCGCGAATGTAAGTCAGTGCTACCTATCCACTAGTGTCAGTCAGCCCACTGGCCTCAGATCGGTGATCACGAGCAGAAGGAGCACATCTGACCTCAGTTCTGGAACATGGCTATGAGAAGTGATCATTTCCTCCATAGAAAGGACAGGTTTGGAATAACCAAGAAGCAGACTGCCCTGTTCTGTGTCACTAGAAATAAGGGACCAGAACTGAATGAAGGACTATGTAGTTTGAGCATCAGCAAAATTTTCCTATTCCCATGATCTGTCAGGCTGTAAAAATCCCCCAAGGAGCATTCCCTGCCATGGGAATCAATTGAAATGGAAATGGCAATTACATGTTTGAGAGGAATCCTTCTCTGGCAGAGATGCAGGCAGGCAGCACAGCACTCTTTCCTCACTCATTTAAATGTCTCATTCCTTTTTCACTTTGCTCCCCCCCCCCCCCCCCAAAACTATCCAGACCATAGCTGAAGCCTTCAGATTGCTTGGAAGTGTTGAAGAAGGCTTTTCCCTGCTTGACAAAGTCTAGCTGGTATGAAGTCAAGGCTCGGTGTAGATAACAGCAGTCAGTGCTCCTGGCAGTTGTGTAAGTGCTGGCTCGCTCATGCTCTCGCAGGACCTGGTGTCTGCTAGAGCCCATCCTGCCAAAGCCTGGGCTCAAGCCCAAGGAGGAGCCGAGCCGTGTGGTGAAAGCTCTTGTTCAGTCTAAATGTGCTGCAGTGGGGCTTGAGGTGGGGGGAGAGAAGAGAGGCTATTTAGAAACAGTGCTGTTTAGTTGGTGAGTTGCTCTGTTTTCCCTTGGCTGTTGTGTTGGATATTTGTGGTTGGATAAGAGCTTGCCTTTCCCTTCTGCTGAATCTTGCAGTGAAGTTGGAGCCCTGTGTTTAACATCACAAATTCTTGCCACAGGGAAAAATACTTACAGGCAGAAATGTGTTATCTGAAGTCCCATCTCTGTTAGTCATCAGCTTTTTCATACTGCTTTTGATAATCTAGTGAGAAAGAAACAGTGTCTGTCGTAAACGATGGGTTTTGTGGTTTTTCCAGACATGAAGGACACTATGGAAAAGAGCTGCCTTCCAGTAAATAATGTCCATGAATAAAATAGAACAAATTCATTGGCAAATTTTCTGTAGGTTTTCTTTTGTTTTCCATGTTCTCCAAAAGTTGTTTCCATTGGAAGCTGCGACTGGGGCCATGCACAATAAATTACAAGTGCTGGCTGCTGGCGGGAACGAGCATCTTTGGGATTTTGCTTTTTAGCCAGAAAAGAAAGAGAGCAGCTGCTCGTAGTGATTTCTTGTTTTCTGTCTCTGCTTTTGCCCTGCTCCACGCCAGTACATGTACCATGCAGTGAAAGGTGCTGTGTGGGGACTGGAGGATGCCACTTCTTCACCCTGCCAACCCCCCAAGCTCCCTGGAAACTACTTCTAATGTAAACATTATCAAGATATTGCTCAGTACTGCTAATTTATCACTTCTACCAGATGGGTAGTAAGTAGCCTATTAACATTCACAAAGTGAGTGGCCAATTCCTTCACATTTCTAAACACATCACCCCGGGATTCCTAAGATTTATGGCCTGGAGTTTTCCCATGTTCTGAGCCGCTGTGTACGGCCTTTAGACTCCTGGAGGAGGGCAGTGCCTGGCATGCAGGGGCATGGGGCAGACAGCAGAAAGTACCCTGCTCAGGTAGGTTTGGAGGGAAAGAGCAGGATTTGCAGGATGGCAGAGTTCAAACTCTGGTATTTCAGAGAATCATTTCTTTCCTTTCAGTCTTGTGTGTAAATCCAACTATTTCAATACTCACAAATATTCCTGTTCTGGTGAGGAGTGTTATTGCATTGTGGGTGTAAGGTCAAATATGAAAGTTTGTGGTACAGAAGTGAGACGGAGGGGTTTATGTGCTTTATTACTTGTAGGTCTGTTGGAAGATGAGTAGGTTATGAGCTGGGTTATCTACCTTCAGTATTGCAGTTTTCCTAGTAACACCCCTTTCTCCAGCTCCCTTCTTTTCTCCCCCTCCCCCAAATTCCAAGCCCCTTTGTCTGCCCCATGGAACAACTTCTCTGTCTTTATGGGATAATTAGTGTGGACAATTGCTGCTTTTCCCATTGGGTTTGAGGTGCAGTGAGCCATGAAGGAATCTGTAATGACATGAAAAGTCACTGGAGGCGCGGATGGTGGCTGAATAGCAACAGTTACCTCTCTGAATAGATTAAATTAAAAAAAATAAAGCTTTGTGTTGGGCTGGGGGAAGGGAGGATTCCCTAATCTCTTTGTACATGACAATGTGGGTTTGTATCTCAGCAGCTCAAGGAAGAAATCAGGCGGGGCTTCGCAGGACTGCGGGACCCATTGGCAGGACTCCTGGACATGCTGGAGGGCAGCGGTGATTGGAAGAAGAAGGGGCATTCCCTCGGGTATTACATCACCACGGAGCTGCAGCTTTGGATAAAAGAGCATCCTGCTGCTCAACAGGTTAGAAAAAGAGAGAGCAAGAGATAGAGGACAATTGATTTTCACATCCCTCAAGTGTCCCCAGTTTCACTTTATTCTATAGTCTGATGTCTCACATCCACGTATCCATACATCCATCTCATACATCCTGGTGTCTCATACAACCACGGTGTGAGGAGGTGTGAAATTCATACTGAGATGTTATCTGTTGTATGCTGGCCTGAAAACAAAATAGTATTAGAAGCTGTTTCCTCTTCTAAGCTGGGATTTCCATCTTTTCAGATGAAACCACTTTGATCAAGCTTTGGTCTCTCAGCCTTTGCTGGGCTGGAGGCTTTCCCACTGGAACTCACATCCCTGCTGTCAGGATAAAACCAATTGCAGTAACCCACTCTGTATGTTCTTCCAGTTCTCCAAATAGAAGCCAGTTACTGTAGGATTGCTTAACTCCTGCCATATGCTAGGGATCTTTTATCATGTGGAATGCAGAAAATGGAGCAGTAATGGCTTTTCAGCAGCTGAATGATTAGCTTTGTAACATTGTGTCATCAGATTGTACCTCCCAATGTTTACGATTCCTTATGCCTTCATGTATTGTGTCCTACTGAGATTTTCTCTTTTTTGTATGCTTCTGGCTCTGAACTGCAAAGATACTTCTATATTTGTGTTGTTTCAGTTCCCATTTTTCCAAATGGCTCCTTTTAGACACTGAGCTCTGCTCTTGAAAGTATCTGCAGAGTGAAGTACCACTGGCAGTTCCTGTGTCCTAAGAGAATGGTCATGTAGGCATACAAGGATTAATACTTGTATCTGTGCGTCTTTTGAAGATGCTTTGCTTTTCCTGCCCTTCTTGCTCCCAGGAGCAAGCCTGGCAATGAAAATTGAATTCCTGTGCCTGATAGGTGAGATCTTCCTTGAGGGGAGTTGTTGGATTCAAACATTTTCTGCTGGGAACGAGAGGGGAGGGTTTCTGCACAGCTCTGTTAGTAAAGGATGCATTTTTCCAGGTTCATATTTTACTTTTGCACAAGGCCATGTGGCTTTTCCAGAATTATCCTGCACACATTTCATGTTTTTAAATTGGATGCTGTGAAAAAAATGTGGATCATATTGTTCTGATTTCTGCTTGCAGACTCCATGGGGAAATTGGAGAATCCCTTCCCAAGGAATTGGCTTATTCCCCTGTTTAAACAAGCTGCATTTTCAACTGCCATTGAATTGTAGCCATCTCTACTAAATCTGTCTTTGATTTGCTTTTATTATTATCATCTTTTTCAGTCTGACATCAAGCTGAAGAAGCTGCAGGCCCGTGTGCTGAGTATACTAGCCCAGTGCCCAGCTAAGCTTCTTGACCCTTTGATTAGCATTTACCAGCTCCATACAGCAGACCGGAACTATTTGCTTGGACATGTCAGTCATCTTTATCACAAGGGCGATTACAAAGAGGTGGGTCATGTCTTTCAAACACATTTACCTTCCCAGCTCCCCAGTTCTCTGTTAATGTCTGTGTCCTTCTTTTTTGGATGCATTTCAATGTGAATTCCATTCCATGGCAGCAGCTGCACGCTGTGAATGGTGCAGCTCAGCCTGGTCTTCCATGGACAGGAGCAGGCTGTGTTCAACCTCAGTTTTACTAATGGCTGAGTACAGAATAGCAGTGAATCCTTCCCCCAGCCCTTTTTTGACCTTTGGAAGTAATAGGTGAATAGGGTTTCATTTGGAGAATTTAAGGAGATGGTTGTGTTCTCTTGTTTTCCTTCTCCTTGGCATGAAAAAAAAGGGATTTTAGTAGTTTTTGGCAGACCTGCTATGCTACCTCCAGTCTGCCTGCAGCGAGGAGGGATTGGGAAATTTCTGTTCCCACAGGATTAACCTAACCAAAGCAATCTCAGTTTGAGGAGTTTTGAAGCCTCTCTACCATTGAGGCTTATATTCACAATGTGTTAGTACTCATGGATTTGAATTTGGGTGGCTGACGCTAGCAGGAGTTCACCCAACCATGAATTTGATATGTTTTACCTGTGGTTTAGAGTACTTGTGGAGTACTTGCATCACCTCTGGCATCACTGGGATATCTTGGAAGCCTTGCAGGTGTTTCCATGAACAAGCTACAATGCTGTTAATGACTGGGGTTTTTTAAGGCAAAAGAAATATGTTTGTTCTTCTCAGAGGAAGATGGTTCACTCTTGTGGTGTAGAGCAGCTTGATCTTGCTTAGCAAAAGAAGCAATTCAATAGCGTTTCTAAATGTTCTTCAGTGAAGCTGAATTCCTAAGGGAAACTGTGGAATTTCTTTCTTGTTGATTTCTTTGAATAATGAAACAAGGATGTCTCGTATGTGATTAGAAGTTCACAGGTAGCTGCTTGAAACTTAATCTTTTACTCAATGAGATTTTGAACGTGCTTGAAAATCCTGACAGAACACATATACTTGTGTGATCTTTAAGTTCATGGCTCAAAGATATGTGTTGTTTTCATTAGAAATGCAGTTCTTTCTAGATCTGGTTTTGGACAGCTCTGAATTATTTGTATGTGTAGAATTGTTTTTCTGTTCTTTCTTCCACAGAAAAGCTCATTTACTGCTCATTCCCAGTGTGAAGAACAGGAAACCTCAACTGTTGCCTACCCTCAGCCATAACTTTCTTCTGCTTTTATTTTGTTGCCAGAAGGATGAATAGAATTATCTTCAAGAATAACAGGAAATCTTTTACTGTGCTTGGGGACTGATCTTACCTAAATTCACAGCAACTACCCCAAAACCCCTGGAAGTAAGGCTTGGAGCACTTGCAGTGGGCCGTGGCATGTCTGTTTGTGCCGCTGTTTCCCATCTTTTAGATGGGGCAATAAGGCAGATTCATGTAAGAATTTTGGCTCTTCTGCCTCTCACCTGAAAGGACAGAAATCCTTATAAGTCCTTGCTGTCAGTATTTAATTCCTTGCTCTATTTACAATAAGACACTAGGCATTTATGTCAGAGCACATTATTCTCTTTGCTGCTTTGATGTATTTCCTACTGTGGTGTGCAAACCACAGAGTTCCCAGCTCTGCCCTGTGGGTTAAGGCTCCGTTCCCTCACAGAGGTTTTGCAGGAAGATCTCTTCAGAAAATGAGATCTCAGAGATCCCTGGGAGCATTCATGGTGGTCAGCTGTTCCTGAAGCACATTCAGTGCTCACTGTGTACCCTGTTCTGGTATTGCTGGTCAAAGGCTGAGCTGGTTTATGAATCAGGGATGCCCCATCCCTGGCAGTGTTCAAGGCCAGGTTGGACACAGGGGCTTGGAGCAAGCTGCTCTAGTGGAAGGGGTCCCTGCTGGTGGCAGAGGTTGGAACTGGGTGAGCTGTAAGGTGCCTTCCAGCACCAACCAGTCTGGGGTTCTGAAATTCTGCTCACAGTGGCCAGGGGTTTGCTGTGAGCTGCTGCAGTGCCACAGGACGGGGCAGGGCAGTGCTCCTTGGTCGAAAATGGTTCCGGAGGAGGTAGCTTCTTTCTGACTTAGCGGTGTAACTAAAACAGCTGTGATGAGGAGGCATCTAATGGGAGCACTGGCCAGCGGATGGCACTGGTGCTCCCATGCTTCGGGAAATCGAGTTGGTGCAGTGAGAGTTGAAAGGAAAAAGCAGGGACATGTCAGTGGGGTTTTGAGGTGTTTGGCCCATGAAGGCGTTTGGGGGTTTTATCCATTTCTTTGTGAATTATGTTTGCAGCTGTAGGAGGATCATGGCAGCTCCTGGCCTTGAGGGGCTCCTGGCTCTGTTCTTAACGGTCCATGTGGCAGGAAGACACCAAAGGGTTTGCAGTTTCCACTTGGGTGGTTCCAGGTGAAATATGGCACTTTGTCCCCTGCCCTGCAGCCCCCAGGCCAGGCCATGGGTGCACCCTGCCCTCCACCCCGGCTGTCCTGGCCAGCCCGCTCTGTGGGGCAGGCGATGGCTGCTGGTGGGGCCGGGACAATGCGGGGATTCAGCAGACCGGGGGTAATGCAGCGCAAGCGAGTCTGAGAGAGGCCCTGAATAGGCCAGGCTGTGCTTGAGAAGAATGAGGGGTAGGCAGAAGGCAAGCTAGTGTTTCATGGTCATCTTATGTTACACTTCAGCCTTTCAAAGAGTGTCTGGGGCTGGTTGAATGAACCTCTCTTGCGCTGCGAATGCGGGAGCCTAAAGACAAAGGGAACTCTTGTCACTCGCAGGCCCCTTTCGGGAATAAAAGCCATTGTCACATGAACAGGGGCAGTCTGGCAGGCTGTGCATGCTTCAGTGCCCCATGATATCGCTGCGTCTCAGCAGAAATCACATTCAGGGCCCTGTCAGCTTTGATTAGCGGGGTCTCATGACTTAATGTGCTGCGATATTTCATGTCTAAGGGTGGCGGCTGTCTTTCTGTGGGATGAATGCCCTCTATTGTCCATGGAGTTATTTTATTTACATTTTTTTAAACAGCTTATAAAGGTAAAAAGATAGCTGTGCTTAAAGAGCAACATCAAATTCCTGTGCTGCTGGAGCAGGAGTGAGCGCCGCTCGGGTCAGAGACAGCAAGGCTTGTTTCACAGTCAGCATCAAAGTTCTCATCTTGTTTAACAGCTTTATAGTAAGTTCGGAACAGGTGGCAGCAGAGCTGGGTTTAGGAAGGAAACAATAAATAATCTTTTTAGCCTCTGACAACCAGGAATATTCCTGGGCCTGAGACCTCCCACTCCAACTTCTCTGTATCGTGAGCAGCAGCATTTTCCTCCCCTTCATCAGTTTGGTTCTTAAACAAGAATCTTGGGCTGAGTTTTCAGTGGGATGGGGAGTATTTAATTTTTAATGTAGTTTTTGCTTGTTGTCCATCCAGATTACCCGGATTTCAAAAGCAGAGGTTCCTTTTCCCATTAATGCTTCATCCCTTCATTTCTACAAACAATGCAGGTTGATTCTCTGTGTTAAATTCAGTCAATGTCTGCTCTTTCAACTAAGATAATGGGGATTATCTATTAAAATTCAATTGTTAAAATTCATCATAAAGTAAGTTATGTACCCAGAGAAGAAGCTCTGTAGACACAGAATACAAAGGGTTTATCAGCAATAAATACAGAAGTAATTTGATAATTTAGTAAAAAGGATGCTTGACCAAAGAGTTAAAGGAACATAAAGATGCAAGGAGTAGAAATGCATAATCCAATCACCAACGTGACCTTGAATTTTCAGTGTGATGATGTTTTAAACACCGATTTAGAGATGTTGTTGTTTGTGGTGCTGCTTCATACACAGTGCTTGAGTGCACATGGGGCATTTCTGCAAGGCTGCCGATACAAATCAGTGTTCAGGTTCATTGAGCACATGAATGGACATTCACGTTTTGGATTTCCTCATTCTGACTTTTTTGAGCTGTTCTCAGGGCAAGGAAAACAGGTCTGATGTTGCTTCTTTCCCCATTAACCGCCTTATTTATGGAAGCTTGTTCAACTCTTACTGTATTTGTGTGTGCATTTGAATTTCCTTGTTTCTTTCATATTAAATGTAATAATTGGTAAGAAACCGAAAAAAAAAACATTACAGGGGATGTTTCTTATGAAAGATGATGAGTTCAGTCTCAGTCCTTTTTTCCTATTATCTGCTGCGAAAGAACAGCTTTAGGGGCATGTTGCCTGCTCCAGAACAGAGGTAGCCAACCTGTGGCTATGGACCACTCTCTTGCCTGGTCCCAAACACTGTGTCTGCTGGAGCCAACTTGACTGTGGGCATCTTTCTGGTGAAGTGGCTGGGGAGGAGCTTGGTGTTGCTGGAGTATCACAGTTCTGCTCCTCTCTGCCAGCATTTCTGGGCTCTTGTCAAGCAGGGGGCTCTTGGAGAAGAGGTGTGAGTGTGCAGCAAATGTAATGCCATACAGAGGCTGGATATGGAGGATCTGGTGATGGCAGGTGGCCTGTGAGCAGAGGAAACTTGGGCAGTGCTTTAGAGGATGCACTGTCCAGTTAAGGCAAGTTTAAAACTGCTTTGAATGACCTGAGGAAGGCAAATTACAGAAGTGTTTGTTTCAGTTCGCTTTCCCTTCACTTGTGCACACGTAGCTTCCAACCTGGGCTTTTACTTCTCTCCCTTAAATTCCTTAGATATGAGTAAGCTGTGACTGCTTCATTTTGATGGTATCCTTAAAAAATACATTCTCTTGAAAGTGGACCTGGAAAATGTCATAGTTCTCATTTCTGAAGCTCTTCCTGAAGACAGCTGTGTATATCCTATGCTCTTTAAGCAGGAAGTAATTAAATATCTAACCTGATGTCATAGACTGTGCAGTGATGCATTCTGAGAGTCTGAGCAAAGCTGATTAGCCACAAGGTTGAAATGAGTGATTCCAAAACACAGAACAGATGTTCCCAATGATTAATCCATGGTGTGCCTTTTACTCAGTCATTTCTACCATTATTCTGTATCTGGGCTTTGATCACTGTGATTTTCTTCAAGCTGACATTGAATCCATCTCTGCAAAATCTTGTTCTCTTGTTTGGTCTCTTCTGTGGGTTTCAAAAATTCCTTCGCTATTGGTTCAGAAATACTACACTAAATCAGGCACAGGCATATTTACCTTTGTGTTGTCCCAACTTGCTTGCAGCAGAGCTAAGTAATGCAGGAGTCATCAGAAACCATGTGTCTGTCGTGCATCATCACTCCAAGCAGTGCTACCAGCAAAAGGTTATTCCTCCCATGCTAACCCCACCGTGGGAAAATTGCCTAAATTGTCAGTGTAGACACCACCCAAGTACACATGCCCTTGCAGATAAGATCTTGTGTGGCTTCCTGCACTTCGTTCTGTATATGGAAAGAATAGTCATTTTTAGATGAGACAGAGCCAGCTGCATTCAAAACAAGCAGAGAGGCTCAGGTATTGGTGCAGGGTGCCCTGGGCTGGTGTGTTCACTTCAGAACACTCCCCGTTTCCCATACTCTCTGTTTCACAATCAGGTGACTGGAAGAGTGGTCGGGTGCTCATGGCTTGGCCTGAACCTGTCAGGTTTGGGTAATTTCTGCATCCTATGGTCAGTGCACCCACACACACTTTAGATATGATTTAATGTGTTATTGCCCAGCTTTGAATTCTTCCCCATCCTCATCCAAACTTCCTGTGCGTTACCCATAGGTGTTTATCTTTGGAAAACAAAATTATAACAAAATCACAGAATCCCAGCCTGGTTTGTGTTGGAAGCTCCTCCAGCTCCAACCCCTGCCATGGGCAGGGACCCCTTCCACTGGAGCAGTTTCCTCCAAGCCCCTGTGTCCAACCTGGCCTTGAACACTGCCAGGGATGGGGCAGCCACAGCTTCTCTGGGCACCCTGTGCCAGCGCCTCAGCACCCTCACAGGGAAGAGCTTCTGCCTAAGAGCTCATCTAAAATTAAACGTCCAAATACTTTTACCAGAATTAAATCAAAGAATGACACAGAGCTCCCTCAGGATGAGAAGACTCATGAACTTTGATAGGATGTGAATCAGGCAATGGGTCATCACCTTTTCTCCTGTATAAGCAGTGGCTTTATCATGTACCTGTCCCATATATGCTTGCAGGATGCAAGGCGGGAAGGGACTAGCCTTTCCCATATTTCTGTTATGGTCTGGGGCAGGAGGGTTAGGCACTTTTCTGTGTAGCAGTAATGCTAATGCTTTACTGTTATTAGGTTACGGGCTGGAAACTATGTATGAAATGTATTTTTCTGAAAAGGCTACTTGCACCACCATTCAAGACTGTAGCATGTTCTCTTTGTAGCTGAGGGAGAGAGAGTAGCCTCAGTAAGCTGACGATATCGTAGTGTTCACCAAAGCATTTCCATGTTCCTGTACCATAGCCAGGGTTTTTGCTCTGACTGATTGGCTGGTGGAGTCAGGGAGGTTTCTCCTGTGTAGGATTTTTGTGGCCCAGCTTAATCCAACCTGAGTCTGAGGACCTGTAGTTGTATGGATGTGATTGGGCAGTGACGGGCCAAGGGGAATGGCTTGAACCTGCCCGAGGGGAGACTGAGATGAGCTCTTAGGCAGAAGCTCTTCCCTGGGAGGGTGCTGAGGCGCTGGCACAGGGTGCCCAGAGGAGCTGTGGCTGCCCCATCCCTGGCAGTGTTCAAGGCCAGGATGGACACAGGGGCTTGGAGCAAGCTGCTCCAGTGGAAGGGGTCCCTGCCTGTGGCAGGGGTTGGAGCTGGAGGAGCTTTAAGTTTCCTTCAGCCCAAACCAGGCTGGGGTTCTGTGTGATTCTGTGATTCCATGATTGCTGCTTTCCAGCACAGCTTGAAGAGCGCAGGACTTCATATGGGGAAATGCAGGTTTCTTGGCTGGGGAGGGGGATTCTCACCTGATCAGTTCCAGCATGCTGTCTGCCTAATTCAAGTGTTTGTTTTCTAACTCCAAAATGAGTCTGCGAACGAGGTGTTGCTTTTCTGGAGATCTTATCATCTATAAACAGACTGTTAAAAATAGGGTCATTTTACACAAAACTTGTTTGTGGAGTGAAACAATTCAAAACATGATAATAACAAAACAAAGTCTTAAAATAGCTCTAAGTCCAGACCACAGGCACAGCTGCCAAGCACTTTCATCTTTATTACAGTTACTCATATCACTTCTCTTATTATTCCTATTGTAAACACGCTGATTTTATCGTAGTTGTCCTCAGCCACCAGCCCATGTAACTGCACCCTATGATCCAGCCTGGATGCTCTGTCCTAGGACCCAGGCCACGCATGTCCTTCCACGTTAGCTTTGTGCATGGACATGTCTGCTGCCCCACTGCTGACAGTGTTCCCATTTCTGCACACTTTCTCCGCTGCTTCGCCACCTGCTTTAGCTGGGTGATGGTAAAATTATGCTAAACCAGCTTGTGCGATGTGCTTGAAGTTCTCCTGCCCCACAGCAGTGGTGGTTTGAGCTGTGTCTGCTGCAGCTGGGGCTGAAGGTGATGTCTCTCCACCCTTTGGCTAAATGAGTATTTGTTTCTCTGCACCCTTTGGTTCAGGGTAGAAAATGCATCCAGTAAAGGAGGAAAACCTGACCTCAGAAAGCACATGTTCATCTGATGAAGTCACCTCTACAGTTAATAGGAGATAAACCTATGTCATTTAGATAACAGTTCTGCAATTAGGTTAATCTGAATGCCCATGTGAACCTTAAGAAGCTATTAGGGAAACCATTGTTTGCTTGCATCTAAAAGGTAACAGGTTATTTGGTTAATACAGGGTATTAACCAGTTAATACTTGGTTTATACAAGGCACCAGAGATATCCGATGGTGAAGCAAGATTTTGAGAGTTGCAAGTCTTACCTTAGTTGCAAACTGAGATAGCTGGGAGAAAAAGAAAACCAGCTGCTAAAGCGAGGGAGACCCAAACCCCTTCTTTGGGGCCAAAACAGAAGTAGCAGCCTTCAGCTTGTATACGTGTTGAGAATAATTACACAGCTGGAACTTTGTGGTGTTAATCTGGTACTCTGAGAGAAAAGTAATACGAGACTTGTGGAGCAGAGGAGCATATTGGTCTCTAATCAAGTGGAATCATAAAATGGTTTGGGTTGGAAGGGACCTTAAAGCTCCTCCAGCTCCAACCCCTGCCACGGGCAGGGACCCCTTCCACTGGAGCAGCTGCTCCAAGCCCCTGTGTCCAACCTGGCCTTGAACACTGCCAGGGATGGGGCAGCCACGGCTTCTCTGGGCACCCTGTGCCAGTGCCTCAGCACCCTCACAGGGAACAGCTTCTGCCTAAGATATAATGTAAATTATCCTCTTTCAGTTATAAAGTTTGGAGTAAGAGAGGGAGATTTGGTTGAAGATTTAGCTGGGCTGAGGAATGATAGTGTGGTAATGTGCCTTTCTCTTCAGTCTCTGGTTTGCAGCACAGTCACTGTGTTAACATTAGCTTCTGCTTTTGTCACTTAAAGCTCATCTGCTGATTCCTCTTTTGGGATGAAGCCTGGACTGTCAGTGATGCAGTGTTCTTTTTGTGTTAAAAACGACCCCAACACCCACAAACCAACCCAAAACAAGCAGGAAAAAAAAAGCATATCTCTGTTCTTTCTGAACAGTAAGATTGAAAACCGATCTGCTGCTCTGTGTGTGTCTGCTTTAGTACAGTCAGTCTTTGAGGCAGCAGATGAAGTGCCCACAGGAATTCCCCAGAAGGTGGTGTAAGCCAGGGCTTCCTCTGTGAGCAGTGCTCCATGAGCTGTGGGGATTGGGCTGTGGTCCAGGATGTGGTATTTCAGCAGCCAGTTAACTTGAGGGGTTATCTCAGTGCTAGGAGAGATGGCAGGGGATGTGTCTCAAGGGGTGCTCCAAATCCCACTTAGCTTGCTTTTCTGGTTAATTTGTTCTGTGAGGGTTTCATCCAGGTCAAGTGTAATGCTGAGGTGTGTGTTTGCTGAGGGAGGAATGTGCATTTTTTACTGTATTAGGTGTGTTTACTCATTCTGTAACCAGCACAGATCTAAAATGCACCTATTTTGACAAATCCATCGTTTCCATGGTCTTTCTCTCCAAGCAGAGACAATCTCTCAGAAAGGAGAGCAGAGAAGAGTGATGAAGATGAGAGCTTTTCCTCTAAGCCCTCATCTGAATGAACCTGGGTTTGTGCCC
This sequence comes from Melopsittacus undulatus, assembly GCF_012275295.1. NCBI lineage: Eukaryota > Metazoa > Chordata > Aves > Psittaciformes > Psittaculidae > Melopsittacus > Melopsittacus undulatus. The sequence continues at coordinate 10,820,475 of NC_047537.1, forward strand.
TCAGCTGATGATGAGCTCTGCGTGGAGCAGACATGTTTTCAAACACTGCTTACAATCATTTGGGAAAATACAGGCTTACTTTTCAAAGTGTTTAGAAGGACTCTTCATATCAAACATCCTTCATAGCTCAGCTCATTCACAATTACATCAGTCCTAACACATAATGTGCTAGAAGGCTCCTTGCTCTTACTACTCTATTAACAGAAGCAATACACTCTATTAAAGAACACCATTGTAAGCTTATTCTGTACCTGAGGTCCTGGTATTCTCACACACTGCAGAAAGGAGATGCTATTAACTGCTTACAATCTTACTTAGTTTACCTGCCTCCCCAGCAGTGCACAGTTAGATCTTCATGCATTTCTGTAATCACCAGCCTGGGACAAGAGAGACAGTGGCTGAACCAGTTCTTCTCGCTGTCAAGAGTTCCTGCAGTTCACTGCAGCAGTTTCCTCATCTGCAGGAGATCCTGGCTGGGGGTTCTTTTGTGACTGTGGCAGGTCTTGGCTTATCAGAGATTTGTAGATACCACAAAAAGGAAAAATGCCATTCTTCCCATCTTTTTGACTGATGAACCCTGGCACTTCCAAGGGAATGGAGTCAAAGACCTCTTGATTTCAGAGTCTTTTAAATCTTGAATTGCTTGCACAAAATGCAACTATTTCACGACATTCAGAAGGCAGAGCAAGGTGGATAACATTCATTAAGAAAGGAGTGCTGGGTCAGCTGTGGTTTCAAATGATAGCGATAGAAAATACCCTCTAAGCTGGTTCTGTCCGAGCTTTCTCACGCTTTCTTGACAGACAACTTGATCTTTAATTCTTGCTCCAGGGTACGCTGCTGCTCAGAATATGCATCTCTGCCAGAAGTATTCTTGTTTAGAGGTATGCATGTAGCTAAATGTTGATATGATTTATACTTGAAAATCTAACAGGAATCGTTCACATGTTAAACATTTGTATAATAGTGTGTACTTGGCTTTGGATGGACTAATGCCCATTTATCCACTGTGCTGGTGTTCTCCTAAATGTACAACTTTTTTCTTCTATTTTCTAGGCAGCCATACTGAGTATTAAGCTAAAATTGCAGCCAGATCAAGATGTGGAGAAGGTGAGTCATATCCTCTGCAGGCTTCTCTGTCATCAGATCCACCTTTTGTTAAGCAGGAGATCCATCATGGCCCTCTAAGTTGTGCTGCTTTTCACTTGAGGCTTTACTTTGTTCCCAAGAAGCAACTGCTGCAGTGCTGATGTACCCTTTTCATCTAGGGAGAAGTGACACAGTGTATTTTCATAGTTCCCATTGCAGTTTACCAGAGTGCTTCTCATGCTGCAGCCACTGTTATAAAATATTCACAGAATCCCAGATTGGTTTGGATTGGAAGGGACCTTAAAGCTCATCCAGCTCCAACCCCTGCCACAGACAGGGACCCCTTCCACTGGAGCAGCTGCTCCAAGCCCCTGTGTCCAACCTGGCCTTGAACACTGCCAGGGATGGTTATCACTGATGGAATTTAGTGCTTTTGCTGCTTGGAAGCTTTTCTGATGTTTATGTTGAAAATGTCCCATCACTCTCTCAGGCAGTGCTGGTTGTTGAGCAGGGGGGTTGTGACCTGCTCACCATGTCTGAGCAGCAGGGAACGGCAGCCATCGGCCAGGTTTCAATCTGTGGTGTCATGGACCTCTTCTTTGTGTCCTTCTGTATGCTTCAGCTCTCACTCTGTGGAACATGGTGATCAAAGGCAGGGCACAGGGCTTTAAATGTGATTTCTCCTCTTAGATGTGCACGCCACTGCTGCTCCAAGATAAAGCTAACTTGGTGGAAGATTATGTGGAAGAATACCCTGAGCTCCAGAGCAAGCTCTTGCACATCCTGGACACGTGGTGTGAACCCCGTTTTAACATCAAAGACATCACAAGGTAGAAACATTTGTTGACTTTCTAAACATCTGGGGCCAAGTTGCTGTCAGAGGAGAGTATCTTCTATCTAAGATAATTCCTCAGCATAGTGGAGTGAAATATATTTACTTTTCAGCTGAGAAAGGGTAAATTCAGGAGCCTGTGCCACAAAGCCCATGAGACAGAGGTGTCATTCCTGTTGACAGATGCTCAGCTCCTGCCAGGAGAGATGAGTGCAAAATGAAACCTGGGCAGTAGTTCTTAGCAATACAGCAATATCAAAGCTTCCTCCAGGAGGCTGTAGCAATCACACTCTAGTGCTTTGCTGCAGACAAGGGCAAGTTTCAGTATCGGTTGTACAGGTTTTACAGGAAGATAATACTGTGATGAAGTGGCAGAAAAACAAGACCTGCAAGTGGTTAACCTCCATATGCTCATGAAAGTTGTGTGTGTCTTAGTTTATAAACTGCCTCTCACTAGAATAGCTCCTGTCAGTCACAGACCCAACAGCACAGTCAAACTCATAGTGCAGATGCAATAGCTGCAGTCTTGCTTCTGATAAAAGACAAGAGGGAGTTGCTTGCTTTCTCTTTCTTTAAAATAAGCCTCTGGACCTGCTTCAGTCACTGACTGGGAAATGCATGTGGTTGTGTTGTTGGCTTTTTGCTGTAATTTGGGAAAGGTTGGGGACTGTTCTTAGCAACACATAGCAAACCCAAATACCTCTGCTGCTAAATCTCTGCTATCTGGGAAGCAAAAATGTTCAGGAGATTCCAGAGATGTTTCTTTCAGATTTCATTTATTTGCTTACAGACAGTACCAAGGCCTGTCCAGGTACAAGCCAGAGAAATTTAACCGCAAAATGCTAAGCAAGCTGGTCTTCAGGCTCCTAGAGCGGTTTAACGTTGATCCAGGTATGTGATATTGCAACATATCGTGGACTTATCTCACCAGCAGAGAACAGATGAGGTCAATTTGTCTTCTTCCATGTTCAGCAAGAAATCTCTGCTGCAATTCATCACGGGGAGTTTCAGGGTTTAATTAATGATATTGAAAAACAAAGCTGGTAAGTTATGGGAATTATCACTTTGGACTGTCAAAGAATGAAGTGCTTGTGACTAATAGACTGCTTGTGCCATGATGGGGAATAAATCTTGACCTCAGAAAGGCTCTACGTAAACACATGATGGTCAGCTTTGAGTTATGACTCCATTCCACTCACATAAGAGGCAAGTCATTCGTCTGGGGATCTGTTTTCTTGAGTTATAGATCTGTCATCTGGGAAGAGATAACCCTTGGGAAGCAGGAGCCTCACAGCCTTTTGTATTCTTTGCATAAACTAGGGTTGGTGACAGGGAATTTTAAGGCTCTTCCAGCCTTCTGAGAGCAGTAACACATTTTACATCAGTGACTAGATCTGCTTCACTAGTAGTTACCTAAAGAAATCTGCTTTGTTTTGCTTTGGTTGGTTGTTAGCAGGGACTGTTGATCTTCTTTTCCTTCTCTTTGGGACCTTCCTTCAGACACCTTTAAGTGCACTGTTAGGTTTTACCCTGCAAAGCTTTCCATCAGCACCTCAAGATCTACAATTTTCTTTTCTTGGACTGAAAGGTGTTTTCTAACCACAAATTGTGGGCTTATTACACCTGGCAGCAGCACTCTGTTGCATATTAATCTTCACATCTTCAGACTGGTGTTCAAAAGTTAGTAAGATAATTCTTACAAACCCCCATTGGAGGCTAAGTAAATATAATTAAAATTAGCACATTGGTGTAAAAGCTGAGACATACGAGGGTGATTTATTTAAAATCTAAAACCTTCCCAGGAGTTCACTTGTCTTCAGAAGTTTTCCTACTTTACAAGGTTGGTCATTCAGTAGGCTCTATTGTCTGCTATGATCTGTAAAGAGAACTGAGTTGTTCCCCTTCCTTGTGACAGGTGCACCAAGGGTATGGTATTAACTGTAGAGATGAAATGGTGGAACTGTTCACGTGCAAAATCCTGAGAAACTAGGAAAGAAAAGTTCTAGGAGAGGAGCATGTAGGTGCTCATCCCAGGTGTTCTCTGTGGATGCAGTGTCCTCAGCCTGGTGATGGTGTCCCAGACAGTGCTGCTAATAATAGCCAAATCTTGCTGGTCCTCCACAACACATTCGCTGGTGGTAATGACAACACATTCCTTGAGGTAGATACAGATCCCATTCCTTCCTACACGTTCAGAGAGTGACTTATCCCGTGCAAACTGCAGTGTCTACAGTGCAGGATAAGTCACTTGCTAGATAGGGCTGTCCACCTCTGCTCATGGGAGAGGTTTCTGGCAGGCTTCTGGTTTAGACAAGATGACAGATTTGGGGCAGCTAAAACCAGTGCTGAATGACTCTCATACTCCATAGATGAAAGTAGGTGTTTATTTTTTGCATAATATCACATGTAATTCAGAGCAGAACTTCTCATTTCACTGAACTGTGGCTGTTTTATTCTCCTTTGAAGTGTTTTGGAAAGGGATGAATGCCTACAGAGGAATTTCTGCTGTAGTGCTGATCCTGCTTGAACTGAACTGGGAAATGGTGACAGCTGGAATAACATGGCTTTCCTTTCTTCCCGCCTCTGTGCCTTCCCTTCTTCTGGATTTCTGAGTGGTCTTTCTCCATTCTTTAGTGGAAGTAAATCTGACTGCAAGGAAAGAGCCTACAGAAAGGAAGCAGGTTAGGTAAACCATACAGATGAAGCCCCCATTTCTCTGGTTCTCAGTAGCTCCTCCAAAAGCTAGCAGAGAGGTAAAATTCACCCTTTGTTAACTAACCTGATTGTGGGCTTGTTCAATGCTGCAGTCTTCTGCTGCTTTCTATCTCCTCTTCACTCACGACTCCACTTGCTGATAGAAGCTGAGAGCAGCAGCACAAGAGGGAAGTGGCTTTTGGTGAAAAAGGCATGCGGAGGATAGGGTTTCTTGATATGAGAAGGCAAACTTGTAGGTGACTCAGTTCTTGCAGTTCCAAATCTACTTTCATATTTCACTGTTCAAGCTCACTCTTACCACTCACAATAGATTTCACTGACTTCTACGCAAAATATAGGTGTTGATCAGCCGTTAAGATTTGAAACACTCCTTGGAACTGCCAGTTTTACGTTTTGGAGCCACATGGGAGGTTGGTCCAATATAAGAAGGATCTGGAACCCCAGGGAAAAAAAAAAAACCAAAACATCACCTTAGATCAGTTCCACCTCTTCTTTTTCTGAACCATATTCCAGCATTCCTGTTAACACACCTGGTAAGGGGAAGCTATTCTGCCAGTTCCCAAAGGTGTCCCAGTAAATTGTGTGTGGATTCCATTTAACTGGCTTTAGTGGGGAAGTTGGGCAGAAATGGCATGGGATTGAGGAAATTGGGTTTCATGGAGTCTTTTCTCACCCGTGGGACAGCTTGCTCTGCTGTAATGAGCCTGTAGCTTTTGCAGGCTACTTACTTACCGCTCTTTGGAGATCCTGTGCTCCTGACTTAGATTTACAGATTCAAGTGTCAGTCCAAACAGTTCTCAGAGGTGAGGGGACAGACCCTGCGAGGGATTGAGGCTGTTTTCTGCTGGCTTGCACAGCTGGTGTAGCACAGGGGGTTCAGTGGCAGTTCCCATTGAAAATTCATTGGGTATGAGGTAGAAATGATGCCACTTTGAAAAGTACAACTGTCCTCAGAAACTGGGCCTTAGTGCCTGTGTGACAATAACGCAGATAGTAGCAGTGTTAACAGGAGAGATGGTAGCTGAATGCACAGTGAGCAACTGTCCTGTAGCAGTGTAGTAAATCAGCTGAGCATCTCCAGGTTTGAATGTGATGCAGATGTTTCTACCATACTCTTTAAACCATGTTCTTTTTAGCATAAATAAGAGAAGTGTTTCTGTTCATCTGACCACCAGGTTATCATTTTCATTTAATCTTTCATTTCCATCTGGTGTGAACCTTCCTCACTAAGCCCCAGTTCTGGTTGGCCAGATGAAGCGTTCCCACTGCCTCAGTGCTGGGGCAGCAGAGGGCAGACGAGGGCTGCTCAGCAGCCTGTGCATCTCCTCAGGTGAGGCACCACTGTCCTCAGGTCCTGGAGAGCTGCGGGCACAACCCAGGGCAGTCACCAGGGAGAGCTCCAGCAGGACGCTGGGACTCCACACTGGGCCCTTTCAAAAGGTGCTCTGTTAGAAAGCCAGGAATGACTGTTAGAGCTCCACAGGGATGCTTTTGGAAGGGGGAAGTTTCAAATGCTTTTGCCCTTTTCTCATGAAAACACAGCAGAATGTTATTCCTTCCCTTTACATTTGTTTTACAAGGGTTGTTTCCCTCTACTTCCATGGTGATTTTCCTTCAGAGTGTTTTAGCTCTCATGTTATGTACCAGCACATCTCTCTACACAACACTGACTGAGAAGAACCTCTAGGCTTAGACATCAGGAGATAGGAGCCAACCATTCATGAGGCTGCGGTGGCTGCAGAGTCAAGCTGCAGGGAGAGGGGATTGAACATCCCAGGATCCTTTCTGGGGCCGTTACCTTCTCAGATACATTTTTGTCTACTGAAGTACAGGCAATAGAAGATGATCTACGTTAGACCAAGACAAGCAGGCCAGCAGTTCCAGTCTTTGAGTTGGAAAAGCTGACCCTGTCCTTGCAGTTCTGAGCATGAATTCATCATACCCAGGCATGTGTCTAAAGACCACACCAGAGCATTTTTTCCTTTAGGCATAGATCAAACCCTTGTGCTGTGTTCTCTGCTCTTCCTCCAGCCACTTGAGCAGGTAGCTCAAGCACTGGGGGGTACTCTGAGGCCTCTGCTGTTTCACCTGCTTTCTGAGGACTGCTGACCCTGATCTGTAGTGGCACAGAGCATTTGATGAGAGGCACCAATGCATCTTTGAAGTGACAGCAAAACGAGGTTTTCTTGAGTCCTGCCCTACCCTCCACTAATTCACACATCGGGCCTAAGCTCATAATACATGAGAGACTAATGCCCAGCTTGCTTCTCATGGGATTCCCTGCAATCCTTAATCCTTAGCAATACCAGGGTAAAAGCCTCTTGTGTTTCAGGTACCCTCATTTTGTTAAGAAAAGGCTCCTTTACTTTGTCCCCAGACAAGGTATGCTTTGTCTGGCATACTCTTTTCTGCCAGGGTGAAGGAGTTTCATTGTGAATGGAAGTCAAGCTCTCAGGGCAGTGTAAAGAGAGGATTGGGTCCACATCCCAGCTCAGGAGGCATCGTGTATCACCTGGGAGTGGTAGCCACACACCACACCTAAAAACGTATTGCGCCATGTCCCCAGTAGACACATCTCACCCATGTTACAAGTGTGAGATAAGTGTGTATTGTGGGTTTCATACCCTGTGTGACAGGTGGATTCCATTTTTACTTCCTCTGTGTTGCTGATGACCATTGACTCTCTGCTGACGACCAAGAGCAGACTGGGATTTTTGCTTCTGAGTCAGTCCCAGATGTGAAGATAAAGATGTGGTTCAGATAAAGCACTGTTGTGGTGCAACTGTCAGGTTAAGAGTTAACATATGCCCAAAGAGGTGCTGTTATAGTATTATACCTTTTGTATTCCACTAGTGCTCCACAACCCAGTCATGATCTCAAAACCCCATTGTACAAACACTGAATAGAAGCATGGTCCCTGTTCTGGAGAGCTTAGGATGTTGTCTTTTGCACCAACATCGGTTTTGACTCAGGAGACCTGAGTTCAGACTCCTGTTCACTCAGCTAAATGAGTTGCTCTGTCCTGATGCAGATTTCTGGGTTGGATTTCTGCAGATGTAAGGTGTAGATAGATGGTTATTAAATGGCAGGGAAAAGGTCTGGCAAAGACTCAGCAGTCCCATCTGTGTCACCCTCCTGCCCTAAAGCCAAAGGAGCTCCTTCTGCTGCTGCTGATATGCAGGGAACATAGAATCATAGAATAGTTAGGGTTGGAAAGGACCTTAAGTTCCATCCAGTTCCAACCCCCCTGCCATGGGCAGGGACACCTCACACTAAACCATGTCACACAAGGCTCTGTCCAACCCGGCCTTGAACACTGCCAGGGATGGAGCATTCACAGCTTCCCTGGGCAACCCATTCCAGTGCCTCAGCACCTTTACAGTAAAGAACTTCCTCCTTATATCCAATCTAAACTTCCCCTGTTTAAGTTTAATCCCATTCCTCCTTGTCTTGTCTCTACAGTCCCTGATGAACATAGAACCTATTGATAAAGACCTCCAAGGTGGAAAGTTTGCCATCTCCTGTGCCACCTATGCCAGTTCACCCTAGTATTGCCATTTCTTTTCTGTTGTGTTTTTGTTGTTTGGTTTTTTTCCTCCAAGAGTCTGGATGAAATCTTTTGCCTTTATGATTTTGATAGATGCACCTCATGTTTTACTTTGGCTGTACCAATTTTGTGTTTGTCCTGTTCTTTTGTATGTGTGTCTTCCACTTTCCATGTTCTTTTCACTTCCTTCTTGGGACTGAGATCAGTAGAAGTTTCTGATTTAGGAGTTAGGTCCCTTGCTTCACTTCCAGTGCTTCCATTGCCATCCCTTCTGAACTCCTTTCCCTTTAGAAAGTATTTTCACGTGAAATCTTACCTGCAAGTTCCTTGAGTTTATTGAAGTCCATCTTGTTGGTTTTATTTTGCTGTTCTGCCTTAGAGCTTTGAACTCTTCATTTCATTGTCTCTTACCAAGTGACTTTTTCATCCTCATGCTTTTCATTAGTCCCTCTGTGGTTTTTGTAATCAAATATAGAAAACTGAATTCAAATTCAGTTATTTTGCTCCATCAGAATAGAAAATGCTGCTTGTGGCTTCAAAACTATTCCACTCCATCCATGTTGCTCTGTCCTACTTCTCTCACAGATACCCATGCACTTAAAACTCCTCAGTTCTGCCAAATTGTGAGCTTTGGTTATTTCCTCTCAGCTCAATGGATCTCCTGGGTGACCCAGAGCAGCCATGCTCTGCTCCTTTCTGAAGTGCTTTGAAATCTCTTAAGTCAGTGGTGATATTATTAACTCTTACGTTGATCTCACCTTCTTCAAAGAGTGTTGCTTTCCATGAGGTGCTGATCGTTCCTTTGGGTATTGGGATAACATCCAGAGGAAAGATCACTATTTACTGGGGTAATATCCAGTGAGATAATTGCAATAATTTCCTCACATCTTTAGAGGGTGAGGATAAGTTGTCACACTGTGGAAGATGAGCTTATAACAGCTTCAAACATTTCTATTTGAGGTGGAAATGGTCAAGTTATGGCGTGATGCTGCTGTAACCAATGGGACATCAATTCCTATCCCTCTAGATTCAGGGGCTGGTATTCAGTCTTCATTCTCTCAGTTTTTATTCTTTGGGCATAGCCACATGTGTGGGGCAGGGGGAGTGCAAAGCTCTGGGGTCCTTTGACTTGGTAATACCAGTTTCTCCTGGTGTACGTTGATTCAAGGGAGACTTTTCATTTCACTTTACTGTTTTCTGTTACCATTTCCAATTGCTGGTTGTGCTCCTTCTGACTACCAGTGAGATGGGTTTAGCCACTGAAACCCCAGTCAAGGGTTTGGTTAAACCTTTCCTTGTACATGCATACCAGCATCCAGCAAGAACTGACAGATATGTATGCTAATCCTGGTTAATGTATTTTATCTTCTATGTTATCTCTCTTTGTGCTGGATTTCAAAACAGGGAGCTATGTGAAGACCTTGTTTTTTCCAGTTATAATGAGGCCTAGCTAATGAAGATGACAGGAATAAAAATAATAACAACAACTGTTGCTTGCTAGCTCAGCAAAACAATAGCCACCTCCCTCCGCGTATGGAGATGGAGTATGTCTCATGGATATGTATTTTATCAGATAAACTTTAGCCACAAGTTTACATCCTGAGGAACATGTTCAAGAATGCTTCAATGAGTTAACAGCACAGGTTCCAATTAAATCAAAAGAACACAGCCTCTAGAGACTGGAGGTGGTGCCTTTATGAAGATGCCACCTAATTAAAGGTGTGAAGTCATTGACTAGGAAGTGTATTGAACCAGTGCATGTTATCATTGCAAGGTGGTAGAACCAGAGATATCAGAACCAAGGATTAGCATTGCTAATCATGGGTGAGAGTGTAAATAACAGTTTCTTTAGATAAGCTGACAGTGTGTCTGTCCATCATTGTTCCAAGCATGATGGCATCCTGCCTTCCACATACTGAGTTTGAAACTGGGGAAGGAAAAATGGCATGTCTAGACAGTTAAACTTCAAGGAATTTCAGCTGTCTTGTGTACTTAAATGTCCTTCTCCTTCTTCCAGCTCTCTGCCCTAATGTCGTAAATCAGCGGCACTTGAGAAGTCTGAAATACCTCTTTTACAAGAGATTTGTTGAGGTACGTTTCTGCATTGTGTGCCCTGGGTGTGAATGAGGCTTTTTGTTTCTTTTGCATTTCTAATAACGTAATTGATGTGATTGGAATGTATTGATAGTATGCGAGCAAGTTTTCCTTGTGATGATTATTGTATAGAAATGCAATGGATCTGCCACTGGACCTGTTTATTCTGAGTGAATAGTTTGTATGTCCATTTGTATTCTAATGACTGGGTGTTATGACTGTGCAGACTTGGGTGCTAGCTTGCCTCAGCATCCTCAGCAGTGTTCTGAGACACATCTAGGTAGGTCAGAATATCTCTCCACACATGTATTTTCTCTCAGCTGTCTCAAATAAGCAGGAGCATACTGGCTAGAGAGGTTTTGGGGGTTGTGTGTTGGGTTTTTTAACACTAGGATTTAGGCAGTTCACATTGCTGGGTTCTTTGTAGGCACTTTGCTTTGGTACTTGTGGCTTGGCTGTGATAGGTATGGCCCAGACTTGCCACAGAATCTCTTTTGTGCTAACAGCCATGTTGCTGCTGAGCAAAATGGTGGTACTTTCCACTCTTGTCCAGCCTCCAAATTCTCTTTCCAAATGTGCTGGTACTTGTCCTGGCACTGGGGGCTTGTAGAAATAAGAAGAAGCCTTTGGTTCCTTCTAAGGGGCAGGTTTCTAGGAGGTAGCTTGGAGGCTGACTGCAGAATTGCTTCACTATGGTTTATCCTCCACTCTCATGAGTGTACTGAGCCAAGTCACGGCCCTTTGGATGCTCTTGAGCACACTGTGTGGGGGAGGACATTTCTTTTTAGCAAGGCAGTTTTTCTGCTTCTCTTGAGAATCTGGCATTCATCCTTATCCTGTGCCTGGAAGCAGGTTGTACCAGCTGAGAGTAAGGTTTTGTTCTGCCTCTTCTGGAAAAAAACAGCTTGCATGTGTTGTATTCAGGTGTAGCAATAGGACTGGGAAGGACAAGGACCACAAGAGAGCAAATATCATAGTAAAATATTTCGATTTCTTGAATTTTGCATTATCAAGCTGTATTGGCCAAACATGGGGCGGTGCTTCACCTGCAGGTCATGGAAGACTTTCTCCTTGTAGATGCAAGAAGTTTTTTTGACAGTTTTAACAGAGCCCAACAGGTTGTTCAGATGTTCCTACAGAACAGCTGGTCCAATTTTCAGAGAGCCAGTTTTCAGGAATTGAGAAACCTCCTCCAAAAGTGCCCGTTCTTGTGCTCGAAGAGGATTCATGTGATGTTCAGAAGAAGGCAGATCCATGTGTTTTTTTTTGATATCCACACCTAGTTCTTTGAAGGTGAAGATGGGTTTGAATGGTGGTGACCTGATGACAGCATTCTGGCACAGCCAGTTCTGCTTCCAAGACCTCCTGATCCATTAATGAAGGCTCTGATCTGCCTTTGCTGCCTGTCAGATCCCTGACAGAAGAGCTGGGGAGGACTGAGTCTTTCAGCATCCTGCATCTCAAAGCCTTAATGTTGGGTGACATCATTCTAGAGAGCTTGGTCATCTGCAGTGAAAGAGCAAAGAGCATTTATCCAGGTGTATTTGTTTAGCAGAGTGCACTGGATTCTTGAGCTGGTGTTCTGCTCTCTTTGGCCTTCCACTTCCTTTGTTTTGGAATATTTGCTTGATTTAAAGTATCCAAGCTGGCTGGTTGCTTCCATTAAGGTACATTTGGCAGCTGTTTCTGGATACGGTCCCTTCTTCTGAGAGCTCTTTGGTGTTCTCTGTTTACCATTCTCAGCTGGTTAAATGCCTCCTTTATATCACTAGTATTTATATTACATGCTTGTATATCTCAAAGATGTTTACTTTGAGGCCTTTACTCCCTGTTTGCTCTTGTACCTTTCCATGAAGTGGCACTAGTGATCCTTGTTACCTCTGCCAGAAGTGGGGGGGAGGCTCAGGTCTCCCTGGCCAGTGAGTCTCATGCAGCCCATGATCTTGGCAGAGTGGAGAGAAGGTCCCATCCTGGTTTCTCCTGAAGGTTGGCTCTGAGCTGCACTGGGGTGGGGATTTTAGCTTATGGGGTTCCTTTCCCAGACCTCATGGTTCCAGTGGATTTTTCATGACTGGGCTGTTGAGAAAAGTATTCTGAAGGCTCAGCCTTGCAGATGATCCCTGAGATCACTCCCATTACTGGAGCCTGTGGGGACAGCTCTGCTGGGGCAGCTGTTGAGTTGAGCAGTCCATGGACATATTGCAAATCCAAGGTAAAGGCAGCACCAGTGATCCACGTGTTCCCTCAGACCATGGCCTGTTTCAGCTTTGCTCAGTGCTGTCTCTGTCATTCCAAGGGCACCACGTGAGCCTTGAGGTCCTCAGAAACACTGCTGTACTTTGCAGGGGGTTGTTAAGGTGATCGGTGTCCTGGAAATGAGCTCAGCTCCAGGTGATAATGAGATGTCAGACTACTGCAGAGGGAGGTCCTGCCATTGCCTGTGTACTTGGGTTGCAGATGAGGGGGTTTGTCCATGTGCTGGAGTGTAGCAATTGTCTGAATTACTTCATCTAAGCTGGTTTTGTGCCATGCCCCGGCTGGTGACATCTGAGAAGCAGAGATTTCCCGTGTGCTCCAGAACACATTCCTCAAGCACAGTTGATGCCAGTGTGGAAGATGTGTGTGAAATTTCAGCTTGCTCTATGCAGCATTCTTTTCTTTCTTTTTTTTTTTTTTTGAAGACAGCTCTGAAATAATTTTGTCTTTTCAGAAAACCATGACTCAGGAGAACTGGGCAGATCACGTCCAGGTGAGTATGGATTTCCCGCTCCATTTTCTCAAGGTTGTTTTCTTGGAGGTGTGATTTTAAGATGTTCAGAATATCCAGCTCTGGAAGAACATTGATGTTTTACTTCCTGATGTTCTAATTTTGCTGGAGTATTTAGATAAGATTATCAAGTACATTCCTTTACTTGCCTGCACTTATTTGTAAGTGAACACTGGTAGTTACATTACTTACAAGGAAAGGGGAACAGAGAGTTCACTTTAGGCAGTTAACAAGGAGTGTGAGTAAATCAGGACAAATCTTAGATTCCCTTTGCATGCTCCACTCTGATCACTTGCGGCAGCTTTCTTGGGTGACTGTCAGATACTGGGACTTCTACCTCTTGTGCTGTAGGACACAAGTAATTTTGCTAACAGATGAAGAAGGGTAGCAGTGTACTATTTTTTCTTGGTGTATAAACAGGAGAGTTCAGACAGCCATGTTTTGGCCTGATACTACAACAAATGCATCTGTGACAATGAAATGTCAAGAAATTACAGGGTAACAGGGCATTAGTGTTGTGTTCATGATATCCTTATGGAATTGCAACCTCATGGGGAGTGTTTGCTCCTTTTCTGTAACTTCTCTCACTTGGAATTCTGCAGCCAGTAAGGATTTCTGACCATTGGCTGGAATCTGCCTTTGAAAATCCATTGGAATGGTCCATGTAGACCTTAGAGTGGTACCAGGCCAGGCTGATGACTGACAATCTCATGCATTTGAGATCTTGGCATTGTCTGTGCACACCAAATGACTGAATTGTAAACACAGAATCATTGTACAATCAGAGACCAGTTTGTATTGAAGGGACCTTAAAGCTCACCCAGTTCCACCCCCTGCCATGGGCAGGGATCCCTTCCACTGGAGCAGCTTGCTCCAAGCCCTTGTGTCCAACCTGGCCTTGAACACTGCCAGGGATGGGGCAGCCACAGCTTCTCTGGGCACCCTGTGCCAGCGCCTCAGCACCCTCACAGGGAAGAGCTTCTGCCTAAGAGCTCATCTCAGTCTCCCCTCGGGCAGGTTCAAGCCATTCCCCTTGGCCTGTCCCTACAGGCCCTTGTCCCAAGCCCCTCTCCAGCTTTCCTGCAGCCCCTTTAGGCACTGGAGCTGCTCTCAGGTCTCCCCTTCAGGAGCCTTCTCTTGTCCAGGCTGACCCAGCCCAGCTCTCACAGCCTGTCCTCATGAGATATTTCTTCTCTCTTTTATGTGTCAGAAACAAAAAGAACAGTTCAAAAGGTGTGAGGATGTGGTTTTTAAGACAGAAACCATTGATCCAATGCCCAGCAGCATGGCATGTTAAACCTACTGTGTGTTTTCAGTGGTGAATATGCTCCTGAGTATGATAAACTACACACTGTGTGTAGTTTATCATACCCATACAAGAGGCCAGGCTTTGTGCGGAGTCTTGCCTCTTGATCTTGGTGATCTTGTCCAGTGAAAGAACTTTCCAGGTTTCCTTTTCCCCCTCACAAGTTTAAAGGTTATCATAGGATCTGATCCATTGCAGGATCAAGACTTGAGATGAGATTAGCCATGAAACTATAGCCAATATGTTCCTCACAACTTCTGGGTGTACTTCAGTGTCTGCAGTGAAGGGTTTGATGGTGGATAGTAGGAGCACCCTCCCAGTTTCAGATACATGGCTGCAGATCATGTCAGTCACTTGTGGAGACAGGAGGCTTAGGAATAGATGCTGTCTGAAAAATGCTTGTTGGGTGCCTGCTGTGAGAGCTCCCTAGAGAACCACAAAGAGCTTAGCTATATGCTGGTCTCTGACAGAAACTTCTCTTTGCTTTTCCAAAGGGTTCCAAACTTTGTATTTTCTGTGTACTGCCAACTAATCTATTTTTTACAACTATGTAATTATCACACGAGTGGTGCTTAAACTTGCCTCTTATCAGTCCTGCCTCTCAGTGCTATCAGAAATTACTGTCTTTGGCATCACTTCAAAGTGATTGGAATCTGTACCTGTGCATCTGAAGGAAACTGAAGTAATCTCATGTGCAGATTGGCTTCTGCTGCACCAAACAAAGGACAAGTTACAAAGCAGGAACCTCTGAGCAACTTCTGGTTTTCAGGACAAAAACTAAGTTTGCCCAGGACTTTACTGTGTTTGAAAGAGGTGGGTTTACACAAGGAAAAGGTTTAACTTCCCATGCAGAGCTTCATCAATGACCTGACATGTTTTGACCAAAAGAAGTCCATTAGACTCCTTATGGAGCTGGAGGGAGTTGTGTGTCCTTTTGAATGTTTAGTTCAGGCTCACAGACAATTTGTCTCTGCTGAGTTCTGCCTAGAGATGCAGTACCGAAGACATTGTGTTGGGTAGGAGGCAGAAGATGGGATGCAGCGTAACCTCAAAAAACCAAAACTCCCCAAAGACTCCACAATGGCAAACTCACAGTCAGAATTTGTGGATTTTTTTTCAGTTTTAATCCCAGAATCCCAGCCTGGTTTGTGTTGGAAGGGACCTTAAAGTTCACCCAGTTCCACCCCCTGCCACGGGCAGGGACCCCTTCCACTGGAGCAGCTTGCTCCAAGCCCCTGTGTCCAACCTGGCCTTGAACACTGCCAGGGATGGGGCAGCCACAGCTTCTCTGGGCACCTTGTGCCAGCGCCTCAGCACCCTCACAGGGAAGAGCTTCTGCCTTATATCTAAAATGTCCAAAGGGGTTGAAAACTTTCATGGTTTTAAAGCCCATTTTTCTTCATTTGTGCTGCAGCTGTTGCAAAAGACTTCAATGATATAGATGCCAAAGCCCTGGTGAACGTGGTGTCTCTCCATGTGCGGTGGTGCTGGCCATGACATGTTCTGTGTGGCTGCCAATAGACATTCCTGGGTTGGGATTTCTTTTTGCTCACTCTGAACAGTACAAGTACAGAATTTTCCTATTCCTGCCCTGTAGGAGGAATCGAAGGTGTGATCCCGAGTGCTCCTACAAGAGGCACAACTCAGTACTTAATTGTGAGGCCAACAGAACCTGTTTCCAGCCCTATAGCAAACTGGTTTTGCCCCTTTTCCACGTCCTGTGCTGCTGCTGTGCTGTCCAGGCTGTGGCTGCAGAGGAGGCAGAAGGGAAAGCAAAGGCATCTGAATGTCTTCATACCCTGGGGAAACTGCCCTCATCACATCTGCCTGTTGGCAGAGGCTGGTGAGCCTGGGGGAGAGCTACCCTTTGTATCCTCTGCTCCAAGCAGAGATGCCTGGAGGGGAGAGGGAAGGGAAGGGCACTCCTCTTGCCCAGTGCCAGCTGCACTGCTATTCATTTAGCTTGCTTAACTGCTCCCAGGCTGCCTGGAAACCTTCCGGACAGTGCCTGTCTTCACAAGCAGAGGTGAAGGTATGTAAAGTATTGATGGTAGATAGGTAGGAAAAAAAGAGGCAGAGCATGAGCCAATTGTCTGCTTTGCTGTGTGCCCTTCTGCTTCCATCTTGGCACTCTTCATGTTGTTCCTAGCTTTAATCAAGTGCATAGAGATGAGTGAACTGGATAGAGCAAGCACGGAGCAGGCGATACATGGCTCTGATCAGATGTGTTCAGGAAGGGTTGTCCTGCCAGCGACTGCAGAAAGCACTTGGCCAGCAGCAGGAGGGGCTCATTGAACGCTGATGTTTCCCTGGAATGTTCCCTGTTTCTTCAGGACAGAATCACTTTGGGACAGAGAAGCATGGAAGGCATTTTTCAATCATCTGCCAAGTGCTCAGAAACGGATCACACAGAACAGTAATACCTAAGAAGAGAATAGCAGGAAAGCAACTCTGACTGCAAATGTCACCTCTGCCAGTGCTTTAGGTGTCGGATAATATCTGAGATACTTGTATGAGGTTGGCAGTGTGACATGGGACCTACCTTCTGAGCACTTCCTTCTTGGGTGGCAGCTGATCCTTTCCAACCCCAGTGATTCTATGATTCTGTGGTGCCTGAGGACATCTCAAATAGCACCATACATGTGTGTTTTGGTGATTCTGGTTTAACAGAGGGCTGGGGAATAGGAGTGCCTGGTACTTTGCTGCCCTGCTTTTTGTGTGCAGTGTTCTCACTGGTGTTTTGGAGGTGATCTTGCAATTATGTCCTTTTAGGTTCAGCTTGGTTGATTAAGGTTATTGGTTGATGAAGGCCAGGTTGGATGGGGCTTAGAGCAAGCTGCTCCAGTGGAAGGTGTCCCTGCCCATGGC
This sequence comes from Melopsittacus undulatus, assembly GCF_012275295.1. Classification (NCBI taxonomy): domain Eukaryota; kingdom Metazoa; phylum Chordata; class Aves; order Psittaciformes; family Psittaculidae; genus Melopsittacus; species Melopsittacus undulatus. The sequence goes on from NC_047537.1 coordinate 10,837,693, forward strand.
AGGGGTTGGAGCTGGAGGAGCTTTAAGGTCCCTTCCAACACAAACCATTCCGTGATTGTGTGGTTACTGCCAGAGGACTCCCACACCCCTTCAGGTCTGGTCCATTCCACATGGGCACTGTGCCAGTCCATGCGAGGAGAGCACTGCCTGGGAAGTTCTGAGGTCCTGATGCCACACACAGGAGACAGTCTCAGCTTGATGGAGAAAGGTTGGAGTAGTTGTGCAGGGGGAGTAACAGAATATTATGGGTATTTCTGAACAGTTACAGCCCAGAAGGCAAACACTTGCTGAATGATTTTAACATCCGGAGTATTTTTGCAGGGAATAGTTTGACTGAATCAGAGCTAACCAGAACAGTTAAAAATGTTACCTCAGGGTACTTTGCTCCATGTCTTCCTGCCATGGAATTCCTTTTCCTGTGGAGCTGAACAGGGTAATGGTGCACAGCTTCCTTTGGGGCAATACCTACAGTCAATGTTGGGAGGGTTAAAACCAGTGAGTTGATTTAGGACTGTCAGCTGCTTTGCAAGATGCCTGAGACAGTGAGGTGGTGAAGTGGTGCTTCCACATTTACTGTCCTTCAGCCAAAAGGCCTTCTGTTGCTACATCAAACCTTCTGTGCTGGTGTTTGCACAGGGAAACCCTTTATTACTCAAATGCAGAAATCTTAAATTGTTCCACAATTGCTTAGAAAAAGTGCTGTTGCTTGAAAAGATGGTACTTGGTTTTGGGACCTCATCATGAGCTGTGACCCCTCAGCAGCCCTCTTCCAGGTAATGGTTGGAAGCACCCTGCCTGTGCACAGAGAGGAGGGTCCAGGGGTACAACACCTGGAGAATTGGCTCTTGCTCTTCTTCAGGCCCCTGTTTTGGAGGTGCCTGCTCTGGTTTTGCATGAGAAGGCAGGAGCAGAGCCCTGGAGCCAGCTGTTCAGCACGCTCAGCGCTGGGAGAGGCAGCAGCAGTTAATCTCTTCTCCTCCTCCAGCCGTGACAATGAGATAACGGACTTATTTTAAGACTCTGACCATGAAAATCAAACACTGTGCCAGCTCCTGCTCTGGGTGACTTGGGGGGAGATGCTGGTAGCACATAGCAAGTGTATAACTCCAGTTCCACTGACATTCTAGGGTTGTTATGCTACTTTACAGATAATAGTCAGCTAATAGCCAGAAATCTGCCCAAACAGAAGGCATAAAAGCAAAATGCCCTCCTTATGTGTAACACTTTGGAAAAGCTTTGACAATTCCTGGTCCTTAACAGGTTTAAATTATCTTACACTGCAGCAAAGAGTTGTTGTCATCTTATTTATTTAACCACTGAGTTTCTGACTGGCAAAATTCCCAAGATCCTCATGTGCTCTGTTTGTACAGGACCAGTTTGACCTCAGTGAAAATGGAACTACCTCTGGAATCAAATGCAATAGTTGTTGTGCTTGAGGAGGTAATTTTTAAGAGGAATTCAGAGGGCAGAATGCAATTATTGTTTATAGTGTTTGTGGCCAGAACACCTGGCCAGTTAATCCTGCTCTGGGGAGTCTGTAATAAGGACAAGAGGTTAAACAGGCCACTTTGCAGCTATCCACATGGAGCGTCCTTCCCAGGGACTCCCCAGTTTAGGCAAACCTTTAAATTGCCTCAAGATTGTTTTGAGTACAGCCACATCCCTGTAGCACAAGGAACTTGATGTCTGTAGGGAATGAAGCAATGTGTGCAATGCAAATGGGAATGATATTCAGGAGGTGATTAATAAATGTCATGTCTTTGGGGAGAAGTCTGTATGTCAAATTATCTTTCTCTCTGTGTTTGAGTGAACTGTTTAGTCAGGGATATAATGGATTTCATCACTCAGACATCAAATCTCGACTGGCTGTTTTCCTGGAAGGTAGAAACCAAACCTAGTTTAACCAGCCATTGTGTGAGTCCCTTGCTAGTATTTATGGCCTCTTTTTTAGCAGGAAATTACAACCAGCAGGTAATTGATATTGTTCCTTCTGGCCCTTAAAGTCTCAGGAAGGAATCATCAGCTGAAATAAATGTTCATGGTTCTACTGGTGTTGCTGCAACAGGGTGCCTGAGCTGAGGAGCAGTCCCACTGGAGCCCGGTAGCTCTGAGTGTGGGTGTGTGGATAGCCATGCAGAAGCTGCTCCCAGCCTCTCTTTGCCTACAGTTTGCCTGTGAAGGTATCTGCAAAAGAATTGCATTTGTCTCTCCACAGCTTTAAGCAGCTTCCGAACAGCTGCTGTTTAAAAAAGAGGAGTTTTTATTTGGTATTTTTTTCCCCCTTTTGCAAAATAGATGGAATTTAGACCTGGACCAGTGACAGGTTCCATATCTGGTGTCTGTCTTGTTGAGCCAGGATTGCAGGAATTGCTTTCTATTAGTTGAGAACTGGCAGCTTTTCTTTCCCCAGTGTCCACTCGTTGCTCCCATTACTCCTTTCATTCCTCTTCCTGCATTTTGTCTTCTGTTCAGGGACTGACCAACAGCTCAGTGCTGGTGGGAATGTTTTGGCAATGCCTCTGCTTTTGCCCTGTACCTTTTTCCTTAGATTTACTGTTCTTGTTGGAGGTCTCTGAGAAGAACATACAGACACAATGTGATGTAAAAGTATATTGTACCTAAGGGAATATTAAACCATGGAAAACTGGACAATAAAAGTAGCAGCAAAGTATAGATTTCCTTCTATATTGCAGTTCAGTTTGTAAATGGTGTCATATATTTACTGATAGCTGAAATAAGAGCAGAGTTGCAAAGCAAAAGGCCTCACTGATAGGGCTGATGCAGAAAACAGGCACATCTGTGACTGGCTCAGTAAAAGCATAACGTAATTCTTCAGTTACGTTCTGCCTCCTGGATAGAGCAGTAAAACATGCATCTGTACTAATGAAGTTAGCACTGTTGGGCTAAAAGAAATGGGAACTTCTCGTTTAACAAACCCCCAGCTGTTGGGGGAAAAATACATGAGAAGAGACAATCATGCAGTGTGCTCCATGCCTGACTATCTAAAGAAGAGTCTGTCAAGGATGAGCTATACAGTTAAATGTAAATGTGCCTGCTGCTTGGCTTAGAGAGGATTCTTTTCTGTAAGACCTGGTGTGCCTAATGTTAATTATGGTAGTTGTAGTTGTAACAAATCCAGCCATGTCTAGATACATGAATTGTGGTTGAGCACAAATATACTAGTGAATTCTGGTAGAATTTACAGTGGGTACAAATAAGCCAAGAAGAATTGCTTCTGGCTTCCATCCTGCCTACCACATTGTCAAAAACATCTTAAAAAGCCAGCCAGAAAATTGCCCTGGATTGATGGAAGATGGGTTTGCTCAAGAACTTTGGAAAATCAGCTCACTGTAAGTAGGGATCTGCAGGGCCAAGTTGTGGGGATTCAGCAGAAGCTTACGGGAGCTACGTGTCTGACTTCTGCTTCACTGAGGGACTGGCAGTGAAAGCACAGGACTTCAGTTTTAAAAGCTGTGGCCAAATAGCCTTTATGTGCCTATATTAAGTTCTGAAGAGTGAAGAGAGGAAACTGTAGAGAACACACTGGAGAGAAAAAAATCTCCTTTAAATGGTGTTGGTATGTTAGAGATGCTTTCTGCCCCTAACCCTGTGCAGCCAGGCAGGGCTAGATTGCTGCTAAGCAGTGTAATTACATTTCTGTCACTAGCATGCATTCATTCGACAGCACAACTTCATCAGAAAGAGATTTGGTATGGTATAAAAAAGAGGCTAATTGGCTTAGGGCTGCAGGTTAAGAGGTCAGAATTAGATTAAAGAGTTAAGAGCATCAGCAAGCTGTTAGACTCCACTGGTGTGCTCTGGTGGTGTGTTTAATTCAACCAAATGGGAGAAGCGTCTTAGGAGTAGGAAGCCATGTGTGAAGAAATGTCATCCAAAACCTTATAGCAACATGGAGTATGTACAAGGTCCTTAAGACGTATGTCAGGAGTCTAGTATAGTCATTTCCAGGATACCTGTTACTGACTCCAAACTACATCGGCTATAGAATTGGATATCACAAAGGAAAAACTGGGACAGCTTCACTTAAAAGCAAATCCTCATGTTTCTTTTACTCCAAGACACAGGGATCCCTACCCAGAGCACTGGCCTTGGCCTCTGCAGCAGAAACAGGGAAAGGCCAAGAAGAGGATGGGACATGGAGTTTGCCTGCTTCCTGTGTTAGCAGGAGAGGAGGAAAACCAGGGTTCTGCACATACTCTGTTTGCAAAGCTCTTGTTTGCAGCTCTGTGGCATGAGACACCATGGTACTCGTGCCCCGTGATAGTTTCTGCATCCTTGGGGATGTGCAGATGCAGAGGGCTATGTTTGCCCAGTTGTACTGAAGTCTTAAGCCTTGCACATATTCACAGGTCTATTCTCATGTTCTTATCCAGGTGGCAGTAAAATTATCTGGTCATTCAAGAATCATCCCAGGCTATTTAAAACCCCTGTAATCAATCAGTACCTGTCTGAGTGCTTCCATGGATAGATACTGGATTCTAAAGGCTTGTGCAAATCAGCTGCCTTGCGCAAAGATAGTTGGGCTATTTGCAACTGATAGTTTGGCTGTCTTATACTTTTAGGCAAGATTAGTTCACCAGTTCCCTGCCAAGAGGAGAACCACATAAACAGAGGATTGTTTAGAATGAAAAAAGTGCCTCTTGACGGAGAAGTCATGTAAGTGGGAAGAAACAGGAAGTTAATCTTCCCTTGTTCGTGCTGAAAGAATGCATATCTCTGAGGAATGTTGTAATTATGGATTTAGGAAATCGGTCCAATTTGCCAGGGTGTGAATTGCAGAGTTCATTCAGTCAACCCTCTTGAGCATTTCTCCTTCAGAACAAAAAACACCAGGAGTTTAGATGTACCAAAAGAAATTAAAGGAGAGAAAAAGCTACTGCCAAGCTTTGCTTTTGGTAAAGATCCTGGGAAGATACTTTATTCTTGCTTTGGCTGTGAGCCAGTGAGGTTTGTTCTTAGTAAAAGAGAAGTAAGTGGTAACCCATGTTTTTCCTGTGGGCATCTATTTTTCGTAGACTAATGATGGGAAGAGTTCATGCTCCCAAGTGAGGATTTCCATTGTCAAGATTTTTGCTTATTCACTTTGAAGACTTTCATAAGGAGAAAAAATGCCCTGCTGAGAATGCCACATTAGCATGTACTTGAGAGAAAAGAACCTAAACCCAAGTTCCTAAGCATTCTGAAGCAGACCTGAGCTGAAACAGATCCATAAGGAAAGTGGAGCCAGGGAGAGTGTGAGGTGTGGACACAAGGCACAGTGAGGCTCAGGAAATGAATGACATGGCCCATGGTGAACATCAGTGGAAAGTTCCAGCATGGCCTGCAGAAGGGCTTCCAGTGGCAGGTCATGAGCTCTCAGAAACCTGCCTAGAAGTGAAGCAGCAGCAGAGACCTAGAAAGTCTGATGAACAGAATCATAGAATCCCAGCCTGGTTCGTGTTGGAAGGGACCTTAAAGCTCACCCAGCTCGAACCCCTGCCATGGGCAGGGACACCTTCCACTGGAGCAGCTGCTCCAAGCCCCTGTGTCCAACCTGGCCTTGAACACTGCCAGGGATGGGGCAGCCACAGCTTCTCTGGGCACCCTGTGCCAGTGCCTCAGCACCCTCACAGGGAACAGCTTCTGCCTAAGAGCTCATCTCAGTCTCCCCTCAGGCAGGGTAAAGCCATTCCCCTTGGCCTGTCCCTACAGGCCCTTGTCCAAAGCCCCTCTCCAGGTTTCTTGTAGGTCAGTGAAACTCAAGGCTGGGTTATAAAGAAAGCAGAGAAAATTAGCTTGCTGCTTCTATTCTTTGGCAATAAACACAGGAGATTTCAACTTAATTCCACTTTGGGCTTATAGGCCTTTTAATTAAGGTAGTGATAGAGGTGAGAACTTGGAGTTCTTTGATGACTATTCTTTCATGCAGCTATTTCCATAAGAAAATGCAGATCTGGGAGGAATTGATGTGCATCAGGAATCAGTGGGGGCAGGGTAATGATGCATCCTTGTCTAGGAGGACCCCTGTAGAAAGCTTTTAAAATACTATGGAGCCAGCACCAAATAATAGGAGATTCCTGCTTTGCTGCTTGGCCTCGTAACTTGGAACTTGACCTTAGCAGGGAGCATGTAAGCAGAGAGAGAACAAGAAAGAGGTTTCTGAGGTTCTTCTCCCATCTGCAGATCCTTCCTCTTGGAGACTGCATCGGCCGTAGGGAGCTGACACAGGCTGGACCTGAGCAGTAAATCCTCCTGCCCTGCTGGGGAGTCAATGTACTGGAATCCCACAGCATTTTGGAAAGGAATATGGAGCTTATGAATTCTCACCATGTAGTGACTGGGTATGGGAACATTGAATTCAGTGCCTGGTTGAGTTAATTGATGTACTGGTTTAGCTCGTTAGGGTGAGTATTTGAGCTATCCACAACAAACGGGAAGGTGTTGTGGTGACTCCAGACCATGTCCATCCCTACAGACATGTAACCTGTCGAGTTCACAGCAGCAGTGGAGACTCAGTGTCATGGTTTCATTCCTGCAGGCTCTTCCTCTTCACATACGGGCAGCTCCCAGGGTCCCATAGTGAACAGTACTGTCGTCCCCTGGTCCTGTCCCCACACTGATGTCAGGCTCTGTCAGCGTGTGGCTGCTGCTGTGGTCCTAGCTGTGTGTTTGTAGCTGGAGATGCTGCAGACAGACGTTGGGGTATGATTGAAGAAAGCTGGAGAGGTGCAGTGAACCTCAGCAGCAGTGCAGGTCACCTCATGTGCAGGGAGCCCTCACTTTCTTAAGCTGGAGAGCACAGTTTGGTGTTTACCACAGGGACACTTTGTTCATGTGTGTGTGACATAATGACAAAAGGAGGGTAGATAAATGCTACTTCAGAATACATTGGGAAGATAAGGGTTGCCAGTTTGTCTTCAATGCACTGTGTTATTGGACTTAGACAAAGCATCTACTGTGATAAGTAACATACTACTATGTGCTCTGAAAGAGTTTGGCCAATTTCCCCATCCTCATTCATCTTCAGTCTTGCCAAGTGCTGGAATGCTCCCAGAAAATATCTGCAGCCTGCCATCGTGGGACCAAGAGGTGTGAGAAATCTGGAAGCATGTCAAAACTGTGTGGCTTATGTATTCAGAGCAAGTCCTTGGTCCTTTGCTGATCCCTGGGATGAATAATATTCAACAGCTCTGGGGCCAGGGATAGGTTGGAATTCAGAAGACGCCTCTGCAGCGATTGTGAGAAAGGGATTCCAGGGAGAAACACAGACCCTCAGGACAGGCTTCACACTGGCGGGAAGGAAAAAGAAATATCTTAGAAAGCAAGTAGGGTAAAGTGCCCTCAGTCTGTTTGTTAAGGAACTATGTTTTGTTGTCATGGATGGCATGCAGTTAATTTCTCTCTCCAGACAAAGGTTATTGTAATCGTGTTAGCCTGACTCCATAGCTCATTAAAGATGTACACATATGACATTCCCTGGACAAGCAGTGGAGTGCAGAGCAAGTATTGCAGGTGAAGGCACCCTGATTTTGTGTATCAGCGTTCCTAGAGTTGTTAAAGGATGTAGTTGAAGAAAATGAGTTAATTGTGGATTAAAATAAAAAGGAAAGTTCTGATCTTCCCACTGGGAAAGTTCCCAAAGGGTCAGGCTACACTGAACACATGCAGAACACAGCCATGGACTTCGTCTGTGACCCTAAGGACAGGTGGCACTGACTGACAGGTACCAACACCCACAGTGAGGAGCGGAGGGATGAGGGGATCCCCTCGCTAATGCCATCCTCAGGCACAGCAGCTCTGCCACATCAGACAGTAAGAGCTGAATTTTTCAGGACAGTATTTAAGCGCCTACATTTGTACGTGGGTGGGTGATATGGCTCAGTGCCAGTGCGGAGCTTTGCCATCTTACAGGTGTATCATGGGGTCCACTGTACTAAATCCCCCCATGTCCTGAAGCATCTGGGGCATTGTGTGCCTGACAGTTCACCTGGGCAGTTAGGAGCAGTGTTGCAGAGTATCACACCTTCTCCATCAAATCTCAGTTTATGTCCAGGCTTGTGCATTCTCCAGTCAAGAAACACATCAGGTCATGGTCAGCCACTGAAGTGAGATTTGGTAGTCATAGAACTGCAGAACAGTTTGTGTTGGAAGGGACCTTCAAAGCTTCTCTAATCCACCCCCATGCAATGAGCAGGGACATCTTCAACTACATCAGGTTGCTCAGAACCACGTCTAGCCTGGCCTGGAATGTCTCCAGGGATGGGGCATCCACCACCTCTCTGGACAACCTGTACCAGTGTTTCACCACCCTCATTGTAAAGAATTTCTTCCTCACACCCAGCCGTAATCTCCCTCTTTCAAACCCATCACCCCTCGTCCTATTGCAATGGGCCCTGCTACAAAGTCTCTCCCCAGCTTTCTCATACATCTCTTCTGAGTACTGAAGGGCCACAGTTAAGATCTCCCTGGAGTCTCCTTTTCTCCAGGCTGAACAACTCCAACTCTCTCAGCTATTCTTCACAGCAGAGGTGCTCCATCCATCTGATCATTTCTGTGCCCCAGCTCTGGAACCTCTCCAGCATCTCCATGTCTTTCCTGTCCTGAGGCCTTCAGAGCTGGACATGGTAATGATCATGTCAGATCCACTGAAGTCAAATACTGTGCGCAGGAAGTGTCATGTGCTGTGAGGTGGAGCCATTGCCAGCAGACAATGGCTCTGTGTGTCAGGGAAAGGTTGTATGAAGGATGTCCAATGCTGTGTTTAGGAAGATGGCTCAGCCTGCTTTGGAAGCAGAGTTTCTTCTGTCTCTGCTGTACACCTTCTCTCATCTGTAGCAGCATGAGCAGATTTTGGAGACATGATGACTTCATCTGGTGAAGATGAATTACTTCCCTTGGGGGGTGCCTGACAGAAGTTTGGAAAGACTCCCACTGCAGGAAATGTGTTTGGATCTCTGTGTAGCATTGTTGAGCACGATCAGGACCACTGTATTCTGGTAGATGAAATCTTGGGTGTTCTTTGCCCAGGAGGTGCTTGGAACTTGAAAGCAGCAGTCACTGCAAGAAGCTGCCTCTCTGTGTGGAGACAAGTCTTGGTGCTGAGCAGTGCACAGCAGTGCTGGTCACAGAATCAAAGGCTCATTTCACTTGAAGGAGCATGTAGAGGTCACTTCTTTGCTCTCCTGCTCAAGGTAGGGCTAACTTAGTCAGACAAGGTGTTGCAGGGCCCTCCCTGGTTCACAGTCCCTCTGGAGCCAATGCAGTGTTTAGCCACTCTCAGTCACATTTCTTCTCCTTTAGACCTGGCTGGTATTTCTGGAAGGATCTGACTCCATATTCTCTATGATCCCCCATGATAAAATTGAAGAGAGTGATTATAATCCCCCATATGCCCCAACTTAACCTTCCCTAGGCTGAACCAGCCCAGCTCTCTCAGCTTGTCTCCAGAGCAGAGCTGCTCCAGCCCTTGGGGCCCTTGGCCATCTTCATGGCCTCCTCTGGACTTGCTTGAGCAGTTCCATGTCCCTCTTGTGTTTGGGGCCCCACCACCTCTTTTCAGCATTTCTTTTGTACTGAAGTACCAAGCCTAGGCCACATGTCCTGGTGTGGTCTCACAAGTGCAGAAGAGAGGGGAGTCATCACCCCCTCACACAGCTGGATGTGCAGTTGGCTGGGCAATATTTAACACACAAGCCATACATTTCTTGTCTTCTGCCTGCCCTCTGCTAGCGATGCCTGGACTTCTGAATGAGAAATTGTGTTGGTGAGATTGAGTGAGTACAGAGAGAAAAACCAAGGCCAGACACATCTCTTTACACAATATTGTCCTGGCCACTCATCACAAGCTCATGGCTTCATTCAGGTTGCCCAGGAACAAAAAGATCCTTGTGAGGAGCCTCAGTACAGTAACAAGCTGGCTTTAAGAGCTGCCTTTGCCTTGATTGGTTCAAGTGATATCATAAGTTAGACTCCTCTGAATTGCCTTTTGGAAGAGCTGATTGCATCTGGAGACTGGGAAGCTGAGTCTCCTGATTCACAAAGCTGAAGCTAGGTAGTGTGAACATGCCCTAGGAAGCCACATTGCCAAAGCTTTGTTGAGAGAGAAGAAAGACCACTTCCCCACCATTGATGTGGTAATGGCCTCCAGAACACTGAAGTGTGGCTCTCTCAGTGACGCACTGATTGCTATCTGAAAGTCAGTCTTCTGGGATATGAATGGAGCCTATTTTGTTCTTCAGTTCATAAATTAGTGCATCTGAGCAGGCAGTGCCTGTGAGAGAACAGCTCCAGTGGTGAGCAGGCACGGCTTTCTCATGCTTCTCTTTATGCATTGACTGTGGGTGAGTGGCTTTCACAAGAAACCCTTGTAAAGTTGGGTAAAATTGGCATCTCTTATCCAAGTGCCGCACATGTAGGATATCCACAAGTCAGGATCCCCCTTCTCGCACGGAACAGGCTATGACCCTGGTCTAAGCTGGTGCAAAGAGTCCCAGCTCTGATCTTATGCACAAAGGACTTCCCTTCAGTGATATACTAATGGTGATGTGCTACTGCAGCATCTCTCCATGGAGTGCAAATGGTGTGAACTTCAAAACAGAAATCTCAAGCACAAATAACATAAAGTAGTGATGAAATTGGAGATTGGAACTGGATGATCTTAAGGCCCTTTCTAACCCAAACCATTCTGTGATTCTGTGAAATCCAGGAGTCTTTAAACAGAGGTGTCACCACAGTGAGTTTAAAAATGCTGTTGGTGTCCTCCAGTGCTTACAGCGGTTTTGTCCTTTCAAAGGCCAGGTTCCTTTTCCGCTTTGAAAGTTGCTGGCTCTGAAATATTCTGCTTGACATTTTCTCTGCGCTAATAGGATTTTTTTGTTGTTGTTGATTCTGGAAGCACTTGAAAACAGGGGAAATTGGCCAAGACATTCAAAAGCTAAATGAAAACCTGACTCTGCAAATAGCCAGTGTCACTGGTGTGAATAACTTCACTCTCTGGAAAAGGTTATTGAGGGAAAGCAAAGAGTTGTATTCATATACATATGGATAGAAGTAATCTTGGTTGGCTTCCAAAGGAGATACTGGCTATTGGATACATATATCCAAAATGATTGATAACAATGGCAGGATTGCTGATGCTGTGGGTTAAGATCAGGACATTCCTCAGCTTGCTCTGCACTGGTTGTTGTGAGCTTTGTGAAGCATTTGGCTGGGGAGGAACAGGATTTACGGGTAGGTAATCTGCAGCTTTCATTTTGGAAAGCTTTAATCATGGCTCATTGTTGATGTCAGGAGGTTTTGTGTGCACCTATGGTTTAAAGAACATTCAGAGCGGGACGTAACCAAGCCTCTTGTTAAATATCATCTTTTCCTGCTCAGAGCTGTCGCTGGTGGGATCAGAACAACTCTGCTGGTTTCCCTTGAAAAGTGTTCATTTACTGACAACAAAACCCATGAAATGTCATCCCCAGTGAAACATTTCTCTCTGCATTTGTGCCCACATCTTCTGGGGCCAGAGTTTCCACATTCCTGCTGCTTGCAGAGCTGTTGCGGTGGAAGCTTTTTCCCTTTAGAGCAATGTTGAGGTTTTTTGTCAGTAAAAACCAAACAAAGCTATTTTCTATTTCAGAACGCAAGATGGAGTATCTCTGGAGAGGGTGACCTTCTGTCCAGAGCTGGGTTTGTAGCTGAAAGAATAAATCTGTTATCATTAACATAAAAAAGAGGAAAAAAAATAGCAATCTGCACCTCATTATTGCCAGGACTGAGCTGCCAGGGTGAGATTTATGAAGCATTTACTCAGGGTGAACTGAAGAGAGTTCCAACCCGAAGAGTTTGTGTTCTAGAAAAAAGGCAGAAAGACAATAGGATGGACACGGGGGAAGCTACAAGAGGGAATTGCTCTGGGGTGTTAATAAGAAAGCATGTTCTTTTGGGGAAGGACTCTACAAAGTGGCTTGGCAGACAGAGCAGGAGTGGTTCAAAGCCCCTTCATGTGTTAGGTTGAGGCTGAGCTCGGCTGCATGAGGCAGAAATGATAGGGATGCACGTGTATAAGGACTGGCATGGCCAGGAGGAAATGCAGTGTTACCATGAGAGTTTGTCCTGCCCTGCTCTGCCCCTTCCTTCCTTTCCCTTTCCTGCTTCTCCCCACAGTTGAGCCTCTGCTTAACTGCTGGACCCCTCTCCTGCTGACCCCAGCTCCTTGCTGAGCCACCAGCTTCTTAGGAGCAGCAGTAACAATGTTCCCCCCTATATCCATGAGAAGAAATGTGGTTTGGCATTTGGCCTAGGCACAGGGGTGCAGATTCATGCTGAGGCTGCAGTTTTTTAGGGCCAGGCTGGCTTCTCCTTGTGTTCCCTGGGATGCTGGATTTCGACATGGTTTTTCTTCCAAACCTCTACCCCCTCCTGCGTCTCTCTGGGGTGGGTAATTCCTTTTGTGCTTTCTTTTTTCCTTCCCTTTCCCCTTGGGGCCATCAGCAGGTTTGTTTCCTGATCTCTGTGCAGGGTGTCTGCTTTGAAGACAACTTCTCACCTTCTGGTTACTGAAGGAATGTGAGGAATGAGGCCCCGTGGCCCCAGCCTCCCACCCAGCTCGCCTGTGTTTGTACACGCAGGGAGGAAGAGGAAGGTGCCTGGGGTCCCTGGGAGCAGCCTCTGGCCCTGCAAGTGCTGCCTGGTGGCAGTGAAGGAGGGAGAGGGGGATGGGGTGTGTGTGAGGGGTGGAGATGGACTTTCAGTGCGTATCTGAGCATTTTACCACACTGAAAAATACTTGGTGGTGGTGCCTGCAGCAATATAGTCATATTGTTACATATACTTCCAGATCCTGATCCTCCATGCAGCTTCAGCTTGTTTTGGCATTTAAGTATTCATGGCAATATGTACTTCTAAGGTAGATACATGTGTAAATCGCTCTGGTGAGAGGAATGAACTGCTCAGCTGGCTGAGGGGATCTGGGACAAGCACAAACACAGGCTGGGGAGACTGAATGGACTTCAGTGTGCCCTTGAGCCCCGAACCCTTCATCTGTGCTGGGCTGCACCCCCAGAGCGTGAGCAGCAGCTCAGGGAGGGGATCCTGCCCCTCTGCTGTGCTCTGGGGAGACCCCCCCTGCAGCCCTGATCCAGCTCTGGGGCAGCAGCACAAGAGGGACTTGGAGCTGTTGGAGCGAGGCCAGAGGAGGCCATGGAGATGTTGTGAGGGGGGACAGCAGCTCTGCTCTGGAGCCAGGCTGAGAGAGCTGGGCTGGGGCAGCCTGGACAAGAGAGGGCTCCTGAAGGGGAGACCTGAGAGCAGCTCCAGTGCCTAAAGGGGCTGCAGGAAAGCTGGAGAGGGGCTTGGGACAAGGGCCTGCAGGGACAGGCCAAGGGGAATGGCTTGAACCTGCCCAAGGGGAGACTGAGCTGAGCTCTTAAGCAGAAGCTCTTCCCTGTGAGGGTGCTGAGGCGCTGGCACAGGGTGCCCAGAGAAGCTGTGGCTGCCCCATCCCTGGCAGTGTTCAAGGCCAGGTTGGACACAGGGGCTTGGAGCAAGCTGCTCCAGTGGAAGGGGTCCCTGCCCATGGCAGGGGTTGGAGCTGGCTGAGCTTTAAGGTCCCTTCCAACACAAACCAGGCTGGATTGTATGAATTGCCTGCATAATGAGCCCAAAAACCTTTACTGTCTGCTTAGTCACTGGTTCTGATTTTGCTTAATATAATTAGCATCTGAGCAAATAAAATCCTAATCATTGGTCACACGAGATAGTATTGCTTTACCCTTGCTTCTCTGTGCCACACCTGCAAAGTGGTGTTCCCTGAGCAAATAACTGTGCTGACAAGGGATCCCAGGTAGCCTGATGTTAACGTATCTGCTCTTCATCTTTTGGCAGAGAAGTGCAGCACTGGATTTTTACAACACCACTTCTGCAGTGGGGGGATTCTTGTTCCTTCCAGTCTAGGACCCCTGGGCATGCTGTCTTCTTGGGGGTAGAAACACCCATCGTGGAAATTGCTCTGACACTTCCTTCTCCCTTGATTCCCCTTTCAGAGCACAGTTGGAGAGAATCAATGGCTTCAAAGACACCTGATACAGCTGCTCACCAGTTACTGTGATCTGAACACAGCAGCAAGATGGGCCCAACGCTGCAATTTGCCCAAGGAGATGCTACCTTGCAGAGTAGCTGATGAGCTTCAAAAGCTTCATATCCAAGAGAGGTATATACTCTGCTTCATGCCTTTTCCATATAGACTTCTTATAATACAAGGACTGCATATTTGCTTAAAGTAACCTGCCATAATGCTTCCTTGGAGAGATGATTTTGCAGAATCTTCCTTCATTTACTCAGATCACATCTGAGCCATGTACATGCTGCGTTTGCTTCTCATCAGCCTGAAATGGCTGTGAAGGTACACCTGTGAAGGTACTCACTCTTGAGTACTTAGAAGCTGTATGAGATTGCTATCTGCTGCAGGAGAGTCTTCAGACTTTCTCTGCCAGATCAACAGTGCAAATGAGATGATGTGTGTAGTACCTGAGTATCAGTCTGTTCTACTGAGCTGATTACACATGTGTCGTAGTTTCCTATACTCTCTGATCCCCACTGTACTGTGATCTGTTTTAGTGCTTTTTAGGAGACTTACAACCAAGGAAGTAATTATAAAGTTTCTTAGATTTTTCTAATGCACCTATTTTCTCCCTCCTTTGACAGCTCAGAAGCCATTTTTCATCACAGTCTGTAATTTTTGCTTCATCCAAAGCTTTTAGAAGTAATGGGAATTTTTGACATTTGGGATCAGATCCCAGAAGAGTTGCATTAATTGAATTTGGGATAGTGACAGACTCACTGGCACAAAGCTGCCAAGTGAGCTTAAGAAGCCCTTAGCCCCCGATTAGCCTCTGTCCCCTTTTCTTCCTCTATTGCAACCCCAATAACCCAGTGCCATGGTTCCTCTCCTGCCCTGGGACCCCCATGTTGTGTGCAGCACATCAGCCTGCAGTAGCTGCAGTTCCTCCCCTGATGGGAGCCTTGTCCTGGGGCATGACCTGAAGCAATGGTACAAAGGCAGAGGTAAAAAAAGGGATTGGAAACTCCTTATATTGAGAAGAGTTCTTACACCTCCTTGATTTCAAGTGCACAGACTATGCAAACAGCCCCAGTCAAGGTTCTCTGTGAACCTGCTGGTGTAGGAGGAGCAGAGGGAAAAGATGGAGGGAGGAGGGTGGCCAGGTTCCATGCTGTGCGAAGTTGGAAAGAGACTGCAAATGTCAGAAGGCACATACAAGCCACCTGAAGTTTTGGGAGTGATGTCTGATCTCCACAGCAGGTCAGAGCTGGAGGAGTAGCAGGGCTTTGTAGTTTTGGTTCTGGGTCTTCTGTGCAATGTCTCTTGGAGAAAATGGCCAAGATTTCCGTGGACCACCCAGGCAGTTGCTCAGCTCTGCTGTAGGGAGGAAGAAGGGCCCTATGTGAAAAAAGGTCTCAATGGAAGTGGTTTGCTGAGCCCCAGTAATTCACATTTACACTCCTGTGAGTGGTGGTACATCTCCATCCTTTGGTGACTCTGTTCACGAGGTGTTTTAGCAGGTTATTCAGATAGCCACATTTGGCACCCTTTTTTAAACCTTTTATTTTCTCTGCAGGAAGGCCTGCACATCTGCAGGCTGCTGAAGCCTTGGGGAGCTGCAGAGCTTGCAGATGGTGCTGCATGAGGGTCCTGTTAGGATCTCAGCCAGGACTGCACAGAGATGGAAGCTGGGCTGGCTGAGGGCTGGCTGGTGGTCCATCACCACACAGCTCTGTGCCCACACGTCTTTGTGAGCTGAACTCCTACACTGCTGCAGGCTGCCTTTTGGGTTCAGAGGAATCAGGCAGTCACCTCACTGGCCTGGTACAATCGAGCAGCATTTCATATGCAGAAATTCATCCAGGTAGATTCTGTGCACAGAATAGGACTTATCCCTGGAAGTTCAATGGAAATGCAGAGCTCTGGGCTGCATGGTTGGAAAACAACACCTCTCACAGTCTCACTGTCATTCAAGGAGCAGTGACATGTTTCAGGCTGGGTCCAGGCTTTTGTCAAAACCAGAAGAGAGAAAGCAGTGGTGATTTTGGGGTTCTTTAGGATTCTTCTGTTGTCATACACATCAGACACCATATTCCAGATGTTGTGCTTGATGTGACTTAGAATCATGCAATGGTTTGGATTGGAACAGACCTTAAAGCTCATCCACTTCCAACCCCTGCCATGGCAGGGACACCTTCCACTGGAGCAGCTTGCTCCAAGCCCCTGAGTCCAACCTGGCCTTGAACACTGCCAGGGATGGGGCAGCCACAGCTTCTCTGGGCACCCTGTGCCAGCGCCTCAGCACCCTCCCAGGGAAGAGCTTCTGCCTAAGAGCTCATCTCAGTCTCCCCTTTTTCAGACTTGGCACCATGGCTGAGGTTTCTCTTTTACACTCACTGGTGGAATGTGTTGGGACTTTTTTAGCCTGGATATTGGCATTTCAAGTTCAGAAGCCAGGTGAGATTAGAGGAAAGTTTGTGGGAAATCCTTGACCACTTCCACGAGGTAACTATTTACTACCCTGTGCAAGCTGATAGCCCGTATCTTTAGCATCCTGCAAGCATAGCCCTTGAAACCTGTAATACAAGGGAGTAACCTCCTATGTGGAGCTGAACTTCTCAGTGCATATGGTTGAAATCTGAGCCCGATTTACACTTGACTGTGTGTCCAGGAGCAGCTGATGAAGACACCTTCCATTGCCTGTTTAGGGAGGAATAAAACCAGCATGCAGGTGATGATCAGGGCTCCCTGGGCAGCAAGTTGGACACTTTTAGCCCTATGCTCTTGGTGTGAGAGCAGAGACAGTGTTCCTCTTGCCGTGGCTGTTGCATGAGTTGCATGCGCATGCTCATGCTTATCTCCTACCTCACATGGTCTGGGGCTTTCCCCTGTTCCTGCAGAACATGCAGTTGAATTAGATGATTTGGGCACTTCCTTTACTTTATGTTCTTAGTACAAAACTTTCCTACTGGTGCCATATGCCAGAATTACAAACTCCAGCCAGCAGTTAGCACCTGTCACTGGCTGCCTGCTTAACATCAATATCTCACTCGGGGACAAGGAGACCATTTTAAGATGACCAAGGCTGAGATTGAGTGGGTTACCTCCTCTAATAGTTTCACATCAGGCTTGCTGCCTTCAAAATCACAGCAAATTTCCTTCTCCTGGAAGAGCTGGAAAAACTGCATTTTTCATAACTAAAAATTGTAATTTTTGAGTATAAATTTGCCTGATCTGGATTACACAGAAGGTGGGTGAGACAACAGTGTATTATTATTGTTTAATGCTGATGATTTTGGGAGGGTCTCACAGATGGCCTTGAAGAGTTCGTGTGCTGAGCTTCACGGATCTGATCTTTCCATAACGTAGATTTGCACTGGTTTGTGGTCAAGTCCCATGTAACCTCAGGAAATGTGACACAGATGTAATCACACTCAAAGCATCATCTGCAAAGCCCACTGCTGCAGATGGACACGGCTTTCTTAGAGCACAGGAAACTCTTGTGTGTCTAGGACATGCTTCTGCTTTGCTCTGATGCGCTGCTGCAGCTGCCCTCTTCCTGCCTCCTAAAGCTGCACCAACCACCAGCTGGTAACCACAAGGGTTTTGCATGGGGGTAATCCCTCAAAACACAAAGGGCTGGTTAACAGGAGTGTGTTTTAGCCACAGACTCTGTACATCTAGAAGGATAAAAACCATCATATCATCCCTGTGTCCTGGGAATCCTGTGTTGTGTGCAGGTGGAGTGGAGGCATGCAGACTGGGGTGTGCTCTGCTGCTCACAAGGAGCTGTGCTGCATGGGTACTCATGGATTACTCATCCCATCCTACACCTGCTGTAGTAGCTGTTGTCAAGTCAGCAGAGCCATGGAACCCAGTCAAACAGTCTGCCTGCCTTATCTGTTGAGCTAACAAAGCAGCAGGTTCCCAGAGAGGATGTTCACATTGCAGAGAACAAGGCGGTACCAGCGCATAAATGACATCAGCTCTGCCACTGCTCACACCACGTGTGGCTCCTGATCTCTGCAGGTGAGAATATTGCTGGAGACCTGAGGCTGCACCCCTTCATTAAATACCTTACACAAATATTGACTTCCCCATACACACAAACCCCCAGGAAAGAGTATTTGTACAGTGGAAGCTACTGTGCTACAGAATTAGTCACACAGACCCCTAAACAGAAGGTTAGTAAATAGTTCCTCAACTAATAAACTGTTTCAAATCTTTATGGGAAAGAGACTATCCAGAAATCTGTGACATGTCCAAAATAGCTGGGTATTTGTCAGTAATTTCTTTCCTCTGATTGCATCATCTGACTGAGGCGCCCCAGCAATGTGCTGACCCCCCAGCTCCAGGGCCACTGCAAGAGACTCTGCTGCACTTTGGAAAGAAAATGTGCTGTGTAAGATCCTGCCATAGGAAGTCAGTTGGCTCGTGCCTGCACCTCCCAACATTCTCAGGGGATCCATCACAGACACTGGTTTTCTCTGCAGGGTGCCATCTGAAAGCTAAGTGCAGGGTGCAGCACAGGCTCATTCTGGGGCTGGCTTCCTCTAAATCTAGGTGGGTTTGAAACTGTTTCTGAGCTTTTCTCATTTCATCCCTGTGCAATGCAGGACAAATGTTCTTGTGCAACTTTTGTGGCCATTTCACAGGGAAGGGGTTGGAGGAGATGCTGGATGGTATCAGGGAGATCCGTGAAGCCTTCCCAGGCTGTTGCACTGTGAAATGATGAGGCAGATTCCCTCATTCCTAGCTGGCAGTGACCTTGGTGTGGAGCAGTCTGAGAGTCTTATAGAGGCAGTCTGTGCTGTGGGGAAGTGTGAAGCTCCCGTTTGGACAGAGCACTGGTCAGACCTGACTTTGTTCTGTTACACTGTGGGAGCCAGCAGACTTCCATGTTAACCTCGACGGCAAAAAGCAGTAAATCTAAAATGCATTGGTTTTGGATGTGGAAAGAGCTGCCCAACTTTGTCATCCACGTTGAGTCAATTCTGGGAAGCAGAGCTGAGCACTGAAGACAGGGCTGGGGACTTGGGCTCCAGCAAATGCCTGGGGCTGGGTGCTCTCTGCAGTGGGCACAGTGCATGTGTGTGGTGAGGTCTTGGGTTCAGAGCCATTGTGTGACAGGATCGAGAGAGAGGGTGAAGGAGACTGAGATTACAGAGGAAGTGAGGAAAGAGAGGGTGAGAGAGTTGAGTGCCGTGGGGAAACGGAGGGCTATGGGAGCAAAAAAGGACCTTAAGACTTCTGGTGTTCCTCCAATCCAGGATTTCCTCTCATTACATGGCCTAAAGCTGTTGCATCTGATTCTGTGCAGAGTTGAAGAAGCCACAAAAGCAGATAATTATGAAGAGAGTAAGAAGAAAGACTATTACCAAATTCCCATTCCACGGGCAAATATTCACTTCCTGCAGACATGGGAAGAGATGCTGCAGTGCTGGGAAAAGGTGCTGCGGGTGAGTGTTACTCTGGTATTTACTTTGCAGGGTCAAGGAGCAGAAACTCCACAGCAGGTTGAGACACAGGGTTAGATGTGGGCCACTGGCATGAAATGTCTCCCTCCTCAAGTCAAGAACAGCTGCTTCCCTTAGGCTTGTCCAATTTGGGCAACACATTGGGAATTGTTGTGCCAGGAAAGGTCCCTGTAGGGGTACCTCACAAAGTTATGGAAGTGCTATGGAAGTTACTTGTCTCTGTAGAAGTTTGCACACTAGCAAAGAGCTGCAGTAGTTGGAAAGGAACTCCTCGTGTTCTGGACAAGGATTGTCCAGGCTGCTTTCAAACTGAAATAAGGGACATTTAGGTTGGATATGAGGAAGAAATTCTTTGAGGGTGGTGGGACACTGGCACAGGGTGCCCAGAGAAGCTGTGGCTGCCCCATCCCTGGCAGTGTTCAAGGCCAGGTTGGACACAGGGGCTTGGAGCAAGCTGCTCCAGTGGAAGGTGTCCCTGCCTGTGGTGGAGGATTAGAGCTGGAGGAGCTTTAAGGTCCCTTCCAGCACAAGCAAGTCTGGGATTCTAAGTGTACAGTCCCTAAGTGAGGAAGGCTTTTGTCTGTGTTGCAGCCTGAGCAGGTTGTTGGCATTGACATGGAGTCGAGGCCTTCTTTTGGCATGGTTGGGAAGCCCCGTGTCTCCCTACTGCAGATCGCTCTGAAGGATGAGGTGTTCCTGCTTGACCTGCCTCGGCTCTTCCAGCAAGCTGAGGTGGATGGTGAGAAGGAGAAGCTTCCCCATTTCATCCAAATGCTCTATTCAGATGCATCCATCACTAAACTAGGTAATGTGCTTCTCTTCCCCCCACCTCAGGTCTTAATATCCAGCTTAGTTTGGACAATTTCTAGATCCTCTTGGATTGTCATTCTCTAAATTCACTTATCATGGAACCAGCTTTTGTAACCCTGGGTATTCAAATACTGCCATGCCAGGAAAGCAGGGGATTGATAGAAATGTCTTCCCGTTTCAGGTCAGACCCCAGATTTCTGATGTACTAAAATACCCCCTCAGACTTGGGATAGTCTTAGTTTCACACTTAAACCCCAACTTGCACCTAGCCTCCAGTGGTCTAGGGAAGTCTGCCATCCAGAGCTTTCTGGGTTTGCTGGCCCTGTCCCAAAGCTGCTGTGCTGGACACCAGAGCTTTGCAGTATAGCATACCTGGTTTTAGAGCCTGTTTGGAAGCTTTTGACAGGAGTAATTAAATCTGGAGTTCAAGGGCAAATTCCAAACTGGCTTTCACTGACACAGCAAATTCCAAGTAAGTTGACCTTAAATACCACATTCTTCATCCACCTTTTCTGTCCCAGGCTTTATCTGCAAGATCAAGGAGAGATCTGCAAGATATCTTAGGAACAGGAGAGTCAGGAGCCTCCCTTGCTCCCTGTCTGAGCAGTCTTTTCACCAATTCATACAGATATTGTCAGCATTGTGGCTCTGAGCTACAAAAAGCTTCAGTGCCTCAGCCCCACGATCTGGGTTTTCCTACCTGTGTGATTTGGGTTTTCTTTCCTCCAGGTTATGGGATGTCTGGAGACCTTAGCAACCTTGCAGCCACGTGGTCTGCTTTGAAAGACACAGATAAGAAAGCCCAAGGCGTGGTGGACCTACTCACAGTGGACAAACGAGTAAGGATGAACACATGAAGATATGGAAAACTGTGTCTGCTGCATTTGCTTGTAGATAACTGTCATGAATTCGCAGCATTGTCTTTTTGTATCCTGTATTGGCTGGGAGATTCCTAATGAGAAAACAGACCTTTTCCACTTGTGATGTTGAGGGTAATGTGATTCTGTAAAAAGACAGAATCATTTAGTTTTCAACTAAAAAGTTAGAGCTTGATATAACTGTTCCATAGCCTTTGTAAAAGCTAGGAAAAAGCAGTTGAAATGGAGACATAGCTCCATTCAGGTAGGGGATGGTGGTTGAGCACAAGTGGTAAACAGTAAATTCTTGCAGGAATCCTGGTATCCAAGAGCATGCAGTATTGGAGCAGATGTTTTCGAGTTAATGCTCACAGGAGGGCTGCTGGTGAATTCAGCACAGGGATTCCTGCTCTGGGGTTGCACACAGTTTGTAACAGTCTGTAGCAATACGAAATTCAACCATTTTAATGGGTGAAATGTAGAGTGTGCTGAAGGCTGTGGGTTGGGGTGAATCCAGATCTTTGGGCCTCATAGTTTAACCTGGGAAATGCTGCAGCATCTGAGGTACCTGCCAACAGCCAGTGGCTCAGTTTAATCTGATACATGGCAGCTGCAGAAGGGCAGTTGCCCACTCTGTCCCAGGAACGCTTTTTCTCACTGGAGCTAGGAGAAAGTTGCTGAACTACTGCTGCTATTCTCTTACTGAATTGGTGCCCAACGGCCTCCAGCACTGCTGAGCAGCCTGCAGACCTCTGAGAAGTCCCAGCCACAGCTCCACTCTGCTGTGGTTGCTCTGATGCAGTGCTCTAAAACAGTGCACTTCTTTTCCCTTCTTGGCTATGAAACAGATTTCTTTGCAGCATGTGTTTGTTAAGCAAATAACCAGACGCCGTATATATCTAATGCCATCCCAGCCCTTGTCTGAGACAAGGGATTCAATATGCCAGGCAGGAGATAAAGGCGATAGGGTTGCTGCATGGCCCCACCCACTGGAACAGGAGATGTTGTAGAAGTTGGTTTCTAACCAGGTGGTTTCTATTGTTTTCTTCCCATCAGCTGCAGAAGCGCTCCATTGACTGGAAGAAGGGTGGCCGGGAGGTCGATGTCCTGGCCCTGGAGCAGAGCGATGAGGGCAGAGGAGTCAAGCAGCCAGAGAAAGGACTCAGCCTCTTGGTGCAATATGTGCTGGGGAAACCTCTAGATAAAACAGAGCAACTTTCCAACTGGGAGAAACGGCCTCTCCGGGAGGAGCAGATCCTCTATGCAGGTCTGGTCACTGAGTGTATCAAGGTGCTGCAGATTGTCTGTTACAGGCTGGGCTGTTCTCTGTCACTGGGAAAGTCTTTCAGTAGCAAATGAAGAAAGTGGCTTTGCGATTAGCTCCTGCTCAGAGAAGCCAGTACATGTTACGTTTGTCCTTTGCAGACATGGCTTTGGTAGTTGATGTTTAAACTGTCCAGTGATTCATTATTTCCCTTATAAAAGAATTCCTGTGCTTTGCAGATTTTGTCTGATGAAACATCACCTCAGTGGAAACTCCTCTCAGTAACTGAAAGGAAGAAAGTCCACTTCCTTCTGCCTCATTACACAGCCTTTCTGGGGAACAAGTGCTGTGTTAATTTGTCCCAGTGAAGTGCTTATTAGGGCAGTTAAAAATGGGTAGACATGGTGTCAGAAACTGCAGCACAGCCTTAGTACTGTGGAGGGACCAGTGGAGTTTATTGCTGATTACCCCAGAGCCACAAGTCTGCGTCTCAGTCTTTTCCTGAGGCATCAAAGGACAGTCTACTGGAGTGAACCAGCCCTGTGTTCAATTCAGCTATCCTTGAAGCTGACACAGTTCCCACAAAAGTTAATCACCAGGACTTGTAAAACTGGCTTGGAGACTTAGTTCCCGTTGCAAGGAACAGGAGCCGCATGGCAGCGCGTGTGGGCAGGGGATTGCAAACAACTCGGTTATTACTTTGTCAGATATTGCATCTAAGGGGAAGTTACCTTCCCAGAGCTGGGATGCGGTAATAAACCGTGGGCAAGCTGCTGCTCAGAAACAATGGAGAGGAAAATGGCTTGGCTGAAGCTGTCTGAGGTGGTTGGAACAGGCACACTATGGTTTGTATTGCCTTAGAGCCAGAGACAGCAGAGAACCTGTGGCTTTTTGAGCTCCTCTACCTTCACTCTGTGGTGGTGTTAGGCTGTGATGCTCACTACATCAGTGAAAGAGGGCAGAGGATGACATTAGTAAGTTGGAGCTTCACAGGTGGTTTGTGTTGCATGTACAAAGCTGAGGGCTGCTCCTTGCATCAGGACAGATGCTGAGGTTCATATTCCTGTATCTTCAGCTTCAGATGCTTACTGTTTGCTGGAGATCTACGAGAAACTCTGTAAGGATCCAGAGAGCTTTGGGCTGAACTCAGACCTGACAGAGAATCTGGTGGGAAAGGAGAGCATAAAACCCAAGGCACAGAAACAGCTGAATAAACAAGAGGCACTGTCACCTTCTGGACAGGTTTGTAAACATCTTCAAAGAGCTGCATGTTGCTCAAGACCCCTGCAAATCATATGTTGCCTTGTCTCTCAGTCATGCCATTAGCTATGCATGGCATACCTGTTTGCTGTCTGTTCTCAGGACTATTGCAGCAAAGCTCTTCCTTACCCCTCCCTGCACTGCCAAGATGTGCTTTCTCCTCTGTGTGCCTTGGTTCAGCTCTCCCTGCAATTTCAGGGTCATTGGTCTTCTCAAAAGCTCAGTGCTGGTCTGTGTGGCAGAGTCCAGCTAACCTTGCTGGTAGAAATGTTCCTTCTACATTTCCCCAGTGATTTGGGTTTGAATTCTGTGGCCTAAGTGTTGCATTCCTTACTTTTGTTTTTAACTGAGCTACACTTTGGTTTTCCTTTGGGAATGCCTCCTTTATTGTGCCTGCAAAGTTAAAACCAAACTCCATCAAAAAAGACTTTCTGCTGATGGCTTGTCTCTGACTCCCTGCTCAGCACCATGTACTCCATGCCTGGCTTCCCCTGCAGTGTGTGTTACGGCAGAGTTTAGAACTCCACAGGTCATAACTTGGAGCTGGGTGACTCTGTTTAAATATCTTGGAATGTGAGTGGTCCCTCTCTGTTTGTTGCAGAGTTTTACTTTTAAAATGGTCCCATCTGGTTACCTATGCATCTGTGAAAACATAAGCAGAAAACCAGTGTAGTTTATTACCTGAGAAGACTCACTATGGCTGTGTATCCTTCTGGATAGTCCCAAATGCATATTTAGCTCCTGAAGTCAATGGCACCTTCCACAGTTGGACTGAGAGGCTGTTGATTATAGCCACCTTTTCAGGATCCTCCTTATCAAGTGTGTGTAAATGGACAGTATGCCGTTAGTCTTAGGCAGTATAATACAAAGCTGCCTGGTAGTTTCCTAAGCACTGTTCATGGGAATGTTGTACATTACAACAGATCTGACTGGCTGCTGCAGAGATGGGAAAAGTAAGTACTTCAGGCTTGAATTACCTTGTGAACTCACAGGTCGTCACTGTTCTGTACAGTCAGATTCCCTAAGTGAGAGGTAACTGGTAAAACCTGGACTGGGACTCAAACAGGCAGAGTCCTGACTCTGCATCCTGCCCAGCTCCAAGCTCTCTTTCCCAGTGTTCCCTGCTCCACTATCTGAAGTGTGGCTAATGACACTTTTCTCCTTTATAAGCTTTTTGCTCTCTGCTGGCATGAAACGTGAGAAAAAAAAAGCTACCTGGGACATTGCTGGTCATTGAGTAAACACACACTGAGAGCCAGCTGCTGCTCCCTCCCATCTGCTATAACACAAGCAGCAGCACAGGGTTAGTGTCTTCCAGCTACTTCAGCATGGAATGGTCAGCTCGATCCCTTGTCACAGCACTCTGATGTTTCAGCTGCATCCACCAAGGTCCTTGCAGAAGTCTACCCAGTGCTGCAGAGCTTTGGATGTACCAGCTTCTGGAAGGTGCAGCAGCACACTGGTAGAGCTGCAGAGCCCATCTGCAATGCTGCAGGAGCTTTCTGTTTTGAAAGACAGGATAGCCCTGCATAGATGGTGGCTGTGCCCTTCAGTCATTGCAGCTGATTCAAGTTCCTGGAGGCAAAAGCTGAACATTGGAGGTTTCTTAATGACTTCCCTTCTCCATGAATTTAGCTATTGTACTTCTGGGAGCCTCCCATTGGCATCTCCAACTGCAGGAACTCTCCCAGCAGCAGCCATTGGAAATAAAATAAACAGAATTCAGGCACTGCCTGTTTTTAGTCTTCCGAAGATAACAAAGCTGATGTGGTTGCTTTGTGTACCTGTTTGCCTGCCAGATCCCCTCCCCAGATTGTAACTTTGGCACATGTACATTATTTGCAGTCTAATTCTGTAGGGGAATAGGAGTCTTGAAGATGTGTTTCTGTGCCTTGATGAAAATGAATGGCAGTGTAGGGCATAGAAGGCCAGGTTGGGATTTCTCAACTGGAAGGCTGCAGATCCTTGGGCTGTGTGGCCAGTGAGTAAGGAGCTATTTCAGAATGAGCCTCACCATGTGCTGCCTCCTGCCCAAGTGGTAGGTGAGGGGTGTAGAAGGGACGTGAAGGAGGAATGGGGGATGTAGATAGAGCATGGGGGGAAATTGTAATACAGGTGGAAGGGGACAGTTGAATTTGCCATGGCAGGTGACTGTAGGGAAGCAGCACACAAATGTATGGAAGGCAGCCTTCTGTTGTGCTCCTTACAGATCTCTTGCCTTTCTGTAGCAATGCCAAGGATCCAGAACGGATGTCCTACGTCACCTTGCTCCCATCTCTCCAAAGGAGTTCAGTGTGGTCTGTGATAACATGCTGCAAGGCCTCGGGCGCTATCTTCGCTGCCTTGGCGTGGATGTCCAGATGCTGGAGAATGGCGATGACCATAGGAAGGCTGCTGAGGTTAGTCATGTGCATGGGTATGTTTATAACTCCCACATGCACTCCCCAGGGAAGGCCTGCTGCTCACTGTGTAACTGCACTAGTTACTCACCCATGCCCAACAGGCAGAGGGTTGGCAGGAGGTGCCCAGCATATTCCTCCTGTGCCATGCTGAGACCAGGTCTTCTGGCTCAGTCCAAGAAGCTGTGCCGCATGGCAGCTAGTGTTATCTAGTCCCTGCAGCAGTCTGGGGCCTTGGTTCTCCATTTCCAGGAGAGAGGAAGTGAGCAGAGAGTGCTGTGATCTCAGACCTTACTTCTTTCTGTTTCTCTGGCAGTTTGTGGCTGCCCCATCCCTGGCAGTGTTCAAGGCCAGGTTGGACACAGGGGCTTGGAGCAAGCTGCTCCAGTGGAAGGTGTCCCTGCCCATGGCAGGGATTGGAACTGGATGAGCTTTGGGGTCCCGTCCAACCCAAACCAGTCTCTGACTCTATGGAATTGCTGTATAACCTCCTAGCTGGCTACCACCTTGTGAGATGATTCAAAGCTGGTCAGCCACAACTTGCAATGAAATATCTGGGGAAGCGAGAAGTCTCTAACATATATGGGGACAATGAACATTGATCTGGACTCCCATAGCAGCTTTGACCCCCTGCCTTTTGGAGGACAGGCACATGTTGCTTCATTGCAGATGTATTTCTACTGTGCCAGAACTGGAGATGTCCAGCCCACACAATGTGTTGCTGTCAAATGTGCACAGATCACCTGTGCACCCTGGTGCACAGGATGTTTCCTCTTCAGATGTCTGCTTGGCCTGGATCCTGGGCAGGCTCTGACTTCTGCAGAAATAATTAATACCTCATCTCTGCCAGACTTGCACAAGGCATTTAAACAAACTCATTCCCAGTGCCTGCCCCCAGAGCCCCAGCTCCGCTTCTCATCCTGATACCTTATCATGCCACGGACAGGATGTTTTGCATTGCTTTCTCTATGGTGACCGGACAAACATCCTTTCACTATCAAAAGCCTTTGGAGTGTTACTGTATTGCAGAGCCTTTGATCTGTGCTTGGACAATTAAAGATAAAAGTAGACCCCTCCCACCCTGCTTTATATCTGTCTCATTCTGATTTGAAAGAAGTCGTATGTTGACCGCGGTGTGCCCGAAGACATGTAAAAGTTATTGCAAAGGCCAGGAGAAAGGTTTGGATCTTCATCACTGAATACAAGAGAGATGGTTTGTGTGTTGTCCCACCAGTCTCAAACTAGTGTCACCAGGAACACGTAATTGTGTACAGAGTTTGTGTTTGTTCTCCATTAAAGTCATTTCACTCAAATGGTTTGTCAGTCATGTTACACATCTCCATGTGCCAAGAACTCTAGAATTGCCTGGCATTTGCTTCTTATTGTTCTCATTCCTGTTGCTTCTTAAAGTGACTTCAAGTGTTGGTAGGCAGTTGGGTCTTGTCCTGCACCAAACTTAAAAGCCTGAATGATGTGCAGATTGTGCTATGGGTTTGTTTGGTGTTTTCTTATAGACCCTTTGGGAGGGCTTACGATAGTGGCCCACGCTGGCCCAGGCCTGGCTCCCTACTGTGGGGCATAAAGGGAGGCCTCTCTTGAATCCTGCACTCTGTGCATCCTGCTGGCCTCACCAAGGGCTTCAGACTCCATCCCAAAGTAAAGAATGACTCCATCTGGTAAAGAATGTGGAGATTTGATGTCCTTTGTAGCATCCTTCAGTGTGTAGGTGCCATCACTGAGATAAGCCACCCTTTGCATTTGCACTTACTCATACAAACAACTTGTTATTTCCAATTAATAATTCTTTCTTACAAGGGCCTGTAGGGACAGGCCAAGGGGAATGGCTTTAACCTGCCAGAGGGGAGACTGAGATGAGCTCTTAGGCAGAAGCTGTTCCCTGTGAGGGTGCTGAGGCGCTGGCACAGTGCTCTGCCCTTCTGTTTCCAGCCACATCTTCCAGCTTATCTTCAGCACACTCTTCTTTGTAGTGATTCTTAAACCTATCTTTTGGGCTCTTCTAGATGGGTCATTGGAAGGAGGTAGGAAAATTTCAGTGGGTGGTTTCTTTTCTCTGCAGGTTTGCAGAATCAGAGCAGAGGGATGCTTCTCATGCTGACCTCAGAGGATCATCCACCAGCCTGAGGTGACTTCAATAGATCTTGCAATGTTGTACTTTAGGACTAGGGCAGAAGCTTCTAAGAAAATTTTGGTAGTCTTTTTGGGCACTTGTTTCTAAGAGATTTGGTGGGATCTCAAAGCCCCTTCAGTTGAGTTGTGGGTTGATTTATTTTTTTAATGGACTGTGCTCTTGGTCTTCAAAATCGTCTTCATGCCTAAGAATTATTTGCACAGTAAGGCAAACCTGGTGTCTTTTGAAGTGTGATAATAACCAAAAGGCTGGTAGAACTGGCTTCCTGCAGTTGCTGTGGTGTAGAAGGTTCCCTTGCAAGATTATACCAATGCTCCCAAAGCTCCAGGTGACCCACAGGTTGGAGAGGAGAGCCAGGCTTGGATGGTTCTCCAGAGCAATGGGCAGCTGGATCTAATTTGCCTTGAACTGGTTTGGAGCCATAAGAAACAAAGGGGACTTCTAATACTGCAGTGAACAAAGCTTCATGTAATGGATCTCTGATCTTGTCTCAGCTTTGAATGTATTTTTCCATGTTTTTGGTGTAAACACCATTCTTCAGGTTTGCCAGTCCTTTTACCTCCCTCCCAGCTGTGAATTCACAGAGGACACATGAAGAACTCTTCTGCCTTTAAGATCAAGACTTTGCTTTTGATGTTTGGTCAGCAAGAGAATATCCTTCACTGGAGACCTTGATACAAATGGAATTTACATTAAGAAACAAAACTGGGTTGATGGTTTGATGTGCTTAAGGACATATCAGGAAATCATGCAATAACTTTGTACAATTGATGGGTTTTGGGAATGCTGAAAAGAAGTCTGGGGTACCAGTAGTACAGCAAGTGCACTGCAGGGCTGTTTGGAGTGTGTTTAGTTATTAAGCTCTTGGTTTACTCTCTATTTTTAAAGAGCTTGAGCTAACAGGTTGATGCTCCAGGGTTGGATTGAGGTTTGTGGTCCACTTCTCTGGTTGATCCTCAGCTGGGAAATTTTCCAGCACACATCCTGGAGCAGATACTCCCTTTCTGTGTAAACTGGGACCTTGCTGGCCTGGGCTCAGGGTCACTGCACCACCTCTGCCACTGCAAGTGGGGACACAGCTCTTTCTGCACTGCTGCCCTGCAAAGGAAGCAGTTTGCCTCTTCGAGGACATGTGTCATTGCCCAACAGGAGTTGTACATGGGCTTGGCAAACTTCAAATTACCTACAGCCTTGGGCTGCTGTTTCATGAAGCCTTCACTGACCTTCGGTCAGGATCCTTCAGGTTATCACAAATCATTCTGCTGCTGGTGCTGGTTTTGAAACATTGGGTCCCTCTCTGCCCTCTCTCATGAGTCGTTGTCCTTCCAGGTCTCTCTCATAATAATTCATTGGAGTTCATTCATCTCCACAAGATGAAAGTTGGCTGAACAGCCAGGCATGTTAAGGGCTAAGTAATAATACCAAGCTATTAAGGAGTGAGTGCTTTCTATCCAGAAGGTCTAAGCCTTTTCCAGAGGAAGTTGATATTATCTTTGTAATAGATTGTGAAACTGAGGCCAATGCCCTCTCTGCAGCACTTGGCATGGAGCACAAGGCCCTGACACCCATCCCAACACACTCCTTAGGGTGTTCTTGGCCTTTTACTTGCGTCTCGGAGCACAGATCTCCTGGCTGGGCCCAGCACTGGCTCCCACTACTTCTGTCAGAAAAAAAGAAGGAATTGTGCCCTTTTCTTCCGCACGTATCCTCCGTGGTTTCAGTCAGATGTGTGCTATCACATGGCCGCTCTGGCTCTGCAGGCTTCTCCCAGTCGTTGTTCCAGAGGCGGAAAAACACGCTGGAAGAGTTATTGCTTTTCTCCTTTTTATTTGATGTTCTTTGCCTGTCTCTGCAGAGCCATTTAGATAAGGGGATTTATCAAGCTTGAACTAATTAACCCTGGATGCAGGAAGTCAGAATGGAGTGTTCCAGCTGTGAAATCCTCCAATGTACCCTGAAGCACACATGGGTCTGGAGGAATTTCACATCTCTTTTCTCTTGTCAGCAAGTCACTGTGCTGAACTTTTGCTGGTGCCTTACTGGACTTAATGTGTCATGAGGGTGGTTTGTTGGCAGGGTGTTCAGTAACCCAGACTGTGTGTAGGAGGATTCATGCCACACAGGGTGTCTCTGCTGCCACTTCAGGGTTCCTGTGCTTGGAGGCTTTTTCCTTTATGGAGGGTGAGGGTTCATTTTGAGAGAAATCCAGTAATTTTGCCTGTAGGAAGATGCTTTAGAAGTTGTTGCCAATCACTTTCTCAGTGCAGAACTGGCAGCCAAAGAGTGACTTCACCAAAAAGGGAGGGAAGCAGCTGCCTGAAAGGTCAAGACAGGAAACAAGTTGTAGAATCAACCAGGTTGGAAAAGACCAACCATTCCCCCAGGACTGCCTGGCACAGGGAGTTTGTGCTTGGAGCCTTCTCCCCTTGTTTCATGTTGCCATAGACCCAGTGGCTCCCTGTGACCCAGTTTAAGAACCTTGATTTGTTTTCCCAGTGTTCTCTGGCTGTGCTGGTGGTGTCAGACTGTCTGGGAAATGGAGCAGGACTCTGCTCCCAGATGTGTCCTCCTGCCAGGGTTAAAGAATGATCCAGAGAGAGCATCTGAAACTCTGATCCACAAGAGAGACCTCCGTGACACACATCTGGAAACAGTGAAACATCTGAGGGCTTCCAACAGAATCCAATCCAGAGAAGAGAAATAACCTCGTGCCTACCTTGAAGTGCCAATCTCATGTCAGCACGAGCAGAGCTGAAGTATTGGTTCACATGGGAATCCTTCTATCACTATGGCCATGAAACTATTTCCCTTCTGGAGGAGGGGGTGAAGGGTGGGAGGGGGGATGTCGTTCCATAATACGAAGATCAGTCACACTTTCAACCTTGTGAAGAATTGCACTTCCAGATTTAGTATCTGCTTTTGGCACCGAACCGTTTGAAAGTGTCTCTTACTCCACTGTGAAGGTCAGAAGTGCGGATGATGAGTCCCCTGATAATCCAGAACAGACTTTTCCCTTGAAGGCCAAGACCTCTAAAAAAAGGGCAGGATTGCAAGTCAGGAGGTGAGAAACTGATGGAGATGTTCCTAGCAGCCTGAAAAGGGTGCCTCATTTCTGTGTGTCTGCATGGGCTGCTGGGAGAATAACCCCGTCTTATCTTTAAGGAGTAGAGTGAGCATCTCTCTCTTAATGTCTGAGAAGTTTGTAGGCACATTTAATGGTACTTCTTATTTTTTTCTGGAATAACCTGGGTTTAGGTTATTTTTATCTTTCTCTCCTGTGCATTGCTGTGTGAGCAGAACTGTTTTTTTGTTTATGAACCAGACTGGGGAAATAGACATAGTCTGGGTTAAGAGGCGAAAAAAGGGATAGAAAAGATTTTGATAGGATTATTTCAGGGTGGATAAGTTCCCTGGGCCATCTGCAGTGCAGATGCACAAGTAGCTTGTTCCAGCACAAGGCAGGTATTGGCAGGGAGGAGACATGTAGTGAGTGAGTGATACCTTGAGCTCCTATTGCTGTTAAGAGCATGTTGTTGAACCAGACCCAGATACTCTTGGCCTGGTGTTGTGCATCAAGAATGACTCGGAATCGCCAGTTCATGTTCTTCTGCTTCGAAGGGAAAGCTTGAATCCAGTGGAACTTCAGCCCACATTCATTATTTTTTTATTACTGTTTTTTCCAGATTGCCCGACAGGAAGGAAGAGTCATTTTAACCTCTGGACTCCCATATCAGACTGTAAGTGTTTCAAGCTTCTGGCATTTTTCTGGCATTGTATCATTGCGTGGTCTGAGGTGTGCAGTGTAGAGAAGAGGAAAAGTCAGATGTGAGTGTGACAGCTGGTTTGGCTTTTTCATGTTTTCTGTACTAAAAACCACATTAAGGGTCTTGAGAGGTTTGATGTTCCAAATGACCAAAGCTTGGGGGAAAATACTCTTATACTCAGTCTTGCCTTAGTGGGGAGGATGGTTGTCCTCCACTGGGGCACGGGTGGAAATAATGCCAAGCAATTCAGAACAAAGTGTGTCTGTTTGGCCTCACTGGCAGGTGAAAGGCAGCTCAATTCCCATGCTTTTATCACAAAGATTCTTGTTTACTGACTGGCTCCACACTGACATAGTTTCAGCACTTAAAGACATTTCTTCAGGCTTGGAAGGGAGGGAATGGAAGCACCAGGCATGGATCCGGATGGAAGCTGGAGGGGTTTTGTGTTCCTGTAAATACACAAAAAGCCCCAAAGTAAAACCCACCCCTTCCCTTAGCACCAGATATTCAGAGCCCTTCATGAGGCACAGTTCAGACCAGAGTGCTGGTGGAAATATGTGGAACCCGTCAAGTCAGTGGTTGCAATGTGATGGTGCCTGCTGCAGCTCCTTTATTCTTTGTTGCTGCCCAGAAATTCATTTGGAAGCGTGCATCTCTTCTGGATTACACATGAGCTGTATCCCAACTACTCAAGTAGCTTGTTGGAGTGCTTGCAGACTATAGGTTGCTAATTTCTTACATAATACCTGGGCATCAACCACCCCCCCCCCCCATGGTGAGACACTGTGAGTCAAGCACAGCCGTGCTATGCTACAGGTTCCTTAGCCAGACTGTGGTTCCTTGAGCCTACAGTTGATGTAATAGGTAATTCAGCACCCAGCATAATCTTACTTGGCAAAGCCTTAACTTCAAAGTACTGTGTACGGATTGCAGAAAGAAAATAACTGCTTCCCAGGGTACGATGCTTTCCTGGGGAATGTCTGCTTCCCTTTGTTCCTTGCCTTTGTGTGCCCTATGCAAGGACTGAATGGCTCTGTGGCCTCCTTTACTTGCATGTAGCTGATGCCACCTTGCTGAGAGTGCTCATTCTGTTCGTAAAGATGTGTCTGGAACTTCCCCATGCTTGTTCCCAAACACAAACTTCTTTGCTAAATGTGAAGCAAACATTGAGAAATTGTGCACATCAGTGACTGCAACTTCATCATCCATCAGTGAACTCCTGGTGAAATGGTATATAAACTACAGGGGTTGAAGTGGTAAAGCTGCCACTGGACGTCATCTCCCTCAGACCAGTCCAGAGGAGGCCATGGAGATGCTGCGAGGGCTGGAGCAGCTCTGCTGTGGAGCCAGGCTGAGAGAGCTGGGCTGGAGCAGCCTGGACAAGAGAAGGCTCCTGAAGGGAAGACCTGAGAGCAGCTCCAGTGCCTAAAGGGGCTGCAGGAAAGCTGGAGAGGGGCTTGGGACAAGGGCCTGTAGGGACAGGCCAAGGGGAATGGCTTGAACCTGTGCGAGGGGAGACTGAGCTGAGCTCTTAGGCAGAAGCTCTTCCCTGTGAGGGTGCTGTGGCGCTGGCACAGGGTGCCCAGAGAAGCTGTGGCTGCCCCATCCCTGGCAGTGCTCAAGGCCAGGTTGGACACAGGGGCTTGGAGCAGCTGCTCCAGTGGAAGGTGTCCCTGCTTGTGGCAGGGGTTGGAGCTGGCTGAGCTTTAAGGTCCCTTCCAGCCCAAACCATTCCATGATTCTACGATTATGCTTTTGCACACTGTGTGTGAGCTGGCCAGGTTCCATGTGAAAGCTGTGATTGAATTCAGTTTCCTCTTGCTACCCCTGTCAGCACCACACCACCACATCATAACTTGAAGGGGACTTGGGCAATAATGTTTCATATATATATATAAAATCCAGCAGTGCTCTGGTAGTCTCAGAGCTATTGCAGCAGTGGCTTAGTGTTATATTGCCAGTTGTGCTTGTTAGATCAACATTTAGACTGTAAACACATCCTAACTTTAATTATTTGTAATTAAAACCAAACCAATTGTCTTATAACCCCCCCCACCACCACCACCCAGATGCCGATGTCTGGAGTGCATCATTTATTGTCTTTTTTGGTTTTGCCTTCTCTCTTGAAGCTGCAGTCCCAGGTAGCAGAAGGAAGGTGTTTCTCAGTGAACAGCTCAGAAAAGCCAAAAGAACAGGCCCTGCAGGTGCTGAAGTACTTCAATGTTCAAGTATCCCTCTCGGATATCTTCAGCCGCTGCCAGGTAGGACAAGGCTTGTTTGAGTTAAAGTTCATGCTTATTCCATTCTTCAGCTTTCCGAGTCTTGCACTCAGTGTCTTCTACTTGGTTCCCAAGATTTCTCCTTGAACTTTGGCAACATCTTGCATTGCTGTGAGGAGTTCTGGGTGTTCTTGTGCCCCTCGGGAGTGGGGATGGCTATGTCAGGAGAACAGAGGCACTCTGCTATGAACTTCGCTGCTTTTCTGATTTTTGGTACTTGGCATGTGTTTTGGCAAAGTATCGTGGTTATAGTCTCTTTGTTGCTGTGTTCCCTGTCTAGGACACATGCTGTTTTAATTATAAAGCATGTTTAATTATGGCCCTGTGATTCTGATAACACTTAATTACTTTAATAGGAGGATTTGGTTTTAGGACTGTAATTCTTTTGCAGAAGCTGCTAGGTTCATTCATGTCCGTGCTGGTCGATGGCTCCAAATTGTGTTTGGCAGTGGGTGTCTCTGCATTGTTGTTAAGGAGAAATTTTAATTGGGTTAGCTCAAATCTCCATCTCTTCCAATTTCACTCCTGTATTTGGTACAGTAACACACGGAAACTTATCCCTTCCAAAACTGTAACAGGGACCGACTTGCAGCTTCAACATCTCTCATCAGTGTTTAAAGAGAGAAAAAGAAGAAACTGCAAATCTGGCTGTAAAAGGAGCTTTCTCTTAGGAATAAACAAGCGAGCTGAGCACTTGAGTGAAGCCTGGCCCAGTGCCTTGTGGTCGAGCTCTCGGGGTCTCCTGGCCTGGTGGAGCTGCACAAGTGGTGTAGGAATAGCAACGACTCCTGAGCAGACACTCCACAGAGCATTTTCTAGACCTCTGCTCATATCTGGTGTCAGTCTTTGAAACTCCATCTGTAATTTATAGAGAGCATGAGAGTTGTCCAGCTGTGTGGGTTGTCTGTAAGAGGAGGATGGTGTAGCACCTTGCAGATTGGATCGGTGTATAACGGGTTGGTCTTACTTCAGGATAAATATATATATTCAGAGATAAGATACTCTCTTCAGTCTCATAGCTTTATTGTGCCAAGAACAGATTGCAGTTGTTAGAAAATGGCATGATGACTTCCTTGCTATTTTAAAGAAACCTTTAAAAAACCCCTGT
This sequence comes from Melopsittacus undulatus, assembly GCF_012275295.1. Lineage (NCBI taxonomy): Eukaryota > Metazoa > Chordata > Aves > Psittaciformes > Psittaculidae > Melopsittacus > Melopsittacus undulatus. The sequence continues at coordinate 10,873,107 of NC_047537.1, forward strand.
GGATTCTCCGGTTCCCTGAGATCCTATAATAGCAGTGTCCTTCCTGGTGGGTGCTGAAATACCACAGGAATCAGCACACAGAAAAACATGCTGCAGAAAACTCTGTGATACCTGTAAGAAATGCAGATACAACACATGATAGAAAAGTGACCTCTTTCCTATGATCTGGAGTCTGGAACTGTTTAACTGTATGGCTTTTTAGTCCATGCTGTCTTATTTTACAATATAAATAGGGGTTGTCAGTCTGGCTAGGAATATATATGAAGTGTTCTCTTACTTCCAGGAGAAATGCCTTCCCTGTAAATTGTGGTGGTGGAACAGCTGCATGTTTTATACCATTAGCCACAGGAAAATACTATTATTTGTCAAACAGCTCTGGGTTCTGAATCCTGTATTTACCTGCATTTGAGCGGAGCATTTTGAGCTGGTTTTGTCCAGATGTCCCCTACAGACTGTATGAGTTTCACATTGCTGTTGCTCTCAAGGACAGTCCGAGCTCTCAGAGCTGTGTGTGTCCAGCAGACACTGGCCAGTTGCCATAGGGTGCCCAGTGCTGCAGCTCCCAGTGTGTCTGTAGGGAGCGGTGGGCAGCAGGGTGGGAAGGGTCCCAGTGCAAAACTGCAGAAGATTGACTGCCCACATCAAAACTGTCCAATTCCTGCTTTCAAGAGGGTGCTCTAGGGCCACTGTGGCCATCAGAGGCCTCAGCACTTCTTTTGTAAGTTCTTCCTGAAACATTCTCTGCAAACCTGACTGGGAGCCGCTCCAGCCCCGCATTATCCTCATGGCCTCCTCTGGACTTGCTCCAGTAGCTCCATGTCTTCTGATGCTGAGGACACACGCTCGGCAGAAGGAGGCCGGGTGACAGTGATCTGTAACCTGGGCCATTCCCTCCTTCCTTACCCCTGTGGAGCTTGGCCGGTGTCTGACCCTGGGGCCCAGCCGCCAGGGACAGCCCCATGGTGCTCGCCAGGCGCTGGGATGGGTTATCGGCACAATCTTCCCTTGTAGATAAGGGTTTTCTGTGTGTCACAGGAAGCAATGTGGCATCCTGCCTGACTCTCTCTGTCTCGTGGAGCAAGGGCTTGTTTTGTCTCTTGAGCTTCTACTCTGTAAATGATTTGAGTGAATATGTCAGCAAATATTGTTGCTGTAACAATTAATGCGTGTAGTGCAGAGCACATGGTAAAACTAGGTCCCAATACAATGTTGTACCCAAGATTGCTGTTAAATGTTTCCTCTGTCAGGTTCCTCAGCAGGGATGGACAGTCTCTCAATTGCTGATATAAACAATGGCCTTGCTTTGTAACCCTGCCAAAATACAGCCTTTTTCTGTTAAAACAATGGCAAATACCAGTTACATCTGTCTGACTTAGAGCATCAAGTGCACAGAGAGCTTCACCCAGGGCTTCTCAGCATTTCTGCTCTCAGAAATAGGATTTGACGTGGTTGCTTGGTTAAAGGCCCCAGCAGTGGAGGCTGCTGCTGGCTGTGGCCTGCCAAGCATGATGTTCTCTTTGCATGTGTCTCTCAAGTGCTGCATTTAAGACTGGTGGCCATGGAGAAGTTACTGGTGCACAGGAGCTTTAGCCAGGCCTGGTATTGCCTTCAGTGAGGAACACGTTAGAGGGGCTGAGTGAAAATAAGGTGAATTCTGTCTTTTGGTGACATGCAAAAGACCCCCCACCAAGAAGTCCTATATTTCATATCCTTAAAATATTTGAAATGAACCCATTGCCTCTATTTGAAATGCAAATGTCTTTTCTCTGTCTCCTCTGCGTGCATTTGAATGTCTAGTATACAGCTTTTCTTCTTTTCAGATATCCAAAAGTAGCTCCTTCAGAAAGAGGTGATGTGTAATATGTACTGGAGGGTGTCCTTACATGATAAATTCAGCCCTTTGGTACTTTACACTAGTCAGGAAGAGCTTTGTGGAGGTGTCAGGAGCTGCTGTAGGCAGCCCTAGGGCAGCCAGCAAAGTGGCTGGAGTGGAAGATCAGTGATCCTTAAGCTGTTGGAAACTTGGAGGAAGTTCTGATGTGGAACTTGTATTTGAGAAAGAAAAAACCCAAACCTGCTAAAGGTGACCTACAGTATGGTGAGAGTTATGGACACAGATATCTCATGTCGGGGTTCTTTTGTAGACGGTTTGAAACTTAGGCTCCTCTCACAGGTCTGTTCATCTGAGCAGGAGCTTCTCTCCCAGCACAACTGGTGCTGCTGCCACCCTTGCTCAGATGTGGTGTCTGAGAGTGGGGCATGTTTGGTACCTGTCTAAGGCCTAGTAGTGCAGGAGGAAAACAGGAGCTCCAGTCCAGTCTTGTAAGGAAACTCAAAAATAGGAAGGCCATGGAGATGCTGCGGGGGCTAGAGCAGCTCTGCTGTGGAGCCAGGCTGAGAGAGCTGGGCTGGGGCAGCCTGGACAAGAGAAGGCTCCTGAAGGGAAGACCTGAGAGCAGCTCCAGTGCCTAAAGGGGTTGCAGGAAAGCTGGAGAGGGGCTTGGGACAAGGGCCTGTAGGGACAGGCCAAGGGGAATGGCTTGAACCTGCCGGAACAGGGGAGACTGAGCTGAGCTCTTCCCTGTGAGGCTGCTGAGGCACTGGCACAGGGTGCCCAGAGAAGCTGTGGCTGCGCCATCCGTGGCAGTGTTCAAGGCCAGGTTGGACACAGGGGCTTGGAGCAAGCTGCTCTAGGGGAAGAGGTCCCTGCCCATGGCAGGGGTTGGAGCTGGAGGAGCTTTAAGGTCCCTTCAGCCCAACCCAGTCTGGAATTCTATGCTGATTCTGTTTTGGCAGATATTACCTGGGTGACTGGCTTGGCTTTTTCTGCCTCGCTTTTCCATGCAAGCACGATCCATCTGAAGCCCATGTGGCAGCACCACTGACCTGCTGGAGTGAGCAATGCCTCTCTAGACTGCTTTTTCTCGCCCAGCCCAAGGTACCCAGGACATTTTCCTTCCTTTGGCTCAGTCTGCTGTCTGGCCCAGCCAACTGCTTGTCACTGGGAAAACACTGAAGTCAAAGAAGATAAGTTCAGTCAAGGGGCTGGCAAGGCTCGACTGTGAGAAATGCTGCTCTGAGCGGCACAGGCAGGGTGAAGTTAGGCTTTGAATACTGATAACCTGAGGAGATAAACAGTGCAAGTTGTTAGCTTTAAATCTGTGTATCACAAGTGCTTGTCTTGATGGTTTGTTTGAAGGGAAAACTGTGTGTTCAGTGTTGTACAGGATGGCTGAGAAATTGCCCCTCTTACAGAAGAACCTTGTCATTAAAGGTTGAGAGCTCTACTGTAAAATCCTTGCTGGTCTGGGGCTCTGCAGGCAGCTTTGGAGCCTGCCTGCCTTCCAAAAAGCTGGCTTGTGCTTTACTTGAAAGCATAACTGCTGCTCAGCTCAGTTTTGAGCCCAAAGCTTTGCTCTTGTAGCAGGGAGGCAGCAGGCTGGGAGACCTGGATCCTGCGGTGGGGCCGTGCCACCTTCTTGCCTCCCTTGGGCCTCTCCTTCCTTTCCCACCCTCTGTTTGACTTGGCCCTTTAACCTTTCAGCTGTCCGGGGCAGGGACCCTGTTTGAACAATACCTAATGCAATGGGAGGCTGATCCCAGGTGAGGTTTCAAGGCTTTCCTGCAAGGAAGAATGATTGCAGTTATATCCCCTGCAAAAATAAATGTGCAGGGAGGAAAGAACCATCCCAGACTCCAGCTGCAGTTTCTGCAGCTGAACAGCTCTGCATTTATTATGGGATTATCTGCAAATTCAAACAGGTTGTCTCTTCCACTTCACTGAATGCTCTGATCCTAAATAAGCAAATTACATCACCTATTCTGATGTCCTGTTTAACTTATGACCTCAGCCTGAGCGCCGCGGGATGTGAGAGATAGCTGCTTTATTTCATTGTCTGGAGATCTGGTATCTCTCCCCCCCTTCCCTGCTCTTTCAGTTTGAAAGCCCCAGCCTTTGAGAAAGGTGTTACCATGGGATTAAGAGGAGGTGTGGAGGAGGGGGAGGACCAGAGGAAACCACCTTTGCTTGTTTCATGAGATGAGGTGCAGAAGTGTTCTAACAGTTGCAGCAAATGTTGCTGGGTTTGTGGTTGAGGTACCAAATTTCATCACTGCAAAGCTCATCATGTGCAAGCTGAGTTACGCAGAGGGAGCCCAGTATGGAGCAATCCATTTAGCAGGGACAAAGCAAAAGGCCTTATGATTAGATGAAAAACCCTCTGCTTGGGGCACTTTGCAAGAACCTTTGAAGCCAGCCTGGGAACTCAGGCAATATTAGTCGATAATTAGTAATATAGGTCCCTCAAGCTGTCATTTAGATTGAAAATGTGCATGTCTCTCATGAGCCTCTGTCACACCAATCTGATCAGCAGGCTTTTTTGTTCCTTTTATGTGGGTTGCTCTGTCGGTCCAGATGATGATGAGAACTGCCAGACATCATCTTTCTCACTAACTTGTGAGCGAGTAGCTATCTCCCTGCTCTTGCATGGCACGGAACTGGGACTGGGGCGATTTTGTTTTGTGGTCACCTTTCCTGGCCTGAGCAACAGTCGTTTTATTCTTCTAAATGTCCTTCCCCACGCACAGTGGAAAACCAGTAGAATGTAAAGGCTGCATATTTCAGCCCCAGCAGACAGCGAGGGGTTTGTCTTAGGAGTCACTTAGGACAAAGAGGATCTGCTACTGAAATGGGGCTGAGGTGATCATCAAAGAGTTTCTGAAATGTCAGTTCTTGAAGCCTGTGGCTCATTTTGAGATGCCTTCCACCGCCGTAACATCTTGTCCCTATTTGTTTCCTCTCAGTCTTGAAATCTCTTTGGAAAGGGCTGTGTCACCATCTAAATGAAGAATTAAGAAGGGTCATGTGTGCTGGATTTCGTCGACTTTGGAATGCTGAGAGGGAGAATATAGTTTTGAAACCTGTGGTTTAATAAAAGGTTCATCCATAGGATGCAATTTGTCAGTGCCTACAGGTCAGGAAAACCTGTGATTAAGAGCATCTGTGGTTTCCCCAGATGTGTGAGTTAGCTGCTTACTCCTCACCAGCCCTTCACCCAAACCGAAAACTCAGCCCAGTGCCTGCCCACTCCGTAGGCTGTGATTTCTTGCTTCAGAGTGCAATTGTTCAACACAAAGGGTAAGGCCCTCTTAATCTTTTTGTTTATCCTGGGCTTGGCAATTTAGATGTAATCTGCAACTTGTGCTGCCAGACTCTGGCCAGGAAGCACAGCTGGTATTATTCTGCCTCTACAGACATTGTTGAGGGAGGGAATTGACCTCAAAAGGTGCTTGTCCCGGGACTGTCTGAATGTGAGCATTGAGTCGTGAATGCACCTAGCCCTTGCGCAGCAGCCGTTCATTCAGAGAGATGCAGCTCTCTTTAGTTGAGTGCCTCTACACCAGGGTCGTTAAACAGCATCAGGGGTTGTGATAATTTGTCATGGCAAATTGCACTCCTTTCGAGTCTCCAGTTGAGATTTGGGTTTACTGATCCCTAAGGCTCTATAAACCATAGTGAGAGCTGACTGTGAGTGGTCGCTGTTATGTGCAGGAACATGGGGGCACTGTAAAGCAGTGGGATTCCTCCCAGTTCCCAGATTCCAATGTGAGCTGAATGAGCCCCAGCTCATGGGTGCAGGGCAGGTGGGTGGGCAGCACACTGACCATACTTGCTCTGCCTCACAATACATGAGTGCAGACAGCACCAATCCTGTTGCATTCTCAGCACCATGCTGCTGCCCAGGCAGAGCTCAGAGCCACCCAAAGAAAGGGTTTGCCTGGGCCTAATTCTCAGCAGCGAGCCTGGACAGTGCTGCCTGGTTCCCACAGACTGTACACTTCCCTGCCAAGATTTCAGTATCTTCAGAAATTCAGTGGAGCATGAAGGTCACAGCAAGGGAAGAATGACAGCCTGAGAGCTTTTTTTCCCCCTTTCACCAGCTCAGAGCAGACTGTTGTCTCTCTCCAGCATGTTGACTGTTTTCATAAGGTTAGCGTGAAGTTTATGTTTTACACAGACCAGTGGAAGTCAGATATGGGAATGCAGCCCATCAGCTGTGTTTCTTCAAGGAAGACGGTCTCATGTTGCAGACTTTCTTTCTCAGTGTCTGCAGAAGCTTGATTTTCACTGAAATTTCCTTTACAGATCTTTGTCTTTAGGTTCATTTTGTGGACATGTGTGAGAGACTGGACCCGAGGTTTCGGTCTCTCTGTTTATTGTCACTTGCAAAGCTGTGAGCAGTTGTTAAACGTGGAGGTGGGGGAAGCTGTTGGTTTTGCACAGTGTTATGTGTTACACTGCTCAAAATGGTGATGCCAAATCAGCCATTAGAGGTCAAACCTCAGCTGACAGCAAATGTTTCTTTTGAGGAAGTCATCCCTATTCCTGGGAACCAGTTTTGTTACCCTGTGCTAAGTGCAAGAAAGGTATGAAAGTGTGTTTTTTCCTGGAGGGCAACACGAGCTGGAAAAATGCTGGTTTTAGCCAGTGGAAACAGCACAAGCAAACAACGACTGGCAGGGAAAACAGCACTTGTATTTAGACTAGCATAGAAAAGAAGACACAATGTAGTGCAGAGTAAATGTCCTTTCATACAGTTCTATGCAAGGCTTTTTCTTCCTCTCGTGGGTTTGGCCAGATTGTGCATTGGTCAGCAGTGATGCTGGTGCACTGGGAGAAAGTAATGAAAGGTCAGTGGGTGACAGTGATGGAGTGACTGTAAGGAAAGGACAGAACTCTCTGGAGAAGGCAGTGACACAGCTATAACTCCCCTGTGTCCTGAAGAAACTGTCCCTATGTTTTCTCTCAAATGTCATGAGAAACCAAGAAATTTGTAGCCAGTTGAAGTTCTGTTGGTTTCCAGCCCCCTTTGCCTCCTGAGGGCAGAGTTCAGTGGATTGACTGTGTCAAGAAGTCAAAATTCCCATGTTTATGCACTGTGGAGTTTCTTCTTCTTTTTGACATTGGTGCCCTCATAATGCTCTTTGTTTGTATGCCATGGTAAGTTTGGGATGTCCAACTCCTTCTGCTTGAATGGCTGTGTATTTATACTGGTGGGTTCCCAGAATGATAATCCTACATATAAACCAGCATTATGATCACTATGTCTCTTTATTTGAGAGAGCTTCTACATTAGAAGTTAAATAATGGCATGTCAAAGTTCCTGGTTTTGCTATGGAGTGACCAGCTTCATTTGGACTTCAGGTGAAGTGAATTGATAGGAACCATCCAGAAGACCTCTATGCTTTTATTTTCACTTCACAGCTCAAGATGATTGAACAGTGTCAGACAGGAGCCTTCTAAACAGTTTCCTGTGGCTGTCTTGCAGCACAGGTAGTATCACAGCAATGTTTTCCCAACTACTGTTGAGAATCCGGCACAAAACCATTGTCCTGTTGTTACAAATGCAGCTAAATCCTAGTTCATGGGGAAGGGACAGTTTTGCAGTCATCCAAGGTGTGAGGTTACCCTGACAGCTGTAATTCCAGCTGCAGACCTTTGTTCCCTCAGAAGCATGTGTGATCTTTAGGCAGTTCTCAAATCTTCTGTTTGAGTCAGCATTATTCACTGAGCTACATAAACGTGGCTTCATCCTAGAGTTTGCCAGATCTGTAATTGCTCAATAACATTTATCTGAAGACCTTTAGGCATTAAATTGTGTAGCTTCCTATTGGCATAAAATGAACTGTATCTGTTATTCATTGTATTATTAATTGTGCGAGATGACAGCGTGTGCCAAAATGCTATTTAGGTGAGCTCTTAGGCAGAAGCTCTTCCCTGGGAAGGTGCTGAGCCGCTGGCACAGGTGCCCAGAGAAGCTGTGGCTGCCCCATCCCTGGCAGTGTTCAAGGGCAGGTTGGACACAGGGGCTTGGAGCAAGCTGCTCCAGTGGAAGGGGTCCCTGCCTGTGGCAGGGATTGGAAGTGGATGAGCTTTAAGGTCCCTTACAGCCCAAACCAGTCCTGCATGTTTCCATGTTGAGACTGATCTGGCTGAAATGGGAGTTCCAACTTGCAGCTGGATCAGTGTTTTGTAGGAAGAACTGCAGAAACAGGTTACATCTCAGGTGCACCGATGGCATGGACCGCTTCACCTCTGTCAGCATGATCGTGGGGCATGGCAGTGAGTAGGGGTGTCCTGACCTCCTCAGCTGTTGGGGTTTTAATTTGACAGTCTCATTGCATGGACTGGAAGAGGGGGAGATCACTGAGCAGGGTCCTGCGGGAGGAAATGAGCTGGTGGATGGAGAGAGGGAAGTTGGTGACAGAGGAGTCAGAGGAGGAACACAGTTCCCTGCAAACAAGGTCATGTGAATGGCTGTTTGGTGACAGGATGGAGGGATTGATTTGCAAGGATAATAGGTCACTGGGGAGCCAGCCTGAAAGCTGAAGCCTCTCAAAATGTGTGGGACACTATGGAAAAGAAAGTTAAAAGGACATCAAGTAAAGCCCGACAGCTTCTTACACACCAGCAGCTCCAGCTGCTGTGCTGCCCTGCGCTTGGTTTTGCACACTCCAGTTTCTGACAGTACTGGGCACTAAAATGTTGTTTGTGCTTCCATCAGTGCAGACACCAGCCTGTGCCGAAGGATTGAGCCTCTGCTCCCAGGATAATCCCATCCCGCAACAGGGACCAGCCCTCCCTCGCCCTGACAAGCCTTCGCTCGAGCTGTCTCCTACAGTTGGGCTGTTCCTCCCCAGAGCAGGGCCTTCCTGGGATCAGCAGCATTTGGTGGCATTACTGGAGGGCTCAGATTACCCCAGTGAAAATAATCAGTTATGCAAAGTTACGCTGTTTAGGTTGGGTTTCTTCTGTGTGGCCAGCGAGGTGTGAAAGTCAATCTGCTCTGCACAGCCTGCGGGCACTCTCTGTGTGCTGACTGGATAGGATAGCTTTAGGGTTTGCCTGTTTGGGGGAAAAGTGTTCAAAGGAACACAAACCACAGGTGGTTATGGTGGGATGCGGCTCCTGAGCAGCACAGTTGCTCAGGAATAGATAGAATCAGTCATCCCTGGCAGTGTTCAAGGCCAGGTTGGATGGGGCTTGGAGCAACCTGCTCTAGTGGAAGGTGTCCCTGCCCATGGCAGGGGGTTGGAACTGGAGGAGCTTTAAGGACCCTTCCAACCCAAACCAGTCTGTGATTAGTTAATTCTCATGGATAGGAGGAGGACTTGCTGTAGCAGGAGTGTTTCATGGAAACTATCTTATGCTTTCTTCATAATCATTTTCCTTTTCTCCCTGGTGGAACCACAGATTTGGAGTTTCAGTGCAAAGTCCCTGTCAACCAACAGCCCCCTCCTGACCCTTCCTGCCTACAAGCCATGGTCATTCCTGCACAGAGACAAGGGCTTGCTCCTGATTTGAGCTGGTGGGGAGGCTGAGGGTGGCCAACGTGTCCAGGCTGTAACCCTGAACTAACCTGGCACTGGTACTGGGCTGTGTCTGCAGCAGGCACTGCCATCAGAGCAGTGGCACGTAGTAGCTGTCGTAAGGGGCTTGCTAGTTGCTTATTGACCTTTATAAGCACTGGAGGATCCCAAGGTAATGAGCATGGTCCAAGAGCTGCTGCCTTGGCCAAGTAATGTGATCCCAATGTGATGAGAGCAGCACAGAAAAGCAGCCCATGCATCTTTAAATCAGTGTCAGTTTGTGCTGTCGCTGATCTGTGACTTACTGCAGTAACATTCATATTCAGCTGCAGTGCCAAAAACAATACTCAGCTGCTTTCTTACTTCTTAATGAAAAATACCTCTTTAGGGTTTCTTTGAAGTCCCCACCCCTCAAAATCCCCACTATATTGTCATCATTGTTACTGTTAACAGCCCCTGCCAGTATCGGGAGCCTTTCCTGACAGATAGCTCTGCAGGGGCTTTGTCCAAGGCTTCAATTCAGCCCTATACTATAGCCAGTTTTAAATGGCTAATGACGGGCCTCCCAGGGGAGTTCTGCCAAACTCTCAAAGACCTCCCAGGTTTACAAGTGGCAGGGTGTCCTTTTCCCGGGGCCAGCCGCAGGAGGAATGCACGCACTCAGATTCTCCTACCTAAGCTGCATCAGCCTAGTTATTTTTTCAGTTGCAAAGACTCATCCATGCGTATGGAGCCGGTTGCTTGGCAGGAGAGAGATAGCTGTGTCAGTAAAGGACACAGAATAAATAGAGGAAAAAGAGTAGGTGGAAAGTATCCCCACTAGTTTGAGGCATTAATGCATTTCAGTGTGGATAATAACCTTTTTGAAAGTGCAAGAAAAATTGTGACGGCTTTGAAACATTAAGGCAGGGTCTGTCTGTGTCAGAGGTATGACAAGATTCATTGCTTCCCGATGTGTGTTACAGTGGTATTTATGGGTTACAAGTAAGAATGTGAATGATGTCTAAATGAGCTGGGCTCTATATGCCATTTGCAGAGGAGAGGCAGAAAAACACTTGAGGATCACAGGTCTGCTGGAAATGGGGCTGGGGCACTCGTGCCGTGAGAGCTTTCAGTCGGTGCAGGTGATGCGCGGATAGATTCCACAACTCATTAAAGTTGTAAAGTAGGTATGCTTTTATTCAGCGCTGAGGTGCATGGGGATCGCTCCGCCAAAGCATGCACACCTCAGGGGGGTTCTCCCTTTACATTTATTCTCTTAAGGTATACATAGACATGAGGTTGCTCAATCCGCCTATACATATTTAGTATCTATCCCCGCTTCGTATTATAATGAGCTGGAAGGTCCTTTGCACCTGCGCAGTGCCCCTTCTGGTCATGGGCAGGGGTCTCAGGATGAACTAAATGAGTCTTCCTCTTGTGGGTAGGGGTCTTCAAGATGAAGTAAATGAGTCTTCCTCTTCTTAAACTTTACACCGTTTAACCTTCAGACATGGCCTTAGGGTCTGGTCGGTGCCCAGTCTGCTTCTCCCCCACTTCTCAGTAGGACCAAACACCTGTGCTTTTGTCATGGTCTTATGGCTTGGTCACCCAGTCTGCCTCTCCCGGCTTATCAGCAGGACCAATCATCTGCTTTTGTCAGTAGAACTAGCATCTGCTTCTCCCCCTCCAGCAGTAATCAATGCCTTGGCAAGATGGCAATGGCAGGTACTTAGGACAGACAATACTTTTGTTTAAGCAAAGGAATTCCTTTAACCCCCTTGTACAATTTCTCTGTATTACCCCCCTGTACATTGGTTACCCGTGTATCACAGGCAGACGCTGCTGCCAGATGAAGCCTCTCCTCTCACCTCTCCCCTGCACTGGTGCCTCCCGAAGCCCCCCTTGTGCTTGTTGAACTGTGGGGTGGCTGGGGCAGGGAACTGATCCTGCTGGAAACAGACCTGTCAGAAGCAGATGGTTAATTTTAACCCAGTGCAGTTCCTCACTCTGGTTCACTCTGCAGCTGCCCAGATGTGCCTCCACACAGGAGGGGGCTGTGTCAGCACAGGCTTATGCTGACCAAAGCCCTGTGGGCCCACAGCTGGAATTGCTCAGGCCAGAGCTTGGACAGCCCTTGGCTGCTCAGTTCAGCCAAACAAAGAGAGTTCGGCTTGTGCCACATGGTGTGCCAGGGACAGGCTCACCAGAGAGGGGTCCTTGCTCAGGAGGTGAACCCGCAGCCTGTCTCAGCCCTACTCTGTTAATACCCATTCGTTTTCGACCCTTCCAGCAGCTCAAAAGCTGTTTTGGTTCAAATTTGCTCCTCAGCTTTATAAATGAGGCTCACAGTCAGGTAAGCCCTCACCCCCATCAGCTTGTAACTGGCGTGCACCTTGCTGTGGGTTTGCATCGTGGTTGTACACAGCTCACAGCTGCCGAGAGTGTTTCTCCGTTTATTCATAGTGAAAAGGGCTCTTCTGAGTAGTTAGCAAATGAATTTCCCATGGAATAGCTAAGAACTGGTTCATTGCTTGTGCTTGTGCTACCAAATGCAACTAAATATTTCCTCCTACTGAAGGGATCAAAATTCATACATTCTCTTCTGGATTAAAATCACTTATTCATTGAGGGGAAAACTGCCATTTCAGAGTGCTGCTGTGCCTTTAACTGGGCCACTGTTGTACAGAGGAGTTGAAGCTTCATTTAGCCTGAATGAAAAACTTGATGCATGTTGCTGAAGAGAGGAAACTGGTGGTGGATGATTTACTTGGAATGCCCTACAGCAATGAGGTTATAAATGAAGAGGGGAAACACCAAGAGCACTGATATCTGAACCAGAGGAAGTGCATGAAGCCTCGAAGTGACCTTATGTAAATTCCTAATGATGAGACTTAATTGAACTCATTTTTTCCAGGGGTTGTAAAGATCAAAATAGTAACAGCTTTGAGATGCAAAGGTCTCCCGATGGTGCATAGGAATGTATGGCTGTACACAGCCAAAAGCTGCCCCAGGTTGGTGTCACCGTGCTCTTGCTCTGGGAGCTGAAGTGCCCAGGATCCAACCGAGGCACCAGGGCTACTCGAGATCCCAAAGCAATGGCTGGTGTCCTAGCCCTACCTTTCATCCCTGTGTCTAAGCTGCCTCTGCTTCAGTGCTTATTTTAAGCAATGTGTTCTGCAATGAGTCCCGGGAAGCCGCGCGTGTCCCGGGATGTGAACAGCGTGCAGCTGGGAGAGCTGCTGGCAAAAGGAGCTTGTGTCCTGGCTCCAGGGGTGGGTACCCCATTGCACAGACATGGAAATCCCAGTGAGGAGAAACAGAGCAGCTCTCGAGGGGTCACAGGCTGTGCCCTTTGCACTGAGGTTGGTTCCCAGCATAAAATAACGTGGACATGTTCAGTGTGACGCTGTCGGAAACTGATATGGAGACTGTCAAGACCAAATTCCTGTGCTGTTCCTAGAGCTTGAGATTTTTCCCCCTTTCAGCTCTGGGGTTCATTCTTCTCCTTCCTGTTAATGCATTAGTGGTAACACAGAGTTATTGATCTGGGGAGAAAAATCAAGTAGTCACTGCTGTGAAAAATACTGATTCTGGTACCTAAATTAGCCAGGCTGGTGTTGCCCAAGGACTTGCAGTTAGGAACCTGCAGGCACTGAGTGTCCAGGAACCAGCAGCTGCCAAAGGCTTCAGAGTTTCATTCACAATACCAGATTAATTGATTTATTGAAATTCATGAACAGCAGCAGAGAGCAGGAGGCTCTGACCCAGTGAGAAACTGCGGATGTGGCTGCTAATGAAGATGAAAAGCCTCCCCTGTCCCGAGCAATCCAAACACAGGCTTACATATGAGTCTGCTGGCCCAAGTGCAGCTGTTTGTCTTGTCAGTAATCTGAAGCCGGAGCAGTACCCTGAGAAGCCTAGGGGACAGTGACTGTGTGGATGTAGCAGAGGTCACTTGTGCTGCTGCCTAAGCCCAGCAGCTTCCTGTGGCAGAGGTGACCAGGGTGCCACCATGGCTCCATGGCCGTGCTCCCACAGGCACAGCCCAGCTTCCCAGCTCCATCCGACCCAAAATGAGCAAGAAACTCGATGTCTTCCCTTCAGAGAGAAGCTGGAAAATCTTCTCTGTATTTAAAGTTCCCATGGCTGCAGTTTGGATTTGGCACACAGTTGGCCATGGGGTTATCTGAGGTCATGTACTCAAATACTTGTAGATAAAACAAGGGCCTGTTTGGATTGGAAATCTCCAGAGGGCTTTTCCTTTGCGCACGGGTAATGATATTGCAAGAGGACATGAGCCAAAATAAAGATTCAGCTCCGTATGCAGTAGCTCAGTAAAATAAAATGAGCAATGGAAAAAAAAGGAAGGAGAAAAAAAAGGGGTGAAAAAAGACTGTTTTCATTACGTTATTTTCTGAACTTGCTGTTGGGGTGGAGGAATTGGAGCCAAGGAGAGGGAGTCCTGCAGCGAGGCGCCATCCAGGACAGGGCTCTTCCAGGAAACTCCCTGGAAGCTGCTGCATTCAGGCTGTGCTTTACCTGCCCGTGGGCCCTGGGCACCACTGCCAGGCAGGTCCCTGCACCAAGAGCCAGCAAGTGCGGGATGCAGGGATGCTGCCGGAGGCTTCCCCTGCCACCCCTGGCCTCATCCCGGCTCCTCTGCTGAAGAGGTTTGTTTCCAAGAATCCCTATCAGCTGTGAAGAGGGAGAAGTTAATGGTTTTGGAAGTTAAAGAGGGAATAAGATTCCATCAGGCTCTTTCACAGGCTTTTATGGGAAACTATTTACTCACTGCTTAATGGAGGACTGCAGAGCAGAGCACATTTGGATAAGAAATGTGATTCGGTACTTTTCCAAGCTGCCATTAGAGAAGTGTGTACTTGTAACGACAGCTCTCTTCTTTGCTCGCTGCCTGCTACAACAATCTTCATGTCTTCACAGCCTCTTCTAATGAAAACAATAGAAATATAAAAGCAAAATGACAGCATTGGGAAGAAAATGAGGCCCCTGGGAGCTTTCTGCGTTCCTGTGGTGCACTTGGATGCTGTGGTGATCAGTGCTACTGTAAAAGCATCACCCAACAGGTAGTGAGAAAGTAAAGATGATACAGGAATGAGGAGGGAAAGCTGATGGGAATGGTGCTCACCATTTCACAGTGTGCTGCAGCTCAGGGCACTGGGGAGATGGAAATGGGACTTGGCTCTTGATGCCCTGAGTTCCTGCCTGTGTGCCTGATCAAATCACACATGGGCTGTAGTGGGGTGGGTGGTAGTGGCTTTGCTGGCCTGGAGGTGCCCCCTTCTGTCAGGAGCCTCTGTGTCTTGGGGAGCAGCTTCACATCTTGCCCAGTCTCCACAGCTCCTGCTCTCCACTCCCACAGAGTAGTGAAATGTGAGGAATTGCCTTGCCCCATCCCTGGCAGTGTTCAAGGCCAGGTTGGACACAGGGGCTTGGAGCAAGCTGCTCCAGTGGAAGGTGTCCCTGCCCATGGCAGGGGTTGGAGCTGGAGGAGCTTTAAGGTCCCTTCCAACACAGACCAGTCTGCAAAGATTCTATATCCACACTTGCAATCCCTATGGAGCATGGTTGGGCAAGTCCTGCTGAGCTGCCACGTGTCAGATGTGTGTTTCAGGTGGTGTGGTGATGGGTGGCATGTTGGCAGTGCCACCTCCAGACTGTCAGCGGGATCAGGCTGTTCAAGAAGAGACCATGTCCCACACCATACCAGGGCACTGCTTGGACCTGCTGCAGGTCTGTTAGGGCTGTAGCACAGGTTGTAGCTTTGTTATGCTTGTTTGTTATGCTGAGTTTGAGATTGCTTGCTGAGGGTCTCCAGACATGGATGTTTTGTTGATGGATGCAGATATGAGGAGCCCATCTCCCACCACGTTTAGGGTTATTTATATATCCCTCTCCTCTGGGCTGCTGAAAAGAATTCAACCTCAGTGAACAAATCTTTATCGTCTCTGGAGTTCACCCAAGGTGCTCATTGGAGACTTTGGAAGTTTGAAAGGTTGAATTCATTGATTTACTTCTGTCTCCTGTCTGAAGTTTCCATCTTCACAATTCAGTTTCTGCCGGTATATAATTTTTAAATATATATTTACATTCTTTCTGTGAAGCCAGTTTGTTAGTAGGGAAGGAGTCATAAAAAGGGCACATATTCATCAGGATTCATTTTTAGAAAGGGAACAAGGCTACATGCATGTCTCCTTGGAGCATTGGCCCTGCTTTTCTCCTTATAGGGAGTATTTAATAATGGTAACATGGTGGTTTTTCAGCTTATGGAGACATGCAACAATGTTCCCAAAACCCAGTGGTTGCAGTCAGTGTCACTGAGGGATTTTCTTCCTCTCTGCATCCTCTGTTTCTATGTTGCACGTGTTAATACAAACTTTCTGCATCTTGTAGACATGGTGCTCTCAATGGGCTTACAGCAAGCTTTTAGTACTTATGACAAATTGCTAATTACTTTAGGCCTATAGTATTTATTCCATCAAAAGCACTTTTGAGCTACTGGGTTGAACATGTATGGTTGTTCTGGGAAAAAACAGGAAGTCCTTACTGACCAGTGGAAGGAAAACCAGGGGGGTTTGGCAAATGTATAGACCTTGTATAGACTTGCGCAGACCCTGCATGATGACATACAGAGCTGTGAAAAAGGATGTTTTCTTCTTAGAAGGCCTGACTGCAAATCTTTGGAGCCTGTTAAAGAGGAGCAGTGGTGATGGACTTGGCAGTCCTGGGGTAACAGTTGGACTTGATGATCTTAAAGGTCTTTTTCAACCCAGTTGATTAAACAGTGTCCCCCTGTGGCATTCTTGTAGCCCCTTGCAGACACTGGAAGCTGCTCTGAGGTCTCCATGCAGCTTCCCTTCTCCAGGCTAAACATACCCAGTTTTCTTAGTCTTCACATGGTGGGTGCTCTAAACCTCATCTGGGTTTAGCAGGATTGTTCTGGCTCAGAAGAAACGCAGGACTTGACAGAAGTGCCCAGGACCTGGTTTGTAGTGTAGTGGCACATCCAGGAGGACGAAGGAGATGTTTGTCACCTGAAGGGTCTGTGTGATTTAAGCAAACACACATCTGTCAGTTTTATGACGGTGATATTTTACCTTTTCTTTTCCCAGAGGTAGAGCAAAATGAATCAGAAACACTTTGACACAACTGGTTTATAGTGATCGTCACATCAGTGCGAGAGGCGGTTTGTCATCGTGGCACCTCAGAGCTAATTTGCTGAGACATTCAACTGCCTTTAAATCTCCACTAGAGAATTTTCCCATTTCTGGCCCTGGGTCACTTGTGCTAATTTGGCTTTTCTCTTGCAGGCATTTACATTTTTCTTTCAGCACAAACACTTATCCTCTCTAATAACGAGAACGCTCCTGTGCTAGGGTTTGGGGGGGTGGTGAAAGTAGTTCAAGTCTGAAGAGAGGCAGCTGTTCTCCTTGGCTCACCAGTGTGGTTCAGGCATTTGTTGAGCCTACAGAGGAAACACATTCTTAAAGGCTGTGTCAGGAAAGCAGCTCCGAAGGCAGAAATGCTGTGTGAATTTGCAGGGTTCCTCTAAGACCTATGATTTGTTACAGCACCATGGGTGCTGCAGCTCAATTGTGGTGTTTGTTAGTGGAGCGCTCATGGGATTCACACCGCAGCACATTTAGCAGATTTTAATCTGCCAGCAGAGAGTTCAATCAGAAGTTGCTGTATGAGAAGGTAGGCCTGGGACATGTGGTCATTAGTGTGTAGAGACGCGAGTTCAGGTCCTGTGGGTTCGAGTGTAAACTGGCCAAGAAATGAGCTTTTGTCAGCCCAGTGCAGTTAAGGCTGTCCTAAAATAATTTAACATTAAATGCATGAAGTAAGCCTCAGATCCTGCCCTGTCCTGTGTGTCCCAGGGTTGGAAGAACAGGAAAACAGTTGTGCCTGAGCTGTTCAATGCTGGTGAGCTTGAAGGCTTTCAAGAAGTCATTTACCAGTGAGATCAGAAGGATGCTTTATTTGTGGCAGAACATGAAAGTGCCAAGACCTTCTAGAAGAGAGCAGTGGTACATGAGAGAGACTGTAAAGTCCATGAGAGGTCTTGTACAAGCAAAATGCAAAGCAAGCACCAGAACAGAAGTGACAAAAATGAACCAGGCCCTGGTGACCCACCCTCTCCCTGAAATGTCCTGGTCCTCAGGGTAGATGAACAGGAAGAGAAATGAGGGATTTCTGTTAAAGCAGAGATGGTGGGGCTGGACACGGACAAGTGAACGGTCTTTGCAGATTGCCCCTCTGTGCCAGCAGTCCTTCAAGTCCAGGTAACCTTTTTCCAAAACATGAACGTGCAAAAGAACTACTTCCCAGGAGCAGGAGAGCTCTGCAAAGGAGATTATTTGTGTATTGCTTGTCCAAGTGACAGTGATTAAAGGTTTCTCAAGCAGGTTTGTTCCCTTGTTAGAGATTTGAGCCACTGCTTTGAAGTTCTGTCTCTGGCTGGAAACTCACACAAACCTTTGGGCCAAGAGCACTTTTCCCCATGAACTGTTGGATATCAGTGCTTCTGAACCTACCTCTAATCTGTGTGCAGCTTCTGCTTTGTGACTCATCTGTCTTGGCAGAAGACAGACAGCTGGTGACAAACTGGGATTACTGAATGAGGGGAAACTCCACATTCCCCTGTCAATACACCTGGGGACCTCAGAATCCTGCCTTGAGATAAAATCTCTGGTTTGGGAGATGGAAGTATTCTGGATCTCTCCCCTTTCCTCTCCGTGAATGTAGAAACTTTTCAGCCTCCTTCGTACCAGTGATGGATTGCTTGGAAATACACAGCATAATCCTTTGTCTTTTTGGGACTAGGGAATGTCATAAATACACCTCTGAAGGGCAGCCTCTCAAAGGCGTTTAGCCCTGCCCAGGCTCGGCAGCACGAGATCAGGGTGCAGATGCAGATGTGAAGCTCTGCTGCATGCACGTGGTCAGGCCAAAGCCCGTGGGACAGCTCTGCATATGCTTGCTCCAGTGGGGTTTCTCTCTGTGCTTGGAACTGTTCTGTCAGTTTCTTCTGCTTCTTCTCTGGAAAATGCATTCCGAAGGAATCCAGGAGAAACAATTGGCCACAGACAAGGTCTGCTCTGCTCCATGCACCAGTGGCCACAGGAGGGACCTGCTGGTGGTGGCTGTGGGCCATGCAGTCCAGTGCATGTCTGTACTCTCCATTTCCCTCAGTACTGGAGAACATTAACACTGCTCATGTGTGACCCTGAAACAAACTGTGCCCTGGTTGCTACTGCGGTACCGCAGCTGGGCCTGGCAGACTGGGATGGATGCTGGAAAACTGCATCTTGCTTGCAGGGCTGCTTGGTGAAGGCTTTCAGAAAGCATTTCAGTGTAGGAAAGTCCTGTCTCATCATCTCTCCCCCACCCCCAGTCACAAGCATCTTTGTGTAGCCCTTCCCCGGCACTTTTTTCCCATGGCAAGAAGTGCCTAGTTCAGAAAGCATCAGCCCCAAACCCTTTGATCTTTTCTTTCTCAAGAGAAAAAAGATTAAAAAGAGACAAGAAGTTAAGGATTTGTGAGGGGGAACTGAACATGAATGGCAAATTCTGCAGCGGAGGTCACCTCCCCCCAGCTTTCTTCCTGTGTGACCAGGAGGAGGGAAGGGTGCCGAGCTGGTCTGAGGGGGATCCCGGGAGGAGGGGAGTAAATTGGGGGCAGAGAAGTGGGGGTGGAGTGGTGGAGCCCTTCAAAAGGAACAATGCTTGCAAGCTCCTACATTGTTAGGCGGCCCTTTACAGAGAAAGCCATGAATACAGGTTATAAATTCTTTGGCCATTGAGAGAGCTCTCCAAACCTGACTCCATCCTGCACTAAACCAGGCCTGAGCCCTATCAGTTGCATAGCAATGAATTCATTTACATCTGGATAGTTAATCTCCAATTCACTTGACAGTTTATCTCACCCTTGGAAGAGCCAACAGTGCCTGCTCTATTGTGTTGAAGCCAGTCTATGATCATCAGCTTGGCTAGCACCTCTTTTTTGTGTGCAGCAGAGATAAGAAGGGTGAGTGTTGATATGTGGCTTATGAAACACGCAGTTATTACCCCAAGCTGCTTCATTCTGTGGTACTTTCCCTTGACATCCTCCCCATCTTCATCCTTTGCCTCTTCAAGGTGGAAGTGCCGCCTCCCTCCCTCTGTTACTGTTGCAGTAGAGCTGAGCTGCTGCTTTTGTAACACCAGAGGCAATAGATGAATATACACAATCCACAGCTATGCTGTTTGTTCTCATTTACCAAGGGCTTCTAATTCTGCACTGAATTTTATCTCTGGATATCCCCAAAGAGGAAGCACTGTGCTGGGGGAGGGGGGGGGGGAGCTATGAGAAGCCAGGCTTCTAGTGGTACTACATCCTAGTATCTTGAGTATGGAAAGGGAGAGGCACACAGTCATAGAGTCAGAGACTGGTTTGTGTTGGAAGGGAGCTTAAAACTCATCCAGTTCCAACCTCAGCCACAGGCAGGGACCCCTTCCACTGGAGCAGCTGCTCCAAGCCCCTGTGTCCAACCTGGCCTTGAACACTGCCAGGGATGGGGCAGCCACAGCTTCTCTGGGCACCCTGTGCCAGCACCTCAGCACCTTCCCAGGGAAGAGCTTCTGCCTAATTTTATTCATCCAAAACTCCAGCAAGAGGAGACGAGCCAACATGTGGGCCAAGGCCTTTGGAGTCACACTGATTCAGCCCACTGTGACTGCAGAAGTAATTACAGTCATGCACATCCAAATGGGCAGTGATGTGGAGAGAGAACTCATTGCTTTGTGGGCATGTAGAGGTGAGAACACGGCCTGGTTTGGCAGATGGACTTTGTGTTTGTGTTAGGGAAGTGGATCAGGAAAGGAAATCTTGGGGGTCAGAGGACAAAGTTAAGCGTGAGAATTCCTTGATTTATTCATATTTTTAAGTCTCCAACTTTAATTTCCTGCAGTCAGTATTTGTATGTATTTGATGTGGTTTAGACATGATGGATAGAAGGGCCACTCTAATTAAAATACCCTCTTCTTTTATCTAGAGAGGCTGCAAATCTTTAACCAGTCCTTTTGTTTCCTCTAACACACAGCACACTTAGTTCTGCTCTGGTCGCGAGAATTATGTCTGAAAGGTTCAGTGTGGTTAACACTGAACAGTGAAAAATAGTGAGGTAAAGTGAAATATGATGTGAGCTTAAAAACTCATCATAAGTGGAGGCAAGGAAGCGACTTCAGCTTTTTCCTTAAGTACTAAAGAACCTTTCATTTTTCTGCAACAAGGAAAATCAGAAATATTCCTATTTCCAGTGAAGCTCCAACTCCTCAAAACCTGGTGACAGCCCCATATCTGCTACTCTGCTCCTGCTCCTCTCTCCCTCTCACCAATCCTTGGGGGGCCCTCCAGAATGAAGGTCACTGAACCACCTTCAGTGAAGAGTGGCTTCAGCCCCCGTGAGCAGTGTGTCTCCAACAGGAGCGTGACTCTATTTCTTATTTGTGACCTCTAACTGAAATTGGTTTAATACCGGAGGATGTCACCATCACTGCTGATCTTCCATCAGCATGAGACTGGGCTGGAGTCTATATGGATAGACAGTGCTGGCTGGCCATATCTTGAGTCCCTTTTGCTTCCTTTCCACATTGTTCTTAGGAAGCCAGTGGGTAGGCAGCAACCCAGTGACTTCCACCAGCCTGCGGTGTCTGCTGGGTGTGAGACATTGTGGGATTGACATTTAGGAACACTGCCAGCAGCACCATAATACTGGTGTGGTTATTGCAGTGCATGCATAGGGCAAAAGACAGATGCCTACCCCACAGAACTGATGCCCACACCA
The DNA here is from genome assembly GCF_012275295.1 of Melopsittacus undulatus. Taxonomy (NCBI): domain Eukaryota; kingdom Metazoa; phylum Chordata; class Aves; order Psittaciformes; family Psittaculidae; genus Melopsittacus; species Melopsittacus undulatus. Next base: position 10,894,304 of record NC_047537.1, read on the forward strand.
GCCCAGGGCAAAAAAGCTACAGCTACTGGATAGTCAGCTCATAGGTGTCTAGAAAATGAGAATTTTGGTGGAGGTTTAGGAAAGTGCCATGTAGTCTTAGAAAGCCCCAAAGACTGCCTATCTGCTGGAGGAGCTAGGTACCCATGGGGGGATGTCAGGTAAGCTGGGAACCTGCTGGCACTGAAGAGAGAGTGATGAACAGCATCTCCCATGGTTGGTGTTGGTTATGTGAGTACAGCTGTAGCTCAGTCAAGGTTGAGTAACACTTTTATCCCATCCATATCCCAATCCACAGGTGCCTCCTGCTCGGGCTTCTGCTCCCAAGGGGCTGAAGGCATTAGGGAAGGAAGACCTCCATGGGAAGGAGGTTGGGGAATTCGGGATGGGGAAGTGAGAAGGTGTCCCATGGCATCACTACTGTGTGGGACCGGCAGGATGGGGAAGAGGCAAGGATGTGAGGCTGAAAGGGGGATGTGTGGGGATGGGGCAGCTCCGTGAGCTTGTTTGGATGTGCTTCAGCCCCTCATGATGGCCTATTTCACGGGCAGTGATGAAGCTGTACCCTCACTCATGTCTGTGTCACAGCCTGGAACATGGCCTCTCTGCCCCTGGAGCTATGAGAGCTCTCAGGGTTTCTGAGCACCTCTGGAGGAGACCGTGTGCCTCACAGAGTGGTGTTCTCTGAGCTGGGATTTCAGAGACCCTCTTGGTTGAAGCAATTCTCTGCAACTCAGAAATGGTCCAGCCATAGGAGCCCTTTCTCAGGCTGTATCTGGGTCTGAGGGACTGTGGTGTCCCATGGATAGAGTGTGGTGTTCACCAGCTTGGAGGTGGCTGTGTTCCTGTGTGGATGACCATGGGCTGAGTGTGTCCTTTGTCTTTGCAGCACGAGAACATGCATTTTCTATTGTTTAATAACAATATTTTTATTTACCGACACTGTTTCTGAACTCCATTTATGCTCCAACATAAACTCCATTATGTTTCTTTTCTCAGGCCTTATTTTTTTTCTAGCATCAGTTTGTAGTGGTCTGACCATGACACACAGATGTAGCTGTGTGCAGTAAATTGGTGTGTTCAAAGGAGGGAGCTTGTGCCCATCACCAGGGTGGCTCCTCATCCTCAGGAGGAAGGTTGTTTCCATTTGGGTGCCACGGTACTTGAAAGTATCAAGGCAGGTTTGTCTAATAGGATACAAAGTGGAACTTGCCTTTATACAGTGCATTTTTATTTTCTTAAAAAAAGACCATTTTGCCCCAGATTGGCCCATTTCCCTTTCTTTGCTTTACCCAGCCTTCCAGTGCCATGGTTCTCCTGCTGCTGCAAATCCTGGTTGTGTTTCCTCTCTTGACTCACCAGTGGAGATGGCAGAATCATTGCAAGGTTCAAGCTGTTGTTATTAGCAGCTATTGGCATTTATTTTTCCTGCTTCATGTGAGATCAGCCATTTTATCTCAAGGTGGGAAGAGTTTGGGAATGGGCAGCTGCTGGGAATGACACATAGTGTGTTTTATCACTGGAACACCTCAGGTACCAGCATGGTGCATCCTCCATGATGCCTTCTCTGACTGCTGGGGTCAATAGCCTGAGATTTAAAGTCATTTTGGTGTGTGACAGCAGAACAAGGAGCTAGTCAAACAAAATTATGTTATTAACCCTAAATTCTATAGGGAGATTCAGTGTTTGGTAAACAAATTAATGGAAGTGAAAAAGCAACATCCTGTTCCATGCAACAAAAAAGACTTTTTTCCAACAGGATTTAGACGTAGTTGTATTTTTTAATGTGTCTTTTTTGTGCTGAAGTGGAAGAGTGAGGAACCATCTCCTCTCGCTGGATTAATCCTGCTCTGCCTTCACAACTCCTCACCTGAGTGTTTAAACACCTTTTTATTATTCCTTGGTGTAGGAGCAAATTGCTGTTCCTTGTGTTAGTTTCTGGTGACCCACAGCCAGCTCTCCACATAAAAGATGTCTCATCTCTTTCTTATCTGCTCTGTGGTTTTTGTTTGTAAAACAGCCCAACATGGTTTTATTTTATTGTACTGCTGAGGATGCGTTTAAATAAAAATAAATTATCATAAATAACATCAATCTAAATATTATAGTTAAGATTTAAGCTCAGAATTGGGATGTTCGAAGCTGCTTTTTCCATAGAAGCCCCTTTCTGCCTCAGTTGATTCAGTGTGTGAAGTGGGACACAGGGCATGTCAGGCACACGGGATGCAGATGGGATGGGGATGCTGCACGTGGCACATTTGGAATTTCAGTCACAGCATCTCACATTGTTGCTTGTGTCCAAGTTCCTTGCATTTATTTATGCTTTAACTGAAGAACCAGTTCTTTATTTCTCTGCTGAACCAGAGCTCGCAGCAGGCTGGGTGAGCGCCGGGGTCAGTTCTTGACGTGGGGAGCGGGGCTGTCACCGTTTGTGGATGGCATTTCCTTGTGCAAGCTCAGGAGCTGGTGTCTCGCCTGGGACTCTCCACAGTGAGTCCGAAGGTTCTGGTCATGGTGGGTTTGTAAGTGGGTTTAGAATTTCCACTTGCACCCAGGATGCATCTGGAAAATGTCTTGATTACCTGACAGTCATCACATGTTCCTGTGGAAAACCAGCCCCTGGGGCTGTGTGAAATGCTCCTGCTCGGGTGGGTGTTTGTTGGGGTCTGGATATGGGAGTTGCTCTTGAAGTGGCTCCTGGAAAACCCTGGGGCGTGCAGGATTGTGCTTCTGCTGGGCTGCAGGGCAGAAGTCCTCCCTTCTGCCACCTCCCTCACAGAGACAGCAACTTGCTGTGAATATCTGTTATCTTCCATGACGAAAGCCAGATGAATAATTGCTGCTACTTATACCATTGAACTTTCCTACAGAAATTCTCCACTGGGTTAAGAACAAGCATGACAAATCTCAACCCAAAGGAATGGAGGCGGGGAGTGGTAACTTATAAGCCATGAAAAACAAAAGCTCTAAATGGAAAATGGCTTCACACCATAACACTTGGCACTCACCCTTCCACACTTCAACCTACGTGGTCGCTGCAGCCAAGAGAAAATGGGGAGCGAGTTTTTGCCTTCAGCAATTACAGTAATTACCCTGCACTGGTGCCAGATGCAGCCTGCTGCGCTGCCTGCCTGATGGCCCCTTCGGGGGCTGGACCATTAGAAACCAGCATCTTACAGCTCTGGACAGAGGGCACCCGGCCCCGGGTGATCTGCAGATGGGAATTAACCCCTTGGGTGTTTTGGGGAGCACCAGCCAAGGCTGGTGAAGGGCAGTGCTTTGCTCAACAGGCTTCAGAGCCCACCAGGGCTCAGAACAGCTCGCAGCGGCTCTTTGGTGGCTCTCTGAGGTGTGGGAGGCTCCTGCCTGTGTGCAGAGAGCTGCAGACATGAGAGCAGAGCTGCTGCAGGCACTGCTGGTGCTGACAGAGCCGTTGCCCCTCATGGAGCCTCCTGAGGTTCCCCTGCTCAGGCTGAGTGGTGGCTGGCTCTGCTTAGGGGTGCAGTGGAAGGAGATCAGAGGTGTGGTGAGCCCTGCTCCCACCGAGCCACTGCTGCATGCTGCCCTGGCCCTTGGCCCTGCCTCCATGGCACAAAGCACCACGGTCTCAATGTCCTTGCTGGTGGTGGTAGCATGGTACAATGGTGCCCATGGTGGTAACGTGGTACAATGATGCCTATGGTGGTAGCATGGTACAATGGTGCCCGTGGTGGTAACATAGTACAACGGTGCCTGTGGTGGTAGCATGGTACAGTGGTGCCCGTGGTGGTATCGTGGTACAATGGTGCCTGTGGTGATAGCATGGTACAATGGTGCCCATGGTGGTAACGTGGTACAATGGTGCCTGTGATGCTAATATTGTGCAATTTTCCCACAAAGCCCCCAGTTCACCCTGACCTCCCTGTGAGACCATTATTTCTGTGTATTTCTCCATAGAGATAAAGGGGCCACAGTTCCAGAGGGGGAAAGAAGAGCTCCTGGCCCTGCATCAAGAGGGAGGTGTCACTGAGTTGATGAGGACAAGTCCTTCAGTCACCACACCATGGCCAAAATGCTGGATGAGGGACAGGAGCACTGCAGGAGCTGGTTGGGGTGGGAGGACTCTCCTACCGCAGGCTGGAAGAGTTAACAAGAGGGGATGCTGGGCATGGGGTTACTTTGTGGGTTTTCAGCTCTGAGCAGTACCTGTGACCTGCTCCCCATATGCCAAACGTGGGGTCAGAGGCACTATTTAAACCTTGGGGGACTATATAGAAAAAAAGTGTTTTCTCTTGAACTAATACAAAAAACAAAGAGCTGTTTCAGCCCCCGCCTCCTGTTTCAGGCTGGATGGGATCCTGCGTTTTTTAAAAGAAAACAAAGCATATTTCAAATACAGGCTTTCTTTTAGACTTTTTTTTTTCCCCTTCCAGTTGCTTTTTGTTTGCTGACAGAGGTTTGGGAGCCCTGGGGAAGGTACATCTGCCAATGATGATCTCGGCTCTTTGTGAAGGGGGAGCTCAGCTCCCCTCGCTGCTGCTCCTTCCCAACCAGAGGTTGCTGAGCGATGGGGTCCTGGTACTGCTTCCCCCCAAGATGACAGTGTCAGGGGACCAGCACAGGGAAAAATGGCTTTAGGTTGGATGTCCAAGCCCTAATCTGCTGTCCCCAGATCCTGTCTCCTATGGCAGCTCCAGGTGCTGTGGGCAGACATGATGCTGTGTTCAGTTAAAGACTAAGACAACCACTTTGCCCTTATTGTGCACAGGCTTTAAGAATAGCCTCTCAGATTTATTCATGATTTCTGGGACAGTCAAAGATGCTTCATTGTCCTCTCAGACCTCCTTCTCCTTTGAACTTTCCTTCAAATGTTTAATAAGAACTGGAATGGCAGCCTCTATAAGCTAATACAGGAGAGGGCTAATAGGGCTAATAGGTTGGATGGGGCTTGGAGCAGCAAGGGATTGGAACTGGGTGAGCCTTAATGTCCCTTCCAACTGAAAACACTCTGGGATTCTGTGAATCACAGTCAGAGACACTCACCTTTGCATGCTTGTGACTGCTTGGCTGGAAGACACGACTTTTACTCCTGGAGAAACTGAGGCAGTGATGATCCATCTTGTGGCCTGTGGGGATATGGGTGGCAAAGCCCCAGGTTTTGGAGATAGACCTCCAGGACACAATGGCTGCAGAAGGGATGCGTTAGAGCTCTGTCATAGTGTTAGCTTGACATTAACTGCTAAGCAAGAAGCTTGACAACCAGCAGAAGCCAGACCCTTCGCAGTGCCCTCCTGGGCCATGTCAGGGCAAGATAAATCTGGAGTGATTAGTGTTTTAAATGTGAATTCTCAGCAAATAAATGAGCTGCCTCCATGTGATAATCGGCTGTTTGGAAAGCGAGTGCAGAGCATAGACACGGCTGGAAGTCATCAAAACCGTCCAATCCCATAGAGTCCCCAGGGCTGAGCTTGTGTTTACAATATCAGACAGGAAGATATCAATGGATATTTTCTGATCATTCCTTCTAGCCAGGCAGCAGCATCACTGGGGCCTGTCTGTGCAGGGGTGAGGTGTCCTTGCTGCCTGCGGAGGCTCGACCTCCTCAACATCCCTTCCTTGCTGTTTTCAATCATCTTGCTCCAGTTGTGTGCTGAGCTTTGAGAGAGCCCAAACATCCCATGAAGAGTTTGCCCCTGGTGCTGTAGGACCATCAGCAGGGAGGACAAGCTTTTGCCAGGAGGTGAACTCCACTTCTGCCCTCACCTCTTCCCTTGGCTGCCTTGGTGTGCAAGAGAAGCACAGCTGGAAAGGATGCAGGTCATAGAATCCTAGACTGGTTTGGGTTAGAAGGGATCTTAAAGCTCATCCAGTTCCAGCCCCCTGCCACAGGCAGGGACACCTTCCTCCAGACCAGGTTCTCCCACTAAATGAAGCTGCTGACAGTATTTCTTGTTGTGATTTAGAAGCACTGCTGGGTTTATCCACCAGTTATCTTAACAAGTTCTCTTAAATGATCCTGATATTTCATCACTGGCTGTAGGGGGATGGTCATAAATAACTTGATCATAGTTCACCACACTGTTCATTTCCCCCAGTCTTTGCCTCTCTCCCTCTTTCCTGCCATCTTCTCATCCATAAAGATCCCTTTGTACCTTTTCTGCTGAAAGTCAGTGCTGGATAATTGGCTAATTTCCTGCACGCTGGCACTTTTGTGGATGCATTGTGCTGGGGCTCATCCTCCTCACTGTGTGTCAAGGCTGTCTCCACTGGTGCAGGGTGGTGGCAAGACCCAGCTGCAGCTGCAGGTCAGCTCTTGAAAAGCACCATGCAAAAGGCAGAGCTCCTGCAGCAGGAAACGTGGGATCCGCTGAGGGGTGATGAGACCAGAGCTCGAGGGGAGCATTAGAGAAAACTCGAGGTGATTGGGATCAGATTGCTGGGTCCAGCCTTGGGTAACCATGGAAAAAATGCAAATTGAGCTGGAAGCCCAATCTCCCGATTGTGTGTGTGTAAAATCTCTTGGCATCCCACATCTCCTCGCTGGAAAGCCGGTATTTTTAGATTTACAATGGATTATTTTTGATCCTGAAGGCCTTAAAACTGTTCTGACATGAGCCCGAGCTATTCTGCTGTCTTAAAAAACATAATCTTAAATGAGAACTGAAACTGACTGAGCTATACTTCAATTACAATATAGCAGAGGACTTTAACATGTGCGTGGAAAGAAGCCTGGAGGAAGGGGAACAAACCTGGACATGGATCAGAAACTGGAGCTTTGCAGAGGCACTACAGTGGTTCCCCCTCTCTGGAGCTGTACCCTGGAGAAATCAGCTTTGCATGCGAAGCCATCACTGTCCAGCTGTGAAACCCAGCTGAAATGTAAACTTCTCTAAAGTGTTCACGGGTGGTTTGCATCTATATCTGTGTGTGATTAGCTGGAATTGCGCAACGGCAGCCAGCACCGTAGCCAGCTCTTCCCTCCTTACCTTGACCCATGGATTCACTCATTTCCACCGTGTTTTGTCTTTGACTTGAGCCCATCGTCCTCTGTGTGGGTTCAGCAACAGGCGCAGCAGGGGCAAGCTCCGGGTCTCCAGGCAGCAGCATGACAGGAGGGGTGAAGGGTGTTTGTGATCCCTGTAGGCAGTCATCAAGCAGACACCAGTGAGACAGATCACCTGGGGCTGGAGAGGATGAGCTCAGGACTGGAGGTGATCGTGAGCCCAGGCTGTCTGTAATAGGATTTTCCTGATGATTTGCTCCCCCTGTCATGTTGGTTCAAATTCCTCACAAGCCATACTTTTCACAGTCTGGATTTTCTCTCATGAATTTCTCAAGGGGCTATCTGGAGGGGAAACTATTTCTCACCATAACAAACAACCAAAGCCTTCATCGTTAAAAAATAAAGCACTAACATGGCCCTACAATGGACCCCTTTGTCAAGTCACATCTGTTTAGATCACCAGAAGTTATAAGCCTTTACTTTTGAAAGTAACTTTCTTTTATCAAAATAAGAGAGAGGGCTGCAAAACACCCCCAAAAAAGCAGAAGCATGTGACAGTAGTACACAGAAAAATCAAATTGCCCCTATAGACAGATACTGGACTCAGGCTTTTCCGGACAAAGGTACATTTTCCGGACAAACGGCTCCATGGCACAGACTGTAAAAACAGCATGAAAACCCCAGTCTGGCCTGCTGGACAGAAAGCCTTTCATTGCAGAGCTAATACAGATCACCTTGGGGTTAGCCCCAATGTTTAAAATCTGGTTCACAGAAGCTATCTGCTAGAGATGACTGAATTGGAGAGCAATGTAATTCACTGGGGAATGATGTAAAATACTGCATGAGTTGTATTGGAACATTTGAAGTAAGTAACCTGCAGATATTGGTGCCCAAGCACAAGAAGTGCCAGTGCACCCTGAGGAAGCTCGAGGTGCCGCTGTCCTGCATTAGGCTGATGGAGAAGCACATGGAGGTCTCACAGCCAGCGTGTGCTGGTGCTGCCCAGGAGCCCACCATCTGAGGTCCTGTTCTCACTCAGTGCCTTCTCCAGTGCTTCTCTTTTCCCTTCCTACACCAGCTGCCTTTCTGCAGGTGAAAGACACCACCATGAAAGAGGCACCAGCGCATCCCATCTCCATCCTTGGCTCGATCCTCTCTTTTGGAAAGAGGCTGCCTTCCTCTGAAACAAGAGCAGGATTTTTCAAGGCAGCGAGCCTTAGGGCAGTGGGTGTAAGTCAGCTCTCACTAGACCAAAAGCTTACCTGGGTGCTTTGGAAAATCCAAAATATTTGGGCTGAATTCATCAAGTTTGAGTTCCAGTAGGTCTCTGAAGCAGGACTGTGGGAAAGGCCCAAGAGACAACAAGGTTTGAGGGATGCAGATGAGCTCATTGTGAACTGTAAGTGTCTGAGCTCTTAAGAGAGAAGTATTTTGTGAAAAGTCCTGTTCTCTGCTTGAGGTCACAGGAGTGCTGCAGTTGGACAGAGTGGGGCCAGGAACAGATCTGCTGGTTTCTGCTGAGATGGTCGAGACACAAACTATGCTCATCCTGTTTCCCCAACATCTCTTAAACCATCTTTGCTGCATCACCACAGAGTGGTGACTGAACCATCCCCAGCCTTCCATAGAATCACAGCATTGGTTTGTGTTGAAGGGACCTTAAAGCTCATCCAGTTCCAACCCCCTGCCATGGGTAGGAACACCATAAATGCTCTCTGGACTGCACAGTCATGCCAAATATGCAACTGTCTGGGTAGAGATGTACAAACAAGGTGTGCCTGATTCCTGCATGTAGTTACCGTAGCAAGTGCAAACACGCACCAGGAATTTGAACACACGCAGGAACAGACATACAGATTAGCAAAGAATTTCTGAGCAGAGACCTGATTTGAGCAACAAGTCGTGGCATCTGCACATGTAAATGATGGGTGCCACTGCACATGGATTTTGAAACTCTATTTCTAAGGAATACAGGTATTTCTATGTATTAGACCACAAAGTTTATCTGAATTCCCTTTTTTAACCATAGTGATGAGATCACTGAAAAAAGTTACCCACTGTCCATCACCCTTCCTCATTTTGAATGCCCATGTGTCAGACATCACGCAGTGCTCAGTTCAGAGCTTGGATACTTATGGAAAACAAGATCCAGTGATGGAGAAGACAGAGTAAGAGAACTCACAGCCTGTGGAGCCATCTTTTAGATGCCAACCATAAAGAGACAGGAAAAACATGAACTAGCTCCTGAGCTCCAGAAACCTTCAGCTTTAAGGGATGGAGGTCATCAATCTGGAAAAGACAGCTCTTCCTCTTCACATCACCCACACCCTTGCCACTGTTAGCAGAAGCAGCAGGATAAAGCCTCAGATGCTGAGGCTCTGTAGAGCTGTCAATAGCCTCTGTTCTATCCTGGGGGGCTCTGACCTATTTTTGTGTGCCTGCATTTCAGACTGTGTTGGTACATGCATCATAACTCATTCTCTTCCCTTGCAGAGGGAAGCAAAAGGACCTCTGCGGACTACCAGAATCTGAGCACTTGCTGGTAGCCAGCCCTGAGCTCTGGCTACAAACTCATCTGTAGCAGGAAGCATCAGCCTTAACCACTTTCAGATGCAGTTTAAAGTCACACCAGTCCCATCATAAGGGCAGTCTGAGGCCGTGGAGAGCCTAATCTCTGCTGTGTGCTTCCTATTATCTGCTGGTTGAGTTCCTGGGTGATTGCATTCAGCATCATAGAATCATGGAATGATTTGGGTTTGAAAGGACCTTAAGGTCATGTAGTTCCACCCTCCGCCCTGCTATGCACAGACCACAATCAGTGTTATCTGTGCTCCTCTTCTATAGCAGGAGTCACGTTTTCAGTTATTACTGTGCTCTTCTGAAGCGGAAATGCTGTTGTCATTTTTGGAGCTTCTAAAGAATCGTATTTTTCAACATCCCTTTTAGTAACCTACCGTGGAAAATGGTGTTTAATGAGCAGGTTCTCACTGCCACAGGCAGCTGAAGCCATGGAAAAAAGGCAAACTACATTGAGCTGCTTTAAGCATGCAAAAAAAGGATTTAAACATAAAGAAGTGGAGCACAAATTATTTGTCTCTTTGCAGGGCTACATGCAACACAAAACAAGTTCACTGCATTGGTTTACCGCATCAGGCACCAAAGAGCTGTGTCAGCAGGAACGTGGGAGCAGCGTGTGCTGGGCTGGGTGGAAGAACACCCTCAGCTGACAAAGAAAGGGGATGAGGAGTGACATGGACTTGGGCCTTCACAAGCAGAGTACCCTCAGGAGCAAAGCCAGAAGTTTCTTCATCATTCGCTTTTTCCTTGTCACTTTACTCATGTAGAAGCAGCCTGGGGATCTTGGATATCACCCTGCTGTAATGCTGAATAGCTAAACTGCATTACAGTTTAAATGGAAAGTGCAGGTACCTGGCACTGATGGATGCATCTGGGTTTATATTTTCTCGTTATTTTTTTGCAGGCATTTATGGATCTCATACTATCTTTTAAGTCCCTCTCTACTTCCAGTGCAAACTCTGGCACTGTGTTAAGTGCTGCTCTTCTCCAGTGTGCTGCACTGACACAAGTTAACAGCATGTACTATTGCTAGGACAAGGGGGAATGTCTTTGACCTGCCAGAGGGGAGACTGAGCTGACCTCTTAGGCAGAAGCTCTTCCCTGTGAGGGTGCTGAGGCGCTGGCACAGGGTGCCCAGAGAAGCTGTGGCTGCCCCATCCCTGGCAGTGTTCAAGACCAGGTTGGACACAGGGGCTTGGAGCAAGCTGCTCCAGTGGAAGGGGTCCCTGCCTGTGGCAGGGGTTGGAGCTGGAGGAGCTTTAAGCTCCCTTCCAACTCAAACCAGTGTGTGGTTCTGTGATGATTCTATGTTGACTGGAGCATGGAAAGCATCTCTCCTTCACCCAAGGCCAGAGTGACATATGGGAGCAGAGTCATGTTTTGGGGATTGTCTTTTTCCTTTTGCTCCTGAAGTGCCATACAATGCTCTCTACCATAACTGCAGGACATGGAAAAATCTCCATAGGACTGACAAGCCCATAGCATAAAACAATGTTGAGGACCAGTCGGCACTAGCAGAACCACTGGGGACAGGAACTGCTGTTACCCAGAATTGTCCTGTCCCTACAGGCCCTTGTCCCAAGCACCTCTCCAGCTTTCCTGGAGCCCCTTTAGGCACTGGAGCTGCTCTAAGGTCTCCCTTTAAGGAGCCTTCTCTTCTCCAGGCTGACGCAGCCCAGCTCTCTCAGCCTGGCTCCAGAGCAGAGCTGCTCCAGTCCTTGCAGCATCTCCATGGCCTCCTCTGCACTCAAATATATGTCAGTTAGAAACCTGTGTCTTCCCAAGGCAGAGAGACTGTGAGCCTCAGCCAGCCACAGAGCATGCAGAGCTGTTAGAGTGAGACATGCAACACCGTTGGAGGCACTTTGGCTATGCTTTGCCCAGGCACTCACCACACCAGCAGCTAGGCCAATGCTGGGAAGAAAAAAAAACCTGTTTTATTCTTCTTATCCCCATCAGAACTCATAACAAAAGTAATCTTGTCTTAGAACCAGTAGCCAATTTTCTGCCTGTTTACATCTCATGTTGGAGACTGGGTAATGTGGAGAGATGAGGGCAGTAAACAGAGTTGTAAACAGACTAAACCTGGAGAGCGTTGCAGAGGGCAGCCCTGGTAAATGTTGTTCTTCGTGTCAGTGTAATTTGTGTGCGGTTTCATTCAGTTTACAAAGGCAGTGCAGCCACTGGATCCGCTGCAGGAGCTAATTGGAAAATGCCTTACTCACCAGGCTGGCCTCAGGGTTTAAGTCTAAGCTTAAATCATGGATAGCTCCAGCCAAGGGCCGAGGGCTGGGCTTTGACCCTGGGTATGATCGGGGCCGTGTCATTAGGCAGGAGCAGAACTCTGGTCCTGGTGCCCTGGCCAGCTCCTGGGACCCAGCAGCCCCTCCTGGCAGCACCATGCAGGGGAGCTGCCACAGCTATGAAGTAATAGTTTGGTTCTCAGGCTATTTTTGAAGCCAGAAAGGCAAGTTTAACCAAGGCTGCTGCGTTTTCCCACACCTTGCGTGTGACAGGGCTTTGCCCCATCACAGGGCTCTGTCCCTGAGACTTAAATATTGTCAAAGTTTCACTTCCCTCATGGTTTGTTTTCCTTCTTTCCTGGAGGCAGCAATTAGTTCTTTTTGCTGCCCCACAGCTGCCTGGAGATGTCCCTGCTGTGACTCCTTCCCAAAAATTACTTTCTGTTGTCCGTACCCATGGCAAGGGTTAGAACTCGATGAGCTTTAAGGTCTTTTCCAACCCAAACCAGGTTGGGATTCTGTGATTCTCACCAATTTCAAACTGTTTTTCCAGGCAGGTAGTGCCCTGGGGAGTGCCTCTAGATGTTTTCATACTGGCTCTTCTGTATCTTGAAACACAGAATGAACTCTTGGCATAGAAAAAGGAGCTTTACAGGTTGCTTTATGCATAATTTCCACCTGAATGTAGTTAAGATCAACATTTAAAAACAATAAAATGTACAGAGTGCCCAGAGAAGCTGTGGCTGCCCCATCCCTGGCAGTGTTCAAGGCCAGGTTGGACACAGGGGCTTGGAGCAAGCTGCTCCAGTGGAAGGGGTCCCTGCCCATGGCAGGGGTTGGAACTGGATGAGCTTTAAGGTCCCTTCCCATACAAACCAGGCTGTGATTCCATAGTGATTCAATGATACCCATCTTTATAATGAAATGGTAAACAAAACCAAACCCCAGCTATCGCATGCAGCCCAGCTGCAGCTCTCGGGTGGATTGTACCTTGTCCTCTTCAAGATTGTCCCCTGTTGGTGCGTGAAGTGGGGAGCTGCCCAGCAGAGGTGCACAGAGAAATGGGCTGTATAGAAAATGCTTCGGTTACACATATAAACCCCAAAGTCTGCTTGGAAGTAAGTGCTGGTTCTCTGATCTGCTTCAATTACAGCCAGTCTAGGGGTTGCTGTGACACTAGTTATTAGAAATGCTCCATCAGCTCTGTGAGTTTGAAGTTGATGCTATTCCTTTAATTCTAACATACTATTAGAATGTTAATTAAAAAAGCATACCAAAATGAAATGCTCCTTGGAGAACCAAGAACCTGTCATTTGCATGAAAACCCGGGATTAGAAACTGCTTCTTCTACTTTTGCTGCCAAATATGCAAAGTCAATTGCACAATTTCAGGGATGCAGTTGAGCCGCTTTGTGTTTTTCTTTCTCCAACTGAGAAGAAACATTTTCTTCCATCTGGGAGAGAGTAATTTGTTTTTCTTGCTGTGTAACACCTATGGGCTCTCATCATTAATCCAGTTACTTTTTCAGCATTCCTTATCTCGCTTTATCACAGTGTCGGGATTTTTCTCAGACAAGGACTGTTTGTTTGCTTTGTTTTCTATAATTTCTGTTATTTTTCTAAATAACAGAAAGTGAAGTTTAGCAGGAAAAGCAGTGACCCAGCTGAGAGCTGCACTGACTCTTATTCCCATCCCTGCTCCAGAGAATGTTCGCAGCCACTGGGACTGTTTGCATTCAAACTTTTCCTTAGTTGTCAAATACCCAAATTGTTTTATGCGAGCTTCGTCCATGGATTGTACAATCAATTATAGCTTTGTGACAGATCTTGGGATGTTTTCTTATTTTCTTAGTGCTTTGCTGTAAATGGCAAGATTATCAAATGCTGGATGATGTTTCAGCAGTGCTGTGGTACACCCAGGAGTAAGGGAGGCTTTTAGAAACCGACCTCAGGAAATCCTTACATCCATGTGTCTATAACTTACTGAAAAAGGTTTTCTGAGTCTAGCCTCCTCAGTGGGAGAGGCAGATGAAACATAACTGGTCTCCACTGTAGGACAGGAGGTTGGCATTAGAAGATGGGGAGTATTTACACTATCATAGGAAGCTTTAAAATATTTTTAGAACATTTAAAATCTGATGGGCTTTTGCTATCTTACATGTTAATTAATATATATAATAATATATCATATGATAAAATATATCAGACTGGATAGGGTGTTCAGTCATGGTCCCTTTAGAAGCAAATTGTGCTAATAGCTCAGTGCTCACCCTAAGTGTCCGAGCCTTGTGTCACAGCACAGCTCTCCCAGCTGGTAGCCATCCCAGCAGCATTTCCCACCCCACCAAAATCTTGGCCGTGTAAAGGTGTAAAACGTTTACCTGCTTTACCCATGATGATGATGTCCTCAGTGTGTTTGTCCCGAAAATGCTTTAACAAGAAAAAGAGGAAAAGCATTTGGAATCCTTCAACAGCTGAGGTTACAAAGAACCTGTGAAGGGTTCTTGGGGTTGACATAGGGTTGGTATCAGTTTGATCTGAATACAGTTGTGAGTGCTTACGTGAAATGTAATCTCTTAGGGCTTATCTCAGGGTCTTCTGAAGTCAGCACTGAGGCTGCCTTTGGCATCAAGTGGCAGCTCTAGAATCCTTGTGGTGCCCCAGACTTTGGACGCCTAACCATTAGGCAGATGGTGTAAGGTCCTGGAAGAGACTCACATGTCTCCAGTGTGACTTCCACTGGTCCAAGGCACACAGGGATGTGAGTGACTTGTTGCAGGTCCCTGTCTCTCTCCTCTGTGGCCCATGCAATGTTGTGAGATGTTCAGGTATGAGGGACATTCACCTTGGTGAGGTGAGAAGGTTCAGGGGCCTGAACCTGCCCTGAAATCAGTTCATATCTTCTTACTCATTTCAGAAAACAAAGGACTTGTGAGTCCACCACAGCTCTGAGGGGTTTGCTGAGGCTCAGTGCCCAAGTGTCATGTCACAGTGAGGGTTTTCCTGCTGCTAGACTTCTGCTGCACTGCTTGAGCGCGAGCAAGGAGCTCAGCCAGCAGGACTTCAGCCCAGAAGCTGAAAGCATTAGGCTGTTACCATAACATGGACTTACTTGCTCTTGAAATGTGTTTATAGACAAGAATCTGGGAGTTTCCAGGGAATCCACAAAGAAAATGGCAAGGCAGCATCTGTGACATGCCATGAAGTGAGGCCACAGCAGTGGAAAGCAGCTGGGTTGAACTTTCTAAGACTCCTTTCTCCTTGCAAAGAAAATGAGGGGTTAAGGAAGCTGTACTATTCTTACAGACAGTGTTCAGCCGCCACCACAGATGTTGGGATGTTAAAAGACAATCCAGAGCAGAATGGTTAAAGTCATCTCTTGCACAGATGTCTGTAGAGTTTTTTAAGACCAAACATTTTTGCAGGGAAAAATTTTTGCTTTCAGGGCAAAAAATCAAGATTTTTGTTCAAAGTCTGAACAGATGAAAAGCAAGACCCTTTGATTCATCAGTGTTCTCTGTGTGTTCTGGGCTTTGCCCATGTCCCCATGGCAGGTTTGCATTATCTTCCTACAGCCATGAATCCCAGAAGGGAGGGCTGCAATAAGCATCAACAGATGAAGGCTTTAGCTGTAGCCCTTCCTAATCTGAAACTATTGGGAACAGGCAAAATCTTAATGTGTTTCTATGTCTACACCACTGGATCAGGGAAGTGTTTGAACCATGGAATCATAGAATCACAGGATGGTTTGAGTTGGAAGAGACCCTAAAGCTCATCCAGTTCCAGGATGGACACCTTGGACATGTCCAACCTGCCCTTGAACACTGCCAGGGATGGGGCAGCCACAGCTTCTCTGGGCACCCTGTGCCAGCGCCTCAGCACCCTCACAGGGAACAGCTTCTGCCTAAGAGCTCAGCTCAGTCTCTCCTCAGGCAGGTTCAAGCCATTCCCCTTGGCCTGTCCCTACAGGCCCTTGTCCCAGGCCCCTCTCCAGCTTTCCTGCAGCCCCTTTAGGCACTGGAGCTGCTCTCAGGTCTCCCCTTCAGGAGCCTTCTCTTGTCCAGGCTGCCCCAGCCCAGCTCTCTCAGCCTGGCTCCAGAGCAGAGCTGCTCCAGCCCTCGCATGGCCTCCTCTGGATTTGCTCCAACAAGTATCTAGAAGCTCATCTTCTGGGGGTTGCTTGCCATCTTTCAGACAGACCTTATTTAATAGAAACATCTAATTCAGTTATATAGCTTACATGTAGGATAGCCTCCTCTGGACTCACTCCAGCAGGTCCACATCCCTCTTTGCTGGGGGTCCCAGAGTTAAACACAGACCCATTTCCATCAAAATTGGTGCCAAAACCTCTTCTTGTCTGATGCAGGATGGGAATTATTCCTCTCTCCTCAAACACAGCTGGATCTGGCAAGGGCAGAGGCAGCCTGGCACCTCATGGGCCCGAAAGAGTTGTCACATCCCTGGCCTTCCAGATGCTGTGCTTGAAAGCCTGCTCTTATTTGCAGCCAAATTCACCATCTCAGCCTTGTGCTATTGTCTGAGGACATTCAGTGGATAGAGAAGAAATCCTGTACTGCAAGACAGTGGCTGATGCTCTTGGGCTGCAGTGCTTGTAATGATGCTTCTGGTGGCCAAAGCCCTGCTGCAGCCACCCCGCACGTGATCGCCTTGTAAAGCTGATGGCGAGCTCCTGACAGGTTCCTAATCCATCCTGACGTGCACACAGATACTCATCTGAGTGTCATTTCCTGTTCTGAGGAGCCCAGATTGTTCCTGACTGGCCCTTGGGTTTGAGCAATCGGGTTGATTTTTCTCTCTCGTTTATTCCCTTTGCCTGAGGGAGCTGTGCTTCAGCCCCTCTGTAAATCTTCTCATGCAGCACATGAAATGTGCTCAGCAGGGGCAAGGGCTGTATTTAGGAACTGAGCTCCTGCTGTGTTTCGTGGTGCTGCAGCACAGGGGTTTGCTCTGGGTGTCTGACAGCTCCAAGCCCTGGTGAGATGCACAAAGCTCCTTCCACGAGCACGTGCTCAATGTGGTGTTGATGGAAGCCCAGGGAGAAAGTCTCTGCAGAAGGGGCTCCAGCTCATGACTGTTGAACCCAGGCAAGGTTTAGGCTGAGTGAAGAGCAAGGTGCAGCTCCTTCTCGGGTTGCTCACTCCTGCTTTCACACCCAGGGCTTGCCAAGAGCAAACCTCCATTGGGAGCCCCAGCTGTGGTGTGGGCAGAGCGGGGCCGCAGGAGCAGATGCGCTGGGACAGCTCTGCCTGCTCGTGTTTCAGTAGGGAATGCTCCATTTGGAGTCCTTGCTGAAGCAATTTGAGGTTAATTAGCAACTTCTGGCTTTGCTATCTTGCTGCTCTGTTTATCTTATGTCTGAGCAAGTTCTCTTCTCTTCCTGTTGTTGTTCCTTCTTCCTGAGCGGAGGGGGGGCCACGCAGACACTGTCCTGCTGTGCTCAGGGACCTGCCAGCTTCTGCTGTCACCTCCTCCCTGCTCCCAGAGGTGCCAGCTGGTCCTTGCCTGCTCTCCTTACTCATCCAACCCTTTAATTTTGCTCCTGCATAACGCAGGCCCATTGCAATGCAAGGAGAAGGCTCAGTGGGTCCTGATCCCTCCTCACAAGTGCCTGACAGGAGGATGGAGCCAGGAGGGGCTGGGCTCTGCTCCCAAGGAACAAGGGATGGGACAAGAGGAAACGGCCTCAAGCTGCACCAGGGCAGGTTTAGATGGAGCTGAGGAACAATTCCTGCCCCAGAGGGTGCTCAGGCATTGGAACAGGCTGCCCAGGGCAGGGCTGCAGGCACTGGCCCTGCAAGTGTTCACACAGTGTGGAGACGAGGCCTCAGTGCCATGGGTTAGGGGTGGCCTTGGCAGTGCTGGGAATGGGTGGACTGGATGAGCTGAAAGGGCTTTTCCAGCCTGGCTGATTGAGTGGTTCTGTGTTGGAGCCCATTGCTGGAAGCAGCATCAGGAGGAGCGGGCACGAAGAGCAGCAGCCAGCCCTTGTGCTGGGCTCCAGGGGCCCTCACTGCAGCCTGTGGGTGAGCGCTGGAGCGCAGAGGAGACATCTGAGCTGCCTTGGCTGCTGCTCGGAGCCCAGCTGCTAGTGCCGATGGAAGCCATCCAAATACCAGCACATGGGCTGCAGTTAAGCCTCAGGGTCACCGCTGCTCTGCAGCAGCAGTCACCAGCCGTAAATATAGGCCACTGTGTTACTAATGCACCCACCATAAATGTCGTATGTAACCTCATAAACCTGGAGTAGCTGTAATCTTATAAAGCCTGTGGCCTTTGCTGGACTGGCACTTGAGGCAAGCAGACTGGAAGAGCCGAGCCATCTGTGGTGGTAGTGAGTTTCTCATCCTTTCAGAAAGGGAATAGTCCCTCTGTGGCCTTCCCCATGAGGTCTCATGTGCTGAAGGCTGCTTGGGATTTTCCTAACTTGTATGTCAGTGAGGAGCTAGGGGTGCAGCAGGGAGAACCCAGAGTGAAACTGCTGGATACAGCCCTTAACTTCATCCATCAGATGGCTGCTATGGCCGGACAAGTGAAACAACAGATACTGAGCAAGGAAAGATCATCTGTATGCAGAGAACATGCAGTCTATAAACGAATTCCAGATCCATGCAAACCCAGGGGTGCTTCTGAACACTGCTGTTTATTTCAGGTTGAATTAAGCTTTTCCCTCCCACTATGAGAGCAAGTGCCTGGAGGGGGAAGGTGCCACCAAAGGCTTGCCAGACACTGTCTTTGCAGGGGCTGTTTAATACCTTCATTTCTCTTCCTGAATTCTTCACAGAGGACTTGACCTCTCATTCCTAACTCCCAATTCATCACTATGGGATAATCCAATCCCTACACTGATGGTCATTGCAGGAAGACCTCCACCAGACCCACCTCCCTCTGTCTCACAGGAGACCCTGCCTCGCTGTCTTTCCCTTATCCTGGAAATCCTTCCTGCTCTCCTGCTTGTCCACATGGGCAGATGGCTTCTGTTGCAGCTGTTGGGCTGCAGCTGCGTTGCTGAGCACTGAGGGAGCTGGACGGTAGCTCTCCTGCATCCCCCTTGCCCAGCCTCATCCCCATGATGGAGCTCACTGCCATGATAGGTCAGACCCTACTCTCCTCAGACCCTACTCTCCTCAGACCCAGCTCTAGCTGCACAAGGGAGTTGAGCAGCTGAAGCAATGGGCAAGGTGCAACACACACCCTTTATTGGTCGGTGGGTCAAGTCTTCACCCCAGCCTTCAGCTTTAAGCTTTGAGCTGTTCTGATGGGTATTTTGGTCTCTTGCTTTCGTGCTACTCAGTAGTGACCACAGCAACACAGGAGCATGGCCCCTGTGGGAAAACTTGCTGTTCCTCCTGGCTCTTGGAGCACGTGCCCAGGGATTGCCTTCCCCAGGGCCTAAAATGCAGTTGGGGTGATAACACTGCAAGAAGAAGATAACAAGGGAAGAGGAGTGCCAGTGGAAAGGACCCTTCCTTCATGCAGGGATTGGGCAAAAAGCAATTGTGGAAATACTCGATGAGAGATGTGTATGGATGTGCGTGTCCCAGTATGAGATGGGTTGTTCCTGTAGCCAGTCATCTGGTCACACAGAAGAGGAGGCGTCTGCCTGGAAATCTCATTTTCACACTCCCACTGTCTGGGTTTTCAATTCAAATACTGCCCCAAACATCCATCTGCTTTCCCTTCCAGTTTTTGGCTGTTACTTCTTGCCTTCCCCCACCTCACCCACTCATTTGAGGTGTTTTTCTGGTCTGTGGTACTCAGCCAGAATACTCGGGGTTCCTGGGTTCCTGAAATGCCTCCTGGGCCCTGGGCTGCTCTGCCAGCACCAGTCCCACACACATGGTCCTGCCAGCCCAGGCCACTGCCTGCTGCGTAGAGCCCCAGTGGTACAGGTCCCTCTGCCACGATGAAGCCAGGGTTTGAGCCTGTTGGTCGTTACCAAACCACTGTTCTCAGAAATCCAGATCATAAGAAACATGTGCAAATGTTTCCAGCTTCCGACTGTCCCCCGTTAACCTCAGGCTTTCAGCAGCAGGCAGTGCCCATCGCTGCCCACCCTGCCTTGGGTGGGCTCCCCTGAGAGCTGGAGCCTCTCCTCTGTGGGAAGGGCCATGGGGGAGCGTTTGGGGTGTGCTGGGTGAGCAGGTGAGGGACACCAGGGCTCGTTCCCCCCACTGCCAGCTTGGCTCTCGGACGCTGTGCTCTGAGCACTGTGTCGAATGTGCTCTGGTTTCAGTGGGATCTCATTGCTGCTTGTGGTGGTTCACATGGTGCAGCTCAGCTCCTGCCAGAGCGCTTGTGTTCTGCAGGGACGAGCCAGCTCCAAACAGTACGTGGGGCTGATATCATTGCAACCGATCTTGGCCCTGTGCATGGGAGAAACAAGTCTTGGCAGGGAGCTGTCTTTCTCTCCTCTCTTTCCCTCCCGCCTGCTGCCCCCTCCCGAGGGCTGCCTGTGTTGGGTGGCTCCTGGGGCTGATGGAGACCCCTCCGTCTGTGGGACAGCTCCTGGATGTCCTGACAAGCCTCTGGTCACCACTACAACCTGTTTGCCCTGATCACTGTGGGCAGAGCTCCCCCATCCCAGACCCATCCGTTGTCTCTCCAGAGATGCCTGAGCCTCCTGCATCTGTGCTCTGTCTTTTGGGGCCTCATGATGTGTGACCAGCTTCACACAGAGCATCTCCTGTGTCCTGGCTGTGCTGACCCTTCTGCCTGCAGCCAGGAGGGGAGAGTGGAGGAGATGACTGAGGAAGGCTTGTCCCAGCTTCCTTCCTCCTCCTGTCTTTGTGGGTGGGAGGTTTGCACTGTGTGCTGTTAGTGGTCTATATCCTGTGGAGTTTTGGCTCTCAGGAGGCACTGGGGAGGTAAGTCTCACCTCCTCAAGGTTTTCTCTGCTGGAGCCTCCCCATGCGACGGGATCAGAGGTGCATCAGGCTGTGACTACGTGGTAAGGGAAGTTGGGCTGTGGGTGTAGAACTGGCCCCAGCCCAGCAGGGTGGTGGGATGGAGCAGGGTTATGGAAAGGGCTCCAGACCACCTCCACTGGCCTGTGCCTCTGAGAGCAATGATCAAATTACTCAGAGGGAAACTGGTCTCTTGAGGTCTGAGCCTGTGTTAACCCTTAGAGGTGACTGAATGAAACCTGAGGCTCCTTACAGCAGCTCATGAGCTGGTCATGCTGTCTCTAGTTGCTCTAACCCTCTTCCAAGTCAGTAGTAGAAGAGACTTATGAGCCTTTCCATAGTCCCAGCTCCTCTGCCAAGTGTAGAAATCCTCCAGTGCTTTCCCAGCTGCATCCGCAGACTATTAGCAGAAATAAAAGAGCTGGTAGGAGACCAGATTCCTGCCCATGCTGCCACCACTGGGGCTGCAGGCAGGTGGGAACATCCTCTGGGACAGCCCAGGCAGCAAGGACATGTGGGGTCAGGATCTGAGTTTGGAGGTGACACATTTGCAGCTGTTTCTGATCGCGATGGGAAAAGTCATGCCTGGGAAAATCCCTGTTAATTGGTGGAAATCCAGATCAAGAATGGGAACACAAACGTGCCCAGATAAGCCATTCTTCTCCTGAACATTCAAGCATGGACAGAGTAGGAAAACCAGGCTACAGGGTGGGGGGGGGCAAATCTTCCAGGCTTCATGTACAAGACAGGATTCAGGCTGAGCCCACCACCATGGCACTGTGGTAGGACCCACAGATGCAACAAGATCCTTGATGTCTGACTGCAGGTAAAACCTGCCTTTGCCTGGTGTGCACCCCGTCACCTCTGCAGTCACTGCGTGCAGACCCCATGAGAGCTGCAGGATGTGTGAGCCGCTCACTGCAAGCTTTGCCTGTGTGCCACTGCTTCTGACCACAGGTACGGGGTTTAACCACCCAGGGTTGTTTCCGTCCCCATGCTGCTGTTGTAGCTCTCTTGGAGCAGGGCACAAGGCCCGGTGCTGTGATTTGCAAAACCCCAATGACTCGACATGTCCATCTTGGTGGGAGGGTGACTGCCTCATGCAGAGGTGTGGGGAAAAGAAACAGCAAAGCTGAGAGGAGTAAATGCGGGCAGGCTTCTGAGACACCAAGCCCTCACCCTGGGGCTTCCGCCAGCAACTGTTACCTATGATTAAGAGTCCGTATCAATCTCGATGTCATGAAAGTCGCCCAGACCGTGAAATCCCCATGTTGGGTATGGAAATATGGCATTTGATGCATTTTTGTTTGAAATGCGTTAAATCTGTGTTAGAGGGGCCCTGGGGAGTGTTTGGGCCTTCCTGGCCGGGAGGAACAGTGCCATCCTATTGCCTTCGGGAGCAGGAGTGTGGATCCAGCAGTTCCTAACAGCTCATCCATGACAAACTACAGGAATCACAGAGATGTTTGCCACGGTTGGCCTGTGAAATCAGCCTCCTCTCTAGGAATGAGAAGCCTCCATAGCTGTGATCCAGGGCTGCCCGGCTGGCTGTGGCTTCCCTGCCAGTAAGCAGCTCCCAGGGCAGGAGGCAGGCAGGGCTGCATGGTGTGCAAGAGGAACAGGAAAACAGAGTGAAAACAAGAGGCTGTGGTAGTGTGACACCCCGCTCCATTAGCACAGCACTTGCATGCATGGTAGGAAGGGGGTTTGAGCATCCATGGCCATTCATTCACAGGCTTTGTGCAGCTCGGGCTGTAAAGCCACTCTTTGGTGAGACTCTGCTGGCAAGTACAATGTGTTTTAGCAGCCAGATTGCCCTGGGGATGTCCCCAACCATTCCAGCTGTCCCTCGGGATCCCTGCTTGCACCTGCAGCCGGAGGGGAAGCGGTGCAGCCACACCAGAGTTGCTGCTTGTTGCTGCTGCAGGGCTCAGGGTCTGCCCTAGTTTTCCTACAGCTTGCCCACTTCCAGCTAGGATTTAACATACATGTTGATGGAGAACCCTCCAGAGTGCACTTTCCCTTCCCTGCTCCATCATATCCCAAACTCAGCTCTCCCTTTGACAGTTGTGGAGCAAAGGTGGGGGGTTTTGTCCAAAAAAGGGGCACGATGGAGAGGCCAGAAACGGATCTTTCCCTGAGCACGGGGGCCTGGCAGCATTTGTTTGTGCGAGGTAGAGTTCTCACGCTCTAAATATACAATCTGTGATAAGGGAAGGGAAAAAGCCCAGCATGGAAATATTCCTTCTGTAAGAGAAATAATTTGCTGCTGCTAAAAATATGTGTTCATATTATTCCTGCCTTGGTCTCTAGCTTGATGGGAGAGAGTGCACGCAGGCTGCCCTCAGGGGACTCGGCTCCGCGGCACAGACCCCAGCCGCTCACAGAGGCTGTGTGTCCACTTGGGCCGCAGGGATCACAGGGGAGGGAAGGGGCTTCTCTCCCTCACCCTGGTTTATCATCCCCATCTCTTTCTCAGGGCAGTAAAACTGTGATACAGGGTTACCATGAAGGTCATAGGAAGTAACCTTTAAGCAGGTGCTGACAGTGGGAAAGGAAAGTGATCCGTGGCATTCCCAGAGCAGCTGGGAGTCCGTTCCCAGCCCCGGCTGCACGGGGAAGCAGGAACGGCTTTGTTCAAGGGGGACGCGTGTTCGGATCGGTGGGATATGTGTAATCCCTTCCTGTCTCATCTGCAAACGTCCCGGGCCTGGTGCTTCCTTCCCTGATTGCTGCTCCAGGGACCTGGGGTCCCCATTCACAAGCGTTTCCGTGCCCGTGGGTAAGCGGATCCCAGCCAAGGAGTAGGACAGCTTGAGGTTCCGCAGGGACAGCCCTTGGGCAGGGAGACAGAGCCTGCCCCGGAGCCCTGCCTGCCCCAGAGCCCTGCCTGCCCTGCCTGCCCCGGGGCCCTGCTTGCCCTGCCTCCATGCTGCTGTGCCAAATGGGAAGCAGATAGTGTTTGATGCTGCCATGGCTCAGGCAAGCGGACCCTGGCACAGCTGCCTGGAAACCCATTGGGAACATCTCTGTGAAGCCGTTTCTGTGAAAAACAGGTTAAATATCTGGCATTTTCTTTGTCTCTGGAACGTGGGGGATGGACACAGCATCTGCTCAGGAGCAGGTTATATCTCCTATCTTGAGCATATGGTCAAGGAGCTGGCCTGGCAGAAGGTGGCCTGGGAGCTGTGGAGCTGTCAGTTATCAGATCTTAGACCCCAGCAGACCTTGCTGTAGTTTTTATAAATCGTATATTGCATTTTCAGTTCTCAAAGAACTCCTGCCCCTTAGGGACCCTCTGTCTGTCCCCAGAGCATCCTCTGACCATTATTTCTGAAGCTGTATTGCTTTCCAGATAGGTGGTCATGATGGGAGATGGCAACAGCAAAGTTTCAGTTCAGGATCCAGCAGCCTGACCACTTGGCAGGGAAAACATCACTGTGAAACCTGGAAGGTGTCTGTTTTTAGTACACCCTCATCCAGACACCCATTTTGAAGCTGAAACACACCCTTAAAAATCAGGCATGTTCATAGACAAGACCATAACCAAGGTAATGACAAACCCCTTTGCAAGCTGTGTCCTGATCACTAGTGGGTTTGAGCTGTTTGCTTTGTGGGCAGCATCCATGGTTCATGCTGGTTTGGGCTACAAACCTTGCCCAGTCTGTGCTCCATCTGCCGTGGTGGGTTTTGGAAGGCTCTTGCAAAGCCTGGAGGAGAGCCGAAGAGGTTTCTGCTCTAGATTTGCTTAAGGTAACACTGATGTTTGTGCACATGGCATCTGAGAGCTGAGTGCAGGAGGCTGAGTTTGGTGGTGCGGAGCATGTTGCACCCTGGCATGTCTGCACTCCCCAACATCACCCTGTTGTTTGCGTGATGGGGAGGGACATGGTGCATGGGCAGGAAGCAGGCTTTGCTGGAGCTCGTAGGGGATGTCCGTGAGGTGTGGGTTGGATGCTGTAACTGCTATGGTTGGAGCTACAGCAGCAGCACAATGTGTTTGAGCTCGGGTGAAGGGCTGGGAGACCTGGAAAACACCAACCCCAAAGCAGAGTCAGTGTCAAGCTGTTCCCACTGCTCCCCATATGGACTCCAGGGGACAGATGTGGGACTTGCTGGGCCTGTTTGTGCAGCGCTGGGTGAGTCAGAGCCGTGTATCGCCCTCCGCAGGGAGCTGCAGGTTTCCTTCTGGCCTCCACCCCAACGGGGCATTCGCTCCCCACGGCTGCCCCACGTCCATGCTGGCAGCGGGTCAGGAATGCGTGTGCAGGGCGGGGAACGGCCACCAAGAGGAAGGGAAAAGCTGCCTCCTTGTTCTTCCTGCTTCAGCCCCTCTCCCATTGCAAACGCTGGGAAAGGCAGGGCTTGGCCCTGCTCAAGGTTACGTCCTTCTGCTGCCTGGCCCTGGGCCAGCGAGCGTGAGAGCGAGCTAGACACAATAACAAGTATGTCAAACACAGGAGCACTTCCTCGCAGAGCAGGCCAGTGTGCAGGCAGCACTGGGATGGAGTAGCAGAACAGGCACAGCAGTAGAGCTAAAGCATGTCAAGGCTATTAAACAGTTTTTTCACCAGATATTACTCCAAAGAAGGAGCCTTCTACCTCTGCAAGGCCAGGTTGGACACAGGGGCTTGGAGCAAGCTGCTCCAATGGAAGGTGTCCCTGCCCGTGGCAGGGGTTGGAGCTGGATGAGCTTTCCAACACAACCTTTCCAACCTTTCCAACACAAACCATTCTATGAATCTGTGGGTTTTGTCTTTAATTGCTACTCGCTTTCCTGTCTCATCTCCCCTGCTAAGTGGAGACTGGGGCTCATAGATGGTGATGCGCTCAGACATGGCAGTGACACGCAGTGACACACAGTGCCACAGAGAACACGAGGGCCTGGGAGCTTCTTAGCCAGGAAATGGGGGACGTGATGCATCCAGGCTGAGGGGAGAAGCTGTGCCAGAGCCAGGCCTCATCGTCTGAGCCTCATGGCTCTGCTGAGGGTTATACCTTGGGGGGAAGGTCTGGTGTGGGTACCAGCAGCCATGCCTGGTGTGCTGCTGTGTGGAACAGCCCAGGCAGGCAGCATGTGGCCTTGATTTCAGCAGAGGAGAGGCTGAGACAGGGCCCATCAGTCCATGTGGGTCTGGTGAGCCACCTCAACCTGCAGAGGAATCCCATCCCATTTGCTCTTTGAAAGCATTTTCAATGGGTCAGTCAATGACGCTGGTGAGGTCAGTCTGGCTACACCATCATTGGCCAAACCCCTGGAGCTGCAGTGTCCACCAGCGTAGCACCATCACGTGTGTTTCCCACCATCACGCTGCTGTGCAGGAACCACCGCAGCCGGTGCTGGATGGTGGATTCCTCATCCTCATTCAGGTTTGAACCTGCAGCTGCAGCCATGTGCAACTTGGCACATCTCTCCTATCTGTGAGCAAGTTGGTGCCAGTTGGCCATGGTTCAAGCTGCTGCAGCACCGTCCTGTTGTGGAACAGCCCCAGGTATGACAGCTGGGGCTGCAGTAGCAGAATCCTAGCGATGCATGGGGTGGGCTGCCCTGCCAGGAACCCTGGCCCATGGACACCTTGCTGGGAGCCAGGTAGAGCAGGGTTAATGCCACTGAAGTGTCCCAGTGCAGCGGCCTTTTTATCTGCTCCGATCCAGCGCATTTCCTGGTGGAGCAGCTTGTGTCCGGTTGTTAAGGCTGCTTGGCAGCAGAGCAGAGAGGAAGGCTGGAAGTAAACATAGGCGCTCTTGGATCAGTAGCTGGGAAAAGCAGCGAGAAGCTGTATGGGATTGCCGTCTCCCAAACCTCCTCATTTCCTTGCCTTGCAGACAAACGGCTTCCTGCCAGGGACAGCACACACAGCAAGGCATAGCAGCAACACTGTCCCAGCCCAGGACACAGCAGAGCACAGCACAGCTGCCAGCCCTGCCTGCAGTAGGCACACTGTCCCTCGGGGGTATCCAGCCACTCGCATCCGTCAGGGACTGGAAAGCTTCATAGAGTCATAGAATAGGTTCAAAGAACAGTTTGGGTTGGAAGGGACCTTCAAAGCTCCAAATTGCTTCAAAACAATGAACAGAGACACCTTCCACTAGATCAAGTTGCTCAGAACCACGTCCAGCCTGGCCTGGAATGTCTCCAGGGATGGGGCATCCACCACCTCTCTGGGCAACCTGTGCCAGTGTTTCACAATCCTCAGTGTAAAGAATTTCTTCCTCCCAGCCAGCCTGAATCTCCCTCTTTTAGTTTAAACCCATCAGCCCTTGTCCTGTGGCAAGAGGCCCTGCTGAAAATCTTTGGGCTTTGTGAGGTTTGTGTGCCTGGCTCCATGTCAGCCTGAAGAAAATCCTGGGTTGTATTAACTTCAGGCATTGCTCAGACTTGGATCAAGAGTATTGATCTGTTCTGGAGCAGCAGGAGTCCATCATGCCAGGGGCAGGGAGATGTGCCATGTTGAATGCTGCCATAAAGTCCTCTCGTAGTGTCCAGGCTACTTCACCTTGGGTGTACAGTTGCTCCCGATGGGGGGTGACTGGGGAATTTTGATTGATAAAGTCCTAATTTCTAAGCTTTCATCATTCTCATTTGAACCAGATTCTGGTTTGAGCATGTCCTGGGGCTTCCTAGAGTGAGCGAAAGAAATGTGCCTCTAGACAGGGGCTGGGTAGGAAAGCATCATCACCAGTTCAGAGCTGAGTCATTGAGGAGGACCTGACTCTCCCACAGGTAACTGGGTATTGAGAGCAAGTCCTGAGTAGCAGCATCTGAGCTGCATGGGGGGAGATGTCAGTGTTTTGTTTGGAGAGATGATGTGGTCATGCTACTGTGGGCTCACTGCTGATCACCTCACATCTTCAAGCTCATCCTCTTTGCAAATTCCCATGAAAAACAGTACTTTTCTTCTCCTTGGATTTGATTGAATGTAAATGTACAAACTCCAAGGTTGACAGGGCAACAAAGATTTTCTTCCAGTTACAAGACAGTAATAGAAATGTCCAACACAGCATAAGGGACGGGAGGTTGCTTGAGGCCACAGTGCTCAGTATTCCTGCCAGGAGGGTTTCCCAAATAACAAAACCATTTGCCTGTTTCTGCTGTTCATTATCCTGTATGCTTGAAAAAGGGGGGGAAAGAGAAGAATGAAGATAGAAGGTTGGAGGCTTTTCTGGATGTCTTTGGTTTAGATGATGTATATAGTGTTCAGCTACAGAAATAAATGATCCATCCCATGGAACACTGCTCTGTGCTTCACTCCAGGCTGTGCAAAGAAAGCAGCCCCCAGGCTTCAACAGAAACACCCTCGTGAACGCATGGGATAAATAAGGAGCCTATTTCCTCAGCTCAAGCTTCCTACTGTAGGGTCAATAACCACAAAATGCACCAGGCTGGAGGGTACTGGGCTCCCAGTGGCAGCGTTTCCCATGTCACAGGCTTGTTGTGGAGCCTGTGTCGCAGTGGATGGGAATCGATAATGACTTCACTGGTTTGCAATGCCGTGGCTGCGGGCGTGTGAACCGCAGCCTTCATCCTGGCGGTGAGCTCGCCTCCATTCCCACCGGGGCCTCATCTGCATTTCATGTCTCGGTGCAGAAGGGCATTTGGCCGATTACATGTTCCCACTGTCTCAGCTCTTCTCAGCTCTTTATAGCCATGGACTTCCCTAGAAGATGAGCCTGAGCTGCTGCTTTCCCTTTCCTCATGTGCCACTAGATGGTTGATGAACAAACCAAGTCACATGTTGTGTGAATGTGCTGGCAGCCTGGAGATGAAGGTGCTGTGCTCACCTGAGCTGTTGTAGGGCACTGCAGGTACCACATCCCGATGGATGCTGACACTGCCATCAGTGTCACACAGAGACTTGGGCTGTTGAAAATCCATGCTGAGCACTCTCTCTCCAGTTATCACTCAGAGCAGGGATGGGCTCATTTTTGCTCTCCTGCAGAAGTCCAGCAAGGCCACGTCAAGTTGCCACCCCCATAGCATGCAAGATTTGGGCTTTGTGGGGGGTGTGTGCAGCATAACCAGGAAGGGGGTGGATTCCTCATCACATAAAGTTTTTGTACCAAGACATGTCTTGCTCCATCACACTTTACCAGCTGGGGGCTGGGACTTCTTGCCCTGCTCTGACCTGTGTCAAGCAGGATCCATTCAGCTTGTTACTGATCCCCAGTTCTTCAATCGGGCTGGGGGATGTCCAAGAAGCCTTTGCTCAAACACACAAACCAAGACACATGTATAAAAGCCTAAGGTTTCTCTGTTTATTTAGAAAGAGGGAAAGGCTCTGCTTCTCCAACAGATCTGCGGTGCTGTGTTGCTGAGTTTCCCTTCAGTTTGGCAGGAGTGTTTGGAGGAACCAGTCTGACCCCAGATGTGTCCATGTGTCTCCCAGGCACACGGTGCTGGAGCTGAGGGAGCACCATCCCTTCCAAACTGAAAGCAGAGGAAAATTCAGGCCTTTCCCTGCGGTTCTGCCCCAGTTCTGGTGTCAGGGATTACAGCCGTGCCCTCTGGGTTCCCTGCAGCCCACCCATATCCAAGCCCGAGCCTCGCTTGAATGTGTTTCTGGCTTCCAACCACTCCCACTTCTTCCTCCGAGGCCCATGTAGTCCCAGCCAAGTGGATGTTCACAGGAGACCTTGCCAGGCTCCTGGATCAAAATAAAATATTTGGAAACTTAGGTTTTTCATGAGCACGTTCCCTGGATCCGTTCGCAGGAGGAGCCGGGTCCCCGCGCCGAGCAGCCTCCTCCTTGTTGCAACACGCACACGCTTGCCCTCCGGTTTGCATGTCTGAATCCTTACTCACACCTTGGTGAGGCACAAGCCCCGTGCGGGCGCTGGGAAGCGGCGCTGGGGGAGCTGTGTGCCGGTGTGCAGCTGCGTGTTTGGGTGAAGGGAGGATGTTTTGCTTCCTTCGATGGGAAAATGAACAGCAAAACCTCTTTCAGACCCTGCGCTCAATTCCTGCCTTGCGTGGGTTCCTGTCTCTGCGCATCAGTGCTGGAATATCCTCCTGGCTGGGAAAGAGTTCTGGACAGGAGCAGTGAAGGGAGCCTGCAGCCTCCCATGGCAATGCCAGGGGAATCTGCAGCACTTAAAGCCTCCTCACTCCTAACCCTAACCCATGGAAGCTGGGGCTGGGGGAGCTCCAAGACAACACAGCTGTGGATGAGCAGTGTTAGCCAGTGTCCCACTTAGGGACTGGGCTTTCCTTCTCACTGCGTGCTGTGAACCAGCTTGGCATGCAGCAACGCTGGTGTGGCTCTAACACCAGCCCATGGAGGCTCTCAAGCTGCTTTCTTCCCACTGTTAATGAGCTCTCTCCATGCCCTTGAAAGACAACCAATTTCCTGTATCTGCTGGTGGAGCTAGGGAAACTGAGGCACACGGAGGTAATGTGGTGGCTCTGTGCCCTGTAAGGTGCCAGTGGTACTTTGTATCTCCTGGCTGCCCTTAGCTGTTAGACTCAAGTCATTTAGTCAGTGTGTGACCTTCACCACTTTGTATAAGCATCAGCATGACTATAATATGTCACAAGGTTATATACTCTGGTTATTCTCTGAACTTGTGTCTGACTTTTCCTGAGAAATCTGATTCTGTTTTTCTACCCAACATGGACATAGCCCAAGGGCCCTGGGACTTTGTGAATGGAGGGATTTCACTGCCTGAAAGATGCACTGTGAAGTTCCAGGTCAATCTGTGGAGTCAAATTAGGAGGAAGCGTCAGTAGGGAGCAGCTTCTGTGCAAACTCCCCACGTCTCTGCACTGCTTCGGTGGGTTTGCTTGGATTTTTCCATCCAGGAGCTCTTCCTGGGATCTTGGCATCTTACAGAGGAGGAGGATGTTGCTGTGACTCCTGGTCCCATGAAGAAGGGAGGGTGCATGGCCACCCGCATCCTGCTGATGTTTAACTCTGCTGCTGCTGAGTGTGCAGAAGTTCTGCATTAAACTGCCTCTGTTTGCCAGGTGCAGCATTGTGAGAACTGGAGTCATTCTGGGAAGTGTTGGAGGTTTCTTCCTCCTTTAAGCTGGTGAAGGGAAATGTATGGAGAGGAAGGCTCTCCCTTGAGCAGGCACAAAGGGGTGGGCAGACAGCTATTAAATGTGGCCATTACATTCTCTCGCTGGAGCATAACCCTCGGATGCAGTTTGACTGTTGCACAGCCATAGTGCCAACGTGAAGAACAGAGGTGCTGCAGAGCCCGTCATGCTGGACCCTGCACTTGTTAGTCTGGATGAGCCCTTCCAGCCTGGGTCCTGTGACTGTGACCATGAAGCACTGCAATGGGTCTGGGACACTGCAGCCGTGGGCAGTAGCTGAGCATGGCAGGAAGTGGGCATGGCTGAGAGGGAAGAGGACAAGGCAGTTTGTCCAGCCAGTGGCTGGCAGGAGCCAGCAAAGCACTGAGAGCAACCAGGGGCAGCCCTGCTTGAACAGAAGGAGATGGTCAGAGGGGTTTTTCCTCATGCTACAAGAGCTGTGGCATTTCCCCAGCATCTCAGGTGCCTGTGGGATCATAGACCCCCCTGCATGAGCAGGAACATCTTTAACTAGATCAAACTGCCCAGAGCTGTGTCCATCCTGGCCTTGAGTATCTCCAGGGATGGGGCATCCACCACTCTCTTGGCAACCTGTGCCAGTGTTTTACCACCCTCATTGTACAAAATTTCTTCCTCACATCCAGCCTGAATCTCCCTCTTTTAGTATAAACCCATCACCCCTCATCCTGTCACAACAGGCCCTGCTAAAAAGTCTCTCCCTGTCTTTTTTATAGGCTTCTTTAAGGGACGTGTGGCCCATGATGGGGATGAGCCCTTGGGAAGTGAGATCACTCCAGCACTGCCTCTCACTGCCCTGCTCTGGGCTGCAGCCAGGGTTTGGGAGGCCCCCATCAAGGTGTCCTGCGTGCGCAGAGGCTGTCGTGTGTGGCAGGGGGTGGGGAACCAGCTTTCTGCCTTCACTGCCTTTGTAAATAGAAGGAAGTAGGAGAGACTTGAAATCTCTGATTATCTTCCAAGGGGACTCCCATCCCCTCCAAGGCATGTCTCAACTTCCCAGCCAAGGCTGGAGCTGTTCCAAGAAGTTCCTTGTCCTCTTTTGAAGCACTTTGCTTTGCTCCTCTCCAGTAGAAACCTCCTGAGGTAGCAAGGCCCCAGGTCCTGGTGCACAACCAGCCCGTGGCCAGAGCACACACTGGGTTACCGGCTCCCGGTTCCCTTCCTGCCGGAGGGGAGAGCTGTCCCAGGTGCTCCAGGTTATGCAGAGCTGCAGGCTGGGAGCCCTGCTCCCTGTGCAGGGAGCCGTAGCTATCCGGGAGCTGGGGTGTGGGTAGGACCCTCTGGCAAGCCTTTGTTGATGACCGGGGCACTCTTCCTGCAGCCAGGCATGCTGCCACAAAGCACTTCCTGGGACAAGTTCCTTGGGTTTCCCACCTCCACCTACCTCTTTCCTCCAATTCTGTGGATATCTGTGGATCTGCACTAACAGCACTCGGTGCTGCGTGGCTCAGCAGAGAGCCTCTGCCTGCCTTTGAGAGTGGCTGGAAGCAACGATCTAAAACTAATAATCATAGAACCACAGAATCACAAACTGGTTTGGGTTGGAAAGCAACCTGTGCTGTTGCTGTTGCAGTAGAGCTGAGCTGCTGCTTTTGTAACACCAGAGGCAATAGATGAATATACACAATCCACAGCTATGCTGTTTGTTCTCATTTACCAAGGGCTTCTAATTCTGCACTGAATTTTATCTCTGGATATCCCCAAAGAGGAAGCACTGCTCTTGTCCCAGCCTGGCTCAGCAGAGCATCCTGCAAGGACAGTGCCCTGCAGCTGTGCTGGGGAGGATGAGTGCTCTGTGAGAAGCCATCCTGGGCTTCTAGTGGTACTACATCCTAGTACCATGAAGATGGGATGAGAGAGGCACAGAATCATAGAGTCAGAGACTGGTTTGGGCTGGAAGGGAGCTTAAAGCTCATCCAGCGCCAACCCCTGCCACGGGCAGGGACCCCTTCCACTGGAGCAGCTTGCTCCAAGCCCCTGTGTCCAACCTGGCCTTGAACACTGCCAGGGATGAGGCAGCCACAG
Source organism: Melopsittacus undulatus (assembly GCF_012275295.1). Classification (NCBI taxonomy): domain Eukaryota; kingdom Metazoa; phylum Chordata; class Aves; order Psittaciformes; family Psittaculidae; genus Melopsittacus; species Melopsittacus undulatus. Next base: position 10,927,108 of record NC_047537.1, read on the forward strand.
CTTCTCTGGACACCCTGTGCCAGCACCTCAGCACCCTCCCAGGGAAGAGCTTCTGCCTAAGAGCTCATCTCAGTCTCCCTTCTGGCAGGTTAAAGCCATTGCCCCTCAATAAGGATGATTATCAAGTTCAGTTTGACTCCAAGAATCATAGGCAGCAGAGAACAGACCAGTGTTAAAAAGCAATTATTTCCATCTTTGTAAAGCAGACAAGTGTGAAAGTGAGGCAGAATCCAACCTTGTCAAGGGTATTAAAGGAAATAGCAAAAGACAGGTTGCACAACTCTTGGAAACTGTCCACCCATATACATACAAGGGGAAGCAGGAAAGAAGTGGGGCTGCTGTGCACTAAGGATGGGACAGAGACTAAAGATTAACTATATATCGTCCTGAAAGAAAGAAAATGAAAACTTCGCTCATGTTTTTGGTAGCGACAGAGATGCTGGACCAGGGGAGAGGTAGGCAGGATGAGGGGTGTCAGTGTCTGGGAATGTGAAATGCCACAAACAACATAGATCTTTGAGCATGTAAACAGGTAGGACCAGCCAGATTCTCCTCCAGTAATGAGAAAGGGCTGGCACAAAGCTGAAGTCATGGAAGAAGGGTTTGTAATAAATCTGTCAAACCACAGGGGTTGGAGTGTTTGGCTGGAGAACATCAAATAGAGGTCTATTTATTGGAGCAGGGAGAATGTGTTCTTGGCACACAGGAGTCTATTAGTCTGAATCTGTTAGTATGAAAAGGTTTAGAATAAACATTAAAATAACAAATAATTAAGAACATGGAAAATGGATGAGATGTGGATTTTCCGAAAGTAAATGATGTCAGAGTAGGTAAAATACCTGATCTTCTTGACAAGGCAGACAGGGTATAGCTAAAGTTCTCTGGTCTTCGGTAAAGGAGAAATACAAAATCAGTAAGAGGAAGGTACTGGGCTGAGAGGACTGTGCTAGATGGGTTTCTCAAAAATCAGCCTTGGAAATGATGGTGTTTCACATTTTTCATGACCTTGGCACAAAACATAGACATTTATAATGAAATTTGGTACTTACCCATAGTTGGGAATCATAATCAAAAGAAAGGAGGTGGGTGAGATTATGCACAAAGAACTGGCTGCCTTTCAGGATAGGAAAACAAGGAGTGAGATGAATGACAGATAAGGAGGGATGTGCAGCTTGGATTTGTGCTCTGGTGCAGAGTTGAGGGTCACCTGGAGCCCGATAAACTCCACCGATGCAAAAGGCCCCAGTGCATGAGTCAGCCCTTGAGAAAGTGGAAAAGAGCAGAGGGAAGCAGTGCTGCCCATTTCTGTATGATACACAGTTGTATTTGGAGCTCATTGTATGATGTTGTAGAAACCAAATACATGGTGCAGAGGTCCTGCTTTTGGGATTTGATGGGGTCATCTGCACCTCCCCCCCCCAATGTCCTGGGAGTGTTTGCTCTTGAAGCCTGGGGAGGATTCACTCTTCCATTCCCTCTTTTCCTTTCTATTGTGCAGGATGTGATTTCATGGGATGACCTGACTAACTCTAACTCATCACTGCTGCCACGGAAGGTCCTGCTCCATCCGCCTTCCTTGGTGTGCTCTGCTGAGCGCAAGCACTCTCTGAGGCTCCTCTGAGCAGACTGAAGCCAGTTCAGTGCACTGCAATGGCACAAAACAAACCTGCCAAAGAAAAGAGTATTTCCATGGTTTCGAGTTGAATGGCTCCTGTGTGATCTGAGGTTGTGCCAGGGTGTGAGGAGGCACTAAGAAGGGGTTCAGGGAAGGAGGGCTCCTGAGAGGTAGTAGTGAGCTTTGAAGCTGATTCCGCTGTACCATGAAACTGTACCCTGAGCATCAGCACTCAGAGAGTGTCCAAGGCAGGTTCCTGAGCTTGAAGGATCTTTGCTCTGACTTTACCCTACTGGGGTAACCCCTGTGTGATGAGTGTCCAGCTCTGGTCCCCAGCAGATGAAGTCAGGTGGGATCTGCAGGGAAATCTGTAGGCAGATCAGGGAAGTGAAGATGCTACTGTACAGGAGGAGATATGAAATAGCCTGAAGTGGTGGGCTCAGAAGGGGCCTCCCTGCTCTCACTGGCTGCAAGGGGTGATATGCACATAGGAAGGAGGACAGAGGTTAGCCAAGACACCAGTGCACAGGAACAAAGGTGTGAAGTCCCATGAGTGAAGCCAGGCTGGAAATTAGAAGGCAGCTCTGAATCCCTCCGAAAGCAGGTTTCCACACCTTGTCCCAGGGTAAAAAATCCCTCACTTGCTTCCTGCAGGGACTAGAGCACACGGCACTGCAGGAGCTAAGCCCAGCCCTGGTGACACAGAAATACCCTTCCCATCCCTGCGTTCAGGCTCCTCCTGTGTGTGATTCCCCCCATTCAAGGTCTGGCTCTGCAGAAGACAGATTTGTGGGTTTCCTTTTGCCTTTGCCAGTTAACAAAGGGCCATATGCCTCTGCTTCCATGGCTGCACCCCTCAATGTGTCCTTGCTTGTGCTCATGTACATGCATGTGAGCACCAGGGGTTTCTTTCCCATGTCCTGCTACACAGCTACATCCCCTGGCCGTGCTGCACTGCAGATAGTGAATAAGACTCCAGCCTTAACCAAAATCCCTCCTGGCTGTTACTCCTGCAATTTGCCAAAATCCATGTGCACCATTAGCTCTCTGCACCGTTTCCAGAGCTCCAGCCAGATACTGGCACTGGCAGAGTGTGACAAGAAAAAAAAAAGAAGGATGATTTGAGCACATCCCTTTCTTTTCTCTAATAATCCCATGAGACAGGATTTTGTGTTGCAACACAAAGGATCACCTGAGGCACTGAAATGGTGAGAAAATAAACCTATTAAAATGTTTGAGCTTACTTAACTCTCCGGCAGCATCAGAGGATGGAACCAGCAGCTTTTAGCCAAGTCTGTGACTCATCTTGTCCTCCCTGGTTGTCACAGCTCAGCTCACTGCTCCCGGCGATTGCCAGGGAGAGCTGCTCACATCGAGGCAGGACTCAACACAGCCAGGTCAGGTTCCTGGTCAGTGTTAGCAGTCACTCAAGCCCAGCACCACAGAGTAAACAAAGTCTAACCCCCTTTATAGCCCGGATGGGAACCCATCAGGAAATGAAGCTGATGATTCTTCTGCCTGGGCAAAGCTTTTAAACAAAAAGATTTATTATTGTTTTATGTAAATCAAATGAGCTATCAGCGCTATCTGGATCATCTATCTCAGGTACTGGCATAAAGCCTCCAACCTTCCCTTGTAAAACGCTGGGAAAGTGGCCCATTCATCTCCTGCCACTGTCAAGTGTTTTTTTCAATCTGTTCCTGATTAAGCAGTGTGGTATCAAGGGGATAATTGCTGGTTGGAATTGATCCCAGAAGAAAATCATTCAGTTCTTTCTTATCAGGTCTTTTCTTGCAGGGCGAGATACCCACAAGACTTATCTCTCTCTTCAGTGCCGGCCTCTAATTACTGTTTAAACAGCTCATTAGAAAACCTCATTAACATGTAATAGTTGAAGGTGGAAGTGAACAGAGGCTGATGCTGCGGTAAAGTGCTACCCTCCCACATGCAGGCTGAAGCACCCATCGCTGCTCACTGGGGTGCTGAAGCACCCATCACTGATACACAGGGTGCCAGGCACCCATCACTGATCCAAGAGTTCCAGGGCAACCATCACTACCACTTGTGGTGCTGGTGCAGGAGCTGGCTCTTGCCTACCCCATGGCTGCACCATGGCACACACCAAACCTGGGCACATCACTTGTCCTAGTGCCAACCTGCCCATTCTGGTTGCACCACGGCGTGACTCCAGCCCGTGCTGGAAGCCTCCGAGGAGCTGAGCTCCACGGTCAGCCTCCACGGTCAGCCTCGCACAGGATTTCAACAGCTGGAAGGCATTGCAAAGTCATGGTGACAGCCTAGAGACAATTTGAGAGCTTGGCAATGCCATTTTAAAGCAAAAAAACACCAATAAAATGTACATACATGAGAAATGTTTTTACATGAATACATTTGCTGGTGAAATGTTCACAAATGTGAGCCTGGAGCATTCCTTGTGTCTGCAGAGCACAGTCAACATTAACACAGATTTCCCCCCTAAACATGCTGCAGCCCTGGCCAGGCTGGGTCTTATTTCTCTCTAGCTGTAAAATATGTTAGAGAAGGAGTGGACGCGCAGGCTCCGCACTTCCCTATGTCCTGGCTCCCTGACAGTTCCAGCCCCAGAGGAGTCACTTTTTGGCATTAATCTTTCACTGGGTTTTTCAGCAGGAAAACCACAAATGTTTAATAAAAATCATTGCACAGAGCATGCCAGGCAGTGCTGGTGCAGCACGTGTCCGTGCCCTTTGGGCTGGTGTCTGTGTGCTGCAGTGGGCCCTGCAAATGTTTTCTTGACATTTAGGAAGTTCAGAGAAGTGTTTAGTGTTTCCCTGCCAACTTGACAACCCAGTGTGAAGAAGGGAGATGATGTGCGTGGCTCCCTTCCCTACCTCGGCAGCACTGACGCCATTCCTCACAGTGAAGTGCTGCTGTAGGGTTCCTGAGAAGGGTTTTCAGCTCAGGTTGAGGAAAGGTTCCCTTCAAGTTTGGGAAAGGAAGAAGCTGGCACTGATGTGGGGTTAGGGTGCTCCTCCTTTCCATCTGCTGTTGCTATTTAGGGTGACAAGATAACACTACCTGTAGTTCATCCAGCCCTGTTGTTGGCTGTGGAACTGCTCATGGAGCTGTCCCCTGATCTGGGAGCCAGCATGGCTCAGGGGATGCTTTCAGGCCCACCTGGTCTCTGGAATGACCTCCAGTCAGGCATCTAAAAGTGGAAAACCCACATTATACTTGGGGGTGGATTCAAAGCCCAAAGCAGAGCCAAGGGTGTTAGCAGACACAGGCACCATGAGCTTTACCAGCTTCTGAGTTCGTGCATTGAAGAAGCCCTCTGTGCTTAGAAAGACACTTGGTTCTTTTGCTTTTGCTTGATCTTGAATCTTGTGGAGTTACTAGAAAATCCGAAATACACAACTCTCCCAGACACAGCAATTTGACTTCTGCCCTCCCATCACTTCAGCACCCCAGTGTTGTACAGTCCATTGGCAGCTGCAGCAAGTCAGTGTGCAGGGGCTGTGGAGCTGCCTGAATGAGGTAGTTCAAGAAGGATCCAGATTCAAAGATGGAACTAGAACCATCCCAAAAGTCTCATTTGGGAAGTGCAGGCTGGCTTGTGTGGGGCAAGGGTGTTACACTGCTGCCATACATGAATGCCAGCATGTGCCACAAGGCAAAGAGTGGTGGAATTGCATGAGTTGTAGGGATGTGTCTGCTGGTCCACCACAGTGACCAGCATGGCCTGAGCACCTCCATCACAGAACCAACTTGCTAAGGAGTCAAGAGAAGGTCAAGACAGCTCTATGAGTATCAGTTTAAATGCTTCCAGCAGCTTGGTGAGGAATTTACACATTTAGCAGTTTCTGGTCCAGCTTAAATAGAGGGATTCTGTGTTGGGATTCCTTTGAGGCTGTAAGTGAAAAACTGGACGTGATTTGATACTGAAATGTTGGCATTGTTATCCTTCGCCTTGCTTCTTGGAAAGCTCAGTTGGGACTCACGTTGTCTCTGGTTTGGATACACGCATCCCAGTTCATCATTAGCTCCTGTTTCTGTGGCAAAGCAGCCCAGCTGTGCCAGACAACAGGTAGGGATGCTGTTGACCCTGCAGCAGGCTCTGCTCAGGCTTGATGGGCTTGGAGCTCACTAAGTGGCAACTTAGGTGGGTGTCCCTTCCTGCAGCCACACTTCTAACCACGGTGTGGGTTTGTGCTCTGCATCCTTCAGGTCCATCCCTTTTAGGCACAGTCGGCAAGTGTGTTAATGCTGGAGACTCCTGTGGGGCTGGCAGGTTTGTTAAACTCTCAGTTCTGTATATTTTGATTCCTGTCACAGCTGGTGTAAAGCATCACATCCAAGCATATGTTGGCTTCTTATCATTCCTCACTTCTGCACACTAGTTTTTCATACTTCTTGCGATTTCTTCTCTCGGTCTGTTTCAGTGCCTCCTGAAAGGCACGGGCATCATCCATACTGTGGGTTTCTGTATTTGACTGACAGGTTTGGGATCTGCAAAGATCAATAGCCATGATGTTTCACTAGATGTGTATTGAGCAGTGATGTAACCAGGTGCAGAAACTAAAAATGACATCAAATAATTCAGCTTTAACCTGCCCGAGGGGAGACTGAGCTGAGCTCTTAGGCAGAAGCTCTTCCCTGTGAGGGTGCTGAGGCACTGGCACAGGGTGCCCAGAGAAGCTGTGGCTGCCCCATCCCTGGCAGTGTTCAAGGGCAGGTTGGACACAGGGGCTTGGAGCAAGCTGCTCCAGTGGAAGGGGTCCCTGCCTGTGGCAGGGGTTGGAGCTGGAGGAGCTTTAAGGTCCCTTCCAAACCAAGCCATTCCATGACTCTATCATTCAATGAATTAATTGAAGAGCCTGTTTCATGAAGACCCATCATCAGCGTGACACCTTCCTGCCACAGCAAAGGGAGGAAAAGGAGGATCCTGATGATCCTGGGGAGGTGGGAACATGGTTGTTCATAGGTCGTGAAAACAAACTACTGAGCGTGACTGGTCCCTGTTACCTGGAGGTGGGAACTGCTGTAGCTCCTGCTGGGAAAGCTTAGTTGAAGGGTCTCCCATGTGTGACATGTGACTGCCTGAAGAGTTTTAAGGGAAGGACCTTTCCATCCCGTGCCAGTCCCTGAGACCTGGTGCCATTTATGTGAGCTCAGCTACCTCCAGTGCCTGGAGCCCTTAGGGAGGAGGTGGGAGGCAGCTCTGTGGGAAGGAGAGAAGCTGGTCACTGAGACTTCCTAAAGCTGCACAGTCTGCAAGGAGCCTGGAAATCACCTCTGGTGTGGACGCAGCTGTTCATGATTTAAAGTCAGTCAGCTGAGAGTGATGATACAGCGAAAAACAGCCAGGGTTTTCATTAGGTGCTGCCTTTCTCTGGATTATAATGGAAGTTCCTCTGACCAAGCAGGCAATGATATACCAGTCATTCTCCTGACATGTAAATACAAACATCTTCTACCTCCTACTGTGCTCAGATGGTTGGTGCTGCTGGAGACTGCTGTCCTGGAGGGGAAACACCTCAAAACGTGGCCCCTCGGACATCTCCCAAGAGCACGTCTGCGGGGACCCTAGCATGGGAAATGCAGTGTGTGGCTCTGGATCTGTCAGATGAAGAATCAAGTGTAAGGTTGGGACAATGAGGTGTGCATTGCAGTGGTTGGATTGAGAGTAGGTACCACACTCTGATGCCCCAGAGGCTCAGGAAGAGTGTCTGTCCAGCGTGGTGGGTGCCAGCCCCTCATGCAGCAGGGGTGTTGCAGCACCGCCTGCAGCAAAGCCAGGGCAACCGCTGGGTGAGAGACCACGGGGGTGATGGGAACGTTTCCCATCAGATGCATGTTTCACATGAAGCAGAATCCTTGCCCTGACACCAGCCTCCACAGCTTCATTCTGTGAAACTGGAGGGAGGTTTGGTCAAGGAGGATGCCCCCCACTCCCAAACAATGCAGCAAGCAACACAGTGCTTTCATAGAGCCATGGACTCACAGCCTGGTTTGGGTTGAAGGAACCTTAAAGCTCCTTCAGCTCCAACCCCTGCCACGGGTAGGGACACCTTCCACTGGAGCAGCTTGCTCCAAGCCCCTGTGTCCAACCTGGCCTTGAGCACTGCCAGGGATGGGGCAGCCACAGCTTCTCTGGGCACCCTGTGCCAGTGTCCTACCACTAATACGTATATAACAGATGCATATTAATGTATATATTCCATATAATATCTTCTGTTAACAAAGAAGTCTGTGTGCCCGCAGCAGAGGCAGGGAGCAGCACCTCAGCCCCATGGCTCTTTCAATCCAGTTGAACTTTTCTCTGTTATTCTTGGGGAAGCTGAGCAGGGGTCAAGCCCAGGCAAGGAAATGAGGTCTGGGGCTATGGAAAACTCAGACCCCAGAGCCACCTCCTATTATATAGATATAAATGGAATGGAAAATTATTTTGAATATAAGTGCACTGCCCTCTGAGAAATGTTCTCACAGAACCGCCTCCGAGAGCGCCTTAACTCTTTATCCGAGCGCAGCGCTGTGCAGTGTGGGGACCTCAGGCAGTGGTGACAGGGAATGCGGCATGCCGGAGCCAGGATGTGCCAGGCATGTGTCAGGCATGTGCCAAGAGCATAAAACTAAGTGCCGAGCCAAGCGGTCTGTGCTGCTTTCTAAGGGCAATTCCCTGTTGCTTCCCTTTCCCTTCACGCCAATGGCAACTGCATCTGTGAGCAAGCCAGATCCACATCCCCAGGAGAGAAATGGGACCCTGTTCTGGCTTTCTTCACCTTGGCAGGGCTGTGGGAGCAGTTCAGGGACAGCTTGATGTGCAGACCATCTGCGTCCAAATTGCCCTGAATTTTTAACACCATCTCAATTAAGAGCTTGTGCTGGGCTCGCACAGCAAGGCACAAGCAGGATGTGCATCAGCCGTTCCCTGCCCATTCCCAGTCCAACACCAGTCCATTTGCTTCTCTCTGCATGTGAGAGTGAAATGTTCATCCTCATGGACAAAAATAGACACAGAGGAGCACTCCTCTCCCAGGGCACTCGGACACGCCACGTGCAGGCAGCTGGGAGCAGTGGGATGGGGAGGTGCAGCAGGAGCAGTGGATATCCAGGGGTGTGAGGAGCAGGGGAAGGAACAAAACAAATGCAACTTGGCAGTGCCCAGGCATTGGCCTTGCTTCTCCTTTGTCCCTTGTTACTGCCAGCCCTGGCACCTCCATCTGTCAGCGAGAAGAAATCTAGAGAGGGTCTTTGGACTGTAGGGACAGGAATGGCTTGAACCTGCCCGAGGGGAGACTGAGATGAGCTCTTAGGCAGAAGCTCTTCCCTGGGAGGGTGCTGAGGCGCTGGCACAGGGTGCCCAGAGAAGCTGTGGCTGCCCCATCCCTGGCAGTGTTCAAGGCCAGGTTGGACACAGGGGCTTGGAGCAAGCTGCTCCAGTGGAAGGGGTCCCTGCCTGTGGCAGGGGTTGGAACTGGAGGAGCTTTGAGGTCCCTTCTAACCCAAACCAGTCTGGGATCCTATGATGACTTTATGACAAGGCTTTGCAAGAGAATGAAGTAGCAGGGAGCAGGAAAGTTGTGGGAGGAAGAGGAGGAGGGTGCAGAGATGGGAGAGTAGGGCTGCACCCACAGCCACCTCTTTGCTGGTCAGAACTGTAACCCCTGCACAGGGCTGCAGGATGTGAGGGAGATGGAACAAAAGTCAACAAGCTCATGTGAACACACACATAAAGTAAAGCAACTGGGCACATATTTTATTTGCTTTTTATTTGCTCAAAACAGCCACTTAAGGACTTCATCAAAGGCAGAAAGCAAAAACCTAATGGGCCATTTGCCCAAAGCCTTGTGGCAAAATGCTGAATCCTAAATTAGCACCCAGGAAGTGACTGGCTTTGCCCATTAAAAATCAATTTGTAAATGCCCAGAAGATAATGCTGTGATGCAAACCAGGACTGGTTAAGAGCAAGCCCTGCAAGCCAGCCCCATGTCCATTTTCCTGTCTATCTGAATAACCCACTGAATAAGGGGAGGAAACACATGGTACGGGACTGAGCTTGCAAATAAGTTCAAGCAGATGCGGTTGAAATTTGGCTGGTATCTGCTATGCCAGGTTCTTGGATGGAGAGACAGCAAACCCTCCCACGGAGGCATTGGAGGACAATACTCATCAGCCTGGCCTCATCACATGGCATCTTATGTGTGCCTGGTTCTCTGGAGAGGTAGTCTTTTGATCCAGGTTCCTTGTATCCCGTTTAGGCAGTGGAAGTCTCCTGTGCCCTCTGAGGACGTAATTAGGAATGCAGCTATTAATGGATGCCACATGCATCCCTCTATGATTTTGCCCACTAGAGCAATGGTGGGAGCAAAGCGCTTGGACTCTATCATGCAGCAGCTTCTTCAGGAGACGTGTTCCACCTCTCCTGCCTTTTGGTTTCATGACTTTGAGTTTCTTTGGGGGTATATGAAAACCCAAGGGGTGTGAGCAGGCTCCTGTGTATCATGTTCACAAACTCTGCTGCAAGGATAGGCAGAGGCTGCTGCTGTGGGCAGGAAAGTCACTCCCCATGCAGGAGCTGAAGCAAGAACCTGCAACCTGCCTTGTGCAGCGTGGGGAGGAGCAGGGGACACGTTCCAGTGCTTCAGCTGGAGCCACCAAATCTGCCTGGGTATGGTGCACAGAGAAGATCCTGAGCTGTGGGTGACCTCTGGTCCTCGGCGCCCAGCGCTGCGTCAGAGCTGGGGGAACATGGTCAGTGCCTGGGAACGGTTCTGCTGATACAGGATTAGTCATTGTGGATTTTGGAGGAGGGTGGAGTTGGAGCGGAGTTTTTCACTTGCTGCAGAGGAGGTTGCATGTCCTGAGATAAGGGGGCTGCTCTGCTCTCGCCTGCACATGGAGGCACAGCAGCTCTGCCCCTGGCACCTTGCACCATCAGGTTTTCTTCACCATGATGACCTTATGGGCAAGGGATTGCATTCTTCACTCCGATACCCAGGTGGGCCGTTGCACTGTGCAGGTGTAGCTGCAGTGGGGTGCTGTGCTGTCCCTCTGGCTCTGCAGGTTGTACCAGAGAGAGCTGATGCAGTTTTAACCTGCACTCTGATGGGTTCAAGATGTGACACAAAAAGGTAGGGGCTGAAGATCCCTGTTTTACATGGGAACACCAAGCACTGGTCAGTTTTGGCACACTGCAGGCTCCTCACCCACATTGCCTGAGGAAAGTAACACTGTGGTGAGAAAAATATTATGAGTGTGATTCCAATGAGGCTTTAACAGCCTCCTGGTCTGCACAGCTTTATGCTTTGGAATAAAGCCCTACACTAATGCCTGTGTGGGATGCCTGTGCTGGCTGCTCCAGCAGATGCTCCATCATAGAAGGTAAAGAAAGACCATCAGGACAGTGTTGGGATCCCTCTTCCCACATAAGGGACCCTGTGGGGCAACCTGCCTGTCTTGTCTTCCAACACCTACTTCAAACATTGCAGGAGAAAGCATTAGGTGCAGGCATGGCAGGCTGGTGGAGGAGCTGAGTAGTGGGAGGCCAGACTACCTTTTCAGTGGTGCCCAGCAACAGGATGAGGAGCAATGACCTAACACACACAAAAACTAACACACAAGTATCACCTCAACATGAGGAAGAACTTTCCTTTGAGAGTGGCAGAGCCCTGGCACAGGCTGCCATGGGGGGTTATGGAGTCTCCCTCTCTGGAGCCATCCCAAATCCACCATGAACACCTTCCTGTGTGACCTGCTCTGCATGGCACTGCCTTGGCAGGGGGTTGCTCTAGATGATCTCCAGAGGTCCCTTCCGACCTTAATGATGCTTTGATTCTGTGATCCCAGGCTACTGTCCAGGCCTGCTGGAGGGAGCAGGTAACTTCTCCAGACCCTGGTGAGTGCTCTTCCCTCTGCACGGTGCCTTTGGGAGCCCTGCACAGGGCAGATGGTTCTGCAGACCCAGCAGCGCTCAAGGATGTTGGGCGCTCTCCTCGGGTGCCGCAGCCACAGTGCCCAGGCTCACTGCTGGAAGTGCAGCTTTTCCCAGGCAGATTACACGTCCATTTCAGCTTCACCCCCCACCCCCTTCCTCGGTTATTTTGGTGCCTTTCCCCAAGGGATGCAAAGTCAGCTCAAACACTGTTCCCACCAGAAAGGCAAAGCTCCCCCCCCCTCTTTTTCCTTCCTCTTTTGGGTTCAGGGTAATGTGTCCCATGACAAAACAAGCACAGATCTCTGCACAAAGTGCTTTGCCTTTCTCCTTAAAGGGAGAGCCTTTCTCCAGGGCCCCGAGGGCCATCACTCCATCATGCTGAGGAGCCTTTTGGACAGAAGGATGATGAAGTGGGACTCTATTTGCCTGTGATGAAAGCAGCCCATGCCCAGACTTGGGGGCAACGTTGGTGGGTGGAAATAGGTTTCATAGCTGGGTAATCATAGTATCATGGAATGGTTTGTGTTCAAATGGACCTTAAAGCTCATCCAGTTCCAACCCCATGCCACAGGCAGAAACACCTTCCACTAGAGCAGGTTGCTCCAAGCCTTGTCCAGCCTGGCCTTGAACACTGCTGGGGATGAGGCATTCACAACTTCCTTGGGCATCCTGTGCCAGTGCCTCATCACCTATTACTTCCTCATATCAAACCTAAATCCTCCCTATTAAAGTTTGAACCCATTACCCTTTGTCCTATCACTATAGTCACTGATGAAGAGTCCCTTTCTGGGATAAATATAAATAAATATCCAAGCAAGATATTTACGAATATGGACTTTTCCCACTGCTTTGGCAAGGCAGATTTCTAGCTTTCCAGTAACTGAGCCACTAAAACCTCCTTAGTCCCAGAGTGCTCACTACTTCCCTGCTACCATATCAGGCTAAATCTAAGTTCTCTTGGTGCATGTGGCTGCTGCATCCTCCTGTCTCCTTGGAGCTGAGCATTTCACTCTGCAAAGTGACAACACGTGCGTCCAGGCGCACAGGACAGGCTGGCACCACACGTTTATCACTGACGCCACAGCCACATCCCTGAGCCTCTGCAGAAGGAACCAAACCAGCCTGACAGACACTTCTCCTTGTAAATGCTGTTTTCGTGTTTCCCTCCCCCCTGGGATTTCTTTTAACAATTTTTAGCAAATGGGATTTTAATGCATTCTCGTAAATAGAAAGGCTGGGAACGTGTTTCCCATACAGGTGATACATGAGCAGTGGGAGCCTGGGGACAGAGGTGTGTTTCCTATGTTGGCAAGTCAGTAATTGTGCATGATGAGACCTTGCCAGCTTGTCCTTGGGATTCCTGCCTGTAGTGAGGTGTCTGAAACAGTGGGGGAAATAGAAACTGAAAAGAATCCCCAAAGGCTCCTGGTGAGAAAGGCAAGTGAAAGCAGTGATTCAGATTGGCAGGTTTTTTCAACACCATTTTTGTTCAAAGGTGTTGAAATCACATTCTCACTTTGGTTCTGGTATTTCCAAGGAATGCAGAAGTTGGAAATAATAGGGAAGTTATAGAATCATAGAATCACAGAATGGTTTGGGTTGGAAGAGACCTTCAAAGCTCATTTACTCTAACCCCTTGCAATGAGCAGGGACACCTTCAACTAGATCAGGTTGATGGTGAGTGTTCATGCCTGGTGGCCAGTTGGGTCTCAGTGGCCTGCTTGCAGCATGGGGGCTGTCCTTGTCCTCTGCAACACCAGTGACCACTGGGGTAGGATTTGTTTAAGCCTCAAGCAGCAACTGCTTTGAGTGAGACAAAGCATCCTGTTCCCCTCTGCCAGAGCCACAGTGCCAAGCGCAGCTGACGGCATCTTTAGCGTGGCCAGGTGAGTTGGATCCCCAGGTTGCTGCTGAGTCCATGAGAGCCAGTAGGATGACAGAACATCCCCCTTCTACCAAGATTATTGAGTCTCATGGCCGAAAAAATCTCCCTACTGAAAATCTTCCCTACTGCTGACCAGCACAGGAGCCAAGCAGAGATGTGGTCCTGTCTTGTGCTGGCTGTCAGCCTCAGTTTCCTTTCCTTGCTGTGTCCAAGATGGTATTTCTGCCTTCAGAGGTACCTTCCTGGCTTTTGAGTGATGATTAATGACTTCCAGGTCCCAAAGGTGTGGATGTGGGAGTGAGAATCATGGAGCAGAGGGAATACAGCTCTGGCATAAGGAGCTGTGACAGCCTGGCTCATGCATCAAGAATGCCATGATGGAGGGGACGTTCCAAGTGTATTCAGCATGGGAAAATATTTTATCAAAGAAACTTGGAATAAAAAAATAAAATTAAAATCTAAACATGACCATTTGACACAGTGCCACATGAGGGCTATTTTTAATTTCCTTCCTGATGGTTCCACTTGTTTTCATCATCGTCAGCTCTTTGGATGATGGAATTAGTCACCATATATGAGATGAAGTAAACAGAGAGCTCGTGGTTTCCAAGTGAGCATCATCACAGCTCTCCTAAGGGACATGAGAGCCATGCTGATGCTTGTGGATTTGCTGCCAGCTGTGGGTGACCTGGTGGCACCCAGGACCATGTGCTCAGCTGGGTGTGTTTGGGACACTAGCACCCAAAGGGATGGTGGCTCTGCTGCGAGGATTCACAGTGTAGGTGTTGGGCACTCTTCTATGTCTTTCTTTGGGGAAGGTGCTTTCTGTGGAGTCAGCAGTGTAAAGGAAAACCCAAGGATTTTCAGGAAGGCAGAAGCAGGCTCCTGCTCTGTCCTCACTGCTCAATAGTGGTACTCTGATTTCTTCCAGGTCAGCGCTTAATGAGCTGGAGAAGCCCATGCTGAGAGCCTGACACAAGTAAGGGCTTGATGTCCCTCCTGGGGGCAGGCGTGGAGGAGGTGGAGGAAGAGCCAAGTGCCAGGTCTCTGCCTCAGCAAGTGCTAAACTGGATCATCCCAGACCATGGGGCCCACATTCCTGAGCTGTCCTGCGGGCTGGGGGACACAGTGGTGTCCCCAAACCCCCATCTGCTTACGTGCTTTGAACCCCCAGTTGCATAGTATGTTTTCTTTCTGGTTACTTGATTTGTCAGGGTAATATGAATTCCTCGAGTTCCTAGTTGCATGGTTCCACAAGCGCTCACTGATTGCTTGAGGAGGATCGAGTGGGCTTTGGTTGATGTAGCTGGAAAGCATTCACTGTTATAATGGGAGAAATCCTCATGTCACTGATGACCCCAGGAGGATCCTGTGCTTATCCATATGACAGCACAGCTCAGTGTCAGAGCACTTCCCGTTCTGCAGACTTCAGCTAATCTATTTCCTAATCCTTTGAGCTGAGCTCGTGAAGTTAATGGGAGTTATTGGAAAGCATAAGGAGGAGTATGCAGGCTAATAGCCTTAGAGCAGAACTTTTAATACCTGTTCATTAAGGAGCAGCATTGTGTTGTTTAGGAATGTCTTTTTAGGCAAATTTTTAAATATTCTATATTTTACTTCTTAACCTCTGTATCTATATTGAATAAGTTTTAGGGGCTGGTTAACAGTGATCCTACTTAATTGCAACATGAGGTTAAACACTCAGCTGTCCAGCTAGGCCACTGACTCCTGTGCTGGCATTGCTTGTGCCTTGGGTTTTGCTGTAAATCGACATTGAGTCCAAGAAGGGTTAATAACAGATGAAATGGCACCAGTCCCCTTCCGTGGGTTTGTGCTTCATTTTACTGGTTTAGTGGCAGACTTGTGATGGGTTTGGGTTGTTGCTGTATTGTAAGGAGGAGCTTGGGGCAAGGGGGGGTTCAGCTGGACTGGGACAGGGGGTGTCCCTCCCAGCAGAGCAGTGTGCCTGGCTCCTGCTCCCAGCCCCTCCAGCCCCACAAGCCCACAGTTACTCTGTGAAACCATTCAGTTGGCTTTGGCTGATTTAAAAATAAAAACTCATGCACAAACCCAAGACTCCTTGTGTTTATAAAAGTTGTAGTTTCCCACAGTGGCGGGTGGGAGCCAGTGTCCCTTTTTTCCTAAGGTAAGGAGCCTTTCTCACCAGAATTGTCGGGATAACCATGACAGACATTTCCTAATTAGTTGGTGATCATGAGCGGGTCTTTCTGACACTTCCTGGGAGCTGATGCTCCCTCTGTGCAGTCCCCCCAGACAGGATGTGCCCCTGGAAAAATGCTGGGATGATCCATCTGCTGGAGGGCAGCTGTGGCAGGAGCCTCTAAACCAGCGGTTGCTGGTGGAACAGAGCTGCCCCATGGCACGTGTGCCAGGAGGAGACAAGGAGGCAGGGACGGGCTCTCCTCCCCATGAGGAGGGTGTTTGGCAGGGCCAGGGAGTGGTGGATCCTCAAGGACTGGAGGAGCACCTGTGGGACCTGGCTCCTGCCACAGCTCCTTGGCCTGGAGAGAGGGAGAGAAGAGCGAAGGCTTGGGAGGATGCATTGTGTCTTTGAGGTTTCAAGAGCCCAGTGGGTGAGGATGAAATACCCATGTTGGGACCCTGCGCCTCTTCCAGGCTGAGTATCACCACCACAGCAAGGAGCATCATGTCCCACCTCACTGGATGCACCAGCTGGTTGTTACCAAAGCTCCTGCTGTGGCTGGGCTCAGTGACCTGTGATGCACCATGTTTGCTCAGTGACAGCACCGTGCTCTGACACATACAGCGTGTTCCATGTGCTGCATGTGAGGAACGTTTGCCATGCCAGCAGAGGTGATGGGAGATGACCAGTGTCACATCACCCCAGCACAGCAGGGCACAGCCCCGCCAGCCAGCTCTGCCTGTGCCCTTGCAGCACCATGGGGTGCTTGAGAGACCCAAGCCGGAGCCAGGAGGAGGCAGAGAGGCCGCCACAGCCCTGCGCCCACAGCAGGAGCTGCCTCTTGCTGCCTTCCTTCCCCCAGACCTGCCCTGGCCTTTGTGAGCTCGAGGCCGCGGCAGCGCCGGGACCCGCTCGGCCCCGTTCCCACGCTCATAATTCCCGGGTCACGGGAGGCACAAAGGAGGTGCTGCAGCCGGGAGCTGGGATGGGGGCAGGAGGGGCAGAGGCTCCAGCACTGCGGCCCAGGTTCTGTCACCCTGAGGATGACCCTCGGGTTTTCTCACTGATAATCCCTCCCTTTAATCCCCTTCTCTCCTCACCCGGGTCAGGGCTTTCTTGCTCTCTCCTTCCCCGGTGGCTCCATCTCCATTGCTGTTGGTAATGGCCAGATCCAAGCCAAGATGTCTGCATCACCTGAACACACACGCTGAAAGGGGCTGCAGGAAAGCTGGCTTGGTCGTACATAAGTGTTAAGAGGAACCACTTGGAGGTGGCTCAAGCATGGCTAAACCCAGGTCCTGCCCCCTGATGATAGAATCACAGAATGGTTTAGGTTGGAAGGGACCTTCAAAGCTGCCCTGGTCCAATGCCCCTTCAATGAGCAAGGACATCTTCAACTACATCAGGTTGCTCAGAGCCACATCCAGCCTGGCCTTGAATGTTTCCAGGAATGGGGCATCCACCACCTCTCTGGGCAACCTGTGCCAGTGGTGTGGGGCTGACCTGAGCAGGGAGCTCCTGCCAGCAGCCTGTGGTATCTGCTGTGCTTCTGGAGAACCCCGGGGATGTGGCTATGGGTTTATCCAGGTGAGAAACTAAATCCCTTGGAGCAATTCAGGCCCTCAGAGACTCACTGGTGCTTCCAGAAGGGTTGCACTGAGGCTGGGGCACAGAGCAGCAGCACAAAGCCTTTTCTGCCGACTTGAATCAAGTAGTGTTGGGGACCAGTGGAAAAAAACAGCACAAGGCTGTGGCAGAAGTGGCTTGGGATGGGAGATAAGGTCTTCCCCTTTCCCACAAGACCCTGGGTTTCTTATCTGCAACACTACATATAAAAACCACGGAGCCAGCAAGGCTGATTCCCACAGTGCAGCAGACTCATCAGCATCAGCTTTCCCAGAAGCTCCCATATCCGCAGGAGAATGTCCGCGCTTCAGGATGGGCTCCCCTGTAAGATGTCAGCTCCATGAGGGTTTGCTCTCCCCCCCAGGCAGCATCCTCACCATGTCCCATAGGTCCTGGCAGCATCTTGTGGAGCACAGTCCCCAGAGGTGGAACAGGACTGGGACAAGCCCTTCTGCTCTGGGAATTTTTAAGCCAGAGGGAATTTCACAGCAGGAGTGAGCAGAGCGGTGGGATGGGGCTGGTTGGGCTGAGCCTGTTCTTCTGCATCTTAATGAACCGCAGAATCCCACCACAGCCAGGCTTTTAAGTGCAACAATGTCAAAAGCTTTAAGTCATTGTAGAGGCTTTAGAGGTGTCCAACCTTTGACTTGTTAGGGAAGAAAGCAGGGCAGAGATCCCTTTTTCCGCTGGAATAAGCCCAGATTGGCAGCCTGTGCCCAATTAGCAGCACAAGCCACTATGAACACAGCATGTGCAGCTCCAGCCCCAGCTCCTCTCACAGACCCCGTGAACTCTGGGGCTGTTTCCTTCCCAGCCACCCTTTGCTGCCAGGATCCACATGCAGGATGCTCTGTCCTGGGGAAAACGGGCTCTGCTAGAGCCTGGATCCTGCTGGGGGGAAGCGGCAGCTTCTGGGTGCTGAGGGTGGGGACTGTTAGAAAATCCCCTTCCCTGGCTATTATATCACTCAAGCCCTATTGTATTAAAGTGCGTTAACATTGTTCATATATAGTTCACATGATGCTCTGTAATGAGATGAGGTAGTGGAATTTTCCTGGAGACTAGCAGTGCTCACACTGAAGTAAAACAAACTGAAGGACAGCCCAGCGCTGGAAATGAAGTTTTCCTTTCACTGAACAACTGAGGAGGTGAGAAATGGAGGCTGGCTTTGAAGGAGCCTGGCTGCTCGGTCTGTAGCTGGAGCAGCATGTCACTGGCTGCTCATTCCTCTCCTCTGTGAACGGCTGCAGGGGCCATGGCACCACTGCTGTTGCTGTAGCGGTTCCTCTGGGAGCCCTAAACCTCAGGAAAAGGCCAGAATTCCCCCCGCAGGTCGCACTGTGGGTCTGCTCAGGGCTGTGGGCTGATGCTGTCAGCTCCTGGAAGGGTCTCTGACCATGAATGAACGTCCCCTTCAGGGCCAGGGGCTGGAGCACAGCGTGACCCTGGCTGCCACCGGCTCTTTCTGACACACAGTGCTCTGGGTTTTACTTTTCCCACAAGCAGTTAGATTCCCCCATAACCCATTTCTGGGCTGTTTGATACCCTCCTGGTAGCAATGTGCCACCGGAGCATCCAGGGGCTGCTCCCAGGCAGGGCAGTGTCTCCCTCTCCCCAACCTTCCCAGGGATGCTCCCAGTTGGCTTTTCTCAGACACGTGGCTCCTGCACGGGCTCTTTGCTCGCTCTGAGAGTACAAGCTCTTTTCCTCGCCATAATGAGCCATGAACCAGCGTCCTGCCAGCCCCGGGGTGCCGGACCCTGGTTCCCCATGGGCTGGTTCTTGCCTGGAGCCCACTCTCCCTATGGAAGCTGGTGCAGAGTCCAGCCTTGGGCGGTCCTTGTCTAACCCAGCTGGGGCTCATTTCACTGAACTCAGCTTTCAGGCTCCTCTCCCCAGAAGGTATCTGGGTCAGTGCAGCCTGGATGTGGTGCAGGGCCCTGGGGTGCTCTGCAGAGGGGCCCAAGTGCTGCAGCTGAAGTCCCCACTGTTGTGGGGACCTCAGGGAGCTGTGGCCTGGGAGGGGATGTTCTGGCAGGGGGTGGGGGTGCTGGCAGCTGCCTGGGGAAGGGAATCTCTTGGAAAAAGCATCTGGAAGGGACATTTTCCTGGCGGGAGCTGTGCACACTCAGGGAAATGGATGGGAAGGATGTGCTGCTCCCCTGGGAAGTGCTGCTGCTGCTCCTGCTGAATGCCTGGCCCTGCCTGTGCAGCCATTGAATTCCAGACTGGTTTGGATTGGAAGGGAGCTTAAAGCTCCTCCAGCTCCAACCCCTGCCATGGGCAGGGACCCCTTCCCCTAGAGCAGCTTGCTCCAAGCCCCTAGGTCCAACCTGGCCTTGAACACTGCCAGGGATGGGGCAGCCACAGCTTCTCTGGGCACCCTGTGCCAGCGCCTCAGCACCCTCACAGGGAAGAGCTTCTGCCTAAGAGCTCAGCTCAGTCTCCCCTCGGGCAGGTTCAAGCCATTCCCCTTGGCCTGTCCCTACAGGCCCTTGTCCCAAGCCCCTCTCCAGGTTTCTGAACTCACAGACTGTTCTTCAGTTGATTTTTCTCCCCAGATCCTTAAAATCAATTTTTTTTCCTTTCCCAGGATGCAGTGAGTTGCTGCCCTGTGTTACTCCTTCCATGGCTTTGCACTTCGCCATGGCTGCACAGGCATTTTTCAGAGCCCTGCCTTTCACCAGCAGATTGTTCCTGCTTTTCTGCTCCTTTTCTGTATGTTTTGTCCTTAAAAACAAGGGAGGACCTCCAGCTCCCACAGAGCTCACAGTGCCCAGGGCAGGTGATGCTGGTTGGACCCTGGGAAGCAGGGCAGAACCAGACTTTATTAAACACCCTAGAAAGCCATTTCAGTAAGGCCATAAAACAGCAAGGCAGCTAAAAGCAGATAAATCTACTAATTATTTGCTCATTAAAAAGCCCTCCAATAAATTCTTTTAAGGTGATCCCATAAATCTCTCCAACATCATTAAGGCCAGTTGTCTTCAGTTCTTATCTCCCCCCAGGGAAGTCTTTTATGGGTCTACAAACACTGTTTTTAGGATTTGTGCTGCAGATAGAACCAAAGTTTGACAAGATCATCCAGCAGCAGTGACCCTCTGTTCCCCATGGCAGCAATCAGGGAGCGGCATATCCTTGCCAGGAGGCAGATGAAGCCACTGGGACTGTCTGCTCTCATTTCGTGGCTCCAGGAATGTCACCAAGCCAGGGCTGTACAGACACTGTGGCTTGGCCCGAGCTGCTGCAAATGCCTTTTGCTGGCACTGCACGAGGTTTTGAGCGCAAGATGAGCCTCTTGCAGCCATCAGGCCTGTTGCACTGGGTGCACGCAGGGGCTTGCCCACCAAGGGGAGGGGAATGGGACCTGCCTTGTTCGTGCTTGGGGTGACCGGAAGAAGCACAGAGGGAAGGGGCCTTTCCATCCAGAGCTTTGGTTTTGCACGTACGGGCATTTCCCCACTGGCAAAATTCCTGGAATCCTTGAAAGGCAGGGTTGGTTCCGGAGGTGGTGTGATGTTCTGCACTTCCTGCATCCATGTCCAGCCCTCCTCAGTCCTGTTCCTACTCTCTGCTGTCTGCAGGAGCCTGGGCAGGAACTGGGATGGGGGATGCTGGCACAGTTCCTTGGCTGTGCTCATTGCAGCGAGACATTATCCTCACTGGGGTCTCCTGGTGACACAGGGACCAGAAGTAACCGGTGATCCCAAGTTCAGGAGGTCTTTCCTGCTTAACCAAACCACCCTCCTGCTTTTGGGCATGGGGCTGGTTGGCCCCCTGATGTCCCAGTGTGCAGGTACCATGGGCTGGGAGCCTGACAAGCACCAGTCACAGCAGCAGCTCCTGGGGACTCACTGGGGACCAAGCATTAACTGGTGGCTGCTTTGGCTCAGGGGTTGCTTGGCAGAGATGGATGCAACCCCAGGCTACCTGGGGGCCCACATGTGGGCCTGACTGGGCTTGATGAGGACCCTCAGCTGGATCCTTCACACTGGGATGCTGCAGGAAGGGCAAGCATCCTTGTGCTCCAGCACCACAAAATGGAACCATGCTGCCAGTCTCACATCACAGGATACAGAGGAGATGGGGTGGTGCCTTGCAGGGCATGAACCCTGCAGCATCTCACCACCAGCTCTGGGGCTATGGACCATTTGTGTGGCTTTCACTGTGAGATTTCCAAAAGACTTTCATTGTCCCAGCTCACAGCATTGTTACCTGCTTTCATCTACTGAGCTGGATCCAAAAAGTAACAGTCATTGAGTGAAAACATCCTGAGCTTTGGCCTCTGAATGCTGTATATAAGAGATGATCAAAGAAAGCTGGAGAGGGGCTTGGGACAAGGGCCTGTAGGAACAGGCCAAGGGGAATGGGTTGAACCTGCCCGAGGGGAGACTGAGATGAGCTCTTAGGCAGAAGCTCTTCCCTGTGAGGGTGCTGAGGCGCTGGCACAGGGTGCCCAGAGAAGCTGTGGCTGCCCCATCCCTGGCAGTGTTCAAGGCCAGGTTGGACACAGGGCTTGGAGCAAGCTGCTCCAGTGGAAGGGGTCCCTGCCCATGGCAGGGGTTGGAGCTGGAGGAGCTTTAAGCTCCCTTCCAATCCAAACCAGGCTGGGGTTCTGTGAAAGCCAGGTTATTTTTCCTCATTCCCTGCTGAAATGTCAGTGATTTTGTCTGATTTTAGTTATTTTCTGCCTAAACCCAGTCTCTCCTCAGCCATCCAGGGCTGTTCTGTCCCTCTCCAGATGGAGGTTTCTGTGCCGTTGCCCCATCAAGTGAGAGCCCAGCTCCGCTCTGTGGGCACGGGGCCATCACTGCAGCTTCTGGCCTGGAGCTGCCTCCCCCAGCTCCCCTCGTGCTGCTGCTGTGGGATTGGGGAGCAGCTTCCCATGCTCGTGTCACCAGTAGACTGGTGTGAGCTGACAGAGCAGGAGCTCAGATGTGAGCCTGATGCCACCCTGTGTCACCCATTCCTGCTCCTGCTGGGGTGTCTGCGGCTGTCTTATTGTCAGGTTTTATTGCTCTGAGATTACAGGCCATGCACAGGGGTTCTGACCATCCTTCCCTTACTGAGATGATGTGTCACTTGGTTTTATGTTTGTTTTCCTGATGGGTTGTGCTTTCTGCCTGCGAAAAACCTTGTGTCTGTTTCATGGAGTCAGGCCAATTCAACCAGTGCCATTGAAGTCCTCTGAAGGTACCCGGCATCCTTCTCCCAGGCACCCAGGAGTGCAATCACTCTTTCAAAACCAAAAAGAAGAAAACAATAAATAAAATGTGGTTTTGCATCTCAGCCCATTCAAGCACTCCAGGCTCCAGGCTGGGATGTGAAGTGGTCCTGGCCCTCCTGCAACATGCGTCTCCATAGAAAACTGCCTTTTCCTAAGGCCTGTTGACCCAGGGAGATGCAGACACTGTTGTGGGCTCATCAGCCACAGCCTGACACATGCTGCTGCAGAGGTGGGGAGAGGCAGGAGAGCAGCGAGCTCGTCAGCATTGGGTGCAATGGTGGTTGGGTCCAGAGCCTGTCCTGCATCCCCTCACCCAATCCCAGGCAACATCCAGCAATGGCTTTGCCTTGTCCATGGCATGGTGGCAACTTGAGACAACTTCTGCCCATGTTGGATGTGGGGCTGCTGGGCTCTGCCCCACTGCCATCAGGGTGACGAGCCCCAGAGCTGCCTTCCCACGGCGAGATGCTGCCTGCCCCAGCCCTGCCCCCTCGGCTTCCCTCTGATGTGGCTGCTGAAGGATGTGGCAACAATAAAAGTGTGAGTACGGAGAGGTGTGAAGGGAGGCGAGGCACTGGGCTTCCTGTTAGCACCAGTGTGACAAGACATGGCTCTTCCCCGCCGCCCGGAGTGAGCTGGTTCCCAGCCCGCTCCCTGCACCACAAGCTCCATTTACAGTTATTTACTAAAACAACACAGAGTGTGTGAACTCCCTCTAGGCCAAAAATAACTGCCGCCCCATTAACTCCAACTGTTTGTTTGTTTTCGGCTGGTTTCTGCCCTTATCCAGGCAGGGAGCCTGCCTGCTGGGGGGCACCGATGGCTGGGGAGAGCTCTGCCCTTCGCGCCCCCTCATCACTGCTCTGGGAACATTTGGAGCACTGGGTAAGAGGCAGCAGCAACCAGAGAGTGTCTCTGGGCTGGCTGGGTTTTGCTTTATGGTGTGTGATGGGGTGTCCTGGAGGTCCCCTGCCATGGGGACAGGGCAGCTGGGTCACAGTGAGACATCCCCCAGCCCTCGTCCGCTTCTTTTGGGGGACCCAGTGGGATTAAAGGACCATAGCAAAGGCCTGTTGCTGCCTGTAGCTGTGGGTGTTGGGGAATGGGGCCAACAAACGTTCCTGATGACGCTAAGGGTATTAAGTCAGATCTCAAGCAGGGCTGGACAGCCTAAGCTGGGTCTGGTGGGATGGAATGCTCCTGGGGAGCCAGTAGCCCCTGGGCCCTTCCTGGTTCCTCCTTGCTCTGCCTATGGGAAGGGTTTTGCTCCAATATCCCAAGATACACTGTAGGGGAAAACCCCCAGAGAGGCATTCATTTCAATTCTTAGTCTTTCAGCCAGGTGTTATGGCTAAGAATGATGGGGTTTACCATCTCTGCCCCAAGAATCCTGGGAAACCCATCTTGGGTTTGAACCAGCTCTAAAACAACGTGAAAAACTTCAAAATCATCACTGTGAAAAATGCCCCAGCTGGCTGCATGGAGAGAAACTGCTTCAAAGCAAAACAGTAACACTTCTCCTGTAGCTGCCCATGACAGTGTTTGTGGTCACATCAGGCAGCCCAGACCCCATCCCCACTGATGTCCCTTCTCATTATTTCATTACCCATCCTCACTGCCCAGTGTGCTTCAGCCCATGTGGGAGGGACTCTGGCAAAGTCCTTGGCATTACTCTTGGGTCTTGTCAAGACAGTGAGGGTGGAATTTGGGCATCAGAGAGTGCTACTGAAGCTGTTCACACCACCAGCACCCACAGCTCTCCCTGGGAGGGGACACCTCGCTGTCCCTTTAGAAGGGAGCACAATGCAGCAAGATTGAGGACCCACCATGAGTGAGCACAAGTGACCCAGCTTGGACAAACCAGGGACTATTGCAGGGCAGTCAAATTACATGTTTGTCACTCCCTGGCCATGGCCAGAAAGTGCCCTAAATGCCCTGTTCCATGATCAAAAAAAAAGAAGTTGGGTCTGTCATGAAGGAGGAGGGAATGGTTGTAGGCTGGGTGAAATAAGAGCATGCCATTCCCGCTGCTGTGTCAGCCACTTCTCCATCACATCCATGAGCTCTTACCTCTGTGTGCTGGTGCATTTGATTGCTTTGCAGAGCTTGTGGGAGCTCTGTCTGCTTGATGAAGATGACATTCATAGGGAGCCAGGGTTGGGAATTCAGTAAATGGGTATTAAAATGTCCCTAATGTGCCTCAGGTTAGATGTCCAGGTACAGCCAACTTTGTAGGGAATGGTTCAGTTCTCCACCCTAGGGAAAGGCTTCTCAGTGGTGGGATGTAGAAGAAGTATAAATTTATCAAAATGCTCTTTTGGTTCCTGTGAGGAAGGTCTGACCCTGTACAGAAAAATCCCATCCTTGCCTGAATGCTGTCAGCCTCCTCGAAGTAAAACATCACACACAGTCTCTGGTGCATGAATGTCCATGTGGTACCCTTCCTGAGATAAAGGGGGAAAGTCAATGCAAAACCGATGGAGCTGAAAGAAATATTATGTGGGGGTGACAGGCTTCTGTAAGTCACAAAATATGGACCAAAGCCCTTTCCTTGGCAATAGCAGTAACTGTTCCAGTTGATTCATTCGGGTAGGGAATGCCCCAGGCTGTGATTGTCATCCAGGACCACTTTATCTCCATTAGTGTGTCCACAGAGGTTAATAGTGCCAGAGCTGGAAACTGGGCTTCAGGCTGTGGGGGGCACAGCAACACAGGGGTTTTCTTCCTGCTCAGGATCACAAGGAGATTTTGTAGGTTGGGATGTGCAGAACTTGGGTGTTTCATTTGTTGACCCCACTGAAATGTTTATAGTTGTCACCAATGTGATTTCTAATTTCAGAAGGGTCTTTCCCATATAGAATCATAGAATAGTTAGGATTGGAAAGGACCTCAAGATCATCAAGTTCCAACCCCCCTGCCATGGGCAGGGACACCTCACACTAAACCATATCACCCAAGGCTTCATCCAACCTGGCCTTGAACACTGCCAGGGATGGAGCATTCACAACCTCCCTGGGCAACCCATTCCAGTGCCTCACCACCCTTACAGTAAAGAATTTCTTCCTTATATCCAGTCTAAACCTCCCCTGTTTAAGTTTCAACCCGTTACCTCTTGTCCTATCTCTACAGTCCCTAATGAATAGTCCCTCCCCAGCATCCCTGTAGGCCCCCTTCAGATACTGGAAGGCTGCTATGAGGTCTCCACGCAGCCTTCTCTTCTCCAGGCTGAACAGCCCCAACTTTCTCAGCCTGTCTTCATACGGGAGGTGCTCCAGTCCCCTGATCAACCTCGTGGCCTCCTCTGGACTTGTTCTAACAGTTCCATGTCCTTTTTATGTTGACGACACCAGAACTGCACACAATACTCCAGGTGAGGTTTCACGAGAGCAGAGCAGAGGGGCAGGATCACCTCCTTTGACCTGCTGGTCACACTCCTTTTGATGCAGCCCAGGATACAGTTGCTTTCTGGGCTGTGAGCGCACACTGCTGGCTCATGTTAATTTTCTCATTGACTAACACCCCCAAGTCCTTCTCCGCAGGACTACCATGAATTTCCTTTTTGCCGAACCTGTAGCTGTGCCTGGGATTGCTCCGACCCAGGTGTAGGACCTTGCACTTGTCATGGTTAACCTTCATGAGGTTGGCATCAACCCACCTCACAAGCGTGTCAAGGTCCCTCTGAATGGCATTCCTTCCCTCTAGCGTATCAACAGAACCACACAGCTTGGTGTCATCGGCAAACTTGCTGAGGGCACACTCAATTCCATTGTCCATGTCAGCGACAAAGATGTTAAACAAGACCGGTCCCAACACCGATCCCTGAGGGACACCACTCATTACTGATCTCCAGCCAGACATTGAACCTTTGACCACAACTCTTTGAGTGCGACCATCCAGCCAGTTCTTTATCCACCGAGTGTTCCACCTATCAAATTGATGACACTCCAATTTAGAGACAAGGATGTCATGTGGGACAGTGTCAAACGCTTTGCACAAGTCCACGTAGATGACATCAACTGCTCCACCCCTGTCCATCAGTTCTGTAGCCCCATCATAGAAGGCCACCAAATTGGTCAGGCAGGATTTTCCCCTAGTAAAGCCATGCTGGCTGTCACCAAGCACCTTGTTGTTTTTCATCTGCCCTAGCATGCCTTCCAAGAGAATCTGCTCCCAGATTTTGCCAGGCACAGAGGTGAGACTGACTGGTCTGTAATTCTGCGGGTCATCCATTTTCCCCTTCTTGAAAATGAGGCTTGTATTTCCCTTTTTCCAGTCATCAGGAACTTCACCTGACTGCCATGATTTTTCAAATATGATGGCCAGTGGCTTTGCAACTTCATTCGCCAGCTCCTTCAGGACCCGTGGATGGATTTCATCAGGTCCCATGGACTTGTGCACATCCAGGTTCTTAAGATGGTCTCGATCCAGATCCTCTCGTACAATGGGCCCAAGGTCTAGGTTTTCACAGTCCCTGTGTCTGCCTTCCAAGACTTGGGTGCTGCGGTCAGAGCCTTTGCCAGTGAAGACCAAGGCAAAGAAGCCATTCAGAACCTCAGCCTTCTCCAAGTCCTGTGTAACCAGTTCTCCCAAAAGCTTCTGGCGGGGGCCTACATTGTCCCTAGTCTGTTTTTTAGCCGCCACATACCTATAAAATCCCTTCCTGTTATCTTTAACTTCCCTTGCCATGTTTAGCTCCAACTGGGCCTTAGCTTTCCTAACCTGGTCCCTAACTACCCAGACAACATCCCTGTATTCATCCCAGGCCACCTGTTCTTGCTTCCACCTTTTATAAGCCTCTTTTTTCCTTTGAATTTTTCTCAGCAGCTCCTTATCCATCCAAGGAGGTCTCCTGGCCCTCCTGCTGCACTTCCTTCTGGTCGGGATGCAACACTGCTGAGCTTGTAGCAGGTGATCCTTGAATATTAACCAAGAGTCTTGGGCCCCCTTGCCCTCTAGGGCTATATCCCATGGAACCTTGCTAAGCAGGTTGCTGAAGAGGCCAAAGTCTGCTCTCTTGAAGTCCAGGGCAGTGAGCTTAGTGCACACTCTTCTCACTGTCTTGAGGACCTCTATTTCTCTCCTCTTCTGACAAGCAAACATTTCTCCCACCCAACAAACTTCGCTTTACATGACAGATGAGGGTTGCTCACAGCACTTAAGAATTTCTCACCTTATTTTCCAGAGAGTCTCCTCTGGTTTGGACTCATCGGGTATCCCTCTCTTCTTCAGTCTGTTTGCAATGAGATGGTCACACTGTCTTAATCTGCAGTCTTTTCCAGCCCTCTTTAAGGATCCCCTGATGTGTCACAAAAACTTCAGCATTCCACATCTAGATCACCCTGGAGAAGGAAGGGCTTCAAGGAACCTGACCACAGCCCATGCCTGTGAGGCAGTTACAGGCAGCTGGGCTCCATGGGACATGGAGGCTGAGCAAGAGGCTGTGGCCTTGGATGGTCACAGAGAGGCTCACACTGTGGCACTGGTGAGCACTGGTGAGCTGGCCTTGGTGGAGCCTGGTAGAGGGTAGTGGGGTGGTCCCAATGGGGTTCCAGCCCTAGGAACCCCTTAGCTCTCATCCCTTGATGGAGCCCTGGCATCATCAAGCATGGAATAGCTGCCCTGGAGGCACTGGACATGAAGCCTGGGGAGCTTTGAATCTACTGTACATGTTAGGTGCTGTGCTGGGGTACAGGTCAGCAGGACTGGTCCAGGCTCACGGGTGCAAACATCACTGGGTACCACTTGCAAAGCACACGGATGCTCAGGTATGAATTGCGTTCAAGACCACTGAGCCAGAGGGTTCTCACCAAGCACCTTCCCTGGACTCATGTCCTCAGGAGACCTCAGCCTTGGCTTTCAGAGCTGGGCATCATGGCTTCCCAGGCCAGCAGCTTTGGCCCCAGTACACATGATGTCCCCAGGGGCTCCAGTAATGGTATTTTCCTTTCAGGCTTTGCAGAGTAGCAGGAGATGTTTATGGCGCTGTCTGGCACGGGAGGCTCCTCACTTCTCCTTTCTCTTCTGGGAAACTGTTCAGAGAACAAAATATAATAGATGTTTTAAAGACACAGGATTCTCTTTTGCCAGCTCAGGGAAGCAGCTGGGGCTCTGTTTGTTAAAGATAATGGAGGGATGGACGTTTACTGTGTGGAAGAAACCACACGTGGTTTGCTTCCAAGTCCATCATCTCCAAAGCCTCTGACAGCTTGTACTGAGTGAAAGAGAAACTGGAAAAAGAGCCCAGAAACAGGCTCAGCACAGATCCTGTGCCCATGGTACCTCTGAATGCTGGGCTGACTTTCATTCTATGGTGCGTCCACCCCAAACCCCCTCCAGGACCATTTCCTATATGCCTTTGATAGCCTGGAGCTTTGAAAGCTGCTCCTGGAGCATAAATTTCCCCTTTCCTGCCTGATTATGCATCCCAGCTTCAAAGTGGATGCAGAATGCCTATGACTGGAAAAACATATGTAAAAGTAATGTGATATGAATAGAGGGTCTGAAGGCACTGGGGAACAGGAAACATGCTGGGCTTGTGTGAGCTGTGTGCACAGGGGCTGTGGCACCCCACAGAAGCCCCTCTGCTCCAGTGGGCACAGCTGCCCCCCGGAACCCGCAGCGGTGGCCGGCAGATGCCAACACCCTTGTCGGCTCTGCTCAGCATCATGATGCCAGCATGGGCCCTGCCTGCAGGGAACCAGCTCCTTGACAGCTCTGCACTTCAGGAAGGTTCATCTCCCCTTCCTGGACACTTCAAGATGCTGGGTGCTTTACCTCGGCTATTCACCACAGCAGTGGTTGGAGAGGAGCTTAGTCCCTGATATTCCTAAATGCTGATGGGGACAGTTGGCCTCAGCTGGTGTCTCTTGCTCTCCACGG
This sequence comes from Melopsittacus undulatus, assembly GCF_012275295.1. Taxonomy (NCBI): domain Eukaryota; kingdom Metazoa; phylum Chordata; class Aves; order Psittaciformes; family Psittaculidae; genus Melopsittacus; species Melopsittacus undulatus. The sequence continues at coordinate 10,956,420 of NC_047537.1, forward strand.
ACAAGGAGTCCTGTGAGCAGGATGCAGTTGAACACCGAACTCCTGAGCCAGGGTCTCTGCTATGCACAGAGCAGTGGGGAATCAGGGCAGAGAGCTGAGCTGGGGTGTCAGGCAGGTGAGCACACGTCCCTGTGCTCCCCATGCCCTCTGCCAGGATGCTTCCATGGGTGCAACAGCAGGAGAGAAAGGGGAAATAGGTTATTTCTGCCCATGGCGTAAATGAAAGAGCTGGAGGAGCAGTGGTGCCCACCATGGGATACCAGCACCAGCTCCTGTAGCAGATCTCACTGCTATGGGAGCCACAGGGCACATTTTACCATTTGGCTTTTGCTGATGGCAGGGTTTCAGTGCTGCAGCCATGGCGTGAATTCACACATGTTCCTGACCGCAGGCTCATTCCCACTGGGATAGGCAGCACTGTGGCTCGCTCCACTGCAGTGCTGGATTCCAGCCCCCAGCATGTGGGTTGGCACAGCTGAAAGAGGAAACTCCCCCCATTTGGGTGCCACAAGGTATGAGAGCGTCTGCCATGCAGCAGACTCACTTCTCCTCTACCCTTTTGTCCCTTCACTGGCCTCAGTAGGACCCTGCTCTTCTGTGCACCAAGGTGACAAATTCCAAACACCAGGACTGTTATTCATTTGCTGCGGCAGTCGTAGGGCCCCAGGCAAGCCCTGAGCGCTGCAGCCACTTCAGCTCTTTGTTTCCTTCTTTGCACATGTTTCTGGATGCTGGTTTTCACATCTCCTGTTTGTTTTGAGTGCGGGGGTGGGACCCAGACACAACCCCAGCAGCTCCCAGCCTGGAGCACGCTGCAGCCCCGCTGGCACAGCACGGGGCAGGGACTGTGAAAGCACCTGCTGAGAACGTGTTCAGATTGTGACAGCAAAGCCAGTGCCTGCAGCCCCCATGTGCTTCATGTGGTCATGGTGGCCACAGCCCCCAGCGCTGGAGCATGGAGCCAAGCAGCTCCCATGCCCCTGCTCCAGCTCATGTGGGCAGCTCCTGCAGGACCCATTGTGGTGTTTCAGAGAGGATGGAGCCAGAGGGAGGACTCTGGTGTTCCATCTGCAGGGACTGGGCCACAGGGAGGTGCGAGCAGCTCATCCCAGCCAGGACCATGTAAACCTGCTCTGAAGGATTTTCTGGTGGCGTGCAGTGTCCTCCCAGCCCACCCTGACCCCATGGCTGTGAAGTTCCCTGCCAGGAGGTCAGGGCTGAGCAATAGAAGGGAACCATCATCCCACAGAAAGCCCAGCTGTGGGTCACAAGATGGTATTGGGCTGGGCTGGGCAGGGAGCTCTCCAGGGATGGGTTGTGGCTGTACATTGTGGGTGCTGGGTGGAAGCATCCAGCTTGTGCAGAAACTGAGCTGTCTTGAGTGTTCCCATGGGATTTTTGTTGGGCTCTGGTTCTGCATGGTGCTCAACCAGGCTGAGAGCGCTCAGGGGAGCACATCCCACCAGGAAGCCCAACCAGCACCTTTCCTTCAATTTCAAACAACAGACAAGGAGTTTGATGCCAACCTCAGCAGCTCCAGCCCACGGTTGTCCTGCGTCATGGCACCATTGCAGAGTCCCCTGGGGTCCAGCCCAAAACTGAGAGCACTCCTGGGTGCTCAGGGCTGTCTGGCTTTGCCCTCTGTGTTCACTGCATCAGGCTGGGCACACTGCCCACAGGGGATCTCTGCATATCCATCCAGCTTCAGCCAGCAGTCATCCTGGCTGACCTCTCCTTGACCATGCTCAGGACCTCCTTCTTTTTCCTTCCCACATCTTACCCTGCCATTCAGGAGCAGGTCCTGCTTGAGGTGGACCCCTCAGGGCAGTTCCTTGTTTCTGGCTCCGGTTTGTCAGATCTGGTCGGGGCTGTTGGGTTTTTGATTGACTATTCATACTTTTGTTTGCTCATTTCTGCTGATGCTTTGCCCCAGGTGCCCCCCAGAGCAGCCCAGCGACACGCCAGGGTGAAAGCAGTAGGAGGATGTGGATGCATGTGCAGGAAGGGCAGGGAGCCAGGTACAGCCACTGCCTGGCAGCACAGTGTGGTGCCCAAACCAGAGCGTGGGTTGGCAGAGATGGGCCCTCACTCCAGTGAGGAATGGAACTGAGCTGGAGTGCTTCACAGCACATGGGCAAGGCTCGAGCACCCCACTGGACTGAGCACCCTGCACTGTCCTTAAGCACCCAGGCCAGCATCACCATCCATGGTAGTGATAGCACTCAGGTTGGCATCACCACTCATGCTGACATTAAGCACCTGAACTAACCTTAAGCATCCAAGCTGGAGTTAGCACCTAGACTGATGTTAAGTAGCTGGACTGACATTAGCACCCAGGCTGGCATTAGCATTTGGGCTGACCTTAAGTACCCAGTGTGGTCTTAGCACACAGGTTGAAAATAGAACCATGGCTGGTATTAGCTCCCAGTCTGGTGTAAAATATCTGGACAGGCACCAGCACCCCAGGCTGGCAGGAGCACCCAGGCCAGCATCTCTTGACTCCCTGAGCTCAGGGGGAGAAGGACAGGATCAGGTTGCAGCAATGGGTGAGGCTAGGCAAGGGGTTTAGTTGGTTTTGGTGGAGCTTGCAGGAAAACAATAAAGAGCTGAGGAAAACCTGGAGGGATTCAGAGTAAAACCAGCAGCTCCTCACAGCTCTCTGTGGGGTCCTGGGTGTCTGACAGCACCTTCCCACATCCCTCTGGATCCTAATGTCCCCCCAACTAGTACCCTTCCCTGGGGCAAGCCCCCTCACTGCTGGCACACAGTGGTGGTGGCTGTGCCACTTCGAGCCCTCTGCAGGCCTCTTCAGGGCTCTGCCAGCTCCCTTTGAGGACAGTGTCAGTGATCTGGGTTAATCCAGACTGCCTGTCCTGGGTGCCACGGTCCTCAGCTCCTGCCCCTGACCAGAAGCGACAGCACTAACCCCATCAGTATCTCTGGTGCTGCTGCTGTACCCTCAGACTGAAACAGTTTCTGTCTCCCAAAGGATCTGGGGGTTCCATTCACAGTCCAGGGAACAAAACTCCCTGGCAGCCAACAGCCCATACATGCAGTCAACTGGGAGCTGCCATCCCTGGCATCCTCCCCACATGGGCCAAGAGCTGGAGGAGCCATAGGGCAGCTTTTGGGATGATCTTTCTTAGGGAATGCCAAGTAGCTGTGGCATTGGGGTCTTTCTCATTGTGTCCCTTTTGGGGTGCCTTGGCTCTGAGTACACTGTGAGAGCACCAGCCTGACAGAGGGTTAACCTACATCGGACCAGCTCAGCTGGGAGCGGTTTTGCCCCTTTGCTTTCTCTCTGCTCTCGTGACACAAAGAGCAAAGCTGCCACTTTGCCCGGAATGACCCCTGTGCCCTACAAACGTAACCCCTTCCTCAAAGAGACAAAAATCCCATTGCCTTGCACCTCCATCTGTTTAGCGAACAGTTTAACCTAACAAGATTAGCATTCAGGGTCGTCTCTTCTTCTTTTACATTTTTTCCCTGCTGTTTGCAAAGAAAACAGCATTGGATTGAGGACAAAAGCTCGAAACCCCTCATTTGTAAGTAGTGGAGCCTTTGGAAACTGTTTTGTTCCAGAGTTATCTGGGGAAAGGGCCTGTGAAGCCCCCCCTAAAGCAAACAGGAGTCGGCCAAAGGGCTCAGCCCTGGGGACGATTGAGCCCAGCACAGGGCACCGGCACCCAGCTCTGCTGCTGCAGGGTTGGGGAATTCCATAAGGATATTCCCCCCCAAGAGGGTTTGTGGAGAGAGGGGGGGATGCAGGGAGAGGCTGTGGTGGGGTGGCTGTAACAGGAAGGAATTGGGATTCACATTCCCTATTCCCCCATAGACATCCTTCATCCATCCCTGTTGGGAGCACAGACACATCACCAGAGGTGATGGATGAAGCCATGGCAGGAGGAGGGTCATGGAGAGCAACGAGTGTTTAAGTTGAATTTACCTATGCGAGGACACAAGTGTTCCTTAAACACCAGCCCATCCTGCCACCAGCCCCTTCCAGCTGAGCCTCCAGGCCCCTGCTGCATCCTGGCACTGTCCATAGGGGTGGTGGCCTAAAGAATCCCCAGGGAATCATCATCAGGGAGGGGGGGGAAAGGTAAAGGGTTTGATTTTCATTCTCTGGAACTGTTTTCCCCTCCCTCATCTCCCACCCACCCCCCTCCTTTTTGCCACATTGTGCTGAGCTTGAATCAGGCCTTCACAAAGGGGATTAGAGGCCAGTTCCTGATAAATAGCAAAGCAGGTTGGAAGCGTGGGAACCAGCCATGGCGCAGCACGGAGGGACATTCCTGCTCCGGAGGGCCGGGCGGGAGCAAAAGTCCGGGCTAACCCCGGGTCACCCGGGGGACCCAGCGCCTGAGAAGATTTGTTCGGACACTGGCTTTTGTTGTGCACAGTTCCGTGTCAGCCCAGTGTGTCTCTCGCTGCTATTGATGGGGAAGGAAAACGCTATTGTCAGGCACTGAGGGCCCCCCTTTCCCTCCTGCGCCCTCGGGGTGACGTCAGGGCGGTACGTGGGAACCCGACCAGCCAGCCTGGAGCAGGGCGAGCGGTCCCAGCAATGCTCCGTGTTGCAAAGAGATGCTCAAGGGGTGCCCAAGAGCTGAGCATCACCCGCAGGGCCGGGAGCTGTGCTTCACAGTGTCCTGCTGGGGCTGGGCAGGATGGGTGCTCCAGCAGGCAGATGGGTGGGATTGGGGGGGGTTTATCTCAGCCCTGGTGCTATCAGTGAAATTTCCCAGAGGTGGGATCATGCCAAAAATTGCTGCTGGGAAGTGGCTGCCCAGGCCTGCAGCTCAGGGTGTCTGCAGTGTCAGCTCCCACCCGCATGGACACCTGCTGCTGGGTCAGGCATTCCCTCACCCTCAGGCTCTTAGTTGCTGACATGGTTTTCTTCTCTACCTGGAGACTCTGGGAGAGGTGGGAGCAGGAGCTGGGGCTGGGGATGCCCCACCCCTGTCTCCAGCTCTTGCTCCGGCCTCGCTTAGGGCAGAGACACGCAGGAAGCTCCCCTGTACAGCGAAGCTGCCAGAGCCCTCAGTGAAGCTCAGCTGCTCCGCATCTGCCGAGGCTCACGGCAGCACCGCGGAGCATCTGGGAACAGGCGATGTGCCAGGGACGGAGCCTGCTGGGAAAATCCCTGCATCCCGCCTCCCGCCTTTCGCCCTGTGACCCGACAGCGAGGAGCTGCAGGTGACCTTGACCCCTGCAAGCTGCCTGCTCTGGGCCAGGGCTCTGCACGTTTCAGCGGGCAGAAAAGGAGCAGAGCACCAAGGCTGGGTCTTGCTCCAGCCCTCGTTCCTCCTCTGGAGCCTGAGTCAGCTGCTGAAGGCTTGCTGAGAGCTGAAGCTCCAGCAGCCTCTCCTCTGGGATCCATGCAGGAACTACTGGGATGGGGATGACTCCAGAGTCCTCCCCAAAGGCTCAAACGAGGTGAACAATCTAAACAGCCATAGCCACATAGGACCCACGGGTCTCGTGTCCAAGCAAGGAGGCAAATGGAGGGGGACAGCAAATGTATTTGCCTCTTCCAGGGCCTCTGGCTGCGTCCCGTGATGTTGGAAGGGAAAACAAAAGCTGGGATTACCCCGGAGAACTGGGGCAGTGCGAGCAGGACAGCGGGAATGCGGCAGCTCTGCCACTGAAGATGCAGGCTGGGAATCCGTGTGGGCAGCTGCAGGAGTATTCCTGGAGGTCCAAGAGCTGAGGGGCAGTGCTGCTCTGCTGGGGCTGGGCAACAGCCAAGGGCTTTTCAAAGAGCCATGAAGAAAATGGGAATGGCTTGCGAGAAGCTGCATTTTCAGCACAGGCTGGTCCAGGCCCTTCCTGGTGGGTGGAAGGAGCAAGTCACCACCTGGCCGTGTCCAAAATACCTTCCTGGCTCCTTCAGGCCTGAGGGCAAGGTCCCACCATGCTGTGCCACACTGCCCCCAGCCTGCTAGTGCCCAAGTACTGAGTCAGCACTTGACAGCATGGGGTGTTCTTGGAGAGCCTGGGAGCGGGCAGGGATGTGGAGCAAGGATGAGGATGGAAATGGGGATGAGGATAAGGATGAGAATGGGGATGGGGAGGGGGATGGTCTCCTGCTCTGAGCAGATGGGATGCTTTCAGACATGCAACCATTGCAGACCTGCTGAGGGAACCCAGGTGGGCACTGGTTGTGATGTGTTGAGCTGCTCTTGGAGTTACCCATAGAAAATAAGTAGTCCTGAAATAGGGTTTTTTTGGTTGTTGTAATCATCATCCCAGGCTCTCAGGGTCCCAGCCTAGTCCTGCCTGTTGGAATCCAGCTGTTTCCTGTGCTCTCAGCAGCAGCCCTGATGCTCCACCATCCTCCCGGTCAGTTTATTTGAATAGGTAAGATTCAGATGTCTGGAGTGAAACAAACAGCGCCGGATGCTTGGACCACTCCAACCCTGAGCCCTCTGTGCTCCAGTGGTGCCCCTGACACCTCTCTGAGCCTTCCATCCCCTTTAGGTGACCATGATGGGGCAGGGACTGCTGGAGACGGCACTTGTGAAGGTCCTGCCAGTGACTGGGTTTATTCCTTTATTCCAGTGCCAGGAGAGGACCAAGGGCAATTGTCCCCTTGTCCCAAAACACCACATCTCTCTGGCTGGAGTCTTTAAGGTGTTTGTCTGGGACATCTGGGGATCAGACTCTCCTTCCCATCAGTGGGTGCTGACCCATGTGTCCCTCACACAGCTCTGCCAACCATGGTACTGTGCATCCTGGGCAAAAAGAAGTGCGCTAAGTCACTCTGTGATCAGTTAGAATGAAAAATAGTAAATGTGAGGGAAGGTGAGGTGCTGGGATGGTTGGCTTTCGCTTTGGCTTGGGCTTTGGCAGGGGGATTCAGCCTGGGAGTGTCAGCCTGTGTTAAGATGGACTGTCAGGTTCTGCTGGGCTGTTTTATGACTTTCATAGGGTTAGGCTCAATTTGGATGGTTAATTAGCCTTGCTGCAATCATGCAAAACAATCCAACTATCAGCAAGTGCTAATCGCTTCCTTTTAACTGATGTTCACAGTAAAGAAAGTGGGTTTTACCCAGCTGCATCTGTGAGATTCTTGGGAATCTCCATGGGAAAAACTTCCAAGTGTCCCCGTGAGGTAGACATCAGCCAGGAGGCACAGGACAGGTGGTTCTGCTCAGGCATGGACACCTCCCTGGTGAAGGGGTTGGGTCAGACCAGCCAGGGCCATCCTGCCCCATCACTCTGACCCCCCCACAGGCAGTTTTGGGCTCGTGCTGCTCACCAGTGGCAGCCCCTGTGCTGGGAGCTGCAGTGGTTCTGTGCCTGCAGCCCTCCCACAGCTCCCTTGCCCCTTGCCTGTGAGCATCACCATTCCCACGGCTAGTCCCTTTGGCTCCTACAGAAGAGCCATTTGGTTCTGTGAAAATCCTTTGGTGTTAATTACCAGCTTTTGGGTGCAGTTACACAATAGTAACATGGTTAGTGATGGTGCCGATGCATCCAGATGCCACATGCCTGTCCCAGCATTGCCCTCAGACCCGCTGCTGGAACACCACTGGCCCCAGCACAGTCAGCCAGGTGCCAGGAACATCTTCATGTGTGCTGTGGGATCTGGCCAGGGTTCTCGTGGCTCCCAGGGCAGGTCAAGCAGCCACCACAGCCCCACTGTTCCCAGTGGCACCATCACTGCTCCAGGGCATGGCCAGTGATGTGTGTGAGCCCTGCCTGAGCTGCGGCTGGTGCAGCGCTGCCCTTGGGGTGCACCAGGGGTGGGTGCTCCAGCAATGGCTCAGGGCAGAGCTGTCCCCAGGGACAGAGCTGGGAGCTGCAGCCAACACCAGCTGTGCCAAGGGGCAGCTCCCGGCCCCGGCACATGTGGGAGTCCCAGAGCCAGGTGCTTTCAATGGGTTTGTTCCTTTCTCTTTCTTAGTTCTTTTTGTTCTTTTTCCTTCTCTTTTTATTTTTTGTTTTCTCCTTTTTCTTTTTTGTTTTTCTCTCCATTCTTCTTTCTTTTTAAATTTTTCCTTTTTTTTTCTTTTCCTTTTCCCTTACCTTTTTTTATTTTTGTTTCTATTTTTTATTTCTATTCTTATTTCTTTTTCTTTCTCTTTATCATGCCCTTTCCCTTGTACTTTCTGCTCTTCTTTTTCTTTCTTTCTTGTTCTCATTCTCTCCCTTCTTTTCATATTAGCCAGATGTGCTCCCTTTGCAGTTTATACCCACCAGGCATCTAGTTTAATGCTGCTCGTAAGGATTCAAAGGCCTTCAGCAGAGGTATCACCGTGCCCAGACACCCTGACTTGTGTTATGGTAGTGAAACCTTGTCACCTTTATACCAGAATCAAAAGATAGAATCATAGAATCAACCAGGTTGGAAAAGATCTTCAAGCTCATCCAGTCCAACCATTCCCAGCACTGCCAAGGCCACCCCTAACCCATGGCACTGAGGCCTCGTCTCCACGCTGTGTGAACACTTGCAGGGACGGTGCCTGCAGCCCTGCTCTGGGCAGCCTGTTCCAATGCCTGAGCACCCTCTGGGGCAGGAATTGTTCCTCAGCTCCATCTAAACCTGCCCTGGTGCAGCTTGAGATAAGCTGTAGCTGGAACCTGAGCTTCAGGGTTGTTTGTGGGGTTCTTTGCCAGGATGATGTTGGGCTGGTGGTCAGGCAGAGACACTGGGTAGTTCCTTCAGGATTTAAGGCTGGGGAACCACTTTGTCATGCCCAGTCGGGGAGGCCTGTCCAGTCCGGACCAATGCCCGCTGCGTGCATGGCTCCAGCACAGGTTAACAAAGATGAGCTGAGTTGAAGCCAGCACGAACGGGAGCAGGCACAACCCTGGCATCGCCTTATTTGCAGGGACGAGCACAAGAAGCCCCGGTCCCGGGGGCAGCCGCAGCACCGCGTGTCCTGTCCGGCAGGGCTGCGGGCAGGCTGCTCACCCGCCGTTTGCCCCCGCAGCGCAGGCCGGGGCCGGCGGCAGGGACGGGATTCGCACCTCAGGCGGGAGATGAAAGAGCCGCTGGGCCCGGAGATGAAAGCGGCGGCGGGGCCGCGGCGCGGGGCGGGCCGGGACGTGAGCGCAGCCCCGGGACACGGATTTCTTCTCATGTGTGCCGCGCAGCGGGACGGCAGCGTCCAGGGACGCGCTTTCCCAGGGCCCCGCGCCCGTCCCATTGCCACCCCCCCTGCGGGTGGGATGCTGGGACCCACGGAGCATCCATCAGGATGTTGCATGGAGAAAGGGGGGCTCTGGCGGTGAGTGACAAAGGAGAAGGGCTGCAGGGGACTGAATGTTCATGGAGGCAGCTCTGTTGCTCCCAGCCCTGCACGCAGCTGTGTCGGCTCTTCGGTCTGTCCCTATGCCCAGCATCAGGAGACATCGCTCAGTGGTGGCACAGCAGTGATGCAGCCCTGGGTGAAGTCTCCATCAGTTTGTGTGTGGTGAGGCTGGGTGAGGATGCTGATGAGGTCTCCTGCTTGGCATTTGCATGACCTGGACTCTAATGTGCTCCTCACTGCATGGATGGAAACAAAAACTGGGGTCAGGGAATCACTTGTTTCAGCTTAAAATGTTGTGGTTTAAGTTAATTTTCACTGCCTCAGGTGTCTTTGTTGGTTCTGAACCAATTTGACACGACCTCAGGTGGGGGAAGCAGAAAATTATAGACTCATGGAATGGCTTGTGTTGGAAAGGACCTTAAAGTTCATCCAGCTCCAACCCCTGCCACGGGCAGGGACACCTTCCACTGGAGCAGCTGCTCCAAGCCCCTGTGTCCAACCTGGCCTTGAACACTGCCAGGAATGGAACAGCCACAGCTCCTCTGGGCACCCTGTGCCAGTGGCTCTGGAGCCATCCTCTAAACCAGTCTCTCCATTTGTGTCTCCTGGCTGCTCTCCTGGCAGGTCAGGGGCTGCTGCTGGCCCTGGGGACGAGCACGCTTTGCCAGAGGACACGGCACATGTCCCCCATTGGACACAAGTGTGAACATGAGGAGCTGCGGGATAGCACCAGGAGGTTGGAATGGACTGAAGGCAATGGAGAACCCCTCATGGGTGCTCCTCTGTAACAGCTACAGCAAATTTGGCAGTGCTGTGCCTGCTCCTCCCTGGAGAGCACCAACCTCTGCAGGACCTGTGGGACTCAGTCGGCACTGGGAAGCCCAAGGACGATGGGCAGGGGCACAAGGGTCCCAGCTCAGCTCTGCGCTTTTCCTCTGCATCAGCTCTCCCTGCTCCTGCCTCATCCGGCCCAGCTGCTGGGTAAGGAGCGCTTTTCACTTTGCAAAAACCTTAATGCCCATTTACTTGGCTCAACTGGGGGCTTGGTGAAACCATGGACAAGCTGTGATACCCTTGTACTCATCTCCATGATGAGACAGAATGAGAGATAGAATGAGATATAGAATCATAGAATCAGCTGGGTTGGAGAAGCCCTTTAAACGCATCAAGTCCAGCCCTTACCCCAGCACTGCCAAGGCCACCCCTAACCCATGGCACTGAGGCCTCGTCTCCACGCTATGTGAACACTTGCAGGGATGGTGCCTGCAGCCCTGCCCTGGGCAGCCTGTTCCAATGCCTGAGCACCCTTTGGGGAAGAAATGTGTACAGAGGTGCTGCCATGGTCAGTGCTTCCCCCTTGCTGCCAGCAGCCCCAGGGCACCTGTGTTGGATGATGAGCGGAACCTGCTGCCAGGTTTCCCATCCCATCTGCTGGACACTGAGTGAAACGAGGTTTTTTGAACCCAGCCCAAGGCACCAGGACACAGCCTGTGTTTATCATGTTCTGCTTCCCCCTGAATTCCAGTTCTCTGACATGTTTAGATCAAACCTGATGACCCAAATCTGACTGTGGCAACAGAGAAGAAAAGTGACCTCTGGAGAGGAGCCGCTCAGGAGAGCAGCCGCGTGTGCTTGAGGCCATCCCGGGCCACTGCTCACAGCCATGCCCTGGAGAGGAGCAGCCGGGCAGCACCGAAACTCTTGTTGCTTGTAATTCAATTACTTTTGTGAAGCAGAGCCCAGTGCCGAAGACACCGTCACAGCATCCCCTGGCAGAGAAACAGCTCTGGAAGCCATCACCCGTGTTCTGTGTGAAACAGCTGAGTGAGCTCCTGCCGGGATAATAAACACGTGTGTGTAACACAAAAGCCACCTCCTCTTTGCAATGGGACCCACTGGGAGAGCTGAGGGTCACCCCATCTCTGCCCCATGCAAGGGCACTGGGAATGGGCCAGGAGATGGTTGTGGGGCCTGGAAACGTCCCCCAGCCCTTAGGGACAGGCAGGTTGCAGGGTGAGAGGGGAGCCACCTTCACAGCTGCCTGCAGGTGGAGGCAGGCAGGAAAGGAAGCAAGGGAAGGGGGAAATGGTCACACATCACTCCTTCCTCCTGCTTTCTCTGTTAGAAGTATGGAGTTAGAAGCAAGGATGCAAGGAGGCCACAAGTGAATCTGGAGTTTGTGAGGTCTCGCAGTGGGGTGGGAAGACAAGAGGGGGCAACAGTGTGGGACTCCTCACACATTCAGCACCCACTGTGGCTCTGGGCTCTTCTCAAGCCCACTTCTCAAAGCTGTCAAAGGTCTCTAGCCAAAAATGGGTCAGAGCAGATACTTTTAAAGTGAAAAAATACCCCAGGAAAACTCCTTTAATTTCAGGATATCTCTGTAGCCTCTTCTTTATCTCAGCATCAAGCAGCTGCTATGGGTAGGAGTTCAAATTGCCATAGAATCACAGAATCCCAGTCTCATTTGTGTTGGAAAGGACCTTAAAGCTCCTCCAGCTCCAACCCCTGCCACAAGCAGGGACACCTTCCACTGGAGCAGTTTGCTCCAAGCCCCTGTGTCCAACCTGGCCTTGAACACTGCCAGGGATGGGGCAGCCACAGCTTCTCTGGGCACCCTGTGCCAGCGCCTCAGCACCCTCACAGGGAACAGCTTCTGCCTAAGAGCTCATCTCAGTCTCCCCTGTTCTGTCAGGTTCAAGCCATTCCCCTTGGCCTGTCCCTACAGGCCCTTGGCCCAAGCCCCTCTGCAGCTTTCCTGCAGCCCCTTTAGGCACTGGAGCTGCTCTCAGATCTCCCCTTCAGGAGCCTTCTCTTGCCCAGGCTGCCCCAGCCCAGCTCTCTCAGCCTGGCTCCAGAGCAGAGCTGCTCCAGCCCTTGCAGCATCTCCGTGGCCTCCTCTGGACTTGCTCTAACAGCTCCACATCCTACAGCCCCACATCCTTCTGTCTGCCATCCCAGACAGGTAACATTTAATTAAGAGCCTGAGCAAGGAGGACATTACCCCAGTTGTTCATCTGCTTGGGCAATGACTGACAACGTGTGTGTCAGGGAGACATGGTCCATGGTGTAACACCCCATCCCTCCTGCTGCCACGTTTCCCAGGGAGGCTGTTGCCTGCTGTTCTCAGTGCTCTAAAATCTGGCCACTCCAGATCCTGACTTGAGGGCTCGGGTGTTGTGCATGGGGGGAGGTTTCCATGGCCCAGTGATGCTTTCCCAGTCTCGCTTCACACCTTTCAAAGCAGCCTGAAGGGGAGTGGGAGCTTCAGCTGGTGCAAATCCCAACCTGCTTTGGTCAGTGCTGTGGGAAGAAACCAGCCTGAGCCCTACAAACAGATTAGGGGGAGCCTGGCAGGAGCTGCAGTGGCTCCAGTGCCTGAAGGGCCTCTGCCAGCCCAGGTACCCCTGGGTCCGATAAGAAAGGGCTCCCTGCAGCAGAAAGCCCAGGGGAGGGAGTCCCCCTTGCAACCCTCCCCACAGCCCATCCATGCCTCCCAAGCAAAGGGCACACAGCCATCCAGTGGCTCTGGTAAAGGGCTTCCCCTGCTGCACTCCACAGGGCTGTATGCCTGGCTGGTCCTACACTCACGGAGCCCCATCCTCCCCCTCGGGCCCCAGAGCCCCTGCTAAGTGCTTGTGGGGTTGGGTTTTCCCACTCCTGGGAACCAAGCGTCAGCTTTTGTTGGTGAACAGACCGTAGCTTTCATGTGAAAAGGTTAGTACAGTATGTTAGTTCCTAATGAGGGGATAATAGAGTCTGATTCTCACACCCGGGGGACTGTGAGGTGACAGCAGCACGGGAGAAGGGTATTTAACACCTTCGCCTTGGGAACCTTTTTCCTTCCCAGCCAGAGTCCCCCGGGCCTTGCCAGGAGCAGAGAGGAGGAGGAGGAGCGGTGCCTTTGTCCCTGCTTCCCTCTCACACCCCAGTGCTATCCCGTTGGCACACGTGTCCTCACGGGGGGCGCGCTGATGGGAGAGCCTGGGAAACAGTCAGTGATGGTGTGTTGGGATCTGGTCCCCCATCACCAGCTCATGGTGGACACCGATGGGGCACCACAGAGTGGCTGTGGGTCATGGGTTCTGGTGGGGGTGAGGCCACAGAATCATAAAATCCCAGCCTGGTTCATTTTGGAAGGGACCTTAAAGCTCATCCAGCTCCAACCCCTGCCATGGGCAGGGACCCCTTCCACTGGAGCAGCTTGCTCCAAGCCCCTGTGTCCAACCTGACTTTGAACACTGCCAGGGATGGGGCAGCCACAACTCCATACCTGGGGTCAGTTGTGCAGGAGGTGGGGTGAGCCCCACTGCCATGTGTGCTCCTGCATTACGGGTGTCCTCAGTCCATGTCCCTGTGGCTGTCCCCCCCCGCAGGTGTCTTCGTCAGGATTGGGGCTCATGATGCTACCTGGGGCATCCTCAGTGCACCAGGATTCAGGAGCTGATGTGTCCCACAGAGCCTGGGCAGTGCAGCAAACTTGGGTCTGTGCAGGGAGGATTTAAGATCTCCCTGCCCTGCCTTGCTTTTCCTTCCTAAACCCAGCTCCCACCCCATCCTGCTTCAGTGGCTTAGGAGGGAGATGAACCCTGTGGGTTCATGGACCTGGGGACAGCTTGTGGCCCTTCCAGTTCTGTTTGCCCTCTGCAGCCACATGCCATCCCAGAGGATACCAGGGACAGGGCAATATTGCCTCACCAAGGTGAGGTTTTACAGAGGCCACTGTCTGCCCAGTGGCTAGAGCCACTGCTGCTGCTCTCCTGACCATGGGGCCCATGGATTAACCCCTTGGCTGCTGTACTTGGTGAGGGAGTTCAGTTCATTCCGCCCTTGTGGGGAGCTGGAATGTCCATGGAGCAGGAGAGACCAGTTTTGCCAAATTCCACCCCCACGCATTGCCAGATGATGAGTGTCATTGCCTGGGCTGTCACTGCATCGGAGCCTTTCAGGGTGACACCTTCCCACTGCTTTAGCAACGTGGGAAATGGCAGCTTTGCAGTAACCCTTTCCTGGGTGACCTGTTGCTCTCAGTGGAGTTGCATACGGAAAACCACCAAAATGCAAGGCCCCAGAGTGCCAGAGCCACCAGTCCTTGGTTTGCTGCTCCCACCAGCGTGTGCTCATGGAACCAGAGATGCTGCAAAGCAGCAGATGGGCTGCATCGGTGCCATCAGCGCTGCCATGTCCCTCATGAGCCTGGGCTGGATATCAGAGCATCAGGGATGGGGGTTTTGGGGTATGGTCTGTCCTTGACAGAAACAAGATGCTGAGGAATTCCTGCAACTAACGGCCACAGTCTGTGTCTAACAGCATGTGGAGCTCTGCCAGCTCCCTACCACCATCCCCATCCTGGGCACCCAGGTAATCTGTGGGATGTCTCCAAGCAAACGGTTCCCTGACTGCTGGCTTAGGCCCCTCCTCGCTCCTGCCAGCTCCTGGCTTTGTTGCTCATCTCTTTTGTGCTCTTTTCTTTCTCCTTCATTCTTTCAAATAGCAGGGCACCAATTCCAGCCTCTCTGGGGTTCCCAAACGGGATCACTTCAACTCTGTGTGCTCTGGTTTCTGAGTCTCGCTTTGTGGTCATGGTGGCAAGGCCACTGTTCTCCCTGGTGGTGCACAGTCCCATGAGCATGCTGGGCAAGTGGCAAATCCCTGTTGGAAGCTCCAAGCTGCTCACAGGGCTGAGCTGTTTTCTGCTCCCAGGAAAAACCAAAGGAAAGCAAAGGGTCGGATTTGCAAACGAGACAGGCTTTGTGCTGGATCTTTCTGCATCCTAAGGCTGGTCATCTCCCCCAGCCTGCTGAGCTTTGGAGATTGCTGGGCCAGTTGGAAGCATGGGAGCATCTCTGCTTCCCTGCAGGAACAGAAAAGGGGCCCAAGCCCCAGTATTGCCTACCCAGGAGTAGAAAAGGCTGGGGGGGGGGGGGGGGGGTGAGGTGGAATGGAAAGGCTGGGGAAGCAGTTACTGCAGACCAGCTGAGCTGTCACAGCAAGGTGTGCTGCTGGTCTGTGCCCGTGGCTCAGCACCGCAAAGCACCCAAAGAGCAAATCAAACAGTTTGTGTTTCTGTTGAGTTCTTTTTAACTGCCCAAACCTGTGGAGCGGGGAAGCCAAACCATGGTCCAGGCCTGGGGAGGGGAACCAGCAGCCCCACGGACAGGCTGTGAGAGTGATAATGTCAAGGAAGATTCTGCTTTACCAAAATAGCAGTTCTGAGGTCCAGAATTCCAGGTCTGATGATGGAGCCTGTGGCTGTGCTGTGTGACTGCTGTAAGGCATGAGGTGAAATATCTGCAGGACTGGAAGAAGCTCTTCCCTGGGAGGGTGCTGAGGCGCTGGCACAGGGTGCCCAGAGAAGCTGTGGCTGCCCCATCCCTGACAGTGTTCAAGGCCAGGTTGGACACAGGGGCTTGGAGCAAGCTGCTCCAGTGGAAGGGGTCCCTGCCCATGGCAGGGGCTGGAGCTGGAGGAGCTTTAAGGTCCCTTCAACCAGCAGGGATTTGGGATTCTGTGATATTATTCCATGACAGTGGGTTGGAGAGGCACTGACCTTTCCAACGATGCTGCACAGACACATACAGGCGAGACAGAGTCATGGTCCCTCTTTACTGACAGCAATTTTTGGGTGGTGAAGGCCACTTTGGGAGCTATCATGGAGCAGCTGCTGCCTGGCTCTGACATCCAGACCTGTCCTCTGCAGGAGGGGCTGCAAGTGGACCCGAAGGTGGGTGGCTTGGAGCAGTTGCCCATCGTGGTACATGGGTTCACATCATGTGTAGGCCCAAGGGGGATCTTTCTGGGTCAGCCTTTGCAAGGCTGCTTGCACCAGAGGAGCAGTTTTGCAGCAGAAGTAGGCAGAGATGCGGACATTGCCCTGCCCGAGTGTGCCAAGATGTTTAATTGGAGTTCAACAGCAGCCTGGGAAAAAGGTGTCTCGTCGTATTTCTGGGCTGGTTTTGTTGTGGAGCCGCTGGCCCCGCGCGAGCTGCGCCGGGAGAGCCCCGGTGCACAAAGAGCCCTTTATGTGCCTCTCCCGCAGCTCGCCCCGACCCTGAACTTTCCCATTAGCTGCTGGCGCGGTGCCCTCACGCCCGTGCCCGGAGGGAGCTGGGGCGCACGGGATGGGGCACGGCAGCGCCCTGGCCTTCCCTGTGCTTTTGGGTCGCAGAGGGGACAGGGTGTGGTGTCCAGGGGAGGGCACATCCCAGCAGCTGCGCTTGGGTGTTTGGATGGGCCCAACACGTGCTGCTCAAAGCAGGCTCCAGCATGGGGCCATAGGATGCAATGTGACAGCAGTGCACATGGCAGGGCGCTGGGGTTCAGTGGGATAGCACCCAGGGACACAGTGCTGGCCTGTGAGGAACTTTCACCCAAGGGTTTCTGAAGAGGTTGCCAACATAGATTAAAGGTTCCATTTCTCACCCCCCAGTGGGATCCAGAGTTCAGTCCCATCCCTCTGCCCTGCACTAGGGAGATGCTCAGCCCTGCCCAGAGGAGGCAGTGAGGCTGAGGACAGGATCCTCAGCCCCAGGACAGCCAGGTGGACCCTGGGGAGTAGAGCCGCCATCCCGAGGGAGCTGGGGAGGATTGTGAGCAATGGAGCACACACCTTCCTTCCCAGCTTCGCCTCCATCAGCATTTCCCACTCATTTTCTCTATGAGTGAAATTAAAGTTTTGCCACCCCTTGCCTGTTCATCAGTGAAAGAGCAAAACTTGCTTTGGTGAGGCTGGATCACTCCTCTTGCTATCTCTTCCAGCTTTGCCTCCTCCAATGGGCCACCGGAAGAGTAGAAGGCAAATCTCTTAGGTCCAACAAAAGCCTAAAAACCAGTCCCACCTTTCACCTTTTCACCTTTCCTGTGTGTGACATGCACATGCAATGCTCTCGTCAGCTTCTCATCCCCTTGGCTGTGTGAGATGTGGAGGTGCTGGGGCCCCCCAGGAACACCCTTGTCCCAGCACAGTGACCTCACACGTCACCAACACTCTGGGATTGTGTTATCATGTGTGGGAGGTGTCAGGCTGGGAAGAGAGGGAATCGGTGCACGAGGTCTCGGGGGTCTCTCCTGCAGCTCTTGCCTGGGCTGCTCCAAGGGGATGGAGATCCCAGTTATCAGCTCACATGGCTTCTTTCTGAGGCTTTTGTGAAGAAGTCCTGAAAGAGGTGGCATTTTCCCTCAGCATGAGATGCACTTGGTTGTTCTTAAAGGAGACTGTGCTCCTTGTGAGCTCCTCTGTGCTGGAAATGTTGCCAGAGCCCATGGGGTGAGCTTGCACCACCAAGGACAACCATTGCACCCAATGGTGGGAGCCTTCCAAAGGGCCTTGGCACCAGCCTCGTCCTCACCAAAATCCCTATTTTCTCTACTTTATTTCTGCCAAAGGTTCCTCAATAACTTTGGGGCCCCTGTGGCAGCATATGGCCTGTGCACTACAGCCATCGAAGTCCAGCTTCAGTCCTGGAGGTGACCAGCCCCAGCAGGGCTTGTGTGGAGAGAAGGATGCTGGCAGGATGAATCGGGGAGGTGGTCCTGGGGGTTAGAATTGTTCCTATTGCCTGTGTTTCCCTCTGTCATGCTCTGGACATGCAGTACCGTGAGCAGGTGAGGCCACAGAGGAGCTGTGGGGACCTTCTGCTCCTTCAGGCTTGGTGACAGGGATGAACATCCCAAACTGCCTGGGAACATTGTGCAGAGGGACCGACTGTCAGCAAATTCAGCTATTCCCATGGTGACATCCCGGCCGAGCACGTTACCAGCAGCACCGTGGTCCCCTCCATTGCTGCTGCATTTGTCAGGAAGCTTCCTTGGCCCTGGTGGCCCTGCGAGATGAGCAGGGTCTGCACCAAGAACACCTTTATCCCAGCAGCCTTGGCCTGTGCTTGAGCAAACACCAGCAGGGGTATGGGATGTTTCTGCTCTCTATGAGGACAAGTCTTGACTCAGACCAGGGAGGCTTCAAGTTAGATCTTGAGCTGCAAGGAGAGCAAAGCCTGGGGAGCCTGGACTCCATCAGCAGAGGCTGTGAGGAATGAAGGGTGGCTTATGGGCAGGTTTGCTCCTGACCTGGGGCCTCTGGTGGTGTGGTGGCTGACCACATCTGGAACATCTGGGAGGCTGAGCACTGCTGAGCCCTGTCTGGGCTGGGGCCAAGGATAGAAGCTCTGTCTGGGGGGGTCTGCAGGGCTCTCAGAGCCCTTCTGCCATGGTGAGGAACAGCCAAAGCTTCTGCATTTTCCCCCCTGATGATGGAGAGAGGGGCTGCCCAGCCTAGGCTGGGGACCTGTGTGGGGTGGAGATGCCCGTGATGTGGTATGAGCCTACAAGAGCACCCACCACCCCAGGGCACCTATCAGCACTGCTTGAGGGAGGGAAGGATCTGACCTTCTTGGGCTTCAGCCCCTTTGTGCTGGCAAGATGGACTCCCCGCAACCTTCTCTCCAACCCCCTAGGGGTTGAACATGGGTTTGAAGGGGCTCCTGTCTTCTCTTGGGAGGGTCTTTGGGAGCTGCAGATCTGCCAGGCAGGATGGGATTGGGTGTTCAGTGCTGGGGGTGGCTCCTCTGGGCTGGAGCGTGTAAGTGGGAATGAAAAATCACTGAGACTTTTCCTCTGAGACAGGGAGATCCCTGAGGGCAGCACCATGACAATGGCATTTGGTGAACAGTGACCTCAGGAGAGGCAAATCCCCCTGGCCACGAGGGATCTCCATGTGCCTGAGAACTTATCCTGACTTCATCATGACACCAATGGCAACAACTGCATCCACAAAGGCAAATACTTGCTCTGTGTCCCCAGTGAGAGCCTGCAAGGGGCATCCCTACCACCAACAGCTTTCTTCTGGGGTGAAATGAGCCTGGGGAAGGTGGCCAATGTTGAGATGCGTGGATAAACCCAGCAACGTGCCCATCCTTGAGGGAAGTGGCAGCATTGCCCAAGGGCATCCCAGCTGGTGGCCACAGCCTGAGGATGGAGCCCAGGGGCTCCCCTGCCGAGCACTCCAGGAGGGAAGGTGCCAACAAGGCAGGTGTGATGTGAGTGAGGACCCACACCTGCTGCTCCTGGTGCACCTCAACCCCAGCCCCCCGTGGGGCTGCCAGCAGGAGCTGCCTGTGCTCCCCAGCACTCTTCCTCTTCCTCCTCCTTATGGGCTGCCCATGCCTGTGAACCAGCCCCTGCCACTGCCCCCCAGAGCCTTCAGCTCAGGGCCCACATGCCTGTGACAGCTTCTTCCAGAGCCCTCCTTGGCCAAGCAAGGGTTTGCATAGAACCACAGAACCACGGGAAGGTTTGGGTTGAAGGGACCTTAAGGCCCATCCAATTCCACCCCCCTGCCATGGGCAGGGATACCTTTCACTAGAGCAGCTTGCTTCAAGCCCTGTGCAATGGAGCAGGTACCTCTGCCACTCAGAATGAAATCACTAACAAACATTTCTAAGTTCTTCTTGGCACTGCTTCACATCCAAGGACCTCAGTTACAGAGGAAACTTCCAAATGGAGCTCATTCTTCCCCTTCAGTTCTAAAGGCCTTGATCTGCTCTCTAGGTTTCCTTTCACTGAAGAAAGTTTGCAGCCTTTTTGTACCATGTCAAGGGACGACCTGGCCCTCATGCCTGGCTCCATCCCTGCATGCTTTGTGCCCAGACAGTGACAGTTTTTGGAGCTGTCCCATGCTCACAGGGACCATCCCAAAGTGAGAAGCGGTGCCAGGCTCTATGCAAGGCCGGGATAAATCCCCTGTTCCAGGGACACCCAGTGTGTCCTCAGCCTGCAGCTCAGCCCTGAAGACTTGAGTGGGGAACCTCATCCCTCCTTCAGGGCCAACAGTGCAGCCAGGAGCTACAGCAGGAGCGGCACCCCAACAGCCTGCCAGGGGCAGCATCACCATCCCAGCGGGCTTGGGGTGCCAAACACACTCAGGGTGTGATCCCAAGAGGCAGGATGGAAACCCCCACCAGCAGCAGGAGCCCTGCAGGAGCCCAGCATCACTCCTTCCCTTCTGCAAAGTGTCAAACCTGCCTCCAACCATTTCCCATCCACATTCAGGGGTCTGTCACTGCCCCAGCCCTGCACAGCTCTGGGATGAAGCTGGAGCTTCAGACTGTCTTGTACATGGGATGGGGAGTCCTGGGCTGGGGGTGTCTCCACCAAGATGATGCCAAAGCTTTACTCCTTCTCTCATCACTGCCACTGGGTGTGACAGAAACAGGTATGCTTATGGGCTGGCTGCTGCTCGTCATGGCTTTCTGATGGAGGGCTGACTGGAAGCACAGGGCACAGGTTTGGGTTTGCTCTTATGGGGTTGCTGTGCTCAGCTGCTCTCCCCAGAAGTGAACAGTGCAAGCCCTTTGATTAGGGAAAGAAAGAGAATGGATCGAAAGAACTGGATGGGTTTTGCTAAATCCAGGAGGAGAAGGCTGTTAGGAGTGACAATAGGGCTGAGAGTGCTGCTCTTTGCCAGGTACCTGGGGAGCCTGGAGCCCTGTGTGCCACTGCAGAGCTGATGTGGGTGCTGGGAGCCCAGCAGCAGCTCCATAGGCTCACAAGTGTGTCAAGGCAGAGAAACGTGCTGGGCACAGCTTTGTTCTCCTTGGGCAGGGAGAGCTGCCTCCCCCCAGGGAGGTGTCTGCAGGAGCTGGGAACAGTTTGGCTGTGGCAGGTCTTGGGTAACCTTTACTGCTCTCCCCAGCTGTCCCCGCAGTGAGGGGTGGCAGGACAGGTCCAGCTCAACCCGATGGGAGGCTGTGGCTCACCCCCATGAGGGGCAGGTCTGGGGCAGTTGGACTGATGTGCAGAGCCAGAGCTGGAGGGAATTGCACTCCTTGAGTGCAGGGAAGCTGCAGCTTGCCCTGGGGAGCATGATAGTGGCTTTGATTCCTGCAGGGTTGAAGCTTCTGCTTCAAAATGAAAGTATCCAGCCCCCAGCATGTCCTAATGCTGCCACACAACCAAAGGCCCACATCCAGCACACTTGGCTGGGTCCAGGGCAGGGAACCCGCTGCTGGACTATGCTGAAGCTGGTTTGTGTACCTGGGCTTACCCCATCTTCACCCAACCCATCCCTCTGCCCAACTGTGCCTGTGGGGCATGTTCCTGTGAGGGACAGGCATCCCACAGGTGCGATCAGGGTGAGGAGGTGGGTCCATGGGCCCTGCCAATGTCTTGTTACCTCTATGAGTACCATGCTGCCTCCCTCTCCTGCCACAGCCACACTGGCAGCAGCACCAATTCCAGTGGGCACCTGCCCAGGATTCCAGGCCCCAGAGAGCCTGGCCAGCAGCACAGCACATCCCTGTGCCCTGTGGGGTGAGCTCAGCCCAGGGATGAGCCCAGCCTGGCAGTGAGCTCAGCCTAAGGATGAGCCACTACCTGGGGGTGAGCACAGCCTGAATGAGAAGTGATGGGTTTAAACTAAAATTGAGAGATTCAGGCTGGATGTGAGGAAGAAATTCTTTACAACGAAAGAATGAATGGTGAAATGCTGGTACAGATTGCCCAGAGGTGGTGGATGTCCCATCCCTGGAGACATTCCAGGCCAGGCTGGATGTGACTCTGAGCAACCTGATGTAGTTGAAGATGTCCTTGCTCATTGAAGGGGCATTGGACCAGGGCAGCTTTGAAGGTCCCTTCCAACCCAAACCACTCTGAGACTCTATGAGCCCCTGCCTGGGGGTAGCCTTAGTCTGGGGATGAGCCCGTCCTGGCAGGGTGGGCATTGGGCAGGGTGGGTTTGAGCAGGGCAGGATTCCCCCTGGGAGAGGGGGCAGCGAGCCCCGCAGCCGCAGGCTCATAAAGCCCGGCTTGTTCTGCAGGCTGGGAGCGCTCGGGGTGAGCCATCCCTGCCCCCTCCAGCCCGTTCCCAGCCCGTTCCGCCTCCCGTAGGAACCGGTTTTTCTGCCCGGACCATTGTTCCCGGCGCGGGCAGAGCGCTCCAGGCGCGCGCACGTTTCCTTTCTCACGCTGATTATTGGTTGGGGCTTTTTAATTCCCGTTTTCTGCCGCAGTTTCTCCTCTCGCACCGGTTAAAGCAGCGGGGGGTGTATGTGTGTGTATGTGTGTGTGTGTGTGTGTGTGGCTCCTTCCCCCTCCCTTTCACCCCCTGTGCACTGTGGGTGCCCACGAGGAGGGGACAGGCTCCACAGTCACGGCCCCATGTGGGGAGCCTGCGGGTGGGTCAGTGCAGTCTCGGCTCTGCGCAGCCCGCAGGCTGCACCCGCTCTCGGGCTGCTCAAGATTTATTTGGGTTTAGCAAATGAGAGGTGATGGGCCTGGTGCAGCTGCGTGCTCATGGGCACTGGTTCCCACAGAGCATGGTGTGAGCTGGGAGCTACCAGGGGGGACTACAGGGGCTCCCACGGAGCGCTGAGCATCCTATCCCATATGGCATGGATTTAAGGCCAGGCTTGAGAAGGGACACATGTACCTGGTGTAGATGGCATGGGGATCATGAGAGGACTGCTCCACATCTCCTGGGGTTAGCTGTGATGAAGTGTTCCCAGCTCCAGCATGGCAGGAGGACTGGGGAGACTGGCCTGCAGTGAGCCATGCCCAGAGGACACAGCTCCTTCCCTCCTGCCACCCCACACCATGGACCAGGCAGGGTGCGGGTGGAATGTCCCAGTGCCTCAGCAGATGCTGCCCTCCCCCCCGAGGGGAAGCATGTCAGCAGGGACGGGCAGGTAGCGCCGATGGTATCTGGCTCCAGCTGAGGGAGGCAGTGCGGCCCCGGGGTCCCCCCCACTGCACCACGGGCAGGCCCGGGTTCCCAGGCAAAAATAGAACCTGAAACATGAACCTAGCTTCCCCGGTCAGCCCTGTCCCTGCCCACACACCCCTGTCACTGCCTCCAGCCCTGTCCCTGCCCACTCACCCCTGTCACCGTCACCTTCCCTGCCCTGCTCGCACACCCCTCTCACTGCTGCTGGCTGGGGCCACCGGCCCCCATCACCCTCCCAGGGAGGGAGGAGGCAGCAAGGATGAGTGTGAGGATGCTCATGGAGCAGATAGCCATGGAGGAGCAGAGTCATGCAGCCACCTGGCCCACAGTAGCCTCAGCCACTTGTACAGGGCACAAAACTGCTCGGGGGGGAATTGGAGAGCTTTTGGGACATGGCAGACACAGCTTCGAGGGCTCAATACAGGCAAGCAGAGAAGATCCCAGAACCTCAACCAGAGGATGAGCAGCTGCCAGGAAGGAGCAGGAATAAGAGTAGCTGTTGGCTTAATACATAATAAAGCTAATTTCCTAAAGCTTGTCTTGCACTGGGAGCAGAGGATGGAGCCCCTGATATGTTGCATGTTCAGCAGGGAGGAAGATGCAGCAATGGGGCTGAGGTCTGCATCCTATACTGGGGTTTCGTGGGACCTGTGTCAGGCAGGAAACAGCTTCCAGCATGGCCAGAATGCTTTTGGGTAACAAAGAGCAGTGCTGTGCCTGACTGTTAATGATCTGAGTGTTGGACTCATCTACAGAAAGAAAAGCTTCAGTCCTTTGCAGTTGCCAGGGCTCTGACTCTCACAGTCAGAAAATGCATCTCTGTGACCCTTTCTTTCCATTTCTGATGCCAAAATGTGATGCTCCTGAAGGCCTGGGGGGTGCTTGGTAGCCAGATTTCCACCTGCATGTCAGTTTGTGGATGAGATCCTTTCAGACAAGCTGAAAGGACATGGCCCCTCACTCTGCTTCCAGTGCTGGGATGTCTCCAGGCCTCAGGTTGGGTTGTTTTCCCAGCCCTCTGGTTTACCAGCCTCCAGCAGCCTCTGGCCAAGAGCTGAGCTCTCACCACCAGCTTGATGAAGAGGAGCAGCAATGAGCTGCACTGTGGGCAGCAGGGCAAGTTAATCCTTCTCGTGCCATGGCACAGGCTCCATTGGGTTGCTCCAAATCAAACTGGGGCAGAAGTGTGTGCCCTGGAGCTGGATGGTGCAGGTCTGCACACCCAGGAAGGGTTAACGTGCACCCCAGGGGTGGATATAAAGCACATTCATGCAGGCAGGAAGACAGTGCTGGCACAGGGAGGAGAGGAGACACTGGTGGTCAGGCAGGGAGGAGGGTGGAAAGGGACAGCTTTGCCCCTGGCAGATCCTGGCACCAAACTCACCCTAAAACGAAGGCTCCAGCGATGCTGCATAACCTCATTATAAGGCAGTTATTACTGGTTTGGCTTTGCTATTAAAGTTGTTGTAAGCCCTGGGAGCCTGTCCTGGAGCAGCACCCCGCTGCACTGGGTGCTGTATAAACAGGGCTTGCAGCTACGGTGAAGGTTGGGTCAAGGGTGCTGGGGCAGCTCCAGGTTTTTGGAGGAGCTCAGCCCCTCTCTTGGCAGCTCACAGCCCTGCTGGGAGCAAACACGAGCAAGTGAGACTTGAGCAGGATGAAAGGCAGCTGGAGGAGACGGAGGGATCGGAGGAGGGACGTGTGTGGTGGGAGGGGGGTTGAGCATCACTGTTTTTTCCCCTGGGAAATTCAGCTTTGCATGTGGGTTTAGGTGCAATGTCAGGTGAGATTCTCATCACTGCAAAGGCCTTGAGGTACTGAAAAAGGCTTTCGGTGCAGCTGACATTAGGCGCCGAGTACCCACAGCAGTGACAGCGTGATGGGGTTTGTGGTTAGGGACCTGCAGCCATCTGCACAGCGAAAACCAGAGATCACAGCACTTGGGTCCCATGTCTACCGGATGCTGAGCCCTCTCTGGCAGCCTCCACGTGGTACCCAGTGATGTGCTTGTGCTTCCCTTCCCATCCAGGGCAGGGCAGATGGACCTCTGCAGCCTAAAAATTGCATCCTCTTCTCTCACTTGGAGCGGCTACAAACTGGCAGGTTAAAATGGAGACAGGGGGAGCCCCAAAAAGAAAGCAGATGGAGCTGGGGTGCCCTGACAAGGAGACAGTGGGAGCTGTGGTGTCCATAGAGCCTCTGGGGCTCCATCACCTCCCGTCTCCTCAGTCTGGTCAGCAGCCCAGCTCCACTAAGCTGCCCATTTCAGTGCCCATGGCTGGTGCTCCCAGACAAGTGAGGCCTTTCTAGCTGTCAGGTGAGCCTTTCCCAGAGCTTATGCAAATGATACTAATTAAAGGCATTCTTATCTGTTCGATTTCCCACACCTTTTGCCTCCGAGGGGGATAGAAAACTTCATGTTCTAACTCTGTATTTCGTGGCAGTCGGAAGGACTGCCTAGGGAAAGCGTTGGGAAATGCAGCGGGTCACTCCTGGTGAGAAGAGCTGGCTTATGCAAGTGTTGAAACACTTTATTATGCATGAGAAACCTTCCAGAAATGGATGACTAATAGCAAAGCGGGAGCAGAGAAAGCAGTGGGAACGCAGTACCAGGCTGGCATGGGATCCCATGTTA
This sequence comes from Melopsittacus undulatus, assembly GCF_012275295.1. Lineage (NCBI taxonomy): Eukaryota > Metazoa > Chordata > Aves > Psittaciformes > Psittaculidae > Melopsittacus > Melopsittacus undulatus. The sequence goes on from NC_047537.1 coordinate 10,982,035, forward strand.
TCTTACCAGCTTAGCAGGGTTGGGCTAGGTCAGCACTTGCTCTCAGAGTACCTGGCTGGTGATGAGGGAAGTGATCCTAATGATTCAATAAACAGAGCCCTTCCCTCTTTGTGAACTAAAATGCCCCTGTACAATGCCAGAAACCCACCAGCAGCCTTGTGTTTCCACCACTTAGCTTGATTGCCATAAAAACACTGTTTCTCATTGTGCAGGCAGGTCTGGAGGGGTGTGCATGGGTTGCACCCCCATGTGGGGCCATCACGGTTCATCTCCTGGCATGGCTCTCACTGAGTTCATTGACAGAGCTGCCCAGGTTTTGGTGGCTGCTCAAGACTGTTGCATGCACCAGGCATTCCCTGGAAGGACCAGGCTAACACAGCCATGTATCCCGTCTGCTGCTTGGGTGGGTTTGCTGGTCCCCAAGGACAGAGCAGGAGCAGCAGTGTGCGCCTTCATGATTCCCAGATGCTGGTGATAAGGTCAACGAGAAAAGCTGTTGGCACAAAGGGGTTTCCCAGTGAACTGCTTTCTGAAACCCTTCTGGAGGTGCAGCTGTGCCAGGGCCTGCTCTGCAGCCAGAGGTGGCCTCTGCACTATAGGGTGTGCGGAGCTCTGGTCGCATTGCTGAGGTGTCTGTTCTTTGTGCAAGGACCTTAAAGGCACTGCAGGTCAGAGGGGAATCAGGCTGGAGGAAGAGGGGTGTCTGAAGGTCAAAGCTGTGAGTGCAGCAAGGAGGAGCCGGAGACTTGGGAACAGCACCTGAAAATACACTTGTGGGCAGGTCATGGAATGGTTTGTGTTGAAGGGAACTCACAACTCATCCAGTTCCAAAGCCCCTGCCACAGGCAGGGACACCTTCCACTAGAGCAGGTTGAGCATGATCAAACTCCTGGCTTGTGTTTGGAATTTGTTACCTGGTTTTCTTTCACTGCCCTTCCCACCATCTCCCTCCCTTCTGGGTGCTCTCTGCTTTGGTTGATGGGCAGGAGATCTGCTGGAGGCAGACCTGCCTGTATCTCCTGGACTTGGAGGCTGCACATGGGCAGCCTGTGCTAGGGAGAGAGCTGCTGAGCCTGAGCATCCTGCATGCCTACTCTGGGGAGGTTTCTCATCCCCGTAAGTGCCTGAAAGAAACTCTCAGTGCTCAAGGACCATGCTTTCACAACTGAAATGAGAGTTGCAGCCTCCATCCGGAGGAGTGGCCCTTTCACCAGATGATATCCATCTCGGAGAGAGGGAAAGAAAGAAAGGGAAGAGGGTAGGCGGTGAGTAGGAAAAGAGATATCACTGCAGGTGGCTGTTGAATAGTCCTGTGATACGGCAGCGGAAGACGCCCAAGGAATTGTCCTGACATGAGCTGCCCTGGATTGCCCCAGAGAGTTCACACTGGGCTCTGTTGTCCTTCACAGCTGATTCTGATACACTGAGGATTTCCCAAGCCAGAAGCTCGCCAGGCAGAGGGCTGTTTCTCACTGGTAAACCTGCTGCCAAGGACATCCCTCAGTGACACTGGCCCGTGATGTTTGATGGAAGGAGCCCTGTGTGCCCAGGGACCATTCTGGGGATGGCTCCTCTGGACAGAGCTTAGCATCACCAAGATGCATTCTGCTCCACTTAGGAGATCTAGCTTTCCAGGTTATCAAAACTGACAGCACTGCTGCCTGAGCTGCTCATCTTCCACGTATGTTGGGCACCAGCCAATGGACTTCCAGCTGAGCTCCTGCTGCCATCTTTGGCCAAGCTCACACTGGCTCCTGGTGCCCTTTCTGAGACCCTGTGGTGTGCTGGACTCAAGTTTTCTTTGAGCTGCTTGGCTTCCTGGGTGGAGGCGCAGCGAGGGGATGGGATGGTGAGATGGCCTCAGAGCTCTGGGCTGAAGCATCCAGTCCCTCGAGTCCCAGGAGGTTCGTGCGTCACTGCTGGTGAAATCCCCACCCAGGAGGGCTGGGAGAGGCTGGGATTGTCCTAAACAACAACAAGCACCAGATGGGCTGCCAGCATTGCAAAAGGATGTTTTACCTGCCCGGTCCTTGACCACGCAGGCAAGGACACCCAGTGCCTGGTAGCGTGGTGGGGACATGTGGTTGCACCTGCTCCTCATCCTTAGAATGCCAGAACCACAGAATCAGCTGGGTTGGAAAAGCCCTTTAGGCTCATCCAGTCCAACCCTTACCCCAGCCCTGCCAAGGCCACCCCTAACCCATGGCACTGAGGCCTCGTCTCCACACTGTGTGAACACTTGCAGGGCCAGTGCCTGCAGCCCTGCCCTGGGCAGCCTGTTCCAATGCCTGAGCACCCTCTGGGGCAGGAATTGTTCCTCAGCTCCATCTAAACCTGCCCTGGTGCAGCTTGAGGCCGTTTCCTCTTGTCCCATCCCTTGTTCCTTGGGAGCAGAGCCCAGCCCCTCCTGGCTCCATCCTCCTGTCAGGCACCTGTAGGGAGCCATCAGGTCCCCCCTGAGCCTTCTCTTCTCCAGAAGGTCCCTCAGCCCTTCCCCATCACACTTGTGCTCCTGTTCCATTAAAGATTAGAGGACACCATCCTTGTTAAGGACATGGTGAGCAGAGTCCAGGGAAGCAGGGGAGGTGTCACAGCCGCCCCCTCCCCCCCGGCCCAGACAGCCAGAATTCAGCACCAGCCCCAGTGGGCAGCGCAGGGGCATCAGAGCAGGGGCGTTCTCGCCCCGCTTTGCCCTGGCTGTGCTGTGCCAGGGGCACCCGCGCCCGGCCGGGCAGGGGCTGGTTCACACGGGGCGCTGGAAGCCGGGCTGCCGTGGGAAAGTTCGCCCGCCATGGCTCCCGAGCGCCGGGATTGCTTCAGCGGGGGTGCAGCCAAGATCCATTTCACAGAGGGCAGAGCAGATCTCGGCTGGGATTTACCGGTGACTCAGCGTGTGCTGGCACGGGCTGCCCCAGCGTGAGAACCGCAGTGCTGCTCCTCCTCCGGGCTGTGCCCGCGGCCACCCTGCGGCCCGCAGCCCGCGGGCACGGCCACTGCCTCTGACGGGAGCGCGGACCCTGCGGTGCGGTCTGGGGGGGCTGCAGCCCCCGGCCCCCTCCCCACCAGCTGAACCCCTTTCCCCGTCATGGCCCCGCACTTGCACCAGGGGCTGGCCAGGCAGGACCGTGTGAGCGGAGGCTCTTGTCACACCGTCCCTAGAGCAGCACTGGGGTGTGAGGCAGAAGCTGCTACCCTCACCCCGAGCCAGGCACAGGGGACCCCAGGATGTTGTAGGGTTGATGATGTGTAGGGGATGTGTTTGCTTTTGGGTCATAACCCCTGCTTACAGCAGCAGCAATGTTCTGAGGAGCCACCATTCACTGCCAGGGAGATTTTTGCCCTTACATCCACCCCACTCCATGGGGCCACAACTAATCCTGTCATGATGGATGTGGAGAAGCCAAACCTTCCCAAGGAGCAGCAATCAATCCCTTCCCCAGCAGAGAGGCTCCCCACTTCCCTACCCTTAAAATAACAGCAAGATCCAGGCAAAAACTGCTCCACATTCCCAGGTGATGGCATTCAGATGCAGAACGCTGTGGGAGCCGTGTCCCAAGGCTGGAGCTGAGCATGGAGCCTGAGGCCAGCACTGGCCCCTGCATGGCAGGCTCAGCTGGGCCCATGGAGGAGGCAGGCTGCCCCGCTCGCTGCGTCTCCTCTGGCTCCTTTTGGCAAGGCATTAGAACAATTAATTGCAGTTTTTTATTACCGCTAATTGGCACTGCTCCGAGTGGCTGATCTGGCTCCTGTGCCTGCCCCGTGCTCTGGGGAAGCTGAGGTGCTGAAGGCCCGGAGGCTGGGAGCTGACGCGGGGCACAGAGCCTCTCGGCAAGTGTCTGGCAGCCCCAGGGGAGTGGGAAACGCCAGGTTATCCCTGGGCTGCCAGAGCGAACCTGACCCAGGGGCTGTCCCTAGTTTACAATGGAGATGAAGCTTGGAGAAGCAGAGAAGTTTGCCTGAGGTTGTTCATTGCATCTGAGAGGGAGCCAGAAGCCCCTCCTGCCCAGCATACTGGCACCAAACAACAAAGGGGGGATGTTAAGGTAGATTTTGAGGGTGTGATGAAGGGGAAATGAGGCTATATCCACACAGGGTGCGTGTCCGTGCCTGGCAGGGAGGGCTGTTTGTCCCTTGTACCCCTGCCGCACCCATCCTGGTAACCGAGTGGTTTGGGACCTCTCTGGGAGCCTCTGATACATCCTGGTAGAGCTGGTGCTGCTGCTCCACATCTCTCCCAGTGCCAGGCTCAAGTCCCTATTCATGTGCAGCCCCCTCCCCATCAGCACTATCCTGCGGGAGTGCCTGGCACACATGCCTGGGAGCTGCCCAACACCAATCCCTGCCTGCTGCAATCCCACCCTATGAGCCATACCAGGGATCTGGATCCCTGCCAGATGGTGACACCCATGGCTCCAGGTCCAGCCTGTGCAGGCTAAAAGGAACCATCCCATCCTATCCCATCCCATCCCATCCTGCAGCATCAGCACTGGCTCCAACAGCAGCATCAGGGGCTGTCCCACAGCTGTGGGTGACATCAGTCACAAAAGAAGGAGCCCATCCATCTGTCTGCTTCCCTTCTTATACCTGTCTGTGCTCCTCTCCTGTTTTTCTCAGCCATTTTTCAGGATGGATCAGGCACAGCTGAGCTGGTGCAGAGCTGAGAGATGGGGAGGCAGAGGTGTGCAAAGGAGCAATCAGATCCAATGGTATTGGGTAGCTGCTGTGGGTGGCAGTGTGACCATCTCTTGTGTGGGGCTGGCAGTGAACTCCAAAGTGGCATCTCCTGATGGGGTAACTCCCAGGAGCTGACGTGGCTCTGCAGAAATTCAGGTTCACTCAAATAAGAGAATCTTTCTGTTTCCCTGGGTCTCCACCAGCTCCAATACCCAGGTGCCAGGGTTTGAATGTGTTTTGCCCTGCATAGGGCAGGGATCTCGCTCAGCTGCTGCAGCCCCTGGCATGAGTGAGGGACAGGCCATGAGCAGGAGCAGCATGTGGTGGTCTGACCCATGTCTGCAGGAGTGTGAGTGCCCTAATGCTTGAGTGCAAATCAAGGATTGCTGCAAAATTCCCTATAAGAAGTGATGCAGCAGCTCCCATGTCACTTGTGTGCTTTCAGGATCACCCCTTGTCCATCTCTATCTGGGCTGGAGCAGTGTGGCTTCAGGGACTGCCAGGGATGGGGCAGCTACAGCTTCTCTGGGCACCCTGTGCCAGCGCCTCAGCACCCTCACAGGGAACAGCTTCTGCCTAAGAGCTCATATCAGTCTCCCCTCGCGCAGGTTCAAGCCATTCCCCTTGGCCTGTCCCTACAGGCCCTTGTCCCAAGCCCCTCTCCAGCTTTCCTGCAGCCCCTTTAGGCACTGGAGCTGCTCTCAGGTCTCCCCTTCAGGAGCCTTCTCTTGTCCAGGCTGCCCCAGCCCAGCTCTCTCAGCCTGGCTCCAGGGCAGAGCTTTGGAGCAGCATCTCCAGTTTATGGCTAAATCATGCTGGGGCTGGGGAGTGTGTGCTGGTTATGTGGCAGCTGCTGGTGGAAATAACCTTCCTGCAGCTCTGCCCTGCAGCAGGGACATGGTGCAAGCTCATTTTCAAACAAATCATCCTCCCCCCATGCTCCCGCAGGCAGCTCTGTGGGAAGCAGGGGCATCACTGTACCTGGCTGTGAACCCAGCGCTGCTGCAGCCAGCACACCACAAACCAGCAGAGCAGCCGCTGGCCCACGCCAGGGCCTCTCGGGAGGTGCAAAAACCTCTCTGGTTTCAACAGGGTTTGATGCAAAGCCCCGGGCAGGGATCTTGTTCTGATGGGTGAAGTCGTGCACCTCTCTCCCTGCCTGCTTTGGGTGCAGCGTGCTGGAAAAGCTCTGCAAGCAGAAAACAGCCCCTAAGAACAAACAGCTGATGAGAGGTATTGCGGCAAATCCCAGCACCCAGTTCCAGCCCAAGCAGGGAAAGGAGAGGGAAGCAGCTGGGGAGCTGGGTGCATGCTGCCCAGGAGATCTGGTGTCCACTGCTGTCAGGTGCTGCCCATGGCACCCAGCTTGGGTGCTCCTCAGTGGGGGTTTGAGCTGCTCCTTGAGGGGTCTGGTTCCCCGGAAGCCAACACCCAGCATGTGCAGATGCTCAGAGACCTCTCTGGACACATTTTGGCAAACCAAAGATGAGGGTGAAAATGTGACTTGGTGCTTGTGGTGCTGTGGCAGAACTGGGCTGAGTGGAGCCAGCCAAGACCTCAGCATATCTTGGGGTCTGCAGCCATCCTCCCCAGCTCCTGTGAGACAAGGGAGGACAAATCTTGTTTGATGTTTGTAGGTAACCTGCATTGCTGGTGTTTCCTGGCATCGTATCGGGCTGGATAGTGAGGACTACCTGGGGTGGACAGCAGCACTGCCAGCCTGGCATGAAGATGTGGCTAAGCAGTGTAAAGATGGAGAGCCTCTGGAGAGGAGGTTCTTGTGGCTTGTGAACCCAAACATTTGTGTTTGGTGCCATTCTGCCATCCTGTCTTGGTGGGACAGGCCTTGCCCCACATCCTGCTGTGATGCATCTGAAAGCCTCTGAGGTGCCTTTTGTGGCAGGAGATGCTCAGGGAGCACAGATGCCATCCCACTGATCTCCCTTTCTCTCTTCTTGCAGATGTGCAACTGCAACAAGTACCTGAAGGTCTCAAGGGAGAAGATGAGGCAGCTGGTGGAGGACAGCATGCAGGCGCCAGGGGCCGGTGGCACGGGTAAGTGGGTGGGTGCCCATGGTGGGAGCGATGCTCTGACCCCAACCTGTGCACTCCCACCTGAGATGCGCTGCCCAAGGCAGAGTGAGTCCATCCCACTCAGACTGGGGCTCTCTCAGAGGGGAAGATGGAGCCTCCTGCCACCACCCTGCTGCACAGAGCTGTTCAAGTCCATTTTGTGCCCGGCTGAGCTTGTGCACACTGACTGCACCCCCCCAGCCCACCACCCCAGCCACCCCGTACTGCCCTGCAGGTGCTGGGTTGTGCATGGGGTTCCCAGCCTAGGGTGGTTTGGTGACATGCCAGCTGTGGCTCAAGTGGCAGCCTAAGGCCACCAGCATTGTTTGACATGGAAAGCTCAGCTTGGGCTGTGAGATGCCTCCTGGCTGGTGCTGCTGCAGATGGTGCCTCTCACCTGCAAGGTGCCTCCCAAACTAGGTCAGGCTGCAGGAGTGAGTCAGAGCCTCCTGCCTGACGGGCTCAGCAGGGAGGAGGGCTCCTCCATGCAAAGCCAGGTTGGACACAGGGGCTTGGAGCAAGCTGCTCCAGTGGAAGGTGTCCCTGCCCGTGGCCAGGGTTGGAGCTGGAGGAGCTTTAAAGTCCCTTCTAACACAAACCAAGCTTATTCTGTGCCCTGCCCTGAACTGCACTGACCTGCACACAGTCTTTCCCACGATGAACCACGGTTTGCTGGTCAGTGACACCCACTGCAGGCACAGCAGGAACATGCCCCTCTCACTTCCCCACCCCAGCACAGCCTCTGCTCCAGCCCTTGCTGCTTGCAGTGCCTCAGTTTTCCCATGTGCTTGACAGAAGAGAGCCATCTGAGAGGGGCTGCGGGTGCTGCTGGCTGGCTGCAGCTTTGCTGGGAACCACACGTGTGGCTCTGGGGTTGCAGGATGTGGTGGGGCGGCTTTTCCCATGTACCAGCAGCCTGGGAGCCCAAAAGACCAGGGCATTCTCCACAGCAGTTCCTCTGGTGCGGGCACTGCGTGTGTACCCAGTGACCAGCCGGGCCTGTTCAGCCAGTTCCAGAGTATGGGAAACAGCAATGCTGTGGTTTGCATTCAGTGTGTGAGCAGTTTCCCCTTCCCCCTTCGGGATAGGGATGATGGACCTGCAGTATCTCACACAGCATCAGCATCATTGCTGCTCCATGTGGAGTCTTCAGGGACCACCTTGCTTTAACTTTAGACCATGTCTGCAACAGCCCGTGTCCCCATCGTGTCATGCAGCCTCTGACTAGGTCCTCCATGTCCTTGGGGATCTCACAGGGAGGGACCAGTCTGCTGCACCAGCCACATCAAGCCCAACCTGATTGGGTAACATCCTCCTATGAGGAGCAGCCTCTGACATGGAGCAGTCAGGGACAGAAGATGCTACAACATCCTCAGAGGGCTAGTGTTTTGCTGCAATGGATGCATAAAATTGAAGCTGTGATTCCTGGGAACCCAATCCAAAATGAGGACCCCTCGGGACTTGCCGGGGGGAGGGGGGTTCAATGTGCCCCAGGGCTCTGGCCATCCTGGGTTTTCCATCTCTAGTTAGATTCTGCTGGAGGCTGCAGGGATTGTGAGCATCAGCATGACCTCAACTGGGTTGTCCTCAAAATGTCCCACTTTGGGTCAAATTTTGTGGAAGAGAAACAGGGGAACAGTGTGATGACAGTGATCCTGCAGGACCAGCCTGGGGCTAGCCTGGGGCTGCTCACGTGCTGACTGCGGAGCCCAGGCCTGTGTGCCGCTCCATTTGGCTCCTGATTTTTATGGCAGGGCTTCCAAGTGATGAAAGGCAAATTATTCATCCTGTAATAGCTCACTCCAACTCACACCTAGGACTTTCCCAGGTCCTAGGGAATGTTTTCTCTGACACAGCCTCATTCTCCCTGCATGAGGGCTTTGATGGAAGTGCAGGAAACAGCTTCAAGCCCAGACAGCTTTGCCCCATGATGCCGGTTTCCCAGTGGGATGCTCTGAGCAGCTCAGGTGCCTGGAGCAGATGGGATGGGGCAGAGAGAAGCTGGGGGTCACCACGTGGCACAGGCAATAACTTGTTGGAGGCCATTGTCAGTGTGTGGGCTCCCAGATGACCCAGGGGGATGGATGTGTCACAGGTTCTGGCTGGGGGAAGCTTCTTGCTTAGTCAGTGTGGTAAAACCTGCTGGCACAGGGCCTGGTGCTCAGGGGATGCTCTGCCAGCTGGAACTTCGTCCCTGGGAAGGGCAGAGATGTAGCACATTTGATCTCGTTCGGATTTGCCAAGCAGAAATGGCTGATTTAACCATAACATCACCACTCACATCTGGACCATTTTACGAAACATAAGAACAACTGGTCCTGCTTTCCTTTTGCACTGCTCCTCAGGCACCGGAGCCTCTGCTCCATGCTGGAGAGGTGGAGGAGCAGGAACAGCAACCAGTGGTGTTCAGGACCCCCGGTGCAGCACCCTGGGGATCTCCAGGCTCAGAGAGCATCCTTCCTGACCAGCCAACAGAGCTGGTACTTGAGAGCAGTGACATGTGCACTATCTGCCTTCTGCTCCAGCACTGCATCCCACAGGGGCAGGATAAGCCCCATCAGCCCTGTGAGCAGCTGGAGGAGCTGTGGTGTGGGGCTGGCAGGGCTCCCCCCCACCCCCCACCAGCCAGAACTGTGGCCCAGGGTCTCTTTCATGGCCCTCAGCTCCACAGGGCAAGCACAGGCAGTGAGAGGAAGAGCTCAAGACCACAGCGTGGGGAAGGCTTTGCTGCAGCTCCAAGCCAGGGTAACCCCAGAACAGTGCCAGGTCCCTCTGCTACAGCCACTGCCCATGGGCTGAAGGCAGGGGCTGTTGGGACCCGCTCCCCTTTGCCAGGGCGCTGATGGCCTCTGGAAGAGGCTGCTGTGTGTGCAGAGCCTGAAGGCTGGATGCAGGTTGTTTATTGATATACAGCGTTTGGTTTGCTGTGAGCATCCTGCTTGTCTCATTGCCACGTGGGAAGGGTGGGTGATGCCTGTGCTGTCCCAGGAGCACGCTCACACCAGACTCAGCACATTGGAAAGGCCAAGGCACCCCAGATGTCTCAGGCTGCTCTTCATGTTTCTGCAGGGAAGGGGACAGGTCCCCAAGGGACTCCACAGCCCACTTCACCCTCAGACCAAGTCACCCCATGCCCTCCAAGGTGCAGCAGGGTGATGGGACCATGCTCCTGTATGTCCTGAGCAGGACACGGATGGGGAACAGGGGCTGCAGTGGTAAGACTGTCCAGAAACATTGCCCAGGTTCTGCTGGGTTGTGCTCTCCCAGCTCCCCTTCTTCAGAAGAGTTTCATTTGCTCATACAAATCCCACTGCGGGGCTGTGGGTATGCAGGGCCCTGCATGTACCCGTTGACAGTGGTGCTGTGCTGAACAAGGTTGATAAAAGAGAGACCTTGAGGTGCTGGAGCAGGGCCAGAGAAGGGCAATGGAGCTGGTGCAGGGCCTGGAGCACGAGAGAGATGGGGAACAGCTGAAGGACCTGGGGGGTTCAGTCTGGAGAAGAGAAGGCTCAGGGGGGACCTGGTGGCTCCCTACAAGTGCCTGACAGGAGGATGGAGCCAGGAGGGGCTGGGCTCTGCTCCCAAGGAACAAGGGATGGGACAAGAGGAAACGGCCTCAAGCTGCACCAGGGCAGGTTTAGATGGAGCTGAGGAACAATTCCTGCCCCAGAGGGTGCTCAGGCATTGGAACAGGCTGCCCAGGGCAGGGCTGCAGGCACCGTCCCTGCAAGTGCTCACACAGCGTGGAGACGAGGCCTCAGTGCCATGGGTTAGGGGTGGCCTTGGCAGTGCTGGGGTAAGGGTTGGACTGGATGAGCTTGAAGATCTTTTCCAACTTGGCTGATTCTGTGGTTCTATGGACACTCCAGGAAGAGCTTTGGACTCTCTGGTGCTCTCATCCAGCACTGGGTGCAGGACCAGCAGTGTTTACTCCCAGAGCAATACAGGAGATGAGGGCCACTAAAGGTGCCTCTTGCCTTGAGCTCATCCTCCCTCTCAACCCTGGGAACTTCTCAAGATTGTAGCTGGGTCTGCTGCAGTCCCGAGTTGCGCAATCCCGGGTCCTTTGTCCTATGCTTATCAGCCTTATCAAGGAGGAAAAGATAACCAGGCATCTCCAGCGCCCTGCAATCCAGCATGGTTCTCAGGCTCGTAACTCCTCTTATCCTGCTCGATCTCTCACCACGGCCAGGTTTCCCATGCACTTTGTACTCCAGGAATGCTCCCAGGTCTCTCTTAGCCTTTACAAGGTGCTTTCTCCAAAACACCTCCGCCTCAGTTGCCCAACGAGGGCCAAGGCTCCCGAGGCAGGCGGGATGGAGGGCCTGCGGGAGGGCTCTCATTGCACAACTGCTGCCAGGTCCCAGTGCAGCTCCTGCTGCAGAGCTGCGGGCAAGGACCAGCACCAGCCAGGACAGGGCTCCTGGCCCAGGCCTGGCTCTGAGCTGTGACACACGGGTCCTGAGCTACAGACATGTCCTGCGGACATGGCTTTGTGCAGGAGCTCCCTGCAGCCAGGGGGGAGTTCGGGCTGTGTGCAGGAACAGTTGTGTTTCCAGCACACAAGGGCAGCCCTGAATCCCCAACTCCTGCGCTGGGCTGCACCCCCAGAGCGTGAGCAGCAGCTCAGGGAGGGGATCCTGCCCCTTTGCTGTGCTCTGGGGAGACCCCCCCTGCAGCCCTGATCCAGCTCTGGGGCAGCAGCACAAGAGGGAACTGGAGCTGTTGGAGCGAGGCCAGAGGAGGCCATGGAGATGCTGCGAGGGCTGGAGCAGCTCTGCTCTGGAGCCAGGCTGAGAGAGCTGGGCTGGGGCAGCCTGGACAAGAGAAGGCTCCTGAAGGGGAGAGCTGAGAGCAGCTCCAGTGCCTAAAGGGGCTGCAGGAAAGCTGGAGAGGGGCTTGGGACAAGGGCCTGTAGGGACGGGACAAGGGCCTGTAGGGACAGGCCAAGGGGAATGGCTTGAACCTGTCCGAGGGGAGACTGAGATGAGCTCTTAGGCAGAAGCTCTTCCCTGTGAGGGTGCTGAGGCGCTGGCACAGGGTGCCCAGAGAAGCTGTGGCTGCCCCATCCGTGGCAGTGTTCAAGGCCAGGTTGGACACAGGGGCTTGGAGCAAGCTGCTCCAGTGGAAGGGGTCCCTGCCTGTGGCAGGGGTTGGAGCTGGAGGAGCTTTAAGGTCCCTTCCAACACAAACCAGGCTGGGATTCCATGAAACTGGGGCTGTGTGGTCTAGGAAAGGAGAATGGACTCAGCTCCAGAGGTTTGCCCTGATCCTGCTCTCTCGTGGCTTCCCAGGCCCTGCTGTGCCTCCCATCCCGCAGGGGGGAGTCCCAGTGCTGTCCCAGTAATTCTGACCCAGGAGCTCATTGTAACTGACAGAATAGGCTGTAAGGACTGCAGGTCACCAGTGCCACCATCACAGTGCCCTTTCAGCATGACCCTGCACCACTGAGGGCCTTTCTGTCTGCAGGTGGCTGCACATCCCCCTGCAGGCAGCCTGTGCCCTGTCCCACATCCCTTCTACTGGGCTCAGCCCCCCAGTCTGTGAGCAGGACCTTGCCATGGCACATGTGAAACTGGAGCTCCTGTCCCATCCCTGCCTTGCCTGTGGCTTTGGGACACGTCACTTTGCCCACCACAGGCCCCCTGCTCAGGATTCATGTGGGACCATCACCTGAGTCCCCAGATGCTGCCGTGCCCTAGGGGCACACAGCCCTGCTCCCCGGGGTGAAGGTATCTCCAGGAACTATGCAGTGCCCCAGGGCATGAAATGAGGTTTTGCTGTGGGTCTTCCGCACCGTCTGGGGCTGGGTGCTGAAGCAAGTGGTCCCCCCTGGGCTGGTGGGGCTCCTACTGCCCTCCATCTTGCAGAGTATGGGGCCAGCCCAGCTCTGGGGTGCATGGTAGTGGCTTTGCTGTGAAGCGGGGCCACTGCAGAGGTGGTATCCCACCTGATGCAGAAACAAGCAGAACTGGGGTCTTGCAGCACCCCCTTTCCCCTCGACAAGGCAGCACTCACTGGGACATGTCCATGGGTGGGAACAGCAGTGGTTTATGCTGTTCCCACGGGTGAGCAGGGACTGGAGATGTGAGCAGCAGCATATGTGAGGGCAGGAGGAGGTGGCTCTGTGCTGAGCAGGGCTGCAGCTGGGGACCAGCACCATCCTTGCTGCCCATGAAGCTCCAGGGCACCAACACATGTGGGTACTCAGCCCCTGGGTGCTGAGGGCTGCAGGGCTCAGCCCCCTCTGGAGCCCTGTCACCCCCAGGATGACTTGGGCAAGAGGGGGAGAGGTGAGTGAGGGGCAAAAGGGCTTTTTATTTCTGGGATGTTTTCTAATGGGATTATTAGTTCCCAAGAGGTGTTTCGAATCGATTTGGTAAGGAATCGCTTTCATTTCTCCTCCACAGAGATGCGGTGGGAACCCAGCCTTTGGTGTGAGCCATCACACAGTTCTGAAAGCCACAGATCTCAAACCCTCCTGGCACATGGGAAGGACACACTTGGCTCCCCAGGCCCCATGCACCCCACACATGCCTTTTGCTCCCTCTCCAGCATAGCTCTGCCGTGCAGCCCTGCAGGAGCTCTGAGGGCTCTGCCTATCAAAGGGGAGAAAAACCCCTCCTTCAAAACATCCCTCCTTTTCCCCAGGAGAACCCATTTCCTCCTGTGAGATCTGACCTCCTCCTGGTGCCTGTTTCACCCCATGCCTGGCTGGCACCCTGTGCCTGGCGCCCGATGGCCCCTTCACCGTGGTGGCGGTGAGGGGAGCGCAGGCAGCTTCAAAAGCCCTGGAAAGAATTCGGTGGGAGGGGGAGAAGGGGTTTTACAAGCTCCCATTCAGAAATGGTCACTTTGAAGTGATGTAGCATTTTCAACCCTTTGAAGAGCCACAATTAGGTGGGGGCTGGTGCAAGTGAAAGGCAAAACTAGTGGGTGACCATCATGGCCTTTCTCTCCCAGGGCTTTTAAGGGATGAACTTTTCCTCTCTGCCTGTCTTTTTCTCACGGGCCCAGGGGGTGGTATTGGAGTCTTGGGGGGAGCTGGAGGTTTCATCACCCCCCTTGCAGGGGGGGGTCCACAACTGGCTTTGCCACCAGCAGCAAGGCGGCTGATAGAGTGTGTCAGAAAGGAGAGCACAGTGTGTGTGCCTCGGCACTGGCAGGGTTTGGGTGCTGCTGTGTCCACACAGTAGATACTGAAGAGAAACAAGTGCTGGCCCAGGCTATGCAGGTTGTCTGTAGTTCTCGTGCTTGAAGTTGCATCCTGCAGCTTGGCCTCCTCAGCATAACCAGGCTGAGGCCACCCCACAACATCGTGCAGCACAGGGCAGAGGGATCTGCCAGCCACTGATGGGCTCTGTCCTGGAGGAAACCCTGGGAACAAGGATTCTCTTTGCTCCAGCCAGCTCAGGTATGTCCTGAGAGCAGCTCCGGTGCTTTATCACATGCCAAACTGGGAGAAGATAGGAAAATGAGGTCACTGTTTCCTCTCTGAGAATGGATGTTGTGTCCCAAGGAAATGCAGAGGATGAAGGAAAGGCACATCCATGAGAGGGTCTGTGGGATGCCCAGGGCACAGCACTGGTGAGCCCAGTTCTGGACCAGTGGCTGGGACTGGGCTTGAGGCTGCTTGTGTTGTGTCAGCAGACCCCAGACCTGAGGTTGTGTGGTGATCCAGGGCTGGTCTGCAAAACACCCTGAGGACATCAGCAGTGACAGGCTTGGCCCTGCATGTGGCTGTGTGTCTGCTCAAATGAGGGGGACCATCCCCACCAGACTGGGCTCATTGTCTCCTCTGGGAAGGTGTGGAAGGGCTTGGGGGACTCTGGGGATCCCCCTGAACCAGAGGCCGGTGTGAGCTGAGCATCCTGCAGCTCTCCTGAACTGTGGCTCTTTCTGCTCATGCAGTGGTGGGTCCAAACCCTGCCTGGCAGCCATGGTGTCCATGCTGGGACATGGTGGCCACTCCAGGGCTGGCCTCATCCCACAGTAATCCCCAGCATGTCCCAGCTCCTGCTGTGTTGGGATGCAGGGAAGAGTCAGCTGGGAACAGGGGTCACAGCTGGCTCCCAGCACAGCTTCCTCTGCTTCCCCAGAGGGGCAGGCTGGGTGCCCAGAGGTGCTGCTGGAGCTATGTAGGATGCTTTTTGTTGTCTTAAGTGATGCCTGGGAAGGCTGAGTCCCCCCCTGCCAAAACTGAGTCATCGATGGCAGTGACTGCAGCCACCCCGGCTGCAGCTCCTGATGGATGGGAGGCAGCTCAGCCCTCGGCTTCCACTGCCCAGATGTTGGGAAGCCTGCACAAGCTGCCAGGAGTGCCACGGGGCTGGTGGCACTCAGGGATGGCAGCAATGCAGGCCAGGACAGGGCTCAGGACATGGGACCCTCACAGGACATGGCCCCAGGTTGTACCACACTGTGCCCCTTGCTGGGTGTCACACACACCCCTACGACCAGTGTCCTTGGGCAGGTCTGACAGTTGTGGGTTCCAGGTTGGACAGGGCTTGGAGCAACCTGCTTCCAGTGGAAGGTGTCCCTATTCATGGCAGGGGTTGGAACTGGATGAGGCTTGAGGTCCCTTCAACCCAAACCAGTCTGGGATTCCTTGATTCTATGAGCACTGGAGACAGCTGTTAATGGTGGTGTGTGTGTAATGAAAGCAGCAGTAAGGGCTTCCCCTGCTGTTTGTTTGCCCTGTAAGATAGCCCAGGCTGGGGGGGACACAGCCCACACTGAAGAGAAGCCTCATCTGACCTGCACAGAGAGGTAAATCCAGTACAGCAGAAGCACTGGTGCAGTTACTGGTGCAGACCCAATGCTGCCCAGGCTCAGGAAGACACGAGAGAGGAGCTGCTGGAGACAGGAGGCTGCCCTGGTGCCATGCTTGCGGCAGGCAGTCAGTGGGTGCTGCTGGCCATGTTCTCCCAGATTCACAGAATGCTCATCCCCGGAATGCATCACAGGGCCTGGACTCCCTGCAGGGATGACACATGCCTCACACGGCTGAGCACAGACACCACTCATCACACTAGTGCTGATGGTTTATCTGCTGTCTGCTCTCCCCACAGGCTGCCTGGTGAGCTGTGAGGAGAAGCCCCATCAGCGCTGCGATGCTGCTGTGTCCTCCCATGGCACAGCCCAGCCCTGCTGCTCTGTGCACACCAAGCGGCTGGAGGGGCCAGTGCTGGCAGGGGGCACGGTGCTGCAGGTCGCTGCCATCCCCCCGGGGGTGCTGGACAAAGACAAGCTCACGCACTTCTACTGCTGCACCGGCTGCGGGAAGGTGTTCTGGGAAGGTTCCCATTTTGGACGCCTTGTCTCCCAGTTCCAGGATGTTCTTGTCACCAGCAGGGACAAGCAGACTGTCTATGAGCTGAGTTGAGGGAGGACACGGGGGCTCCACAGGGTGATGGACACAGATCTGGGGCCCTGGGTTTGGGGTGTGGGGCTGGAAGTGAAGGGCTCTCTTTTCAAGGTCTGCAGTGGAGGGGACTGTCCCACTTGCACTGATGGTTTGGGACAGATGAAAATAAGTGGCCTCCACGAGATTGTTAAATCAGAAATGGCTGGAGAATGGAGCCTTTGCTTTACTAGCCTCCTTCCAGACTGGACATGGCAAGAGGGTGGCAGAGCTCCCCCAAACACCATCCAGGCAGTGCCAGCCACATGGCACCCATCAAGTCCCAGCATCCTTGCCTAGGGGCTCATGCTGGGGTGCCGGGATCTGTATCCCTAACAGCAGCAAAGGGATAGCCCCAGTGCCCAGCTCACTCCCCAGCCCGTGGGACTTGTCTTATACCACAATCCATCCCCAGCATCCACAGTGACCCTGGTCCAGCTCTACCAGAAGCTCTCCCAGCATTCATAGTATCATAGAATCAACTCGGTTGGAAAAGCCCTTTAAGCTCAAGTCCAACCCTTACCCCAGCACTGCCAAGGCCACCCCTAACCCATGGCACTGAGGCCTCGTCTCCACGCTATGTGAACTCTTGCAGGGACGGTGCCTGCAGCCCTGCCCTGGGCAGCCTGTTCCAATGCCTGAGCACCCTCTGGGGCAGGAATTGTTCCTCAGCTCCATCTAAACCTGCCCTGGTGCAGCTTGAGGCCGTTTCCTCTTGTCCCATGCCTTGTTCCTTGGGAGCAGAGCCCAGCCCCTCCTGGCTCCATCCTCCTGTCAGGCACTTGTGAGGAGGGATCAGGACCCACTGAGCCTTCTCCACCCCCTGGGGCAATAGGTGGGCACAGGGGTGGATGTCCAGAGGGGCTGAGCACTGCTGGGACATGTACACATAGTCAGCACGAGGCTCGGGTTCTCTCTCCCAGAGCTTCTGGCCATGAGGTGCCTTCCCCCAGGGACATCTCAACCCCCAGCTCAGCCTGTGGGCAAAAAAATCACTTTTCCCACTTGAAATATCCCTATTTCCATAAGCTCCTGCTCAGCTTTTACTACAAGTGACCTTATGAGGTGGTCATCCCCATACTGCACCCCAGCTGTCCCTGTTGACACCTGGTGACACTTCCTATGATCACAGCGTGGCGTTTTGTGCTGATTTCCGTCAGAAGGTGGCAGAGGATCCCTGTGCCCACCTTGTGCCTGTGTAAGGGCAGGGATGCTGAGCCTCTCCCCTTCCCATCAGGATACGTTGATGTGTGAGTCTGGCTCTGGCCAGAAGCAACTACAAGGATCTGTGTTTCTGGGTGAGGGTTGGAGGGTTATTTTCCCTCCTTCCCTGACTTGGCTTGGCACAGCTTGGAATGAAAGCATCCTCCATGGCTGAGCATCACCATCAAAGCAGTGTCTGTGGGACCATGGTCATACACAAGTGAGACCCACCCCAGCCCCAGCCCCAGCCCCTGCCCCAGCCATGCTGCAGGGCATTGCTTCATATTTTGACACTGGCTGCTGCAGATGTGCCCTAAACTCATTTTTTCACCTTCATCACCTCCATCCCCGTATCTCTTGGTTGGGTATCACCCTCAGTGGCATCATTTTTCCATGGATTCTTTCCATTACTCCTCAGTTGTAGACAATATAACCTGAAGGAACTGGTTTATGTCATGAGTTTCCAGGCATGTACTCTCTCTAGGCATTAATTTCTTAATTTTCTCTTTATCTGAAAGGGAATTTCCTCTTCACTTTTACTGCTGGGTCATTTTATCATGTTTCTGGTGCGACAGTTTGGGGCCCAGAAGTGACAGCGGAGGATAAAGCGTGTTCTGCTGCACTGGCACTGTCACAAGGCTTCCCATCAAGTGTCCAGCCTGGGTGGTGGGAGACCTGCAGAAAGGGGTACATGGGATCCCTGCTGAGGGACCCTCAGCACTCCCCTGGGGCACCCCCTGCCCATGGCCACAAGGTGCTGGGTTTGCCACTCTCAGCCTTGTGCTGTCCTCTGCTTCCGGGGTTTTCCCACTGCCCCTGTGTGTCCAGGTGACCTGCTCAATGACTGGAAGCAGTGTGTCCTTAGTCACTCCTCTCTGGTGTCAGCGCCCTCGATGCTCAGCTCCTTCAGTGCATCCTGCCACCTCCTCTATGAATGCTTATGTGCCTTATCATGTCCTTGTGGGCAACCAGACCCTCGCTCCCCTGGAGCAGCACGTGCAGACCCTGACAAGTGTCCCATGAGCAGAGGGAGGACAAGGTCCTGCTTTGCCACAGCCCTTCTACCCCCAGCTCCACACAGACTCATGCATGTGTCAGCATCCTGCCGCGCCAGGGCTTGCTCTGGGAAGCAGGAATGCTGCCGGCACCTGCCCCGAGCAGTGCTTCATCAATGAACCTCTTCAGACCCCGCCGGGGGGGCGCCTGAGCCACCCCAACACGGTCACCCGGGAGGTCAGAGCTGCAGCCCTGCGTGTCCCCAGCACCCTCAGCACCCCCTGGGCACTGCCGGCCTCTGTTCACTGGGGTCTGGGATCCGTGGTTTCACTGCCAGTGCAGAGGGGAACTGGCAGGGGGACAGTGGGGCTCACTGACCCTGTCCCTTGCCCTGGGGGACTCCTGGCCACACAGCTGTGGGGAAGAGCCCACCCCTGTGATCCCTGGGGGTGGCAGGGTCCCTCCTGGCCACCTCCAGCACTTTATCTCCCTGCCATCCCTATCAGTCTGTGGGAAGTTCCTGTGCTCACTGCCTGGGCTGCTGGCACTTGTGCTGGGCAGGCTCGCCACACTGGAATCTGCTGTAGGAGGACATAAGCTGAGGGCAGACATAAGCAGGTCGTGTTTCATGTGGGCATGGAACAAAACAGCTCCCAAAGGGTCTCATCCAGCTCCTGGGGCCGGGGGCAGCAGCTGAGACCCAGCAGAGCACCTCTCCTTTTCTGCTGCCTGCAGGCAGATCTGTGCAGCAGGGTCATCTCCAGTCACAGACAACCTCAACCTCAAGTTCCAGATGGGACCTGCCTTGAGGAGCATCCAGGAAGTAATAAACTGTCCAGTTTTGAATGGTGGATACAGATCAATGGGAACCAAACCAGGTTTTTAATCAACCTACAACAGTGTTCCCCTATTCAGATACTTAACAAAATACGTATTAAAAATCCCATTGTCTGTGCCACACAAATGTTTGACGTTTCTTAGGACAGCATCGAGCCCTCCGTGGGTTTATGGAGCAGTTTGATCATGTGGCAGTAGTGTCACAGGGGTAGGTGGGCTGCCCACACCAAGAGCCCTTTGATCCCCTTAGGTCCCCACGTCACTTCCCCTGCACTCAGCTCCTGCCCCTGTATTGCAGAATGTGATCACAGGGGGACCCTGTGATGAAACAGCACCAGGAAGAGTTTATTATCCCTCCAGGCTGAATGAGACCTGAATGAGCACCCCTGAGCCCTGAGGAATCACATGCTACATCGGATGTGAGGCAGGTTCCTTTCCTTGCCTTGTGTACACCTCACATATCCTCAGAGCTTGATAGGGACAAGGTGTTTGGCACTCAGGCCAGCTTTAGTTTACAAATGAATATATCAACATTGTTCCTCATCAGGCAGGAATGTGCTTCCCTCCTTTCTCCCCCACCTTATCCCCATCCTCTTCCGAGCAAACTTCCTTCCTCCTGTAATCTGGAGCGCAAACCTCATCGCTTATTTGATCGGCTCAGAGGAATCAGCTCAGTTTTCCCTGACATGACTTTGTGCCTTGAACCAGGGCCGGCCGGTGCTGCAGGCAGCTTGCAGGGCAGGGAGGAGGAGAAGGGCAAGGGCTGTCCCACTGCCCATCCTGGATGTGGAGCTGCGCTTATACAGCCGAATGCTCCAGTCTTGCTCTCAGTTGCTCGGCTGCCGGGTTCCAACAAGCTGGTGTGTTCCTGGGCACGGACCCAGCGCTGCCAAGCCCGAGGCTGTCTGCGAGCTCAGGCCCTTTGCTGCTCCACACAGCAGAGCTGCAGCTTCCATGGGCAGGGGGTCACTCCTCCTGGCGCCTTGCTGGGGATGAGAGAGGAGAGAGGTGTTGGTCCCACGTGAGGAGGGAGATTTGCATCAAGAGGATGTTTGCTCCCTAGGAAATAGCCTGGGACTGGAGCCTCCCATCGCCTGCCAATACGTGGGCATGACTCTCAGGCAAATGAGCTTCTACCCGCTCACCAGGCATGCCTCGCCATGTGTCCCACAGCAGGTATGTCCATGTCACCCCTGAACATGCTTCAGCCCCAGGGATGTCCCCGCTGAGGTAGTTCCCATGTTGGGTACCCCCATTCCCACAGCATCACCGAGGAGTGACCACACAGCACCATCAAACAAGTGCCCTGGGCACCACATGTCTCAGGTGAGGAGCATTTCCCAGTGCCAAGCCCTCCACCAACAGGGAATTCAATACTGAAGCTCATTCTGGTGGCCCAGAGCAAGGTAATTATGGCCAAAGACAGAGAGGTTGGCCCAGGCCACATATCACCAAGGTCTCTATTTCCAGTTGACTACATCATCACCACAAAACAGGTATTTGGTCCCTCCAAGTACCAGTTTTCCAGCACCAGAAGCCCTACAAACAATTGCCAGGCACATGGAATAATACCAGTGCAGCAGAACATGGGCTCAAGCCAGGGCAGTTCGGTACATGAGTGCTCAGCTGCAGCAAGGACATCAGCCAAGGTGATGGCACAGCCATCACTGTGGCCCAGCAGCACCTGGACACCAGCACAACTGGGGGACTCTGCCTGTGTCACCAGGCAGAAGCTCTCCAGCTCCAACAGTGTCCCAGTTGGTGGCCTCTTCTGCAAACAACATTTTCCCCAAGGACATGGGGATGCCTCATCCCTGACAGTGTTCAAAGCCAGGTTGGACACAGGGGCTTGGAGCAAGCTGCTCCAGTGGAAGGTGTCCCTGCCTGTGGCTGGGGTTGGAGCTGACTGAACTTTCAGGTCCCTTCAACCCAAACCAGTCTGGGATTCTATGATTCCCACTATCAGATACAGAGGCTGTCAGAAAAGCTGCAGCATTTCCAGCAGGATAAGGACTGATAAGACACTGGAATGGTCAGAGGCCAACCTGTGGTGCGACCACCCAACATACACAGCCCAGCTGCATCACTGCAGCCCCTGCAGCACCTGGGATCCTCCAGCCCAGAGGCCAGGCAGGCAGTGATGACCCTGGCCATGTCTGCCCCAAGGACAACAGCCACGCACAGGGTTATAACCATGTTTGGGTCTCACTCAGGTTTTAAATCCCATTTGTCACAGGCTAGGAGGGGGGAAACACGCAGAGCAGCACCCATGGTGCCCCTGTGGGAAGTGGCAGTCCCCAGCCCACATTCCCATGGTGACCCCTGCAGTGTGGGTGTCCCAGGAGGCTGGAGGATCCTGGAGCCTCCCCTTATCCCCAGGGCTTCCCTGAGCCACCCATGAGAGCTCTGCTCCCTGCAGAGGACACGGGGCCCACTCACACGTGTCCACATCACACAAGCATGAGGTTTCTCTTACAAATCCCAGCTTCTGCCCACAGGCTGGGCAGGGGCCCAGCCCACCCAGGGCACTGCCTGGGTGTTGACGGGGTGTTATGTGTCCACGGGGAGAGCAGGAGGCTCGTCCCATTGCTGTGCCCCTTCTTATGCCCCACTGTAAGCACTGCACCTCACAGGCAGCGCAGGGGAAGGTTTTCTCCTGAGACATACACACACACACCCGCAGCCCCTTCCCTGATGCTCCCTTGCCAGAAGCAGTTCCCTGGAGCAAAGCTCTCCTCTCCAAAAGTGAAGATCTCCACTCGGGATCCACGGACGGATCTCCACAAGGAACACGGTTCCCACCCACACCCCACACGGGCTCCCTTCCCCACTGCATCCCCAGGGCCGGGCCAAGCCCCACGTTCCCCCCGGGGGCTCTGGCACCCGCTCTGCCCAGGAGCCGGAGGCAGAGCGCGAGCGGGGCCAGCGGCAGAGGAAACCTCGGCGCTTCCTGCGGGAGCGGCGCGGGCAGGTCGCTCTCCGCGCGCCTTCGCTGGGGCTCAGCGCTGGGAAGAAACGCTCCCGTCTTTCCCACGCTCCCCGACACATCCTAATGAATTAAGTGGGGGCACGCCCCCTCCCGCCTGCCCCGCATCCGTCCCCCAGCTCCCGGCTCCCGAGGAGGAGGCCTCCGGGGGTGGCTGGGCTCTCGCTGCCTCATCCGGAGCGCTGGCAATGCCCGCTTGGCTTTGTTGGGAGCGGGTGCGACGTGCCCGGCACAACGCGCCCAGGGCAGGGTGGCTGCAGCCCCTCGGCCGCTCCTGCCGCCGCCCGCGGGCTCTGCCGAGCTGCGGGAAACGCGGTCACTCGAGGGGCAGATTTGTTCCGCGGCTGCAGCGTGACCGCCCGCTTCGGCACTGCAGTGCCGGGGCCCGCTCCTGCCGCCGCGGCCGCGGCTTCCCCTGCACGCAGAGGGGAGCAGACGAATCACTGGGGGGGACTCTCCTGGCTTTGGGGGCCGAGTGGCTCCGAGTGAGCACACGGAGGAGGAAAGGGGCCTCCCCGTGCCCACCGCAGCCCCTCGCCGGTGCTGTGCGGCCGTCACCCCGCACCGGCTCCTGTCCTGTTCTGGAGCTGGGAACAAACCGGAGCTGAGATACAGGGTTGCAAAAGGGCCGGTTTAGTTTCCTTTTATTTTTTTCCTGGGTTGTTTTTTGCTGTTTTCCTCCTCTCTGGCGCCGTTCCCAGGCCGAGTCCTGCCCCCACCTGCCAGCCCTGAATATTTGCATGGCTGGGTCCTTGCCCGGGCTCTTGGCTTTTCTCACCAGTGTCATTGGCAAATGCAGATTTGCTTGCTAGGATGTAACTGGCCGAGCCCCAGACCGGGGAGGTGTGAGCAATTCCCACTCTCCCACGGGTCCCTGAGAGGGATCGACACCTCCCAGGATACAGCCTGTAAATGCACCACATCAGCTGTCCTGGGATATTTAGGAGCAGAGAGGGTGAGCCTTGGCACCCAGGCCACTGCAACCACCATGCCACCAAGCCTGGGCAGAACTGCCACATGCTGGCACAGGGTGCCCAGAGAAGCTGTGGCTGCTCCATCCCTGGCAGTGTTCAAGGTCAGGTTGGACACAGGGGCTTGGAGCAAGCTGCTCTAGTGGAAGGTGTCCCTGCCTGTGGCAGGGGTTGGAGCTGGATGAGCTTTGAGGTTCTTTCCAACCCAAACCAGTCTCTGACTCTGTGATCCTATGCTGCTTCCCCTTGGCCACCTTTGCCATGATGGGTTTGCAGGGTCACTGCCATGCCTTGCAGCACTCCCAGCTGTTGGTGCTCTGGGCTGTGCCAGACCCCTCAGTGCCATTGGGATTGTGGAATCCAAGCCTGAGTTGGGTTGGAAGGAACCTTAAAGCTCACAGTTCATTCCAAACCCTGCCATGAGCAGGGACACCTTCCACTGGAGCAGCTTGCTCCAAGCCACTGTGTCCAGCCTGGCCTTGAACAGCTTCTCTGGGCACCCTGTGCTAGCGCCTAAGCACCCATACAGGGAAGAACTTCTGCCTCATATCCAATTTAACCTGGGAGAAGCTGTAGGGACACAGGACACCAGGAAAGGATGGGAAAACAAGCCTCTGTCCATGGCTGCAGCCTGATTCACCCTATTCCATTAGGTTGATGCAGTTTGACATGTTCAGGTTAGAAAGATGTAATGGAAGAAGTCTGGCAGTGGGAAGCAAAATGAGGAGAGATATGGAGACCAGTGAGGGACAGATGGGGATGGGATAGGGATTGGGATAGGATGGGTACTGGGAGGAGGTGGTGATGGGCATGGAAGTAGGATGAACAGGGAGTGGATGGAGATGGACATTGGATGAGGATGGAGACAGATGGGATGAAGACAGGGAGGTAGGCATGGACATGGGGATGGGTGTGGAGATGGGTATAGGATAGGAATGGAGAAGGGGATAAGGTCAGACATTAGAACAGGCTGCCCAGGGCAGTGCTGCAGTCACTGTTCCCGGAAGTGTTCACACACCGTGTAGACGAGGCCCTCAGTGCCATGGGTTAACAGTGGTCTTGGCAGTGCTGGAGAACGGTTGGACTTGAGGAGCTTAAATGTCTTTTCCAACCTGGTTGATTCTGTGATTCTGTGATGGGATGGGAGAAACCAGCTGCAGAAATAGACTTAAGAGAAGCAGACCCGTATGGGAGGAGAAACTGGAGCTCCTTCACACAGCATTTTACAGCTGGGATCAGGCTGGTCTGACTGCCCCAGTGAAGGAGCAGGACCCAGTGGGCGCCACTGCCCGTCCTGATGGACACAGGGTTTTCCAAACCACGGAAGACACCACGGGAGGCTCCGAGACGGTGTCTTTCATCGTTTGAGTCTGAATTGAGCAATTGGCCAATTCCTCCCTTTCTGTCCCCAAACGGAGGAGTGGGCGCGGGCAGGTGACAGCAGCACTACCCCCGCTTTACAACACGCTTATTCCTTTCTTCCCGCACCTCCCGTTCCGCTCTGGCCGGCCAAATGCCGCATCCTCCCCCGCCTTCGCCGTTTGCTCCCCGAGGCCAAACGGGCGCTGCGGAGATCCCTCCGTCATGGGGCTGCTTTTCCCTTCTCCCGCCTGCCCGCGGTGCCCTCATAGCCCGGCACTCCCACACCGGGGTTCTGGCTGTCGGCGGCCTGCGGATCCCGCAGTGGATGAAGCCCCGTGTGACCGAACTGAGCCTCTGCAGGGCTGTGTGTGTGTCCCCAGACCAGCCCCAACCCATGTACCCCCGAAACCCTGTGCGAACCCTGTCTGCGCCTGGAACCCGCCGTCCCACCCGTCCGGACGCCTGCCCCGGTTTGCCCATGGGGACCCAAACCAGCAGCCCCCGCTGGGCCGGCGGGTGTCGGCGGGGTCCAGGAGGGGTCCCGGTTGGGGACTGGCTCTGCCCGCTTCCAGCGCAGCGCTGCGGGAGGCACGGCCTGGATGGGTAGTGCCCCCTGCCTGCGGCCACCGCGCCGAGCCGGGCTGGGGCTTGGCCCAGTCGAGCCGAGCCGAGCCGAGCCAGGCTCCGACCCGAGTCGAGTGGAACCGCGCCGAGCGCAGCCTGGCTCAGCCGGACTCCGACCCGAGTCGAGTCGAGCAGGGCCGAGCCGAGCCGAGCCGAGCCGGGAGCGCCCCCCACCGCCCCCTTCCGAGCTGCTCACGGCGGAGGGGGGAGGAGGGGCGTGTCTCCCCTCCCGGCGGTTCCAATGGGCGCGCTGCGCGGAGCCCCGCCCCCTTACTGACGTCACGACCGTGACATTGTTATGCTAATAAAAGGGCGGGTAAAAGGCGCGGCGCGGGGCCGGCGGCGGCATCGGGAGCGGTGCGGAGTGACGGGACCGGCGGGGGTCACCGGCGGGGATCAGCGGCGGGGCCCGAGCGCTGCGCGCCGGCACCAGCAGCAGCAGCGCCCGCAGCAGCAGCGCCCGCAGCAGCCCCGCAGCTCCGCCGCAGCCCCACCGCATGCCCGCGCGGGCGGAGGCGGCGCCGTCCCTGCGGGGCGGCGGGCGGGAGGTGGCGGCATGAGCCAGAGTGAGGTGTCCCCGTGCGCGGCGCCGCCGCCGAGCCAGCGCGTGTTCCAGGAGGCGGTGCGGCGCGGGAACACCAAGGAGCTGCAGTCGCTGCTGCAGAACATGACGAACTGCGAGTTCAACGTCAACTCCTTCGGGCCCGAGGGGCAGACGGCGCTGCACCAGTCCGTCATCGACGGCAACCTGGAGCTCGTCAAGCTCCTCGTCAAGTTCGGTGCCGACATCCGCCTGGCCAACCGGGACGGCTGGAGCGCGCTGCACATCGCCGCCTTCGGGGGCCACCAGGACATCGTCCTCTACCTGATCACCAAGGCCAAATACTCCGCCGGTGCCCGGTGATGCCGGGACCACCCCCTCTCCCCCCTCCCCTCGCCCGGCCGCCAAAGCTGCTCCCGGCCCCGCGCGGGGTTTATTTGGCGAAGACCCGGGTCCCCCCCGCAAAGCGCCGCCGTTCGCCTGCTTCGAAAGTTGTTTCGTTGTTGTTTTTCTCCTTCCAAGGGTTGTTTTCCTACTGTAATACGTTGTGTTTTTTTTTCTCCTCCATCTACCTCGGCTGCACTCACAGTATTCACGGTTTCAGTTTGACATCTGGGCAGATGCTTTAAGGGCTCCCCCCTCCCCTCTCCGCTAATATTTAATCCTCCCTCCCCGCTCCCCTTGGCCTCATCCCGCCGACCTGAAGTATCTGGCTCAGAAGCGAATTCATTTCAACGCTCCCCAAACCCCCCCTCACTCTCCTGCCCCGGTGCCCGGTCCCCTCGAGGCCCTGTCATGGGCTGGGAGTTCCCGGCGGCCCTTCCCGGCAAAGAAAAGTGGGAAAACCTTCCTCCTCCAGGAAGCTCCCAGTGTTTTCCCACCACTGATTTTTGTCTCTTCCCAAGGCGACTCCATTGGAATACGACCGACACGGTTTTCTCACCCCAACTGCTCTTCTTGTATTTTGCGTTGGGTTTTCTCCTCTGGTTCTTTTTGTTTCGGTTTTTTTTATGGGTGTCTGAAGAGAATCTGTGTCCTCACCCACCTTGAATCCGTTTAGCACACGTGAGATCCCAGGAAAAGACATTGAATCCTTCTGGTTTTATGAGTAAAGGAGGATTAGCAAATCCTGGACTTGTGTTTTTGTGTTTCTTTTAAAGAAGTGAATAAACTCTGGAGGCAGAGGAGCTGCTTTTGCACAGGAAGGGCCGCGAGCGCTCTCTGCTGCCTGGAGAGATGCCGGAAAACTACTGAAAATAGTTTGGGAATTTTATTATTTTTTTCTTTTGGTGAAACTTGGATAACACTTCTCAATGCAGAACGACTCCTTTGATGTCTGTAGATTCACCCGTCTTTTATATGATATATATCTCCATATATATTTATAAAAGAAAGGGAGGAAGAGGAAGCCACCTGAAGTTGCATTCGGAAGTGACTGCACGTATAATCGCAAATGCTGCTTTTTATTGCTATGGCACAAGAACATCCATTTGGAAAATGCGGAAGATTTCCGAAGTCTCCTCTCTCCCGCTGGTCCTTCAGCCCTGTCCATCTGCACTAAAGCCATCCGTCTCACTGTCGCCTCCCCGCTCCTCCCCCTCTCGCTCCCTGCATCCCAACCATTCCCATTAAAAAAGGCAAATAGTTACCTGCTGGTTTATTTGGGTTGTGTCTTAACTATTTATCATGTCTGTATATATTTGTGGGTGAAGATTGTGAGCCTGGTTTTGTTGGAAGCTGGTGGTGAGTGTTTCAGAAATATGGTTTGGGAAATATGCCTTCTTGTTGTTGTTCTAGTCTTAAAACTAAAACACTTGAGTCTGCCATGATGATTTCCCATTGCACTGAATATATCCCGCTTTGTCTCCAATGGGTTCACTGCAGTTTGGTTTTGGTTTTTCTCCACTTCAACTCTTTGAGATGATTCTTTTAAAAGCTCCAGATTTCAAGAAGCAGAAGAGAAGCAGCCCTGTCGCAAGCGCCTGCTGCCGATGCTGCCATTCCCAAGGAACTGCTTGGCCCAAGTCTTCTCTGTGAGCATGGAAGGGGGTGTCCAGCACCTCCCCTGGTGCTTCTGTGTGACAGTGATGGGGTGGGAACAAGATCTTTTCTAGCAAGGTTTTGTCGTCGTTACCAGATGGTTGCACATTTATATTATTTTTTGTTTTTATTTTGACTAAATGGATTTGCCGCAAGGAAATGTCATAACATTTATGACATTGTATTAAAAGTGTATTGTAAAGCCAAGTTCTAGATGGAGTTTTTAAAAAGAAGCCTTGGTTATAAACCCAGTCTAAAGGGAGCTCTGTCCAGTGTTGTAAAGACAACATGATGTAACCCATATTTATATTTTTATAAAATACCTATTGAGACTGTGAATCTCCTGTGTGAATTGCTGGGTGAGTCGTTGAAGAAAACTATTGTTCCTTTCCAGCCTCCTGGAGCTTTGGACACACTGAGATTTGGGGAGTCTGTACGTCGGGGACGGGGGTTTGCTCTGAAATTGTGAGTTGATGTATTTTTACATCCCTGTTGTATTTTACTGAAAAGCTGCTGCCCTTCCTAGTCCCTGGAGTTTCAATTTTCTATGCAACCCCCACCCCCCCTCGTCTCTCTTGATCCTGAGAAATAAAAGGGATGCAGATTGATTCAAATTGAAATGAGGGTCCCCCCCCCCGCCCCCCTTGTTGGCTCATCGTGCTGCTGACCCTTCATGCCAAAACGGGGAGTACAAGAAAAAGCAAGGAAAGAGGCAGGTGGGGGAGGCTCCTTCGGGCATGACTGGTGCCTTCCAGCAGTCATCTTATTATTATTTTTGTAAGAAGAATATATTGCTAATGTCAGTGGAATAAGCAGACATTGAAGCTGATGCACAGATTGCTCCAGAAAGGAGTTTTTCTGTAGATTTTCCTTTAGATGCGAATACCTTTTTTAATTATGTTAATTAATGTTAAGGATTTTTAGGCTTATATTGAAGCTGTATGTGGGTCACTATATGATCATTTCTAACTGGATAAAGTCTGTACAGTACAGCATATTCCTGAGTGTATGATAGAAACGTGTAGCCCCAGAGTGCGAAATTTATAAATAAATTTTTCATTGATCTTTTTATAAAAAAATGAAAAAGACTTTTTATGTTTGTTCCTTCCCACAGGGGTGGTGATGCTGGGGGGAGGGGAGTGTTCGTCCCCCCAGGTTCCTTGTTTTGTGCCAAATCACAGAAGCCTAGCCTGATTTGTGTTGGAAGGGATGTTAAAGCTCCTCCAGCTCCAACCCCTGCCACAGGCAGGGACCCCTTCCACTGGAGCAGCTTGCTCCAAGCCCCTGTGTCCAACCTGGCCTTGAGCACTGCCAGGGATGGGGCAGCCACAGCTTCTCTGGGCACCCTGTGCCAGCGCCTCAGCACCCTCACAGGGAAGAGCTTCTGCCTAAGAGCTCATCTCAGTCTCCCCTCGGGCAGGTTCAAGCCATTCCCCCTTTTCCTGTTCCTACAGCCCTTGTCAAAAATACTGATGTATCTGCAGTTCCTCTGGGGTTAAATGCATCCCCAAGGGTGATGGTTAGGGTTGATCTGGGGGGCTGGAGCATGCAGCCTCTGCCTACAAGCTGCAGGAAGCTCCCTGAGACTCTGGGGGATTGTCCTGGTTTACCCCATCCCACAGGCTGGTGGAGATGTGGTGGCTTGGACCAAACCCTGGGCTGGGGCTGTCACAGTGTGTTTGAGATGTTCCTAAAGAGCCTGTTTCCCTCAAGGAGTGAGATGGGAGCTGCACAGCCGGTCCTGGGACCTCCCCATGGACCAAGACCATGGTCACGTTTGAGTCTGCAGCCCCAGCCTTTCTGGCTGAGCACCCCATGGCTCCCTGCAAACCTGCCCAGGTTCCTTGGTTCTAAGCCCTTGGCCTCTGAGGAAGATGCAGCTTTCAGACTAATGGTGGCTTCAGCCATTCCCTGGAAGGGGCATGGGTTGAGGGTCAGCAGGAGCTCTCCATCCCCAAAGGCATCTCCATCCTCCTGTGTGGCTTGGAGCACGCTTGGAGCAGGCTGGTGCCCAAAAGTGGGCTAAGCCCTGCACTGCTGGAGGCTTTCCAGGCCGGATCCGTCTGTTCCGGGAAGTGGGAAGAGCAGAGGCAGCCCCGAGCCTGTGCTGGCTGAGCCCTGCCTGCCGCCAGGGCTTTGAAGGCAGGATGCAGGCAGGGCTCCCACACTGGCAGCAGTGTGAGGTTTGGACATGAGGCTTTCTCTGTATCAATAATTTTGCCACCTCCAAGAATGTTAGAATCCCTGGGAAATTTGTGCCATGCTCGATTTGGCTCTGGGGTGTGGATTCCCAGGGATGCCAAGAGGGGTGTCCCCCATGGCAGTGTGGAGGAAACATGGATTAAAGGCTTTCCTTTTCAGGCTGGCCAACCTCCATCCCAGTGTGTTGAGCCCTGTGCCACCTCCTGCCAGCATGGGAAAGATGGGCACGAGTCACTGCCTGGACTTAGCAGGAAAAAAACAATGATGCCAAAACCATCCCTCACAAACACTGGTGGTCCTGAGGGCTCATCACCGAAGGTCCTGCAATAGCTGTTCACTGTGGGACATGTGTGCCTTGGGTTTGTCCCACTTGAGCACTAGTGATGGTACCAAGGCCCCCACCACTGCAGTGCTGCTGGGTTGGACCTGCAGGTGCAGCCTCCCCTGACCTCTGCCCCAGGCTCAGGATGCTGCAGGAAACATCATCCAGGTGCCTGCTTTGGGGTGCCACTGAGCTGGGCTCAGCCCAGTGGCCTCTCGCCCTTCACTGACTCCAGGCTCCAGCCCCCACCTCAAGGATAGGGTTTTTCAAGGAAAAGCAGCATTCCTGCACACAGCCCCTCTCTGCACCACTGGGGCCTCTGGCAGCCCCTCTGCAGGGGACATGGGCTGAGTGGTGAATACAAATCACCCTGTGTCCCCAGCTCCCACATGTGATGGTCCCAGTCCTGGGTCCCTGCATGGCCCATGGCCACCCCGCTCTGCAGCTCTCCTCATGCAGAAACCCTGTCCAAGAACTCGAGGAACTCCAAAGACTTGGGTTTTTTCCTTCTTCTTTCTTTCCTTTTCTATTTTTGTTCCAGTCAAACACAACCACTGGCTCCTTTGGTGGTGTAAGCACATTCTTCTGGCATTTTTGCATGTCCCTGGCTGCGCGTTATTGTCCGCCGGCAGCATTACGTAGGTGCTGTTGTTCCAAGAGAAACCAAAGCAAGAATTTGAACTTTCAAGTGCTTCCTGCCATTGTCTTTTGCTTTTGTTTGTGCTACTGACTCCAAACCAGATGGATCGGGCTCCCCTCTGGCCGCAGGGGTGATGGGAAGTCAGCGCAGCCCGGCGAGGTTCAACAGCTTTGTCTTCTCTTCTATTGCCCTTCATCCGTCAAGCCCGGGCAGCGGCACTGAACCGACCAACGCATATGGATGGGGGGGAGGAGGTGGGATTTTATTTGAATTTCAGGGAGCTTAACACAGTGAGTAATGAATGAGAAAGCGCCGGCACCGGGCAAGCGGGAGGGGACGGGCTGCAATCAAATTCAGGACATTTTAAATAGCTGCTTTGTCGGCGGTTGTGTGACGGTGACAATGCCGCAGGCTGCGGGTCCAACACAGTCACCTTTTCTTACCAAAATGAGGATCACAATCGACCTCTGTGCGGGGCTGGGGAGGAGCTGGAGCACACTCGGCCCGACTGGGATGGGCACTTCTCCAGCTGCAGGTTTCAGCCCTTCTCAACGGTGGGCTCCATCCAGTGGGAGCCCCCGGTGCAGGTTGGGGCTGGGGGGTGGCCAGGCAGGCTGTGGCTGGTGGCACTGGGGTCACAGCACATTGGACAGGACAGCTCATGGTTTCCCCCTAATTTTCTTCTGATCCAAAGTCACTTCAGTGTTTGGTGCTGGGACCTGATGCTGCAGCTCCCAGGCTGGGGTTGGTGCTGCCTGCCCTGTTCCTGCAGCAGTCATTTGAGTCTCTTCTTGGCATGCACACAACCTTCACATCCTGCTGTGAGGTTGGGTACAGGGTTCCCATGCGGTAAAATCACTGTCACTCTGCAGACCTCCATGCTCGGTGGGCTGTCCCCCAGGGATGCTCCCAAGCACCAGCACAAGGAATGCAGGCAGCTGTCATTTCTCCTTGGTGGTAGCAAGCATCCCAGGGAATGACACTGCTCCATCGTGTGGACAGGAGAAACAACATCCTTCTCCTCCAGAAACCCTTCAGCTGCCACATGCCACTGCCACCACCAGCACCCCTCCTCAGTGCCCAGCAAGGGGTGCCCAGGGAGAGGTGACCTCCGGGTCTCACACGGGGTGGGACAGGGAGCTGTGCCTGCAATGTAGATTTTAGCTTCTTCACATTAACAGGTTTCTCTTTCTGACCATAGAGAGATACTCATGCAGGGGCTTGAGTCCAGAGGTGTGGAAAGCTGCTTGGATGGAGGGTGGCTGGGAAGGAATGGGGGAATAGAGCATGGCTGAGGATGGACAGAGGGATGGATAGAACAATGAGCAGAGTTAAAGCTGGGTGGATGACAGGCTCGGAGGTGGTTGGGACAACCATTTTAACTGGAAACTCCTCATTCAACCTGAATCCAAGAGCATTCTGTGGCTGCGAGCAGTCTCTGAGGCCAGGCCAAGCAGAGTAGCACCTCTGAAGTACCCTTGTGGGGTGGCAGAGCTCCCTATGTCTGATCCAGCCCAGCAACAACCAGCTTCATCTTTATCCCTGGCAGGATGCACACAGCAGCAGCAGGGTGGGAGCTGCTGACCCCCATCGGTGCCAGCCCTGCCACAGGTGCTGGGGACATGGGGACCCTGGCACAGGGGTGCAGCAGAGGGTCCACACAGTACAGAACAGGGCTGAGCCATGCACACACCTGGCAGGAGGGGACATGACCAGAGGCAATAACTGGTGGCAATGTGTTGGTAGGGCAATGTGAGGTTGAACCTTCACGTGGGGCCTAAGCAGCACCCTGGGAATGATGGTTTGAAACACAAGGGCACAACAAGCAGACTCCTGGATTCTAATGAATTATACAACCAATGAAAGCCTCTGCCTGGAAATAGCATCTCTGAGGCCTCCTCTCCAGCCTGGCAGTGCACTGGAGCCTCAGTTCTTGTTTTCTCCAGCTTTAAGCACAGTTCTCACCTATGCCAACAGCAATGTTGTTTAGTACACATGGTGCAACTGCACAGACTCCTTGTGCCTAGGTCTGTGCCAGCTTTTCTGCTTGTTTGCTTGGGAAACTCTCACTGTGGTCACCCCTCTGATGTCTCAGTGTGGTCACCCCTCTGCAGGCTGGGCAGGAATGCTGTGGCAGCTCCTGGGACACCTGATATCCTTTAACTACACCTAAAGCAGTGCTTGGGTGGCTGGGGAGCTATGTGGGAGCAGATAGAAGGGCTGGAAGCAGTGGTTGCTGCTGCCCCCCCAGTCCATGGAGAGCAGCCCAATGCCTTTGGACACCACCAGCTCACTGTGATCCTTCAGTCTGAGGTCACAACAGGGAGATCCCCATTTTCAGGGATTGATGCACCCTGAATCCCAAAGCAGCTGGGTTGTGGGTGCAGGAGGGTGCTGGTGCAGCTCCCCCTGCCCTGTGTGTCCCCATGAGCAGGGGGAACAGAGCAGCCCTGGCCTCTCCCCACAGCACCAGGCTGAGGCCCTCGTATCCCAGCACAGCCCTTGGCCAGCAGGTCCTCACATCGCACCCTGCTCACATTCACAGTGCGGTGACAGCTCCGAGCCGCCCCCATCCCCTTTTCCACTCGCTGCTCCCCCTCATTCAAAGCCTCTGTCTTTTTAAGCTATTTTTTTCCCCTCCTATTCATTTCCCGGACGCCTCTGTCCTTTTCTCTTGCCGAGCCCCTCTCCCGAGCAGCTGCTATGCTAATAAGCATGAGGCAGAAAAGGCAGCGAGCCTTTGCAGTGGCTGGGGAGGAGAGAAAGACCCCAGAGCCCTCCAAATGCTAAATAAATCCAAGGCTGGAGCAGCATCCCCGAACAAAGAGGCCTGGCCTTCCCCCTCCCCTTCCCCTCTTCCCAATTCTACCACCTTTTCACATTCAAATCCATTAAACAGCGAGCAGAAAGACCCTGGGTATTCATAGCATTGCATTAAAGAGAAAGCCCCGTGGTCCCTCTCTATCCCGGCCGGGCGGAGGGAAGGGTTCTCCATCCCCATGGGCTGGGAACCACCGGCCTCCAGCCCCTCGGCGTGGCAGGAGAAGGACAAAAGCCCCTGGCCACCATGCAGGGATATGAGCTGCCTTTCACCCATGTGTCAGCTTTCTTCCCTGCCTGGGACACTCAGGCTCCATTGGGATGGAGCTCCTGGGCAGCTCGGGGTTAGATGGGAACCACATGGGGTGGGAGAGTCTGGGGGTGCAATGAGCTGGGGATCCCCCTGTGTCTTCTGCCTATTGATACTGCTCATAGACTGTTCCTAGAATCCCAGACTGGTTTGTGCTGGAAGGGACCGTAAGGCTAATACAGTTCCAGCCCTCTGCCACGGGCAGGGACGCCTTCCACTGGAAGTGTATCTGCAGCAGAGTTCCCACTGACACACATAGAGTGGGTTGGCTTTGAAGGGACCTTAAAGCTCATCCAGTTCCTCTTGCAGCAGTGATAGGGCAACGGGGACACACGAATCAGAGTGTGGCAAAGGTCTAACAAAGGCAAACCAGAGCTCCTGGTCTTGGTGAAGGGTGAAAAGGGAGAGGAATGGCACAGGCCCCTAACCCTAACCCCTAACCCACCTCTGCCTCACTGGGAAAGCTGGTGCTTTCCCAACAGGGCAGGTGCCTCGTACTGGTAACAAGTGTCTCTTGTGCCAAAATTGATGATTTCCCACCCATTTTGCCTATTTGTCCCCAGAGTCAGAGCAGCTTTCTGGTGCAAAG
Organism: Melopsittacus undulatus; assembly: GCF_012275295.1. Lineage (NCBI taxonomy): Eukaryota > Metazoa > Chordata > Aves > Psittaciformes > Psittaculidae > Melopsittacus > Melopsittacus undulatus. Next base: position 11,016,628 of record NC_047537.1, read on the forward strand.
ACCTCAGACCCCATCCTCTGGTAAGGGGATGCAGTGCTGAAAGTGAATGTATAGGTGGGCTCCATGTCAACTGTTGGGGACTAGTGAGATTCCTGAAGGGCATGGAAGGAGGAACAGACAGGCGTTTTCTTCTGCTGCCTTCAGAGGTGGAAATGCACACATGCTTCCAGGAAAGATTTCATGCTGTCCTCTGGTACAATGTTCTGCTGAAGTCATTTGCCTCCAGGAGATGGGGCTTTTGGTATCAAATATGGGAAAATGGTTTAAAACCGTGGATTTTAGCATGTGAGGATGGAAGCTGTTTGAGTGATGCCAGCTGGACCATGAAGACTGCGATGTTGACATGCGGTGCTCAGGAGGCAGCAATGTTCAAGGTCAGGTTGGACAGAGCCTTGGGTGACATGTTTTAGTGTGACATGTCCCTGCCCATGGCAGGGGGTTGGAACTTGATGATCTTAAGGTCTTTTCCAGCCCTAACTATTCTATGATTCTATGATCACTGGGACCCTGCTTGGTCAGGGGGATGGGATTCAGCTCTGGATTTGGGGCTTCCATCCCAGGTGGTCTAGGTTCCAGAATAGGCGGTGGGAGCAGAGGAGGGTTGTCAGGACCTTCCCCTAAGCTCTTTCTGCTTCTTGAGGTGTCCTTGCGTGTCCTGCCTGGCTGTGCCCCGGGACCTGGAGCCATCCCATCCTCTGGCCTGGGCACCTGGGGCCATCTCAGCTGCCACAATGTCTTTAAGTGCCTGAGCCCTGCCCTGTATCAATACAACCTGAAAGGGGATCATGGCTGTCCTCACATCAACATGTGCTCAGCCATATCCCACCCTGAGCTCCTGCAACTGTGTTCATACAATCACCAGGGCTGCATCCTGACCCCTGCAGGTGCTGCACAGCTTTGGGGTGCATGAGGGACCAGGACAGCAAGACATCTAGATCAGAAGACAGGGAGAGGTGGGACAAGCCTCAGGAAACCTGGAATGACACTAACCACTACATGAGACGTGGGACACAGGAGCCCAGACTCCTGTTCTTTCAGTACAGGGTCCCAGACCCATGTGTGTCCCTGCATGGGTGCTCCCAGCAGCATGGGATCCCTGGGGTGGTCACAGCTGTAGGGTGCTTCAGGGCTGTAGGACTTTGCTGACCCACCCAGTCCTTGCTCGCCACTGCAGACCAGCAGCTTCTCAGCCTGGAAACATCTTCAGGGCCTTGCTGGGCTCCACAATGGATGTGTTCCCACAAGAACACAGCTCTCTGGGGTGAATGTCAGCAGGGACCTGGAGAGGTTTCCAAGAACAAGCTCCCCTGCCCTGCCCTGTGAAGGGGCAGCACCAGCCTCAGAGTTCACAGGGAAGGGGAATATTTCCCTCCCTACTGTGGGGAACTGGTGTGTGCAAACACTAAAGGTTGACCCAGCACATTGATAACATGGAGGGGATGGTTCTGCTTCAGCTTTGGTGGCTTGGCCTTGCCTTAGCAAAGGAGATGTCCCTGGGCAGAAGCCGCAGGCACTGATCCTGCACCACCCTGACCGGGTGACTCGCTCCTACCTGCTCCTCACCCAAGATGAGACATGGAGGGTGCAAGAGACATGGACAGACCCAGAGCTGCCAGCACTGCAGTCCTACTCATGGGTAAGTCCCCGTGTGTCTCCCCAGAGGCTCGGTCATTGATAGGTGGCCATCACCCACCGTTACCCCTGGGGGCCCCTCATTCCCAGTGTGATCGAGCCCATGCTCCTCCACCTCATGTTGCACCAGCCCCATCCAAGGACCACCCTGCCCAGACCTGCCTTGGAGCAGCCCAAAGACCAGAGAGTGACAAGTCCTTCATCACAGACACAGTGGTGGTATGGAGGGAATGGGATCAGTGGAGATGAGCTCCAGCCACCATGCCCTATCTGCACCCAGGCTGCATGCCTGCAGGAGGTGCTGTGGAGAGCAATGCATACCAGGGATTTTGGGGGTGTTCTGTGAGAGGGTGTGTTGAAAAGCAGTGGGACAGCAAGGCTGTGGCTGGACATCCCCCAGCCCTTCTCCAGGCATTCAAGAACAGGCTAACCCTGCTGCAGGCTGCAGCCTTCCTCTGCATGCTTAGCAGTGCCTTAAGCTCGAACCCTGCAGCATGATGGCCATTGCTCTGATGGAGAGAGGGCTTTGAATGTCCCAGATTGCCCCACATCACTCCCAGGCTGGTCCAAGGGATGCCCCAGCTGCCTCCTCACGCCTGTGGGGCTGGCTGGGACACTGCACCCCGGGTTGGGGCCTGCCGACCCCAGGGACCTGTGAGCCTGTAATGCAGCTTCCTCCACAGCAATGGCACCTGGGGGCACGCAGGAACCATGGGGACCATCCGGAAAGGTCTACCTGCAGCGGCAGGTGGGGAGGGTCCGGGGCATCCCTCTATGGGCCGGCCAGGGAGAAAGGTCCCTGCTTAGCAATGCAGGAATGCAGGTCGGGCTGAATGCGGCGGGGGCGGGTCTGATCTGGTGCCCCACTAAGCCCCCATTCTTTCCCAGCCGGTGCATCTTGTATTCAGGCTGCCTGCTCCTAAGCAGAGTGTCTTTAATCCTTCCCTTGTCTCCTCCATTCCCTTTCAGGCCTGTGGCCAATGGGAAGGGGATGAGCAGCTCTCTGCAGGAAGGAAATTAAAAGCGAGGAGGAGGGTAGGGAGGAGGAGAGCGCGGCGAGGGGGACTTGGAAGGGGAGACAATCCTGGAGTGGAGATGCCAGTCATCGGGGTCTCAATAGCCCCATTCACCCTGCCCAGCCACACAGAAAATCAGGGTCACCAGGATCCCTGCCCTGCCTGGAGACAACTGTTGCTTTATTCTTTTTAATTGCTGGAAAACGCAGAAAAGTTCACTTGTGTGTGGGGCTGCGGCGGGGCTGCGGTGGGGCGGGGGATGCGGTGGGGCTGCGGCGGGGCTGCGGTGTGGGGCTGTGGTGTGGGGATACGGCGGGGCGGGAGCTGCGGCGAGGACGCGGTGTGTGCGGTGGGGCGGGGGCTGCTGTGGGGCTGCGATGGGGCGGGGAATGCGGTGGGGCTTCCACGGCAGCGATGGTCTGAGGCCGACCCGCAGGGAGCAGGGACACACCACAAGCGGCCGCACATGCGGATGGAGGCTGCGACCCGAGCGGTGCAGGAGCCGTGTGCAGGGCTCGGCAGAGCACGGGTGGGAACATCGTCCCCCAGGCAAGCACGGGGCGGTCACCGTGTTCTGGGGTGGAGGAGGCAGCCCCAGGGCCGGTGGCCACCCCGAGCAGAGACCACTGCAGACCCACGTGCGAGTGGGTGGGCAGGAGCCCCGGCATCGCTGGGCAGGGAGGTGCCTGGGCTGGTGCTTGTGGCAGCTCGAAGTACACGCACCCGCACAGGGACACATGGACATCCCGACCTAGGGGTGCTGACACCTCGCAGATGGACATCTGGTATGGGGCTGGCAAGTCCTCCAGGGGGAGGTGCAGGTAACAGCTCGGGTACCACCAGGCTCTGAAGCAGGGGAGATGCGCAAGCATGGCCCAAGCCTCCAGCAGGTCTCCTGACAAATGCTGTAGGTGCCCACTCTCAATACAGGCCCAGAGACTCCTGCCGCAGCTGGGATGAGGGAACTCAAGAACCTCAGGGTTGGAGCAGAGCCCCCAAGGGAAGGAGGAAGATGTGAAGAAGGGGGAGGAGGAGAGGCAGGTTTGTGGAGCACAGAAACCCACTGCAGAGCACAGACATCCCATGGTGCTCCTTTGGAAACCCAGCCCATTGTGCCTGCAGCCTCAGCTCCCTTCCTGGCAGCTCTTGGTTCAAAGCCATAACTGCAGCTATTTAAAACCATAGTTTGACCAGCCCTGGTCAAACACTAACAGAGACCTCCCCCTGCCACAGCCTGAGCAGGCTGGGGACAAAAAGGCATTTGGGAGACAAACCAGGCCCTGGGTGTTCAGAGTATTTGGAGAAGGACATCAGGGACTGCAATAATGGGACAGGGGGGAATGGTTTCAAACTGAAACAGGGAGATTTAGGTAAGATAGAAAGAAGAACCTCTTCCCTGGGAGGGTGCTGAGGCACTGGCACAGGGTGCCCAGAGAAGCTGTGGCTGCCCCATCCCTGGCAGTGTTCAAGGCCAGGTTGGACACAGGGGCTTGGAGCAAGCTGCTCCAGTGGAAGGGGTCCCTGCCCATGGCAGGGGTTGGGACTGGATGAGCTCTAAGTTCCCTTCCAACCCAAACCAGTCTGGGATTCTGGCATTTCATGAAAACACCAGTTTTTCAGAAGCAGAACGCTTGTCTAGGAGGGAACAGGGAAGTCTACAGAGCATGGCAGCTCTGCTGGAAACAGGAGACTAAAAAGCTAAGAATGGATATGCAGAGCACCCTGGAAAGGATGCTATTGCTGGCTGGAGAACATGTATTTAAAGCATCAGAGGCAGAGGCCAACCAGTGGCTGAGGGGACACCCAGGGTATAATGACACCTTCAGGAGGATGGGACCCACAAAGCAGCTCAGGGGATGTGCATCAGCATGTTCAGCACAGATGGTGTTTGCTCGTGTTGGAAAGAACTGAGATGTGAAACCACAGAGGCACTAGTTGGTACCTATTGTCAGTCAGGCAGAAGCTGTGGGCTGAAGTCCTCAGCTATGGAAATGGATTCTGGGAGCCTGTATGGAAGAGTGGGACCACTGAGCTTGTGGCTGAACACAGCACTGGGGAGAAGCTGTCAGGGTCCGGAAGGAAGGACCCTGTTTCACAAATGGAGGATCCAGAGGATACCATCTCTGGATTGTGAGAAAGCCTCTGGTGAGGCACCATGTCAAAGGGTATTAAAGTAAAGACTTGCTGTGGCAGCAGAAGAAAGGCTTTTTCATGAACTGGAAGGTGGTTGAAGGGTAAGAAATGCTTCAGGACTGCAGTTAGTCAGCACTGAGGTCCCCCAGGGACCACCCCTGAGACCAGTTTTCCATTTGACATTTTCATCTATCCCCAGAGAAGGAAGTGAACAGGGACATCTTCAAATTCACAGAGAACACTGAGCAATTCTGCATGGCCAAAGGCCTGTTAAAGGTGTGGAGTTTCAGAAAGACCTCACAAAACCATGGCAGAGAGGTGGAGAGTGAGCTTTGGTGCAGAAAACGAAGGTGATGCTTCAAGGGAGCAGCAGTCAGTGCAGGACATCAGCTGGAGCTTAGGACAAGTGGTTAAACTCCAGAGAGCTGGAGCCATCCCTGGCTTGGTTGATGGCAGAGAGCTGATCATGGGCAGCAGTGGCCAAAAGAGAAAGCAAAATATTGTGTGACCACGAAGGATGCTGGGAATGACATGAAAGTGTTCTATAGAATCAGCAACCTTTGGTGAGCCCTCATCTCGGATTCTGTGTGCTTGAGATCTTTTATTCACAGCTCAAGACAGAGATGAAGGACTTGACTTTCTCTGGAGCTGTTCTGTAATAACCCAGGAGATGAAGCTCCTGCCGTATGAGAGGGACTGGAAAGGCTGAAAGTTCCCTGTTTGGAACAGGGAAGACTGAGATATGATATGACTAAGGCTTGCAAAGTCATGAAGGCGGTGGACAAGATGACCATAAATCTGTGGTATTCCACAGTAAGGAGCATGTTTAAACCAGACAAAAGAGAAAACTTCTTTCCATTACAGGGTTTGAACATATGAACCTTGCTGCCATGAGGCAAAAGGAGTTTGGTGACAGTGGCAGGTTCAGAAAGGGACCAGACAAGCTTGCAGACAGCAGGTTCATGAAGGAACACTGAAAGGATGAGGCAGGAATGTCTTCTCTAACCCGTAATACAGCTGGTGGAGAGTGGGAGAGAAGAGTCAGGCCCACAAAGGTAAAGAGCATCTCCATTTCCCATTGCTGGACACTGACTCCTGCAGGACTGTTGCTGCCCATCTCCTGCCAGAACCATCCACAGGAATGTCCCTCCTGAAGCACCCAGAGCCATCTGTCCCAGCTGTTGCTCCCCACACATGGGACCACAGAGCCCCGGGCACAGAGCCTGGGGTCCCAGCAGCCTTCCTCCCCAGGGAGCCCTGCAGAGGCTCCATCACAGCTGTGTGCTATGCCAGCATGGGGGGTTCCTCCACCCCTGTCTGTGAAAGCAACCGTTTGGTGATCCTGGCAGAAACACAGCCACAGCTTCGGGGGGGGGGGGGGGGGGGGGGGTATGGGGGTATGGTGGGTGTGTTTCTGGAAGAGAACAAGGAGATCAGGGGATGTACCACTGCCTTGGCTTTCCCTAGCACAGGTAACGTACACAGGCTTTTTGAAACCAGTACAGCTGCTCCCCAGCTTTCCCAGCAAGGATGGAAAAGAGAAGCATCTGCTGAGACCTTATAGCAACTTTCCACAGGGTACAAGAAACCTTTGGACAAGGCTTTGGACAAGGGCCTGTAGAGACAGGCCAAGGGGAATAGTATTAACCTGCCAGAACAGGGGAGACTGAAATGAGCTCTTAGGCAGAAGCTCTTCCCTGGGAGGGTGCTGAGGCGCTGGCACAGGGTGCCCAGAGAAGCTGTGGCTGCCCCATCCCTGGCAGTGTTCAAGGCTGGGTTGGACACAGGGGCTTGGAGCAGCTGCTCCAGTGGAAGGGGTCCCTGCCCGTGGCAGGGGTTAGAGCAGGATGGGCTTTAAGGTCCCTTCCAACACAAACCAGTCTGGGATGGTGTCTGTGGGCACAGCCACATGCTGTGTTCATGTGTTCAGAACAGCCCCGGGATGGATGTGCCCCAGGCCTGCAGCTTTCCCAGCTGCTGCCCTCTGGAAGGGAGCAGCTCCCTCTGCTCTATCTTAGCACCAAGAGTGGGAGGAGAGGAGCCAAGCAGCAGCCACGGAAGGACACTGATGCCTGGGTCATGATCCTTCTCCCGCCCCTGCCGGGTCCCAGCACAGGACACAAGTGCTCCTGGTAAAGCAGGGCCATAAAGTGTGTTTAGTAGAATACTCTGTACTGTTCAGGCCTGCGCACCGCTGCCGTTCCCGCTGTCCATTGCTGCTCGTTCCCGCTGTCCATCAGTGCTTGCTCCCACTGCCCATTGTTGCTCACGGCTGCCCTTCGCTGCCCATCGCTGCCCATCGCTGCCCATCACTGCTCGTTCCCGCTGTCCATCGCTGCCCATCGCTGCCCCGGGCCTGCCGCTGGAGGACGGTCCCCCCGAGGCACCGCAGGGTCCCGCCGCCCGCCCGCGGCCGAGGTCATTCCTTACCGCCGGCTGCCCCCTAGCGCTGGCGGGGCAGGGGCAGAGGGATCCTGCACTCGAGGGGCCCCGGGGAGCCTTCGGGAAGGAGGTGATTCCTGAAGGGAGCGCAGGACGGGTTAATGAGGTGGATTAATTAAAGGGTCATTGCCCAGAGAAGCTGTGGCTGCCCCATCCCTGGCAGTGTTCAAGGCCAGGTTGGACACAGGGGCTTGGAGCAGCTGCTCCAGTGGAAGGTGTCCCTGCCCATGGCAGGGGTTGGAGCTGGATGAGCTTCAAGGTCTCTCCCAGCTCAAGCCACCCTGTGATTCTACGTCTCTACTTAACGTCCAGATTTCCTCTATACTCTCAAGGACACCCCAGATGTGGCACGAAGACATGTGTGAGAAGATGCTCAGGCTGCCCCCGCCTGGACCACTGCCCCCAGCAGCGCAGCCATCAGTCCAAGGGGCCCGTGGCAGCCAGCAGAGGAGAGAAGGTGAAGGTCTGGCTGTTTCCCCCAGGCACGCCACGGGCTCTGGCCCTTCTCTGTCAATATTGGGCTGGAGGCTGAGCCTGAGCGCAGCTCCTGCCCTTTGCTCTGTTTGCTATCTCCTTCAGGCTGTTTGGTTTCAGTTAATCATCCAGTGAAGGCAAACATTGTCAGGAAGGGGCAGCATGCCCCATATCTCCTGCACTGGACAGGCCCAGGACACTTGGCTCTGGGGCGGGAGACACCCACCCTGCTCATGGGCACTAGTTGCCAGCTATGGACCCCCGGGGAAGGGGGTGCAGAAGGGGAGCAGCAGCTCAAGCTCTGCTCTCTATGAACGCTGGTCAGTATCAGGCAGCCTGGGGTAAGTTCTGGGGACCCCTTGATCCTCTCCTCTCTGCAGGTTCAGGCTGGTTTGCAGGGGCTGGAGCCACCATCCAGGCTCTTTGCAGGACACTGGAGGAGGAATGTGAATCCCAAGGCAGAACAGAGGAGAGAGACAGGTCCTGGCCCCATGTCTGGGCTATACTGTGGTGTAGGAGGAGGTGAGGGTGAGGAGCTCAGCCTGCCACAGTGGAAGGATGCTCACCATCCCTCCCACACCCCAGGCCAGCTCTCTGCACATCCCACTGTCCCAGGACACATGGCCAGGCCCTGCAGAGCTGCACCTTGCCCTCCTGGCCCCCCAGCCAGCCTGGCCGGCCCCAGTGCCCGCAGTCTGAAGGTCACACTGCTGTGCAGAGCACAGAGTCCGGGAACCCACCGGCACACCGAGGCTCAGCGGCACTTCGAAGCCACCAGACACAATGCTTTGGGGTCTCCTTTCCCTCCTCCTCATTGCTGTGGCCAACGGGACCCCCATCGGGGACCAGGATAAGGATATTCAAGTACAGGAGAATTTTGAGGCTGAACGGGTAATGGCAGCTTGCGGTGCCTTTGTTCTGGGGGCAGAAGGGATGGGGGAAAGCTCTATTTTGGTTTCTTTCTGCAAGAAGAGCGATATTCCCTATGCCCACATTAGGCTGTGCTGGACAGGCATTGGCAGCATGGCCGGGCAGGGGGTGTCCTTTGGTATGTGCTCACCCCAGCAGACACCTAGGCAGGGCAGCTGAAGCCCGAGCAGCCAGGCCATGTGAATCCCATGGGATGTCAGTGACCTGCCCAGCCGGAAGGTCTGGTGCTGATCCATTTCCCATCTCCTGTGGCAGCTCTGAGCTGGGCCCACTGTACCATCACCCCTCCATTATTCTCTGTCCCATAAATGTTTCAGCTCTGCAGAAAACCAAATGTCCCACTTTGGAGGAGAGGGCTTGTGGTGGAGATGTCTTGTTCTTGTCCCTACAGATGTACGGGAAGTGGTACGATGTCGCTGTCGGCACGACCTGCAGGTGGATGAAGAACTACAAGGAGAAGTTCAGCATGGGCACACTGGTGCTGGGCCCTGGCTCCAATACCGACCAGATCAGCACTGCCAGCACCAGGCTGCGGTAGGGGCAGTGCTCAAGCCTCCCCACCCAGGGGTGCTGCATCTCCCAGAGGCTGGGACAGGATAAAGGGTTTTCTTGCTCTGGCTGGCACCAGAGCCCTCGGAGGGGCTGGATTGGGCTCAAACACCCAAATGCCTTGGGCAGGGGAATTTCAAGGGTCTAGCACTGGCCTTGGCAGTGCTGGGGTAATGGTTGGACTTGATCTTAAAGGTCTTTTCCAACCTGGTTGATTCTGTGATTCTGTGCCATGGCTTCAGTGTCCCAGACATGACTTTCGCACAATAACCAGCAGAGATGGTCACTCTGAGCAGCTGATTGTGTTCCTGCTCCCTGCAGGCAGGGTGACTGCACACTCGTCTCAGGAGAGTACCAGAAAACCAGCACCCCTGGCAAATACACCTACTACAACCCTAGTAAGTAACTGGGGTAACTCGCTGCCACCCTGCAGTGGGGCTGCTGATGGGAGCCAGCACCAGGCACAGCAGGGGAAGGGGTGCAAGACAGGGCTCAGGAGGCACCCCACAGTTTGGGCCATTTCCAGGCAAATTATGGCATGCAGCAGAGGGAAAGAGGCTTTTCCAGCACTGTCCCTGCATAGACACGGGACTATGAGATGTTCCAGCAGATCCCTCCTGGCCCCATGGCCCTGAGCCAGGGTAGGCTCTCACCAACCACATTTCTGGAGTACTGATGGTGTCCCAGTTGTCCTCAGCCCTTGGTTTCCAATCCCCTTGACTAAGATGAGCCTGGATGGAGTCAGGGTGTATCAGAGGATGCATCCCCACAGTCAGCTCTTTTCTGGAATTAGCTGCCTTGTTTCAGCCCCCAGCTCTGGGGTTGTCTTACATTGCCACATTTCTCCCTAAGGGGCAGGAATGATGTCCCCTGTGTCTCTGTCTCCCACAGAATGGGATGTGTCTATCCAGTCCTATGTGCTCCGCACCAACTACGAAGAGTATGCTGTCATTCTGATGCGGAAAGAAAGCAGTTTTGGCCCAAGCACAACCCTGAAGCTATACGGTACGTCTTGTTATGGCACTTGTGGGTAAGCAGGCTCTGGGGTGCACCAGTGCAGCTCAGAAACCACCCCCAAGGGCTCCTCAGGTCCCTTGACCTTGAGGGACCTGACCATGGCTTTGGAAGTGGTACCTTGGACCAGATCATCTTTGGCACTGCAGTGGTGGAGTCTTACGGCTCAGCTTAGAGCCATGTAACAGAATGAACATCCAAAACAACCTGTTGTTCGGGGTGAAGGTGGCAAGAGCTGCTTGGAAGAAACCCAGACCATGGTTAAGAATCACAGAGAGGTTGGGAAGGTCCAGGTGGCTGGTCTGCAGATTGGTGTAGGGCTGGGGGGCTCCCTCCAGAGCCCTTCCTATACCAACCCCACTCACAGCTTGTTCCCTTGCACAGGGAGGAGTCCAGAGCTGCGGGAGGACCTCATTGAGGCTTTCCAGCAGCTGGCTCTGGAGATGGGCATCCCTGCAGATTCCATCTTCGTCCTGGCCAACAGAGGTAACCCACCATAAGGCACATGCTCCTGCTGCCTCTCACCCAGGGTACTGGTGCACTGGGCCTGCTCCTTGATGTGTGAGGCTGGGGAGATGAGGGGATGGTTAGGGTGGAGGGATGAGAGATGAGAGCTTTTGTAGGATGGGGTGGGAAGGAGATAAGGCCACATATCAGTCAGGCTTTCCAGGCAGTGGGATCCTTGCTGGGCCATCAGTTCAATGCACCTCCAAGGCTGTGCTGGGATGAGGGCACAGGACACCCAGGGACACTCAGCACTGCTGCCCATGGGTGGGTGTTCCTAGGACCACAGGACCTCCCTGCTCAGCCTGGTTATCTGAAGGTGTCAGTGTGATGCAGGCGGGTGTGGGGATTCTAGGGTGATGCTCCTGTCAGGGGGAGATGGGGAGCAGCAAGAGGGTGAGAACACTGGAGCGGAAATGGGAGTGTCCCTGCGTGTGCACATCGCAGGACCACGGTGAGGTGAGGTTGTCAGAACCCCCCTCTGATGCTCCTCATTTTCTCTGTCACTGGGGCCAGGTGAATGCATTCCTCAGGAGACCACAGCCGCCCCACAGGTGAGTGCTGCAGTGGGACCCCCTGACATGGATCACGACTGGGACATCCCTTCTAGGCAAGCCCCCCAGAGAGCTGGTGTCTGGGACCAGGCTCTGTGGGCAGGACATGTTATTGGAGCAGCTGCTCCACTGCTCACCAGGGAGTGATCACTCCCTGGTGGTGACTCAAGAGTGGTCACTCTTTCACCCCACTGATGGGTTTTGACTGTGAGGATGGTGCACAGGCAGCTGCAGGCTGCAGGCTGGGGCTCGTGGGGCTGGGAGGGCACCAGGGCTCATTTGCAAGCAGAAGGCAACAGCTCTTTCCTACTCTGGTATTTCTGACAGCATGAAAGATGCTGCATGCAGAGCCTCATGTCTCCCTGCTCTTTGCCTGTGTAGGGGTGTCCCAGCCAGGCTGCACATCCCCTCTGAAGGGCTGGGAGGCAGCTCATGCTCCACTGGTCCTTCAGCTGCCATCACTCAGCACTCCCAGTATCACAGGGTTGAATTTAGAAAGATTAGGGGAGACTGAGCTGGGCTCTTAGGCAGAAGCTGTTCCCTGGGAGGGTGTTGAGGCGCTGGCACAGGGTGCCCAGAGAAGCTGTGGCTGCCCCATCCCTGGCAGTGCTCAAGGCCAGGTTGGACACAGGGGCTTGGAGCAAGCTGCCCTAGGGGAAGGTGTCCCTGCCCGTGGCAGGGGTTGGAACTGGAGGAGCTTTAAGGTCCCTTCCGGCCCAAACCATTCCATGATTCTGGGGGATCATAGATGGGTCTTCCATAGGAGAAGCAACTCTTTTGACAGGAAAGTAGGTAACACATCACCTTGCATCAGCAAGAGCATAGGCATGTTCCCAGCAGAAGGGAATTACTTGGGCACTTTGGTGCCTATATCCATAACACATGACCCTGGCCCACACTCTGGATGAGCACAGGGCTGGAAAAGCCATGAGGTGACCCAGCATCAGTGACTGAAGCTGTGCTGGGAGCCAGCAGTACCCCGCAGTTCTGCCCTGGCATGGCCCATCCCGGGGGTGCAGGGGCAGTGGGGTGGGCAGCGGATCCGACGGGCGGGGGCTGACAGCAGCCTCTCTGCTTCCTCCCCATGCAGCGGGCACGGAGAGCAGTCCTGCCCCCCGAGGAGGGCTCGGCCGCGGGCCCCCTGCCCCCTTACATCGGCAATAAGGAAGGTACGTGTTTGGGGAGGCGGCTCCGTCGGGAATTCCCGTGTCCCACATCCCGGTTTGCCGGTGCCAGCCAGTGCCGTGCCTCCCGCAGACTCGTGCCGGCTGAGCCGGGACCCCGGGCCCTGCAGCGGGATGCTCTCCCGCTTCTTCTACAACTCCTCCTCCATGGCCTGCGAGATCTTCCTGTACGGCGGCTGCCTGGGCAACGGCAACAACTTCTACTCGGAGAAGGAATGTCTGCAGGCGTGCCGGAGCGAGGGTGAGGCGGCAGCGCCCGGCCCGCGGGGATCAGCGCCAGTCCTGCGGGGCCGGGCTACGGGAGGAATGTGAGTGCCCATGTGTGGGCCCTGAGCACCTGACCCCCCCTGTCCCGCAGCTGCCTGCCGGATGCCCATCGTCCCCGGGCCCTGCCAGAACCCAGTGACTCGCTGGGCCTTTGATGCGGCCCAGGGCAAGTGCATCACGTTCAGCTACAGCGGCTGCAAAGGCAACGGGAACCAGTTCTACTCGGAGAAGGAGTGCAAAGAGTACTGCGGAGCTCCTCCGCTGGCAGGTACCGGCCCCTGCCTTCACCCTGCCTGCATCCAGCACCCTGCCCGCATCCTGCACTGCGCTGTGCTGTGCTGGCACAGCAGTCCGCAGCTCCTTGCCTGCTCTGGGTGTGCTGAGTCTGCCTGGGGTGGGAACAGGGCTGTCCTGGGTCTGGAGCAGGTCTTGGGATGGATCTGTCCTGGGTCTGGACGGGTCTGTCTGTGATGGGTCTGTGACAGCTTTGTGCTGTGCCTGGGGTGGGTCTGTCCTGGGTCAGGGACTTTGATGGACTAAGGAATATGGTCTTTATAGAATCCCAGACAGGTTTGTGTTGAAGGGATCTGAAAGCTTATCCAGTCCCAACCCCTGCCATAGGCAGGGACACCTTTCACTAGAACAGGGTGCTCCAAGCCCTGTCCAACCTGGCCTTGAACACCTTAATGAATCTACAGCCAGTATCACAGAGGGGCAGACATCCCGCAGACATCCCGAGCCACAGCTGAACCTCAGGATGGTCTGGATAAAGGTGGGAATGGCACTGAACAGGCTAGAGTGCAGTGGGGAGCAGCAGAGGTGACAAACAGCATGCAGGCAGGGGATGCCAGTGAGGGAAGAGTGGCTGAAAGAGTTGGGGTGGTGCAGGGACCCTGGCACCAAATAAGGCCCAAACCTGGGTCCCTGCCTGGGTGCACCCTCATGTGAGCCTCCAGCTCCCGTCAGTACAGAGGGTTCTGTGTTGAACCTCCCTGGGACACACCATTGGCACTGCTCACCCCTTGGGTAAGCGGGCAAGCAGGTTCTCAGCAGTGGGACAGGGAGGAGCGAGCTCAGGGGTCTTCAGCCGCTGTATGAACTGAATGATGTTAAGGTCCCTTCCAACCCTAACCATTCTGTGGCTCTGTAACCACAGTCTGTTCCCATCAGAGCAGGAGCTCGGGTTTACAGCTACCCACAGATGGGAGATGGGGCCACAGTAAAGTGTCTTAGGGCAAATCCATTAATACAACCAGGGCAGGTGATGGGACACAATGTGACATCCCAGCACAGCACAGGGGTGCACAGAGGGTCTTGACCAAGTGGGCAGCAGCTTCCATCGCTGACTGTCCATGAGGCAAGGAGGGGGTTGTGGGTCTGTCCGTCACTCTTCACATCTCTCCACTTGCAGAGGATGAGGAGTTTCTACATCTGTCAAACTGATGTGGGTGGAAAACAAGCTCCTGACACCCAGCACCAGGCCCCACAGGAGGCAGCTGCAGCAGTAAATGTCTCTAATGTGACCAATGAGCCCAGTGTCTGTCCTCAAGCTGGGGGTCCAGGAGGGATGTGGGATGCTGTGGGGTAGGATCTCCTCTGATTTGTGGGGCTCCTGGGTGCTCCCTACCGAGTCTCTGCCTCTTCCTCAGGCCACTGAGGTGCTGGGGGGACAATGGGTGAACCGAGGGACTCAGAGCATCTCTCTGATGGGGCTCAGCCCCCCATATTCCAGGGGATGGTGAAGGGCAGCCGGGAAGGGCCCAGCAAGGAGCGAACGGTGCCTGTTCCTCCCTGAAGGGAGTAACGGCTGCAGGGTCACTGTGGGACTGGGGACCAAGACACTGGCTGGGGTCCATGGGGAGGGGTGATGATCATATGGGGACTGTTACATGGGGATCTCAGAAAGGGATTACAGGGTGTCCAAGGGTACCCTGAGGGGTTACAGGAGGAAGTTTTGGGGTCATGAGGGGAAATGGGGGTGTCCCAGGAGGGGGTTACAGGGGTTATGGGGGTCTCAAGGGGCTGTAGGGGTGCCAGAAGGGGGTTAGAAGTGTTGTGGGGTATCGGGCTGTATGGCACAGGAGGGGTGAGGGGCTATGGGGCACAGGGGGTTCCGCGGGGGTTCCGGAAGGTCCGGGCTGGCTTCTGGCAGGTCCGTGCCCATGACACGCGCTCAGCGCTCTGCTGACCCCTGCTGGCCCCTGCCGGCCGCCGTAGCCAGCGCTGCGTGCGCCGTGTTCCCCGGCGGCGAGGCGGAAGAGGCAAGATGGCGGCGGGAGCCCCGCGGCTGGCCCCGGGCCGCGGCGCCCGGCGGGGCTGAGCCGAGCCCCGAGCCCATTGACCCACCGCTCTCCCGGCCCCACCGCCCTGCGCCCCGCTCCGGGCCATGCCCGGGTAGCGCCCGCTCCCAGCACACGGCGGGGCCCCTGTTCAGAGCACCCTCCCCTCGCTCCGGGCCGTGCCGAGCCCGGGCGGCTCCTCATGGCAGGCGCAGCCTTGCCCCTGCCCTGACTGCCCCGAGCCCTGCCCTGCCCTGCCCGGAGCAGCCCCTTCCCCGCGGCGCTGCGGGAGCGGGACCGCAAAGATGTTCTCGGCCCTGAAGAAGCTGGTGGGGTCGGAGCAGGCTCCGGTCCGGGACAAGAACATCCCCGCGGGGTTGCAGTCCATGAACCAGGCGCTGCAGCGGCGCTTCGCCAAGGGCGTCCAGTACAACAGTGAGTGGGGGCCGCGTCCCGGGGTGCAAGGGTGTGTGGGGTGCGCGGGCCGGGGCTGCCGCCGCTGTCCGCCCGGAGCCACGTTTGTCATTGACGGTTCAGTGCTGCGGGGTGGTGGGGTCGGGACATTCGGGTCTGTGTGTCCGGGGCCCGCGGCGCAGAGGGGTCTGGGCACTGCCTGCGCGCCGCAGGCGGCGGCACAGACCGAGCTGTAAGAGCGAGCTTTGGCCATTGAGCACCAAGGGAGTCACTGCCCGCGGTGGGGGTGAGCGGCCCTGCAGCCCGGGGGGTGGGTGTAATTGAGCTGTAGTGGTTGATGATAAGGGTCTGTTGAAATGCTCTGCCGTGCCAGGCCTCAGTGCAAGGTGCTGATGTATGTCTCTATGTGCCCTTGGTACATCGTTTCATTCCATCTTTGCTGCAACTAATACATTTGCTCCTTTGTTGGGGAAATTGTTTTCCCTTCAGTGTTTTGCCCTTGGGACTCAGTAAAGGTTATTTCCAATACAGTGTTTCAGGAAGGCACTGCAAGTGTATGAGATACATCCCAGAGTAACAACTGTGAGGCGATTAATGTAATCTTTGCTGGAAGCAGAGGTGGGAGCAGGAGCGCTAGGAGATCACTGAATCCACGCAGGCAGTGGAGTCAGGCTGCGGAAGGCCGGAAGATTGGTAGCTGGGAAAGAGACTGATGTGTAAACGTGGCACTGAATGACTCCTGTAAAGGCACATGTGTGGAGGCATAGAGCTGGTCTTGTATCTTAGTCTGAAACAGAACATGAAGGGGGACATTAACACGTTGGGGCCTGGGGCTTTTCCTGTTTTATTTAGTATTGTCACTATCAACTGTGCTTTTGAGCTGCTGTTTTGAAGCTCTGCTTTACTAGGGAGAGCATTTGGTGCCTTTCTCCATAGCACATCTGTGAGATATGCCAGTAGTGTTCAATTTAAAACAGGAGTGTCTCAGCAGTCAGGAATGTGAGCAGAAGCACTGTGGTGCTGTAAGAAACTCGATTCCCAGTGAGAGGCAGGGGATGGAACTGTTGTGCTGTGGAACGCAGCACTGCATCATCACACAGAAACCTGCCCATCTGCTCAGTAGAGACTTGACCTGTGCAGAGGCTCTGTGCAGCCAGGACACATCCACTGGTGCCTGTTGGGGATCAGGTACCTGACACCA
This sequence comes from Melopsittacus undulatus, assembly GCF_012275295.1. Lineage (NCBI taxonomy): Eukaryota > Metazoa > Chordata > Aves > Psittaciformes > Psittaculidae > Melopsittacus > Melopsittacus undulatus. The sequence goes on from NC_047537.1 coordinate 11,033,221, forward strand.
GGCTGTGAATTATGTAGGAGGAAGGAGTTGACTCTCCATGTGGTGCAGGCGCCCAGATCAGCTGCATCCTACTGGCACAGCACTCCACTCTGTATGGTCCAACCGCATTGGCGGCCCCACGTGGACATGGACCTGCAAGGCCAGAACTGCCCCAGCCAAGCTGCCAGCTGTGGCTCTGCTGCTTTTGGGATTGCTACCAAAAGCCTTGGGAAAGCCATATGGTTTGTGCTCTGTGTGACCAGGATTTGTGCTCTAGCTGCTGCTTTCCTGTCTGCAATAAAACTGCAGCCCACTGTCACTGCCTGAGGGGAAGCTTTCCAGTCTCCATAGTAACTCTTCCCAGTTATAGGATATTTATAGGAAGTACAGGCTTACAAAAGGGCATCAAAGCACATTCTGTAGCTGTGCCATGGGCAGATGGGGTGGGCTCCAGCACAGTGAGGTGGGCTCAGGTGAAGGAATGCCATTGCAAGGGCTTTTGCTCAGGAAGCACAGAGTGCAAATCCTGTGCATTGCCAATGCTCCTTTCTTAGCAAAGACATGGTGTTCAGCAGAAGCAAATGCACCATGTGTTTGGTGGTCTCTGTTAACACACATGGGTCTGTACAACTCCTCAGTTCCCTTGGCGCTGCCTAAACCTAAAGCAAAAGGTGCTGTGATGAGTGGTTCTACAGAAACATTCCTTGCTTTCACAGACCAGTACTAATCATGAACTGAAGCTGCTTCCTTCCCAGGTAGTGTGCTGGAATGCCATGGGTTGCTTGCTGATAAATTGGACAGCAGACAGCCAGGATATGGGCTGTGTCACCTGGCTTATTGTGGGGCTCAGAACAGGCTGTCAAGTGCACTTTGTAACCAGACAGCCCTGGTTGGGGTGATTCTGAAGGCGGCGGTGTGCAATTGCACTGGATAGTGTGCATCTCTAAGCTGAACCAGTGATGTGTTCTGACATTCTCTCACCCACTCTGTAAAGTACTCAAGAGAAAGAGTATTGCAGGGTGGGTGGGTTCTCTAATGGAATGATGAGAGCAAAAGGCAGTATTAGTCCTCAGCAGCTGCCCCTTCCTCTGCATGGGACACTGTACTTTAGAGCAAGAGCATTTCCATACTGCATCCCAGAGCACACACTCCTTAGTTGTTCTCCTTAGCATCCACACCAAGCTCCTGCGTTTTACACACCGTGGCCCAAATAACACCAGAGGTCCCTGAAGCAATATGTAAGGTACAGAGAGGAAAATTATGTGGGTCTGTATCATATGTTGTATGTATCCAATGGCTTGGATGTTTATGGAAGATCCTGGTTCCAAGCACTGGTAACCAGTCTTCCACAGTTTTAGTTCTTGGGAGAGCTTAATCTTGGATTAGGTTGGCTGTATCACTGTTCTGGTTGCTGTGCCAGGGAGGTAGCACAGGCCAGAGGGATTGAGCTCAGTGGAGGAAAGGAGGTGGATCTTGTTCTTTTGTTTGAACAAATTACAAGGCAAATTACAGGAGGAAGTACCAGCATCTGCTTACTCAAACATGAAAGTTCATGTAAGGCAAAGAAGGATGAGATGAGCAGTTCTTGCTGTGTTACACTGGTGAAAGGATTCCCTGGGAGTCACACTGATGATCAGTGACAGGAGCAGAAGACACAGAAGTGCTGAAGGCTCAGATCCATCCATACACCTTCTGCTCTGGACTTTATTCTTAACAGTGCTTGGGTTTCAGAGGGGACACATGGAAAGTCCTTTTGCCTGTGTCACGGGCTCAATGCATTCATTCAGAAAAATCAAAGGAATCTTCCTTTGACTGTTTCACCATCTGTAAGTAGGAATCACACACACCGGGTGGCAGGAACTGCAGGAGATGGTTTGTTGTGTCTGCAGAGATGCTCTGGCACCTGTGAGTGAAGGCAGGCTATAAATACTGTGTTGATTTCTGCCTTTCTTATCCTTCTGCTATATTAATAAGCAACTCTGTAAGAGAATAAACAGTAGCACCTCTCATTTTACAACAGCAGGAGCCCAGGGGAACTGCAGCATAAACCTTCACCAGACAAAACTCCTCCACAGACTTTGAAGATGTTTTACCTTAAAGTTTCCCTCTTAACCTTTTCTCTGGGATGCTGCAGTAACCTCTGAGTTCCAACAGGAGGCAGCCTTCAGCCTCGCATTTCGTTGCCCAAAAGATGCTGCGCAACCGAATGCTGATCACCTGAATGCCATCAAATGTCCCCGAGTGGCCCATTTTCTAGAAGATAACGGCACCTATTCAAAAGGCAAGCAGAAGAATTCTGTTAAGTCAGCTTATGCTTCCCATAGCCTTGTGAATGCCACTAGAAACAAGGATAGTATTTAAAAAACAAAAGTAATCACATAATGTAACTGGGAAAGTCCTGTTATCAGAAGAACAAGCAGGCATTAGGCCTGGCTCTGGGAAGTTCATGATGTTAATTTCTACAGAAGTTGCTTTGCTGGCTGTGTACAGTTCATAATATTTTGGACTCTCCCTTTCCTTGGGAGAGTTTGAATGACTTTCTCACTGACTGACCTCCCCTGCTTAAGGCACAGGCCCAGGCATGTGGTGCTCCAGCAGCTGAATGGCCTCAGCAGCCAATGTGAGCCCAGTGGGTGGAAGTGGAACCTTTACCCAAGGCTGCAGTTGGTGAGAGTGCACCCACACCTACAACCAGCTAAGGGCTGGCTCCTGTGCTGGGACTGTCCCTCTGACACATGGAGGACCTGCAGAGGTCCAGTATTCCAGTGCCTAAAGGGACTACAAGAAACCTGGAGAGGGGCTTTGGACAAGGGCCTGTAGGGACAGGCCAAGGGGAATGGCTTTAACCTGCCCGAGGGGAGACTGAGATGAACTCTTAGGTAGAAGCTCTTCCCTGTGAGGGTGCTGAGGTGCTGGCACAGGGTGCCCAGAGAAGCTGTGGCTGCCCCATCCCTGGCAGTGTTCAAGGTCAGGTTGAGCAGATTGGGGTTGGTATGGCAGAGTGGGATTGAGGGCTGGATAGAGGTAGAAAAGGCAGGAGCATGGAAGGATGTCATGCATTAGTGATTTAGATCACTTAAAGTATCACTGTTTATGGTATTAGCACCAGTAGTTCTAATCTGATGTCAAAGTGACTTCACAGTTCATGACAAGGTTCATGCTGTGACTTACTACATGGATGAAAAGTACAAAGGACAATGGAATCAGAATCCAGCTAAAATGATCTGTACAAAGACTGGTGGCTCTAATGGTGAGAGAGACTGTTCATCGAGTCAGGGGGGTCAAAGTGGATCCCTTTGCTTTCCACACTTCTGATGGAGCTTAGTACATGGAGGTCCAGTCTTAGCCTCAGACTTGGACAGTGGTTAATGTCTAGTGGAATTATCTACACAACATTTACAAAATTAATATTGAGTATGGATTTAATTAGTATTAATTCAACGTGTTGTCAGTCACACACCCAGGGTTTGGGGGGGTAAAAGGACTCTTTGCTTTGGGCAAGGAAGGATCTCTTAGTGTCAAGTAAGGAGTCTGAAACCTTGAGAGGTTCCCTGCTCAAGGGGATTGTCACATGTGTGCAGTCCAGGGAGAGCTTGGAATGTACTCGTCCAAAGGTCCGTTGTTGTAAAACATCTCTGTGCCTCCAGGAGCAACCTTGAAAGACATCCCAGCTCCAGGGGAGATGGCCACCATGCAGCCATGCTGCTCACTTTGGCTGTTGTATTTATGGGATAAAGTGTTTGGCTTGTGGTCACATTGCCCATGATGTGAAAGGTGTCCAGGAGAATCCTTGTGCCCACACTTCCTTTATTCCTTGGTAAATGAGTGTTGGAAGAGCCACCCACTATTCCTACATTAATTGCATGGTCAGTGCTCCCTGTGTCCCTGCTCCTTAGTGGCTTTCCCAGGGGAGTGCCAGACTACTGCTGGTTTGGTGTGAGGCTCGCAGAGGAGCAGAGCCTCAGCTGGCTGAACTCCTGCAGCTTCTCAAGAGTTGGTGCTGGCTGTTTCCGCTGAGCTGCTCTGAGTAGCTGAATAAACACTAATTTTAATGGCTGAGGCTCATGTTTTTAACAAACCCTGTGTAATATGGGGGGACTAATTACAGCTGAATGATGCTTGCAAGAAGTTCACATGCTTTGCACAACGTTCTTCCTTTTGTGTTTAATCAGCTGTGTTTGTCTGCTTGCTCTTTTCCCAGTGAAAATTGTCATCCGAGGGGACAGGAACACTGGGAAAACCACACTCTGGCACCGACTGCAGGGAAAGAAATTTATTGAGGAATATATTCCAACTCAGGAGATCCAAGTCACCAGCATCCACTGGAATTACAAAAGTAAGAGGGAAGAGGGTGGAGGGAGATACAGTCACGGGACAGTGCATGGGATAAAAATTCCAGTGCGGCCTCATTTGCTTCTTTCTTCTGTGTCTGCTTGGGAGAGGAAATGGGTTCTTATCACTCATTATTTTAATTGATTATTCACAGTTTCTCAGTCCTGTTTTTAATAACTTTACTCACAAACCATGGAAGTGCTAAAGGATCCATCTTTGGAAGCTGCAGTTCAAGAGAAGTGTTTAACAGGTGATCCAAATGACAGGAAACATTTGTGATGTGCTTGACTTGTTAATGAAACGAGGTTTGTTATGGAAATCTGGCTCTGAGGCTAAGCCCTGCTTTTGCTCTTACTCTGTTGTGTAGGAGTAAGGGAAATTTTGCTAACGAGTTTTTTACTGATTAAGATATAAAGAACATCCTGTAACTGTTAAAGGTGATTTTATAAAAATTAATGTACTAATAACTCTGGGCTGACTTACTGAAGCACAGAAGTATTTTATGAGCCTTTCAAAGTGCTTGTTTGAATCTGAGAGATGAGCTGTGAATTTGTTTTCCTTTGTCCATTGCTCTGGAAACCCTGGATCTCACCTGGAGAAAATCCTGCAGGCACTGGAATAGCACAAGGCTGCAGTTCAACAGTGCGTTTAGTCCAGTTTTCAGGTTTCTGATCAGAAATGCCACAGCCTTGTGGGATGAACTACTGAGTCAGTAGGAACTGCTTTGTGAGTCTGATTTTGCTTTAAGGAAAAGGTCAGCAGTTTGTTTGTCACTGTCAGATGTTTCCCATCAGCACCACTCTGACCTTTTGTTGAATCTGGTACTCTCTGTCTTCTCACAGCTGGGAAAAAGCCAACGTGCAGTTGGGATCAACACCAAATTGATCTCATCCACCAATCACATTTGTGTTGCTGAATGATACTGTGATGCCCAAGGCTTGTGATGAGGATCATGCAGCCTCAGCTGTGGTCACCAGCATCTGCCTCAGGCTGGTGCTCTTTCTGCTTCTGTTGGCTTCATAGGCTTCAGTGCAAGGAGGGTGAGCGCTGCTGGTGTGTGCTCACAGGGAGATGGGAGCGAGACTCTCATGCCCTTCTGAAGATAGACCTGCATATGAATCAGCTCTCTCTTGATAAGTTTCTGCAGAGCTCACTGATTAGAGTTTAAGCAATGTGTGCATATGGGGATGGACTTTTCTCCAGGTGACATGTTGCTGACCTGGTTCAAATATCTGGAATGCTCTGCATGAAATTGTGCCTTTCCTTTGTGCTGTTTTTTCATTGTAAAACACTATTATTTTCATAGCAATAATTTCCAGCAGTGTAGGAAATTCTGTGTTGACCTTCTTAAAACTTGCTTTAAAAAATACCTGTCTAGAAACCACTGTAAGGTGTCTCCTGCTGTGCACACTTCCCATCCGAGGTGGGTGGTGGACACTTTGGGAAGGTGGCTCGGCTGCAATCACTGATCTGTTGGTTGAGTTAATCCGGAGAGGAGAAATTAAGATTGTTTTTCTTGTGATCATGCTCTCAAACTGCCTTGACTAAACCTGCTGGGTGGTGGGCAGCACAGATTTACAGATGTTAACTAAATTCCTATCAAATATTGAAGGACTCTTTGCATTGCCTGCTATTCTGTAGATTTACATTTTATACATGGAGGGTACCTTGTTATATCTTCAGAAATTATATACTGAGGGGATTAATACAGACAGAGAAATTCGAGTTATTTCTTCCTACTCAGAATGAACAAAATGACTTTTCTTTGCCAATTGTCTCTGTGATGGAGATGTGTAATATGTGTGTCCAAGTGAGGAGGTGCCATTCCTCACCTAAGGAATGGGTGTCAGCTTATGCCAGTCATCAGTATTAGTCTCTGTTTGGCAGTCTTAGAATGGGCTTGAAATAAAAGTGGCAACTACTTTGTTCAAAGACATGGAACACTTTTGGGATGGATGTGGAGAATGCCCTGCCCTGGGGATGTGTGAACTAAAGCTGATGAAATGAATTGGGCAGTTGCATGAGAGTAACTGTCTGAGGGCCTGCGAGCGCATGTGGTGAACACCCCATAAAGCAGGGATTCTTATTTTTAAATGAGCTTTTCCTGCAGTTGTATTCTTCTCACTCCTCTCCACCATTAGCAATGTCTTAGTGTGCCACTGGCTGCAGAGTACTTGGCCAAATAGCCACTGAGGACACATCTTTGGAGTGGTTTGATCCATGATTTATACGGATCCAAGTTACAGATTAAAAAGGCTGGATTAGCGCTCTGCCTCACCAAAGCTGTTCAGGTAAACTGCTGCTGCCATGTATGAGTCACACCAAAGCCAACACAGCAGCACTGAAGTAATTATCCTCTTGTGTGTTCAGGATAATCGGGAATGAAGCTGGTGATGAACCGGCTACAAGCCAGCAGGAGCCCTGGTGCTGAAGGGAGAAAAAACACTCGTGGAAAAATGGTTCTCCTGGCTCTCATGCAGTCGGTTTCTTCGCGGAATTCTGTGCTTCCCCTTAGATAAAGGGTGCAGAGCAGGTCTTTGTGGGTCAAGCACTTCAAGCCCTCAGCTTGGGCTTGATGCTCAGCAGGGCATCATTACTGCTCACACTATCCAGCAGAAGAGTCAGTCTTAACTGAGGGTGCACTTGGTGTTAGGGTGAGGAAGTGGAATGCTCAGGAGCAAAGTCCCAGTGTGAGGTAGCGGGTCACTCCTAGGAGAGCCCTGCATGTCACCTGAGGCCTTCTGAAGTGAAGTTCCAGCTTCCCTGCAGAAGCCCCTTGTTAATGCCCATATGCTGGTTCATGCGGCACTGCCAGAAAGAGCAAGCAGGCTCTGGGCTCCTCCTGTGCTCCTGCAGAGTTTCTCACCTGAGAAAGGAAAACACCTCCTGGCTCTTTGCAGAAAATCCTGCCTGTTGAAGGACACCATAGAGTCATAGAATAGTTAGGGTTGGAAAGGACCTTAAGATCATCAAGTTCCAACCCCCCTGCTATGGGCAGGGACACCTCACACTAAACCATATCACCCAGGGCTTCGTCCAGCCTGGCCTTGAACACTGCCAAGGATGGAGCATTCACAACTTCCCTTGGCAGCCCATTCCAGTACCTCACCACCATAACAGTAAAGAACTTCCTCCTTATACATAACCTGAACTTCCCCTGTTTAAGTTTTAACCCATTACCCCTTGTCCTATCTCTACAGTCCCTAATGAAGAGTCCCTCCTCAGCATCCTTGTAGGCCCGTTTCAGATACTGGAAGGCTGCTATGAGGTCTCCACGCAGCCTTTTCTTCTCCAGGCTGAACAGCCCCAACTTTCTCAGCCTGTCTTCATATGGGAGATGCTCCAGTCCCCTGATCATCCTCGTGGCCTCCTCTGGGCTTGTTCCAACAGTTCCGTGTCCTTTTTATGCTAAGGACACCAGAACTGCACACAATACTCCAGGTGAGGTCTCACAAGAGCAAAGTAGAGGGACAGGATCACCTCCTTTGACCTGCTGGTCACACTCCTTTTGATGCAGCCCAGGATACAGTTGCTTTCTGGGCTGTGAGTGCACACTGCAGCTGGCTCATGTTCATTTTCTCATCAAGCAACACCCCCAAGTCCTTCTCTGCAGAGCTGCTCTGAATCTCTTCTCTGCCCAACCTGTAGCTGTGCCTGGGATTGCTCTGACCCAGGTGTAGGACCTTGCACTTGGCATGGTTAAACTTCATGAGGTTGGCATCAGTCCACCTCACAATCGTGTCATGGTCCTTCTGGATGGCATTCCTTCCCTCCAGCGTATCAATGGAACCACACAGCTTGGTGTCATCGGCAAACTTGCTGAGGGCACACTCAATTCCATTGTCCATGTCAGCGACAATGGTATTAAACAAGACCGGTCCCAACACCGATCCAAGGGACACCACTCGTTACTGATCTCCAGCCGGACATTGAACCGTTGACCACAACTTTTTGCATGTGGCCATCCAGCCAGTTCTTTATCCACCGAGTGTTCCACCTATGAAATTGATGACACTCCAATTTAGAGACAAGGATGTCATGTGGGACAGTGTCGAACGCTTTGCACAAGTCCAGGTAGATGACGTCAACTGCTCCATCCCTGTCCATTAGTTCTGTAGCCCCATCATAGAAGGCCACCAAATTGGTCAGGCAGGATTTTCCCCTAGTGAAGCCATGCTGGCTGTCACCAAGCACCTTGTTGTTTTTCATGTGTCCTAGCATGCCTTCCAAGAGAATCTGCTCCCAGATTTTGCCAGGCACAGAGGTGAGACTGACTGGTCTGTAATTTCCCAGGTCATCCATTTTCCCCTTCTTGAAAATGGGGGTTATATTTCCCTTTTTCCAGTCATCGGGAACTTCACCTGACTGCCATGATTTTTCAAATATGATGGCCAGTGGCTTTGCAACTTCATTCACCAGCTCCTTCAGGACCCGTGGATGGATTTCATCAGGTCCCATGGACTTGTGCACATCCAGGTTCTTAAGATGGTCTCGAACCAGATGAAATCCATCAGTGGGCCCAAGGTCGTCATTCTCACAGTCCCTGCATTGTCATTCTGAGACTTGGGTGGTGCCTTTGCCAGTGAAGACTGAGATGAAGACCAGGGATTACTTGATGGGGCTCTCTGTCCCCTTGGCCTTCAGGGACAGCAGCAACAATGCTGGTCCCAGCTGTGGGATCTCAGTTTAGGGCAGACCTCCCCTTGCTTGTCAGTGTCACTGTGCACCAGGAATGGACCATGGACTTGAGCAGCCAGGTCACAGGAAGAGCACCCTCCAGTCCAGCATGTATGGGTGAGGAGCCAGCTGTACAGTTGGGTGCCAGGCCAGTGGTGATAGGGAGCAGCTGGACTTTAGCCTTGTCTGGCTTAAGGTCTGTAGAAGTAGCCAGGGGACAACTAAGAGTGTAATGGTTTGAGCAGAAGTTGAGAAGCAGCAATAGAAGGTGGGAGCGTTGATCTGCTGGAGGGTAGGAAGGCTCCACCAAGGGATCTGGACAGGCTGGATCCATGGGCTGTGGCCAATGGGGTGATATCTGAGAAGGCAAAGTGCCAGGTCCTGCATTTGGGCCACAACAACCCCCTGCAACGCTCCAGGCTTGGGGACTAGCGGCTGGAAACTGCTCATGGGAAAGGAGCTGGGGGTGCTGACTGATGGAGCTGAACATGAGCAGCTTGTGCCCAGGCAGCCAGGAAGCCCCCAGCATCCTGGCCTGGATCAGCACCAGTGTGGCATCAGGGCCAGAGCAGGGATTGTGCCCCTGCACTGGGCACTGGTGAGGCTGCACCTCGAATCCTGTGTTCAGCTCTCAACCCTCACTACAAGAGAGACCTTGAGGGGCTGGAGCGGGGCCAGAGAAGGGCAATGGAGCTGGTGCAGGGCCTGGAGCATGAGAGAGATGGGAAACGGCTGAGGGACCTGGGGGGTTCAGTCTGGAGAAGAGAAGGCTCAGGGGGGACCTGATGGCTCCCTACAAGTGCCTGAGAGGAGGATGGAGCCAGGAGGGGCTGGGCTCTGCTCCCAAGGAACAAGGGATGGGACAAGAGGAAACGGCCTCAAGCTGCACCAGGGCAGGTTTAGATGGAGCTGAGGAACAATTCCTGCCCCAGAGGGTGCTCAGGCATTGGAACAGGCTGCCCAGGGCAGGGCTGCAGGCACTGGCCCTGCAAGTGTTCACACAGCGTGGAGACGAGGCCTCAGTGCCATGGGTTAGGGGTGGCCTTGGCAGTGCTGGGGTAAGGGTTGGACTTGATGAGCCTAAAGGTCTTTTCCACCCTGGTTGATTCAGTGGTCCTATGCAGGTGTAGGGCTGCTGTATGCCTGCTGTTGGGTTTCAAGTCCCACCGGAGCCTGTGATGCACTGGCTGGGCTGAGCCTGGGCACCTTTCCTGTTCAACCCATCCCCACCACCTGCTGGCAAAGGGAAGGGGAGCAGGAGTTACTGTGATCTAACTGATTTGGCTTCATGCATAAATGTAAACAGGATCTTTCTCCAAAAGCAGAGGATCCAAGTTTTCCTTTATGCATAATCTTTACAATGTTTTGAAACATTTCAGTTAAGCCAAAGGGAATTCTGCAGAGGGAATGTTTCCTGGCTGGCCAGTGACACTTAGCTATAGTCTTATGCCATCCTAGGATATTATTTTCTACTCTTGAGACATTATCCTCCTATTCCATTGCTTTATATGCATTGCTACTCCAAGTACAAGCTTTTGTTCTGTAGCCCATAGCATTTCCAAACAGGAGCTGTTCCTTGGAACAGCTTCATGGAGTTTGGGCTTCTTACATGGATTCGGCAGAAGCATCTGGCCAAGGCTGCCCACCCCTTGTGCTGGCAGTTAGTCAGGGGGTCACTACCCCAGCACTGGCTCTGCAGGGAGAATTTCAATTGTCTTGCTTCAGCTTTTAGCAACTCAGTTATGTGTTGCTGCTTGCAGTTTACTGATGCTGCAGCTTGTGAAGAGCCAAAATTGCTGGTAATATCTTCTTTTTCATAACACACAATGTGAAAGGAGCAGGGAAATGGCTTTCTGTAGCTGCAGGACTGTCTGCACCATTTGTCATGTCTGCAGGAAGATGCTGTTAGTAACTGATCTTCCTTAGATGTGTGTATTCCTCTTTTTTCCAGTTGTACACCTCATTTACAGACCAGGCCTTGTGCTTCAACTTGTATTTTATATTGGTTTTGAAAGAATATGGAAACTTCTCTGTATGAAAAGAATCTAAACAAAGTATTTATAAAGTTTCAAATCTGACATAAACCATGGAGGAAATGTGGCTGGCATTTGTGTAAGCAAGTTCTGAAGTCCTTTGGCTAACATGGTTTGGTGTAGAGAATGGGTCTTCAGCCTTGCTGTGTTTTGATTTTCTTCCAACTCAAGAAATCCTTTTGGTTTCCACTCATCTGCTGCTCTGCTGGTGTTGGCTCTGGGGGAAGCTCTGATGAGCATTGAGTGTGGTCATTAACTGAAACCCCTCCTAACATGTGTGTTCTTGTGCTTTCAGCCACTGACGATATTGTTAAGGTTGAAGTCTGGGATGTCGTTGACAAAGGTAAGATTCTCACTTCCTTTCTTGTGGGGATTCATTGGTCTTGCACAGTTTTAATTGAAACCTCGCATGGAATTCAGGAATAGCTGCTTACCTCCACTGGAGAAAAACGTTTGTACTGATGTTTTCCAAGTGTGTGGGTGCTACTTCCTGAAAAAAATATGGAAAGGAGTTAGGAGTCTCCTGTGCTAAAGTCTGTTATTTGGGATTTGAACTTCAGATCACACCCAATGTTCAGAAGCAGTTGGCTCATGTGCTCCATGAAATAGGCTGCTGCTTAGTGCGTTCACTGAGCTTTATTAGAAACTTCATCTTCTCTCCTTTATAGTTTTATATATTTAGAGAGCTACTGAGTTCCTGGTTCTGTTTATGAAAGTGCTGTCAAGCTGTTCTTGTATAGGAATGCTCTTGTTAAGTTGGTAAAATGTTATCTGCAGTGAATAATGCATGCAGGAGGGATGGATAAAAGAGAAGCCAATTACTTTAATTTAGAACAGAAAATGCAATATATGTAGTCCAAACCCTTTTCTAAATGCTCAGCCAAGGAGAGCATCATGATGTAGAAGTACATTCTTCATTAGTTTTCAGGTTTTGTCAGAGTATAAAGTTCTAGTTTATAAAACTAAAACCCTCAGAACTACATGTGAAGATGCAGTGTGGATGCAGTGCAAGCCTGGATGCAGTGGCATCTGTGCCTAGAAGAGGCTGGACTGCAGATTGAGCCCAACCAGCTCATTCTGTGGCCTGAAATGCAGATTTGTGGCTTTTAAGGATCCTTTTTTACCAGCGAGGTTTCTGATTTGAGTATGGTCAGGAAGGCAGCTTCACAAGGGAGCATCTCTTGCCATGCAGATTGTGCTCCTCATTGGTGTGTTTCTGCCAGTCAAACCTGTTGACCAGTCACTGAAACTTGAACTCCTGGTTTGGCTGCTGCTGCCTTTACTGCAGCCTGAGCTGGTGGCACTTTCAGATCTGAGCAAAACATCCGTTTTCTCACTGCCTTGCAACTTTGGGATGAATAGACAGCCAGTGAATTTGGGAACCATGTGTTCCAGCACTGACTCCTGTGAATGGCTTCTCTGAGCTCTCATCTTCTCGACTAGATGCTTGGCTTTTTTTTTTGGCAAAATGATTGGATTTGATATGTGCAGATGTTCATACCAGCTCTTCTGGTGCTGCTTTCTTTGCTGACAGTGGAGCATGTATGAGAAACCTCAAGAGACTCTCATCTTGCCACTTTATATTCTTTTGAAATAAGCCTCATTCTGTTAAGATCCCTCTTAGGGACCACAGATACGGATTTTTTATGTAATCAAATGTACTCAGTCAGTGCAGTGTAAAAACTCAGATCATCCTCACATAACAAAAATCAAATCCTTTCCTGTTGCCATAGCACTGGGGAGCCTTGGTAAGTACAACTTTAGGAAAAGATGCCAATTAAGCACTAAGAGCTTGCTCATATGTAACCTGCATCTGAATGTTATCTCATGACATCTTTGTTCTTCTTTCTGTGTGCTTAGGACAAAAATTCCTCCTGCGTGATGCTTTTGGTGAGAGCAACAGTAATTCAACTGTAGACTCTTAGTGTTGAAATACCAAGTGTTGCTGCAGCACAGTGCTAACAACACCTGATCCTTTTCTTCCTTGCCTACCAGATCCTGGCTAATGTGCATATTTAGAGTTAGGCAGAATGCTGCATTTATCAGGCTGGATTTGTAACTGCGTGCTCTGAACATGCATTTCAGCATGTACTATTTGCCAGGCTACATTCTTCTTGCCAGTGTTCCTCCATTTGGGGCAAATTGTTCTCATTAGAGAAAAATGGGAGTCCTTTATTTCTGTTAGGACTGAGCAGGTATTGAAAGGCTGATGTGAGGATACAGCCAGACTGTCTAAAACATGTACCCATAAACTGCAGTTCTCAACTTCAGTCCTGTAAAGCAGCTTTGGCCTTTCCTCTGTCGTGTTGCTATTCCTGAGCGTGTGAACCTGCACCGGAGATTTGGGAAACAAGAAGTTGCGCTCTGAAAGACTTGCTGTGCTTGTTTGGGCTGCAGTTGGATGTGGATGTGCAGCACATGCCCCCTGCCAGCTCTGCAGTGTGCTGGGGTTTCCCTCCAGGCTGCCTTAGGAAGGCAGCAGGTGGCTCTGGTGGAGCTGCCTTGCTGGTGGCTCACTCAGTGGTGTTTGGGGCATAGGTGTTCCTTTGGAAGTGTGGGGAGATCTGTTAGAGCTGTGAGGTTGGTTGGGGCAGTGGAGCAGGGGGATGGCAGCTGCTCTACTGCTCTGCCTGCCTTTGGCTTGTCTCTGGGGTTTTTGCTGGTTTGATGTACAGACTCGCTGGAGCACAGGCTTCCCTGCAGACTTCCCTGCCTCCTGCTGTGTCCTCCTCGGGCCTGCTCACAGAGCTGGACTCATTTGGGTAATGATGCCATTTGTTAAAAACCAAGTCGAGCTTGCCCCCAGCCATGGATTGCATTGAGTTTTGTGCAGTGTGTCATAAATACCAACTCCTTTGCTGCCCTTGGAACTAACAGAACACAGGAAGGAGATCTCAGCAAAAGTCACAGCCTGACTCATCTCTGGCTTTGCAGCACATTGTGTAACTACTGCAGGTCCTAAAGCTGTAACAGATCCTGAATGCAGAGGAGCTGCTAGAATGCAGGTGATTCAGGAACAATTCTGACCCCATCTTGTAACCTGTGCTAGTTTGGTTCCTTATCTTTTCTCATACACCAACTAAGGGAATCGAATAATAATTAATTTTCTATTGCTCCCATAATAGCATTAACTGTTTCCCTCCTTGGAGGTTCCTGGCCCTGCACCTTCTCCCTCCCAGAGGTGAGATGCAAGAAGGAGAAAAGATCAGAATCAATGTTTCTGTTCTGTTCAGATGCCCTGAGTTAGATAATTCTGGGGATGCAAATATTCAAGACCTGGTTTGGTGAATGGTGAACAGAGGCATCTCCCTCATGCTGTGGACAGCATTTGTTGGCAAGTTGGACTGAATCCTTCTATCCCACACTAGAACCGATGGGACACAGAGATGCAGAGGCTCTCAGGGGTTGGCCACAAACCCAGTCTTCTGATGCTCAGTGAGGACTGGTCTGTAGGCTGTGGGGCAGTGCTGTGAGGTTGTTTGGTTTCAGTGTTGCTGTCATGCCTGTAAATAAGTTGCAGTCATCATTCTAGGCAGAGAAGCTGGGCAATAGCAGCATGAAGCCCCTTGCCTTCTAACTGAGGCTTTTTGGATCACACATCAGTGTGACCTTAAAGAGGAGACCGTGTTCATATAACAGCACAATCTCCATTGTGCATTTTTCACAGGCTGAATTGCATCTTTGTGAAAATGCATGCATCTCAACTTTATCTAGCTCATTCTGCAGTTCTGGTTCCAAAAATAGACACAGAGCATAAATACATACACACATGCGCTTTTCAGCCCTGATACTGCTTTCTCGATGACTCCCCTTTACAGCAGTGCTGAGCATCATGTAAGACAGAATATTACTCATTCCTGTTGATACACATATAAAGCCATAAGCAGGGAGGGGTGTGTGTTCAGTCTCTGAGCACTGGTTATCACTGTGTCTGGGTTAGAAAGAGACTTTAGTGCTCAGGATGGAAGGACAGTGAAGAATACCTGTAGTTGCTTGGGCTTCTATTTACACACCTAGAAATTCAGGTCATGCCAAGTGTTATTTAGTGGTCACTGTGCTGATGTCTTGGTATTCAGAGAAGCCACAGGAATGCCACTGACTTGAAATGAATTTATTTGAAGTGGGAAAAGGCATCCTTGACATCCCACACGTTCAGTTACTCTGGGAGAAGTCTGAGCCCATAGGTGGATCCTCCAGGAAAAGGAGGAAAACACACTGCATGAGAGGGGAAGGATCAGGATTAACGTATTTGCTACTTTCAGATGCCAACAGTCATGTGGATGCCCAGGAGCACCCACCGAACACACTGTCAGGGGAATGGCCTGGAATCTCCTGCTGTACCCTGCAGCATTTAAACTTCCATGAATAACTCTATTCCATAACTGTTTCTCCTTGACCTATGTGCAGAAGGAATGAAGCATTTTATTTCACTTGCAGGGTCTGGCAGAACCAGGAGGTTTACAGCAGCCAGTCCATGGCAATCAGCAGGTTGGGTAGTTGGCAGGAGGTGTTTCGGTCCCCTGTGTTGCAGTCTTCTCAAGAGTCAGTGGGAGGGGTTTTTGCAGGAGCATCCAAGCTGCCAATACGTCTGTTGTCAGTGACACAGGGTATTTCTGGAAGTTATGAGGAGGAATTCCAGGTGTCTGCCATTATAATTCAGTTAACTCATCATTGTCATTACAGAACAGGAAAATACAGAATGGAGTTAATTCAGAGGTGCAGTTTTTAATTGCTGTCAGTAACATCTGGTACCTGTGAAACATAACTGCAGATCTGATCTTCAGCTGAAGATGCTGCAAGGGCTGGAGCAGCTCTGCTCTGGAGCCAGGCTGAGAGAGCTGGGCTGGGGCAGCCTGGACAAGAGAAGGCTCCTGAAGGGGAGACCTGAGAGCAGCTCCAGTGCCTAAAGGGGCTGCAGGAAAGCTGGAGAGGGCCTTGGGACAAGGGTCTGTAGGGACAGGACAAGTAGGAATTGCTTTAACCTGGCAGAGGTGATGAGCAGCCCTGACCCTCCTGCCTTTCATGCACATGCAAGCTGGCTCTCCTCTACTTCTCCACAGCCCCCTTGCCACAGTTGATTTTGCTGGATTTCCCCTGTATAAGCTCTGTCTTGTCTTCTGGCTTTTGTTAAAATTCTCATTGTTTCCTGACACCCCTTTGTTCTTTTTGGTCACAAGTCAGCCCAAAGCACCTGATGGGCTCTGAGATCCCCGTCACCTGCAAGCCAGTGTGCATCAGGCCAGTGACATGGCACAGCAGTGTCTCTTGGGAAGACTCTGCATATTGTGCAGTTCAGTCAGAACAGCCCCATGACCTTTTGCTGCTTCCACATAAATGCAGCAAGAAGTGCAATGAAGCAGCTTTCTTTGTGGCCAGGGAGTGGCCCAAACCCTGTGTTCAGTCCTTGTGACTCCATGCTGTGAAGAGCATGGGTTAAGCTACCCCAGACTTTCCTCCTATTGATCTTTGAATTAGAGTAGCTGGGATTCTTCAGCCAGGCATGCCTGTCCCAGCCCGCCCTATTCCCCATGCTTGTAGTAGAAGTTGGATCTGCTTTAAGGCCATGTTCAAAGTTCTGTGGTCCTACCTGGACCCCTCCTGGAGGTCTCTGCCCAGTGTAATGCTGCTGCTTTCTTTTTCTATTTTTCCTACAATTCTTTTTAAGGAAAGTGCAAAAAACGAGGCGATGGTTTGAAGCTGGAGAATGACCCTCAGGAGGTGAGTGACCCTGAACGTGTGTCTGTGCTTGGCGGGAGGCCTCTTGTGGTCCATGGAGAGTAAGTGCTATATTTGTTCCTGCTCTAAGGCCAGCCTGCCGGATGGATGAGGAGCACTGTGTTCCGTAATGCTTGTCACGCTTTTGCCTCTGCATTTCATCCCTCTTCTCACCCTCACCACAACATTCCTGCTGTTTGTCATTCTGTCCTATAGGAATGACTGTGCCCCAGAGCTTTACTCAGTAGCTTTGTACCTCTCTGCACGTGGTCAGTGGCAGGAAGTCCTTTTGTAACGAGCTTCTTGTGAGACCTGAAGAAGTCACTTGATGCCCTGTTCTATGGCAGCTCCTTAAAACTGGGCTCACAATTGCCTTTTAACACCATTTGAAATAAAGAGGAGGAAGGGGCAATAGAAGTGTTGCACTTTGTTGTAAGAGCAGCTTCCTTCCAGCTTGAGCACGTGCAGATAAGGGCCACAGAGATGCTCCAAGGGCTGGAGCAACTCTGCTCTGGAGCCAGGCTGAGAGAGCTGGGCTGGGGCAGCCTGGACAAGAGAAGGCTCCTGAAGGGGAGACCTGAGAGCAGCTCCAGTGCCTAAAGGGGTTGCAGGAAAGCTGGAGAGGGGCTTGGGACAAAGGCCTGTAGGAACAGGCCAAGGGGAATGGCTTGAACCTGCGCAAGGGGAGGCTGAGCTGAGCTCTTAGGCAGAAGCTGTTCCCTGTGAGGGTGCTGAGGCACTGGCACAGGGTGCCCAGAGAAGCTGTGGCTGCCCATCCCTGGCAGTGTTCAAGGGCAGGTTGGACACAGGGGCTTGGAGCAAGCTGCTCCAGTGGAAGGGGTCCCTGCTTGTGGCAGGGGTTGGAGCTGGCTGAGCTTTAAGGTTCCTTCTGACAAAACTGGCCTGGGATTCCTTGATCTTACCAGTGCAGTAGCAGTTGCTGTCAGACATGTTTTTTTTCAGTGACTGAGGGGTGTTTCATGTGCTACTCTTGTGAAGCATGAGTTATCTTGCTTAAATGGTGATAATGTGAAAGCCACGGATATAGTGACTGTCACTTCAGAAAGTTTGCCTGTTGAGCACAGTAGCTGTGTGTGTAAGCCTGAACCAGGTTATTTACTGCTTCTTTGTCTTTGTTTTTTATTCAGGCAGAGTCAGAAATGGCTCTGGATGCAGAGTTCCTGGATGTCTATAAAAACTGCAATGGTGTAGTGATGATGTTTGACATCACCAAGCAGTGGTAAGACACATTCAGTGGCATGTGCCAAGGGATTCTCACTTGTTTAGTGAAAATGAATGACTCTAGACTTTGTGATTCCCATATGGGCTGTGGAGCTGGTAACCGACCTAATGAGTTGAAGCAAGCTTGTATCCCTTCAAGTAATAGCTTTATCCTCTGACATGTTATTTAGTATACTCCTCTCCTGAGCTTGTTTTATACAAGTGATCTCCCGTGGGCTACAGTTTGTGGTGTGTTGCTCTCTGAGGCTGGATAATCAGGGCTACAGCAGGCCCAGAGTGCACTGGGCATGTCACCCCTCTGCTCTGCAGAGCACAACGGGAAGGGGAATGCTCGTGAGAAATTCCCAGGAAGCCTGATATCAGTGAGCATGATTCAGAGGCCCTGGGCTGCATTAATGCACAGGAATAATGAACTGTGCACATTGCACATCTGCTAAGGAGGGCAAGGGACATATGGAATCCAGAGTGGAAAGAAGAGGTGGTGAGAGTTCCTGCTGTATATTTAAGCCTGTGTTTCCCAGGTGTGGTATGGGTCAGTGAGCCTCCTGGCAGCTGGAGGGAAGGTGTCCTTTGCATCTGCTGACCCACACTGCTTTGTAGGTCTGAGGGCAGTGCTGCTGTAGGAGATGGGAGGGTGCTGGTGGAAGTGGATTATTGAACTTATCAAGTTGTTTCTGGTAATAGGAAGAATGATAAACCAGATAAACAGAGAAAGAATGACACAAACATGTTTACAGTTCATGTGTGTCTCTGGAGGCAGCAAAGGAGCCACAGGTTTAGGAGGACTTTTGGAAAGAATTGTTTATTTGTGGTTTTCCCCTGTGATTGATGCATGAAATTGCTCAGCGAATGATGCTTCCCACTCACCTGCCTTTCCTCTCTCTCCTATGGTGAAGGACATTCAACTATATTCTGAGGGAGCTTCCTAAAGTGCCGACCCATGTTCCAGTGTGTGTGCTTGGGAATTACCGAGACATGGGGGAGCACCGGGTCATCCTGCCTGGTGATGTGCGGGACCTCATCGACAACCTGCACAGGTGAGAGGCTCCACGGCCACCAGGCACCAGCACCATCAATGTCTGTGTTGCTGGCAGAGGCACATCACCTGCATCCTCTGACCTGTGCCAAGTTTTTGTGCTGTCATAGCTCTGAATGTCTCATGCAGCAGGTTCAGTTTACATGATGGGATCTTTGATCTCTCCTGAGCAGATTTAGCTATATTCCTGTAAGCAGCACCTTTCAGAGGTGCTTTTCCCAAGGAGTCATCTTTTTTTCTGGATAATCATTGTCTTATGAAAGAATCCTTCTCCTCTAGAACAGCTTTGCTCTATTCCAAATAATTCTGCTACAAGAGAGCCAAAAACTGCAACCATCTTCCTTGCGCTTCCTCTGAGAGCATCCCCAAGGAACATTACTGGGCACAGCCAAGTCCTATACCTGCTTGGCCAGCCAGGCAGAGATGTGAGGTGCTGTGTTATTTAGTGTCAAATATTATGTGTTGGTCAGGAGCCAATAGATCGTACTTTTTTTTTGTCCTGTGGATTTATGTTTTTAAGCCTTTTTGTTTGTTTTTTCATTTTCCTTGTCTCTCACTTGTTTATCCCTATGTCAGACACACAGACATGGCCTGAACTATAGTGCAGTTATTTCTTTACAGGTTCATCTCTGTATGTGACTTATCTAGGTCTGTTTGCAAAACCTTCACTGGGAAATGCACAGCTTGTAGAGTGGGAAACCCTGAGTCTAGTAAACTAGTGGCTCAGTGTCCTGACATGGTATTTCTTTGTCTGACAGCCACATGACACTGCGACACAGCAACACCCTGCAGCAGGAAAGAAGTGTGAATTTTCTCAGAATGGCCTCCTAGCCTACATTGGGGATTGAGGGCTTGGCTTGTAAATGAGAATTTCTCATGGTATGGGCTGGAGCAGGCCAGGCTGAGAGAGCTGGGCTGAGTCAGCCTGGAGAAGAGAAGGCTCCTGAAGGGGAGACCTGAGAGCAGCTCCAGTGCCTAAAGGGGCTCCAGGAAAGCTGGAGGGGCTTGGGACAAGGGCCTGTAGGAACAGGCCAAGGGGAATGGCTTGAACCTGCCCGAGGGGAGACTGAGATGAGCTCTTAGGCAGAAGCTCTTCCCTGTGAGGGTGCTGAGGCGCTGGCACAGGGTGCCCAGAGAAGCTGTGGCTGCCCCATCCCTGGCAGTGTTCAAGGGCAGGTTGGACACAGGGGCTTGGAGCAAGCTGCTCCAGTGGAAGGGGTCCCTGCCTATGGCAGGGGTTGGAGCTGGAGGAGCTTTAAGGTTCCTTCAACTCAAACCAGTCTGGATTCTGTGTAACTGAGGAAGAGCCTCTTCTGTATGTCAGCAGTTTCTATTTTCTACAGTTCTCTTCTCTCTACCTCTCTTGTTGAGACAGGCCTCCTGGCTCCTCATATTTTCGCTATGCTGAGTCTTCCATGAAGAACAGCTTTGGCCTCAAGTACCTGCACAAGTTCTTCAACATCCCCTTCTTGCAGCTGCAGGTAAGACCAAGGGCACACTTGATGTGCCAAGTGGGTAGGATGGATTTCATTATCTCTAAGGTGGGAAATTGGGGTTTTGTTTGCTGTTAAAGGATCCTGAGTTGATTTTTGTTTTTGTAAGTGTTGTTACAACAAAATTATGTCAGTACGTTGATGCTTGTGACTTAAATGTGCCCCTGCTTGTGAAAGGACTCTGCTGGGTTCACAAATGTTTACCTCTGGAGAAAGGCTCCAAGGTGGTAACACTGGCAAGAGAATTGCATCCAGTGGCGGAGCTGCCAAGTTTGCTAAACTTTGTATTTAAGTTCTGCTCAGTTAAAACTCAGATGAGCTTGGTCATGAACTGAACAGTTCAGGGACAACTGCTGAAGAGCTTTGCCTTACCTATGACTGATCTGCCAGCTGCCTGTGCACAGATCCAGCTTGCATGTTCCCTTCGTAACTGAGGCTGTTTGGCCTGGCTGAGTGGAAAGGCAAAGGCTGAGTGGGCATGGAAGGGTGGGATTCTCAGCTGTGGTGCTTAAGAAGAGGATCTTTGGCGTGACTGTAGAGGGGTCTTTTGGAATCAACAGAATATGCTTTTTGGGGTGCATATAATGATAAATCTTTGTTTTCTCTTGGATGCAAAAAGCAGGCAGTTGATCTTGATTATCTTTCACCAGAAAGTGGAATCTCTGTGTATTTTTATACAAATAATCCCCACTGGAATGCTGGGTCAGAGGAAGGTGGCATCTATTAGTGAATGTCACCACATCCTCAGTCTGCAGGGCAGAAAGCACCGGGGTAAGAAAACTGAATGTATAAAAACCCAGTAGAAGAAATTGAACAATAAATGTTAGAGGAGAATGATGTAGAAATCTGAGATTCAAACCCAACTTGCTGCTCAGTGGGGTAGATTGAAGTCTACCAGCGTGGTGTTGACTACATGTTTGGTTTTATAATTTGACTCCTATGGTAAAGGGATGTCTTGTGGAAATCATGCAGAATAATTAGTTCCCAGGTTACTTTTGTCAGTTTTATAGATCTCTCCTGTTTTTCTCAGTTAGATGTTGGTAAAAGACCGAAGAATGGGCACAGCCTTCCTGCCAGAGTTGTTTCTGAAAGCTGCTTGTGATGGTATATGTCAGTATATGCAATGATTTCCGTAGCCATAGAAATAAGCAGGAAATACCAAGGCATTTGTAATATCAGGTTTGCTTGGAAGCAGCTTTAGCATATGAGCGTTCAGGAACCTTTTTATTTCAGTATGGTGTGTAGAAGTAAACATGATCTGTTGATCTGAGTCTGAAAACAGTCAGGGCACTGAGATAAGGGAGTTGTTTGAAAACCACAGAACTTCTTGGGCAAGTCTTGGTCTTTAGGGAAATAGGAAAAATAAATCTCATATAACCTTTAGTTGTTTAGAGATTCCAGTGTTGGTTTCTTGGGAGAGGGAAAGGGAATGGGGTGACCAGTTCTTCAGCTCAGTGAGCTTGGGTGCCACTGGGCATAATCCAAAAGATGCAGGTGCCACAGCCTGCCACATCCTGTGATTAAATAATTTAACACAGCAGAAACAAACCTAAAAAGACTTCTCATTACAGTTTAGTTCCCCAAATGTACAAGGGGAGATTTGGATGGGCACATGTAGACAGTGCTGGTAAATGTGTGCTCTGTTCTTCATACATTGACACAGAAGGTGGCAGTTGAGTTGTCCTGTGCCTGTTACTCCAGGAAGGAGTGATCAGATCATGGCTGCCTGGCTTTTCCTTTAAACCAGCAATGCCAAAACTAATCCCTGCAGTTCTGTACTCAAGCAGGGATTGTAGGCAGTTGCTTTACGTGCAGTCTGATAAAATCACAGCATTGGATTCAACATGGGGATGTCTTGTTTCCCTTCCCTCTGGTGTGCAGGAGATCCCTGCCCTTGCCGTTCTGTGCTGAGGCGGGTGACACTGCAAACTGGGAGGCTTTGGGCTGCTTCATCCTGATTTTGGGGCTTTACTTGATGTCAGACCTGAGCTGGAATCTGCTTTTACAGAGCCACTTGCCTTTGTGCCACAGGTTTGATTGAAGAGCTTCATGCTGTTGCTCAGTGGCTCAGGGCATTTTGGTGCTCAGGGAGCCCTGCCTTGGAGTGCTGCTGGCCTCAGTAATCACCATTGCAGCAGCATGTTCATATCTGTAGGGAAATTGCAGCTAGGCTTCATTCCTAAAAGTTCTGCTTATTCCTTTAGAGGGACCTGCCAGTACCAGGCTCGAGAAAGGAGTAATTTCCTGGTACTTTGGAACAAAGAGGGTTGAAGGAAAGGAATGCTGTTGGGTATTAAATGCACACAGAATCGTGGAATGGTTTGTGTTGGAAGGGGCCTTAAAGCTCACCCAGCTCCAACCCCTGCCACGGGCAGGGACACCTTCCACTGGAGCAGCTTGCTCCAAGCCCCTGTGTCCAACCTGCCCTTGAACACTGCCAGGGATGGGGCAGCCACAGCTTCTCTGGGCACCCTGTGCCAGCGCCTCAGCACCCCCCCAGGGAAGAGCTTCTGCCTAAGAGCTCATCTCAGTCTCCCCTGTTCTGTCAGGTTCAAGCCATTTCCCTTGGCCTGTCCCTACAGGCCCTTGTCCCAAGCCCCTCTCCAGCTTCTCTGCAGCCCCTTTAGGCACTGGAGCTGCTCTCAGGTCTCCCCTTCAGGAGCCTTCTCTTGTCCAGGCTGCCTCTGCCCAGCTCTCATACGATTTAATCAGTCTCAGTCAACCACTGAGTTTTCTCGGTGTTCCTTGGCCTGCCCTCCCACAGCTCCCAGGGGGGAGAGTTGTTTCACTGTGTGTGAGATTCCAGGCTATCCCTTTGTGGGGTTAGTGCTCAGTGTATTGGTTTGAAGTTGCACATTACAGTGTTCAGCTTACATTCATGCATCTTTCATGCAGAAAGCAGTGGCTGAAATTCATACCCCAGCACAGAGCCCATTCCCTCCCGCAGCCCAGGCTCTTCAGTTAGGCATCAGTTCCTTGCCAGGGGAAGCCTGTCACACCTGGGCACACAGTTGAGCTGTAGGTGTTGCTGGTGGCCCGCATACTGTGTGAACAGGATCAGGTCAGCCAGGCCTTGGGCTGCTGTGCTGGAAGGAAACAGTCCTGCACACAGCTGGCACTGCCTTTTCCCTGAAGCACTCGGAAGTGGCATCCAGCCAATGCATGAGGCTGTGGTACATAATTTATTCCCTTCTTTTGGGTCATTGCTAAAAATAAGCTGTTTCTTCAATATTTGAATACCAGCCTGGTAAAAGAGAATTTATTTTTTGTAATGGACTAAAGTGGACTTGAAAATCCATCACTAATGATGAATGTTTACAAGTGACATCGCAATGAAAGCATCTCCTGAGTCAGT
The DNA here is from genome assembly GCF_012275295.1 of Melopsittacus undulatus. NCBI lineage: Eukaryota > Metazoa > Chordata > Aves > Psittaciformes > Psittaculidae > Melopsittacus > Melopsittacus undulatus. Next base: position 11,057,083 of record NC_047537.1, read on the forward strand.
CTGAGTTCTTCATTTACTGTCATCTGTGAAAACTAACATAAATACAACTCTGGGATATGTCTTAATGGCAAAGTATGAGGAAAGGAAACCACTTGTTTAATAATAGACATTATCTGAGTGGCAGGGTCCGCACTAGAGAGCAGTGTCCTTCTGTCTCTGTTTATTCAGCTGATTTGCTCACATATATCTCACTCTTCCTAGGAAACTGAGGACAAAGAAGCAGAAAACTTGCTCTTTTTTGTCTCATTTCTGCTTTCAATGAATACGTGAAAGGATTAAATCTGTTACTTTGAGAATCTTTAATTTCTCCAATCTTGAATTCTAGCATCTAGAATTTAAATTCCAAAGTCTAGAATTTGGATTCTAAGATCCTTATTAGCACTTTGTTTAGTGGATGAAATTTAAATACATACAGCATGTTTTGCTAAGACATACTTGTCTGTCTACCACAATAAAAGGAACTTGAGTTAACTGACAACTTCATAATTCTTTGTATACATGATAATCAAGTCAAGCTTCCATCTGCATAGAGCTTATGAATGTGGCGAATAAAAATGACCCAGCAAAGGAAGTATGGAACACTCCAAGCTGTTAACCTAATGGCAAAGGTAAAAATGAAGAATCTAAATGCCTTGGAAATAGTAAATTAAGTGGTGATGGAAGTTTTTATATTTCAAGAAAGATTGCATCTTCCAGTAAATGAGCATGTTTAAAGTTTATCAACTGCTATGAATCACCTGGTCTTACAGTACAAAACAGAAATGACTTAAGCCTTGCCTGTTGATTTCAGCCATGGGAGAATTAGCTAAGAATCAACCTGCTCCATGCAAGGCTCAGGCTGTGCCCTGGCTTCTCCCTCAGACAGTGCTGTGTGGTGCTTTCAGTAAGGCAGATAAGTGACTGGTTCTTTAAATTTGTGCAATTTCTTGATAACTTCAAAATTGTTGTGTCTAGGAAAGTACAGGTTAAGCAGGCTGAGAAAACTGAGGCTGTTTAACCTGGGTAAGAAAAGCTGCATGGAGACCTCAGAGAAGCTTCCAGTGTCTGAAGGATGCCAGAGAGGGATTGTTTGTCTGGAACTGTAGGGATAAGAAAAGGCTTTAACCTGCCCGAGGGGAGACTGAGATGAGCTCTTAGGCAGAAGCTCTTCCCTGGGAGGGTGCTGAGGCACTGGCACAGGGTGCCCAGAGAAGCTGTGGCTGCTCCATCCCTGGCAGTGTTCAAGGCCAGGTTGGACACAGATGCTTGGAGCAAGCTGCTCCAGTGGAAGGTGTCCCTGCCTATGGCAGGGGTTGGAGCTGGAGGAGCTTTGAGGTCCCTTCCAACACAAACCACTCTGTGATTCTAATATTGCCAATAGTCTATGCACATAGAGACCGAACACCACTGCTTTATACAAATGTTTGTATTCCCACAGGGGGGTTATTCTGTAAGTGGTGTAGTAGATCCCCTGTGCGCTTTTTACTCCTAACAGGATCGTTCTGTAGTGAGCATTTGTGTTGTCAAACATGGATTAAATATTCACTACGGTTATTGACGATAATCTTCAGAAGGATTTGTCATAGAAAGGTTAAATGTATCTTGAGGATGATGTAGTTATAAAAGCCAGAATCTTCGTGGTTTGAAGGAAACCTGCGAGTTCTCTTCTGTCTGCTCCCATCTGGGTCGTGGTGCAGCCCCTGCTGTAGCTGTGCAGTGCTGTGACCCAATGACAGCACAAGCTGTCCCTGCTTCCTGTGCCATCAAGCATGTGGGCCATGGGAGAGGGAGGATTGGTGTTTCCAGGCACCAGGAATACCGGGACTTGCGTCTCCAGGATTCAGGGTGTGAGGTGCCCTGTGTGCCCCTGCTCAGAGCCTCCCCGGGAGCCAGCAGTGCCCAGTGTGGGGCAGCCAGGGGAAGGGGCAGGATTTGTACCATGATGTGGGGCACTGGCTTGACCAGGGGCTCCTCAGTCCTGTTCCTGCAGAAAGGGAGGCTGCAGCAGCCGCACAGCTCAGGGCCATGGGCTGCTGGATGCACCAAAGGGAGACCCTGGGTCTGGCCGTGCCCCTGCACATTCAACAGGGTGCAAGTGGTTATTGATCTCTTCCTGTTGCCATCCAGGCTATCAGAGTGTCCTATGACCATTTGCAGTTGATTTTGAGCCACCACTTCTCCTCAGCTGAGGTTTTTGCTTGGGTTCGGTTGGAAATGTGGGAAGGTATTGACTGAATGAAGCCACCCTGGTTTCCATTGGTGAAGCCTTTCACCTGACTGCACATCTGAAATGAACTGAAATGTCTGTCCCCATCTGTGGGGCATGAACTGAGGGCAGAGGGGCAGGGACTTCTAAAATGTTACTGAGCTGAGAGGTTGTGCTCACTCATCCACCCTGACAGTGAAAATTCCTGTGAGATTTTCATCAGCTGGGTCCTGCTTGCTCTTTAGCACAGGGAAAAAGTTCCAAAGGAATGGGTTACACAACTGTCCTCCAAATGCAACTGGCAATGCTGTGTCTGAACATCACACATTGTCAACTTACGGCTGACTGCAGCTCATGGAACAAGGTAGTTTCTTCCACAGAGACTTTCTGGATACTTTTGCTTCTGCTTCTGTTTGTGCTTCTGTGTTGAACACCATGAGAGATCAAAGCTCCTGTTTAATGCATTGCTGTGGGTAGGGTGGTGACAAGAGATCTCATTGTGTCCTCAGAGTGCACAGGGATCTGTTACAGTGACCAGTCCTGCTCAGCCCCAGCTTGTTTTCCTTTCTTCAGAGGGAGACGTTGCTGCGGCAGCTGGAGACCAATCAGCTGGATATTGATGCAACACTGGAGGAGCTGTCAGTGCAGCAAGAGACAGAAGATCAGAACTACGAACTGTATGTCCTTGAGCCATCCTCTGTGGTTTGTTGGGGTCCAGGTGTCCCCTTAATGTTGGGCAGCCCCAGCCATGGCGTGCGGCCAGGCTGAAGGGTCCAGTGGGAGACATTTAGGGGCTTTTGTGGTTGGGGGTCTTGTAAAATGTTACTTTGAAATGGCTTCACCTGACACCATGTGTGCACATGGGGATCCATTGAAAGGGTCTGGTTTCTGCTGGCATATGATCAAGGGAGGGCAGTGGAGGTGGAGCTGAGCACATCTGGAGGCAGCACACGCAGAAGGGATTGGATAAGTGTGTTACAGCTTCTGGGGCTGAAAGGGGATATTTTCCATCTCTCTACTGCTCAGCACACAGTTTGGTTCCTCCTCTTCTGGCTGTTGCATTCCAGTGTATTGTGTGTCTTGGGATAAGCAGAAAGTAATGGCAACAACATCATTGTCTTTAGTTCCCTTTGAATAATTCTGGACTCCTCCGTGCATTTCTGGTTTGAAACAGTGACCAGTTCATGCTGCCTTGCGTTTGTTCAGACACAGTCTGTTTGCTGCTGGAGGTGAACATTTGCCATTTTGAGCCCTGCAAAGCTAGTACCTCTGTAACATAATGAGCAGCAATCGTCAGATTTGTGTGTTGTTGACAAATGTGTTCCATGAATTCCCATTTGCAAGGTCTTTATTACAGTGATGTGCAAGCCAGAGAAGTCAACCCCAGAATTAATTGGAAAAAGCTCCTTTACAGGCAGCTTTATTTGGAAGTTGGAGTCGATGGTTATGAAATATTCATGCACAGCCATTTTCACAAAGCATTTTTCAGACCAAGTTTCAGGTTTTATAACTGTAGTCAGTTGTTTTCCTTTAAGAGCACTGAAATATCACATATTCCCACAGAGCAGTACTATTTCCAGAGGGCTCACCTCATTCCTTTCCTTAGGGACTGGTTAGTCTCCTCCTGCCTCCAGCAGTTCTCTTGATGTCCCTACTCGAAGGACTGGATTGTGTGGGCTGTGCCCTCAGATTGATTTCTAGTTTATACTGTATCAGTAATGGGAAGATACTTAAAAGAATCAGGAGTTGGCAGAAATCCACAAGATCTCCCTACTTACCTTTCACCCTTGACCAGCTTTAGCATTTGCTGGACCCTTACATGTACCACTTCAGCTCATGAATCCAGCAGAAAACTGTCTTCTGAGGGCTGCAGGCAGGGAGGCTCCTGCAGCACCTCCTCCAACGTAATTCCTGCTCTCCTGCCATAAAATCAGGCTGTGGAGCAGGGCGAGGTGACAGTGCCAGGACATCTCTTATTTCTTCATTCATCCCTGTGCACATCCGGTCGCTGCTCTGTCACATTGATGCTAAATTGGGATCAGTGGAAACAGAGAGAACAAGCGCTCACCCTGCTGCAACTGTACAGAGGACCAACAGCAGCACTCCCAAATGTGGATCCCAGAGAAGACACGAGGTGGCACACAACACTGTCTCATCGATGATGGAAGTCAGCCCCTGGCTGGGCTTTGCCTCTCTAAGAAGACATATTTAGATGCTTCCAGCTCTTTCCAGCTCTTTCTGTATATAGTCTCCTTTCGTCCTGCCACAGCTCTGGCTCTAGTACTTGCCCTGTGGTTCCTCAGCTGTTACATATTCAATGCAAAACCTCATTTCAGCCCTTTCTTGAGTTCCTGAATTCTTATGAACCAAACAGGTGTGTAAGAACAGGTTCAGGTTGGGTTTTTTTAACTCTCCTCTGAATTTATACTTCATGTGCTCATTTTTTCCATCTGTAGTTGTCCCCAGCTTATCTTCTGGCACAAGGAAGATTTTTTTATGTCCAGCATGCATGTTCCCTCACTGCGTGGTGCACATGGAGAAACAGCTTTGGGGAAACTGTGGAAGCTCTTCCTGCATATTCATGTTCTTTTCAGGAATAAGCTACTGGTGGGAGCATTTGCAGAGGGCAGTAGAAGCAGGTTTCATGTATGCTTTTCGTGAGCTTTTCTGTTTGGCTGCATTTTTTTCTAGTATTACTCTTCTATTAATATCAAAAGACATTTAATTTCAAGGGTGAAGTCATCAACTCTCTTTGAATTAACTCCGCTTCCCCTCCCCCCTCCCCCGAATTAATATGTTAGTCAAAAGGAATACTGAAATTATTCCTTGTGAGAAATACTACCTTCTTTCACACTTAGTATTGAGAAGCTTCAGGAAGTTCTCCCCTGTGAACCTCTGTGACTGCGATTTGTAACTCATGAGCTCCAACTTCTTCACAGGAGTGAACTTCTTCACATAAGGAATGAGTTTTCAGATTGTTTACTCCATGTGTTAAGAGCTCTTGAGCAAACTGTCAGTCAGGCTGTGTAAAACTACATCCAAAGCATGTTGGATGAACTTCATCTGAAAAGCATCTGAATGAACTTCAGATTGTCTGAGCTATTGTATGATCTACAACTTCTGCAGAGGCAGGACCTGTCCCAGGTTTGCCATGCGATGGAACTCCTTCTGCCTACTTTCCACACGGCTGTCATCTGCAAAATCAGGTCACCCTGGATAGCCAAGTCCAGCAAGGAAAGATCATGGAATTATAGAATCATTTATTTGGAAAAGACCTTTAAGATCATCGAGTCCAAATGTTAACAAAGCCAAGGCCACCTCTAAGCCATGTCCCTGAATATCACACCTGAATGTTTATTAGTCCCTCCACTCCACCACTTCCCTGGGCAGCCTGTTTCAGTGCCTGACAGCCCTCTTGGTGAAGACGTTTCTCCTAATGCCCAATCTAAACCTCCCCTGGCATAACTGGAGGCCATTTCCTCTCGTCATATGGATGATGGACCAGTGACTGCAGAAAGTCATTTGTGCTCTCCTAATGAAGAGTTTTCTTTTGGGCAACATGCTCCCTGCATTAGGCAGTTCTGTTCACTGCACAGCCATTGGGTGGTAGTGGGGGTTTATTTGCTGTTTGTTTCTTCTGCATTAAGCACAGATTGTAATACTGGGAAGACAGAAGGAGAAAGTTCTTCCCTGTGAGGGTGCTGAGGCACTGGCACAGGGTGCCCAGAGAAGCTGTGGCTGCCCTATCCCTGACAGTGTTCAAGGCCAGGTTGGACACAGGGGCTTGGAGCAAGCTGCTCCAGTGGAAGGTGTCCCTGACCATAACAGGGGTTGGAGCTGGGTGAGCTTTAAAGTCCCTTCCAACACAAACCAGTCTGGGATTCTAAGACCATGGTGCTGAGTAACCTCAGCACTATCTGGCAGGAGAACCTGCTGCTAGAGCTGTTCTATTGTATCTTCAGCTCTGTTGAAGTACATATGGATTCACAGCAGCTAAAGGCTGAATGGCCAGTTAAGAAAGCAAAGCCACTTTGGTTTCCCTTCCCCCTGCCCCACCTTTATCATTTCTGCTTGCCGTGAATCACTGTTGCCATCAGATCAGGAGCCACTGTGTACTCGATAGGATTCCAGGTCATGTTTTTGTGTGTGGCAGCATTAACTATTAATTGTAAATAAGCCTGTCATTGCTATTGCTAGAGAGTGGGAGAACATGAAGTGTGTCCAGTGTGTTGTGCATGCGGGAAAGTCCTGCTGCATCCATTTTGGGTCAGGTGGAAAACCTGAGGAGCTCCTGGGGAGGAACCATGCTCTGCAGGGCCTGGGCACCAGGATTTAACCCCATTGGCAACTGATTTCACATTCAGGGATGTGGCCTTAGGGGGAATGAGGTTCAGTACCTTTAATGAGCCCAAACCAAACATGTGGCAATGTATAACCTTCAATAACCCCAGTTAAAGTGATGCCACACAGCCTATTAGTCTTCATTTTCACAGTTAATGAAATAGCCCAAAGCCCTCCTTGCCACATGAAATACACTGGAAAAATTGATCACAGCATTAGAACCAGAAGCCAAAACACTTGAGGCTGCTCCCGTCTTCAGTGGTAAATGAGTATGAGCACTGGTAGGAACTGTGAGGCTGACAAGCCCTTGTGTAGCTATTGTGTTTGCTTTGGGAGTGGAGTGGCACTGACCTCAGGCCCTGATGAGGTTCTGCTCCCACAGAGCATGTTCATCTTTAATATTGTATAAAGTCTCCTCTTGCGAGAGCTCCAGCAGGCAGTGTGAACACGTGGGCTTGTTACTCTGTCTGAAATGGAACGACTGAAAGGTAACAAGGGGCCATGTAGATAAGCACATACAACCCATCTGCACTTGCATGGCACATTTGCTGTCTGTATCCCAATGGAACAAGTGTACTCAGGTCATAGTATGTGACACCCATCTTGTGCTTGTAATAGGACCCAGTCTACTGCCCCAAGTGTGTACATGAAGCTGTTTCACAGTAAGATTGAGTCCTTTTGTGAAGGATGACAAAAAAGCTAGAACAAGGAACAGTGGCCAGATTGCACAGAATATGAGATAAAGCAGGCACATGGTAGGTTCAGGCTAGTGTGTTCCCAAAACAGCCACACGTGTGCCTCTGAAGAGTGTGTGTAAAGCCAGATAAATCTTTCATGCATTATGTAGTATTATCCGAGTGTGGAGGATGCTCAGACACCTCCACCCTGAAAATTACTGAGAGCTGCTGGCAGCACTCTCATGGATGCTGTTTTTCCACCCACCTCTTTCATGACAGGAGATCTGAATATGAGCTCAGCAGAGCTGGATGATGCAGCCCATGTAAAATCTGGAGCACACCTGGGGTTCCCCAGTGTCATGGCACATAGCACAGAGCTTGGCCCATGTGTCTGGCTGGAGATGGGGAAGGTGACACAAAGCACACGTGCCACAGCTCTCTGTGGTGCTGTGCTGGGGTAGGAGCCCATCTTGTGCTGTCCCCAATAACCATTGTATCTTCCTACTAAAAATACCTTGCTGTCCCTTGTTCTTGTGCCCTTCACATAAAGTAGGTGAGCAAGGCTTGGGCACACAGGTGCAGAAGCAGCCTGCATGTGTGTTACCTCCAGACTAGCTGACCTCTTTATACTACAGTTACGGAGCATTTTTCTCCCTCCAGCTCTTAAAATTCCTGTGCTTCTGCAGGAGGAACAGGTGGTAGTCACAGCCTCCTTCCCTCTGGAGCTGGCTACTTGCCTAGAACAAAGCAGGTTGTTTCCAAAATGGGCAGCTTTGGTAATGTAAAGTACAGTAAATCTTCAAATACCCTGATATTTTAAAGAATGTCCTGTGCTTTGTTAGGTCCAGCTTTAAATACTCTTTGAGCTACATATTCGGTATCCTAAAATGACTATATACATACTCTTGGTGTACTTCATACAGAATCCTTAGTCTTCAGCAGACAATTGTCTTCCTCTGCCTGAGTCACCCAGTTGCCATGGTGGTGGGATCCAGTGTCCTGATCAGACTCAGAGGCTGTTTGGCTCTGTTTTCATGTAGAGTTAGTGTCTTAGGTGCTCACACAGACAGCTGGGAGCTCAGTTCAGCCAGGAGAGTGAGCAGTGCTGGCATCAGCATCTTGGATGCTGGATGCAGCAGTGACCAAGCTTTCAGGTCTTCCAGCCAGGATTGCTGCTGCTATAATCAGGAACAGGGGTGAATGTAGATCCATTGGCAGGGAATCCCATGTCTTCACAGCTGGGAGGCAGGAGTCTTTAACCCTGAGTGGGGCTTGGGAGGAGGAGGAATGAGTACCACAAAGCAGAGCTATCCAGCCCTCCTGCCTTGGACTCGCCAGGATCAGAGCCCAGCAGGGAGGGGTGACAGGACTGAGCAGCTGATGCTTCTGGCATGGAGCTGCAGAGCCATGCACTCTGTGCAGGTGAGTCTGGTGAATGGTTCTTCAGGCCACAGCAATTCTGTGGGCAAAGAGCATTCCTGTTGTTGGACAAGGGCTGGGTGGCAGGAACGCTTGGCTTATCCTTCCCTCATCCCAGACGCTCTGTGTGCTCTCCCTGGAGGGATGCTGCACTGCCTCTGTTGACCCTTCCTCAGGAGACAAGTAATGTGCAGCTGCTCGGCCCTGCAGCACCATGGCAGAGATGTATTGAAAACAAATTGTTATATTCTGGTGGTGTGGATGATGTATTGTGCACCTCCCAAACAAACCTGTTGCAGTCTCCATATGGCTCAGTGCCAGAGTTAAACTCCTTTCTGCATGACAAATCCATGCATCATTTTATTGGAATGTGTTGTTGCACAGCTCACCCCAGCTATCCGTTCCTTGGGAGGAAGGATGCTGGAATGGATGCTGTAATCTCAGCTCTGCCAGGAGCTTGTTTTCTTAGAGCCAGTCTGCTGCATGGAATGAGCGCATACACCTTGCCCAGTCCTGGTGGAAGCATCAGTGAGGCTGCCATAGCGTGGCACTGGTGTAGGTACCTTGGCAGTGGTGTGACAGCCAGGCCCCTTTGCTGCTCCTCCCAGGCATTGGTGTGATTACAGTCTTTAATCCAGTCTTGAGTGATGAGTGAGGAGAGTCCTGGCCATTCTTATGTGGTGAACTTGGAGTAGGAGCCCTTGTTTCCTCGACCTTAAGCAGATGACTCTTTCCTTTGTACTGATGAATTTCTTCCTATTTCTTATTCAGGATCATCCAGTTCTTCCTATATCTTGTCCCTGCTCTCCTCTTTGCTACCTCATGAGTATTTCCCTGATCTCTGCTGCTTCACTTGAGGTATATCCCAAGGCCAGTACTTGAGGAACTCTACCAAGGATTTCTCTCCTTGCTAATACTGCTTTTTAGTGCTGCCCTTTTCTCTACTTCAGCCAGTTCCTTAGTCGAGGACTGTTAGTTTTCCAGCTCAAGTAGCAGCTTCCTGGGGATGTTGTTCTCCAGGGCTCCAGACACTTCTGGTCACAAAGTGTATTAGTTTGTTCTTTAAAAATATATCAGGTTGCTCCTTAAAATAGGAAGTGATATCTCAAGAAGGGTTAGAGTCTTTTAGATCCTGCTGTTTCCTTCTGCTCTGTAGTCATTCCCGTGAAGGTGTCTGGCTCAAGGACAAGATCATATTCTGTATGGGAGAGGAGCCTCTATTTTAACATCCTCCTTGTCTGGAGCATAACTGAGTCTCTCTTGCAGAAACAGTTGAACCCAGAGCCTCTGTGCACCAGGTCATTGGGCTTAATGAGATAAGGGGTAAGACCATGACCCCTTTTATACATGGTACTCCACTTTGGGTGTCCTCTTTACATCTCTCATGTGCAGCATGTGACAGATCTCATTTTGAAACCACTTCACGGTAAGAGCCTGTCTTTCTGTTGGTGTTTCTTTGCATACAGCTCTCTCCAAGAGGGCTGCAGGAGGAGGCTGCAGAAAGGATAGAGTATTTCACCCGGTCTGCTGGTGTAGGCTTTAATGCTCTTCTAGGCAGCAATCCAGCCAGGACCACAACTTGCTTCAGAGCTTCTGTTGCTTGGCTCTGCTGCCTCCCACACAGAGTGGGAGTGCTTGCAGGGAGAGTCTGCCTGTGTGTCTGCAAATGTGAGAGGGATCATTGCAGCCAGTCCTCTGTGAGCCCTCTTCATAGCTCTTTTCTTTTGACGTTCAAGGATTCTCCTCTTAAATCCGTTCTTGGCTGAAAGAAGAGGTTTTTATAGCATTTGAGTTTTCTTTAACACTCTTATCTCTTCTGCACAGTCTAAAAATGTGCCATTACTGTAGCGCTGACTCCCTTGGAGTCATATGTCCAAGAACTGGTTTAAGGTTGTGTTTCAAGCCCTGGCATGTTGCTGTAGTCTGTCTATCCAGGGAGTTCCCAGCAGCATTGCAAATACAGGTTTCATCCTGCAGTACAATGCAGGTTGGGATTCTCTACCCCTTGATGCAAATGGAGTGACTTTGGCTTATGTGAGTGAACCAGGTTTATTGTGGCCTGGGGAGACACAGCATCACTGAAAGCAGACCCACACCCTCCCAGCTCAGCACATGGCTCAAGCAGCCCAGCATCGTGCTGGGGGCTCTGTTGAGCATTTTTTCTCCATTCCTTATGTTTGCAATGTATCTTCCCTGCAGCTTCCTCGAAATGATGGAAGCCCGAAGTCAAGGACACACGTCACCACTAACAACCAATGGGCAAAGCCCCTCCTCTGGCTCCCAGTCACCCATCGTACCTCCGAGCTCCACATCAACAGCCAGCTCCAGCCCGGGCACCCCACAGCCGCCGCAGCCACTTCCCACAAGCTCCACCATCTCTCCTGAACCGCCCCCATCCTTTTCACCAGTGCCTGCACCTGAGGCCCTGCAGCCACATGCGACTCCTTCAGCCGCAGTCCCCCCAGCACCTCCGGCTGCAGCCCCACCACCCAAGCGCAGCATCATTTCCCGTCTGTTTGGGACATCTCCTGCACCAGACCCATCTCCTCCCCAGCCAGGTAGGTTGCTGGATGCAGGGTCTAAGCCAGGGTGTCACCCCTGGATTTTTCTGTGCTTGGATGGGGACTGTGTTGAGCCAGCTGGGTGGCTTCAAGAGGAAGGCACTGAACATGCAGAAGGCACTAATAAAATAACCGTCAGCTTCTTACCAGCCTCTTTAATCATAGAATCATATCATAGAATCCCAGCCTGGTTTGTGTTGGAAGGGACCTTAAAGCTCCTCCAGTTCCAACCCCTGCCATGGGCAGGGACACCTTCCACTGGAGCAGCTTGCTCCAAGCCCCTGTGTCCAACCTGGCCTTGAACACTGCCAGGGATGGGGCAGCCACAGCTTCTCTGGACACCCTGTGCCAGCACCTCAGCACCCTCCCAGGGAAGAGCTTCTGCCTAAGAGCTCATCTCAGTCTCCCCTTTAGTAGGTTAAAGCCATTCCCCTTTGTCCTGTCCCTACAGGCCCTTGCCCAAAGCCCCTCTCTTGAATAGCGTTAGAGGAGCTATTTGTAGCTCAGTCTTCACAAAAGTGTGGCAACCCAAAGGGGCTCCTGTGTGTTAACGCAGAGCAGCAGAGTGCTGGTTTTAAAGGTTATTCAGCCAGAAGTGATCGTGTCAGTGCAGGCTCTGCAGCAGTTCTCCTCTGGGGGAATCTCCTCCTTTAGAGATGGTCTGAGGAGGAGGGCACCTGCCTCATCTTCTCCCTTAGTGCCAGCACACAATTGAGCAGAGGAGCAGAGTATTCAACCTTAGCCCTGCTGGATGAATTTGCAGGGCAGAAGCATTGAGGGGGTTTGTTGCATGTAATTTTACTGATCCAGACCTCAATTTGCCTGTCACATTGACTTTGTTGGCAGAGCTAACTGGAGCTGCGGAGCTGAAACTGCCTAAAGATCAGTAGCGTGACATGGTTTGAATCCCCCTTTGGAAATACCTTCCCTCTCAAACTGTCAATTCCTAGAGCTCACAGCACTCTCCAGACACCCACAGAAAGAAGGGAGGAGGTGCTGGAACACGATTTGGAGCTTCACATGTTGAAATCTTTCAGGTTTAGATCTGCACACAACAGTCTGCAGCCATGAACTTGCTACCAGATATGACAGAGTGCACCCAGACTTTATGGCTCTTCCTACCCAGAAATATACAGGAGCAAGTCCCTTATCAATAAATCCCCCTTTCATATTGGTATATAGAAATCAGAAAAGTGTCTCCTGCCAGTATTGCAGTCATTGGGGTTTGCTGCTTTTTTTAAATCTATCACTTAGCTGGAGAATTGCTTTAGGCTGGTGACTGCAGTCCTGGTATCTCAAGGGTGCTTTTTAGCAGGGTTGCAAAATGCAGGAAAAGCTGATCTGTCAGTGGTATTAGTTTTATGTAGCATGCCAAGGGTCTGCACCTCCGCAAAACGTATCTTGCAGAGCTCCCTGCATACCCAGGGAGCAGCTAATGGGAAATCACTTGAACAATCACCGTCACAAAGTACTACTTGGTTTTTATGGCAGCTGCTGTTTAAGCTTTGCCTTGTGGTGTTGCAGGAATAATTCTTTTGGCTGTGTTTTAGCTTACACCAACGCTACTCTGTGGCATTAGTAATAATGTTATTGATATGCAAAAGTGATCTGAAAGCTGTGCTAGTAGAGCAAAATGTAGAAAAAGATACACAAAGCTTCACCCAGAAGAACAAAACTGGGTGTGAAATGCAGCATGGACAGGAGAAACAAGCTAAATACTGCAAACTGAAAAGGTTCATGGCTTCATGATTCTTGGTTCTGCTCCTTTCCTGAGTTTTCATCCTGACACTTTGAAGTTAAGTAAAGGTGTCTCTACAAATGAGCTATATTAAAGCATGTGTGTTTGCAGTAGTTCTTGAGCTTTTGGTTACACAGTTTTTGATTTGCATTTAAAAACACAATATGAAGGATTCTGACTGTGACAGTTCCAGTTGAAGAAGCAGGAGGTAAGTGGGTGAACTGAACAGTCTGGGAAAGGCAACCAAATCATGAAGGGGCAGCACACAGGAGCAGTGCACACAGCATTGTTATGAGAGGCTGCATTGGACGGGGCTTGGAGCACCCTGCTCTAGTGGAAGGTGTCCCTGCCCATAGCAGGGGTTGGAACTGGATGAGCTTTAAGGTCCCCTCAACCCAAACCAGGCTGGGGTTCTATGCAAGCCTGTTGGTGGCATAGGCAGTCACAGCAGTCCCTGCAGAGCAGTCAGCTGCGCTGCGAGCCTTTTGAGGCCCCTGCGTCAGCCCGGTGCATTTGAAACCACAGTGGCCGTGTGTGGTCTCTGAGTGGCTTCCTGCAAGATCAGACTGGTTTGAGTATCCTGTTCACATGCTTCCTCTTCCCTTGCTGTGTAGCCTAGGTCCTGCTCTATGGCTGCTGCCACCCTGCGCAGAATAGATCTGTAAAAAGCAAATTTGTCTTGCTTGTGGTGAGTCCTGTGGTTTACAAGTGCTGTTCCCAATGCAGACCCTGCTGCTGCCGCTCCTCCTCCCCACCCTGAAGCCCCTGCAAAGGTACAGAGCGTGGAGGACTTTGTTCCTGATGACAGCCTGGACCACAGCTTTCTAGAGGATCCAGCCCCACAGAAGGACAGAGGGAAACCGCAGACTAAACACCGTGTCGATAGTGAAAGGTAAGGAAAGGGGGATGGAGGGAGGGTGAGACAAGGATGTACTTGGATGTGCACTCTGGGGAGTCAGGCCTATGTAACCTGTTGTAACTGTTCAGAAAGGATTGCAGAGCAAATAATTGCCCCTAAAGCCTTTCTGGCTGTGGTATAATCAGTCACAGCGTTCCCTGTCTCCCATTTCATGATACATACTGCTGCTTGGGATTGAGGAACAGCAGTAAGAACTACTTATCACCTTCCTGGCTTTGCTGTCTTGCTTTCATGTTCAGTGTTATACCACTGAGATGCTCTGAGTCAGGAAGGGATTTGCCTTCTGGAACACAGTGCAAGGATACTATGCTTTGCTTAATGAATACTTTCCCAGTGCAGAGGCCCAGTGCATGGCCAAGCTCCTTCCTGGCCTGGTACTGCCATTCCTGAGGCATTATAAAGGGATTTGTGTTTGTTAGAGGACACCTGGGGGCACACAGTGGGTTTCCAGAAGGAAGGATAGAGAGGGTCTTGTTCCCTTGAGAGTGTCACTCCCTGCTTGCCCTCAGCCTTCAGAAAAGTCCGAGAGAGGGCCTTCCCTTCTTTTATGTCCATTTATAATGTTCCTTCCCAACATTTTCTGTAAACTGGAGAGACATGGATGGATGGACTGTTTAGTGGATGAGGAATTGGTTGGATGGTTGCATCCAGAGAGTAGCGATCAGTGGCTCAGTGTCTGGAGCAGATCAGTGCTGACTTGTGTTTCTCAGGAGTCTGTGTTTGCACCAGTACAGTTTAACATCCATCCGTGACATGGGCAGTGGGATCCAGCACCCTCAGTAAGTTTGCAGATGACACAAAGCTGAGTGTTGCCATTGGAATGGCTGAGGGAAAGGGTAACATCCAGAGGGACTTGGACAAGCTGGAGAAGTGGGCCCACCATGAGGTTCAATGAGGCCACTAGCAAGGTCCTGCACACAGGTCATGACAACCCCCAGTATCATAGAATCATAGAACAGGGGGATGGAGGGATTGAGAGTGCTTTTGAAGAAAAAGATTTGGGGATGTTGGGTGAGGAGAAGCTCCCCATGATCCAGCCTCAGTGAGCGCTTGAGCCCAGAACTCCCCTGTGTGCTGGGCTGCACCCCCAGAGTGTGAGCAGCAGCTCAGGGAGGGGATCCTGCCCCTTTGCTGTGCTCTGGGGAGACCCCCCCTGCAGCCCTGATCCAGCTCTGGGGCAGCAGCACCAGAGGGACTTGGAGCTGTTGGAGCGAGGCCAGAGGAGGTCATGGAGATGCTGCGAGGGCTGGAGCAGCTCTGCTCTGGAGCCAGGCTGAGAGAGCTGGGCTGGGGCAGCCTGGGCAAGAGAAGGCTCCTGAAGGGGAGACCTGAGAGCAGCTCCAGTGCCTAAAGGGGCTGCAGGAAAGCTGGAGAGGGGCTTGGGACAAGGGCCTGTAGGGACAGGCCAAGGGGAATGGCTTGAACCTGCCCGAGGGGAGACTGAGATGAGCTCTTAGGCAGAAGCTCTTCCCTGTGAGGGTGCTGAGGCGCTGGCACAGGGTGCCCAGAGAAGCTGTGGCTGCCCCATCCCTGGCAGTGTTCAAGGCCAGTTTGGACACAGGGGCTTGGAGCAAGCTGCTCCAGTGGAAGGGGTCCCTGCTCGTGGCAGGGGTTGGAGCTGGCTGAGCTTTAAGGGCTCTTCAGCCCAAGCCAGTCTGGGATTCCATCCTCCAAATGGCAGAGCTCTGCTCTAATCCAGATTTTCTTTTTTTTTTTTAACCTTTTCCTGGCTTTGATTTTGTGGCTTTGAAAAGGGATTGTGTCTGAGCTGCCCTCACATAAGGATGTGCCATGAGCAGTCTGAAAGGAGACTGGCACTTCAAAGGTGGCTTAAGTGTCCCACAGGATCTGCATCCCTCAGCTCAGAATGGAGCTTGCCTCATGCCTCTTGTCATCACAGTGGATTAAGCAGAAGAATCATTAGATGCTGATACAGCTCATCTGTGGACCTGGAGGATTCTGCATCTTTTGATGTCTTTGACGTGATTCATGGTTTTCTGTTTCAACCAGGACAACTTAAATCAGTGCTGTGTATGAGGCTTGCTGCCCATCCCCTGCAGGTCAGCCTGAATCAGCATCCCTGGTGGTGCTGGAACACGGGGATGCTGTATTAGAAAATAAAAGGAAAGAATAAGGAGGGAAGAAAACCCTCGGTGGTGGCTGCTGGGAGCTGCCGGGCTGCTCTGGCTGCAGCTGAGCGCCAGTGCTGTGCTGTGATTAATAAGACATGCAGGGAGCCAAGCCTGACCTGCCTGGGCTTTGCTGCAGCTCTTGCTGTGGGTGGGAGGCTGAATCTTTAACAAAAGCTTTAGCTTCTCCAGAACATCAGTGGCTGGAAGCAAATAGATGTTAAAGCCAAACTCCTTGAACTGTGGTGCAGGAACCCTGCTCCCTGGTTCGAGAGGTGTCACATTCTTGGCTGCTATGATGCCCTTGTGCCTTCTCTCTCCAGTCTGGGAGCTTCCAGTGACTATGAGCTGGTGGGACAGAAAATGGGACACCTTTGGGGTTTCACAGAGCACAGAGAGAATGCTTGTTCACAGCTTCATCCTTTGATGACACCTCTGTCGTAACCATCTGCAGTTAGAACAGCTCTATTTCCCTAGGAGAAGCCCATGCAGCACATCCCTGCTAATTCAAAGTCTTGCTGTTTCTCTGCAGCTTAGCACCCATGTCTTCCTCTGGTTTCATGTGTAGCTTGCACAGTTTTCATAGTGGTCTGGCAATTTTACCTTCTGTTTCTTGCTAAAAAAGGCCAGCAACAATAAGCCAGATGTACTGAAATTCAGAGCTGTAGACATAGTTCTGATCATCACCTGCAATAACTGATTTCTTTCAGGATGCCAATTGCAACCCCATGATGACCAGGAGCAATGTAAGAGTTCTGTAAGCATCACCTCTAAACCAGCTTTACTGCAGGGAGTGGGTTGTTGTAGTTGCAACAAAATCTGCTGCTGCAGACATCTATCTTCGATCCAAAGAATACAGAAGTGGCTGTGAAGCCACCCAAACCCAATGGAGGCTTTACTGGGTTTTAAAATTAAATACTAGAAGCCTGAGAACGTATTAGAGAGATGTGTTCATGTCTCCTGACTGCTTTTAAGCAGATACCTGAGTGTTCAGCTCACTCAGCTTGCCAGCAGTTCTTGTGGGTGTGCTGTAACCATGTGTATGCTCCAGATGGCTCCAAGTGCCATTGAAGATGTGGCAGAAGAATGGGCTGTTTTGAGAAGTTGGGAGGTTACTTCTCTTATCCAAATAAGAGGAATTGCTTTTCTGTCTGTAAGCAAGAGCCTTGCAGTTAGCTCATGTGCAAGTGCCTTAGTGCTCTGTGCATTGTACATGTGCAGCAGAGACAATTACAGTCACAGAACCACAGCTTGGTTGAGGTTGGAAAGCTCCTCTGGAGCCATCCTGCTCAGCCAGGACCATTCCAGATGGCTTTTCAATATCTCCATGGATGGAGAATCCACAACGTCACTGACCACCTGTGCCAGTGCTAAGTCACCCTCACAGTGGAAAAAGCGTGTTCTGATTTTCATAGGGACCTCCTGTGTTTCAGTTTGTGCTCCTTGACTTGTCCCGTCATTGGGCAGCACTGACAGGAACCTGGCTCCACCTTCTTCCACCCTCCTTCAGGTATTTAAATACATTTATAAGGTACCCCTCAAGCCTTCTCTTCTCTAGGCTAGGCAGTCGCAGCTCTCACGTGGGAGAGCCTTTCCTCATGCAAGAACTGCTCCAGTCACATCATAATCTTTATGGCCCTCTACTGGGCTCTCTCCAGTCCAGGCCCATGTCTCTCGTACTGAGGAGCACCAAGAACTGAACACAGCACTCCAGGTGTGGCCTCACCACTGCTGGGCAGAGGGCAGGATCACATCTCTTGACCTGGGGTGATACTGTGCCTAATGCAGCCCAGGATACTCTTGGCTTTCATTGCAGCTGCATTGTACCTTGCTGACTTATGTTCAACTTGATGCCCACCAGGACCCCCAGTCCCTCTTCTGTCAAGCTGCTTTCCAGCAGAGTCCCCCTCAGCACGGGGTTGTTCCTCCCCAGGAGTAGGACTTTCCCAGCTGCTGGGAGCTCCCAGTTCAACCTCCTGGCTGAACTGGAGGAGGTTCCTGTAGCCCATTTCTCCACCCTGGCAAGGTCCCTCTGGTGGCACCACGACCCTCTGGTGTACCAGTCACTGCTCCTAGTTTGGAGTCATCTGCTGAAGGTAGATACTGCCCCAGCATCCACATCATTAATGAAGATGATAAACACAACTGAGCCCCTTACTCATCCCTGCTGCACACTGCAGGTTACTGGCCTCTACCTAGACTTTGTGTTGCTGATCACCATACTCTGTGCTCTGTCATTCAACCAGTTTCCAGACACTATGGTGTCACCTTTACCTATCCTCTCTTTAATCCTGTCCCATACACTCTCAGTTCTCTCAGCCATCCCCAGGCAGAGCTCCATGCATTGCACTGGCCATTGACATAGAGGGTGACTGCTTGGGGAGAGGAAAGGGTCTTGTCCTCCTGTTGGAAGCAGGGTGTTCTGCTTTGTGACTGAGCTGCTGCCTCATGTCAGGCCTGGGATTGCTTCCGTGTACAAGAACTTGTTTCTGAGTTTCGGAAAGAGGTTTGGAAGTCTGGGATTTCTCAGCCATCTTGTTGATGTTGGAGGTTTGTTTACAGTGATGCCTGGTGAACTTCTCCCGTTCCCTGCTCCATAACATCTCTAAACAATGGAACAGGAGTTGACATGGAGCAGTAATGTTACAAAAAGCACTTCTTTATTTCTCAAGCATGCTGTCAGTGAGGGAATGTGCTGCTGCCTGTGGGACGAGGCTACTCTTGCCAAAAGATCAGGCAGCTGCTGAGACTTTCAGCATTTACTGACATCTCTTGGAGTTGCTATAACTAAATCCCAGCACAGATCTGCAGAGATGGATGGAGTCCTGGGTTTTGTTTAATGGTGTGTTATGGTTCTCTAGCTTGCAATAAAGAGAGCTCCCAAAATCAGTTCTTTCACCAGCTCATTAGGAAGGCGGTTCCAGCTGCTGGTTTGCTGTTTAGGAACCTAATTTGCTGCTCTTCAATTTGATCCCCTGAGCCAGTGGGTATGTGACTGCACTGGAGGAGCTAATCTGGCTCCAGGGGCTCCCCTCTTCCCTGCTGCTGAGTCAGGCTGGCTGAGTTCCATGTAGAACTGGCTGTAGATGTCTACAGGATTCCTCATCTGTCTTCTCAGCATCACTAGATCTTTATCGTAGCCGTGGGTAAGTCCCTCTTACATCTGAAGGGCTTTGAGGTGGTTATTTGCTTTAATGGCATCTGGTTTTGTTCTGACAATCACTCTATTGGTACCTTGCTGCACTAGACCAAGTGAAAGAAGCTGAGGACGCTGGTTCAAACAGGAGACCTCCATCTCCTAGAATACAGCCAGGCAGCTCATCCTGCAGTGTGTGATTGCCTCACTTCATCTGCTGCTTTCGGGTTTGAGTTTTTCCTCGCTCTCTAGCCCCAAAACCTGACATGCCCAGAGGATCCTGGTGGCTCTGTGGCCACACGGCAGGGCTGGTGGAACACAGTCCGTTCAGGTTTGGGACCATGTGCTCGTGTTGCAGCAGGGTTTGTTCCTTCACCAGCATGAAGGAGACCCTGTCATGCTCTTGATCAGTAGCTCAGCCACAGGCCTTGGCAAGCTCAGGCATTTTTGGTGGGTACCTGCACCTGCAAACACGTTGGCTTAACACTAACACAGGCTTGGCACCACACAAGGCATTGGAGAGAGTGGTAAAATGTGCTTGGGTTTGCGTGCTCTTGATTCCTTCCAGCTGGAGCCTTAGGACCACAACCTGATACTAACTCTGCATGGTTCATAGTGCAGCAGTGTTTTTTCTGAGGGGTGCTCACTCTGTGGCTTTGCTCTGAAGCTGTCACTCCACACTTTGTGTGTGAGTTGGAGATGGAGGCAGTGCATTCACTGCAAGGGGAGGTGATCCCTTTTGTGCGGGTGTGTGAACACACATGGACATCCTGTTCAGACTGGGAGATGCTTTACAGGCTGCAGATCTCTTATGGTGTATGGTAGAAGAACAGTGGCAGCAATCTCTGAAGAGTCCCAGTGCTTAATGGAGCAATGCAGGGTTAGAGAAATGCAGCGTCACCAGTTCAGAAAAACATCCTGCCATTTTTAGGGCACAGTCCATTTACTTTCCAGCACGTTTCCAGAGGAACCCTACCAGTGCTTTGCAGACCACAGAAATCACTTACTTGTCATTCCTCCAGCCTTGGCTGCTGCTTTGGGCACCAGTTTCTTTCCTCCTTTGTGTGGGACGGGCTGTGTGCCTCCTCTCTCTGGCTCAGAATGAGAGCAGCAGTGTTTTATGAAGGGGCTCTTCAGCAGCCTGTCTCTGCTTAGCTGTAAGCTGTGTTGGGAGCAGAGGGAGCCGCACCAAAAGCAGAAGCAGAGAGAGGGTGTTAGCCCTGATCCGAGCACTGACCCATACAAGCATTGGTTGTAATCACTGTCAATGCGCTGTGCTGGTTGGCATAAGTGTGGTGTCCAGATGTCACAAATAACAACATTACCTGGTGGCAGATGTATTAATTCTTTAACTCGTAAACCAGTAACTGGCTATAAGAGGAACCAGGCTGAGTAATAACAATCATCTGGACTGTGTTCAGGCCTCAGCATTTCTCATCCCATCAGCACATCATCCTCCACTGCCTCTTCCAGTGCTGGCTATGTGCTAGTGACTGGGAGTAGCACCTTCATCCAGATTAAGTATTTTAGGTTTTGATGATTCATTTTATGCCTCTAAAATGGGATGTGGTCCAAGCTGTCATCTCGGTTTTTGGTCTCTGTGTACAAATGAAGCTGTGTTTGTACAATCCAGATCAAGTCATTAAAAGAACAGTGACTCTTGTGCGGGTTGTCAGAAGGAGCTGGGTATCTGCTGCACATAAAGCAAGTAGAATGAGGAACGGTGATGCAAAGGCTCATCTGCTGAGGCTGGGGAACACATCTGTATGATGACATGAGCAAATCCTTCTGAAAGTCTTAAAGTTGCTGAGTCCTGGGGACATTGAGACAAGAATCCTCATCTGGTAATTTCTGCTGCAAAGCTCTTTATCAGTCTGCCTCTGAGCACCATGTTGCATGCAGGGAGCCTGACAGACTCCCAGCTCTGAAAGTGTGTCCTTAGATGAATTTAATATGGGGAATGTCAAAGTCTGGTTGTGGTGGCAGGTACCTGCCTGCTTCAGGGAGCACAAGAGACACAGAAATAAACCCAGCAATCTAATAGCTGCAAGTGAATTCCCCATGAGTGGCAGTGTCTGCTCAGGTTTAATTACAGGATGTGGGCTTTAAGGCAGGCAGTTCCCATTATTTGATTGACTGATCCTTGCATGTTGGACCAGAGATCTTCCAGTAGAGCTGGAGCAATGGGCAGCTCTGAATCTCAGCTTTTCCAGCCACTCTTTGACACGTCCAGTTGTGGCCCATTTTATAGAGGGTTTGTGGCATGGCTGCAGCTCATGCAGATCAGGTCTGAAGGGGCTGGGTGGTGCAGTGTCACTGCCCTGGGCTGAGGGATGTGGACATGCAATTGGCTGAAAAAGCCAGGCAAGCAGCAGTCGGCTTTCCAGGGGATGTCTGTCTGTCCCAGCACGTCCTGGGGTGCTGTGTCTGATCCTTGCCTATTCTGCAGCGATGGAGAGGTCCCTGGGGGGAACCCCATGGTGGCAGGCTTCCAAGATGACCTGGATCTGGATGACAAGATCCCCAGCAGACCCATGCTGGCAGCAGAACGGGTGCCAAGCAAGGACGTCACCCTCTCCAGTGAGGAAGAGGAAGAGGTGAAGGACTCTAAGGTCATTCCCACACCTAACGAAGACATCAATACAGCGCAGGAGAAAAAAAGGTACAAAGCACAGGCTTTGTGTGGGGTTGTGCTGGCAAAGGGGCCTCTCCTCCATCCTGCCACTGGCTTCTGGGCATCCTTGGGGGAATCCTGGTGTCTATTCCTTCAGCTGTAAGCTGGGCTGTGTTTTCTTTAGCTGGGCCTGTTCTGTGCAGTGTTTGCTGCACCACACCTAGGCAGCGTGCCCTTGAGCACTGTGCTCCTGTCAATGGAGTGTTTCTGCTTGGGAATGACCCAGCCTATTCCTCCAGTTTCAGCAGAGGCTGGAACTGAGCACCTCAATATCTGTTCATAGCTGAGTGAGGAGGACAGAGGGGTCGAGCCTTGTGAAGGGAGTGGAAGTCATTCACCACACCCTGTGCAGGAGAGCAATGAACTAGATCATGTTCTCTACATACCACAGGGTATGTGATAGGCATGGGCCAGCTGGTGCAGGCACTTATGCAGCAGCATCCACAGTGACTTGAGGGCTATTATCAGCCTGAGTGGTATGTGTTTGACCAGCCACCCCCCTAGGATGAACTGCCTCTGCTGTGGAGATGCAGCCCTGAGGCAGGCTCAGTTACTAATTAGTCACTGCGCTTTGCTTCACAGAATGGGGGTGGACAGACTCTGAGAACTTGTTTCTTTCTTCTCAGGTCTTCCAGAAATTCTCTGAAACCACAGAGTGAAGCCATTTTGACCAAAGCAATGGACCCGAAGCCTCCTGACACTTTACCTCCACGTTCTGGGTCTGAAAGAAACATTAGCAGCAAGGTCCACACCAGCCTGCCAGCCGCTGCCGCTGCAACCCCAGCAGCAGTCCAGGCCCCGAAGACCACTTCCCAAAGCAAAGGACACACTCTTAAGCAGAAAGTGGTCAAAGAGGAAAAGCCTGAGGAATCTGACAGTGATCAAGAGGGACCAATAGCTACTCAGATGCTCTCATTTGTTATGGATGACCCGGACTTTGAAAGTGAGGATTCTGACAGCCAGAAGAAGAAAATGGTAAATAACATGCATGAATTGCTGTGTGCTGCTGTCAAACTGAGCTTGAAGTGTTGAGGCATCTCATGAGCAGAGCTTTCATCTGCTCCTCCATCTCTCAGTGGCACTCACAACACCTCAGGTGCTAACAACCTGTAGAGATTGATGTAAGCACAAGCCTACTGTGACTGTTGAAGGCACATGGCAACAAGGTTTGTGCTTATGGGTTTTAATATGCTGTTTATTCTCAGAAGGGCCTAAGTGGTGTCAGTCCAGCAGCGTGCAAGGTATAAAATACAAAGCTCTAATGGGTTCTCACCCAAGGTTTAACATGTAGAAGTGTGTGTGTGCCAGAGGGTGAGCTCCCTACAGCAATCAAACGGCTGTAACAAGAATTGTTTGGCAAAGCTTCTTACTGAAGTAGGAAAATCTGGGAAGGAGTTTCCAGTGTAGGCAGGTTGGCTGTAATGTCTCTGTGACGTTCAGCATGTGGGCCACTGCTCAAAGGCATGGTGCAGCAGGAGTCCCCTCCGCACCCATTGGGTGTTATAGATGGAGAAAACACAAGTATCTTCTCTGGGCTGGTAGGAACTTGCTGCTTCTGTGGCTGGAGGTATCTCTGCTTTCAGTGATCTGTACTCACGGACAGCAAAGCAATCCCTAGAAGCTGCTAGCCATGATTTGAGATGGGATTCCTGGTCTCTGGGGTGTTTAGGACTGTTGGGTATGTTTGCATCATTCCAGAGTCTTGCAGAAAGGATTATTGTCCCAGTTTCTTTCCCCCTGCCTATGTGTCATGCTGTTTATTAAGTAGTTTTGCATTTGTTTTGTATTTCCAGTACCTACTTTTCTTGGCACTTGAATGTGAAAGCAAAAGTATTTGGAACAAGTTTACTTCTCTTCACATGCAGTGACGAAAACAGGATCTATGAGGGAGCTTTGCCATTGCAGCAGTGTCAGGGAGATGCCCTGTGTGAATGCTTGACACCTACAAGGGTTACTGGTCAGGCAAAGCAGTAAAACACCACCAGCAGCAGGGAGGAAGGAGCATTGCCCAGACCAGCAGCAGAGAAGGCTGTGTTTGGGCAGTATGGAGGGTAGAAAGAAAGGGTGGTTAGTGAATTCTGGAGAGGATCAGTTGGCAGGAATCACTAGATCATTAAACTCCATTTCCATCCCCATCATGCCGGGACAGAGGATTTTTGGGTGATAGCCAGTCTCTGCAGCATCCTATTTATTTAGCCCACACTGAAGAGGCAAATGTGCCATGGAAGCATATTCCCTTTTGACTTGATGAGGGGAGATACTCTGCAAACACACCACATCCTTGGCCCTATTGCCCGTTGCCTCTCGTTCAGGAGACCCCACAGAGCTACACAGCAACAAGGATTTGTCTGTTAGGTCTGGAGGCAAGTTCTCAGCCCATTAGATTTGATTTGAGGTGCCTCTCCAGTTAGCTGCTGTTGAGCTAACACAGTTGAAGGTCTCATTTAATGCCTTTACATCAGGAATTAGATTTGAGTAGCAGGAATGTTACATTGCCAGAGCACACTGCCCAGTACCAGTGCTACTGAGGCGTTTTACCAAGGCAAGAAATAGATAGAGCTTATGAGATCAGGAGCATTGATTTCCAGGCAATAACAGCTCAGTTCAGCTGCCATTTCCTTCCCTCCTCCCTGCCTGCTGACATCTGATGTCTTGTGTGCAAAATGCTGAGAGATTTGGGTTGAAAACCTGTGGGTGTTGTCTGCCTCTTCTTGTCTCCAGGATGAATTCCCAGTCCGGGAAGATCTCTCTGAACTATCGGATGATGATACCTCATTGGCAAAACCACCCCAGACTGTGAAAGCAACAGTCCACTCCTTTAAACTGAAAAATGACTCAGATCTCTTTGGTTTGGGTTTGGAAGAAGCCGGTCCCAAGGAGAGCAGTGAGGAAGGTAAAGGTCACCCCTTATTTCCACTCTTCCTCGTTTTGCTTGTCAGGCTTCTGTTCTATCCAGAATGGTCAGGGAACCATGTAAGGAAACCAATTTGCACTAAATAAAATAGCCTGTAGGGTCATGCAGTTCCTCATGTGAGTCTCTAATGGGGTTTAACACAGCACAAATACCTTTATTTAAGTTTTTCCCCATGGGGAGTGGGGGAACTTGGCTTATCCATAGCAACCACCATGGACTATTTTGGTCTCAGCTGGAAGCAGAGCACATCCTTCACAAGCTGCTTCTGCATAAGGCTTCCTGCTTCAAGCTGCCTGCCTGGGAAGTGGTGCTCAGCACCACAGTGTCCACCCCCTCAAAGATTTGGATCAACTTCAGCAAGATGCTCTGATATTCCTTGCCAATTTGCTCTTCTATTTTTGGGAAGGGTGAGGTGGGATTTTGATCACAACCTGATCACAAGCATTCTTCAGACTTTCCTGCCCTCCCTATCCCCTGAGGGTACAACTCTTACCCACAGAAATACTTTCTGCTGTCTTGGCAATAGACAAAGTTGCAAAGCAACTTCCTATAGATCTGCCCCTGATGTCATCACAGAAGATGGGAAGTTAAAGACTTAAGTGGGGGAAAAAAGCTGTAAGCAGCACCAGAGAGAGACCTTTTTGAATAACTATTCCAGAAGTATAAGCAAGGTGCCACAGGCTGTGGTGGCTTTATCAGCTTGAGCTTTGACTTACTGAACAGTGCAGCTTGAAATAGCTGGAAGTCTGCAGAGGTCCAGGTCAATAACTGAACTTCAGTTTAGCATCTTTAATAATTCAATGTGGGTTCCTTCTATCTCGTCTTTCTCAAATAAGCATAAAAGCCTATCTTTGCATCAGTGAGTTGGAGCTTTACCAGCAGTTAGACTTCTCCAGGGCTGACTTGTATTTACAGATCAACTGAGTAAAAAAGAGTGTGTAGGTAAGACTGACAGATGACAGGCTAATACCACATGTGAGATGTGGTGCAGTTACAAAGCCTCCTGTGTGTCAGCCAAGTAAATACTCAAGGGGAGTTTGTGCAAAGGCAGGGGACAGTCAGCAGTCAAAGCAGCAGCCAGGTCGTCACTCACAGTAACCTGAGACAAATGTTTTGACAGTGATGAACACTGAGATTCATTTAATACTGTGAAAGTGGCCACCCTATAGAAGAGGGCTCCAGTGCTGACACTTTGGCCTCGTGCTGATAGAATTAGTCACAACACAGTGACTGCTGGCCTGTCATGGGCCTCCCACTGCTGATGCTGTGGCCTGGATGGTTCTTCCGTCACTAGCTGAACTCCTAGAAGCACAAACCAACCCTAATCATCCCAGGATTCTGTGAGTCTCAGGAACTGGGACAGGGCAGAATTGCTTCTCTTCTGGTTCAGTTGATTAAAACCAATATTGTTTGGGTTTTTCTTTTTTGTTTGAACAGATAAACAAAAGGAGAAAAAGAAGAAGAAAAAGAAAAGCAAAGAGGTACTGTTGGATTCCTCAGAGCTGATCTGCCATATTATCTACTGCTCAAGGAGGGGAGTGGCCTCCCACAGTGCACTCTGCATCTGGTGGACTTCCTTCTGTTCTCCCATCCTACAACCAGACTTGTGCCTCCCAGGCTCTAAAACCAAGCTTTTAGAAGAGCTGAATTTTGAGCAGGGAGTGTGTGACTTTGTAAAATACAGGGTTAAACAGAGCCATACATCTCTGCTGGGCTGAGTCCATTGAGAGCACCATGGCTTTCTCCAAGCAGAGGGGTGCCTCAGAGGCAGCGAGGGGAGTCTGCAGGAGGCTTTGTCTTTGGCATTTCTGCCTGTCCAATACTGTGGTATTGTCGGGCACAAACAGCCTGACAGACCACTACTATGCATAAACCAGATGGTCGTTGCTCTGTTCTGTCCAAACTCGCAGAAGGGTCTTCTGGAATGAACTCCAAGCCAGCCCTGGTAGTAGATGCTTCACCCTAAGTCGGGTTCCTATCAGAGCCAACTTCCAGGGTGAGCTGTGCTGGTTACTGACATGCTCAGAGGATTTGCTAATGAAAATGCTCTCCTTTTGCAGGAGGAAGAGAAATCTGCAAAAAAGAAGAGCAAACACAAGAAAAGCAAAGAGAAGGAGGAGAGCAAAGACGAGAAGGAGAAGAAGAAAAAGAAAAAGAAGAGCAAGGAGAAAAGCAGTGAGATAGATGAACTTGAGGCTTTCCTGGGAGGAGGAGGAGCCAGCATGAGCAAGCCTGGAGGAGGTGGGGACTATGAGGAGCTGTAGGTGTCTGCTGCGTGGCAGATTCCCGGTCGTGCTGTCTCCATCTTTCCATAGGAGTCACACCAGGACGGGTGCAGATCTGTGAAGCTTTGGCTGTTTGCCCAATATCCTCTGAAACCAGAGTGGCAAAACAAAAGCTTCACATCTGTGGGGGCTGTTCTGGTGCGTTCCTTACACAAAGCAAATCCAGCTGAGATGTACTTGAGTGAGGGGATGGTTCAAGGCACAACTTCCAGGCCCGCTTCCAGGCTGTTGTTTTTCTCCTTCCAGAGATGCCCTGTGGCAAGCTGTCAGGTGTGGGAGGAGAAGGGGACCTGCTGCCTCCTCTGCCCCAGCTATATTCTACTCCTGCACACCTGAAATTCTTGTCTTGTTAAGAGGAGTGCAACAAAACATACCGCATGAATGCATCGCGCTCGCCTGTCTCAAGTCTTTAACTTTCTGTCCTTCCTATTTTTGTAATGAGAAAAGTGGTGTTGGCCATTGCTCCACCCAGCAGTTGTTGAGCTTTAAATGGAGCAGATCGCGATATGGTGGTGCACTCAGCAGCCACAGGGCCAGAGCAAGAGAGAGTGAGTGTGATTTTTGGAGTCCTTTGAACGGGACCTTTCTGCACAGCAGGTTAATCAGCACTCACTGATGCTGCTGTTGGCATTCAGGAAGCCCCTTTGATTTCCGTGGCCCCAGTGTCTCAGACACTACACGTAAGCTGCTATGCAGTTTGGGAAAACAATGCAAAGTGCAAAGCTAACCTGAAAAAGAGAGAGAAGAATCAGTGCTTTTCTGCATTTCCCACCCTTGGATTTGCATACACTAAAATCCATTCCCTTCAGTACCTCTCAGGGACATGACTCTCATGTGAAAATGAAGATATCCAGAGCTTCAGAACTGTCTCCAGGGAGGTGTTAGCATGGCAAGGCGTATGCTTCTCAGGCATCTTACAGTGTTGCTGTAAAACCCTGACTGCCTCTATGCTGAGGGACAAGCACTGCAGCTCAGCCAGTGTCTGTCCTGGGCCAGCGCCTGTCCATCCTACAGCCGCATGCCCTGGGCCCAGCCTCCAGCCACCTATGTGCTGCCTTCCCCTGCAAGTGGAGAGCATCCTCCAAGCCCCTGCCTGTGGGAAGCCGTAGTCTCTGCTTTGAACCCGAACCAATGGGTTGATACCCACAGCTCAGGAGCCATGGGAGCTGTTGAATGGGCTCTGCAGGCCCTTTACACTCTCCTGTGTTGCAGTGAGCTGCCCCTGTCTTTGATGGAGCTTGTGATTTCTCTGCACCCCTTTTGGTCTGGTTCCAGTGTCCCTTTCACAGCTCAGCCGGGTAAGCTCCTTCCAGGTACTGTGCATTCCATGACCCTGTTGCTTGCAGGTTGATTTGAGGCTTGGTTTTGTTCCCACCATCATCTTTTTGTTGTAAAATGTCAGCCATGGAATTCAAACTGGGTTTTTCTTCCACATCCCTGTAAAGCAAGGTGTCTGTTAGAACCATGATCCATTCCAGAGCTGTCTTGACCAGCAGGCAGTTTGCTGCTCCATTATTCTTTTTCCTTCCCCCAGCCTCCAAAATGCACTTGTAACTCCCTATAAAACAAACTGGTTTTTTTTGCTGCATGTGCAGTGTATCATTCAGGTCTGTTTTCCATGAGCATTTGCCTACTTCTCTGAGCATTACATTTCATGTGACACTGTAGGGAAATTGCATGGGACAGTTCAAATTTTGCACGTCTGGGGACATAAAAGGGGATTGGGATGTGATGGGTTGCAAAAGGTCAGGCAGGAGCTGAAGCCTCAGCTGGCTGCGTTCCTGAGAGCACTTCTGTTATGTGAAGGTTTTGGGTCATGTTCCATTTTGCATCGAAAAAGCCTGGTACAGTCCATCCTGATTATAAAGCTCTGTTGTACAACTGCCTCTGACATCTTCTTCTCCACCCCAAGCCTGCCTGCCTGGGTGCAGGAGCTGCAGGTCTTCAGGACTCATGCACACAAGGGAACCCTGCTGCTGCCCTGCTCTCCCGTTCTTACACTTCATGGAATGGGGCACTCAATTAAAAATGATTAAAACAACCCAAAAGGTGAACATGAAACCCATGAGTTCTTTCCCCAAACTCCTGTGAGCTGTTGTCTCACACAGTGGAGGGAGGGAGCTCAGCTCTGCTTCCGTGTGCACGTAGCTCTTGGCGAGCAGAAGGCTCTGAGCCCCCTGGAAGCACCGACGTGGGCATTGGTTTGTCTTTCACCTGGGCCAGATTTGAGCACCACGGGAGCCTTTACACTCCATGTGGCTCCTGTTCCTTGTCAGCACAAGGAGCTGAGAGGAAAACAAGAGATGAGTCACTGTGTTCAAAATACTCTGAAAGAGAAAAGCAGATGCAGGAGCTCTCTTTGCTTGCACTGGAGCCCCAGGAGGGTGCGTGCCATGTTTTGGCTTGAGCAGTAAGGCCAGAGCAATCCCACCCTGGAAGTGAAGCAGGAGCATGCAAGGGAATAGCAGGAAAAGGTGCATTTTAGGCTTTTTCAGGAATGCTGAACGCAACTGGGACTGCAGCATGAGGTGTAATCCCATGCCAGCAAGCAGAAGTGAGGCATGTAATCCCATGCCCAGTCTTCGAATAAGCTAAATATAAAAAGCATGTGTGTGCCTGTTGTTATGGGGAAGCTTCTGCAGGATCACATGGATATAAATAGTTCTTGTGAGCATCTCTAGAGGTATCAGTGTGGTAGCTTTAGGGTTTATCAGTCATCCAAAGAAAAGAAATCCAAAGGCTGAGGATCTGCAGGTTCTTGTGAACCCAGAGCTGATGTTGGACCAGGTTGTGCTTGGTTTAGAGCAGCAGGAGGGAGAAGTGCGGGTTTATCTGCAGTGTGGAGAGACCCATCCTTGAGTCTGCTGCTCTTCTGCCTCCACACCAGATCCACGGGCCCCTCAGCCACAATGCGGTTGCATCTTGGCTTCCACAGTGCCAACTTGAAGGTGGAGTGTTCATGATCAGTCATTGAGGTACCTCCGAGGTCCCTGTGTCCTCGCAGCTGGGATTGCTCGGGACTTGCTGCAGGGGGAGCAGCCTCCATGCGCTCAGGCATCAGGCTGGGCTGGCAGCCACCGGGGAGGAGAAAGGGACCCGTCTGCAGGACAGACACTGTCTGCTTTGGGGACGTCGTGTGTAGCGTCCCAGTGGGAAAAGCAGAGGCTGTGCTGCTAATTGGAGACATGACTGGAGCTGTGCACGCAGTGTTTGAGCAGGGAGGGTTCCCTGTGCTGGGATCCAGCATCACACTGAGCAGCTCCTGTCTCTTGGCAACTCGGTGTGTGACTTGCTGCAGCTGCTGCAACAAGACGTGGGTGAAGGCACCCTCGGGAGCAGACGGATGCTCTGATCTGCACTGGGGTGCAGCCCAGCATTTAGCAGGACACAGAGTGACCGCAGGACTTGGAACCTCGGGTGTCTGCACAAACACACAGCAGAGGCAAAGCTGGGGCAGGCAGAGCTGAGGGAAGGGCAATGAGCAGGCAGGGAGTGGCTGGGGCAAGGGGGCTGATGGCTCTTCTGCCTGCAGCTGCCTGCAGCTTCCCCTTCCTGCTGCATGGAGAGGCCGTTAGCACGGTCGTGTCCTTCTGGGGTGCCCCGGAGATTGAAACAAGTGATGCTGGGGAATTCCCGCAGTAGGATGGGCTCAGGGGTGGCTGCTGTAACCAAGCAACAGCCTCAATCATGGCATAATATAATTAATCCAGTGATGGCTCAGTCTGCTGCTTAAGGATAAGGGCTTGAGCCTCCTTGACTTGTGGGTTTGCCTCCAAAACAAACCTTCAGCACCTCAGGGATGTCTCCCGTGTCCCTGGCCCTAGGACAGCTCACAGGGAGCATCCAGCTTTCAGCCACACCGCAGGGGAGTTGCTGAGCAGAGGGAAATGGTCCCCTGTCGCCATCAGACAGTGGCTGGAGCCGGCGGGTCCCTCAGGCTTGGGCAGACCTTGGTCGGGTGAGATGCAGTATCATTGGCTCAAGCTGCAGCTTCAGGCATGGAGCAGCCTTTGGGAACCCAGAGCACAGTGATTGGTTAGAGCAGGAGGTTCCCTGTGTGTGCTTGGGCTCTGCTAGGGCTGTATGTGGGATAATGCCTATGGGCAAGTCAGCTTCTGAGCTCACTAAAACCAGTGATCTCCAAATAGGTGGCAGCAAGGAGGGAAGCAGTGGTGTGGCTGTTCATCACTGCAGAGGTGAGATGAGGGGAGGAGGATGCTGTGTCCTGCAATGCCAGCCACTGACTGCTCTGGGACAGTGAGTCGTGGCCTGGGGGAGCCCTGCCTGTCCTGGGGTCCCTGAGCAGGCTCAGAAGAGGCTTTTCCTGGAGCTGGAAGGAGAAACCCTCCTTGTGCCATTGGCAGGCAGTGGCTCCAAGCAGGGGTGTGCAGTGGTGGCCTCGAGCACTGCCTGTGCTGCAGTCACAGCCCAGCATGAGGTTGGTTCATGCATCACTGCGGGTGCCAGTGGCTCCAGGGTACGGTGCTGCTGGCGAGTGGCATCACCTGGGAGGCTGACCAGTGCTGGTGCTGCGTGGGTACAGCTCCATCATACACCAGGGCTGCGTCCTGCTGGCCAGGCAGCACCAGATCCCTCCCACTGCTACCATGGGAGGTGAGGGCACCCCAAACGGGATGTCTGCCTCTGGCACTGCTATGGGGCAGGAGATGGATGCCCTGTGCTTAAGCTCAAGACTCGTTGCCTTTGATGACTGACCCATCATTCCCAAGGAGGCAGAAAGGGATGTGGGTCTACAGCTCTTTACAGGCAGGGACACTAAAGCCAGCAGGTGCTTTACACACTTCATACTCACCCTCCTGCTGCCAAAGGCATCAGGAGCTGTGGGCAAGATCCAGCTCCCTTCTGAGCCCTGAGGCGGGCAGCAGGGCCTGGCTCTCCTTCGTTTCAGGGCTGGGGGAAGGGAGGTGATGCCAGGGAAGGGTGAGAGAAGCTGGGAGGAGGGGAGAGACCCCTGACACAGCCAGCTCAGGGCAACAGGAGCATCGCCCCAGCCAGGAGCTGCCCACCTGGGACAGCAGCACCTGGGCACAAAGGGAAGGGATTGGACATTAACCCCTGCTGTAAATTCAGCAGCGGGGGATGAAGTGGGGCAACGTGCAGCATCCCCAGCACATTCCTGGTGCTGTCCATGGCACATGCAGGTCCCTGGATAGGCTCTCCTGCAGGCCTCCCAATGTCTGAAGATGTGAGCCTCCATGTCCCCCCCCAGGGCTGAGATCTGTCATGTTCTGGGGCTTCCCAAGTGATCAGCATCATCACCAATCCCCAATGATGCTCACTGTGACCCTTGGGCATGGTGTTCCTCTGTGCCTCAGTTTCCTCTTGGCCAGGGCATGGTAGAGCTGAGTCTGTGACCTGCAGCCACAGGCACGGACCGACCCAGCACTGCCCACCATGAACAGCTCCAGCCCACAGTGGGGACTTCTCCCAGCCACAATCAGCAGAGAGCAGGAGTGTGGTGCTGGTGGGGCAACTGAGTCATGGCAACAGAGGGCCTGTCACAGCTCTGCTCCCTACTGGGCATGGGGGGGCCCAGCACCGGCCAGGCAAGAACCCCACACAGAAAGGGGTGGGGGTTCCCCCACTCCAGCCCTTCCCCAGCTCTTGGCCCGGATGGAGCCATGGGGGACATGAGGCTGCACACCCAGCATGGGGCAGAAGCTGGCACAGCACTGACCTTTCACTTGCAGGACTGTGGGAACGAGCCCGGCTCGTGTCATCCCTCTTGACTGCCCGTGTCCTCCCTGCAGGACACAGCCCAGCAGCTCGGCCAGGGACAAGCCTGGACCTGCACAGCCATGGCAGGGGCCCAGCACAGGGGTGGGCACAGCCCTGTCCCTCCTGCAGAGCTCTGCCACCGCTGAGGGGCTGGCCCCTTGCAGCAGCAGGCACGAGGCTGGGGACAGCCCCCACTGCACCCAAGGGCCACCCCGGGGCTGTCCCCTTCTGAGTGCCCCAGTCTGGGTGCCCAGGGCTGCCACAGCCACAGTAGCCATGTGCCCCAGAGCACCCCCTTGCCCACTCCCAGTGAGCCTCGCACAACCTCCATCCTCCTCCTGTGGCATCTCCTTTCCTTCAGGCTGCCCCTGGCTCAAGGAGGAGGCACCCACAACCCCAGTGACAGCAGCACATGCCATGGCTCCAGCATCTCCAGTGGTGAGACAACATGCTCATGGTCCAGTTGGATCCCTCAGCACTTCCCAGCCTAAAATAGCAGCCTCCCAGTGGGGGCAGCAGATGGTTCCACCACCACTTGTCATAGGGCTCGGGGAATATGGTCCAGCCCCTTGTTTGAGGCCCTATGGCCACTCCAAAGCATGGAGCTCTGGATCGGTGACCTCAGTCCATGCAGGTGCCACTCAGGGCCACATCTGCAAGGTCAGACGGTGGCACCAAAGGGGATGTCGTTAGGGAAGGCACCTGTCAGCAGCATTCTCCATGCCAGGACTCCGTTGAAGGCCATAGGATTTGGGCTCCTGCATCTCTGTGTGGTGGCACTACGGGGGGTGCTGAGCCCCGGCACCCCCGGGCAGGGCTCCGGGCTGGCATCAGTGACCGCGTCAGGAACTCGCCCGGCTCTGCTCCGGCGGCAGCCGGTGGGAGCAGATGGAGACGCGGGCGGGGGCCGCGGAGGGCACCGGGCAGGAGCCGGAGCCATGTGTCCTGCAGGGAGGAAAATGGGAACTGGGGGGGGTGGGAGGAGCCGGGCCTGGCTGAGCGGGGCCACAGCTCCCCGGGGAGCTGCTCCTCCCGACCCTGCTCCCCCGGCAGCAGCTGTGTCCCCTCATCTGTGCAGTGAGCTCTGCCGGTGCCCTGCTGCGGATCACAGGACACGCGGGGGCCAAATGCACCATCCCGGGCTGCATTCCTGCAGGAGTCATGGCAACACCAGTGTGCTGCAGCGCCCGGCTCAGCTGCGGGCGGACCACAGGAGGATGCTCCCGGAGCCACAGCGGGGGGGAGGGGAAGGGTCTTGGCTATGGAGGATTTTGAACTCAAGCAAATCCCGGTAGGCACCGGCTGCGCAGGGACTGGCTGGGAGGGCAGAGCTCAACACTGCGCTCGGAGCGGGTCCCCAGTGCCGAGGCTCCTTCCCGGGGCACCCACCGGTGCCGGGACCCTCGGCTACACCAGCGGTGTCCCGGGGGCTCGGGGAGGTGGGAGATGAGGAAGCTGAGGCCGAGCTCTTGCGCTGCAGCTGCTGCGCACCGGGAGCTGCCGGACGCCACCTTCATCTGCCGCCGTGCGTTGCCTGCTCATCACTGAGCATCTCCCGGCCGCGGGCACTGACAGCCCCTGCACCTCCGGGAAATGAGGCCGCGCCACAGAGGAGCTTATCGGGGATTTCACTGGCCACGGTGGGCCAAGGTCAGGCGGGGACGAGCCCAGGGGCTGCCGGCGCTGGGGATCTGCTGGCGTGAGGGCACGGCACAATGAGGATGGGGATGGGGATGCAATGGGATGGGGTGAGATGAGATGGGATGGGGATGGGGGTGGGGGCCGCTGCCGAGCGGAGCCAGAGCTGGGCCCGATGAATGGGCCCGGGGCCGGGGGCGGTGCCGGTGGGTGGCTCCGGTCCCGGTCCCGGCCCCGGCCACTAACTCCGCCTGCCGTATTTATGGGAAAACAAGCGGCGGCGGAGCCGAGCGGCAGCGGCGGAGCGTCGTGCTGTGCGGTGCCGAGCCGTGCCGTGTCGAGCCGAGTCCTACCGGACCGGGCCGTGCGGGATCGGGCGGAGCACGGCCATGGCCACCGTGGCGGCGACAGCCCGAGCCTAGCGCGGTGGTGCTGTAGAGGATGCGGCAGGGCGGCCTCTGGGGCGGTGGGCACGGAGCAGGTAAGGGGGGTACCGGTCAGGGGGCTGGGGCCTTTCGTACTCCCTGCGGACCCTGACCAGTCCCCTTCCCCGATCCCTCCGGACCATCGCATCGCGTCCCATCCCCCTATGCCCTCTCCTCACCCCCCCTTTTCACATCCCAGTCCCATCCTCCTGAGACCCTCCGGGGGCATCTCCCCTGCCACCCGTGTTCCCTCGATCCCCCACCCTCGCAGTTCATGACGCGCATTCCTGTCCCCATCCCATCCCGCTGTGCCCTCCCCATCCCTCTGGTCTCCCGGGGCCATCCCCATCCCTCACCCCCTGCCGAGTCACCCAACGCATCGCATCCCAGCCCCGTGTTCCCCATCCTCATCTTCATCCCCATCCCTATCCTCATCCTCTTCTCCATCCAGCCGCAGTGCCCGGGCCAAGCCATCTCCCCCTGCAGCGCTCAGCGCGGCCCAGCGGGCCCGGTGCCTCCCGGTGCCGGTGCGCAGCGGGGGAGGAGGGAATCCCGCGGCCACCGCCCTGGGGTCCGCAGTTCGCGGCAGCGCTCGGGACAGCCCCTCTGCCCCCGGCCCTCCCGGCCTGGGCACTGCGACTCCCCCGGGGTCCCCCGTTGCCCCCCCCGGCCGCACCCCTTGCCAAGCTTCTCCGGGGGGAGGGGCCGGGGCTGGCTGGGGTAGAGGCATCTCTTGTGCCCTGGGGGTGCTGCCCCCCCTCGCCTGGTGCCGGCACCGGGGGCACTCTCCCGCGCTGGGGATGCCGCTCCCAGCGGCAGAAGGAGCCCCTCCCGGGGGGTGGCCAGGGCTGGGTGTGCTGGAGCTGTGCAGTGTGTGTGCAGGAGTCTGTGAGGGGGTCAGGGATGAAGGGGCACAGGGAGGTGTGAAGCGGCCATGAGATGCACGGCGGGGGCAATGCTATAGGAGCCCAGAGCCCTCTGTGTGTTGGGGGGTGCCCTGGTGGGGGCACAGAGAGGGAACCTTCTAATTGCCAATGCACCAGGCAGGGGCCGAGGGGCTGGTGTTCCCTGGCTCTGGGCAGTGTCAGGTGTGGGCAGGGCCCGGGGAGCGGTGACTGTCAGTGCCCTCCCAGGCCTGTGTGCAGCAGGATCAGGGCTGGAAGTGCCCATGGCACAGTACCCATGGCAGTGCACTGGTCATACTCCCAGCATCGTCTGCAGGAACATGGTGCTCACAGTGCACACATAATGCTGCCCTGGTGCTGTTTTGGACCAGTGTGCTGAGGGCATGCTGCCGGCACAGGCAGGCCAGGTGCTCGGTGCAGTGCAGCATGTGCTGGCAGCATGCTGGGGCTGCCTGCAGGCTGGTGCAGTGGCAGCATGCTTGGTGCCCTGCATGTGTAGGTAGTGTGCTGGCAGTGCAGCTGCTGCAGTGCACGCAGGCAGCGTTCTGCTATGTCCACAGTGGGATGTGCAGGCAGTGGGTGGGCAGGGGGTGCTGAGCAGTGCACTGGCAGCAGAAAGGCAGCATGCACAGAGCAGTGCCCTGGCAGTGGTCAGTGCAGTGCAGCAGTGCCCTGGTGGTGTGCTTGGCACAGGGCAGGCAGCAGGCAGAGTGCTCAGCATGGGCACAGGGCAGGCAGCCGGAGGTTGGTGCTGCAGTGCCTGGGCAGTGGTGAGAGCACTGGAGGGCACTGCACAGAGCGCACGTGCCACGTGCCGGCAGTGACCCAGTTCCCGGCAGCCTCACACAGGCCCCTCCAGCTCCCGGCCCAGAGCAGCGTGAGGAGCTGGGCAGGGAGCGAGGGCAGCCCCCGCTGCGGGCAGGGCAGGGAATGGGGAGGGGGGGTGTGGGAGGCACCGGGCTCTGTGCTGGTGCCAGGTCCAGCTGTGGGTGGTCCCGCTGGGCAGAGGTGTTTGTGTGTCCTGCCCAGCAGCAGCGGCATGGGGGGCTCTGTGAGAAGCAGCCTGTGGTGGGGACATGGGCAGGGTGCTGTGTTCCTAGGGGGGTCCTCAGGGGTGTCCTGTGAGCTTGGAAAGTGCTGGCAGCCCATGTCAGCATCCCCAGGGTGACCCAGCACGGAGACCCTGGGCAGCAGGGCTGGAGCCTGTGAGAGCAGCAGGGAGAGCAGGGAGAGCAGGGAAGGATGTGTAAACCTCTCCCTGCAGAGGTGGCACCGGGGGGGGGGTGGGGGGGTGGAGGGACCACCACAAAAGGGCAAAGGGTGCTTCTTTGGGTGCTTTGCTACTGCTGCAGTGCCACAAAGCCCGTGGTCCCCCCCACTCCCTCCAGTCCCCCACAGCTTCCCATGCACCCACACTCCCTTCACACCCAACTCTCCATGCACCCACACCCCCCTTGCACCCACACTCCCTTCACACCCACACTCTCCATGCACCCACACCCCCCTTGCACCCACATTCCCTTCACACCCACACTCTCCATGCACCCACACCCCCCTTGCACCCACACTCCCTTCACACCCACACTCTCCATGCACCCACACCCTCCTCACACCCACACTCCCTTCACACCCACACTCTCCATGCACCCACACCCCCCACGCAGAGCAGGAATGACTGGGAGAAACCATGGCAACCTATGGGCACAGGGTGTGTGGGGGAGGGGGGGGACAGGGAGGTGCCACTGCCCATGGGATGCAGTGCCCATGTCCCTAGGGATGCACACAGTAGCCTTGGGGCTGCTGCTCTGTGTGGCTCAGCAGTGCTGCAGCTGCAGGGGTGTCTCAGGGTGCTCCATAGCCCCTCCATAGCCCCCTCCCCCCCCAGGGCTGCTCCAGGACCCTCAGGTACCTCTTTGATTTTGCAGAGCTGCGATGGAGCCACTGCGGAGCCCTCGGCCAGGTCAACCCACGCTCCCCCTCCCTGCTGCCACCAGACCAGGTAGGACCCTGGGTTGTGGTTCCCTGCCACCAGCCGCCCTGACACCATGGGGATGGGTTTCCCAATGCCACCATCAGCATGGCTGCAGCAGGGGTGCTGCCTGCCTGGATCCAGCCCAGCTCTCAAGCACTGTAATGCAGCCAGGCTGATGCTGAACCACCACTATGGGAACAAACCTTTCCTCCCAGCCTCAGAGGCACTGGGATCCCCATCTCCTCCTGGCATCAACATCTCCCCAGCCTACCCCATGGACAGACACCCCAACCTCACTGGCCTCATCTCAGCTCCAGCATCTGCCCCTTGCTTTGGGGTGAGACAGGGCTTTAGCCAGGTAGTGAGGGGCAACCCAAGCTGCCCCCATCTCTGCATAGTCCATACTGATGCTCACTGAATAAAGTCTCTTCCTTTTCTCCCAGAAACACCTTTCTGTGGTCCTCCGCTGCTGTTCAAAGCCAAACGCCTTTTGCTGGCCTTTGCTGTGCATCTTTAGTGCCTTGTGGAGCGGCTGATGCCTACCTTGGCCAAACCCTCATAGGATGTAATAACCATTAAAGCTGGCCAGGTGTCTCTGCCATGGGCAAAGCCGGTGGCACATCCATTTGGTGCCAGTTGCTTGGGGGGAGCTTGTGCTCATGTCCCCCTGGTCACACAGTGGGGTCACACATGGTGGGGGCCCTGCCCACCCTAGCAGCATTGCCCAGGAGCAAGTGCTGGTGCTCAGTGGGTGCTCGACCCCACATCTCACAGGAGCTGCAGCTGCATCCCATCTCTCCAGCCCTGGACACACGGCATGGCCACAGGATGCAAGAGAAGACAAAGCTGGTGGGCACAGAGGCAGTGCAGCCCCTCACAGCAGGGCTATTGCAGAGAGACCCTGGTCTGTGCTGCTCAGAGCTGTGGGGAGCAATGAAGGAGTCACTGCTGGCACGTGGGGGTGGGGCACCTGACACAGCACCCCTCCACCGAGCCCAACCCATGCTGGAACTGATGAGTACCGAGGGAGGGATACAGCTGCAAGCAGTGGGACTGAAGGCATCTGCTGTAAGAGAGCACAGAGCCAGGCTGAGAGAGCTGGGCTGGGGCAGCCTGGACAAGAGAAGGCTCCTGAAGGGGAGACCTGAGAGCAGCTCCAGTGCCTAAAGGGGCTGCAGGAAAGCTGGAGAGGGGCTTGGGACAATGGCCTGTAGGGACAGGCCAAGGGGAATGGCTTGAACCTGCGCGAGGGGAGACTGAGCTGAGCTCTTAGGCAGAAGCTGTTCCCTGTGAGGGTGCTGAGGTGCTGGCACAGGGTGCCCAGAGAAGCTGTGGCTGCCCCATCCTTGGCAGTGTTCAAGGCCAGGTTGGACACAGGGGCTTGGAGCAAGCTGCTCCAGTGGAAGGGGTCCCTGCCTGTGGCAGGGATTAGAACTGAAGGAGCTTTAAGTTGCCTTCCAACACAAACCAGGCTGGGATTCTATGACTGTTGGCTCCCCGTAGGAGTGTTCATGGGCCATGGTAGACACAGCCTATTGCACCCCTGGAGTCCCAGAGCTGCACGAGCTTCACAGCCACCACAGTGGGAGCTCATGGCGCCCATCCTGGAGTGGTGCTCCTCCTTGCATTGCTGGTGCCCAGTACAGCATGTTCACAGAGTGGGGAGTCGGACACGTGCTTCCTATCCACTGTGGAAACCCCTGGTGCTGCCATCTCCTGTCATGCTGCACAAGGGTCCCCATGTCCTGCATCCCAGTAACAGGGTACAGCGGTTGGTGGCCTCCTCTCTTGCAGTGAGTTGGCACATCACTCTGCTGCCTGCAGTGCCCAGAGCATGCATGGGTGCTCTGCCATCCCTGATGTTATTTGCACCCCAAATGGAGGTGCAAATTGGATTGGAGTCTTTTTCCAGCTTTTTCCCCCATTTGGGATCCGACTATTGACAGCAGCAGCAGAGGCTGGGATGTCTCTGAGCCCTCATTTCTGAGGATGTGGCCAAGCCTCCCACTCAAGCCAGGAGCTGTGGGGATATATCCAATGCTGTCAAGGCTTCTGAGGTCCCCGCTGGGATTCAGGCACCTTGTCTGTTCTCTTGCAGGGCCGGTTTCCTTCCTCTGAGGCCATCTGAAGGGGAGCTGGCAGGAGAATAGTCGCTTTTAAGATGACACGAACAGACCCACCTGACATCCTCGTGTCTACGGTGTACCAAGACATAAAGGTGGCCACCGCAGCCCCCAGGGATTCCATTGTCTGCCAGCCCCTGGCACAATGTGATGCCTCCATGTCCTCCTCCCTGCCCCGCGAGCCGCAGCCCTTCAACAAGCGCCACTGCAGGAGCTTCGACTTCGACGAGTCGCTGGAGGAGCAGCTGGGCACCCCCGCGGCCATGGAGCACCCGTGCCCGCACCCCGGCACCCCCGAGCCCACGCCAGGGCCGCCGGGCAGGCGGGTGCCCCCGAAGCCGGACCCTTACGCCTGCAGAGCCCCGGCACCCAGAACTGAGCCGAAGCGCCGTGCCCGCTCCAAGAGCGCGCCGCGGGTCAAGACCACCTTCACCTCGGTGCCCATCGCGGTCTCGGCGTCGCCGCCGCCGGCCCGGCGCGGGCGCGAGGTGCTGCGGGTGGCACGGGAGCCCTCCCGGCCCGAGCCCTCTCCCCGCCGCGAGAGCCAGGCTCCGCTGCGGGCCATGGCCAACGAGGTGCACCCCATCAAGCTGCAGCCGCAGCGCAGCAGCGTCAGCCGCATCTCCCCACTCTGCCTGGGCAGCAACTGCTTCGAGGAGGGGCCGGGCGGCAAGGTGGGGGCCAGCCCCCATGTCAAGTGCCGGGTGGACATCAAGCCGGACGAGGCGGTGCTGGTGCACGCAGCGCGCAGCCTGCGGGCAGCGCAGGGCCGGCAGGAGCCGCCGCGCTGGCCCCGCGCTCCTGCCCGCAGCCTGGCCGTGCCGGGAGGCCGGCGGGCATCTGCATCCCGCACGCCCACCCCCAGCGACTCCTACAGCGGAGACCCCCCGTTCCTGCCCTATCCCGGAGAATACTATGAGCCAGACCCCCGGGCACTGGCGTACCAGACAGTGCCGGTGCCTGCCTCGCGGGAGTACAGGGAATACCCCGACAGGGGCTGCATGACCTTCTCGGCTCCCGGCGTCCCCGCCAAGTTCTTCTATGCGGAGGAGCCGACGCGATGCCCCAGCCCCGCCATGCCTCTGCGCAGCTCCGGCTACGCCAGCTACCCCTACCCCGGCCGCCACGCTGTTCCACAGCACTTCTACACCGAGGACCCGGCCAAAGCCGCTGTTCACACGGTGCCACCCCGGACGTTGTATGTGGAGGAGCCTCGGGGCTACCCGGTGCAGGAGGCGCCCGCCCGCGCCTTCTACGGGGATGAGCCCCGCTTTTACCCCCCTCGCGGCACCCCGGTCAAAACCCTCTATGCTGAGGACACCCGGACGTACCCAGCCCTGGGCTCCTCGGCTCGCGTCTTCTATGCCGAGGACTACGGGAAATACCGGGAGCGGGAGATGATGTCGCGGACGTGCCCCCCGCCGCGCAGCGCGCAGCCCTTGCACTTCAGCGACTGGTACGGCCCCAAGCGGGCTGCGCTGCCCTACCAGACCCTGCAAGTGTCACGCTTTACCCCGCAGCCAGCAGGACAAGAGGCTATGGTCTCCTCTTGGCACGCCAGCTATGGAGTAACCCCCCCACGGTTGGTCCGAGACACCCAGCACTACTCTAAGTCCTGGGATAACATCCTGGCGCCGGCAGTTCACAGGGAGGAGGTCCTGCAGCGCGGGCGCAGCTACGAGAACCTGCTCGCCCGGGAGCAGCACCGTGCCTTATCCCCCGAGGAGCGCCGCCAGCCGGTGGTAATCAACCTGTCGAGCTCCCCCAAGCGCTACGCTGCCCTGTCGCTCTCGGAGAGCTCCATCCTTGAGAGAGTACATGCCGATGGTGGCCGCGGCCCCCCAGGCCGCTCCTGGTACGTCACACCGGAGATCACCATCACCGACAACGACATCCGCGCCGACGGGATGGGCAGGAGTGAGAGACGCTCGGCTAGTTGGGACATGCTGGATGGGGGACGGGAGCATGGGCCCTACGCTGTGCCCAGTGCCCCGCAGCCCGTCCCCAGGGAGAGCAGCTCCGGGCGCCAGCGCAGCTTGGAGCAGCTGGACGAGCTCATCACCGACCTCGTCATCGACTACAAGCCGACATCAGGCCACCGTGCTGGGGACAGGGATAGCCTTGCTGAGCAGCTCAAACAGCTCTTGGGCACCAGTGCCACAGGGCCTCCACGGCGAGGAGAGGGCAGGAGGGGTCCTCCTGGCACATCCGAGGCACCTCGGCCCACAAAGGAGCAGCCGGGCCCCAGCTCCCGCACCAGCGCCCCACGCCCCTCACCTGCCCCAGTGCCTGCCGGCACCTTTGAGAAGTCCCCGGACAACTGCTCGCCTGACCTGAGCGCAGAGGAGGATGACATGATGATGTGCTCCAACGCCAAGTGCCGGCGGACAGAGACCATGTTCAACGCCTGCCTCTACTTCAAGTCGTGCCACAGCTGCTACACCTACTACTGCTCCCGGCACTGCCGCCGTGAGGACTGGGACACGCACAAGGAGAGCTGTGTCTACGGGCGGGTGGGCAGCGTCTGCCGCCACGTCCTGCAGTTCTGCCGTGAGAACACCGAGGTGCACAAGGCCTTCTCACGCATCGCCAAGGTGGGCTACCTCTCCCGTGGCCGCGGTGTCCTCTTCCTTGGCTTCCCCAATGCTGGCTCAGCGGAGAACTTCCTCCAGTTTGGGCTGGAGAGTCTGCTGATGTCCCCCACCTACCTGTCTCTGAGGGAGCTGGACAGCTACTCAGACAACCTGGGGGAGTACGCCCGGGAGCTGCGGGAGACAGGCAACCAGTACGACCCTGACGAATGTTTCCTCCTGAATGTAACTGTGGCCGTCACCCAAAAAGTGCCGGACAAGCCATCGCCAAAGATGCAGGTGCCAACAGTCAGGAAATACGCCAAGGTGGCCTTAGCCTCCTCCAGCCCAGAGAAGAAGATCCTGAAGAAGGAGCGGGACATGGAGACGTTGATCCTGACACCACCCCCTGGCACGGCAGATATTGACAAGGAGGGTGAGGAGGGCCGCAAGGCACGGGAGGTCTGCTTCATCAACATCCAGCGCGAGCTGCGCATCCGCGGCGTCTTCCTGCGCCACGAGTTCCCTGCTGTCTACGAGCAGCTCTGCGACTTCGTAGAGAGCAACAAGCGCTTCACCCCCACCACCATCTACCCCATCGACAAGAGGACAGGCAAACAGTTCATGTGCATGATCATGGCAGCCTCCGAGCCCCGCACACTCGACTGGGTGGCCAGCCCCAACCTCCTGGATGACATCATGTAAACATGGGGTGGGGACCCCTCCAGCTCAACCCCCCTGGCTCACAACCCTTTGTAGATAGGTGTTGCCCTGTCAGCACGGTGGGACAGGGACCCCCTCTCAGATGTGGCAGGGAGGGGGGGAGGAGGCCGCGACAGGCTGCGGGCAGCCGGCATTGGCTGGGAGGGGCTGCAGGGGGGGGTGCTGTAGGGCACAGGAGCATTGGCCAAGGTTTGCCATGGGGCACAGGTTCCAGCCAGCCCCTTGGCACGACCCCACAGAGCCCTCTCAGGGTGAGTGATGCTTGCTCAGAGAGAGGGCATCCCAAGGACTGCCAGCCTCTGCCCCCTGGCCAGCCTGGCTGCCTGCACATGCAGAGCCCCCTGTGCCAGCCTGCACCCAGCGCGCTGCACAGCGCCCCGGAGACTTCCGCAGCGGTCCTGGGGCCGTGCAGAGCCTGGGGTGCTGCTGGGTGCTGCTGGCAGCCCTGCAGGGATGCACTGGTGCGGTCTGTGGTCGGAACGAGTGCTACAAGGTCCCTGCTCCCTCGAGTCTATGTCCTGAGCACACCACTGCGTGATCGCGGGTACAGCGGGGACCCCGCGCGGGAGCTGTAACGCACCCGCGGGTGCCCCCGGGAACCCATAAGGCGGGAGGGGGCTGCGGGGAGTCGCGGCTGTACCCATGGCTGCGTGTGGAGCCACTTGGGTGGAAGCTCCGCATGGGGCTGCCGCGGCTGGGGCTGACTGCGGCCGAGGCTGCCCAGGGAGGTGCCGGGGTACCGGCGGAGGGCAGAGCCGGTCGAAGGCACGGCCCGGCTCTTCGTCGCTCGCCCGGGGCTGCCCCATAGTCCTGCCCAGTCCCGGCCGCGCAGCCGGTTCGGGCGCCGTGGGCAAGGTCCCGGCCGGGCCGCCCCTCGCGAGGGCTCCCGCACCAGGTCCGCAGGAGAACCGCCCCAGTGCCCGCGAGCAGGGCCCCGCCCCTCCGGTGGGCGGCACCCGTGGGCGGTGCCGGGCGCTGGTTGGCAGCGGCGGCGGAAGGGGCGTGTCGCGGGGCGGGGCGGGCGCGATGGCGGCGGCGCTTTCGGGGGTCCGGGACGTGGAGATCGACGGTGACGGCGTGTTCAAGTACGTGCTGGTGCGCGTGCGCGCGCCCGGCGCGCCCGGGAAGGACGTCGTGCGCGGGCACGGCTGGGCCGAGTACCACGGTGAGGGGCGCGCGCACCGGAGGTACCGGGGCTGCGCTGCGCCGCGGCTCCTCCTGGGGCTCGGGCGGTGTGCGCCCCCCCCTCCGGCGCGTGCCCGGCACCACCGGTCCCTCTCCCCGCAGCCGACATCTACGAGCGGACGGCGGCGGAGCTGGCGCGGCAGGGCCTGGAATGCGAGTGCCTGGGGGGCGGCCGGCTCGCCCACCGCCCCCAGGAGAGGAAGATCCACGTCTACGGATACTCGGTGGTAAGCGGGGGCCGGGGTGCGGGGGGGGTGGGGCAGGTCTCGCACCC
Source organism: Melopsittacus undulatus (assembly GCF_012275295.1). NCBI lineage: Eukaryota > Metazoa > Chordata > Aves > Psittaciformes > Psittaculidae > Melopsittacus > Melopsittacus undulatus. Next base: position 11,101,615 of record NC_047537.1, read on the forward strand.
CCTTGGGCGCGGCCGCTTCCTCGCGATGCCGGGCGCGCTGCTCGGGGGTGCGCACATCGCGTCTCCATGGCAGCCGGGGAAGGTGTCGGTGATGCCGGTGCCTGTTTTCCCAGCTCCAGGTGGCGCTGTCCGGCAGCCGGGGCCGGGCTGAGCTGCCCGTGGCCTGAACCGCTGCTGCAGAAGGGTCGGAGCCCACCGGTGGTTCACGGGCTTAGCGGCGTCTGTCGCTGCCGGCGCTGCTGCCGGAGCTTCTGGTTGCCATGAACCCCCCCGTGGGTGGTGTTATTGGCGCTACTTAGGGACCCTCTCTCCTCTGCCAGGGCTTCGGGCGAGCCGACCACTCCGTGACTACAGAGAAGCTGAAGGCCGAGTACCCAGACTACGAGATCACCTGGGCAGATGAAGGCTACTGACTCCTCTGCCCGGGCTGCAGCAGCAGCACCAGCCTGGAGCTGGTGCAGCCAGACCTGGTGTTGGGGTGGTGGCAGCGGGCTCCCGGTGTTCTGGGCTCTCCTGGTTTTCCTTTCTGTTGAACTCGCCTGTTCTCCACTGTCACTGGACTCCTCATGTGCCGGTGGGTGCTCCCACTTCCCAAGCACGGCAGAGCTTCGGTGAAGGCTGTGGGTGCCTTGCCCTGACGTCCCTGGTGGCGACGGGGTTTGTCCCACATGTGTATGTGAGAATTAAACACACTGGGCAGCGCAGCACCTATGACTTGGTCTGCTCCTTTTCCTGGTCTGGGATGTAGCCCCTCATAACAGGAGTGACTTTCCAGATTTCTAGCCACTGAGGGGGGCATGACCCTGGAGCTGGGAGGGTTTGGGGTGGGGACAGCTGAGGATGTTAGGATTAGCCTTGGGAAGGGGGAGGATGAGGTGATGGATTCCAGTGCCTGGTTGAGGGAAGGGCATGGTTACCACCCTCTTCCCCTGCTGGGAGGGAGCTGAGCTGCCCTGGAGTGTGGTTGAGAGACCATGCTTGTTCTCACCCCATCAGGTGGTCACACCTTGAGGTAGAGCATCTTCCTTGACTGCAGCCCTCTGAACAGCCAGGACTAGCTCCTGTCCCTCATTGTTGCCCAGGGAGGCTGTTTGTACTCCCAGTGAGAAGGGGGGGGGGGGGGGACGGACTGGGAAAAGCTGCTGTAGCCTTCGGTGCCAGGAGAGGTTGAGGGAGATGCGCTGGTCAGGCTGCCAGGTGGATCGCTTGATCACTATCCCATACAAGGTTGGGACTGGAGGAACCTTAACCCTCTGCTCCCAGCCCCGTGTCACTTGTCAGACTATGATCCTTTGTGCTCCTGGCTTCTGCCTGGCTGCTCTGTCTGCTGCTGCTGCCCTGCCTTCCCCTCTTGCCATCAGGGATGTGGGCTACCTAGACAGGAGGTGGTTTGTCTGTGCCTGAAGCCATGCAGGGTCAGCACACCTTGCTGAGGCTCAGCCCCAGTGCCCAGTGTCATGCACCAGACTCAAAAGGAGATCATGAGGGATAGGGGTGAGCTTCATGGGCCAGGCTGGGGTGTGGGACCACTGCCTGGCAGTTGGCTCGGGGCTGGAGCTCAGTCTCCTGTGGGGGATGGTGCCCACCAGCCTTACAAGCTGGCCTGCTCTAGACAAACAGCTCTGCTGTGCCTAGATTTGACCTGCTGCAAGGTGTTGACCATCTTCTCCATGCTGGGGTGAATTGTCACACAGCAGTCATGAGTGCACTCAGCACTGGTGGCTGTTAGGTGGGGGCTGAGTGCCCTGCACTGGTTGCACGGAGGCAACTCTGGAGATGTCCAGTCCATACTTTACCCCAGCAGAGCCAGCTCCTCTCTGCACCTTCCTGTCAGGTCTTTATATACATGGCTGACATTCCCCTGTGCCTTCTCCAATTTGGGCAGCTTCAGCTCTCTCAGCCTGACCTCATGGGAAGCTCAGTCCCTTTATCACCATCACAGTCTGCCCCAGTCTAATAAAGCCCAATCTCTGCCCAGTCTCTGTACCAGGGGACCACAATATCCCCTTGTGTCTCCTCAGTGCAGGAGGGAGGGATCAGACCTGCTGGAGATGCTCCAGGAGGCTGGTGCCTGCTCTGCTTAAGGTCAGCTTAGTACCCACCAGGGCTCCTGCCTGCAGGCACTGCCAGCACTGAGACATGCGGCTGGGAGGGTGCAGGTACCGACCCTGCTCGCACTAAGGGAAGGACTGAACCCTGTGCTTTACTGCACGTGATGCAATCACCTGCAATCTGCTGTCCAAGGCCATCGACAGGAGGGGAGAAACCTCCACGCACAGCTTCAGCCGCAGGGGCCCAGCCTCAGGCACGGGGGCTGCAGAAGCAGCGGCAGGAGGCTCTGCTGGCGCTGGGGAAGACGACAATGGCTGGAATGATGCTGCTGAGAGCCTGGGGAAGGGACACGGCCCTGGAGGGGTCTGCCAGGCTCCTCTGGCTGGGTGCTGGGTCAGGCTGTGGAACCCCGTGGGATGTGTCCTGCCTGTCCCTGCCTTCCCTCCCAGCCTGTCCCAAACCTTCAGACCCTGAGTTTTGTTCTGAATTCAAAGCTCCAACATTTTTAAGGCTAACTCCCTCTAGTCCTCTGTATCCCTGCCTTCTGCAGCTCACCATTGCCTGGCTGCATCATGACTCATTTATACCTTTCCTGCCTTGGGGCTTCTCCTTGCACTCCATTCCCCCCACCCTTTAGCACAACTGTCATCCCTGGCCACCCCATGCCTTTCACCCAGAGGTTCTCCCTCTGCTCCTTGTGCTCAGAGACTATCATATTTTTCTTCTCTATGGATGAACAGGACACAGGCCAGCAGCTGGCACATCATGACCCCCAGGCCCCTGGCAGAGGTGCCAGCTTCTCCCTCAGAGCTGGCAGCATCAGTGACTTGGTGGGAAAAAGTGGCCTTTTCCCTCTCTGAGCCAGTGTGTGCCAGCCAACCCTGTCCTGGTCAGAGCAGTACCCAGCATCTTGTCCCGGTTGGAAAAGGGGTCTAAAGAAGAGTGGCTCAATAACGTCTCCTAGGGCTGAATGCAGAGCTGGCCATTCACCATCTGTGATCCTGTGATGGTGCCGGGCAGCAGGACCACGGGTGACCTGTCCCAGCCCGGCCATAAACTCTGCTGCGGGGCTGGGAAACAGATAACAAGTGGGGCTGAAGTCCAGGGGAGCAGATTCCAGCCCTGGGCTCCCAGCATGGCCTTCCCCACCAGTCCCATGCCTCTCCCAGCTCCGTTTCACCGTTACCGTGGCACAGAGATGTCGGGGCAGAAGGTCCTTACTCTCCTGCTGTTGCTGGGTGAGCTCTGCCTCTGCGGGGGTGCTGCTGTGGGGAGGGAAGGGGGCTACGGCGCTGCTGCTCTGCTCTGTTCCCCCCCCAGCACGGCCTCCCATGGGGATCGCTGCTGCCCCAACTCTAGGGGGTTGCGCTGTTGGGGGCCCCGGGGCAGATGCAGCCCAGCAAAACCCTCCTTTGGGCTCCACTGACAGTGTGGGGGTTCTCAGGGCAATGGCTGGGCTGGGAATCACCGGTGGCTTTGGGCATCGGGGGAAGTGCCCAAATTTCCTGTTCTTTCCAAAACCGGGTCTGAGCCGGGCGCATGGGTGGGATGGCAAGCTGGAGGGTCAGCGGCACCCGGGATGTGCGGGAGCAGGGCTGGCAGTGGGATACGGCAGAGCAGATGTGGAGCCGTGGGGCGCTTGTGGGTTCCTTTCCAAGGGATGGAGCCACTGAGAGCTCAGCGCTCCCCAGCACGGCCCCAGGCTGGGAGCCCAGTGTCCCCTGCAGGGCCCGTGTGCTGGCACCGCTGCTGCCCCTGCCCTGTGCAGCGCCTTTGTCTCTCCCACAGCCGGCTTCGTCTCCCCCGGCGGCCCCAGCAGTGCCCGCAGCTGCGGCAGCGCGGCCGAGGAGCTCTGCAACTTCATCTGCGACTGCGGCAACTGCTCCGACGAGAACCAGTGCGGTGAGTGCCCCCCAGCCCCTGCCCCGCTCCGGGTGATGGAGCTGGGGCGCTGTGGGTGCAGGACCGCGGTATGGATGCAGGTCCATGGGGTGAGCGCAGGACCCCGAGATGGCCCCAGCGCTGCCCTGACGCCCCATCTGCCTGCCCCAGGGTACCTGCAGGGCTCAGCGGTGCTGGGGACCTCCTTTACCTGTGACTTCGAGGACGGTGCCTGTGGCTGGCAGGATGTGAGCACTTCAGTGTACAGATGGGTGCGGAACCACGCCAGCCTGGCTGCGTGGGGCACGGGGCCCCACTCGGATCACACCCTGGGCACCGACCTGGGTAAGCAGGAGCTGCTTGGATGCTGAGCAGGCTCCAGGCACTCACAGCACCACACCACAAGGCCATGTGTGTCCTGAAGCCAGGGGTGCTGGGAGTCCCATCCTTGTAGGGTGCAGGGGATACAGTAGACCCATAATGGGCAGGAGCAGGGCCAGCCACAGCTCTGGTGCCATCCCATGGGGCTGCGGCCACTGCTCTGCTCTCTGCTGTCCCCAGGGTGGTTCATGCTGACTGTGTCCCCCCCGGCAAAGACTACAGCCACTGCCTGGCTCAGGTCACCTGTGATGCAGGAAGCAGCCGTCACGTGTGAGATCAGGGCCTGGTACCACATCTCAGGCAACGGTGAGGGCTCCTTGGTGGGCACAGCCAGGTCTCGGTGCACCAGGCACAGGAAAGCTGTGATGGGGGGCAGTGGGGAGGGATGGGGCCATCTGCCTCCATGGCAGGGACAGAGCCACCAGCACCTCGAGATGGGTACTTGCCTTCCCGCTCATCTCCACATGTTCCACAAGCAGAGCTGATAGGACGTTAGGGGTCCCAGCTCTGGTCCCCAGAGCTGTCAGGGCTCAGTTCATCCTCAGGGGTACCCCAGGATGCCCGTGACTACATCCTGGGTGTCCCCACAGTGCTCAACCAGACAGAGTGGCCAGTGCTGCGCCTGGCCATGGCACACAGGGATGAGGTGGTGGAGCTGTGGCAGAGCCCTGGGCATGGAGGCGAGGGCTGGCACCAGCTGGTTGCGTACCCAGGCCGAGTGACGGGGGAGTTCCAGGTGAGATAAGGCAGTGTCCAGCCCTGTGAGCTGGGTGATGACCCAGACACCTGAGTGGTTCGGGTTGATGCTCTGCTTGTGCCATCCCCATCCTCCCATCCGCAGCTCATCTTCTCTCTGACACAACCACCCATGTGTGGGGCACAGCTGGCACTTGATGACATAATCTTCAGGAACTGTGGCTTGCAAGGTGAGTCCCACATCTGCTGGGATGAGACATGAGCTGGGAATTGGTTTGGCCTTTGGTTTGAGAGCTCTGCTGTGTCTCAGGGCTGCCTTGTCCAGGCCAGGGCAAGGGCTTGGCAGCAAAGTCTGTCCCTCAAGTCACCCCAGGGAGGGATATGGGGGAGCCCATGATGTGCAGGGGTCCCTGTGGGTTCAGCCACCTTCTGACAGTGTCCCACTGCCCCAGAGCTGGGGCAGCAGGTCTGTGGGGCGGAGGAGAGCACCTGCAGCCGCGGCTCCTGCCTGGCACAGCACCGCTTCTGTGACGGCACCGATGACTGCGGGGACGGCTCGGATGAGGATCCAATGCAATGCAGTGAGCATGCCTGGCCCCAGAGAGGGGTCCTGCCCACCGGCTCCTCCAGCCACACAGATGGGCTGTGGGTCTGCACTGATGGGGCAAAGCTGGGCAGTGGGGCTGTCAGGGGTCACCCCAGCTCTGGCCTTTGGCTGTGCAGCCAGAGGGGCAAAATCACCCCAAGAGCTTTCTGGAGGGGTGGCATAAGCCCAGCCCATTGCAGGGACCCCCCTGTTGTGGGGAAGGCTGGAATCCCACCCCTGGGTCACTGCTCCCTCTCCCTGCCCACAGCATCCTTCAAGCTCTGCTCCTTCGAGCAGAACCTTTGCAGCTGGGAGGCAGAGCCCGGGCAGTCAGCGTGGGAGAGGAACATGAGCCTGAACCTGGACACTGTGCATGGCTTCCCCAGCCGGGACCACAGCAGTAACAGCAGGGCAGGTACCTGTGCACCAGCACCCCAGGGGAGCCCCACTGCGGATCCATGGGGCATTGCTGGCACATTCCTGGGCTCAGCTTAAAGCTGTCCCAGGAAAATAGCATCTTGCACCCCCATGGTGCACCAGCCCCTTCCTGGCATCTTCTGCAGGGTTTTTCCTCCACGTGGGCAGCGCCGGTGGCACGGCCCGGCTCAGCAGTGCCACTCTCCAGGCCACCAACTCCTGCTCTGTGAGTCACCCTAGAAACTGTACACCACAGCCTGTGTGGGCATATGGGGCTGAGCTGCAGCTGACTCTTTCCTTGTGATGGGCAGAGAGATTTGGGGGTTGTTTGGATGGGCAGCAGGATTTTGGGGTGGTTTGGTGGCATCTCTGGTGCCTGTTGCCAGCTCTGAGCTCCTCCAGCCCTGCCTTTGAGAGTATCCCCTGGCTGTGCTGTGAGTGCAGTAGGCTGCTCCTACCCTGGGGTGTTGGAGTTTGCTCATCCCCTTCCCATCCCCAGCTCGTGCTGTACTGTCACCTCCATGGCTCAGCCACCAGCAGCCTCAGCATCTCCTATGTGACCAACTTCACCAAGCACCTGGTGAAGGAGAGGACAGGAGACCTGGGCAGCCTCTGGGTCCGGGAGAGAGTGGACTTCAACGTGATGGGCAGCTTCAAGGTGGGCACGTGCCTGTGGGATGGGGTGTACAGACACCCCCAGTACACACCCATAGGACTAGGGTTGAACTGGGAACTGGGCACCAGAGATGAGCCTCTGATGTTGGTGTTTGCCACCCTTGTGCCCACATGTCCAAACCCCCTACCAGCACCCCCAGCCCAGGGGCCACCCCACTGGAAGGGTTGTCTGCATCCTTCCCATGTTACCCCAAGCCTCCATGCTTCCTGTCTGCTGTCTCATATGGCTACACACACAACCCAACCCTCTCCCATATGGCCCTAGAGGGCACCCTAATGACACCCTAACAGTATCCCTGGGTAAACACAGGCCATGGTGATGTGCATGGGCAGCACCATGTTCCCAGGCCCACCACAGCCCTGCCAGCCCTTTCAGCCTCAGCATCCTCCTGCTGAGCCTGTCCCTGGAGAAAGCACAGCTGGCCAGTCACAGGAGTCGGGTCCCCCCTGTCCCACAGCTCCCCTCTGTTACCCTGTACCCAGTGCCATCTCCAAGATGCAGTGTCAGACTTTATGGTGACAGTGGTGGCATGTACTTCTCTGCAGGTGCTGATCGAGGGAGTGGCTGGCAGCTCAGGGACCGTGGCTATTGATGACCTGATCCTGTCCCCGGGCTGTGTGCAGGAGCCAGGTGAGCCTGAGGGTCCCCGATCCCACCTGCCCACGGCGCTACCCCTACGGGACCCACGGTGGAGTCTGCTGTGGCAGTCACTTGTCACAGGTCCCACAGCTTGGTGCCGCTGTCCTGCGGCTGTGACACCTCTTCTGTGCCAAATCCTCCTGCCCGCCCCGTGTCCAGCAGGGCAGGGGTGGGGAATGGGGAGCCCGGGCGGGGCGGCGCTGCCGCTGCTCTCACCGCTGCTCCCATCCCGGGCGGTTTCTCCATCAGAGCAGCCCTCGACGGCGCTGCCGAGCCTGGGGGGAGCCGGGCCCTGCGCGGCCGCGGAGCTGGCGTGTGACAGCGGCGAGTGCATCGCGGCGGAGCTGGGCTGCGACTTCGCCGCGACCTGCGCCGACGGCTCGGACGAGACGCGCTGCGGTGAGCGGCAGCCCCGGCGGCGAGGCCGGGACACGAGCGCTGTGCGGGGCTGAGCCTGGGCTCTTGCAGGAGCAACCACCTTCGAGGAGGGGCCCGGGGGCTGGCACGATGTCAGCGTGGGGCAGCTGCGCTGGGGGCTGCAGAGCGTCACCGAGCCCCAGCCCGCCAGCACTGTTCTCTCAGGTGAGGCTGCTCCTCCCCTGAGATGGAGCTCTGGTCCCCAGGGTGCAGGGCTCCTGCTCCTACCCTCCGCGGGTGGAGGTGATGGTGGGCAGGGTGCTTGGTGGGTGCTGCCGGGGGTGTCCCAGCCTCTCAGGGTGTTTCCATCCCCAGGGGTTTTCCTGGCCGTCCAGGCAGGAGAAGGACAAATGGTGGCTGCTGCCAAGGCCCGCACACCTCTGCTGGGCCCCTCTGGCCCTGCTTGTGCCATGGAGATGAGCTATCACATCCACAGCAGCCCCCAAGGTAACCACCTGCCTGCCCTGGGGTGCCCAGCCTGCACCCTGCCTGCACCTGCCTGCCTCTGCCTGATCCCTGCCCCCACGGCACTGGGTAAATCCCCCTGCCCCTTCCTGACTTGGCTGTTGCACATCTCTGCTCTGCCCCATCACACTGCCCTGGAGCCATGGTGCCCCAGTCCCCCATATCGGTGGGCTGCAGGCTGCTGGGGCTATGGGGGGCTCTCATGAGGGTGCTGCCAGTGCCTGCAGACTCAGCATCACTTCTCATGACAGGCTTCCTCGCTGTCAGCATCGTAGATCACACCACTGGCACCTCCTATGTGGCCTGGCACACTGAGGGACAGGGCAGCACAGCCGAGGGACACATCCACGTCCTGCTGGGAGAGAGGAGCCGACCCTTCCAGGTGCTCCCAGAGCACAGGGACCAGTGTGGTCAACTGTAGGGGGGCAGTGCCAGGCACCCGGGGCTCATTGCCACTGTCACACTGCCCTCAGGTTGAGCTGCTGGCATTGGTGGATCTGCAGAACATGGCAAGCGCTGCTGTGGATAACGTGACATTTGTGCAGTGCCACCCTGACATGGTGCCACCAACGGCCACGGGTATGGCCATAGTCAAGTCGGCAGGGAGGGCAGCTGAAGGCAGGAGGGGACCCCCAGCCCATCGGGGCTGCCTGGTACTGTCACCCTGCCCTCAGCCTAGGGACAGCATCACAGAAGATCTGGGGTAGGGCTGAACACACATCCTGTTCCTAGACACCTGCACAGGGTGAATCTGAGGAGGGGGCAGGCAGCAGAGGGAAGGGGACATTGGGAGGACCTGTTTGCTTTTTGGGTGCCCTGTCCCTGCTCCCTCATCATTATCATCTCTTTGTGGCTAGAACTGTCCTGCAACTTTGAGAAGGGTATGTGTGGCTGGTACCAGGATCAGTCCAGTGACTTCAAATGGGTTCGTGGCACAGGGCAGGGACAGGGCTCTGACCACACCACAGGCTCAGGTAAGGGGCTGGCTCCTTTCCCAGGGGCCCCAGGCAGCCCAGGGCACCCACAGCCTCTTGTCCCCAGCGCTGAGATGTGCCCGTGGGGTGAGACCAACCAGGGGCAGCCTGGGGACACCCAGATCCAGGCTGAGGGTGCAGGTGATGCGGGTGCAGCGTGTCTGTGTCCACTCCACCCTGGCTGTCACGGACACTCAGGCTACTTCCTGGTCGCGGATCCCTCTGCTCTGTGGAGCCGCGGGCAGCGGGCGCTGCTCATCACCTACCTGCAGGAGCCTGCTGCCACCGAGCGCTGCCTGTCCTTCTGGTACCGCCTGGCTGGCGCGCAGATCGGTATGCAGCCTCCTTCCCGGCGACAGCCGGGTCCCTGCAGGCTCAGGACGGCTGCCCCATTCTCTTCTCATCACAGGCACCCTGAACCTCAAGCTGCGGCTGGAGGGAGCAGAGGAGACAGTGCTCTGGACCCAGCGGGGCACCCAGGGCAGTGTCTGGCACCGGGGACGGGCCACACTGCCCGCTACGGGCCAGCGTCGGTACTGGGTGAGCACTGGGCACCCCCATGTAGCTGGGTTCTGGTAGGGTGCAGTCCATCTGATGGTGCTGTGTTGGGGTCAGTCCATCTGATGGGGCTGTCTTGGTGCAGGTGGCATTCGAAGCCCTGCGGGATGGGTTCCTTGGGGACATGGCGCTGGATGACCTGACGCTGACAGCGGGACCCTGCGGGGCTGAGCTCTCCTGCTCCTTTGAGGCAGATGCCTGCGGGCTGGTGGGCAGCGGGTGGCAGGGGTGGTTGCGGCAGAGCAACGGCACCGGCACTGCTGCCGGGCCCCCAGCCGACCACACCACCGGCACTGCAGCAGGTACCTGCACCACAGCTTCCCGGGGAGCCCTGCTGCCTGCGCTGAGCACCCTGCTGCCCTGAGCACCCTGCCTGCCCTGAGTGCTCTGCCTACACTGAGTGCCCTGCCTGCCCTGAGCACCCTGCCTGCCCTGAGTGCTCTGCCTACACTGAGTGCCCTGCCTGCCCTGAGCACCCTGCCTGCCCTGAGCACCCTACCTACACTGAGTGCCCTGCCTGCCCTCCCTTGCCTGCCCTGAGCACCCTGCCTGCCCTAAGCACCCTGCCTGCCCTGTGCTCTGCCTGCCCTGTGCCTTTCCTACCCTGCTTATCTGCCTCATGTCCTGCCTGCCTGAATGTGCAGAGGGAATTACTGTGCTCCTCAGTACAAGACAGACAAGGAGCTACTGCAGAGGGTCCAGCAGAGACCAATAAGGATGCTCAGGGGTTTGGAGTGTCTCTGTGATGAGAAGAGATTGCGGGAGCTGAGCCTCCTTAGTATGGAGAAGAACAGCCTGAGAGGGGATCCCATCAATGCAGATCAGTATCTCAAAGATGGGTGTCAGCAGGATGGTGCCAGACTCTTTCCAGTGGTGCCCAGTGACAAGATGAGGAGCAATGGCCATAAACTAACACACAAGTTTAACCTCAACATGAGGAAGAACTTTCCTTTGAGGGTGGCAGAGCCCTGGCACAGGCTGCCATGGGGGGTTATGGAGTCTCCCTCTCTGGAGATATTCCAAATCCATCATGGACACGTTCCTGTGCGATCTGCTCTGGGTGGCCCTGTCCTGGCAGGGGGTTGCACTGGATGATCTTCATAGAGAGAGACCCTAATGGTGCTGGGATTCTGGATGGGGCTACCCAAGCCAGGGGAGATCCCCAGCCTCAGTGGTCACCTGGGGCCGGTTGGAGGATCACAGCTCTGGGGCTTCTCTCCCACAGGCCATTACCTGGTGGTGAGCACGGGCAGGGACTCCCTGCCCACAGGGCACGTGGCTGCCCTCACCTCCCAGCCCTATCAGCCCTCAGCGCCTGCCCAGTGCCTGGCCTTCTGGTACCAGCTGAGCACCAGCACTCCAGGTGAGCACCAGGACCCTGGGGGCACCTTGGGATGGGGGTCCCACACAGACCCTGCCTCATGGTGGGTGCGTTGGTGCAGGCTCCCTCAGGGTGTTTGTGGAGCAGAGTGGGGTGCAGAGGAGGGTGCTGTCTGTGAGCAGTATGGAAGGGGATGCCTGGCACCGAGGCCACGCCACTGTGGAGGCAGATGGGGACTGGCAGGTGAGACAGGGCAGGGCACTGGGCAACTGCGGCAGGGAGGGGACGGGGGGCACGTGGCAGCTCTCTGTCCCCCTTTACCCCTGCCCACCTGCAGGTGATTTTTGAGGCGGTGGGAGCTGGGGGTGACCGTGGGTACATTGCGCTGGATGACCTGCATGTGTCGGATGGAGCCTGCCCCGAGCCAGGTGAGAGGGCCATGGGGCACCCATGGGGCATGCAGCCATGGGGATGGGTCTTGGGTTCCCCACCCCCACCCCCCCGGCTGCTGTCTCCCTCCCTGCAGCAGGAGCATCACAGTCCCCCCTTCCCTCCCAGCATCCTGTGACTTTGAGCAGGACATGTGTGGCTGGAGCAGCCCCACGGACCCCCGCCTGCACAGCTTTGCCTGGGGCTGGAAGAGTGGGGTCCCCCTCACCAAGTACCCCGGCCCCGAGCAGGATCACACCCTGGGCACAAAGAATGGTAGGAGACACGCTTCCCCCTGGGGCACCCTGCTATGGCTGGAGTGAGGAAGAGGAGCTGGGGATGGATGGGGTCACCCCTGAATGTGTCCACAATATGTCAAGGGCATCTGACTCCACAGCATTCATGTCTTCCCTTTGCCCCCTTCAGTACCAAACACAGCAAGGAGTGGGGCTGGGGGGTGCTATCCTCTGAGTATTGCCCTGAGCACTTTGAGGGGGACACGTGGTGGGGCTGCATCGCTGGTGGACACCCTGTGTTCTGTCCCTGCCATCTAGGTCACTATGTGCACTTCGACACCAGTGTGCTGGGCCCGGGGGGCACCACAGCCCTGTTGGAGAGCCAGTATCTGCCTGCTGCTGCCGACTCCTGCCTGCAGTTCTGGTACCACATGGACATCCCAGAGCACCTCTGTAAGCACAGGCAGGAGGCGCTGCCCCTGGGGAGGATGTCCTGAGCCCAGATGAGAGAAGGGGGCTTGACTAGGGACTGCAAACCCTGTCCCATCTATGGGACCAAGCTGAGAACGTTGGGGCTGTTCAGCCTAGAGAGAAGCTGCATGGAGACCTCAGAGCAGCTCCCTCAGAGCAGTACCTGAAGAGGGCTACAAGGATGCTGAAGAGGGACTCTTCATCAGGGACTGTAGTGATAGGACAAGGGCTGATGGGTTCAAACTGAAAGAGGGGAGATTGAGATGAGCTGTGCCCAGAGAAGCTGTGGCTGCCCCATCCCTGGCAGTGTTCAAGGCCAGGTTGGACGCAGGGGCTTGGAGCAAGCTGCTCCAGTGGAAGGTGTCCCTGCCCATGGCAGGGGTTGGAACTGGATGAGCTTTAAGGTCCCTTCAACCCAAACCATTCCATGATTTGATGACCATGGACACTCTGTTTCACCTCTGGTCGAGCTGTGGGGATGCTTGTTCCCATCGGGTCCTGCCAACCCAGTGAAGGATGCCCCAGTGTGGGAAGCCCAGTGGGTCTCGGAGGCTGTGGGTTGATGCTGGGACCCCTGTTCCCTTCACTGCAGCCTGCGGGGAGCTGCGGGTGGTGCTGCAGAGTGCGGCGGGGCAGCGCACGCTGTGGAGTGCAGCAGGGCACCGGGGCCGGGGCTGGCAGAGTGGTGCAGTGCCGGTGCAGAGCCCTGGCGCCTTCCAGGTGAGGGGGCCGCCTGGGATGCAGGGTGCTGTGTGTGGTGCAGGGTGCCATGTGGGGTGCATGGTGCTGTGTGGGTTCATGGTGGTACAGGGGGTGCAGGGTATCATATGAGGTGCGGGGTGCTGTGGGGGGTGCAGGGTGCCGTATGGGGTGCATGTCGCCCCTCCCCATGCAGCAGCCCCCCCCAGGCCCCACCTTCCCCTGCAGATCATCTTTGAGGTGACCACACGGAGGTGGCCAATGGAGGGGACGGTGGCACTGGATGACATCGCTTACAGCGCCGGGGCGAGCTGCCATTCCAGCCCAGAGCTGCCAGGGCAAGGTGTGGGAATTACTATGGCTATGAAGGTGCACCCGGCACTGCTCGGGGCGCTGCGCTCAGGCTGGGGCCGGAGCCAGCTCTCCCGGCAGCATCTCTTCGCCTTGCAGAGCGCTCCCCCGGCAGCTTTGTGGCAGAGACCGTGGTCGGTGTCCTCTTGGCCATCATCATCCTGGCGCTGGCGGCTGCCGGTGGCTGGTGCTGGGTGAAGCGGCGCGGGGTGCCGAGCGCGCCGCCGGCGGAGGGCAGCTCCCCCCAGGGCTTCGACAACATCACCTTCCGAGACGTGAGCACGGGGGTCATGTCCCGCTTGTCCCAACCTCGCCAAAAGCTCCCCTGGTGCCGCTCCCCCCGCCCCTTGCTTGCGCTCAGCCAGCACGGCAGGGGTGCAAAGGGCTCTGCCTCTTATCTGCTCACGGCAAAGGAGTGACCTGAGCTCTGGGGCTGACCCAGAAACGGTGCTGCCGCCGCCAGGCAGCTGCTGCAGGAAGAGCTGAGGCTGCTCTTCGTGCTCAGGCCCTGCAGGAGCAGGTCCTGCAGGCACGGCTCATCCTCTTCAAGCCAGCAGCTCAGACCCTGAGAGCAGCTGGAGCTGCAGTTTGATTTGGTGCCATGTAGTCCACAACAGAGCCACCAGCCGCAAGACGGACCCCATAAGAGGCTTGGAGACCCCCTTGGGGGGTTGGTTTCTCTGCTGGGGCCACAGGGGCTGGCAGACGGTTCTCCTCTCTGCAGCCTGGAAGAAGTCCTTGTATTTCTAATGAGCTTGTTGTAAACTGATTCCCTTCTCCTTTCTCGACAGGACAAGGTCATTATAGTTCCCATGCCAAAAGAAAGGGATGACAATTGAAATCATGAGCCAGCAGCAGTCGTCGCCTACTGCAGAGCATCCCTCCCACAGCACCTCACACTCCAGCAGCCTCCTCCAGCTTTCAGCATCCTGCAGCAGGTGCTGGCTGTGGGCTCCCACCCTGGGGTGCCAGCCCCATGTAGGGACCTGCCACTGTCTCCACACCTCCAAAACGTTGTCTTTTGTAACATGAACTTTCTGTGCCAAGACATGGTGACGTCCCATGCTTTGGTGGGTGCTGCCACCTGGAGCTCCTTGCAGGGGCCACCCTCAGCTGAGCTGTAGAAGGGGCAAAGTGCACAGTCCTAGACAGGCCAGGGCTGTGCAGATCAGGGGAGCCGCCTGAGGCACAAGCCTCTTCCCATACCCAAGAGCTCCCAGGGCAGTGAGCTGCTTCTGCTGGTGTTGGAGGTTTAGGGAGGGTGGCCAAGGGGGGCAGGGAGCAGCACCAGGGCACCACACAGAATACCCGAGGGCAGCCCTGACCCTCTGTGTGGGTGCCCACCCCTCACCCAGATCCCTTCACACAGGACTCCTTTCTTCCTGCCCCAGCTTTCAGAACTGTATTTAAGCCTGCACAAGACCTGAGCAGCTCACAGCCAGACCTGCCACTGACATACAACAGCTCCCATCCTGGTTCAGCCCACTGGGGATCCTGCTCACCTCAGCCCCGGGGTTTGTTTCCCCTGGCATCCTGCTTCCCCAGTCTGTGATCAAAGCCTGTTCATCCTCTCACCCTTCAGCTCTGTCCCACTTAGGTTGTGCCACAGCCACATCAAGCAGCATCCCTACAGCTCCATCCCTGTCCTGACCCAGCAGTGCCCTGCAGGAAGAAGTCCCCAGCAAGCTGGGCTGCTGGGAGCTGGGGAGGGGAGGTGAGAGGGAGGGAGGGAGGGTTCAGACCTCCTACAGTGCCCAACTGAGAGCATCTCCACATCGGTAGCACGCTGCAGAACTCAACACCACTCACCTCTGCACCAGATCAAACCACAGAATTGATTTCATCCATGGGCTTTGAGCCAGAGCTGCAGTCCTCTCCAGCAGGGAGGGGAGGCTGTGACAGCTCCACCTGCTCCCCAGACACCCCAGGTATTCCCATTAATTACACTTCCAGAAGGAAGAGAGTGCTGCAGCTCGTCACACCCAACCCAAATTTACTACAAGCTGGTAAACACGCAGCAACTGCCCTGTGCAACTGAAGGGTATCAAACTTTATTATAGATCTCTTTAAAACAGGCTGGAAGGAACAAACAGAAATGTCATTGCGATGCAGTGACAAAGGCGTCACTTCAAATGCAGACACTGGGCAAGCCCCAACTCTCCCACATTATTTATATATAAGATATCACACCCGCCCCCAAATTGTTCCAATTAAGTGATTGCATTTCAGACCACCCCAAGTGCTTTAACATTAGCTCTAAACACCAAGACGCACATGGGTTCTGCCAAATCAGATACTGTATTTGGGGGGGTTTAGTTCCTCAATCTCTGGAAAGGAGGAAGGAAAAACACAATCAGAAGAATTGCTTCTTTAAGGTTGCTTTTTTACAGCAGGTACAGATTCAGCAGATTTCCCCCCCCGAAGCAAGTCTGAAACCCTCTTGTTCAGCTTGACAATATGAAGAGAGCTCCTGGTGGTTAAGGAGAACCAGCCAGACGAGATCAGTCTGAACAAACTGATTTCGAGGCTTTGTTGTCATTTCCCTTTGGGGCCGGTTTCCAGTGGTTTTCCAATATCCTTCCCACGCAGTTTAAGGCCTGGAACAAGACAAAGGAGATGACCACCATCAACTGGCATCAGCACTCCATCATTCACCTGATAACTTTATGTCCTCACATGTTTGCTATATGGAAGAGAACAAGTGCAGGGGACCCAGAGGGAGGGAGAATCCTACTTTAGATTCTAGGAACACCAGACAAAGCTCCAACTCTTGCTTGTGCATTATCTTCCTAGAATATAGTATCTGAATTGGCCTGAGAGAGCAACACCAACACTACTGGCTGCAAGACACTTTCCCAAGTATCATCAGGCCTTCATGGGTCTCAGTATCTCTCTGATTTTGGGAGGAAAGCAAACAGGGGTGGCCTCCAGTGAATGGCCCCACACATGCAGATGAACAAAGAACAAGAGCTCCAAGTTCTAGTTTCAGGCAGTGGACCCAGGTTTTGCAGAACAGAGCTGCACCCACAGTAACCAGCAGCTGCTCCTGATGTGGAACATGGATATAACTTACACCAGAACACCCCTCTTAGGCACTGAAACTGTGTCATGTATTTTATTTCCCTTCTCCACTTACGGATGGCTCTCTCGATCTTGCCCATGACCTGGTTGTTGGGGATGGCTCGTCCCGACTCGTAGTCAGCGATAACTTGCGGCTTTTCATTGATTTTCTACAACAAGAGGCTGGATCTCAAGCACTGGCTCTTGACACTGAACCCCTCAGCACAACCCCACACTGTTCACACAGATAACAACAGCCTTGAATTATGCCAGGATCAGAAGACAGAGCGCTACTTCTAGGCTCACTCCACCACCATTGCCTCCTATTTGGGTCTCACAGCAATGGTGACACCGAACCTGGACAGGCTGCTACTTCCCTCAGCCTCCCAGGAGGAGCAGGAACACTCCACACTGCTGCTCCTTAAGACAGCAGTGGGTTTCTAAATGCTGTATCAGGCCCAGATGGTACCAACAAAACCTCATGTCACTGCTGAGATGATGGGAGAAAGGCAAAACAGCCTCCTCCCAGGTCACCAGCGGCAGCAATGATCCATCTGCAAGCAGTGTTCGAGGGCTGCACAACCCCTAAACCATTCCCCAGGTAAATAACCCTGCCTGGAGAGCAGCCACCAGAGATGCCCCATACACCAAGCTTCCTGGTCACGACATCACTCCACTGCAGTTGCCCACAAGGAGACAGGAAGGGCATCCACCTTCACCTAAAGCTGCATGGGGAGACTGGGAGCAGGGGCTGTACTCACAGTGGCCAAATCCTTCTGGGTCATGCCCTTGCTCTGCCGGCCTTGCTGGATCACTTTGCCCACCTCCAGGGGAACTCTGTCATGGTGCAGCTCTTCTGTCTCCCGATCGAGCTTGGCTGTGTTCTTTGTAATGAAGTGTTGTTTGTTCTGGCCTGCTGCCCCTATCACCCAAAGCAAGAACAAACCAAACCAAAACAAACCAAGGACAAACAAAACAAGGCTCAGCACTGTGCCCAACAGTATCAAGGTACTTTTTCTAAGCTCTCAGCTGCTCAGCATCCCAGGGAGCTTTCAAGATTTCAATGTGCCAACATCAGCACAGTTCCTGCCCATCAGAGAAGACATTCTCTTAATCCTGTTAATGCTGGTGTCTAAACACAGCTACACGGAGCCCACCCCTTTCTCCATTTCCCATCTGAACTTCACTCCAGACAAGCAAGATCTCACTATGGCTTGGAGATTTATCCGGACACACGTTTGTGCTACATCGTGGTGGGGTAACACCTGAACTTGAGTGGGGTTTGCTCAGGTATTAAGGCAGCACAAAGAGTAAGCTTTTAATAAATTTTCTGATGCCTTTTATAAGTAAACTCTAACTGTACTTGGCTCTGCTGAACGCCTGAGGTTCAAAACATGCTGTTTGGTTTGCCCCATCGCAGTTTGAATCTTTTCTCCCACATTAGTCTCTGATGTTCAGTCTCTTGATAACACTGACTAAAACTCTTTTGAGGAATATCTCTTTATTTCCCAACACCCTGATCTCATCCCTATGGCAAGAGAACCTGAGAAGTTACACCAAAGGAAACGGGGTATTTTTAAAGAGCAATGCCACAGAAATGCCTGCGGTTAAACCTTCGGGCACGCATCATCAACACGAGAAATCAGCTGCAGAAATTGGGAGTTTATAATTCATGAAAGATCCCGCAAGATCTGTGCTCAGCTCCGGAAAACCAGAACCTCAGCCCCGGCTACAAGAAGCACTGCCCATGGCAGGGCGCGGGACTGCGCGGACCTATCCTCATCCAGTGAAAATGAGCTCTGGCTCAGCCGGGGGGTGCAACTTCTGCCCCCCGCTGCAAGAGCCTCCGGCACCGTCTCAGCTCCGGCTGCGGAGCCGGCCCCCAGCCAGGCCGGGCTCCCCCCCACCCCGCGCTGCGGAGCCACTCGCGCGATACCCACACTTCTTGGAGGTCTCCACGTCCTCCCCGCGCCGCTGGGCCGCGAGGATCGCCTGCGGAGAGGAGAGGGGCCGCGGTGAGCGCTCCGCCGCCGGAGCCATCCCCTGGGCGGCAGCCTGGCCCCGGCCGCCGGCTCGCCCGGGCTTGGCCGCCGGTGTACGCGGGCACCGGCTTCAGCTTGGCCTGGGGCCGCTCCACCGCCGCCCGCCACCCGCTGACCTGCTTGGACTTAGCCTGGGCCGCGCTAGGCCCCTTCTTGCGCAGCACCGTGACCGTGTCCCAGTCGCTCTCCGCCATGGCACCGGTACGACCCCGCCCGCGGCCGCGCCCGCCGCTCCGCGGCGCAGCCCAACGCCTGCCCCCGGGAGGCGGGGCCTGGAGCTGCTCAAGTCAATAGGGCTGCACTCCCGTCCTTCAAGGAGCCACCGCCTCTCATTGGTGGAGAGATGAGCTCTGGTAGTGGGCGGAACTTCGACAGCTTCAGCGGGCTCAGCGGTATAATGGCGACCCGGGTGTTACGCAGTTGCACGCAATAGGCGCAGGAACACAGCGATCAATCTTACCGCTATTCGATTGGCTGGTGTACACGCCAGGCTGGACGTGGGCGGGCTCCCGCTGTACACGCTTATAGGTTCCTGTGACTGCCAATCACTCCATGCTCACAGGGGATTGGCTCAATCCTCGGCGCTGTCAGCACCGCTGACCAATAATCGCGCCCTCAGCAATTGAGCCGCTCCGTGGCTGCTCCTGCCGCTCTCGGCCCCCGCAGGTGCCGTTCGGGCGGGGCTCAGCCTCTCCCGCTGCCGGTCCCGGGTTCTGCCGCCGGAGGCGCTCGGCGCCGCGGGCCGGTGCGGAGGCGGGGGCGTTCTCCGGGTGCGTTACTCCGTGATGCTCCGGCCGGGCGCAGGTGTACCCGGAGCGGCCCCTGGTGGTTCCGCCCCGCGGCCGGTGCCGCACAGACGCGGCTGCGGGTTTCCTGCCCCTTGCGAGCTGCACGTCCTGCCCGGGACACGGGTGGTGCGGGAGGCGGAGAAGAGGCTTTTCCCCCCGTCGGGTTGCATCACCCAGCCAAGAGCTTCAGCAGCGCAGCCGCTTTCCCGGGGGCGCGCAGATGTGCCGGGAACTGGGACGTTGCGACCTGCGGGGATGGGCAGCGGGCACGTCCGCGGGCAGTTGCCGGGTGCCGTTCCCGGTGCTGCCTCCTGCACCGATATGTGTGCCAGCCCTGCTGGAGCCGCTCGCCCTGGGGAACCGCTCCTCGACGGGCGCCTGCATGGCCCCGCGGTTCCAGCCACCGGCTCGGCCCGTTGCGCTTCGGCACTGCCGCCGCGGCCGCTGCCACCACCCGGTTGTGCCCGGCTCTGACCGGGAGGGTTTTTCCGGGGCCGCCGGGTGAATTCCCCGTCGGTGAGGACGAGCCGGCCGCAGCACCGCGGTGCGGGAAGCGGCGAAGCCCCGAAGTCCCCGCACCGTACACAGGGAAGGCTCCGGCAGCGCCCGGTGCATGGGCAGCGCAGGGTGGCGCGGATGGAAAGGCCGGTGACCGTAAACCCGGCGGTTGTGGCATTCTGCCGGTCGAGTTCCGCTGCGCAATCACCTCTCGTGACCTCAGCGCCTTTCCCCCGCGTCCTTCAGTTATTTTCTACTGCTATTAAACCGGAACCCGCCCATCCCCACCCGTCCTTCCTCTGCCGCGGTGGTGTTCGCTCCCCGCCGCGCCGTGCCGGGACGCGGTGGCCATGGCGCTCTGTGCCCAGGTGAGGAGACTCCTGCCGCCCCGGAAGGACCGAATGAGGCGAGGATGGTGACGGGAGCACCTGGGGCCTCTCTCGGGGTGGCTGCGGGAGGACGGTGGGGCTGGGTCCAGTCGCGGGAGGTCGGGTTTGGGAGTGACTGTGGGAGGGGGTGACACGGGGGGGTGATGGTGTGTATGGGGTGAGTGCGAGTGCTGAGAGGAGCGGACAGTGGGAGGGAGTCTGAGGGGTGTTTGCGACAGGGCTGGTAGCGGGGGGTTGAGAGAGTGATAGGGATGATGGATGTGGGGATGTCGGGGGGTGACGGGTAGGTGACGGTGTGGTGCTTATGGAGTGGGTGATGGTGTGGGAGTGTCTGGGACTGATGGGGGTAGATGACAGTGTGGTGTCTGGTGGGTGTTTGGGGCAGGGGTGACAGCGGTGGGGGAGGGGATGATGGGGGGTGTCTGGGGGATGACAGGGTGGGTGACAGTGTGGGGGATATGGGGTGTGTGTCTGGGGGTGTTGGAGCAGGGGTGGCAGGGTGACGCCTGGGGGCTGTGGGGCAGCGGGCTGTGTCTGCGGGTACTTGGGGTGCCGGGAGGGGCAGAGGGGGAGTGTCCCGGCGGGGCGGGGGGTGCCACACGCGTCCGGTGGGCGGGGCCTGTGGGGCGCTTCCGGTGCGGGGCGCGGACGGAGGCGGCGGGTGAGTGCGGCGCTGCCCTCCCCCCAACTCCATCCGGTACCGGGCTGTGGGGCCGGGCCGCGGGGGAGGCGGGGTCTACCGTGCGGTTCGCTCCTCCTCGGGCCAGGCCCCTCCCGCAGCCGGGGCCGGTAGCGGTGGGGCCTTGGCGGGGCTCCTGGGGAAGGGGTTCGTTACCGTGGCGCGGGGCCCGGCTCCAGCGACCCCCGGCTCGCCGCGGGGGGGTTCCGAGGGCTCCTTCGGCCGGCCGTGGGATGTAGCGCCCGGTGCTGCTGGAGGCCGGGCTCACCGCACCGGGTCCCTGCAGGGGTTGCTGCACTGAGGCGATTTCTTTCCTGATCAGCTTTAAGGCAGGTTTTCACAGTGTTTTGGGGCAGAAACCCGGATTTCTCCGAATAAGCTGCATCTCGGTAAACGCGGAGGGGGTTTAGTGAGCTCTGTCCACCTTTGGCCTGGGTTTAGTTCTAAAGTTAACTGGAAAGGTTTTTTGCCACGTTCTTCAGTGGGTGGAGGCAGGCTCTTGGTGACATCGCTGTGCGGACGGACGGGGTCTGGCTGCCACTGTAGCACACTGTTGATGTGAAAGGTTGCCACCAGCCACTTGTAATCCAAAGGGAAAATGTGTTTCTTTCCAGGCTCTGGAGGTCCAGCCCGAACTTTTCGTTCACATGGCAGCAGCGAACAACACCCCTCCGGGCTCTCTGGATCTCAACCAGCCAGGATTTGCAAAGGAGATCCTGGGAACGAAACTGGAGGTCAAATACCTCTGCTCTGATTGCAAGAATATATTGAGGCGGCCGTTCCAAGCACAGTGTGGCCATCGCTACTGCTCCTACTGCCTGAAAAAAATTATAAGGTAACTGTGCCTTTGGTCTGATGGCAAAATGCTTGGAAAGGTGTTTTCAAGCACAAAAGGAGATAAAAGTTTTCTTTTCAGGGCCTTTCAGTGAGAGAGCTGCGTTGGGGTGCAGCATCAGATCATCTTCGAGGGAATGTGTGATCTCTGACTTGTTCTGTTGTTCTGGAGGTGCTTCAGAGTTCCCTTTCCAGAATCCCATGGGTTGGTTTTGCTGTTCAGGTGCCTGTCCATGTGGATCCCCCTTCTGCTTCAGTCTCCATCACAGCCACTGAAGGAACTTGCTCTTAAAAGTCATCATGTGATAATTGTGCCAAAACATGACAAAACACAACCTGGCTTCTGGGAAAGTTTCCTGGTGCTCTGCCTCACTCCTGCCTTTGAATGAGGGAAGTTGAATCCATGGTTAATCAGGAAAAGAAAAAAAGCCAGAGTCAGAAATGGGAATCAGAAATATCCCTGAGCAAAGGCTCAACGTGATGTTTTCAGAACAGGAAAAAAGTTACCAGAAATCACTTTATTATTAAATCATAGATTGGTCTTTTCTTGTTGTGTTTGATGATTATTTTTCTGTCTGGTAGTGCTGGACCTCAGAAGTGTGCCAGCTGCATTCAGGAGGGGATCTTCGAAGAGGGAATTTCTATTTTGGAAACAAGCTCGGTAAGTAAAAATGCATTTTGAAAACTCAAGCAGCTTACTGATGGCACTGATACCATGTGCCATTTGTGTTTAAAACCCAAGATCATAGAACCCCTTCTTCCTAGGAAATGTTTGTTTCAGTAGTGAGAGTTCTGGTTAATGTGGTGCACTCCCCAGCTTCTGAAATCCAGGTCATGTTGCTGTGGTGATGGCCCACTTAAATGCTGTAATAACGATGTGTTTGCCATTAGCACACCTCTGAGGATGTGATGTGGCAACAGGATGGGCAACTGGTCTTGAGAAAGAGTTAGGAGACCAAACCAAAACTGCAGCCCCTGGTAATGCTTGTGGTTTGCTTGGGTTTTTTTTTTCTGTTTTAGGCTTTTCCAGACAACGCAGCTCGTCGGGAGGTGGAAAGTCTGCCTGCTGTCTGTATTAACAGTGGCTGCACTTGGAAGGGCACTATTAAAGAATACGAGGTAAAGACCAGAGCAAGGCCTGTGATGTCTGTGTCCTTCTTCTGTCCTCTGTGTCTGGGGAAGGCTCAGGTAGTTTTCCTGGACACTGATGGTGGTGGTGGGAGCTGTTAACTCCCTGGACTAAGCAATGAGCTGGAATGATTCTTGGCTGTGCTGGAGGTGTGTGCCCTGCTGAGCACACAGGCTGAACTGAAACTGTCAGATTTGCTTGGCACCAAGCATGGCCCTTCCCTGATGGTATCCACTATCTCCAGCTCCTTCCTGCTATAAAAGACAAGCAAACTGTCAAGCAGCTGTGCTGTGCCATGAGGTGGTTGTGAAGTTTGCTGTGTTATGTGAACCCAAGACCTACTTCAGACCCATAAGCTTGGGGAAAGGAGCCTGGCCATGACCTTGCTTCCAGCCAGCTGCCCCATAGCTGCCAGGGCTGTGGAACTGGCTGTTAGTCACTAACTGGGCACCTGTCACTCTGAGCTGCTCTGGGCCATGATCCTGCTGAACAGGGTGTTTTTTTGACTCTTGCTCTTCTCAAGTAGCCCACCAGCTTTTCAATCCAGGCCTTAATTGTGGCTGGGGGTGTTTGGTCGTTAGCATGTATACAGCTAAATGGTGCCTTGTGAGAAGTGTCTTTGGGCTGAGGATGGCAGTGGATGCTGTGTTCCCTGTGCTTTCCAGGAGTTCACCTCTGCTGTGGCAATTTGTGGAGTTAAAATGCACTGGCAGTTAGTTGTGAATGAATATATACTTTGGTGCTCCTTAAGGGACAGTTTTGTCATTCCTCTTGGGGTGGAAGAACCACCATGTGCAGGGCCTGAAATAAGAGGAATAAATTTTATTTCCCTCTGACACTTGCCGTAGGTAAAGACTGTAGCCCTGTGGTTCATGGAGCTTTGAGATGCCTGTCTAGAACCTTGGTCTAGGCTAACATTTGGATTCTCTTTGCAGTGCCACTGCAGGGTGGCTGGAAGCTGTGGATCCTGCCTGGCTTGCTGAGCCCATTAGCAGAGATGTTTTTGTACCACTGCTTTCCTGTCCTACTCTCTAGAACTTTCTGCTTCTTTATGCTGAAAGTTAAGTCTAAAAGGTGAGGGGATGTAGGGTGCTGAATGGTTGTCCTGCTGTGAGGCCCTCAGACCTGGAAGTGGTTCATGATGTGGAGGGATGACTGAATAAATGTCAAGTTAAAGCTTCACTTCAACGCAGCACTGAGAGTCTGGGAGTTGCCT
This sequence comes from Melopsittacus undulatus, assembly GCF_012275295.1. Lineage (NCBI taxonomy): Eukaryota > Metazoa > Chordata > Aves > Psittaciformes > Psittaculidae > Melopsittacus > Melopsittacus undulatus. The sequence goes on from NC_047537.1 coordinate 11,125,499, forward strand.
TTCAGGGTACAGTGTGTTTTAATGAGGTTCCAGGTTGGAGCTGTGCTGTTGTGGCCTGCAGATTGTTTGACCCAGGCTTGCTTTCTGCAGCGGTGACTAGAAGTCTGATGCCCACTGCAGGATTCAAAATGGTGATTGTAGTAAGAAAGCTCAGCTCCATTAACTAAATCAAATCCTGCTTGTCAGCAGCTTCCATTGCTGGTGGTTGTGGTGTGACTGGTGAGCAATTCTGAGCTGCTTCTTCTGGGTTTAGAAAAAGTCTTAAAGAGTTCTTGCAGAGTTCAGCAGTAACCATCAGCTGTCAAAGGTGCTTCTGTATGATCTTGCAAGTGTTTGAATGCAGGCTTGAGTCAGCAGAACTTCACTAGAAGTTCAAAAGGGCAATGAGCTGTCCTGGGATAAGTCCTGATTGAGTGAGCCCAGAGGAGGCCACGGAGCTGCTGCGAGGGCTGGAGCAGCTCTGCTCTGGAGCCAGGCTGAGAGAGCTGGGCTGGGGCAGCCTGGACAAGAGAAGGCTCCTGAAGGGGAGACCTGAGAGCAGCTCCAGTGCCTAAAGGGGCTGCAGGAAACCTGGAGAGGGGCTTGGGACAAGGGCCTGTAGGGACAGGCCAAGGGGAATGGCTTGAACCTGCGCGAGGGGAGACTGAGCTGAGCTCTTAGGCAGAAGCTGTTCCCCGTGAGGCTGCTGAGGCGCTGGCACAGGGTGCCCAGAGAAGCTGTGGCTGCCCCATCCCTGGCAGTGTTCAAGGCCAGTTTGGGCACAGGGGCTTGGAGCAAGCTGCTCTAGTGGAAGGAGTCCCTGCCTGTGGCAGGGGTTGGAGCTGAAGGAGCTTTAAGGTCCCTTCTAAACCAAACCAGTCTGGGATTCTGTGAAGTCTCTCTTGCTGGTGCGCAGATAGACTCCACAACTAGTTAAAGATGTAAAGTAGGTATGCTTTTATTCAGCGCTGAGGTGCATGGGGATAGCTCCTCCAAAGCATGCAGGTATGCGTGATGCTCCAGAATCTTTTGTCGAAATACTGAAGAGTGTCTGGGTCAAGGGCCTCTTTTTAAACTCTCCACCTGATTTTCAAAGGTCCTGTTTAGTGCTTTGCTAAACCAGAGCAGAGGTGGGCTCCGGAGTGCCTGGGCTGCGGGTCTGCAGCACTGATTGTGGCTGTCACAGGTTTTGTTAGTCTCAGGGCAGTTCTGTGTGACGGAAGGGGAATGGAGATTCTGAGCAACACTGGCCAGTTCATGTGGGGCTGAGCCTCTTACACACTCACACCTCCCTGTTCAGTCTGACAGGGGAAGGTTATTTCGTGCCCTCATGGGAAAAGCTGGTTCTTTCCTGGAAACTGGTGGGAGGAGGCAGCCGCTGGCTCATGTCCTCTCTCCTCCCAGCCAGCTGCTTGCCAGGGAGCTGTGGCATCTAATCAGGCCGGGCAGCCCTGGTATGTGTACCTGAGGAGGGCGGATGAAAGGAGATGTCAGAACATCTGTGTTAGTGCAGGGGGTAGCCTCAAACCCAGCCTCGTGGTCAGGCTCCTTTGGTGCTGAGTTTGCCTCCGGCGGTAGCCAGCAGTGTGTGTAAAGTCCTGCCCCAGCTCTGCTCTGGAAAGTCCCTCAGTGCTGCCGCTATTTCCGACAGGACATGGAAAGTCCCTGAGAGCAGATTCATTGTTTGCTAATTTAAACCGCTGTGTTCATGCCGAGGGAGGTTTGCTCAGCTGCTGTATCCACTTACACTGCAGGAGGCTGTCACTTCTGCTTTGCTGAGCCCATCGGGGCACGAACAAGAAAGAAAATGTTCTGCAGCTTCAAAACTTAATAAAGCTGATTTCAGTTTTGCTGCTGTTAAGGCAGGCCAGAGTTCAGGTCTCAAAGGGACATACAGAGCAGAGCGCACAATCTGCTTGGGCATGACTTGCATTTCTGCTTGAAGCTGTGTGGAGCATAGGAAATATTTCAATGCTGAGCACATGTCTGGGGTTATAAGTGCATTTTTTCACATTGTAACTATTATGTGGCATTTGGATAACCCAGCCTGTGGTGAGGCTGGGGGGTTCCTTCTAACCAGTAACCTCTCTGTATGTGTGGGTTTCCCGATGAGTCTGCCTGAATCTACAGAGAGCAAAGCAGGCTGTGGGCAGGAGCCTCTCGATTCAGGTGGAAAGTGCAAACTAAAACTGGCCCCTTACAGCAGGAGGAAAGTCCAAGAGAACCTGTCCTGTGGTGTCCAGGGAGACGTTTCCCAGCTCTGGCCTGTTTCTTTTCTTGCCTTCCAGTACCTCCAGTTGCCCACATCTCTGCTTTATCAACCTTGCTCTGGCCTATCAATGCATCTTCAGTTCTCTTGTGTCTTTTATCCAAGTTTCTTCTACCACTGGCTCCCTTTCTTCGTCTTATCCCCCCTCCCCTCCCTGTACCCTGTCCCCCAGGACTGGGATGGGAGAAGGGGGCTGCAGGGGGTGTTCAGCCTTGGCAATTCCATTTGTTACCCAGGATGGAGGTTTTAACTATGCCTTGCTCATCTCAGGTGATACAGAATCATTTGAGACAGGAGGTGGAATTGTCTAAGTTTTGGAAGGAGAACTAAGTTTTGAGCTTAATCCTGACAGCAGTATTTAAAAGGAAGTTTGAGGTATCGGGGTTCTCAGGAAACAGATTTGCTCAGCAAATGAGGACAGGGCCTGTCACCTGTGGTGATAACCTATCCTGGTCCAGCTGGAGGGCATATGTTCTCCTTGGAGTTTGTTGTCACCTTGATTTTGAAGAGCTCACTTCAGTTAAAGGTTGTGAAAGGTGCAAAACGTCAGAAGATGTTACTCCAAAGCATGTCGTGTCAGAGAGGATGCTTGCAGCCCTTTCAGGGCTATATGGCTTCCTGAGACCAGGAGGACAGGGTAAGTGCGCAGTGCCTTCTACCCAGTGTTCCTACTGGGAGATGCTGGAGAAGCCTTCATGTGGAGAAACTGTTCCTGTTCAGAAATGCTGCTGGGGCTCGTGAGTTTCGTGGTCTTCACTGTTTCATGCTGCATCCCAACAGACTTTGGTGGTGATTTTCAACTTAGGCTGAAAGCTTCATCTTCAGACCTCTGCACATTGCTTAGAACACAGCTGCTGCTGGTCTTTGAAGCTGCTTCACCTGGCTCCTGTTGCCTCCAAGGTGTACTTCTGAGCAGTTTATAGCAGTGTTGTCTGCACGAGATATGGCATTTTAAGCACTGTGGCAAGCACACATAATGGTGCTGGTGCAGGGTGACAACCCTTCTTTTTAAAATTCCAGTACAGCATTTACAGTTTGTTTCTGAAGGTTTTGGCTGCAGGTCATGGCATGTGCTGGGGGTGGTTTGCAGCCAGCCCCAGCCTCACCAGCAGTTTACCCCAAGATCAGGTGGCTTCCCTGTGGGGGAATCCCTGACTTGTACATGCAGGTGACCAGAAGCACCTCCTGCTTTGACAGAAGGGATCTGACACCTTTCCTTTCCAGAGCTGGAACTGGGCTCCACAGACAGACCCCAGCCTCCTCACAGTCACCAGAGCAGTTTCTGTATCTGGCTACCCAGACATGAGGCAGTTTCCCATCCAAGCCTGTAGTGGGAGCTGAGCAATGGGGAATGCCAGCCTGTGGGGGAGCTGGAAAGCCCTGGCTGAAAAGGATCTGCCCTTGGCTTGTAAAACCGGCTCAGCCTTGTGGTGGCCCAGCAAGTGAGCACTTTGGGCATCTGCTCTTTGAAGAGCGAAAGGCTGTCAGGAACTTTAAGGTGGGAGCTGTGTGTCCCTTCTGGGCTCTGATGAAACCCCTCAGTCTGAGCACAGCTTGGGGGGGGATGTGGGGCAGCACCCCAGGGGGATGCTCCTTGGGCTCCACATGTTTGGCAGGAACCAAAGCTGTGATCAGACACACCCACACCACCAGGGGCCTTGGACAGCCTGGAGAAAGGGGTTTGAAACTACAAGTTCGACTTTACATGGAAGGCACATGTCCCAGTTGTAGTATTTATCTCAGCTTCCCTTCTCTGGGTGCCAGCGGTGTTCTCAGCCTCACGCTGTGACAGGTCTGTTCACAGCCTGCCTCCTGTGCGGCCTGCGAGGCAAAGGAGACCACCTTTGGTGCCTCTGCTCCCGGAGCTCCACCACCTCATCCAATGTGCAGGTCAGGTAGACCACCAAGAGGCTCCATCCCAAGACTGTCCCTTGTGATCTGAGCAATGGAGATGAAGCTTTGTGTGCTGGTGGAAGAGAGGGGCATCCCTCCAGGGGAGCTGTTCTGGGACCTGGTTGGCTCAGGCCATGCTCTCTGTGTGCCTGGTGTGTCTCCTGCAGCGTGAGCTGTCAAATCGCCATGGCAGGTGAATCCATTGCTGTGACCATGCCGGTGCCTGGCTCTGTCACTGTGAAGGGAGGCCTGGGGTCTCCTCCCTGGTGGCAGGTTGTTCTTGAGCAGTGGCCTCATTAGATGTGAGCATCACATCTTGGGCACTTTTCATGCGACTATGACTGCAGCTGTTATCTGTAGCCTAGAAGACCTGCAGTGTTAATCCCTCATCAGACGTTCCCAGTTGCTGTAAACCTCCCTTAGGTATCAGCCCATGGAGACTTGGGGTAGTCCCAACGCTGTAATGTTTCATTTCCTTGGCAAGTGGATTTAGTGTTCTGGGTTTGCAGAGCACATGGAGGTGGGAGCACAGCGGTGTGCGGGCTCCTGCTGGCCATGGGGCTTCGTCAGGCTCAGGCTTATCTAAAATGCTCTGGGGTCTTGCCTCACACCCAGGGAAGAGCAGAGCCTGGTTTAGGAAATGGTAGAAAACCTGCTGCTGCTTTCAAATGCTTCTTGCTCCTTCAGCCTTTTTCAAAACCTGCTCTTGCTTTCAGATATTTTCAGTGTGTGAAGTGCTGCCTTTGTGTCCCTCTGCCAAGAAATCCCAGATCAAATGTGTCTAATCAGATCTAAGAGCTGATGAATGATGATGCTGAAAACAAAAGTTCCTGTACTGATTCTGGAGAGAGGCGTGAGGGAAGCTGCTGGGAACCACAACATCCCTGCTGCCAGTCCGTGTCCTCGAGCTGTGATGCTGTGGCATTGGACAGCAGAGGAAAGGTGGTGTTGGTTTCCTGTGTCATCACTGACATGCACAGAACCGCAAACTGCTTTGGGTTGGAAGGGACCTTAAAGCTCATCCAGTTCCAACCCCCTGCCATGGTCTGAAGCCACAAGCAGTTACTGATGGGATCTTCATCTTTGTTTTTGTCACTTCCTTTGAGGTTTAGTTATTTGTGATGCCAAGTGAACATGCTTGGACCTCTGTGACCAGCGTGTCCCAGCTCAGGGAGCAGTTTGTGCTGAGTATCAGCTGATGTGGCAGTCTCTGAATGCTCCTGTTCCGAGATGGCACTGTCAATTATAGACAGGGTTCCTTCTTCCCAGCCTTGTGTTGCTGGGCTCCATGAAGCAGCACAAGGAGCATGTGTGTGGTCACCATAAGAAGCATGTGTGTGGTAGCTAAGCCCATGTGTGGGGAAAGCTTTGGGCAAGCCTTAGCCAGCCTTAGGATACCCCTGAAGAGGAAGAGTCACAGCACGGATGGGCATGGTGACTTGAGAGGAACAGGACATCCCAGAGTACCTGCGCTGTGTGGCACATTCTGTCTCGGGGCTCAGAGCCCCTGGGGACCTGGCAGAGGGGCACAAAGCAGTTCGTACTTCTTGTCTCAAGGGATTTATGTCCCCTTGAAACTGAGGCACTGGAGGACTTTGTCAGGGTCTCTCCACCGTTCTATGAGCTCACCCTTTATCTTGGAGCCAGGATAAGATGCCAAAGGAGCCTTGTGCTGGACAAGGCAGTGCTGGGGTTGGAGAGTGCCAAAGCCCTGGCAGTGCTCTGGTGCACTCGGTGTCACCTCAGCTGCCTTTCCTTTGCTCTCCTGTTAGTTTTCCTTCCCTTTTCATTGCTCCCCTCATGCTGCCTCAACTGTGCTCATGGCCACTGTTGCCATGCTCGGAGAGTACTAATGGCCTATGTTTCAAAGATCAGCTTGCTTGAGTGATTGCAGAGGAGGCCACGGAGCTGCTGCGAGGGCTGGAGCAGCTCTGCTCTGGAGCCAGGATGAGAGAGCTGGGCCGGGGCAGCCTGGACAAGAGAAGGCTCCTGAAGGGGAGACCTGAGAGCAGCTCCAGTGCCTAAAGGGGCTGCAGGAAAGCTGGAGAGGGGCTTGGGACAAGGGCCTGTAGGCACAGGCCAAGGGGAATGGCTTGAACCTGACAGAACAGGGGAGACTGAGATGAGCTCTTAGGCAGAAGCTCTTCCCTGGGAGGGTGCTGAGGCGCTGGCACAGGGTGCCCAGAGAAGCTTGTTTGTGTTTAAGGGACCTTAAAGCTCATCCAGCTCCACCTCCTACCACAGGCAGGGACCCCTTCCACTGGAGCAGCTGCTCCAAGCCCCTGTGTCCAACCTGACCTTGAACACTGCCAGGGATGGGGCAGCCACAGCTCCTCTGGGCACCCTGTGCCAGCGCCTTTTGCCCTTGTCCAAAGCCCCTTCTGCAGGTTTGTTGTCAGCCCCTTTACAGCAATTGTCTGAATGTCAGAGGCTGGTCCCTGCTGCAGGAGCTCACAGATGTGTGCTTGTGAAAGGTATAAACGTGAAGATTGCCCCATTCCTGGGGGAGTGCAGCAGATCAGGCTTGAATGCCAGCCCCTGCTCTGGCTTCTGGGTGCGGTGGATTTCTTCCTGTGGCGATACCATCACGTCTGGTCATATGCCCGTATCGAGGGGGGAGGAACAGGGGATTCCAGAAGAGCCTGAAAGTGTTTATACAGGAATGTTTGTTAGAGGTTTGGCTCTGTGCAGGTTCATGCCAATGCTTCTGAGTGCCTTAAACACTTCCCATACAGACCAGTTGCACTTTCAGCTTAGCTGTGTGGGGCTGGTTCCTTTCTGCTGCAGGCTGGGCAAGCTTCACAGCCCTGCCTACATCTTGGGCAATGGCGCTGGGGTGCAGATAACTGCTGGAGGTGGCGAGCGTGGAGAACGGGGGTAGTTTCATGCCTGGCACATTGGCACAGGAGAAGCTGAGTTTAAATACTTCTGTTTTAAATAGTTGTCTTTGCAGCGAAGTTTCCTCCTTCAGCCACAGTGTCTGTTCTGCTGCCAGGGTCTGTGGGTCCTGGGGAAGATGCTATCTGGTGTTTCTAGAACATGAGAGCAGTGGGTGGGGAGAAGAAAGGGCTCGGCCCCTTGGAATGAGTGGGAGGAAGGAAGGTGCTCTGCCTCCTCCTGCTCCACAGGCAGGGTCTGTACAGGCAGCACTGCCCACCCAAACGAAACCACCCAAGTCACTGTGGGGACAGGGCAGTGAGGCCTTGAGTCTGGCCACTCATGTGAAGTATAAAAAGGAGAGAGTAAGAAGCCAGAGCTGACCACTGATGGGTTTCACTTTCCAGTTTCTGATGTGGTAACTATTTAAGTCTGTGCATGTTTCCCCCCACGCCTCCAAGACAGTGACTTGTTTTAATAAAGAATAAATGTGACTACATTTCCAAAGCGTCTGGCTTTGGATGACTGCTGTATGAATGCTTCTGGGGGGTTGTGGATGGGTTTCTGGGGGTTGTGGTTGTTCCCCCCCCACCGTTACTACCATGGCAGGGTACTTCATTGCACTTATCTTTTAACCTGAATATTGAACTGCATGTTCATGGCATTTGCAGTGCCTTGTACCAGCTGGATTTTGTGCAAAGAGGTTTGAGCAGTGTGGGAATGACGCAGAAAGCAGAGGCACGTTCTGGCATTCCCAATTTAGCTGCTGTCACTGGCACTGGTGTCTGCTGAGGACAGAGTCATATTGCCCCTCTCACTTTGTGCAGCTCCTCTGGCTCTGTGTGTGTGCTCTTGCCTGTGTGCAGGGACTAGTGAATGAAATAGGTTTGCTATTTCTGGTAAAAAGATGGTTTTCTGATGTGAATGTGAAGATGCTGCCAGAGAGCTCAGGCCAGTGAGTGATGACCAGGCTCTGGGTCATAGCTCCACTGTCTGATAACCATCACAGGGGATCAGTTATACAAATGATCTTGCTGAGATAGAGGCTTACTTCACTTAACCTGCCCAAACTTAGATGTTCCTGGCAGAGCTATAAATGGAGCTTCCTGTTGATTATCTTGTTCATCAAAGCAGTAATTTGATATGAAATAATTATAGCAGCTTTAAACTGTGGCTGAGGTTACAGAGCACCTGAAATCTGGTAGCCTGGAGATCACACAGATGAGTCAGCATCTGCATCACCAGCATGGCCAAGGCTGGAGTGGAGGTTGCTGGAGCACAGTGCTCTTCTGTAATGATGTACAGAACTCTTGCTGTTGAATTGTTGGGTTCATCACACAACCTCACTGGAGCTCTTCCTTAGAGGACAATTTCCTGTCACTTCTCCTACAGGCTCATGATGAAGTCTGCCCTGAATTCCCGCTGACTTGCGAAGGCTGTGGGAAGAAGATCCCGAGGGAGAAGGTAACCCCTGCCTGCTGGTGACCTGGGTGCTGTGGTGGGGTTTGGAGCCCTGAGGGGCTGTCACTGGTGTTCTCAGAGCCGGGAGGGAAACTGGGACCATTAATTAGGATGGGGTGTATGAAACAAGTAGTGGCTATTAGTGCAGGTGTGACCTTTGTGTAAGGCTCGGAATGCTGGTTGGGTGTGAGAACGTGACCCGTGGCATGTGTTAGTGCTGCCAGCGTCACCCCTCTTGGAGCAGTGTGTTTGCTATGTGTGGGTGCAGAGCCTCCATGGCTCTGTCACCCACAGGTGATACAGAATTATGCAATTATGGAAAGGGAGCTCATCTCCAGCTAAGTGAATGAATTTCTAATGAATGGTGTCATGGAATCTGTGCTGCTGGCTCCTGGGCAAGGCTCAAACCAGGGAAACTAAGGGTTTGGGAACCACCTTCAAAGAGCACATTCATGTGAAACTCTCCTGCCTTCCATGGGCAAAGGTTCTGAGTAGTGCTGTTGTCAAAGGCCTTGCTAGGAGGGCAGGGGGGACAGAAGCGTTATAAAGATGAGCAAAGAATTCTAAATGGGGAGGTAATGAAGGGCTTTGTGTTGGGGTCTGTGGATACAGATCTGCTCTGCAGGCTGGAGCTGGAGCCCAACAGAGACTAACTGGGCTTGTAGGATTCCTGTAGGACTCCAGTGGGTGATCTATCCTGTGTGTAAATATCAACTCCCTCTTCTATCCCTCTCCAAACTTCAGTTGATTATCTGCAGTGTTGTAACCTGACTCATTAAGCAAGCCAGATGGATCTAGAAGCCTTTAAGTGGTTTAAAAATAGTTTGAATCGACATCTGTTGTAGCAGATGTAGGTGTTAAATGTGAAATATGGTGGTTGTTCAGAACAGACCATCTATACGGAGATGAGAGGTGTACCAGACCCAAGCTGATGATGTGCCAGTGCTTGTTAGCATTAATCATGCGCTGTTTGGGAACCCAAAGGAGTCCTCTTGGCAACTGGGGCGTTCTTCTCCAGCACTTCTCTGTAGCAGTACTCACTGTTGGCCTTGGCTCTTTCAGAGAGGGCCTTTGGACAAGGGCCTGTAGGGACAGGCCAAGGGGAATGGCTTTAACCTGCCCAAGGGGAGACTGAGATGAGCTCTTAGGCAGAAGCTCTTCCCTGTGAGGCTGCTGAGGCACTGGCACAGGGTGCCCAGAGAAGCTGTGGCTGCCCCATCCCTGGCAGTGTTCAAGGCCAGGTTGGACACAGGGGCTTGGAGCAAGCTGCTCCAGTGGAAGGGGTCCCTGCCTGTGGCAGGGGGTGGGACTTTAAGGTCACTTCCAACATGAACCAGTCTGGGATTCTCTGATTATTGACAGCAGTGGTCAGGCAAGGTGAGGTGTGGTGTTGTTGGCACCCTGCTAGGGAATGCTGAACCCAGAGAGCCTCTGCCCTTGCACAGCTGGACCTGCAGTAAGTGCTGTAAGTGCTCAGGCAGGACCAGTGGGAAGCTTTTTGTTCTCAGATGTGTAATGTTCAGTTGGAAGCTGTGGCATGTCCCAACAAGGGTTACATGAGGTCTACAAAATCTAATGGCTGTCTTCTTCACAGAGTCGTTCTTAATCCTCCCCTTCTCTGTCCTCAGTGAAGCTTGTTTGGCATCCATAACATGTACCTGTGCTGGTTGCTTTTTCTTCCTTGCATATGGAGATGAGAAGTGAGACATCAAGAGAAAGAAAACTTCCTTCCAGGTGTCAGCACTAGATTTATATTACAGTGAAAGTTATATCTGATGGCAGACAGTGTCCATATGTAACCGTGCACTTGGACAGTGAGTGATTAGCGATGGCCTGGGTGTTCTTGTGATACCCTCAGTTTCCTACACACCAGCAAGATGGAGAGGGAGCTACTGGGGACACAGAAGATCTAACATTGCCTTCCTTGCTCTCTAGTTTCGGGACCATGTGAAGAGTTGTGGCAGATCTAAAGTGCCTTGCAGATTTGAGGTTGTTGGATGCACTGAGGTGGTAAGAGCTCATGTGTTGATGTTCATCTTGGGGCTTGTTTTCAGTTCTAGTGTTAGTACCCTGCAAACTGCTGTTGTCCAAACTATTGCAGATGCTTGCATTAAGCTTTTTGAACAAAGTGGTGTTTCAAACCCTTTGCAAATGGAGCTTAACATCACCTGCTGTCCAGAGTTGACGTAACCAGAGAATGAGCTCATTGTGGAAGCAAACCTCTTTTGAGGAACCCTCCAAGTACTTTGATGCTCTGGGGTTTGTGCTGCTTTTAGCTCTAAGCACAGCACTGGGTCCAGGCCAGTATTTCTCCATGTGACTTAGTTTTCCAGCTCCTATTGGTAATGTTCATACAAATCCCTTCTCCAGGGGATTGCATGAGTCTTTGTCCTGCGATGCTGTTCAGTACATCTGATAGAGCCCTTCTGGAGAGTACCAGAAGAAAGCAGAGCAGAGCAGTGTGTACAGCTAAGGAAATGTCAAACATCCCCTTTGTATCTGAGCTGCAGCATCTGTAAAACTAAACAAAACCCCATCCCCAAACCAGTTTTCTTAACTATCTTTCTTTGGTTTTTACCCTTTATAATTAAAATCTTAAATTGTGACCTTGAGAGCAGGAATTTGTTGTGTGGATGGTGACAGTGTAGGGTGAGCTTGCTGAATGGGGGATGTATTTCTCTTCATGTAGGTGGAAAAAGAAGAGCTTCTCGAACATGAAAGGAAGTGCTTGGCAGAGCATCTCTACATGCTGCTGAGTTTTGTGCTCAGCCTCAAGGCTGGGGCTGGAGACCTGAAGCCTCTTCTTGCCCTTTCCTCATCACAAAGTGCCCCAGTGCTGGCAGAAAACTCAGAGTCGGAGGTCTCCAGGTCCCTGGAGCTCCTGGGAAGATGTGAGACCCTTGAGAGGAAAACCATGACCTTTGAGAACATTGTCTGTGTGCTCAACCGGGAGGTGGAAAGAGTGTCTCTGACAGCCGAAGCCTACAACAGGCAGCATCAGCTGGACCAGAAGAAGATCGAGACGCTGAGTAACAAGGTGTGTAAGCACTGGCTTGGGCTTCCCAGCACCTGGAGTAGAGGCTTTTTCTGTTTCCTTCCCATGTTATTAGCAAAGCTTCACCAGCCCTGAAACTCCACATATCTCAAGGGCGGGCTAAAATATCATCAGTGCCTGTGCCCAACCCTCAAAAGGTTCCTGGAAAAGACAGGGATTGAACTGACAGGCATAAAGTGTTCAGATCTCTGCTAGTAATCGAGTTGTGCAGATGCTGAGACGTTGCTCCTGGATGAGGTTTTCCAATGAGAGCCAGAGCATCCCAACTTTTCACTGGATCTCTCTGGATCTATGAGGCTGCTTCTAGACCTTCCTAAAGGAGTGCAGTCATTAGTGCTGCACTGCAGTGTTGTGGCAGGCACCGTCTGGAGCTGTTAGGAAGCTGACCCCAGCAGTATGCTCCAGCACAGGCCCTGTTGAGCACTGCAGGCTGGGAGTTGTGCATTTCGCAGTGTACCTGTGCTCTCAGCAAGGGAGCTGCCAGCACTGGTGTGATCCTGTTAGCCAGGGGTGATTGACCCTCTGGAGAGCTTGTGGGCTGGGTGGAGGTTCTTCTCAGTTTAGCTTTGCCACAGTGCTGAGCTGTTGTTCCCCCCGAGCACTTCTTGGCTGCTCAGGTAACAGAGCTCTCGCTGGGAAATTTTACCACTTGCCGTGGAAAAGTTTTGAGCTCAAGCACTGAGTTGTATCAGTGACCAGTGGATCTTCTCTGGAGTGACAGAATTCAAGAGGGAGCTTCAGGGAACCAGCTTCTGATGCCAGGTTTATCCCTTCTGTGACCACTGTCGGTTCTGAGATACAGCTCACACTGAAGAGTCACCCTGAAGGGGATCATAGAATCCCAGCCTCATTTGTGTTGGAAGGGACCTTAAAGCTCACCCAGTTCCAACCCCTGCCACAGGCAGGGACACCTTCCACTGGAGCAGCTTGCTCCAAGCCCCTGTGTCCAACCTGGCCTTGAACACTGCCAGGGACGGGGCAGCCACAGCTTCTCTGGGCACCCTGTGCCAGCGCCTCAGCACCCTCACAGGGAAGAGCTTCTGCCTAAGAGCTCATCTCAGTCTCCCCTTGGGCAGGTTAAAGCCATTCCCCTTGGCCTATCCCTATGTTCCTTGTCCAAAGCCTCTCTCCAGTGATGGATGCTGGTGGCTGCTGGCTTCCTTGGGTCTCACAGTGGTACATTTTTCTAACCAGGCTGCACTCTGTATCCCACTGAGCAGGTCCGGCAGCTGGAAAGGAGCATTGGGCTCAAAGATCTGGCCATGGCCGAGATGGAGGAGAAAATCCGCAACATGGAAGCTTCCACCTACGATGGTGTTTTCATCTGGAAGATAACAGAGTTTGCCCGGAAGCGCCAGGAGGCCATCACAGGCTGCTCTCCTGCCATCTTCTCTCCAGGTTATTGCCTTTTGTGTCTCAGCTGGGTGTGGGATTTGTGGTGATGTCCTTGAAAAGGGAGATGCTGCCCCTTCAGATGTTCTTCTGTTCTCTTCCCCTTTCCCCATGGACCCTGAGCAGCTCTATTTTAGCAGTGGGCAAAGTAAAGCTGGTGGTGAAACGGTGCTCTGTTTGATTGCAGAAAACCCTTTTGATTTCTCATAATGCAGATTGCAACCCTCGTAGGTCTGGAACAGCTATCATAACCCTTCAGTAACATTCAGAGACCATAAAACCAGCAATAAAATGGTTATGTAAGGGAAGAAATGTCTATTAGAGCTCCTGCAATACATTGTAGATTCTAAAACATGGTGGTGCAAGAGACAATGTCTACATTGTCTCAGCCCATCCATACCCAGGAAGTGCTTAAATACCTGTTGGAGGAAGGGGCTGTCCTCACAGAGCTGCCCCAGCCCCACTGTTCTTCCTGTTCCTAAAGAAGGACCTGGTGGACAGTGAGCCTCTTTGCTGGGGAAAGAACTTCCCTAGCTGGTGGCTGTGAGATGAAAGCGTCTCTTCAAACAGTTCTTACTTGGTGGAAGCCCATCTTGCAACAGAATGGTCGAAGAGGGGAGCTGGGGTTTGCCTGAGCAGGAGTTACTGGGATTGAAGTGTGCTGGAGAGCTTTTTGAACCTGCCAGAGCTGTGTGCATGTGTGGAGCAGGTACCTTGTTCCCAGTGCTGTTGTTGTGGCTGTGCCACAGGATGAAAGCAGCTGAATTGGGTTAGAACTACTCTGAAGTCTGTGTTCCGGATGGAGGCTGCTCAGAGGCCTTTTCCTCTTGAAAAACTGAAAGAAGAAGGGATTCCCCTTGTTGACGGGAGCTACGGTGCTGCTGACATCGTGCAGACTTCAGTCAGCAGCAGCCTGGAAACCCCCACAGGAAGGGCACTGTTTCCTTTTCCCAAATCTGCTTCAAATCTGGTTTGTGTGACTGAAAGGACTTTGACTCTTGCAGCCTGCCCATGTCCCACACTGTGCTCCATTGCTGCTTGGCCTGAGCATCTACAGTGACTGTGGGTTGGAGGGAGGTGCTGGATGGAGCTGACTCTGCTCCTCTGGCCACGGGCATCCCACACTGTGCCCAGCTCCAGGCTCCACACAAGCCGATGCCATCTGCACCCCTGCCGTTGGGAGGGATTTCTAGGTTGGAGAAACACGTCAGCAGGATGTGTCAGAGCCCAAGGGAGGGAAAGGGCTGAAACCTCTGACTGCAGGAGGCTTTGTTTATCGAGACACATGCCCTGAGTGACCAGTTCCTCCCAGAGCTGCAGCTCAGGGTTGCTGGTGCCTCCTGCAGTGTGCTGTGTGTGGGCCAGGCTCCGGGATACTCTGGCAGCAGGAGCAGGACTCAGGGCTTTTGTAAACTGTTCCATCAAAGCAAAAGCTCCTTCCTGAGCCACCAGAAGTGCTTCACGGTGCTGGCTGGTCTCTGCAATCTCCTGATGAATGTCTTGTATGTGGGGGGGTGGGGGGGTGGGAGGTGAAGGTGCCCAATGCCAGGACTGGCTCTGGAAAAGGCAGCACTTTATCTTGCAAGTGCAAAGTCCAAGGCCCTGTTCCCTGCAGCAGCCAGTTGTGGTGTTCAGAGCAGAGATCTCAATGCTGCTGCTTTAGCTGGGGAGATGGGGCTGAGAAAAAAGTTTCTTGTGGAGGTGGGGTTTTATCTTGGAAAGGGAAGTAACTCGACTGGTGCTGTTCAGTCTGGAGGAAGTCAGCTGAGGGGAGAGAGACTGAGGCTGTGAATGGGACAAACCAGGGAAATTAGTGTGTTTGGTTTGCATTTAAACGTCCAGGTGAAGAAATAGTGAATGAAATCAGTGTCACAACTTCCTTAGCAGAGTTACTGCTCACTCACGCTGTGAGCTCACCACCATTACCACAGGATTTTGCAGAGGGCAGAATCACAAGTTCAAAAAGGCAAATGCACAGGGAAAAGGCTCCTTGGGGGCCTGAACAGGGACAGCCCAAAGGGTAGCTCCAGCTGGAAACTGCCTGCTGCCAGCTGTCCAGTGCCACTGGCAGCTTGCTGGGCTCTTGCTTTGATTATGATGCTCTTTACCTTTGCTGGGGCTGGTGGGAAGCAGGATGCCTGGCTCACTGCTCGGAGCTGGTGGTGTGCAGGGTGCTCAGTGTTCTGCCTGGTTCCATGTCTGGGTGCACCCACCCCTGTGGGAGCATCCTCCCTGCAGTTCCTTGCCTGGCTTTGTGCTCACAGGTTTACAGGAGTGCTGAGGAGCCCCAGGGGTGGTGGAGATGCTCTGCTTGGACTAGCAGAGGGTGGCATTGCCCTGAGAGCCCTTGGGTTGTGAGGAAGGATGAGTGGGGAGTGCTGGGGGGAGGTGGTGGCAAAGCCCCATCCCCAGCTCCTCACCCAGTGGCAGTCACAGGATCTGCTGCTGCTCCTCTGTCTGCCCATGGCAGTGCACTGAGCCCTGCCGCCAATGAGCTCAGCTCTGGCCCATGCCTGAAGTGAGCTGAGCCCCAGGCCTGAGGCTCAGCCCTGTGTGGGGACAGATACCCTGCCAAGGGGTGTTTCTGTGGCCCCACACAGGTCTGGTGTCAAACATGGGCATTCCCAGGTGAGATCCAGAGCTCGTGCCTGTGCCGTGCAGAGCAGCCAGGATCCAACAGGATACCAAAGCTCATGTCCCTGAGCCCCTGCTCCCACCAGAGGCAGCCAGCTTTGACAGTCTCAGACTGATTTGGGCTGGAAGGGACCTTAAAGGTCCTCCAACTCCAACCCCTGCCACGGGGAGGGACACCTTCCACTGGAGCAGCTGCTCCAAGCCCCTGTGTTCAACCTGGCCTTGAACGCTGCCAGGAATGGGGCAGCCACAGGTTACAAGGAGGGTGCAGCGAGCACTGAGGATGCTCTGCACCCAGTCAGGGGGTTTTACTTCTGCTCATCAGCATTGTTGTCGTGAGCTGCAGCTCCTTCAGCAGTCCTGAGCAGCACAAAGTGGGTCTGGGAGGGTCCATTGGGAATCACTCAGCTCCTGGGCACTGCTCCAGCTCCAGGCTCTGCCCAGGGTGCTTGTGCCTCCAGGAGCAGGAGGGGAGATGCCAGGGGTGCAGGAGCTCTGCTCTGTGCTGCAGTGTCTCAGGCACTGCCTGACCCTGGGCTGTCCTCAGGCCAGTCTAAGATAGCATCTAACTGTTGTACCTGGTGGCTTTCCAGACCACCTCCGTGCTTCAGGTGCTTTAAGACCTGGACCAGGTTTCTTCCAGGACCCAATGTTAAGAGTCCTCAGAGTCCAGAGAAACATGCTGGTGCCGGCCTGGCTGCCTTTGACCCTTCCTGTGTCTGCTTTGCCTTTGACAGCTTTCTACACAAGCAAGTATGGCTACAAGATGTGTCTGCGCATTTACCTGAACGGGGACGGCACCGGGCGTGGGACCCACTTGTCCCTGTTCTTTGTGGTGATGAAAGGACCGAACGACGCACTGCTCCGGTGGCCCTTCAACCAGAAGGTAGGTCTGGGACAGAGCCTGCCGTGCCCAGCAGTGTGTGTCTCTAGGTTTGCGCCCACTCAAGCTTCTAGGTGCCACTGCTGTGGCCTGCTTGGCAAGCAGGAGGAGGAAGGACTGATGTGCTGGCTGCCCAGGGGATTCCCCAGTAGTGCTGAAAGCACTGAGTGTGCCACAGGGCAGAGGCTGAGGCAGGGGAGCAGCAGCGTGGCTGAAGGCAAATGGAGCCTCTGCAGGAGTTGAGGGTGAGGGAAGGGGAATGGCCCCATTGCTCAGGGCGCAGCTGATGCTCATCCCCTGTCAGAAGCTCACGTCGTAGGTCTGGGAGTTGCAGGTTTGTGAAACACTTCAAGGCTGAGCCCATGAGGTTCTGATGCAGGCAGAGGAGACGCCTCCTGTCACTGCGAGACATCAACACAGACTTGACAGAACACCCACGTGAGGTGTTGGTGCTGGGAGTTAGCCCCATGCCAGCTGGGTGCAGGTTCTCAGGTCAGGGGGACAGCTCTGTGCTGCCACCAGAAGTTTCCAGTGACGGGGCAGGATGTGGGGAGGGTTCTGCAGAATGTCACTGAGCTGGCTTTCCCCCTGGCCCTGCCCTCAGGCATTTCTCGGGGCTGTAGGCATGTGCTGGTGCTTGCACATCTCACAGGCTTCCAGTGACCGGTCACTGGGTTTCCATGTGCCTCTTGTTCATGCGCTCTCATGTGTTTCCACCTTCTCCACAGGTAACGCTGATGCTCCTGGACCAGAACAACCGGGAGCACATCATTGATGCCTTCCGACCCGACGTGACATCCTCGTCCTTCCAGCGACCAGTCACAGAAATGAACATTGCCAGTGGCTGCCCCCTCTTCTGCCCTGTCTCCGTGATGGAAGCCAAGAATTCCTACGTGCGGGATGATGCCATCTTTATTAAAGCCATCGTTGATCTCACGGGCCTCTAACCCTCACCTCCAGGAGCAGTGACCACAGAGCCAGCCCCGTGTGGGCCATCCCCCTCTTGTGCTGCACTTCAGGCAGGTCTCGGAGAAAGGAGAGGGGGCAACACGTGGAAGGGGCAAAGCCCTTCCCAGAAAGGAACCTTCACTCTGGGTGGGAATGAGGTGTCTGATGGGAATTCTCTTCCCTGGTGTGGCAAGACCTTCATGAGAAGAGGTTTGGGTGGACGTTCACGGTTGCTGGGGTACAAGAAGGGACTGCAGGGACTTGGGGATGTGGGAACCAGCACAACTCTTGCTCTGCCCCCTTAGTGCACACCTGCAGTGCTCTGTAGTAAAAGAAGTGTTTGCCCTGGCTCCACCTGGTGTGGGGGCTCGGCGCAGCAGCCCACAGCCATCAATGTGTGCCTGGGAGCTTCGTGCACAGCAGGGCCGGGAGCTGCGCGGCCGGCTCGGGGCAAGCTGGGCCAGAGAGGTGAGGATCCCACCGCTGTTGTGGTGCTGCTCCGCACTGTGTGGGAGCAGAACCCCGAGTGTGGCTCTTGTCGTGTGCTTGGTGGCTGGTTTAGCAGCACAGAGTCAGACTGCTTTGGGTCAGAGGGACCTTAAAGCTCCTCCAGTTGTGCTGTGGCCATGAGTGGCTCTGGCGAGCCAGTACCCAGGCTGGGCTCCAGGCTTTGCTGCCTTCTCTTCCTGCACCGCGGCCAGTGTCTGAACATGCCCCAGGGGATGGTTTGTTGGTCAGAGGAGACGGGTGCTTGCAGTGATGGTGCAGGAGGCCCCTCAGCACCTGTGCTGCTCTGGGCAGGAGGGTGGGCAGTGGGGCAGGAATCGGTCACACTCCTTCACAGTTCATGTGGATCAAGCTTTGAGCCCTGCTTTGAAGTCTCCACGTGGATCTTAACCCGGGCATGCAGGGCTGGGACAGACTCTGCTGCTCCAGCAGCAGGAGGGCGGCAGGAGCCAGCGAGGAGGGACCTGCCTGGTACGGCTGCTGTCATTCTGCTGTAGTTGCAGGCAGGGCCCTGATTGTTTCTTCCCGGAGGCAGATGGTCAATAACTGTGTCCAGCTCACAGGCAGCTGCCTGCACCCTGCTCTGGTGTGAGGGGACCCATCCTTTGTGCACCCCCCCCAGCCTATCCCTTGGGGCAGACCCAGCTGCATGTTGCTGCTCTCACCCTGTTGCCCTGGGAGGAAACAAAAGCCAAATAAATCCCAGAACCCCCACACATACTTCCAACAGATCAGGCCTGAAGGCAGCCGCCAGCCTGGAAATGGGGAAGAAAGCCATTTCTGGACATTCAGCTGTTGGGAATTGAGTGTATTTTATGGGTGGGAAGAGGCTTGGTGGGAGTTGATGCAGCTTTGCTCTTGGAGTGCTGGACACCCATTGCCACCAGCCAAGCAGTGCTGAGGGGCCCTGTTGAGACACCAGTGCAGGGCAGGGGGGAGGTTTCAGGGTCGGTCCCCCCCATCCCAGCATGTGTCTGGAGAACGTGTGGAAGAGCCCAAGCTTGGGGTGCAGCTCAGGCTGGTCCCTCCCAGCTGGGCCCTGCCTCAGGAGCTGTTACCTGTGGTGCTGGGGCTGCAGCGTGGCCTGAGCTGTGTGCAGGGGCTGGGGCTGGCATAGGGTGGGTCAGGGAGCCCCAGCGCATCTGGGCAGCAGGAGCAAGGTTGTGTTCCTTGAGGATGGAAACTGGTCAGAACCACCAATAAAGCTGTTTGAAGAGCATCAGTGTTGGCTGGTTCCTGGGCCACTGGCTCTCTAGCAGTGCAGGGGCAGGAGCACCTTGGAGGGGGGAGGGATCCTTCCCCGGGGTGGGTTTAGCCCTGCAGGGATGATGGTAGCAGCCAGGGAGCTCACAGCTGCTTCAGCACTCACTGCACGAGTGTAACTTGCTGGCTTTGCCTTCCCAGTTGTGTAGTTCCCTCTCCAGATGTCTTGTAGGCCCCCTTTAGTGCCTAAAGGGGCTACAAGAAACCCGGAGAGGGGCTTTGGACAAGGGCCTGTAGGGACAGGCCAAGGGGAATGGCTTTAACCTGCCCGAGGGGAGACTGAGATGAGCTCTTAGGCAGAAGCTCTTGCCTGTGAGGGTGCTGAGGTGCCCAGAGAAGCTGTGGCTGCCCCGTCCCTGGATTCTGTGATTCTCCTCCTCTCTTCCTGTCATTTCACAGCCTCCTGCCTGTCCCCTGCAGCCCAGGGCAGGTGGGCTCAAGCTGCTCAGCTCCATCTGGGTGCCCCAAGCAGCCACAGGCACAGTAGGATGATGCTTCTGGCCTCAGTTCTGCTTCAACAGAAAAACAAACATTGTAAAGATGCTTTAGCAGAATATTTATTCAACGCCATAGTGAAGAGCAAAACTCAGCACAAACATAACCCCTCGGTGCCCTGCTCACTGTTACACTGAGACAAGGAGCAGACTGCACAATCTTGGGGTAGGAGGAAGGTGGAGGCTGTTCCTATGCTGTGTGACTGACCAAGTGCTCAGTGTGGAGCCTGTTCACACACAAAGGACCTTCCTGTTTCTGGAAGTCCTACGATGACAGAAAACCTGAGGACAGGGCCTACGGTTAAAGCCTTGGGCACCTGCTGGGGCACAAACGCTCCTGCTGAAGGGCACAGGAGCTGTTGCAGCCTTCGGTGTGCATGAGCACAGCGCCCACTGCCTCCAGG
Organism: Melopsittacus undulatus; assembly: GCF_012275295.1. Taxonomy (NCBI): domain Eukaryota; kingdom Metazoa; phylum Chordata; class Aves; order Psittaciformes; family Psittaculidae; genus Melopsittacus; species Melopsittacus undulatus. The sequence goes on from NC_047537.1 coordinate 11,145,558, forward strand.
AGGTCTATTTACAACCTTGGCTGAGTGGCACAGACAACTGCCCCCATGCCCAGGGGAGGCCCCAGCCCTGCCCGGAACGTGGCTCCTTCTCATGCACAGCCCGGAGCCCGGGAGCAGCTCCTGCGCCCCATCCCAGCCAGGGCAAGAGCAGGAGCTTCATTTTAGACCCTCACATACAGGTGCCTGCTGCAGTGAGGAAAGCCTCAGGGGCAGATACAATCAACATGGGTCCGAGTACTGCAGCTCCACCAGCTGTGAGGGCCCCATCTCCAAACCCAGGGGGAAGCTTATTCAACTATCATGTCAGACAGAGGAGGGCCGTGGGCCCCGGGTACCCATGGGGACCTGCGGCCATCCATGGGCACCTATACCCGTTCACAGAGAGCATACCAAGAGAACCTAAAGTGCCATGACTTGGGTAGCGTGGGAGGGAGGCGACCAAGAGAGCACCAGCCATGGACACAGCTGCCCCGGGAGGGGACAGCAGAGCCCCTGGAGTGTGTTACTGATGCTAGAGCTTAGTGAAGTGCTACTGAGCAGAGGATGAGAGAAAAAGTGAGCACCACGTCACCACCAGCCTCCCCACACTCAAGTTTTTAAACTGGGGAGATCAACACGCTGTTGCCAACAGAAGGCATCAACTGGACCTGGCTGCCCCCCCAGCCCTGCTGCTCTCAAGGGCAAAGATGCCCTCAGGGAGCAGGTGCTGGCCTTGCCCAGCAGCCAGCCCAACTGCCTGCGGAGATTTGGGACAAAACCATGAACAAAACTACGTTAACGGAGTCCTGCAGTGGAGCAGCGCTGCGCCGGGCTCTGCCAAGTGCTCTGCAGGGGCAGCTCTCGTGGGGTCAGCCCCGTCCCAGGCTCAGCAGTACCAGCGCTGGGGATGCACCTCAGTCTGTTCTTGGAGACCAGAGCTCACCCAGAGCGAGCTGTGACCAAGTAGCAGCGTTTGTGAGAAGCTGTGGAGAACCCATCCTGCAATGACCAGCTCAGGCTGTGCCCCTATCCAGGAGCAGGCCCTTGGCTCTTACATTCTGTCTCTGGAGCAGATGCTCCAGGGAGGAAGCAATTCCCACTATCAGGGCCCCTCCTGTCTCAGTGGATGGGATTCAGCGCTCAGAGCTCGTCTCTTGTGCAGGGCCTTGGGCTCTGCAGGCTCCAGAGGAGGTGGCTGCAGTGAGAAGCTGCAGGTACAGGGGGACCCAGGTTCAGCTTTTCTGGTTCAAGAGCCAGGAGAAGAGCAGTTTCCTGGGCCGGGGCCTGCGGGCCTGCCGGCTGCGCAGAGCACGGGGCGAGCGCCACACCTTGATGGTGGTGTCATCGCTGGCGGTGAGGAGCAGCTCCTGCTCCACTGGGCTGAACGCCACCGAGTTGACCACGTTGTCGTGCTGCAGCTTGGCCAGGCAGATGTTGTAGTGCCGGTCCCAGATGTAGCCATGGCGATCCTCTGCCCCGCTGCAGTGCACAGGACAAATGAAGGATGTCACTGACAGCCTGCTCCCAACCCCCAGCCTCTGTCTGCAGCCCTGTCACCCACAGAACAGTTTGGGTTAGAAGGGACCTTGAAAGCTCCTCTAGTTCAAACCCCTGCCATGGACAGGGACATCTTCAACCAGATCAGGTTGCTCAGAAACACATCCAGCCTGGTCTGCAACGTCTCCAGGGATGGGGCATCCACCACCTCTCTGGGCAACCTGTGCCAGTGTTTCACCACCCTCCTTGTAAAGAATTTCTTTCCCATACACAGCCTGAATCTCCCTCTTTTAGTTTAAAACCATCACCCCTTGTCCTATCACAACAGGGCCTGCTAAAAAATCTCTCCCTATCTTTCTTACAGGCCCACCCCATCAAACACACCTTGCTACAAAGTCCCTGCTGACATCCAGGAAGATGAAGAAGCACTCCTCATTGGGTGTGTAGGCCCGGTGAGCCCGCAGCGCTCTCTTCACCTCCTTCATGGTCTTCAGGTCAAACACGTGCAGGTCGATCTCCTCAGCGATGGGGGGAGGCTGCATGGGGTCAGAGATGACGCAGTCACGGGGCCAGGCTCGGCTGTTCACGTACAGGTACCTGTGGGAGCAGAGGGGTGACCCTGCAGCTTCCTGCACTCAGGGAGCCCCAGCTGGAAATGTGCAGGTTGGTGGCACAGGGACCTAGCAGCTGCTCTGGCCCTTGGTGAGCTTGAGGCTCAGCTCACCAAAACCCAGGCTAAAACATGGGAACATGCTGCTGGAAACACACACTGCTGCCATGTTTGGAACTGGCAAGGTGGGTCCTGAGGGCTAGGCCAAGCCTCTTTAATCCATTACAACCAACTTAAGGGATAGTGGTGGATTGTGAGCAGCAGGTTGAGGGAGGGGATCCTGCCCCTCTCCTGTGCTCTGGGGAGACCCCCTCTGCAGCCCTGATCCAGCTCTGGGGCAGCAGCACAAGAGGGATGTGGAGCTGTTGGAGCGAGGCCAGAGGAGGTCATGGAGATGCTGCGAGGGCTGGAGCAGCTCTGCTCTGGAGCCAGGCTGAGAGAGCTGGGCTGGGGCAGCCTGGACAAGAGAAGGCTCCTGAAGGGGAGACCTGAGAGCAGCTCCAGTGCCTAAAGGGGCTGCAGGAAAGCTGGAGAGGGGCTTGGGACAAGGGCCTGTAGGGACAGGCCAAGGGGAATGGCTTGAACCTGTCTGAGGGGAGACTGAGATGAGCTCTTAGGCAGAAGCCCTTCCCTGTGAGGGTGCTGAGGCGCTGGCACAGGGTGCCCAGAGAAGCTGTGGCTGCCTCATCCCTGGCAGTGTTCAAGGCCAGGCTGGACACAGGGGCTTGGAGCAAGCTGCTCCGGTAGAAGGGGTCCCTGTCCGTGGCAGGGGTTGGAGCTGGAGGAGCTTTAAGGTCCTTTCCAACACAAACCAGGCTGGGATTGATCTGCCTCGGGAACAAGACAGTGTGCAAGCCGTTTCTTCACTCTTACAAAGCTCCCTGCTTGACCCTATCCTGACTCAGGCTCAGCAGTGCAGAGGAGGAAAGCAATATTGCTGAGGCGGGAACACAGGACATCAGGACAGAAACTGGATGTGAACAAGCAGAGCTGCCCTTTCAGGCACCCACTACAGTAATTTCTTCTCCTGGTCACTCCACAAAGCCCCTAAGCAGCTGCTGCCCGCCCCTGCAGGTCCCGAAGCCAGCACTGAGGCCAGCACTACCACACTCACCTGTGATCAGGAGAGAGGCCCATGCCAATGATGTGCCCATGGATGTCGATGACGTGATCCAGTGAGTCAAAGAACTCATCCGAGCGCCTCTCCTCCCCGAGCACAGGCCCAGCAGTCGTCATCTGATGGGGCAGGATCCTTTTAATCCCTTGGTGACAGAAAGCAGAATCAGGCCAATCTGCAGGCTGCTGCCTGCAGACAGCAGAGGTGGTAGAGGTCCCCAGGCTTCAAGAAGGGACTTCCCTTACTGCTGCTAAAAGAGAACTGGCTCACTGGTGGAGAACCAGACAGGGGCTGCTGTCCCTGCCAGGCTCCTTCGAGTTCTCGCAAGTGATACTTTCAGCCAGGACACTGCCCAGGCACAGGCACCAGGAGGGGCATGGAGCTGTTGGATAGAGGCCAAAGGAGGACATGGAGATGCTGCCAGGGCTGGAGCAGCTCTGCTCTGGAGCCAGGATGAGAGAGCTGGGCTGGGGCAGCCTGGACAAGAGAAGGCTCCTGAAGGGGAGACCTGAGAGCAGCTCCAGTGCCTAAAGGGGCTGCAGGAAACCTGGAGAGGGGCTTGGGACAAGGGCCTGTAGGGACAGGCCAAGGGGAATGGCTTGAACCTGACAGAACAGGGGAGACTGAGATGAGCTCTTAGGCAGAAGCTCTTCCCTGTGAGGGTGCTGAGGTGCTGGCACAGGGTGCCCAGAGAAGCTGTGACTGCCCCATCCCTGGCAGTGCTCAAGGCCAGGTTGGACACAGGGGCTTAGAGCAAGCTGCTCCAGTGGAAGGGGTCCCTGCCTGTGGCAGGGGTTGGAGCTGGATGATCTTAAGGTCCCTTCCAATTCAAACCAGGCTGGGATTCTATGATTCTCCACAGGCAAGAAGATGCCCAGTGCCCAGCTGGCACAGACACTCATCGCTCCAAGTCCATCCTCCACCACACTCTGAAGCAAGGCTTCTTGACTAAAGGAGACACATGTTATGGGTCAAGCTCTGTCACCTGCCATCTCTAGAAGTCCCAACACAAACGATCCACAACAGCTTCTTGAAGGAATCCTATGAGCTTCAGCATGGGCTCACATGGGCTTCACCCTCAGCAGGTCCAAGTGGAGCTGGATGATGGCCTATCCTATCCTACTGCCCTTCTAAAGGAATCACTGCCAAACACCTTGAATTTCAGCCCTCTCCCACAGATCAACATGACTGGGGTGACACCACAATGCACCTCAAGTCCAAGGTCCTGCACAGCATCGCTGCATCTGAAAGTGGGCTGTCCAGGACACTCATTCTCCGATCCAGCTGGCAGTGCTCACCAGCATTTCACTCCCATTTCCACAGCACTGCACTCCCAGTTCCAACCTCGGCTATGTGTCCCCTCTGCACAAGCCAACAGAAGAGGAGGCTGTGCCCGTGACTCAGACCTGCCACAAGCAATAGGGAGACAGGAGCTCCAAGGCAACTCCTGCAGAAGCACTTGTGTGCTACAGATCAGACCAGAGAGCGCTGCTGCCCAGCAGCTCCAGCAGCAGCAGGGCGAGAGGCAAGCACAACAGAGCTCTTTTAAAGTACTGGCTCCTTGGGGCAGACACCAGATGCACAAGGGCTGGTTCCATGCACAAACTGATGGGTGAACATAACATCTTGCAGTGACTCATGGCTGGAGAGCAGCAGAGCCATGGCTCATCCCCCCCAGGAGCCAGTCGGTGCTGCCAGCACTGGCCACCAGCCAGGGAGTTCCTGGAGGCAGTTCAAAGGCACCAGAGCCCACAGCCCTGGGGGCTCTGCTGGAGGTCAGTGGATGCAGATATGGGGCTGGGTGCAGGGCTGAGCTGCCACCCACCACGCAGGGCAAGGTCCACCACATCCAGCTGAAGACCTGGTGGTGGGGAGGAGCACGGGGCAGAGCCACACTCAGTCCGGTCACATTCCCAACTTAGATGTACAAAGACCAAGTGACTCTTCTCCAAGCTGGCCTCAGCTTTGGAAACTGCCTCTCCCTGGGCTGTGCTGGTGCAGGACCAAGTAACAGGAAGGTCAGAAGAGTCTGCAGCAGTGAGGCTGTAATTGTGCAAGCAGCAAAAGGAACTGAAACTGTCAGGCTTTATAGAAGAGTCTTCTTGCCTGAAAGCAGCAATCCCTGCCCCCCCCCCCCTTCTACTGATCTGTCTAGTCCTTTCCACTGAACCTCTCTGCTAGCTTTAGGGGCTTTTGGAGAAACAGCTGGACTACCTGCTTCTGCTCACCACTGTACCTACTTCCCATAAATTCAGGCTCTGCGAGTCCCAGTGCCTTGACAAGAGAGCACTGGATGAACAAGGTCACCAGCAGTGCCATTGTCTGGCATGTGCTGGAGATACAGCCCCTTGTACCCTATGGAACAGAGAGGCCGAGCACCACAAACTGCCTGGCACCAGCTTCCCATGGGAACACCCACTGGGGCAGCTGCAAAACAAACCAGGGGTGCCCCAAAAGGCCAAATGGTGGTGGGTTACCACACAGTGGGCAGGAGGTGAGGCAGGCTAGGCTCAGAGCAGGCAGAGCACCATCTCCCAGAGCTGAGTGGCACTGTGCAAACAACACGTGAGCTCCAAGCTGCTCAAACTAGCCCTACCCTGATGCCCTCTGCACCTGCACATGAGAACATGACTGAGGCCCTTCCACACACTCCCATCAGAACAATCACAACCCTTCACATCCACACATGGTGCGTGACCCATGGCTGATGTCCTGAAGTCCTTCTTGATCTTCTACTCAGCCCTCACCATGACTTTATTGTTTGGCCACACGTCTGGTAACAACAAAACCCTCAGGCAAGCACTTGCAAGGTGGAACCCCCTTCAGTGACTGGGGGCACCTCAAAAGCCTCCTGTATCGAGATCCCAATGGCCTCAACAAAGCTGCAACTCACTTGCCACAAACAGGCAGCAAAAAAAAAAACCAGATCTTTTCCAGATTCAAATTCAGCCCATGCCCCAAGGGCAGCTGGTGTGCCCTGGGCTCAGACCTCAACCTTACCTATCTGGTGTGGGGAGTAGGTGAGGCATCCTGTGGTGAAAATTAAGTACTTTGTCTTGCTGTTGCTGTCTGTGGAGAGCAGGTTCAGCTCAGGGGGTTTAGTTCTGTTGCGTACGAACAGCTCAGCCACCTTTGTCTCGAGCTCTGTGTCGGTCATGGCAGGCCTCACCCGGCCCTCCATGATATCATCAAAGAGCTGCTGCAGCCCATCCTCTGCTGGCACACCCACGTCATCCAGCAATTCCTGTACTGCTGGCTCCGGAGCTTGCTTGGGCTTGGCCTCCTCTTCCTCGCTGTCACTGCCAAGATCAAAGACGGGGCAGGTGGAGGTGGAGGCAGCGAGCTGCTCCTCATAGTCCAGGAGCAGGTCTGGGGAATCGTAGCGGCTGCAGTCAGCCACCATCACCGTCCGGATAGTGCTGGCGTTCAGGTTCTGGATTTTGAACAGTCTCTTCACTACATTCACATTCTCGGACTCTATCCCCTGCAAGCAGAAGGAAAAAGTAATCAGGAACCATCTTGGGTCCCTCCTAAAGCTCAAACCAAGAGCAACCTGCTGAACCTGTGAGTTGGCACAGCAACACCAGCCACACACCGACATCTCTGCACTGCTACATGGAGCAGGGACCATGAGAACTGGCCCCAAGGCTGGCCAGCTCTGTGGCACTTCTTCCTATCCTGGAGGTGGGCACACTGAGACACAAAACTCCTGCAGGCTGGAGGTGGGAAACAGATGCTGAGCAGCCATGCTGCCACCTGCAGCTGAGGCTATCAGCTGGTGCTGCTTGAGGTGTAAGAAGAATTCCAGGACAGGCCTCTAAAACACAAGCGCAGCACAAAGTACCATTCTCTGGCCTACAAGCAGCAGAGGCAGGAAACCTCCATGTTCTGCAGTTCACCCGTGCAGAACCACCCTGGTTATCTGCTCCCAGATACAAGCAGCAGGTCTTTTCCTACCCGACTGCCCTGGCATTCTGCAGCCGCGATTCAACACCCCTGGACACCGTGGGCAAGGTGCTTCCTCACTTCATGGGGATGGAAGAGTTAGTGCTGTAGTATCAGAGCGAAACAGATGTGGTTATGGGAAGGATCTCTGCATGGATTTCACACAGGGCCAGCATCAACTGTTCATGTTAAAAACCACAAACAGTGGGATAAGCAGCTGTGACACTGAGATGAAAAACATGGAAGAAGAACACGCCTGAGCAGGAAAAATGCCAGAGAATGGACAAGCAGCAAACAAGCAGTGTAAGGGCAGCTCACACTGATCTCCAGGTTTCATCACAGCACCAGAGCCAGCACCTGGCCTGCAAAACCCTCAGCAACAACAGGCAGGGATGAGCTTAGGCTCTCAGCTGCCTCTGGCTCTCAGAAATAACACACTGAGCTGCCAAGTAGGAGAATGGCCACTGATCGGGTACATGCCAGGCTCCAGCTCTCCCAAGCCCAGCTTCATGTTAGCAAGGACCTCACCAACCCTTCTGTGCTCCAGCCACTCTCCTGTTGAGCAACAAATGCTCTAAGGCACTGCAGTCAAGTTCGCATCCCAATTAATGGGACAAGAGTTAATGGGATGTGAAAGTAGAGTTAGAATATTGTAATGGGTACCACAACACCTAGTGTGGAGAAGCCTCACACAAGGGTTGCCTTAAGCTCAGGATCCTGAGGGCAACTCAGAGAAGACAAACAGGGAGTACAGGAGGATTGGGCCATTCCTTCCCACTTGCACTTCCTCTGCAGCTTTTCCTCCCCCAGGAGCCAGCAGGAAGCTGCACTGCCTGTGAAGCTGGAACAAAGGCACCTCACCTGGAAAGCGTTGTTCAGCCACAGCACAGAGCAGGAGGTTATACGCCCAATCCGGTGCAGATTGCCAGAGATCAAGTTGGTTTCATTCAACCAGCAGCCAAACACATCGTAGGGCTTATTCCTCACCCTGGAAAGCAGTGTGAAGTTCTCTGCAAGGGAGGGGAAACACGAGCATGAGGAGATGGCTCCTGGCCCTAGAGAGACTGTGTCAGAAGACATGGGAGATGGATTCAAGCCTCCCCAGAAGAGGCTCTGATGCAGCACCTCCACTGCCAGCTGAGTAGATGCTGCACAATCACCATCCAGCTTCCAGTCATTCCTATGAAGATAGATATTTCTCTCTCCCACAGCAGTGTGTGAGGAGAGCAAGCACAAGGGAAACCAGAGTAAAAGGGCAGCCAGAGGAAAGAGCAATTTAATCTCAGAACCCTTCTCCAAGCATGGCTCAAAGCAGACACCCCAATTACAAGAACAAGTCAAACATGTACAGAACATCTTCACTCCCACCCCTGGGGCTCAGGGCCTTACTGAGCCGGACATATGTGCATTTAGGAGCACCCCTCAATTTCTGGCACACTGAGGTGGTGAGAGACAACACAGCTGGGATCTGGGAGCTTCACAGAACTGTAGCAGAAGAGATGAAGCAAACCCAGATGAATGAGCCTCAGAAAGCCCAGGGTGGGACTAGCACCACTTGAGTCAGAAATGGTGGTTCAAAGACAACAGGTTATGTGGGTAACTCTTGCTTTGCCCAGACTGTCACTTAGAGCTGAAGTGAGAATAAACATATGCCACACTACTCTTAGGTGATGATGTGGTCACACCATGTCAGAGCTGAGGGTATCCATAAGGTTTACCCTATGAAACTGTGATGTGGAACCCTCTGCACAGATGGTAGAAAGCAGGACAAGCAGAGGTCAAGGCCACTACACACCACAAGAGGAAGAGAACCCCAGCACCCACCGCTTTAGACTTCCCAGGCACCCCAGTGAGGGAGAGGGTGACATTTACCCATGCTGATTACAGCAATCTCTCCTGAGGAGGAGTTATGAGGCCCCACAAAGACACCGGACACCAGGAGAAGCGAGTCGTCAGAATTGAACTGGGAGAACTGTGTGTAGCTCCAGTTGTATGGCCTCATGTTGGAGCTGTGCTGCAGGGAGATGTCCAGCTCATTGCTCCAGATCTATAAACAGATGGACAGACAGACAGGAAGTTGCTGAGAAGCCCGAGTGTGGCTCCACTTTATCTGTTCTGCCAGCACTCATCAGGCCAAGAAAAAAGCCAGCATCAAAGACCCCATTTAACTGCCTCCCGGTCCTGACTTCCCTGTCCATTCCCCTGACAGAAAATGGTCAGCAGCTCTGGAGAAAGTTCAGTACAGGATTGCTCCCCCAGCCAGTAGAGTGAATGGCACTGTCACAGCTGGATTTTTCAGCATGTTCAGAGAGATTTCTCCCAAGACAACCCTCAAGCAAGACATCTGGATCATTATCTCCACACTCTTTATGAGACCCACAACACAACAGGGGACTGGTTTCCACCTAGGAAGCAGCCTGAGCCAGGCAGGTGCCTTGGCCACCCTCACATGGACCAGAGCTGGAATCCACAGCCCTCAAGGCTACATTTGCAAGAGCCATTAGTTCTGTGGTTTGGAGAACAACTCAGCATTGCAGGAAGAGGCCTAAGTCCAGGGACACCCAGTCAAACCTCTCCTCTCCAGACTTCCTAAAGGCTGCTCTTGTGGCTGAGCCCCACTAAATCAAAGCTGGAAGGGTTGTGCAAGGGGAAGGCTGACACTTTACCTTGACAGTACAGTCTTTGGAGCATGACGCAAACAAACAGCCAGAATGGGAAAAGCTGAGGTGCAAAACCTGGTCATTGTGCTCCTTCAGGGCCTGCACTTCCACACAGGGGATAGTATCGTAGAGCCTCTGGAACTCATCATACCAGGAGACAGCAGCTGTAACACATGAGCAGGCACATGGCACAGGAATGAAAGTGGAGGGAAGCAACACAGCATTCACAGTCCTGACTGTGACTTGCATACCTGAACCCCCCTGTGTATTGAGTGCACCCCCAAAGCATGAGCAGCAGCTCAGGGAGGGGATCCTGCCCCTCTGTTACACTGTGGGGAGAAACCTCCTGCAGCCCTGATCCAGCTCTGGGGCAGCAGCACAAGAGGGACGTGGAGCTGTTGGAGTGAGGCCAGAGGAGGTCATGGAGATGCTGCCAGGGCTGGAGCAGCTCTGCTCTGGAGCCAGGCTGAGAGAGCTGGGCTGGGGCAGCCTGGACAAGAGAAGGCTCCTGAAGGGGAGACCTGAGAGCAGCTCCAGTGCCTAAAGGGGCTGCAGGAAAGCTGGAGAGGGGCTTGGGACAAGGGCCTGTAGGGACAGGCCAAGGGGAATGGCTTGAACCTGCCCGAGGGGAGACTGAGATGAGCTCTTAGGCAGAAGCCCTTCCCTGTGAGGGTGCTGAGGTGCTGGCACAGGGTGCCCAGAGAAGCTGTGGCTGCCTCATCCCTGGCAGTGTTCAAGGCCAGGTTGGACACAGGGACATGGAGCAAGCTGCTCCGGTGGAAGGTGTCCCTGCCTACTCTGCTGATGGGGCAGCATCATCCCCACAGCTCCAGCCGAGTTTTTAAGGGGCTTGAACAGCTTTCTCTGGAGCTTTCCGACTCCCCCTCACACACAGAAAAAATCAGTTTCTTGCAGTGAACAGACACCTCTGGACCATGTCACTGCTCTATCAACCCCTGCAAGAAACACCGGAGCAGAGCTATGGAACAAAATACTTGCTCAGGCACAACAGCATCAGAGCTGCAGATGTGCTCCAGCACAGTGCAAACAAATCCATCATGTGATGAGAGAGAAGCCCAATACCTCAGGGTACTGGGCTCCACTCTGCTTATCTTTATCTTGTCTAACACAGAGTTAAGAAAGTTCCAGAAAGGGTATGGGACCAGGAAAACAACATCTCCATGAGATAAAGAGACTAGAGAAAAAAGAGGAAGAGTGGGAGCTGGATCCAGGCTGCCAGGACAGAGCAGGAGCGCTGCAGCAAAGCCTGGAGCACTCTCACAGAAGTCACACTGACAGCCAATAAAGAGACAAATAAAGAGGACTTTCAATCAAGTGCCCCTTAAGGCAGCCTAGAGACCTCTTGCAGCAGCAAATCTCAAGGAAACAAAGAGTATTAGACACATACATGGATAAGGGCCAACTTTCCTGGTTACACTGAACAGGACTGAGGGATTTTGGAACTCACTGCAGCCCAGGAGGCACCTACTCTTGCAGACAGGGAGCTGCTCATTGCCAGGACACCCTCCACTGCTCACTAACCTATGAAGCTCTTGGTCCCAGCCCATCCGGCCGCAAAGCAGCCTCGACAGATCCCATGTGGCCAAGGAACCCCAACATCCCCTGTTACAAGGCCCACTGGATTCCACAGAGCTACCTAGGGCAGGCAGACCTAGGGCTTTTCCCCAGGCTCCTGCTTCAGCCCATGTCTGCCTTGCAGCCACCCCCTGCCCCATGGGGGCTCTCACAACTTCAGAAGCACAGCCTGGGAGGTGTCCAAATACGTTACTGAGATCCACCAGCTGCACAATCCCAATGAGTGCTGAATAACAATGCTAGCAGCTTCCTAACTCTCTCAAGGAGGCTGGAAGTGAATGAGCCTGGCTAAAGAGCCTCAGTAAAACCCAAAGGAATGTCCTCAACTCTATGGAGTTCCCAGGGTCTGCACATGTGAAATCACAAAGCCACATCTGACAGTCCTCCTGTCTTCATGTTCCTTGCTGCAAGGAGATGGGCTCTTGCTGCTTGATCCTTGGAGTTTCCTCCCATCCTCCTGTAGCAACTGCAGCTCAAGATCAAGAACTCAACTCCCCCTGCCTTGGCCAATGCTAGGGGCCCCATGAGCACCCTGGGGGCTGAGGACAGAACACATCCCTCCCGGACTTCTGCAGCACACTGGGAATGTGCTTTTTGGACTTCAGGAGAGACTCACTGTGACAGCAAAGGCTCCTGTCGGCAGGTCCCCAAAGCCTGTCTGCTGGTGTGACAGTGCTGGGTTACCCTTCCAGACTGCACAAACTGCTCCCAGCTCCTGACACTCAACTTGGAAGTGACCCATGATCGTGTGCTGGTCACCACCGACTGCGACAGCTCTACTGAAGGAAGGCCCGACCAGGCTCAGATGATGCTGTTAATGGGTCATTTTCCTACTGGGAGCTGAGGCCAAGATCAAGATCAAGTCCAACCTGCCCTTGCAAAGTGGGTCAGCTGCTGCCTTAGTACTTGCTGTACAATTAAAGGGCTGTGCACCCACCTCCCTCCTCACGGAGCAGGCACAGATCTGCCTTCAGAGCCTGCATCTTATGGAAATAGTCTGACGTGTTAATGTGCACTTGCAGCTCTTCCTGGTCTGGATGAGAGGGGCAGAGCCTGGAGCAGGCACTTGGTGTGAGGTCCCGCTCAGGAGAAGCCAGCAGCAACTATCACCGAGCCAGGTGGGCTGTGCTGGGCTTGCATGCCACGACTCGGTGAGTTCCTGCCATCTCCCTCAGAAACTACCACAGAGCTCCTGCCTCGAGACCACCCAGAAACCACCTTGCTGGGAAAAGAAAGCTGAAGTATTTTCAATCATCTGATTCCCTTTTCTGAAGGGTTTGGGTACTTCCACAGCCCTTCACGTGCACCTCACCACCCAGCCGTATAGACTGCTAATGTGACACGGTTCAAGGGCTCATCACCCACAGCACCAAAGGACAATGGGTTGAGCAGCAGAGAGGGAGAGAACTTTCCCCTCCTGGCTCACGACATGAGTTCAGGCTCCCATCACACGGGTACCACATCTCGCAGAGCCACTGGAGGCCCCGGCGCCGGGCACCTCCCGGCAGCTCCAAGGAGGGCAACCCCACCAGCCCTGTCCCCCCGCGGCCGCGCACCTGGGTGCCGGGGCACCTCTCGGGAGATGCGGTAGTAGCGGTAGAAGAGTTCCTTCCACAGGAACTCGTCGCGGGCCACAGCGTGCCACTGCTGGCAGACCAGCCCCACCGAGAGCACGTCTACATGGTCCAGGTAGAGGAAGATCTCGTAGAGGACGCTGTCAGGGAGGAGAGGGCCGCCGCCCGCGTCCATCGTGGCATTCTGCCGCCGCGCCTGCAAACGAACGGGCCTGAGACCCTGCCCGGCCACAGCCCCGCACCGAGCACCCCCGGGCTCCCTGCCACCCCTCGGCGGCCCCGCTGGCCCCGCCCACCCCCCTCAGCACTTCCGCCGCCCCACCCCGCACTTCCGGCCCGCCCTCCAATCACCGCTCCGCTCTCTGCCGCAAGGCCGGAGAGATCGAGCGCAGAGCCCCCAACAGAGCGCTAGGCCCCGCTAGCCGAACGTGGCAAGCTCGTTCCCAATTGCCCGCCCCTACAGCGACCAGACCCCACCCTCCCGGCAGGCCACGCCCCTTCTGTAGACCACGCCCCCCGACTCCTCCCCATCACATCAGGCCCCTCCCACGCCGGGGTCCAGGTCCCTGTGTCCCCGGGGTCGATTTGGGCACCTCTTGCTCCATCCAGTCCCGGCCCCCCCGCACCCCTGCGGCACAGCCCGGCCCTGCCCGCAGCCCCGCGGGCCCGGCTCCAGCTCCCGGCTTCCCTCGGGGCCCTCCTGCCCTCGCCGCTTTCAGCCCCTTACCTCCAAGCCCCGCTCCGCTCACCAGCACCATGCTGTCCCGGGCCGCGCTCCTGCTCCTCGCCCTGCTCCTCGCCGCCCCGCCGGGGCTGGGGCAGGGCCCGAGGCGGCGGCCGCCCCCTCCCCAGAGCCTGCTGGAGAAGGTAGCGGTCCCGGCGGAGCTCAGACTGCCCGAGGTGAGGGACCGTGCCAGGGCGGTCCTCTGGGGCTGGAGCTCAGCTCGTTCCTCTGTGGGTCCCCTTCGAGGTCCAGCTCTGCAGCGTCACCCTCCAGACCTGCCCTTGCAGGCTGAGCCTGGGCTGAGCCCCCCGGTGCGTTTCCTGCCCCGAGACAGGGGCCGCAGGAGCCCAGCTCGGCCCTGAGCTCTGCCCTGGAGGCAGGTCCCGGCCCAGCGGCTGCTGCCCCGCTAGACCCCGGCTCCTCAGCCCCGGGGCCAGTGCAGCCAGTGCTGGTGCTGAGTCTGGCAGTGCTCGGTGCCCCTCGAGCACCCTTCCCCTGTGCCACCCCCCGCAGCCTCTGTGCACTCCGGGCTCCGCTCTGTTCTTTCCAACCACAGAGGAGGGTGCTTGGGGGAGTTGGTGCTGAGGGCAGTGGGGTGGTGGCACCCAGGGCAGTGGTGTGTCCCTCGGTGCCAGCCGGTCCCATGCAGCTGGCAGGGAGGTGGTTCCTGGTTGGCATGGCCTCCCGCTGCAGCTTCCTGGCTGAGCACAGCCACCGGCTGGAGGCCACAGCAGTGACGGTGACCACTGGTGATGGGCAGAGCCTGGACATCAGCACCTTCAGGAAGCTGTGAGTGAAACTGTGCACCAGGGCCACAGGCAGGGGCTGGGATGAGGGATGATGGATGGGACAGGGACACTGCAGGCAGGTCAGAGCAGGACCAGTGCCCCAGCCAGGCTCCAAGGAGGAGAGAGCTGGCCCAGAGCAAAGTGATCTCCTGTGGGATGCTTTGTGCTAGAAGCTGGGGCCATGGTGGGCTGGAACCCGGCCACCAGCATGGGGTGGGATTGGGCTCACCAGCCTGGGTCGTGTGGGGGTGGCCAGGCTCTCAGAAACTGAGGCTCTGGGATGAGAAACCCTGCCCAGTGTGTGCCCTGGCAAGGAGGGTGGGCAGGAGCCTGGGCAGGGTCCTCCCCAGGCTGTGCCAACAACCTCCTTCTCTCCTCAAACAGGGATGGGATATGCTGGGAGATCAGGCAGCGCTACCTCCCTGCCCAGGCGCATGGACACTTCCTCCTGAAGGGTGAGGGAGGCTGGGCTGGGGAGGAGCAGGGACCATGGAGCTGGAGCCCCCACTCCTGCTCTCGACAGGGATTTGGGACTGGCGTCCGGCCTCCCAGTGTCTCAACTGTAGGATCTCAGAGTGTCCCAGTTCCAGGTCCATCACAGACAGCACCATGAGCTTGTGCCTACTCATAGGGAACAGCATCCTATGGGGCTGGCCTCAATTTTCACCCCTCGTACACCTCCCCTGTGGTGAAACAAGGCCCCTGGATGGTGCTGGGGCTAACCAGGATTAACTGGGACTAAGAAGGGCTATTTCCTGTCTTTCCCAGGCCGTGGCCATGGCAGCAAGGTGGACATGGTGGTGGGGGAGACAGACCACAGCAGTTATGCCATCCTCTATTACCAGAAGGGCCGGAACATCTCAGTCAAACTCTATGGTGGGTCAGTGTTCTGGGGCTTGTGGCACATGAAGGACAGGGGTGGCAGAAAGGTGGGAAACCCGGGCTGGGACCAGGAGCTGCCTGTGGGAGCCCTGGAGCACCCGGACACAGGAATGGCTGTCCCCAGGGCCCCTGGTCCCAGATGGGCAGTTGTCCCCAGATGATGCTGGAGGGGAGACAGGGGGGAACCAATAACCCTTCTCTGGTCCCAAGCCTTGCCAGAGGGGCAGGGTGGGCTTTGGGGCAGGGACAGGCAGGGCTTGAGGCCACCGATGGCATCTCCTTGTGTAGGACGGAGCAGCCAGGTCAGCGATGCTGTCATAGACAAATTTGAGCAGCGTTTGAGGGCTGTGGGCCTGAGCGAAGATGTGACCTACTACTTCCCTACGTACGGTGGGTGGCACATAGTCCCCTGGGACCTGGGAGCACCAACATCCAGAGACCAGCACCAGGGGCTGGGCAGCGTTGGGAGGAGAGGCTCATCCACATCGGTTTGAAGAGCTTGTGGCCCCGTGTCACCCACAGCAGGGCCACAGCTGGGATCTGTCCCAGTGCCAGAGGTGCAGGGACTGGGCTGTGCCCCGCAGTGTCTCTGGATGCAGGGCTGGGGCCAGGCAAGGTGATCCCCTGGGCTGTGTCTCTTACAGGGTTCTGTGACTCCACAGATGAATTTCACGTCCTCGATGGTGAGTTGTGGGGTCCAGGCGATGCACTGGGTCCCCCCATGGGCCAGGCCTGGCCCCACATAGGGCAGCACATGGGTTCTCCTGCCCTGGCTGGGAGCTGGGCACAGAGGGTTCAGACCCTCACCACACCCATGTGGTCCTGCTGGGGGACCCCAAGACAGGCAAGAAGGTGGCAGACCAGCAGCCAAGATGGGCATCAGGTGCATGCTGGCAAAACAAAGTCCTGTTCACTCCCCACATGGGTCAGGCAGGTTTAGTGGGATTTTAGTGGTGTTTCCAGGGGTGAGGGTTGGTCTGGGACAGGGACACCCCTGGGTGAGGGTTGGGGTCCCCAAGGACAGCTCCATCAGTTGTCACTGGTGCTTGGGGGTGGGTCTCCAGCCCTTGTGCTGGGCTTGGACATCTCCCTAGCCCCTCAGCACTTCCCTTTCCCTTCCAGAAACAAAGCTGTAGATGCAGATGGTGTTGCCAGGAGGTCCTCAGTGCTCAGCCTTCACCTCATCCAGCTGCCCATGGCCACACAGGACTGAGCTCAGGCTTGGTCAGACCCTATTGCTGCTCCTGGGGCTCCCCATCTCCTCCAGCGGCATTGGCAGCCATGTGGGTCCTTGTTCTGCCCCTGCCAGGTTTGTGTCACACTGTGTTCTGCATCCTTGTGCCTGCAGCAGCAATGACACCCCAATAAATGCCTCTGAGAAGAGTCTGTGTCCAGGCAAGTCACCCCTTGGTGTGCCCCAGCAAGGCCATGGCTGCCTCCACAGTGGGGCTGCCAGTGCTCCCAGTTGGGAAGTGTGGCTGGAGGGATCCGTGCAGCCCCATCCATGCAGCCCCGTCCCAGCCATGGGACAGTGAGGAGGAATCGTGGCAGTTCCTGGTTAACCCTGAGTGAGGGAAAGCCCCGTGCTGGTGCCGTGGGGCTGGGGGTGCTGGGGACTGGCACAGGATCTACCTTCCCCTGGGGCAAGCCAGCAGTTTCCTCAGGCACCCCAGAGGAGGGATCCTGCTTCTCATTCACAAGCCTTCTGGGCAGTGAAACTCTGCATTCCCTGCCCCAACCTTGTGGAATGTGTTCACTGTAGAGCTGCTGCCTGCACCAGATCCTGCCTGTGAGTGCTTCCCAGCGCCTGCCAACACTGCCTACATCTTCCCTTCCCCCCTCCCCCCAGCGGGGCAGGGGTGTACTTTTCACGCTCAGAGCCAGCTGCAGGGGCTGTGGGGGCTTGGATTAGGTGAGCAACCAGGGCAGAGGAGCCCTTACAGGACCCATCTGCCCCATGTGTTGAGTCCGACCAAGGCTGTCCTGCCACATGCTTGGGCTGGGGTGTTCTGGTGCTGATTCCCCACTGCAGGCAGAGGATGGGATGAGATGGGGCCAGGCAGGGCCCGGTCACGCTGCAACCCAGGGGCCGGGGTTTCGCAATGGCAGCGATACCGGTAACACATGTTGTTTATCAAGGGTTTATGTAAGGCTCTGCACGTGACTCGCCCCACGCCAGCCCCTGGCCCACGTGCGGGGCAGCTGTGCCCATGAACCCCCCCCCCCCCCCGGCAGAGCAGGGGCTGCAGGGCTGGGTCAGTCTCTGCTCTACACCCCACAAGCGGCTGCAATGGGAGGTGGGGGGAGGGCTGCCCTCCACCCTGGGGAGCTGGCTTGGACCCCAGGACCTCCCAGTGCACTCATCTGGATGAACCCGTTTCTGGGGTGCCAACCCCCAGGTTTTGCCTGAGTGTCTGTATCCAGGCACTGCAGTGATCCCTCAGCCCTGCCTCATGACAGTGCTCCCCTGTGTCGCCAAGGTCCCGAGCTTGCACCCAGCTTTGCCACCCAACTCCTTGGCCAGCCTGAGCTTTACCAACCCTGGGAGATGTCTGGAAAGGGGGCTGGGGAACCCCGGGAACTGGAGGGCTTCGTGTGCACAGGGCTACAGTGCACCCATGGGTGCTCCATGCCTCTGGTGCACAATGGAGAGAGCCCTTCCTGGCACTCTGCACCCCGAGGGGGAGCTTGGGCAGGGGCTGAGCCCCCAACCCAGCGTGTGGGGAGGCCCCAGCCGGGCTCTCGTGATGCTCAGTCCTGCCTGGCTCAGCTTTTGTTTTGTTTTAATAAATCCATGGAGCCGGGGCTGAGCTGGGCGCAGCTGGGTGCGGGGAAGGGAATGTGCTGGGACAGGGGGGCCTGCCCGCGGAGGAACAGCCGCTGTGAAAACACAACATGCTTCTTATGTAAAGCTTTGCCTTGGCAGGGCTGAGCCAAGGGCTGATGCTCGTCCCAGCATGGCCAGCCCTGCCTAGACTGTGCCAGACCCATAGCAGCTGCTGAAAACCCGTGCTCATCCCCTGCCTTCACCCTACAGGTGCTCTGTGTATGCCCTCATTAAAAGGGAGGACAGTTCAGTGTCTGCTGGTGGCCACAAACCGAGGGGGAGGGTATCTAGCAGCCCCTCTTGGGTGGCATGGCTGGGCTGAAGCACTTCTGGTCCCTTGCTGTGTGCTGGTCCCCAGGGGGCTGGGCACCGTCTCCCCCCAGCACCCCCAGCTCACCATCGACATGGACTGGGGTTGCACAGTGGTGGGCTGAACCCTGATACGGCTGAGATGCTTCCATGGATGATGCAGGGACGTGGAGCAGGGCAGGGCAGGGGATCCTGGAGAAACACCCTGAGGTGTCAAGTTCCGAGTGGCGATGTGAGCATTTGACGTTCCCACACCTCGCTCAGGCCCCTCTCTCAGTGAACCCACGCTGCAGCGGTGGGCGCAGCCAGCAAGCCCTGGCCCCGGCCCTGCCCGCGCAGGCTGCAGCGCATGGCGCTGGCTCAGGCTGTGGTGCTGCTGCGGGGCAGTTCGGCACCCGCAGGCAATCCCGGCATCTCACCAGGAGAGAAACATTCGCAGGGTCTCTGCTTGCCCTTTGGCTTCAGCTCTGGGCCCCGCTCCCGCTTGCATAACGCACAGGGGGAGGCAGGGCCGGTCCCCCCGGGGCCCCCGCGCAGCCAGCCCATAAAGAGGGGCTCTGCGGCAGCTCCGCAGCTCCTCTCGCTCGGCCCGGCCCGGCTCCGCCCAGCTCCGTTGGGCTCGGCTCGGCTCCGCTCGACTGCACCCGGCTCCGTTCGGTTCGGTTCGGCTCCGCTCCGCTTTGCTCGGCCCGGCCCTGCTGGCAGCAGCCATGCGCACTGCGCTGCTCAGCCTCCTGGGGCTGGTGCTGCTCGGGGCTCTGCGCGCTCAGGACACCATCCCCGTGCAAGCCGACTTCCAGCAGGACAAGGTGACCCCGCATCACTCTGGGTGATGGGGGTTTGGGGTGTCTGGGGGGGATCCCTGCCCTGGAAACGTGTGCAGGGGGTGTTGCAGGTGGATGTGGGGCCAAGGTGGCCCCAACACTGGGACGGGCAGGGGGGCTGTGTGTGGGGTGCTCACGCAGACCCTGGCCCTGAGGACCCCAATCCCTACGAAGCCCCCGTGACTGGGGTTTGGTGGCTCCATGGGGGATGCAGGGTTGAATATGTGTGGAGCTGGGACACAGTGTGTCCTGCAGTGTGGAGTGGGTGTGGGTACACAGGGATGCTACAGGAGGGCTGATAAGAGCAATCTTAGTTTGAGGTAGCCCATGGGGATGGGCCATGGATCTCCCACCCCAACACAAACCCCATTTGCCCAGCCCAGTGTCCCAGAAGACCAAGGGCTGGGGTGCCCCACACACCCTCTGCCCTCCCACCCCTCTGTGCTGGCATGCTCAGGGTGCTTGCAGTAACCGCCCAGACAGGCAGCACCCAGAGCAGGACAGACCTGGCCTGGCTGTACATTGGAGGGGCCCAACCCCACAGCCCCTGGAGCCATCCAGGGAGGTGCTGGGGATGGAGGCACGTCCTGCAGGGATGGGGGTCCTGCAAGGGTGGTCCCAACACCACCAATCTCCAGGGCTGATGGTGCCCCTCTGAGTGTACCAAGCTGGTACCTGCAGGGACCAGGCTGGGATGAGCTGTGCTGGCCCCGGTGTCCTGACCCCTCCTTGGGCCTCCAGATGTATTGAAATGGCATTTTGGAGCCAGGCAATGCTGTCACCCCCTCCCTGGCTTGGGGCGAAGAGGAAGGAAACACCCCAAGTGCCAGGCACATCCTGCACCAGGGGTCTCCTGGCCTGTGGGTTTTGTGGACACCAGGAGCTGTAGCAGCTCCATGGGGACAAGGACCCAGAACCCCATCCTGCAGTGGGGCCAGCAGGGGAGGGGGAGGTGGCCTGGGCTGTGGCTGGCTGGTGGCCAGGGGGTGAGATGGGGTCTGTGTGCAGCCGATGACTGAGCAGAGGTTGTGTGCAGCTCACGGGGAAGTGGTTCAGCATTGGCCTGGCCTCCAACTCCAGCTGGTTCAAGGAGAAGAAGCATCTGATGAAGATGTGCACCACGGTCATCTCTGAGACCGCAGATGGGAGCCTGGAAGTCACCACCACCTACCCCAAGTATGGGCATGGGCAGGGGGTGGGCAATGCTGCCATGCCTGTGGCTATGTGTGGGCTGCAGCATCCCCCCCGGCCCCTCGTGTTGTACTCCCTAGGGGTGACCAGTGCGAGAAGAGGAACAGCCTTTACACCAGGACGGAGCAGCCGGGGCGGTTCAGCTACACCAGCCCACGTGCGTGCCCAGCTCCCAGCCCAGCACTGCAGGGACCTGCTCCTGGCCTCACTGGAGCACCCCAGTGCTGAGCTGGGCCCTTCCTATCCCCGCAGGCTGGGGCAGCAAGCACGACATCCGTGTGGTGGAGACCAACTACGAGGAGTACGCCTTGATGGCCACCCAGATCTCCAAGAGCACCGGCCCCTCCACCATGGTGCTGCTCTACAGTACGTGTGCCCAGGGACCTCTGTGCAGCCTGCCCCCCAGCAGCCGCAGGATGTGCTCAGTGGGGGATCTCTCCCATGGGAGAAGGGCAGCAGCATCTCCCAAGTTGGGGTGACCCATGGGGTGTCAGGGTCTGGCACCTCTGCTTGCTTGTCCCTTGCTGGGCTGCACTGCAGCAGCGCTCGGGGGTGCCGGGGGGGGCTGCCTCTCACCCTGCTCTTGGCTGCAGGCCGCACAGAGGAGCTTGGTCCTGAGCGCCTGGAGAGGTTCACGCAGTTCTCCAGGGAGCAGGGCCTGACGGACGAGGAGATCCTCATCCTGCCCCACACGGGTGAGTGCAGCCAGGGAGCAAGGCTGGGGGTGCATGGGGGTGGTGGGAGCCTGGGAGAGGTACCCTGTGGGGCTGAGAGGGAGGAGACCCTCTAGGCTTTCCCTCCCTCCCTGAGGGACCCATGTGGCTGTGGGGTGTCTCCATGGGGGTCTCTCAGGAGTCCCCCAGCCCATGGAGGAGCTGATCTCTGTTTTTCTTTCTCCTGCAGACCAATGCATGGCAGATGCTGCCTAGGTGAGTCCTACCTTCACTGAGGTCAGAGCAGCCCTGCAGGGGAGTATGAGTGTACTTGGAGATGCTCCGCCCCATCACTCTCCCCTCTCTGGTTTGCTCCTCTTACTGCTATCACAGATCATAAAATCATAGAATCCCAGTCAGGTTTGGGTTGGAAGGGACCTTAAAGCTCCTCCATCTCCAACCCCTGCCATGGGCAGGGACCCCTTCCACCGGAGCAGCTTGCTCCAAGCCCCTGTGTCCAACCTGGCCTTGAACACTGCCAGGGATGGGGCAGCCACAGCTTCTCTGGGCACCCTGTGCCAGCGCCTCAGCAGCCTCCCTGGGAAGAGCTTCTGCCTAAGAGCTCATCTCAGTCTCCCCTCTTTCAGTTTGAACCCATCACCCCTTGTCCCATCATCACAGTCCCTGATGAAGAGCCCCTCTCCAGCATCCTTGTAGCCCCTTCAGGCAGTGGAGCTGCTCTGATGTCTCCATGCAGCTTCTCTTCTCCAGGCTGAACAGCCCCAACTTTCTCAGCCTGTCTCCATGTGGGAGGTGCTCCAACCCCTGATCGTGCCCCCACCTGTCCCATGGCTGATTCTTTGGTGCCCCTGGGTGGTGGGTGCCCATGTAATCAGCGTGGGTCTGGCTGGCCCTGTGTGTCCCTGTCTCACCCCCATCTCTTTCAGACAGACCCACCAGCTGCTGCCGGCCGGAGCCCGGAGAGCACTGTGAGCCGGTGGCTGCCCCGTGCCCCCCATGCCCAGGACCCCCCAGCACTGCAGCAGCCCCCTCTCCCTGGCTTCACACCCACACCTGTACCCCCCACCCATTAAAGCCTGTATAAAACCAACACCCCCCCCCCCTTGTCTGCCGGGTCATCCTGAGGGGAGCCCCAGTGGGTTAATGGGGAGGAGGTGTTGGCTGTGAGCTCTGGATGTGGCTCAGTCCCGACCACCCCCATGGTGTCCCTGCCATGAGCCTGGATCCGCCCCGGCAGCAGGGCCTGTGCCTGGTGCCGGCAGCCTGGGAAGCCACGAGCCCTTCTGGGGGACTCTGGGGTGGGGCTCAGGCCTGGGCTCAAATCCTCCTCGTTGAGGTGGGACTGGTGCTGGCACTGCCAGGCCCTTGGGCCAGCAGGCAGCAGCCAAGAGCAGGGCACTGGGAGACATCCCTGTCCCCCTCCCTGTGGGTCATCACCTGCTCCCCCACTGCTCTGGGCTGGGTCCTGCACAAGGCTGCATTCATCCAGGACAATGGGGGGAAAGGGGCCAGCGCTGTCACCCAACACGGGTGCAAGTGATCCCTGCTCTTGTGTAACCTGTTTCATCAAGGGGGCGGGAGGATGCTGCCAGCGGTGGGGGTATAAAGGTGGGTGCGGGAGGAGACGGGTCCCAGCAGCCTCCCCTGCCCGCACGCAGCTCCCGCTGAGGATGACGGCGGCGCTGCCCTGCCTGGCGCTGGCGCTGCTGTGCGCGCTGCGCGCCGCGGCCGAGGTGCCCGTGCAGCCGGGCTTTGACACCCAGAAGGTAACGAAGGGCAGGGGCTGCCCCCAGCCCGTGTTGTGTCCCCAGGCACCCCGAGGAGCCCCCGGCCCTGAGCCCGCCCCAGGGCAGCTCCCAGGAGAGGGGGTATCTGTGCACACTGGGTTAGTCCTGCCCAGCGCCTGCCCGGGATGCCCAGATCCAGCCCCGCTGCAGGGACACGGACACCCGGCACTGTGATGCCCCCAGACGCGTGGGATTGCCCCACGGAGCACGGGCCAGGCGCTGCGCTCACCTTTCCAGTGCAGACCCGTGTGTCCTGCATGCAGGCGGGTGCCAGGTCCCCGTGTTAGGTCTGCACATGGCGTGGCAGGTTCCTGCACTGGACTGTCACACCTTCCACAGAGGGTGGCAGGTTCCCCTGGTAGGTGGCAGGTTCCCATGCCTGTCTCAACCCCGCTGGTGATGTCCTGCTGCAGTTCGCAGGGAAATGGCATTTTGCAGCCACTGTTTCCAACTGCTCCGTGTACCTGAAGATGAAGGATGGGATGAAGTCACCCATCGCCACCATCAGCTTCACACCAGAGGGGAACCTGGCTATGAAGCTTGCCTGGCCCCTGTGAGTGCCAGCCTGCTCAATTAGTCCTGCTTGGGCTCTATCCCCACCAATGGAGCTGGGAGAGGATCATCCTGCTGCTGCCCCACAGCGCTGGGCTCCTCCCCGCTCTCCCCATCTGCTGGCCTGCCAGGTGGGGTCTAGCCCCCTTTGTCATTCCCATTTTCCCTCTCCAGGCCGGACAGATGCCAGAGGTTGGAGCTGCTCTTCCAGCGGAGCGGTCAGGCAGGACACTACACAGGTATGGGCGGTCAGGTGGAGCAGAGCCACCCACACCCTGCACAGAGGGGGTGTTCAGCCCCTCTGCCCCATGGCTGGGCCAGGGGCTGTGGGAGCATGGGTCTGCTGGATCCCACGGGGGTCCCCTGGTTCCCTTCATACCCCCCTCAGGCCCTGAGCTGTGAGCCCCAGGAGGGGCCATGGAGGTGCTCAGGCCTTGCCACTTTGACTGCTGTGGCCCTTCAGCAGCACAAGAGAAGAGGGAGCTGCGTGTGATGGAGACGGACTACAGCCACTACGCCATCGTGCACGAGACCCAGCACAGGGAGGAGCAGCCCAGCACCATGCTGCAGCTCCTCAGTGGGTATCAGGAGCAGGAATGGGCACCCACAGCTCCCCACGGAGGGACATGGGCATGGGTGGGGGGCAGGGGCTGGGCTTCCCACTGCGTTCCAGGGCCCCCTGCCTCAGCACCCCATGTGCTGTCAGCCAGGGAGTTCATTTGGGGTGCATTAAACCTTGCACCAAAGATATCCCCCATGGGTTGTGGTTTGACCTGAAGCTCCCCCAGCCTCACCAGCCACCCCACACCACCCCTAGCAGGTGGGTCCTCATCCCAAGGGGCTTGTGCCCCTTTGCTGGCAGCCCTGGGCAGCTGTGGGGTGCCCGGTGTCCACCCTGCACCTCCATAGCTTCACCTTTCCCCTTCCCTGGGGCCCCATTGCTGCCCCATGGGAGCTGGAGCCCCAGTGTGGGGTTCGCTACTGGGTCCCCCCACACAAAGCCCCTGCTTTGGGTGTCTGCAGCAAGGGAGCAGGATGTGAGCCCCCTGCTCCTGCAGAAGTTTGAAGAGCTCATCCCTGCTGTGGGGCTGACCAAGGCCATGCTGGCTGTGCTGCCCAAGTCGGGTAAGTACTGGCAGGGCAGGGGTGCACGCACAGCCCCTCTGCATGGGGATGCTCAGGACACTGCCCATGGCCTGCTCACCCCTCTCGTTGTTTTTCAACAGATCAGTGCACCGCAGCCATCAGGTGAGCGTGGCCAGGGGATGCTGGGTGTCCCTGCTGGCATGGCCAGGGCTGAGCAGGGACCTACAGCCCCCCAGGGACTCCCTGCCTGCCTCGGGGCTCTGCATCACTTCTCTGCTCCCTGCCCTAACTCATCATCATTCCCCCCTGCAGCTGAAGGGGCTGGTGCCAGGACCATGGTTCCTCCAGCTCTGGTGGAAACCAGGCTCTGCTCCCTGCTCCATGATACCCTTTCCTCTCTTTCCTGTCCTCCGCTGCTCCACGCCAGGATCACACTTCACCCTCTGAAATAAATAGGTGCAGAAGCTGCCCCAGAGTTTGGTGCTTTTGTTTGAAGGAGCAGGGGTGCTGCCAGGGTCCCCAGACACCCCAAGTCCCATGCTCCTGGATCCAACCCTTCCTCTCAGCACCCCAGGGGAGCTGGGGTTCATTTGCTGTGCTGTTTGCTGTGCCCGGTGTGCTGAGGAGGGGGAGCAGAGGATGGGGAAGGTGCAGGGGGCAGTGCTGGGGATGTGGGCAGGGGACGACTGAGCTGGGATGAACAGGGGTTCATGCAGCAGGTCTGGGCAGGCAGCGTTAAGCACTTGGGCTGCCCATCCCTGCCTCCTGGGCTCTGGCTCCAGGCAGGCAGCTCATCCCCAGGACACCCAGTTGCAGCTCCCCAGCTGGACTGAGGCTGCCCCATGGCTACCCTGGGTAGGACAGGGACCTCCCATGCATGTTCCCATCCCCCTGGCTCCCCCCACCTGCCCACTGGCCACGGTAGAACCAGAGCCAGGGCACAGGGGGACATCACACTCTGGGAAGGAGGGGACACACTCTGACAATGACACGAACTCCTTCCTGCTGTCCCTGCTCTGGGTGCATCCTGCTTTGCAGACCCTGAGCATGCAGAGGTGCACCCACAGAGGTAGGTGAGTTGTGCAGCACCGCAGGGTCAGAACATCAGTGGTGTGCAGCTGCCTGGGCTTGGGCACGATCCCAGTAGCAGCCCTGGGGCAGATCCAGCCTGGCCAGAGGGATGGGTCACTGAGCTCCTTGGTAACAGCGCTGCTTGGGGCCAGTGCCGGGAAGGACGTCCCGACTCTTCCCAGCAGCTTTCCACCATCCTGCTGGTAAACAAATGCTCTTTTAGTTCTTTCACAACCAACTTTGTCCTTTTCACAACCAAGCACATAGGGGAAATCCTGAATTTCAGCACTGGTGTGGTGCAAGAATTCCTGCAATGGGCTGCTCAGCCCCTCCTGGTGCCCTTTGGGCACTTCCCCTGTGCTGCAAGGCTGTTTACTCCGGAGCGACCTCAGCTCTTGGAAACCGTCTGCCCCAGCCAACCCTATCGCCGGGATGTGTGGAGGGGAGGAGAGCCAGGTACTATAAATTCAGCAGCCCGGGCACCGCTCCCCATCCTGCTGGTGAACCCAGAGGAAGCTGCGGCGAGATGAGGACCATGGGGCTGAGCCTGGGGCTGGCGCTGCTCTGCCTCCTGCGCGTGGGGGCTGAGGACCTTGGTGCTGCAGAGCTGGACATGAGCAAGGTGACCGCAATATCCTGGGAAGGGCAGGCGGGAGCGTGGCCACCGCTGATAGGGTGGGGACTGCAGAGGTGGCTTTGTGTTGAGGACATCCCCTGGCTCTGGTGTCCCACCGAGGTGAGGGGGTGCAGGCAGTTCCTTGAGCCTGGAGGGGCTGTGGGTGTCCCGTGGCCTGAGGGTGTCCTGGCTCCGTCCCAGCCCCTCCCTGCTCCCCTAGGCTCACAGCCTGCCCCCACTGCCAGATTGCAGGGAAATGGCACATCACGGCTATGGCCACGGACAATGAGAGCTACCTCCAAAAGAAGGATCTGCTGAAGATGGCAATGACGTCCATCGAGGTCCTGGGGGACGGTGACCTCAATGTCTCCTTTGCTATTCCCACGTAAGTGCCAAGCACTTTCCCTGTGGGATTTACTGACCTCCCCTTACCTCTGCTGGTAGGACTCCACTCAGGTGCCTCCACCCAGTACCCACCAAAGATTGGGGTGGGGTGAGGCAGGACCTCCAGCCCCATGGTGTACAACAGGGGCTCGGCAGCGCTGCATCATGGGGATCCCTTCCTCAGGGGTCAGCACCAGCCAGGAGCAGTCCCACTTTTACAGCTGAAACTCTGCTGCTCCTGGCACGGATGTAGCAGGTTGATGTGGGACCCCATGATCAAAGCTCTCCCAGCAGGACCAGCCTCATCCCAGAAGCTCAGAGGATGAGCAACGGAAGGGCTGCATGACCCCACAGGACACCCCTCAGGCCAGCCCAGGCACCCATTGCTCTGTCCCCATCCCTGCCCTGGCCACACCAGCAAGTCCCATGTTTGGGGAGACCCCTGAGCCCACATCTGCAGGGGAGGGAAGAGATGTCACTTAACCCCAGATGAAGCATTCTCCACTGCTTTGCAGCCCGGGGCAATGTATGAGACTGATGTCGATCTACAAACCAACAGGAGTTCAGGGTCAATACTACAGCTCTGGTGAGTGGGGCTGAGGCAGCAGCACTTCCCCATCATCCCCATGTGAAGCAGCCGGTTGTCCCTGAGACATGGCCCTCCTGGGGTCCTGGGTGGGGCATCCCTCTGCAGTCGCTGCACCCCAGGGCTGGTGTCCCATAAGCGGGCAGATTTCTTGGCTCCCTCCCTCTGGGATCAGACATGCCCAGACCAGGAGTAAACCCTGGGGAGAAGCAGGTTAATTCTGCAAGGGGGCTGTGGGTGGCTGTTCCCAAGGGATGGAGCAGGAGTGGTTTCCCAGAGTTAGTCCGTCTGTGCTCCTCGGCTGTCTTCTTCCCAGTCCCTCTGCTCTGCTGCCGTCTGTCGGCTCCCGCAGGCTTTCAGAGGAGCCTCAGCAAGGGGATAAACCAGGAGAGGGAGGCACAGAAGACTGAGTGGGCCCAGCCCCTGGCATCCCGGCTCGCACTCCTGCAGCCTTTGTGCAAGGTGAGAATTCCAGGTGATTAATTGTTCCCTTTCCTCCACGTCCTTCTGCAGACAGAGGCTATAAGACAGCGCAGGTGGTGGACACGGACGGCAAGACATATGCAGTGGTCTTTGCCACCAGAGTGAAGGATGGGAAGACCCTGCATGCCCTGAGGCTCTACAGTGCGTAACCAGTGGTGCTCTGAGCAAGGGTGGGCAGCCTGGGGGTGTCCCAAGAGGAGGCCAGGAGCCAGGGGACCCGTGGGGACCCCTCCTCAGCACTGCCCTCCTGCCCTGGGTGGGGTGCAGGAGCGGGAAGTGGCAAGTGTGTGGCAAGGAAAGGGGCAGTGAGCTGACACTGAATGGGGGGGCTGGGCTCAGCTTCTGCACCCAGGGGGAGTCCATGGCCTTGGGTCAGTCCCTTTGGAAATGGGTCCTGCTGCAGGGGCTGGGGATGGAAACCAAGAAAGGAAACATTGTGCTGGTGCCAGGGCCTCCACTTAGCATTGTCCCCGGGATGGGTGTTTCATGTCCCTGGCCACCACCCCTTTCCAGCACCTTTCCCACTGCCTCCAACCTTCCCTGGGGACCATCATTAGCCCATCTCACCCGGGTGCCCAGGAGATGCGAGGAGCTAACTCATGTCCTCACCCCTAGCCAAGACCCGGGAGGTGAGCCCCAGGCTGGCAGTGCTCTTCAGGAAGCTGGCAAGGCAGAGGAGCTTCACCAACGACATGATCGTCATGCTGCCCGCCCAGGGTGAGCGCTGCTCGTGCATGTGGGGCTGGTGTGGCTGAGCCAGGACATGCGGCTCAGGCCATCACTGCTGCGGTTCTGCAGTCTGAGCTGCCAGGAGGAAGCCAGAGCATGCTGGCCTGGCATGCTGTGGCATGACACAGCCTTTCTCTTTGTTTCCACAGACGAATGCAGCCTCGATCAGGTGTAGGTGAGTTGCCGCAGTGCAATGTGGTGTTTTGCAATGTCCTCAGCTGGAAACTGCCCCGTTGGTGCTCCAGAAAGGGCCATTGTGAACTCTGGGAGCCACATTGCTTGAACCTGACTCCCAGGTAGGACTGTTCCCTTTGGAGCTGCTCCGAAGTGGAGATCTCCAGGGCGCAGCTGCCCAGTGGTGAGCAAGGGCACTTGAACCAAAACCACCCGGTCAATGGAGAAAGAGCTGCAGAGCTCCTGCAGCAGCTAGAGCCATGACTGCTTCTGGCCAGAGGGGCCTGGGGCTGTGGACCAGCAAAACTGGTCAGAGGTTAGGTTTGTTGTTGGCCCACTCCGACACATGATGTCCCACCACACTGATACACACTCAGTTGTAGGGCTGGATCCATTGCTGGAGATGCCTCACCCTACAGAGCCAACAGAGACAACCAGTATACAATAAGCTGATGCTGATGGGGAGCCCTGCTTGTCATTCTCCATTGGCCTCCCCACTCAAATATTCAGCCCACCTCTCCTGCTGTTTTCCAGGAGGTGCAGGCTGGCTGGTGGCTGCTCCTGCCAAGCAACGCAAGACCCACACTCTGAAGCTCCAGGCTGTTGCTTCCGCATGCTTCTTCTGAGCTCAGTGGTGAAGGCCATGAGACATCCCCCTCTTCTCCAGCATTCAATCCCTCCTTCTTGCCAAATAAACAGCAACTCACCCCAGAGCTTGGTGTAACTGTCTGGGGAGAACCTGGGATGCTCAAGCATGTGGTCCCTTCTGCTGGCCTCCAGGTCTGCATTGGGGAGCATCCTGGCCTGACCTCACCCAAGTGAGGGCAGTTTTGGAGCCCACCAGGATTTTCCCTCCTGGATGCCTCCTGTGGAGAAGGCTCATGGCCAGGCAGAGCTCAAATATGTGATTCAGTGAGGCTGCAAATCCTATGGGCACGAGAGGCTGCTTGGAGAAAGGCTGTGGGACTTGGCCACATAACTAAAGTTGGAGTTGGAGGTCTGCAACCACCACCACCCAACTGACCTTCCCTTTGCTCACCTTGCTGCAGTGGCAGCCTCTGCTCCCCTGGAGGGGCAGGACTCAGTCTGAGGACCTCTCAGACCCTCAGCGCTGCAGGGTCTGTGGAAGGTAGGTGTCTGAGCTCTCTGGACCCAAACCTTCAGACTGGTGTGGGGCTGTGCATGGTCTCTGTGCCTGGGCACTGAGCAGAGAAAGCCTCCACTGGAGTCTGATTGCCTGCAGTGGTGGATATCTGCCTCCAGAGGCTGTCTGAATTTCTGTTTCTGAAATCCCACTCCATCCTTCCCTTCCTGATCTATTCAGACTGTCAAATCCACACAGGAGAAACCATAACCCCTGTGGGTAACCTGTGTCCCCAGTGGTGCCCTGCGCCCTCGCATACACTCATCTCCAGGGCTTGGGCACTGTTCGTAGGCAGTGAGGTCTGGTAGGGCACGAAGCAGCTTGTGCCTCTCCTGGAAAAGGAAATTCCTCCAAACTCCTCTCTGGTGGCATTTCCACAGGGGCCCTGCCCATCCCTGCACAGCCAGCCAGGCATTAGCTTCAGCCCAGGGTTTGCCTTGCTGCTGTGTGATGGTAGCAGGTATCCCTGGAAGGTGCTGTCCCAGCAACTGAGCACCTCAGTACCTCCTCCCATGGACTGGGAAAAACTGTGGGAAACAGCATCTCCTGGTCTGTGGACCGTGAGAGCTGGACACATCCCAGGGCATGAGCATCACTGGGACTTCCCATCCGAGTGTCATCTCCACCCTCTTTGGAAAGACCCCAGTGTTTCCAGCAGGAATCCTGCCTGGCAGTTTGTATTGAACAGTTCAGTGTTTGCTGCCCTTCCAGGAACACCAGACTCACACCAGGCTTTGCCCAGAGCCTTGGTTTTGGTATGTGTATTGATGCAGATGAGAACATCCCGCTGCCAGCAGTGGCCTTTGCCAGGGACTGTGTGATTAGGAGTCCCAGTGTGTCCACATCATGTTCCAGCCAAACATTTCCTCCCCTGCTGTGC
Organism: Melopsittacus undulatus; assembly: GCF_012275295.1. Lineage (NCBI taxonomy): Eukaryota > Metazoa > Chordata > Aves > Psittaciformes > Psittaculidae > Melopsittacus > Melopsittacus undulatus. Next base: position 11,176,247 of record NC_047537.1, read on the forward strand.
GCAGGTGGCACCCCAGACAGTGCTGAGATCACTCCTCTGCCCCTGTTCATCTGTTCTCTCCCTGTGCCCTGGAGCAGGATGCACACAGGCTGCCATTCTGGACAGGTCCCTAGGTGTGAGACCCTCTGTGCAGTGCAATGTGGGGTCCTCACTGCAGCCCCCACTCATCAAGCTTGTCCCTGTATCTGCTGCTCATCAGACCATGCAGCCCCTCTGCCTTCAACAGTAGGCAAGAAGCACAGAGGGACAGGGTGACAAGAGGGTTGTACCTGCCCTCCTTTATCCCCCAGCAAACCCAGCCAGATGTCACTGTATATTTCCTGACACAGGGCTTTTCTTCTCCAAGTGTTTCTAAGGGCTTCCTGGGGTCAGGGACCTTCTGATGGCATCCTGCAGTGAGAGGTTCCCTGATGGGTGCTGTGGGCACTCACTGGTGGGAAGGGCTGGCAGGGACTGTCTTGGTGCAGTAAAGATCAGCCCAGGCACCTGGGTCTCAAACAGCTGCTGGAAACAGCAGAGGAGTGTTGGGGCAAGGGAGGTGCTGAACAAGACTTTGACATTGAGGAGCACTTTGGAGACTCCCAGCTGATGGCTCTGGTGCTTACTGGTGATGCCAGACTTCCTTTCTAGCCTATGGCAGCTTGTCCCCTGCAAGCTTTGGTAAAGACCCTTCCCAGCTGACCTGGGGATGTCCAACACCCATGTCTAGACTCCTTCAGAAAGTGTATTCCTAAGGTGTGATGTTCCTCTGCAGAAGTTGTATTCAGTCTCCTCTGTGACATAATTTGTCCACGCATCAACCAGGTCTGCCCTTTACTACAGCTTTAGTGGGCATCTGCCCACATTGCCTCACACATCTACTTGTCTGCAATCTCTCTACCTCTGGCAGGCTCTTCCAAAGTCAGCATGTTTGCTTCTAGTCTTTTGTGAAACTAGAGGTAGCAAAGGTGAGTCTGAGCAGCAGGTGACATGCTGCAGTTGCTACAGTGAAGAGTTGGAGTTTCATACCTGATTTATGTTGACTGGAAATGTCATCTGTTGTCTTACATACTCTTTGTATTGGTAGGGCCTTTTCTGGTGTTTGCCAAAGAGATCCCCCAGACTGGGATTTTCCTGGGTTCAGCAGTAACAGTAATTTTTTCTCCTTCTTAATAGCTGGTGCAGTGCTGTGTTTTTGACTTTCAGCCTGGGAACAGCACTGATAACACCGATGTTTTTAGTTGCTGCTCAGTAATGTTTAGTCTGACCAAGGACTTTGTGAGTCTCATACTCTGTCAGGGAGGAGGGGAAGCCGGGAGGAAGCAGAGAGAGGACACCTGACCCAAACTAGCCAAAGAGGTATTCCATACCACAACACCTCATGGCCAGGATGTAAAACTGGGGGCAGTTACCTGGAAGGGCTAGATCACTGCTTGGGTCAGGCTGGGTATTGGTCATTGGTTGGTGAGCTGCTGTATTCTCTTCCCTTATTGTTATTATTACTGGTGGTAGCAGCAGTGGTTTGTGTGATACCTTAGTTACGGGACTGTTCCTATCTCAACCCGTGGGAGTTACATTCTTTCGATTCCCCTCCCCATTCCTCTGGGAGCAGGGGGAGAAAGGGGGCAGTGAGAGAGAGGCTGCGTGGCTGAGTTCAAACCACGACAGGGATCCACCAGAACTCCTCCTCAGCTGAGGTGGATGCAGTTACTTCACTTTTCTATCAGCCTATTTCCTTTGAAGACTCACTCTGAATTTGACTGGAAACTGGACAAACATCTTCTACTGTTAAATTCCTGCTCCCAGTGCCCTTGACAAAGGGAGTATATATAGGTGCAGCTGGTATTCTTCAAAGTAGAGAAGCAAGGGACCAAATTCTGGTGTCTTCATTGTTTGTCTTGCAGTTACCAGAGGTCATCTGATGTGGAGACAGGTTCAAGTTTAGAACTTTCATCTTATTTCTGATCACCTTATTTCAAATGGTTGAATTGTGCTGACTTCCATTTAGACTTTCCCTTTGGAATGTTGTTTAGGGTTTGTATTTACTAACACCAGCTTAAGTGCTCAGAGGGAAGCTAAGCTGGTCTTCCCAGACAATCTCTGTGCCATATGTGATACTTAATCTTCTTGACTTTTACTTTTTTTTTCCCCTTTTAAAAATTAAATGCAACTGTATTGGGCCATTTCTGGTTTTCAGCATAGCACTCACTGTCAGGAGAATGGTGTTTTGATTTCAGCTCATGAGACAGGACCCACTTGCTGCTCATGATCTGTGGGCTTTTCGCCATCCCAAAACCCAAGACCCATCCAACCCGCCTGGAGTAACCATGTGTTAAGAGGCTCCCAGATGTCCCTTTGCATGTGACAGGTGCCAGCAACCACAGTGACAGTCATTCCAAGTCATCAGGTCTTGTCCATCTGTCTTGCATGGTGTAGAGTGAGACCATGGGGTTCCCCTGGAACCAGGTGGGTGCCAGCCCAGCTGAGCCTTCCCTCACATCCACATCAGGGCAGCCCCTTGCTGGGACTGGGGTGCTGAGCATCAGCTCTCAATGACACAAACATAAACTACCTGAACTCCCCCAGGCCAGCAGTGAGTCATCTCTCAAGTGCCAATTGCAGCTTTGAGACACCTCTGTGCTGCTCTGAGCCCCACAGATGAATAAAGACTGGTTTTGCTCCCTGCTTTGGGAAGGGGCAAATATAGCTCCTGTCCCAGGTGTGGCACAGCAAACCCCTGGAGGCCCTTCAGGAGTTAACACTGCAGAAGTTCAGAAACTTTTAATGGCACAACTGAGACCCATTATAAGTGAGGAAAAACCCTCAATGCTGCTGGGGCAGAAGGTGCCCCACGAGCCACAGTGTCACAAGGCACCCAAAACACAAATGGCTTCGAGTGTTCCTGCTTCCTCCACGTGCTGAAACCTGTTGAAAATGTGTGAATATTTTCAACCTGGACCATCTCAGGGCATGTTTTTATACCCTGGCTTCATGAGTGGCTGACAGGGATTGTCTGGTTGAGCTGCAGCAAAAGGAGCGTGACCAGCATGATGAGGGAGGGACTCTGAGAGACCCCCCCCTGCAGCCCTGATCCAGCTCTGGGGCAGCAGCACAAGAGAGACATGGAGCTGTTGGAGCGAGGCCAGAGGAGGCCATGGAGGTGCTGCGAGGGCTGGAGCAGCTGAGGCTGAGAGAGCTGGGCTGGGGCAGCCTGGACAAGAGAAGGCTCCTGAAGGGGAGACCTGAGAGCAGCTCCAGTGCCTAAAGGGGCTGCAGGAAAGCTGGAGAGGGGCTTGGGACAAGGGCCTGTAGGGACAGGCCAAGGGGAATGGCTTGAACCTGCCCGAGGGGAGACTGAGATGAGCTCTTAGGCAGAAGCTGTTCCCTGTGAGGGTGCTGAGGTGCTGGCACAGGGTGCCCAGAGAAGCTGTGGCTGCCCCATCCCTGGCAGTGTTCAAGGCCAGGTTGGACCCAGGTGCTTGGAGCAAGCTGCTCTAGTGAAAGGAGTCCCTGCCCATGGCAGGGGTTGGAGCTGCATGAGCTCTAGAGTACCTTCCAACACAAATGTGATTCTATGAAGGAGAGAAGCAATGTGACTGGGGACTTCCCAAGCTGCCAGGGTCAGCATTATCCTGAAATATATGAAGATTTATCAGTCCCAGCAATGACTAACCTTAGTGACAATGTTCAGACTTTGGGGACATGTTATTATGCTGGATCTGCCATTCAGAGAGGCCACATCAGCCTCCAACGTGGGGCAGCACAAACCAAATGCAAAGTCCTGTCATTGGACTGGGCTTACTCCACAGAATGGGGCAGACTGGGCCTGCAGGGAATGGAAGCAGTGTTGGAGGAGCCCTGCATGTCCAGCAGGCAGCAAGCAGAACACTGGTCAGCAGAAAGCCTCTGCAGCAAGGACATCTGTGGTCTGGCTCAGTGAAGTGCAGCCATCAGCCTGAGGGAGCACTTGAGAGACCATGTTGGCAGAACTGGATCCTGTGAAGGGCTCTCCAGTACAAGAAATGACCTGAGAAATGGCAAAGAGTGCAGTGTGGGGCATGGAGCTGGTCAGGGCCTGGGGCACAGCGTGTACAAGGAGAGGCTGAGAGAAGCAGGATGGTCCAGCCTTTGGAAGGGAAGGTGAAGGAGGAATCTGGCTGCTGTGAACAGCCGCCTCAGGGGGAGGTCTGGAGAAGATGCAGTCTCACTCTTACTGCAGTGCTCAGTGGTGAAGGGCAATGGGCATGAGCTGCAACATGGCAAACTCCAGCAGGACAGAAGGAGGAAGTTCTTCATCATGAGGGTGGTCCTGCACTACAGCACATCCAGAAACGTGGCTGAGAAACTTCCCATCCCTGCAGGTGTCCTTGGACAAGTCCCTGAGCAGCCAGACCTAACTTTAAAGCTGGCCCTGCTCTGAGCAGGAGCAGGACCAGAGACCTTTGAGATGCTTTCCAGTCAAAACCCTCCCTGGTTCCCTGAGCCATGGGTTATGCAAATGGAACTGGTAACATGGAACCAGCTGAATGCAGCCAGTGCAGCACCAAACACTCATAGAAAACATTCATTACTGACCACCAGTAACTGTGGCCAGCACTTGGAAGGTGCCCAGTCCTGATGTGTGTGCTCTCAGTGTGTTCCCAGCCCTCCCTCCCCTGCCCTGCAGCCATCCCCTGCGGGAAGAGCAGGTACAGGCCAGGGCTGCAATAGTGACAGAGAAGAAAGGAGACTTCAGCCTCCAAATGCACTTGTGTGCACTGGAAGTGAGAAGAGGAGCTGAGCTGTAGGGGCTCAACCAGGGGAGAACTGCTGCATGAGGGAGAGGTAGGTGCTCCTGTTTCTGGCCAGCATCTCCATCACTGTCCCCTCCCCAAAGATGTGGGTGCTCTCAGGCCCCACCATGACCTCTGTAGATTGATACATCTGGGGGGCAACTTACCTTCCAGATTCCCAAATTTCTCAGAGGGGGAATGTCTCCAAGCAGTGGTTCAGAGAAGCAGCACAACTCACACTTTATACAGATCCTTATGGAACTTCTAAATCTAGATGAGCTTGTGTGGAAGAAACCAAGGTTATCCCACAAAGCCAGAAGGTACATGCTTGGTTGCAAATGTAATAGAATCCCAGAGTTGCAGAATGGTTTGTGTTGGAAGGGACCTTAAAGCTCCTCCAGCTCCACAGGCAGGGACCCCTTCCACTGGAGCAGCTTGCTCCAAGCACCTGGGTCCAACCTGGCCTTGAACACTGCCAGGGATGGGGCAGCCACAGCTTCTCTGGGCACCCTGTGCCAGCGCCTCAGCACCCTCACAGGGAAGAGCTTCTGCCTAAGAGCTCATCTCAGTCTCCCCTCGGGCAGGTTCAAGCCATTCCCCTTGGCCTGTCCCTACAGGCCCTTGTCCCAAGCCCCTCTCCAGCTTTCCTGCAGCCCCTTTAGGCACTGGAGCTGCTCTCAGGTCTCCCCTTCAGGAGCCTTCTCTTGTCCAGGCTGCCCCAGCCCAGCTCTCTCAGCCTGGCTCCAGAGCAGAGCTGCTCCAGCCCTCGCAGCATCTCCATGGCCTCCTCTGGCCTCGCTCCAACAGCTCCAGGTCCCTCTTGTGCTGCTGCCCCAGAGCTTGATCAGGGCTGCAGGGGGGGTCTCCCCAGAGCACAGCAGAGGGGAAAAAAAAGCTAGAAAAGGAAAGCAGAGTCTGAAGAGCCAAACCCTGACATATTCCTGGATCCAGGCTCCTGCTTAAGGGTGTTTCTGGGCTCCTCTGACAGCAGAGCCCACCGTGAGCCTTCAGCTCCACCACAACACTACCCCTCTGGTGTCTCTAGATGATAAGTTCAAAGTCAACTTCAGACCTGTCCCTCAGTCTTGGCCCCTGTGGGTTATGGGGGCTTCTTAATGGGGATGCTGCTGGAGCACACCTTGGGGGAGTGTCCATGGTGGGACACAGGACCCAGTGTATTCCCTTGCAGTGCGCTCCCCTACTCCCACAGCATCCCAAAGAACTGTGCCCAGGGGGCTGTGCAGGGCAATTACAGACTGTGCTGTAACAGGGGAGCTGTTCCCAGGTGCCTGCCAGGAGCACACTAAATCACCCTTGTGTCCCAGACCACCAGTGCTGCCAGACACACCTTGTGTGAAGAGAGGAAGCATCTGCCCAAGGTAAGCTGTGTCACTGGTGTTCCCACATCAGCACCGGGTCAGTGCTGGGGCCAGGAGAGCTCTGAGGCTGAGGGGGGAAGGAGCCAGCCCCATGGCAGGGTCTGCCAAGGCCAGCTCTTCCCTGCCCTGCTCTGTGCCCCACTCCCATGACCTGCAGCCTTGGGTGTCCTCATTGTCCCCATCCTGGCCCAGCAACCTGGGGAGTCCCTGGGTGCCCAGCTCATGGCTCACAGCACCGTGGGTCAGCCCTGCCCCTGCTGCAGACACAGGGCTGCAGAGTGTCCCTGGCTGCCTATGCCACAGCCGGTGTCCCACCAGTGCTCCCCATCCTCCAGGATCCAGCTGTACAGACACAGGGACCATGGTGTTGGCGTGAGCCTTGCGCAAACTGCACCCACCTACCTCCAGCTCACTTGTCTCAGATTAGATTTGATCTCAAATCAAATGCAGTTTAACTACCAGAAAGGCAAACAGACACTTCCAATGACTGGCTGAACATCCAGCTAATGACTGGTGAATCAACAGATGGGATTGCAAACCCTGCAGTGATCAGAAATGAAATGAAGCCACTTGCGCCCCAGTCACACACCTCTGACATCTCCTCCTTCCCTGGCTAGGGGGCTAGAGGCCATTGCTGGGGTGGACATGGTCTCTCTGCCTCCATCCTCGAGCTCCCAGGGAGGCCACTGGTGCCACAGAAACCCAGCTGGTTCTCTGGTAACCCAGACTGTGACAGTGCCCTGGGGACACTGGAGTCTTGGTTTGTGCCCAGTTCCAGGGAGGCCATGGGGCATAGGGGAGAGATGGGAGTGCGTGCCCACACCAGGAGCCTTTGTGATGTCTTTCAGGTGAACCAAGAATGTTGTTTTCTACCTCTGCTTCATTAAACCAATGCAAAGGCTCTGTGAACATCTACTTAAAACAGGCTTATTTTAGGTAAAGGGAAAAGACAAAGAGATTTAGGAACCAAAGCCTTTGCTCCTTGATGTGAGCACTTTGGACCCCAAATCTCCTTAATAAGGTATGATGTGAGACCTCAGCTCCTTGTCTAAACCCTGGTGCATTAGATCTAAGGAGAAGACTCCTGGGTCAAAGTAATGTTTGTAGTTGGGTTTAAGCTGCTGACTCTTGCAGGCTCACCTCTGCCAGCACTACTCACAGCGTCATGCTTGAGTGAAGGGCTCTGCTCCTTGATGCCACAGCCATCTCCCTGCTTGGCTTTGCTTCTCCAGGCTGGCCATGTCCTTCCTCTGCAATGGACTCTCACTTTGCCAGCCAGCCTGGTTCCACTTCCTCCTCCTTGAGTGGGCTCCCTGCTCCCTGAGCACCATCGGGCAGGGTCTTACTAACGCTCCACAGCATCGAGATTTTCCCACATGGGTGGCAACTTTCCTGCTGCCCCCATGAGCAGTTCGGCATCCTGTGCCACACTCACAGCTCAGCACTGTCCTGGCCTGATCAGCCACGGGGTCTCCAGCTACAGATGCCGTGGGCAGGCAGACTGCTCCACAGTCCCAGAGCTCCTGTGCTCACCCAGTTTTCTTGCTTTTTCTTTCCCCTAAAGCCTTGCAAATGCCTGGTGCTGGGCCCCTCTTCTCCCAGCGAAAACAGCCCCATCACAAAGACTGCAGAGCAAGCACTGTTCATCCTTTATGGATTCAGGTGCAGGAGTGCTCCCTTCCTGCAGCCCTTCTGACATGCAGCGGAGCTCTGGAGACTCTCCTCCCTCCTTAACGCTGCTGGCCCTGTGCTCTCCTGTTGCCACCGGACACCCTCCCTTTGCCATGAACTGTCATTGTCCTCTTGGACAACCGGGAGTGGGGACACCCGGCTCCCAGGCACAGAGCGCTGCGGGGCTGCCATTCGCATGGCTGAAGGTGTCTGTGTCACACTGCAAGTGATTCCCACAGACTCCCTGCACTCTGTCTTCAGTGCAGGCTTCCCTTACCACTTCTCAGGCTCTCTTCTTTCCTTGCAGGCTTTCCACTTTTGCCAAACATTCTCCTTGGTGTCTGTATGTTCCCTGTTTGCAGAGGGAGCAGCCCCTCTCCAGCAGCCTCTGTCTTGTGCTCAAAAGGGAGTTCTTAGCTGGGTTTTGCACCTTTTCTTTCACGAAATGCCAGCTCTTTCCTACATTTGCAGGCTCAATATCCCCAGTCTGCCCAGCTGCAGTAACCAGCCCTCCTCCCATGTCCTGATTTGTGCTTGTTCACAGCCACAGCCACCAATCTGTTCCTATTGATCTTGCCATTTCTGCAGAATGGCATTGACTCATCCCTACTCGAGCTGAAGTTATTTTCTCAGACAGCTCTTCTAAAAACAGCCTCTTTTTCAGGAACAGGTACAAGAAAACCTCATCACTTTCTGCAGTGACCTGGTGAGGAGCCATGTGAGGTATCATATCCAGAGAGATCTGGAATGACCCTTACAGATGAGGCTGTGATTTATTTACCATCACCCCTCCAAAGAGTTTTTTTTTCTGGATTAATTTCTCCCCTGGAGCTTTACCCTCCCCTCAGTCTGGCTGGGAATGTGTGACAAGCTCCCAAACCTTCCCTTCGCTCCTTCCCAAGGCAATTTAGATCCATGAAGATATTTTGATGGTGTCTTTCAGCATCTCCTGCTGTCCTACCCTTCCTCCTCACTTCCTGCACTTACTTTCTCCTTCTGTCATTTCCATTACTCTGCTCAGAGCTATTTCTCTGACTTCTGGGAACATTTGCTACCGGGGGGGGGGGGGGTCCCCACATAATAATTTGAGTTCCCTCATACGTCTGGTACCTATGGAGTTCCCCCATAGCTTTGCATGAGGCCACAATCGTTCGTTTGCTATGGACCATCTGCTCTTCCTGAGCCAGAGGAGACACCAACCTTCTGCTACCCACTCTCCAGCTGCTCTTATCCCCACCAGTCTTTCCCTGCCCTCCACGGTTATGCCCTTGTTTACCAGCTCCTGCTCTTCCAGTACAACGCAAACCAGCAGACACAGGACATGCCTCTCCTTGGCATCCATTCTCTTTGTGGTTCAAAGCCTGGCATCAGATTCCTGAAGGCTTCTCCCATCCTGCTGCCTCCTTGCCTTAGGAGAGTGCCCATGGAGGCTTCCAGCATCTCGAGCACCCCAGCCCCTGCTGTGGCACCCAGCCTTGGCTACCTGCTGCTCCCTCCCTCCCTGCTCACACCCCATCCCTGCTGCTGGGCACCAGCACAAAGCCGCAGCCCACCCCGGCATCTCTGAGCTGCGGAGCACATGCCCAGCACGGTGCGGTTGTTCTTGTTCTTCTTGGAGGTAGCTGGCAATGTGCTTGAGGGAGCTCAAGTCTCCTCAGCTTGGCACCCACCTCCTCATCACTCCTGGTGAAGATGCTCCCACACTTCCCTCTGGAAGGACCTGGAGGCATCTCCAACAGCTTCTTGCAGCTTGCACAAATCTGATCATCTCCTCAGTGCTCTTTCTGTGGATTCAGTAGATTTAGGTTCACACTCAGGATCCTCTATGTCTCATCTCCATTTATCCCCAAGCTCCAGTTTCTCATTAGATTCAGTCTTTCCTTCCTCCTGCAGGCCAGTGTCTCTGCTTTTCCTTGCCACACTCAAGCCTGCTTGAACAGCATGGTCACCTTCAGTTGCCTTTCTGGTCCTCCTATGATGTCTCAGACTCTCAGAGGTCCCTCACTTGCATTGTTCTCTAGGTGTGAACATGAAGATTAGAATCATATTAGTCATGGAATGGCTTGGGTTGGAGGGACCTTAAAGCTCCTCCAGCTCCAACCCCTGCCACGGGCAGGGACCCCTTCCACTGGAGCAGCTTGCTCCAAGCACCTGGGTCCAACCTGGCCTTGAACACTGCCAGGGATGGGGCAGCCACAGCTTCTCTGGGCACCCTGTGCCAGCGCCTCAGCACCCTCACAGGGAAGAGCTTCTGCCTAAGAGCTCATCTCAGTCTCCCCTGTTCGGGCAGGTTCAAGCCATTCCCCTTGGCCTGTCCCTACAGGCCCTTGTCCCAAGCCCCTCTCCAGCTTTCCTGCAGCCCCTTTAGGCACTGGAGCTGCTCTCAGGTCTCCCCTTCAGGAGCCTTCTCTTGTCCAGGCTGCCCCAGCCCAGCTCTCTCAGCCTGGCTCCAGGGCAGAGCTGCTCCAGCCCTTACAGCATCTCCATGGCCTCCTCTGGCCTTGCTCCAACAGCTCCACATCCCTCTGGTGCTGCTGCCCCACAGCTGGACCCAGTGCTCCAGTGGGGTCACACATCTCCCATTCAATATTTGCAAACAGGCACTTTCTTTGTCTGTATCATTTAAAGATGTCTATTTTTTGACCTCTGCTCTCACAGCCTGTGATGGATAAGGGAAATCAGAAGATCTTGCTGTACCTTCACTAATGATTTAAACACAGTGTGCTCCCATGAACGACAGCTTCTGTTCAGGCAAGTCCAACCTGTCATGTTTTCTGGGATCTTCAGAGCAGTCTCACATTGCAGCCCAGGGAAGCTGGAAGGGTGAGAGGAGCTGCTCTCGTTTGGCAGCCCCTGAGATCCTTGTTGAGCATGGGGGTGACATTCCAGCTCATTCTGGTCTCCTTCAAGTGACATGGGGTTGGAGTTGCCTGGAGGATTGAACCTCCATGAGCTGACACCAGCCCCCACCACCGTACACCCCTGAGCCCTCGGCAAGATGTGAGGGGTGCAGGGCACAGCCACAGCTTCAGCCCACCACAGAGCAGAGCCCAGGGCTGGGGATGCCCCCTGATAGGGGAGAGCACTCACCCTCGTTCTACCTGTCCTTACCTCCTGCTCTCCCTGCAGATGAGCCCCGAGTCCCTGCAGCAGCGAAATCTCAGCAGCCCCACCACGTTCCTTCTGTTGGGATTCTCCAGTGCCTATGGAGCACAGATGACCCTCAGTCTGTTCTTCTCGCTCATTTACCTGGTGACAGTGCTGGGGAACCTGCTTATTGTGATCCTTGTCTGGTTCAACACCCATCTGCAATCCCCCATGTATTTCTTCCTGGGCCACCTCTCCTTCCTGGACATTTGCTACTCCTCTATTACCCTCCCTAAGATCCTTGGAGACTCCTTCTCACAGCAGAAGACCATCTCCTTTGTGGGCTGCATCACACAGATCTACTTCTTTCTTTGCTTTGGGGGCTCTGAGTGTGTGCTTCTGGCTGCCATGGCCTATGACCAGTACCTGTCCATTTGCCACCCCTTCTGCTACCCCATGCTCATGAGCAGGATGATGTGCCACTGCTTAGTGGCCATTTCATGGCTGAGTGGCTCCTTCTCATCTCTGATCCAGGCCTTCCTCACAGCCTGCCTGCCCTTCTGCGGCTCCAACGTCATCGACCACTTGTTCTGCGAGATGCCCTTCCTGCTGCAGGCATCCTGCAGCCCCAATGCCCCCCTCAACAAGGCCATCTTGTATGCTCTGGCTGGGACTATTGCAATGGGCTCATTCCTCCTCACTCTTGTGTCATATGCTCACATCATCGGGGCTGTCCTCCAGAAAGGAGGGGGGATGCAGAAGGCCTTTGCTACCTGCACCTCCCACCTGACCGTGGTGTCCCTGTTCTTTGGCACTGGGGCTGTGGCATACCTGGTGCCTCACTCCAGCACCACCAAGGAGATTGACAAGGTCCTGGCCCTGCTGTACGCTGCTGTGACCCCCATGCTCAACCCCATCATCTACAGCTTGAGAAAGAGTGAGGTCAAGGGTGCCATCAGGAAAGCCCTGTGCAGGAGGAGGTTACAGATGTCCGCCAAGGGTTCAGGCATTGCCACTGAGCAACCTCCACGCTTCCCGGGGCAGGGATGCAGCTCTCAGTGATCCAGCACACATGAAGGGGTCTGGTGGTGCTAGGGGGGAAAAACTGACCGCTCCTCACCCTCTCTCACCAACATATCCGATGCTCAGACCCATTATTGTCCGATGGGACACAGCTTCTGGGTACACAATTCACAGCATTGCCTCTCGTTCTGCATGTGTTTGTACAGCCGGGCTGAGCTCACAGTGCCAGCTTCAGAAAGCCCACTGGGGGCAAGCTGTGTCCCACCCTATCCCAGGACCCAGGTACTGCCCTTCCAGCATGGAGCACTGCGGAAGTCCTCACCCTTTTGGACTGGTTTCAGAAAGATGGAGACCTGAACAGATCATAAGGGGATGTTAGAACATTGCTAATTGCTTGGACTTGGAGTTCTCCCAGGAACTGATTCTGAGAACTTGTTTCCTACAGAATAGTCATTGCCCCATAGAGGAGCTGTGCTGGCTGCCCACACACTGCCCTGTATGGGATGGTGCCCTTGGTAAGCCTTATATTTTTAATCATTTACCTACCCCACGGCTTTGCCAGGCTTTCTGGAAAGAGCTTTTATGCCTCAGTCAAGCCCTTTCCAAGGTGGATCACTGTGCAGAGCCCAGCAGTGATTCTGGGCTGCTTGTATCTCCTGTTAAGTGGTGAATAATTTTGTCTGGGCTGGACCTGCAGACACTGCAGAGCTGGATATCTCTCCCTTAACTCAATAAATTATGTATAAGTAAGAAAAACACTGTCTGGGGATTGATCTTTGTTGTTTCAGGAGTCAAAATTAAGGCTGGTTACGGAGAGCTACTTCCATGGGCAAAATGGCTGCGATAGGCCATAGGCAAATGCCATAGGCCGGAGCTTGAGTGGAGAAGGAGATTACTCTGGTTCATGATGTGCCTTCAAGAGGGTTCAGGGGCTCCCAGCAGCACATGGAGCCAGGGAAGTGTTACTTGGTGGCTGTAAAAAAAAGGGGGGTGACACGGATGGGGTAAAAATATGCCGTAACCACCACTCAGTGGGTGCAAGGGTACACCTTGAGGCACAGCAAACAGATCTGGCCGAATGCTGGGTTGGGATTTCTTTACAAGTAAGACTCCATAAGACACCCACCTAGCAGAAATTATGATTTTCTGTGCTTGGAAATAGCCCTGTCCCTGATAGAGCCAAGGATTTCCCAGTAGAAACCCGACATAGAATCATAGACCCATAGAATAGTTAGGGTTCGAAAGGACCTTAAAATCATCCAGTTCCAACCCCCCTGCCATGAACAGGGACACCTCACACTAAACCATATCACCCAAGGCTTCATCCAGCCTGGCCTTGAACACTGCCAGGGATGGAGCATTCACAACTTCCCTGGGCAACCCACCATCCTAACAGTAAATAATTTATTCCTTATATCCAATCTAACTCTGCTGTTTAAGTTTCAACGCGTTACCCCTTGTCCTATCACTACAGTCCCTAATGAAGAGTCCCTCACCAGCATCCCTGTAGGCCCCCTTCAGATACTTGGTCTCCAAGTATCCTCTGAGGTCTCCACGCAGCCTTCTCTTCTCCAGGCTGAACAACCCCAACTTTCTCAGCCTGTCTTCATATGGGAGGTGCTCCAGCCCCTGATCATCCTCGTGGCCTCCTCTGGACTTGTTCCAACAGTTCCATGTCCTTTTTATGCTGAGGACACCAGAACTGCACACAATACTCCAGGTGAGGTCTCACGAGCAGAGTAGAGAGGCAGGGACACCTCCTTTGACCTGCTGGTCACGCTCCTTTTGATGCAGCCCAGGATATGGTTGCATTCTGGGCTGTAAGTGCACACTGAAGCTGGCTCATGTTCATTTTCTCATCAACCAACACCCCACGTCCTTCTCTGCAGGGCTGCTCTGAATCTCTTCTCTGCCCAACCTGTAGCTGTGCCTGGGATTGCTCCGACCCAGGTGTAGGACCTTGCACTTGGCATGGTTAAACTTCATGAGGTTGGCATCAGCCCAGTCGAGGTCCCTCTGGATGGCATTCCTTCACTCCAGCGTATCAACCGAACCACACAGCTTGATGTCATCGGCTTATCCCACTAAGGTGAGGCTACAACTTGTCCTCCTAGAGCACACGAACAAGACAGGACCATTGGGGATCCCATTTTTTAGGACATCTACAAAATCAGCAGCTCCTTTCGAAATACAACAGGAATTTCACATCCCTTCCCAGGGGGAAGGCCCCATGACAGGGTGAGCCAGGGCTATCTGCCACCCCTCTGCTCTCCTCACTGACAGGAAAACCTCTGACTTCATGACTGCTCTTGCCAGCTGTAGCTACTTTAGTATCTGTTATGCACCTCTGGAGGTGACAGGCAGGGCAAGAGGATGGAGAATCCGTGGCAGGGAAGGGTCAGGCACCAGAATCCTGAGTGTGCTCCATGCTCAGCCGTCAGCAACTTGTGACACCGATGGGAGAGACAACACCACGACCAGTAGCATCACTAGGGATAAAAGCAACATCTATCCCTTTTGTGAGACTTACCTGCAGTGGTCTCCAAACAAGCAAAGAATGCTTCAGGAAGAAAGTATTTTCGGTACCATTAATAAATAGTCACATAAAATTATATTAGAAGTGATGTTTATTTAATCTTTATCTTATCTTCTTAAAATGTCTGTTACTGTGTATGTTTTGTAATGTGCATGTATAGATTTTATGAATAAATATACATATATTGGTGGTGTGTGCTTGGAAGCTGTTCACTGATAAAGGGCATGCAATCAAAACCATTTGGAGAGCACTGCTCTGCGCTGCTCTACACCACCATAGGAGAGCAAAAGTCTGTGGGAGTGAAGCTTTACTCATAGCAAAGGAAGATTTAGGGATTAAATGGGGACCACTTCCTCACACAGGACATATTCAGCCCCTGGGACCAGGCAGGATGCAGCCCAGGGTGCCAAGGAGTTCTTGTGGTGCTCTCCATCACTCTGGAACCTCTTGTTTTGACTCCCCAGAAAGTCTCAGTGGGTTGAAGCTGACAGAGGATTTCTCACCCCACTTCCCCTGCCCTCTCGCCAAGGCCTTGGGAGGGTTGCTCAGTTGGAACATGCAGTTAGGCTGTAGGTGGGGAAAAGCCCAGCTCATGATGTTACCTGTGCACTGGCACCTGCCATCACGTGGATGAGGTGAAGGAGGGTTGGTTCTGCTGCCCTGAGGATCTGTCTGCACGGCTAAGAGCTGGGAGGTGCCTGCAGAGCTCATCTTCCCGGAGGTGTGCTGAAGATGAAGGCCATTTTCTTGCTCCTGGAGTTGACGCTTCCATTGGTGCTCCAGGGCAAAAATCCCTCTGAAGGAATGTTTTGATGGAGAGAAGGTCATGCTGCTGGGGGGGGGGAGTTTCCCATGGTGGGGTCTGGGGAAGATGCTTTGCTTGCACACAGTCTCCACAAGGGAGTAGAGGTCAGACAAAACCCACCTGCCTGGTTTTGCAAGAACCCCAGTTCATGCTGTAAGTCCCTTGGGCTCCCTGGCTTTTGGCAGCACATTTGTGCGCTTGGACACTTTAGTGAGGGAGTCATTGGGTAGTGAGATCTTGCATCAGGTTAGTTCCTTAAGGCAGACTGCTTTGCCTGGCAGAAGAGATGCTGTTCCAGCAGTCAGCAGCTTGGGCAGAGGAGATAGTGGGGGGTTCCTGCTCTATCCCTGAATTTCTCATTGCTCTTCATATTAATGGGTGCAGAGCCATCCTCTAGAGCTCGCTGGGCAGTGGTCCACCATCCCCATAGCTTCCCATTCTAGCCAGGTTAAAGACCTCAAGAAAAACAGGGGGATGCCTGTGAGTACAGTATTTCACTATGAAATAGCACCAGAACTTCTATTTCTGGATGAGCGTCAGTGCAAATCTTCCCATTCGTGGTGGCTTTTTCTCAGGGCTCTGCTGCTTATTGCTCTTCACCTGGGCTGGCTCTTGAGTTCCTCAAAAACCAGAGAAAATGACACATGTGGCTGCTGCTGTGCACAGATCAGAGCTGCCGGGAGCTGGTCTCTTGCCTCCAACCTAGAATGGTGATCAGCCAGCTCCACCAGTGGACATGGCACATGGATGGCATCCACATCCTGGAGACTTCAGGAGGTGACACCAGAGGGTTTGCTGTGCCAGAGCTCTCCAGAGCCTTTTGCTTTTTCTTCTTTTGCGTAGCACTGGATAGAGGTTCCCCCCATTACCTGTGCATTCAGCCCAAATAACTGGGTGATGACTCTGCTCCTCCTAGAAAGGTGACCAGTATGGGTAGAAGATGAAGAAAAATGGGAATCTTAGTATTCCCTTAACAGCTTTCTCCCATACATCCCTTTGGAGCTGCTTTTTGAGGGGACCCATTGGGAAAGCTGGGAGCTTTGCATGCCATTAACTCGAATCCAATGGTCTCTATTTGCTCTGCAGACCTGCAGAATGTGAGCAGAGGGTGATGGTCCTAAAATAAACCAAATCAACTTGGTCAAGATGCAAACTCCTGTAAGTACCAGGGGAGCATGAAGTAGGGGATGGGACCTGACCCAGCAGCAGAACCATGTTTGAACTTTGATTAAACCTCCACACCCATGGCATGAACATCGATGAAACCTATTCCCCACTACGCAGGTGGCAGTTTCATGTACTACCAGAAGGTTTATCAGGAGGATTTAGGGATTTCCGTGCCCCACTCCCTGGGGTCCCAATACTAGGCCCTCCAGATAACGGTGCTGCCCTGTGAACATCTCCACCCAGGCACAGGGAGCCCTGTCCCAGAGCCCACTCCAGCCCCACACACCATCCCAGCTCTCTCTGCAGAATATGCTGGACTCAGGATTTGCAGGTGATGCTTCCTGGGGCAGAAATGTCCCTTTTCTGTGGGGCACTAAAGTGATCTCATCCCAGCAACCCTCCACCCTCCTGCATGGCAAAATGCAGCATGTTAAAGGTGTGGTTACTGGCCCCACCATGGGCACTTGCCCCACTTGTTCCAGCACCATCACCTAGAGCACTTGCTGGTCGCAAAGGTCCACGTTAAAATTGAGAAGCACTAATGAGTACAGAGCTGGAGCAAATCAGAGAGCAAAGAAAATGCAGGGTCTTTCCTTTGGAATTAAATTCCCAGACAGATGGCGGGAGTGAGAAACCAAGAAAATCAAGGAAGAAAGGGAATGTTAAGCTGTCTATTCTGCTGGAGGCAGATTCCAAGGCTGCAGAGCGTTGTCCTCATGGCTGTGCTACCACCCACCTCTGCCTGCACCATCCTGTGCAGCCACGGTGGCAGCGGGCACAGCGGGCAGAGAGCAGGCGCTGCCAAAGCCCAGCCCGGCATTCCCAGCACGCTGCAGCTCCAACCAGAGCTCCAACAAACATTGGAAGTGCTGGAGCCACTGACAGCCAGCCAGGGCCCCGCAGATGCTATAACGCGGCCCCTGCCGTGCGCACCGTTGGCTGGGACCAAGCCCAGGCACGTGGCAGGACACCAGCCACGGGAATCCCTCCTAGGAGAATGAGCAAGGAAGAGCCAGCATATGTCCGGCAGCGGGACCTCGGGAGCAGGTCCCATCTGGTGTTGTGCCAAGGTCTTAGGTCTCTGCCCAGAGCATGGGGCTGGAGATCGGCTGCCTGGGTTTTGCAAAGCTGTCTGCCTTGGCTCAGGATGGGGGGAACCCCTTGTAGGGACGCTAGGATGATAACCTGAGATGCCGTCTGGACACAGTGGTCAGCATCACTGAGGTGTCTGTGGGGCAGCCCTGGAGCTGTTGGCACTGGAGGTACAACTCCACTGAGACCCACTGTCCTGCAGCCAGCTGGGATGTTCGTGCTCCAAGGAGGAACCAAGGGTTAGAAAACAAATCCTAGAGATGTGAGACTGGTCCAGGGTATGTCTGGATGAGGGTACAGTGGCGGTTCAAAAGTGAGCTCACCCCAGAGGGACACAGGCACGTGGCTGTGATGAGGAGGGATGGATGTTTTGGCTGTGCACAGCTCTGCCCAAGGCTGCAGCTGAGATCTGACAAACTCAGCACTCAAAGCCAGGAGCCACAGTCACTGGACAGACAGGGACATAACACTCCTGCCATAGCCTGGGCATGGCCCCAGCAGCAACATGACCCACACATGGGATTTCCCAGACCCTCATCCCCAGTTTGTGCCATTCCTGTTGGGACCAGGCAGTAACAGGGTCCCAGCATCCTGAGAGCTTGGCAGAAACAGCATCGCTGCTGCCCCGTGCTCCTCATCTCTCTGTGCAGGCTGTATTGCTGGTTTCACGTTTTATGTCATCTGTCCCAC
Source organism: Melopsittacus undulatus (assembly GCF_012275295.1). NCBI lineage: Eukaryota > Metazoa > Chordata > Aves > Psittaciformes > Psittaculidae > Melopsittacus > Melopsittacus undulatus. The sequence goes on from NC_047537.1 coordinate 11,194,448, forward strand.
CTGGCATGTAGAGACAACTCCACACAAAACAGTGATGCTGCCAAGTCAACAAGTGCACAGAGTGGCTGGCCCATCCTGGCATGCTGGAAAAACCTCATGTTTAAAGGAGGGTGGTTCGGGGGCAGGTTAAACCTCAGTTTATGCCTCACTGATGGCCTTAATGCCAACATAGGGATCATATAATAAGAAAATAGTTTGGGTTGAAGGGACCTTAAAGCTCATCCAGTTCCAACCCCTGGCACGGGCAGGGACCCCTTCCACTGGAGCAGCTTGCTCCAAGCCCCTGTGTCCAACCTGGCCTTGAACACTGCCAGGGATGGGGCAGCCACAGCTTCTCTGGGCACCCTGTGCCAGCGCCTCAGCACCCTCACAGGGAAGAGCTTCTGCCTAAGAGCTCAGCTCAGTCTCCCCTGTTCGGGCAGGTTCAAGCCATTCCCCTTGGCCTGTCCCTGCAGGCCCTTGTCCCAAGCCCCTCTCCAGCTTTCCTGCAGCCCCTTTAGGCACTGGAGCTGCTCTCAGGTCTCCCCTTCAGGAGCCTTCTCATGTCCAGGCTGCCCCAGCCCAGCTCTCTCAGCCTGGCTCCAGAGCAGAGCTGCTCCAGCCCTCGCAGCATCTCCATGGCCTCCTCTGTGGCGCTGGATGCAGTGCTCCATCAACAACCCCCGCCCCGCGATCCCGCCATCACCGCGGACCTGTCCATCCCCCGCCAGCGGGATCCAACCCCTCGGGCCCGCAGGGATGTGCGGGATGGGCGGGACCGATGCGGGATGCGCTGAAGCCTCCGGCGGTGCTGCAGGAGGGGCGGGGCCGCGGCTCCACCCCCCCGGGGGTGTTCCCATCCGGATCGCCCCGCCCCGGCCCCGCCGCTCCCACCGCTCCCGCCGCCCGCGGCCCGCACCGCCCGGCGCGCGATGGTGTCTGCCCGGGGCGCCGCCCGCCGCGGAGCGCTGCTGCTGCTGCTACTGGCGGCTGCGCTCGGGGCCTGCGGACCGAGCCTCGTCCGTGCCGGTGAGTGCGGGGTGGGGCTGCCCCATGACCCCCGTGTCCTTCTTCGCCCCCCGGGGGCACAGCGGATGCTCCTGTCCCCTTCCCGGCGGATCCGCGCTGCCCCTCCCGCCGCCATCCCCGTGCGGTTGCTCCCCTCAGCCCCGAGAGCGATCCGCATCCACAGGCGTTCGGGCTCCCAGCCCCCGGGTCCCTCCCCGCACCGCCCAGGCATAGGGGAGATGCTGCTGTGGGCTCGGGGCCGCTCGGCACCCCCACGACGGGCAGCGGGGTGCGAACTGCTCTTGGGTCCCCTCTGCGCTGCCCACCCGGTGTCTGACCCACCCCCGCCTTCCCCGCTTCCCCCCGGTACCGAGCAGCGCCACCGCCCTCCCCCGGCTGCTGCAGGCAGGGTCCCCCCGGGGCAGCGGCGCAGGGGTGACCCCCGGCTGCGGTTTGGGTGTGAGGAGGAACCCACAGAGATGGGGCCTGTCATAGAGCGGAAAGAGAGCGTGAGCTGGGGGAGGAGGCCTGCCCCAGGGCCCTCGTGAAGCACCTTTATGGGGAAAACCCATAAAACCAGGAAAACACAAACTGCGGTGGTTACTGCGGTGTCCCGGGGGGGGTCGCACCGGACCCGGGGCACCCCGTTCACCCACCCGCCGGGGTAGAGGGAGCAGCAGCAGCAGCACTGCCCCGCAGCACTGTACTGGTGACCGCAGCGTTTGTCTCCCCTGGGACAGAACCCATGCGTGGCTTTGGTTCCCCACCAGCAGCACCGCCTTTCCTTTCTCACTGTTTCCCTAAGCATTGTTTTGGTTTGGTTCTGGTTTGATTTGGGGTTTTCTTTTAGTTTTGGAGTCTGGGTCAGAGCATTGCCCCTCCCGGTGGGTCTTGCACTTGCCTTGTGCCGTGTCCCCTCACTCTGTGCCTGCTGCTGAGGTGTGCGGAGCCATAAACACCCCCCAGCAATCCCAAGAAGCCCTGGGGAGCCCCGGGTGTTGCACTGCTCTCAGTGGCACGAGCAGCGGGTGCTGTGTCCCGGCCTGTGGGATGTTGTGTCTCCGGGCAGGTTCTTTCCACCTCACTGGCCCCCAGGGCTGGGGAGCTCCTCCTGGCTCCCAGCATTGTTTGTGGATCCCATATTGTTCTCCCTGCTCCGGCTCACAGTCAGCCGCACTGTGTTCCAAGGGAAAGTGAGGAGGTACAATGCGATTCTGTATTTGTTTTAAATCTGCCAGTGGTTCATATCATCCGGGTCTTTCCGTGCTGGAGGCGGAGGTGGGGATGCTCCTGCGCTCTACCTCTTCCCATGTGTCCAGGCTAGGGTGGCCTGGCTGGCGGTACCAGTGACGCAGGCTGCTATGGGAGGAAGGAGATCCGTGTGGCTCTGGTGCAGCCGCATAATCTCTGCTGCCTCTGAATTAAGGGGTTGAGGTGGGATAAGCCAGCTTGGCAGCGCTGCCACTGAGGGACCCCTCATGGGGCTGCTCGGGGTTGGTACAGGGGGGGGAGAAGAGTTTCCCCTTCCCCACCATTCCCACCCTTGGGTCTCTCGGCACAAGTGGGGTTGGGATTTTCAGCTCAAGTGAAGGTGGGGATGGTTTCTTTGTGCTGTTTCCAGTCGTGTTGTTGTGCTGTCTGGAAATGCCGATGGCAGCATCCCGTTGCTGGAGATTGGGATTGTGCAGTGTGTGGCAGTGGGGAGTTCTGGGCTGGTTTCTCCTGGGATGACTGGGGCAGCTGGAGGAGCATCTCTGGGATGCTGAGCAGGGAAGGGAGTCATTGTCCTATCCCTGCAGCCTTCCCCCCTGAGTGTGGCAGGGCAGATGAAATGTTCACTGCTTCTTCCCATTTTATCATTGACTTTCCTGGGTGGATAGAGTAGAGCTGGGCTTTCTCTGCAAGGTGGAGGTGCAGGGGCAGCTCCCACACTTCTGTGCTGGTAGAGCTGGTGAGGGGATCGCTGGGGGAGAAGGTCCTGGACCATCCTACCCACATCCTTCTGTCTCTGCAGCTTCAGCAAAGCTTCTTCAGATGAGGGCTGGCATCTCCTCCTCCCACCTTCTGCAGCCCAGAGGCTCCTGCAGTAGATGCCATCTCCTGGGACACAGCAACACATGGCATGGGTACATCTTCATCGTGCCTAGTCCAAGCTGCTGCAGGGCAGCAGCTGCTCTGGAGGCGGTGCTGTGGTGGGTCAGTTTTGGCTGGTGCTCCTTAGTTGTGTTTTCCTCACGTGTCTCCATCCAGCACACCCAGCTTTGGGCACTGCTTTTCCTCCTTCTCTGGATGCATTTCCTGGAGCATTAGTGGCAGTTCTCACTCCTTCCCAAGGAATTTCATTGCCAAATTTCATCTAGTTTTAGTATTATAAAAAAAAAATAAAACCCGAGATGATGGGCAAGAACCTCTTTTGTTAATAGCCCTGAAAAGCTCAGCCCAGCTGCCACAGCCAGCACTTGACTTAGAAACACCAGAGAAACTGCTCAGCAGAAAACGAGTGGTCCTTTCCAGTTCAAGTGACCCATTTGGCCATGTGTGAATCAGCGGCTCATCACTGCCTTTCCTCCTGGTGCTGCTCCTCAGGGATGCAGGTGGGAGCACAAATGCTGGTGCTGTTACTGGCTGCCCCAGCCCTGTGGTGGTGCAGGATCCAGAGCTGGGCACAGCAAGAGGAGAGCAATCCCCTATGAGGTCCTCACAGCTCTGCTTGTGGTGTATTGTCCACTTCTTGCTGTTTAACATGCTTTGCAGTCACTGGGAGCCATGGCAGGGTCAGGGTGCAGTGGGCTGTCCCTGAGGACCATCACTGTGAACACTGGAGCTGGAGCAGCTCCAAACCCTTCTTGGAGCATCATGGTGGAGCCCAGGTGGAAATGGATGGAAAGAGGCCACCACTCTCCATGTTCCCAATCTCCAGTGTGGTCAGCATCAAGGAAGAAGAGTCTATGGAAAAGACAGTGAAAATTCCTCCTTTCCTTTCACTGCAGCTTGCTGGGGACCCACAAACCTGTGTGCACCCCAGCTGTGCCCTGCAGGTGCTGGTCTGGGGAGAGCTGGAGCTCAGGGTGGAGACACGGTGGTTCCAGAGCCTGGGAGATGCTGGGGTTACTGGTGCAGGGTCAGGCCTTTTGGATCAGCCACCTCCTTGGCAGTTCCAGGTGTGGACTTGGGGTCTGCAGTCGATCCCGAGGGATCAGGATCCTGGCTTAACCCCACAGCTGGGCTGCACTGCCTGGGGGAGTCCCTGGGGCTGCCCCCCTTCCCCAGGAACCCCTTGGTTCCCAGGGGCACCTGGGTTCTTCCTGCAGTGCAAAGGGGAAGATGAGTCTGGGATGTTTGCCTGAAACAGCTCTTCTGGGCCATGGGGGTATTAAGGATTAAATCGGCTTAGCTCTGCCGGGGGGGGCACTGGGGATAGGAAGGGTGACAACATGATGGGGGCACTGGGGACAGGGAGGTGAATGGTGCTGGGGTCTAGAGGGCTGATGAGGATATTTGGGATAGGAGAGGTGAGTGGTACTGGGGACAGGCAGGGTGACAGTGCAGCAGTGGTGAGGGGGATGTGTGTGATGGATGATGTGCTGGGAGAGGAGAGAGCTGGGGATGCTGGGAACAGGAGGGGTGATAGCATAGTGGGACACTGGGAACAGGAAGGTTGATGTGGATTGCTGGGGACAAGAGGGGTGATGGGGGTACCGGGGACAGGAGGGGTGACAGGGTGGCCTCTCTCCAGGCGCAAGGCACTGGGGACAGGAGCTGCCATCAGTCCTGTGCCTGTGTTAATCCTATAAACAGTGCCCCAGTGCTTCATTCCCACAGGGGGCTCCAGGTCTATCCCTGATGGGTGCACTGGGTCCCCCCAGATGACTGCCCCCCAGTACCTCCTAAACCCCACGGCACGGCCCCAGTGCTGCTGCTGCCACATCTCCTTCCTGTGTTTCAGCTTTGCTGACTGCTGCTGCTGTGGAGAAGCAGAGCAGCAAGTGGCAGCCTCAGGCCTATAATTAGTGTTCCATGAGCTAACAAGAATTGCAACGGGAATAAACTGGCCATGAAGTGCCTGGAGTACGCTTTGAATTGGAGGAAGGAAACACAGCTGGAGCAGGCCCCAGTCCCAGCCTCTTCCCATCCCAGAGTACTGGAACTCTATGGGCTGCTTGCCCGAACCAGGGCACCCCAGGGGGTGTTGCTGGGTCCGTTCTATGTGGACAGAGGGTGGCAAAGCTTTGCAGGAAGGAGGTTTGCTCTTTGGTGGAGGGACCTGCTCAAGTGTATCCAGAGGAGGCCATGAGGATGCTCTGAGAGCTGGAGCAGCTCTGCTCTGGAGCCAGGCTGAGAGAGCTGGGCTGGGGCAGCCTGGACAAGAGAAGGCTCCTGAAGGGGAGACCTGAGAGCAGCTCCAGTGCCTAAAGGGGCTGCAGGAAAGCTGGAGAGGGGCTTGGGACAAGGGCCTGTAGGGACAGGCCAAGGGGAATGGCTTGAACCTGCCCGAACAGGGGAGACTGAGATGAGCTTTTAGGCAGAAGCTGTTCCCTGTGAGGGTGCTGAGGTGCTGGCACAGGGTGCCCAGAGAAGCTGTGGCTGCCCCATCCCTGGCAGTGTTCAAGGCCAGGTTGGACCCAGGGGCTTGGAGCAAGCTGCTCCAGTGGAAGGGATCCCTGCCCGTGGCAGGGGCTGGAGCAGCTTTAAGGTCCCTTCAACACAAACCATTCTGGGATTCTGTGACCCATCCCTTCTGGTGTGTGACAAGAGGTGCCATGTCAGCTGGTGTGCTGGCAGGGACTCTGCTCATTGTAGTCCCCTCCTACAGAAAGGAGACAGTGATAGAGGTGGGTACTGTGCCGCTCTCTCTGTGCACCCAAAACACCCATGGCTGCCAGCGAGGTTTGACTGGGGTCCGCAGAGGAGCATGTTGGGGATCCTGCAGCTCTCACATGCAGGAGGAGCAGCTCTGCCTTCAGAGCTCATCATCTCACATCTGTTGGGGATTATTTCCCAGCCACCCACTAAGCCGGGTGGCCCCAGTGAGCCACAGTGATGTGGCCCATCCTGCAGCATAATTCTTGGCTTCCTGGCTGAGACCAAGAGCATTCCCCTGAGCTGGCTGCCTCCTGCAGGGATAAAGTACATCAGAAATCTGGGTCTGGCTGTTTGGCACTGCCTGCAGCTCTTTCCCAGCACCCTGGGAAGTGCCTGCGCCTCCCTTGGGCCCTGTCATCTGGGCTCTCTGCCCATGTCCCTCAGATCTGTTGCTGGTGTCTGAGTCAGTGCAGGCAGCATGGGGTGCAGTGATGTGGCCCCAGCTCTTCAGCCTGCCTCTGCCCTGTGTGACATGGACTACCTGGATGGGGATCCCCAAGCTGCTGGAAAGCCATAAAGATCAGTCCCTATAGCCCCGGCACCTCCTGATGGGTGTCTGTGTCCCCAAGCCCCCATCAAGGTGATGGGCTGTTGGGGTGGATGGTTGGGGCAGGATGGGGACCCCACTACCCCATGTGGAGCTCCCTGTGCTGCTACCTTTGAGCTGCCTGAGAGTGTTCAGTCAGCAAAATCCTATCGGTGCATCTTCAGCAAGAGCTGCAGAACGTCTGTGGCAGTGTGGGATGCAGCAAGGAGTGGGAGGGCTCTGGCTTTGCCAAAGAGCATCTGGACCCACGGACATAGCAGTGCCTCGTGGGAACTGCTGCTCCGGGGGTGTGTTTCCAGCCGGGCAGCAGGAGTGTGGTTGGACACCGTGGCTGAGCTGTGCCAGTGCAGCTGCATGGGCTCTTGGCCTGGCAGTGCCTCGGGGGCTCGGCTAGAGGTGGGCAGCAGTGAGTCTGCAGGAACAGCTCACTGGTGGCCGTGGTTCACCGGGCAGCAGACAAGGCTCTGTGCATGCTGCCCTGCCCTCTGGTCAGTGCTGGTAGGGAGACAAGGACACTCAAGGCTGCTTGTGGCTTCTGATGGGTCCATGCTCAGGAGAGCTGCAAAACCCCTGCACCACAGGGCATGTGTGGCATGACAGTGGTGCCAGCACTGCCTGTCTCCTGCCTGCTGGCACCACACTGCACTGCCCACTGCAGTGTCCCAGAGCACTGCAGGGATGCTGGGGCATCCCCATTGCCAATGGAGCCATGGTGCTGTGCACTCAGCATTGCATGCTGCTCTCCTGCCTGTGGTGGTGCTTTGAGCCGTGACCTGAGCACCACATTTTGCCAGTCACACAGTGCCAAACCTCAGAGCCAGTGACAAGAGAACTAAAACCCCCAACCTGAACCCCTGCCCCGTGGGTTCCTGGCAGGGACACAGCCCATTGGTATTTGCTTGAGCAAAATCTGATTAACACGACTGTGAGTGGGTGGTTTAAACTGAAAGAACAACTAAGTGTTTTTGGCGTGGGGTGGCATTGGGGACAGTATGGGATCCCTGGTACCGGTGAGTGCACACCAGCAGAGCTGGGACTGGTGGTGCAGTGCCAGGGGCAGGTTTGGGTGGGCAGCACCAGGGAAATTACAAAGAGCATCTGGGATCCCGTTTTATTTATCTTTTATTATTATTTCTTCTTCCCATCCTGAATATCTGAAGCAAAGAACTTGTGGCTGGGGCAGCCCTGGCGCTGCAGGGTGCAGCAGGGTGGGTAGGCAGTGTGTCACCCCAGGCAGTCTGGAGCTGCCCTGAGCAGCTCGAGGGGACAGCGAGCCAGGGCTGGAGACAGCAGTGTCTGGGAATGGCTGGGATGGGGACAAGGGGGTCTTGCCAGCTCGGTGTCCTCCTCACCTGCTACAGGCAAGGGAGCTGCATCCTCTGCTGCATCCTGGCCCTGCCTGGTCCCAGCTACGGGTCTGGGGCTGTGGTTTGCTGGAGCCATTTCCATCCATCCAGGTGACATCTCCCCTTCCTGCAGCCCCATCTTCCTCTGGTGTGCCAGGTGGGTCCTGGGGCAGGGAACAGGGATTTTTCCAGCCATCTGAGAGGCTTGAGGAACAATGACACAAAATGTGGCTCCCTCAGCCTGGCAGGGGGAGCCTGCCTTGTGCTTCCCAGGACCACAGCAGCAAGCTGAAGTTCTGGGGCTGCTTGTAGATGGGCTCTGGAGTAACACCAGTGGTCAGGGAGGTGAAATATTTGGGGTTGCAAAGAGCTGGGTGTTCTCCCACCTCAGGGGCAGCCTGGCTGAGCCTCTTCCATCCCTCCATTTCCCCCTTGGCATTTAACCTGGAGGGGGACCAGGCTCTGGGAGCCCACTGTGATGGCCTCAGGGCTGCAGCAGGCAGCTGCCCTTGGCACAGTTCCTGTCTCCTCTGCCATGTAGCCCCGATGCTCCCACAGGCCCCTGCCTCCCCTACACTAGCTCAGTCTCCTCCCGGCACTGCGTGCACATCATAGGCAGCAGCCCTGCCTGCATCAGTGACATTGACTGTGACTGCTCGTGGTGGCACTTCCATTGCTCCTGGGTGGGGACACTGCTGGCAGGACCATCCCCTTGGTGGGAGCGGGGTGCATCCGGACATAGGGGATGCTGCTGAGGGATTCATGTGGAGATACCCACATACCCCTGCCATGGCGCAGGGCTGCTGGCACTGTCCCTCTGCCGTGACACCATCCATGCTGGGACGTCTCTGCTGTTGTGCTTTATGAGCTGGATAAAGCCCAGCTGAACTGGAAAAGCTGGAAGCTGGTAGTGAGCCCCAGTGGGCTCAGGGACGGGAAGCGCGGTGGCACGTTGCCTTTGCCTGGAGAAACCTGACCAAGCACAAAGCAAACAAGTGCTTTGCACTGCCAAATGCTCTCCCGAGGGCTGGCTCAGGGAGGCTGTGGGCAGAGGGAAGCAAAACCTCAGGAGCTGGGGTGTGGTGGGGGGCAGCACATCCATCTGCTCCCCTGCCTGCCTGCCTGCTCTGCCTGCCCATCTGCCTGCCCTGCCTGCCCATCTGCCTGCCCCTCTGCCTGCCTGGTTTCCTGCCCTGCCTGAGGCTGTCTCCAGCCGTTCCGAGCCAGGAGTGATTTGCATAGCTGTGAAAGCCCCAGCCAGTGCCAGCTGACAGCAGAGGCGGTGGTGGGTGGGCAGGGGCAGGCAGGTCCCACAGCAGTTCTTACATCACCTGTCTGGAGGAGCTGTGACCTTGGTGTGGAGCTGGCACTTGCTGCAGCCCCTGTCAGGGACCGGCTGTGCCCTCGGCCGTGGTCAGCCCTTGACTGCAGCCCCGTACCAGTGCATGGAGGCTCAGATCGGAACAGAGACCTGCACCCCTGCTCCCCGGGCACCCAGCAACCCTCACCGCCTGCGGTGGCCCCATGCCCTTGCTCAGTGGCCAAACCACCCCAGGGACTATGTCCTGTGCCCACCGGGCTCTGCCAGCTCATGCTGCTGGCACCGGGTCCAGCCTCTGGGCGTTGGCGCTGCACCGCGCCAGCACCAGCCCTAATGAATTGCCCTCTGACGTTAACTTTATCTCCCCATCGGTGCAGGGACACAGGCGGGGCAGGCCCGGCCCTCCCGGATGTGTTCCCCAGCTGATTTGTCTTCCCTCCTCACTGGTGAGCTGTGACACGGGTGTTGAACTGCTTCACCTGTGCCCTGCCTGGCCAGGGGAGTCCTTGAGGCAGGGAGGTTGTCCTGAGCTCGCACACCCCCATTTCCTCCTGCGCAGGGGCCGCTCTTTGCTTACTCGGCCCCTGCTCTCCCACTGTTTGTGTGCTGTGCTTCGCCTGCTGACCTTGGGCTCAGCTCCTGCTCCGCCTGCCTGCGGGCACCCTCCCTGCCTGCTGCGCTGGAGGCTTGTCCCAGCATAGAGCCCCTGTTCATGGCTCACCTCTGGTGGTGCTGGGCTCGCCGGAGGTTTGCACCAGCAGTGCTGGGATGGAGCACCCCCGTCCTCCAGAGCCCCCTGCACATCTGGGCAGCAGTGTCCTGGCTGAGCCATGGCCAGTGCTGCCTTCAGACTCCAGTTACTGCACATTCCTCTTGCTTTGCCTTACAGCCGGGTTGTACTGTCCTGCAGATGGGTCTGTGTCACCCCACTGTGTCCACACCTCCTATCCACCCATGGCCAGGCCGAACCTCCTGTCCCACAGCACCCATGCTGGGCTGCTCTGGTGCCAAGCAGGGGACATGGCAGAAATAGGGGTATCCAAAACTCTCTGACTCAGCAGTAACCCCATAGGAACAGAGGCAAGACTGGGAGGCTGCAGCCTGCAAGCTGGCCCTGGCTCAATATGTACTGGTGTTTGGGCCTGTAGGGACAGGCCAAGGGGAATGGCTTTAACCTGCCCGAGGGGAGATTGAGATGAGCTCTTAGGCAGAAGCTCTTCCCTGTGAGGGTGCTGAGGCGCTGGCACAGGGTGCCCAGAGAAGCTGTGGCTGCCCCATCCCTGGCAGTGTTCAAGGCCAGGTTGGACACAGGCACTTGAAGCATGCTGCTCTAGGGGAAGGTGTCCCTGCCCATGGATAGGGGTTGGAACTGGATGAGCTTTAAGGTCCCTTCCAGCACAAACCAGGCTGGGATTCTACAGGCAGGCAGCGTGGCCATAGCACAGGGTGGAAATGGAATGCATGTGCTGTGCCACCACCTTGGGGTGGGAGCAGGGACCCATGACCAGGATGCTGGGGAAGCCAAGGGGTGGTGGGGAGGTAAGGTACCTGCCGGAATAGGAGGAGGACCCCACCATAGGCCTGCTGGAGCCCTGGGCAGGGCAGCACCAGGCTCCTGGGCACCTGTGGGGCAGGGAGAGACAGTGAGGTTGGGGGATGGCAGTAGTTGGAGTCGACAGTGTGCCTGTGGCAGTGCTCAGCCCCAGCACACAGCATGGCCAGGGAGCAACCACTGAGCGGTGGTGGGGTGGGCTCAGAGAGCGGCAAAGCCACCGTGAGACCCCCATTCTGCAGGGTGCCCACAGTGCAATGGGTGCTCACCAGCTACCACTTGATTGCACACGGGGAGCTCCATCAGCTTCATGCTGCCTGTCTCACTGCTAATGCCAGGCTGTGACAGCTGGGCAAGCACAGCTTGTTCCTCAAACAGAGATAACGACCTTGCTGTGTGCCAGGCTGCCTTTATTTAACTGTTGCTGGGCTCTGGTCGGGGCTGCCCTGCCTGGATCCTGCAGGGTGCTGCACTGCTGGGGTCCCATACTGGGGTGGCTTCATCCCACCAGGGAACAGCTTTCGGCAGCACCTGCCTTGCAGGGACGTGCTTCCACAAGCCCATGGCACAGGCAGGGGGGCTCCACTGTCCCACCCAGTGCCCCACAGGGATGTGGCACGTCCGCACATGGGACCTGTGCAGTGCAGAACCTCCTCCTGCCCCAGAGCCTGTTTTGTGATGGTTGAACTAAGTGGCCTTGAGCTCAAGCCCGGGGCAGGCGCCCAGGTCCAGTCTAATTGCTATATCTGAACACCTGATTCTTCTCCCATGCAGCTCTAGTTCTCCCCCAGCTGCTGGGCTGAGCCCTGCTCCATCTCTGGGAGGCAAATCTGGCCCCAGGGAATCCTCTCCAGGCTGCTGGACCTGGTGTGGGCTTAGCCAACCCCAAGTGCAGCTGATGGGAAAACCCTGCCCACAGGAAAACCACTGCAGCAAGTGCAGCTCTGCTGCTTGTCACTGCCATTCACACTGGCATTGAATGCAGTGCCCCATGGAGTGCAGTGGGGAGCAATCTGGGTGCAGGTCATTGGTAATGGTTGCACCCTCCAGTGAGTAGTTTAATGGTGAAGTAGGGCTGTGCAAAGGATTTCTTGTGGGTGGCATCTCATGTGTTGCTTGGGGTGCCATCCTGCTCAGTAACTACACCCCTGCTGGGGGTGTAAGTGCAACCTCAGTGGTCATAGAATCATAGAACCATGGACTGGTTTGTGTTGGAAGTTACCTCATAGCTCCTCCAGCTCCAACCCCTTCCACTGGAGCAGCTGCTCCAAGCCCCTGTGTCCAACCTGGCCTTGAACACTGCCAGGGATGGGGCAGCCACAGCTTCTCTGGGCACCCTGTGCCAGTGCCTCAGCACCCTCACAGGGCAGAGCTTTGCCTAATGTCTAGTCCTGGTGGCTCCATCCTGTGCTGACACACACCACTGTGCTGTACCTGTGGGGCAGGGATGCTCAGGGAGTCCCCAGAGTTGACGTGCACCTGCTCACGAGCTGTTTGGTGCAAAGCTGCACCAGAGCTGTTCCTCGGGCTGCCCCCTCGGCACAGCAGCAAGCAGATGGTGTTGGTGTGTGGGCAGGTGAAGGCAGGTGGTGCTGGTGCCAGGAGGATGGGATAGGGCTGGAGCTGTGACTCATCTCCAGGTCTGGCCCAGCTCCCAGTGGGAGCCCTGGTGCACTCCTGACTGTGAGAAAGCTGAGGGCATGGCCATCCCTGGAGGAGAGCAGCAGGTCTGGGAGCTGCCCTCCATCCAGCCATGCCCAGCACAGGGCAGGAGTGCACTGAGCAGTACCCAGCTTACACTGCCACCAGCCTGGCAGTGAGGGATGTCTGTGTGCTTGCCATTGACAGTGTCACCATCCCAGCAGCTCCTGCTGCCATCAAAAGCCAGGACCCAGGATGTCTCCACAGCCCAGTGCTGCTGGTGATAGCTCTGTGCTGGCCCTGCACATCACTGATCTGGCTGGTTGTGCTTCCCCTTTCTAACTCTGCACAGGGTTTGCCACTATCACCCAGTCTCAGGACTGAGCTTTGCGTTGGACCTGGGGACTTTGTGTGTCCTCCCAGGAGGTCCTGCTTTACCCCAAGAGGGGTAAAGAATGGGGTTCCTCCTAGCCATGGCAGCACTGCCAATGTCTGCTGGGTCTGGATGGGGTCAGAGTACGGGGGTTCCTGCCTGTCCCCAGGTAGCAAAAAAGTCCCCAGGTGTGACACAGAAACAGGATCCTTAATAGTGCATCAAGAGAGGTTTGGGCTGCAGTGTGTCACCAGGGAAGGTTTGAGTCCCGTCAGTTTCTTCTGTCATGATGCTAAAGGGATGGAAGCTGAAGCTACTGCTCTCAGTGAAGACCTGTCACAGCCATGCTGAGGCTCGGGGTGGGGGACTGTTTGAGGGGAGGTTGTTTGACAGCTACCGCATGTGTGTCAGTTTGTGTTGGCTGTATTTCAGCTGCCATTCTGCTCTGTGTGGTGCAGGCAGCAGCTGGAGACTTGTCACTGCCAGCTCTGCATACTTGGGGTGTCCTGGAGCACCCTGGAGCTTGGGGCATCCCATGTGACAGTGGAGGTTGGGGTCCTATGTGGGAGGATGGGCACTGCTTGCTCATCCCTGCCTTGCACAGGTCATAAAATCATGGAATATCTTGAGTTGGAAGGGGCCCATAGGGATCACCAGGTCCAGCTCCTGGCTCATGGGTGCCTGTGCTTAATTGCAGTCAGTTACGGCTTTGTGAGGGCAAAGGGGGCCGAGGGGCACTTCTGGTGAAGCACATCCACCCCCCTCAGATGGGATGCAGTGAGAACTGTTTGATGCACTGGGTCCCACACTGAGGGGCCATGGACAGACCCTCCTCCTGACCTGCTGCCTCCTGTTCCTGCAGCAGCATCGTGTCCTCGGAGCCTGGACTGTGCTCTGCAGCGCCGGGAGTTCTGCCCGCCGGGCTCGGGAGCCTGCGGCCCCTGCCTGGCCTCCTTCCAGGAAGATGAGCATGGGCGATGCGTCCAGAAGCAGCTCCCTACCAGCGGTAGGTGAACCCCCTGCTCTGCCCTGCCCTGCCTGCAAACCTGCCCCCAGCCCTGCCCCAGCATTGCCCTGCAGCTCTGCAGATGCAAGAGATTCCCAAGCCCCCGGGCCCTGCTTCCCATCCTCTGGCTTCTCTCCGCAGCAGCCATGTCCCTGTGGGCATGGCAGCTCTGCGCCCTCTCTCCCCAGGCACCAGCTGTGGGTGGTTGTGGGGCTGTTGGGGAGTGCATGGACCTGATTCTGCTCCTTGTCTGTCCTGTATCCACACCAGTGACCATGCATGCTGCTGGGCCCTGCCAGCACCCAGCGGTGCCCAGAGGCCAGAGGCACTGGGGTTGGCCTGGCTGCCCTGCAGGAGCCAGGAACACTCCTGTGACAAAAGCTGTGACTTGTTCAGACACCCTGTGGCCTCACCTGTCCTGGGGCTGAGCTGAGTGTTTGGGATTTCAGTTCCTGGTTCCCACTGGTTTGACATGTCAGGCTGTGGTTTATGGATGCAATCTCCTTCTCTGGTGATGCCCAGCATCAATAGTGGGAGGACTGGAGTCAGCAGCACTGGGTGGGAGCCCTGCCTGGCTGTGCAGGAGGCAGCAGGGGCTGCTGTGATTCCCCTGCTCTAGCTTCCCGTGGGGGCTGAGGGGCTGTGGCAATGGGCAGAGATGGGCAGAGCATCCCCAGGCAGCAGCAGCCATGGTCACCTGTGGCAGCTGCACAAAAGTCTTCCACCCACTGCTGCAGAGCCTTGAGGAGCTCCCAGTGCAGCCATGGCACCTGCACCCAGCTTGTCCGCACAGCGGGCACAGGGATGAGAGAGGGAATGGCACAGGGAATGAGAAGGGATGGCACAGGGAATGAGAAGGGATGGCACAGGGATGGGGTCCAGCCTTGCCATTTGGCAGCGAGCAGGGCTGATACACCCTGCCACAGGCTCTACATTGCCAGGTACCAAATGGCTTTAGCAGTTGTTTGTGGTTTATTTTTTAGTGTGAAGTCTCTGGGAGCAAATTCCCCTCTTGGAAGGGCTGCTCATGCGCCAGCATCTCCATAGCAACCCCACTCTGTGCTGGCTTGGGCAGGGAGATGCAGCCACAGCAGCATCCTTGCCTATCTTTGGCAGAGATGTGGTACCGCGGTAGCATCCTCTGCCAGCTGCTGTGGGACCATGGCAGTGTACTCTCCAGCTTTGTTATGGAGATATGCAGTAGCATCTTCTGAGAGGACACTGGGAGATGAATGGAGCTCATCCCACAGTCTCTCCCAGCCCCATCTTGTTGTCTCAAGCAATGCCACCAGCTTTGGCAAAAGCCAAGGGGGTAAAAAAGTGGGATCCCCTCCCAAATCCTCTATTTTAGGAGGCAGGGGAATGCCCAGCTCCTTTTGGCAGGAAGGCACCAATTTTTTCCACGGATGCTTTTGCATCCTACAGTCTGGCAGCAGCAATAGCTGTGTTTGGGGGAGTGCAATGCAAACAGAGGCGGGGGGGCTGCCATGGCTCAAGGATGCAGAGCCCTTTAAAGGGTCTGCCCACGCTGTGTGGTAGCATGGGCAGCGTGGGCAGCCCCTTTAAAGGGTTCTGCATCCTTGAGCTGTTTGCGACTGGCAGTGACGCTGATCCCGGGATCCCAGCAGCTGCCACCGTCATCCCTGCGATTGGTTGTGGCTCCCAGCAGGAGTGTGGGCAGGCACCAGGGCTCTTCTCCCTCATCATACCCTTACAGACAGGCACCAAGAGCAGGTTTTTGGGGTGACAAGCAGCGGTTTTGGGGTCTCAGAAGAGCGATGCATGTGAGCGGCATGTTCCTGCCATTGGTGACGGCGTGCATGGGTGTCTTGGCGTACCCAGCGCGGCACTGGCACAGAGGTGAGACGGGACACATGGGACCTCATGGTGCAGAGCATCCTGTTCCCTGCATCTCGCTGGTGCTGCCTGCGCAGGGGTCTGAGCTCCCCAAACCCTGCCAGGACTAGATTTGAATGTGCTGTGGTGGGTTTGCATGGTGTGGTTTGGGCTGGTGGGTCCTGATCCCCGCGTGACCCAGCCAGCACTGAGTGAGGAGCGAACCCCCCAGGCTGTGGGAAGCACTTTGGGAAGAGGAGGAAAGGTCCTGGCTTATGTCCCTGGGGATTCCCCCCTTCCTGCCTGCTGTGCTGCCAGCAGCTAGGAGGACATCGGCTGTCCTAGGGCAGGACTATAGAAAGCAGTGAATTTGTAGGAATTTTGTGCCCTCCTGTGAAGCCTGTCGGCATCAAGTCTCCTCCGCCCAGGGCAGAAGCCGCATGTCCCTTCTTGCTCCCTGCTGTCCCCAGACCGATCACAGTAACTCTCCAGACCCCAGCCTTGAGCCCAGGAGAGCCTGGGGAGGGGGGAAGGCCCGGGGAAGCCCCTGGGCTGGATGCTGTGTGCAGGCAGTGAGATCTACCATGAGAGGGCACCCGTGACCTGTGCAATCCCTGTGTGCACCCTGCATGCGCCCTGCATGCCCTGTGCAAGCCCTGTGTGCACCCTGCATGCCCCTCTGCATGCCTTGTGCATGCACAGCCTGCACTCTCTGTGCCCTGCACATGCTTTGCATGCACCCTGTGCCCACCAGCGTGCCCAATGCACTGCAGTGGAGCTGGGGGACACTGTCAGCACCCCATTCTGCTCCTCTTGAGAGATCCGGGATCTGCTCCTTGGGGAGTAGCCCTGGCCCAGCATCACAACCCTATGTTTCACCACCATGGTGCCCAGCAGGAGCTACCATTGGTGCCAGTGCAGCTTCTGCCCTGCAGATGCAGGGGGGTGGCTGATGTGGCATCACCAGGGGAAGTCTCCTTGGCCAAACGCAACAGGGGTGTGGGGATTTTGTCCCTGACAGGGAACTTGGTGATGAAGCTGTTGATGAGGGTGAGCAGCATGGTCAGGGCACTGCTGGCAGCACTGGAAACAGCAAACAGCGCGGCTGCCCTGTCTTTCCTTGTGCTGCTTGGCACAGCCGGAGGCTCAGAGTGACCTGGAAGCTGCTCTTGCTGGTTTCCCAGCTTTATTTTTCCTTTTCCAGCCATGTCATATTCATCTTCCTGAAGCATCTACTGTTGAAGGCCAAGGGGTGCCAGAGCAGGGCTGAGCCTTGTGCCCAGTCTCCAGGCCTGATGGTGACACATGAGCATGAGCAGGGTTATCCCCTAGCTCCTGTGGGAATGAGGACTGGCCCTTCCTCAACTGCTGTAGAGAGCTAGGGCCAGGCTATCACCACGGGGCACAGGGCTCTCACCCCTATCCCATGCCAGGTCCCTGCCCATCGGGAAAGCCTGGCCCTGTGCTGGCACCTTGGCACCAGGACACTCAGCTGCTGGCACAGCACCAGTGGCACAGCCCGAACCTGGCACTGTGTGGCCGTGGTGCTGCTCTGCAAATTGCTTTGGGGTGAAATTAACAGGGTGCAAAGAACTGGGGGTGCTCCAGCTCCTGCCAGGGGTGGGGGCTGGGGCAGTTCGGGGACACAGGGAACAGGAGACAGTGGCTCTTCGTGACTTTTTTAAAGCAGTGTGCCCTTCTAAACTGTTCTTGGCTTGCGTGGCTCTGAGTCACAGCGTGGCTGAGTGGCCTTTGTGCCAGGCTCCCGAGGGAAGTGGGGTTTATTTCCAAACATCGGGAGTGAGATGGGATTCCCGAGGAGCTGCAATTGTTATAACCTTGCATCATCCTGGAACGGAGCTGCTGGTATCACCTTGCCTTTGTATGGCTTGATCTCCCCTCAGGGCTTCCCGCTGGGCACCGCCTGAATGCAGCAGTGGCACAGGGAGCAGGGATGGGAACAGGGATATCTCCTGCCTTTGAAGCTGAGTTTAATCCTGTTAAAATCGCAGTGGAGAGATCAGAGCTTGGATCTGCTCAGCAGCCCTGGGGACAGCAGCTCCACTCCTGCTCTGCGCTGTCCCACTCTAGGTGGGCACCGTCCAGGATGGGATGTGGGTCCTGTCCATGTCCCATGCCACAGGAGCACCCAGAGCTTGGCATGCACTGTGCTGGGGCATGGGCTGTGGCAGCCAGCCATGGAATGCCCAGCCAGCCCCGTGGTGGTCCTTGCTTCAACCTTCCCCAAAAGGGCTGCATCCTGCCGGGTGCCAGGCAGAAACCAGATCCTCAGCTGGAGTGAGGGATCCCACCAGCTCCTAGGCAGCCACGGATGAGCTGTGCTCTGGAGTGGCTCCAGCCTTCCAAACATACAGGAGAATGTGCAGTGTCTGCCCTGAGAGACCTCCCCTGCAGCCCTGATCCAGCTCTGGGGCAGCAGCACAAGAGGGACCTGGAGCTGTTGGAGAGAGGCCAGAGGAGGCCATGGAGATGCTGCAGGAGCTGGAGCAGCTCTGCTCTGGAGCCAGGCTGAGAGAGCTGGGCTGGGGCAGCCTGGACAAGAGAAGGCTTCTGAAGGGGAGACCTGAGAGCAGCTCCAGTGCCTAAAGGGGCTGCAGGAAAGCTGGAGAGGGGCTTGGGACAAGGGCCTGTAGGGACAGGCCAAGGGGAATGGCTTGAACCTGTGCGAGGGGAGACTGAGCTGAGCTCTTAGGCAGAAGCTGTTCCCTGTGAGGGTGCTGAGGCGCTGGCACAGGGTGCCCAGAGAAGCTGTGGCTGCCCCATCCCTGGCAGTATTCAAGGCCAGGTTGGACACAGGGGCTTGGAGCAGCTGCTCCAGTGGAAGGTGTTCCTGCCTGTGGCAGGGGTTGGAGCTGGATGATCTTAAGGTCCCTTCCAACACAAACCTGTCTGGGATTCTGGGATTCTAGAAAAAAACAGTGTTCAGATGTACCCTGCCTGCTCTTGGAACAGCCCTGCTGCAATTCACCCTGCCAGACCCATCCCTCACATAAGAGCAGGGCAGCTCTCCTGATGTCTCTCCTGGTCCAGCCCATGTCCTTCCTCACTCAGGACCCCTGTAAGTCCCCCAGACGCAGGGACATGAGGAAGGCCCTATACAGTGATGCTTCCTGCTCCTACAGCGCTCTGCAGCACTTGTTGGCTCTGGCATGGGGTGGGAGCTGTGGCTGCTGTTGTTCCCATAGCCTCAGCATTTGTGGGGTAAAAAGCGTCCAAAAACCACCAAGGACATGTGCAGATTCCAGGACTCGGCTTTGGGACCGTGGTGGTGCTGAAGGGCTCCATCCAAGTGTACTTCAACTCCAAACCACCCACCATTACCCATGGTGGATTTTGGCCCCTTCTCGGCAGGGTTCTGGGTGTCCTGGGGCTAGGAGCACATCCCAGGATGCCCGGCTCATGCTGCTCTCTCCTGGCTCAGGGCGGACATCCCTTTCCACCTTGGAGAAGGAAATCGATTTCCTGGCAGATGTGCTGGCCAGGCAAGAGGCTCCTCGCTCCCACCCACTGAGGGATGGCAAGCTCAGGTGTAAGTGTCTGCTCCCCAGCTCCCACCACTCTCTGCAGTGGTGCTAGGGACCCCATGGCAGCCAGGCCCTGCACTCCAGGCTGCTTTGCCCTCCAGAGCTGCCCGGGAGCTGCTCTGCTGAACCCTTTGCTTTCTCCTGCAGCCACCCCGGTCCCTGCCAGCAGCAGACAGCGTGTGGCCAGTGGGCTGAGACTGGGGCTGCTGCAGCAGGGTCCTGCCGGCAGCAAGGCAGCCACCACCCTCCCCACCGCCACCATCCAGAAGTACCCGGTGGAGGCATCCCCCATCCCTTCCAGTGATGATGTGGTGCTCGGTGAGACCTCGGGAATGTGCAGCTCATGGGAAGGGTGGGCTGGTGGCTCCATGCTGCTGCACTCACACGTCCCTTTGTGTCCCCTCCACCCTTCAGGGCTGATCGTGGTGTGCACGCTGGCTGGGCTTTCGGCGCTGGCTGTGGCAGGGGTGTGCTGGTGCAGGTGAGCTGGGGGCTGCCTGTGTGCCCCTGTGCCCAGGGGAGCTTGTTCCTGAGCTTCCCAGGCTGGGGGGTGGGCTGGAGGAGAGGCAATAGCTGCCCTGCAGTACAGTCAGGGCTGGACAACATCAGTGGGACATCCCTGTGCCAGGCACAGCCTCCTGGGAGCGGGTTACCCCTGGATTAGGCATCGCTGCAGTGCTGGGGGCAGACACTCCATGCCCAGCGGGAGGGACATGACTGTGCCTGGGGGTGCCACCGTTCATGGGTGCCATTGCACGGAACAGGGGTGTGGGTGGGGGGACTGAGCCCATGGGAGTCCCTGGCTCCCATATGGAGTCATTGGCTGGTGGCTCCTGAGAGCTCTGCTCTGTCCCTGCAGGCTACAGAAGGAGGTCAGGCTGGCACAGAAAGTGGACTACTCAACACAGAGAGTGGCCAGCCCCCTGCCCTATGACAAGATCTCGGTAAGGCTTGTGCCCAGCAGGACTGGGGCACTGATAGTCCCCATGCACTGGGCACTGGTGAGGCCTCACCTGGAATCCTGTGTTCAGCTCTTTGTCCCTCACTACAAGAGAGACCTTGAGGTGCTGGAGCGGGGCCAGGGAAGGGCAATGGAGCTGGTGCAGGGCCTGGAGCACGAGAGAGATGGGGAACGGCTGAGGGACCTGGGGGGTTCAGTCTGGAGAAGAGAAGGCTCAGGGGGGACCTGATGGCTCCCTACAAGTGCCTGACATGAGGATGGAGCCAGGAGGGGCTGGGCTCTGCTCCCAAGGAACAAGGGATGGGACAAGAGGAAACGGCCTCAAGCTGCACCAGGGCAGGTTTAGATGGAGCTGAGGAACAATTCCTGCCCCAGAGGGTGCTCAGGCATTGGAACAGGCTGCCCAGGGCAGGGCTGCAGGCACCGTCCCTGCAAGTGCTCACACAGCGTGGAGACGAGGCCTCAGTGCCATGGATTAGGGGTGGCCTTGGCAGTGCTGGGAATGTTTGGACTTGACCTTAAAGGCCTTTTCCAACCCAGTTGATTTTATCTTTGGTGTTCAGGCCAGGCCTGTGTTCTGTTTGAGGGGCTTCCAACATGTTGGGGTCCCCCTGCCAGCAGGGCTGGTGCTTCTGCAGGCCAGCCTCCATGGCCCTGTCTTTGCTCTTTCTGCAGCCCGGGGACAAGACACTGGCTCAGAGTGCCCAGATGTACCACTACCAGCACCAAAAGCAGCAGATGCTCTCCATGGAAAAGTAAGCAGCCCAGAAGCAGACAGCAGCTGCTGGTCCATGCCCTGCCATTAACTGGGGTGCCAATAGTCATCCCCCTGGGCTTCACCCACTCTCTGGTCCTTTCCATCCAGGCATAAAGAGGAGCCCAAGCTGCCAGACTCAGCATCATCGGATGAGGAGAATGAGGATGGAGACTTCACTGTGTATGAGTGCCCTGGGCTGGCTCCGGTACGGTGGGTGCAGGGTGGCCGGGGGTTGACCCTGTGCATGCAGGGTGGGATCCAACCTGGGGATCCATGGGTTGGGATCCATGCCTGGGATGTGCAGTTCCTCACAAGGAACCATTTCAACATGTCCTTCATCAAACCCTGATATGATCCAACCCCTGCTTCCATGTGCCATGGCTAGGTCATAGAATCACAGAATAGTTAGGGTTGGAAAGAACCTTATCATCATCTAGTTCCAACCCCCACTGGAGCTTTCCAAGTGTCCTGGCATGGGGTTTTACCCTGAGGGGTGTGGCTCCATACACCCAAGAGCAGGGAGCTGGGACAGCCCTTGGCAGACCTGTGATCAGGGACATGGTCACCTCAGACTCCTGGGCACTGGGAGCAAGGGGCTCATCCTGCTGCCTTCCCAGCGCCTGGACTGGGGAACCTATGACCCCTTAAAGCCAGGGTGGAGGGGGAATACGGAGGGGGGACGCTGGCAGGGGACCCCGGGGAAGGGCAGCTCCTAACAGCCCTGGGTACAAAGAGCACAAAGACACCCAAAAGGAGCCTTTCACATGGTAATGGCTGCAGAGCCCGGCCATCAGGACCCAGATTGAGGGTCATCATTAGGTCTTTACAGGCCCATTAAAGGACACTTGATGGTAGGCAGGCAGTCTGGGCATGGAACCCCATTCCTGCCAGCCAGGCAGGGGGTCCCGTCTTGGGGTCCCCAGCCAGGCTGGGGGATCCCATCCCACCCAGTCCTGTGGGTTTTACACACCATCTCCCCATGCCAGAATCCCTGGCCACTCCTGATGGGGAGGCAGCACCTTTCAAGGGTTGATGGCAAGGGTCCTGGTGTGAGTCACCCCAGCCAAGCCCAGCACAAGAATTACCCCCACCGTCCCTGCTGGGCTGGGGTTCAAACTCAAACCCCTGGGGATGGGGCTGCTCAGCCCAGGCTGGTGTCTGACCTTCTGCCTTTTCCTTCCCGTCCCACTCCCTCCACCGCTGCAGACCGGAGAAATGGAAGTGAGAAACCCGCTGTTTGACGACTCCTCCTTACACCCCTCCAACCCCAAGTCGCACCAGTAACACCCCTCTGACCCCAGCTCGATACAGACTGTGTGCCCGGCACCACACCGATGGGCACCCGCAGCCGGGTGAAGGGGCTCTGCCGGACTGTTCGACGCCTGCCCAATAAACATCCACTAACAGCTATGGGAGGGGGGGATGGCCCCCGTTTCCAGCGTCCTTGTCCTCTTTGCTGCTGTGATCCTGCTGTGACCGCGTCCCTGCCTTGCCCTTGGCTCACTGCTCTCGGGGATGTGCCAGCCCTATGGTGGGGAGGCTGCTGCCTTGGCACAGAAACTGGGGGGGGGGGGGAGGGAGAGGGGGTTGCTGTGCCACTATCTCTTTGCATTTGTCTTCAAGGCAGCGGCTGCTGCCCTGGTTGCTGCTGGACTGATGCAAGAGCAGCTGGGAAAGGGATGGAGAGAGGGTCGGGGAGTGGGAGAGGGCTCAATGGAGCTCTGCAGGGAAAGTGTCAGTGCTGCCAGCTTCCCAGAGCCCTTCTTACAGCAGTGGAGACTTTCCCTCGGGCAGGTGGCATCACTGAAGGTTCCTGTGCCAGGTCTTTCTCCTCCTCCCCAGCCCAGGCAGCCCCTGGCAGCAGGGTCCTGCTCCCCAGAATGCACCATCAGATGCTGCCCTTTGCAATGTCCATCCAGGAGAAGAGGCTCTGCCCCAGCCCTTGTGCTGGCTCCATCCCCTTCTAGGGGTGCTGGTGCTTGTGCTTCTGTGGTGCAAGCAGTCCTGGTGCCTGTGGCCTGGGAACAATGCCGGGCTGTGCTGGCAGAGGATTCCCTCACAGCAGCCCTGGGTGCCAGCTGGGCTCTCACTTGGGGCCTCTGTGATGCTCATAGAAAAGCTCAGCTCTCTGTGATGCTCAGTGTGAAGCTCAGAGAAAGGGTTGAGAGGTTTCATTTTAAGCCTGTGTAGCCATGGGGGAGGAAGGAGCAAGGCTGGTGGGGGCTCGGGTGGCTGCAAGGGGTATCTGAGGCATATGGGTTTGCTGTGCTGGTCTCTGTCCTCCGGAGCTTGGCTCTGTGCTCTCTGGGCATCACTCCATGGCAGGGGACGGTGTCTGCTGTTCTATCCCAGGCACCCCCTGGGCTCCAGAGACCCCTCTTGCATGCAGGTGGTGTCTTTCAGGGGGTGTCCCCACGCACACCCAGGAGCCATTGCACACACGGGCAGCACGGGCAGGGGGGGCACGGTGGCTGGGCTGTGCTGGCAATTGGTGGTGCTGCGGGCCCGGGACCACGGGCAGAGCCCGTCACCACACAGCACCTTCACCTGTGCGCTGCTCCCGGCCCATGGGCTGCTGCTCCCCACACCCTTGTTGTTGTATGTAGTTCTTTTAATAAGAGATTTTATTAAACGACCATGTTTGAGACCCATGCGAGTGTGTGGTGTGGGGGCAGCTCCCTGGTCATACTGCTCCTCTCAGGAGTGGGGAGGGATGGGGTAGACAGAGAGGGAGGATGCTGCAGGTCCCCCATCCCAAAACCTTCCCTGGGGAATAGCGAGCACAGCCATCCCACCTCTGTCCCCAAACCATACCCAAGGGATTTTTCCCAGACCAGGCAAGAACCGGAGTCGACTTTCTTGCTCCAATATTAGCCAGGAGAGGTTTCCCCAGCAAAGGGCTGCGTGGGAGCCCCCAGCTGTGCCTGCACAGCCCACACCCAGCCCTGCAGCACCCAGCACCCACCCGCCCCATCACCCCTCAGCCCAGAGGCCCTTCGCACCTCCGTGGGGCCAACAGATAAGGGCTATCCTGTCCCCGCATTGTACTCTCCTGGCCCTTTGATCACACCAGCCCCCCATCAGGCTGATACAATCTTGTCTCCTCCTGGTTTCAGCAGCCCCAGGGTGGCTGGTGGGTGCTGACTCACCGGCAAAGCACCTGGGCACCCTTGGGGATGTTCAGCTCAAAGCCACCCATCATCATCGCCATTATCATCAGGACCATGGCAGCATCACAACCCAAATCACCCGGGACTGCCCTAAGGCTCACACATGGGGACACCCAGCCTTGCAACCCTGGGGAGATTTAGCCTTGCACTCTCCTCTCCAAATTCATCCTTTGCTCTCAGGGCCCTGCAGCCTCTCACAGCATGCCCAGGCTTTGTGGGACACCCTGAATAAAACATGGTTCCCCCAGGAAGACCCTCCGGCTCAGGGCACTGCAGTAGCAGGAGCCCTTTGTCCCTTGGGGAGCTGTGTCCTCATCGCATCCTGGCATGGAAGAAACATTGGTCCTGGGATACCAGGTCTGTGCTGGAGACAGCCGAGGACAGGCCGGGGCTGGGTGCAGGGTCTGTGTTCAGGCCCAGCATGTCCATGCCTCAGTTTCCCCAGCTGTCCATCAGCAGGAGGAGCAGCCGGGGTGTTCAGGCACTGCGGTGATGCAGGTGATGCCCAAACTACACCTGGACTCTGTAATACAGAGGCCTTTTAATTCTTCTCTGGTGAGGCACTGGCACAGGGTGCCCAGAGGAGCTGTGGCTGCCCCATCACTGGCAGTGTTCAAGGCCAGGTTGGACACAGGGGCTTGGAGCAAGCTGCTCCAGTGGAAGGAGTCCCTGCCCGTGGCAAGGGTTGGAACTGGATGAACTTTAAGGTCCCTTGCAACCAAAACCATTTTGTGACTCTATGAGGGAGCAGAACTGGACCAAAATATCCTCCTATGAACTTTCCATCCTGTCCACCCAGAACAGCTGCAGCCAAACAAACTGTGGTGCCATGGAAGAGCTTCAGCATTCCTTCAAGAGATGTGGCTTCTGAAGCTGAGCACACTGCCCAGACCTTTGATGGACCAAGGGTGAAGACTGAAGCTGGCTCTCACCAGAGGATCAAGGTGAGATTGCTTCAGGCATGAAGCTCAAGAGCACCCAGCACAGCCCCAACTGCATCTCCACCATCTGCCACAGAGAGAGGGTGGGTGGACAGTGAATGAAGCACCATCTGCAGTCATACACTCTCTTAAAATCTGATCTCCACTCCCAAGCAGACTCAAAACAGTGCACACAGCAACAGGGCACGCAGATGTGCAGCTCTGTCCTCCCCAGCCCGCTGTCACATCAGTGAGCTGGGCAAGCTGGACACATTTCTTTCTCCTTCCTTCTTCCTAGCAGGATCTCACTTATCCCTGGCTGCATTAGACCACAGAGCTGGGCCTCAGATCCATCCTCCTGAAGCAGGCTGGAGTTTCTGCTCCAAATATGTGGTCAAACCCAACCACTGATGGGTGCACAGGGACCCCACACAGTAACCAGGGACCTCTCACAGCCCCCCAAAATTGCCCCATTGAAATGTAGGGGAGGGGGGGGATACACTGAGAACCCCTACTGACTCCCTCCACATCCCCCAGCTAAAACCATCACTGCTACAATAGGCCCTGCTCCTACAAAGGGGACGGTTCAAAGTCAACGTCTCCCTTCCCCTCCGCTTGTATATGAAAGGGAGCAGGAATGCGTTTGAGGCCTGTCGGGCTGGGAGGGCTGGGGGAGCTTCCTGGGGGGATGGAGAGAAAGAGCAGGTTGGTAGGAGGAGGGGGTCCAGCCAGGGAACAATATATCAAAGGGAAGGGGAGTTACTGCCCAGCCAAGGATCTTCTGAAAACCGGGGCCGCAGCGGGAGCCCGGGAGGAGCAGGGTTGATGGCTGCCATCGGAGTCCTGCAGAGACACTTCCTCTGCCTGCGGCATCCCGGGAAGTGCGATGCAGCACAGCCCAGGGCTGAGGCCAGCACCCGCACAGACAGAGCCTCACTGGGGCAGGGCAGATGTGAGCCCCCCAGTGGGGCTTGCTCAGGGTGACCCATGTCCTGTCAGTGTTGTCCATGTCCCCTCATGGTTGCCCACATCGCTTCAGGATTGCCCACATTCCCCCTGATTGGCTTTTTACATCCTCTTGTCTTGTTACTGGGACTGCTCAGCATCACCCACTTGCAGAGCAGCCTGGCACATATGCCACCAGGACTCAGGATGTGGCTTTAACTGATTCCAGCTCAGCCACTTGGTTGGTTTTTATTATTTTTCTCCCTTATAGGTCCATCATGCAGAATTCATCCTGCCCAGAGAAGCTGTGGCTGCCCCATCTCTGGCAGTGTTCAAGGCCAGGCTGGACAGAGGGGCTTGAAGCAAGCTGCTCCAGTGGAAGGGGTCCCTGCCTGTGGCAGGGGTTGGAACTGGATGAGCTTTAAGGTCCCTTCCAACACAAACCGTTCTATGATTCCATGACCATTACAAGGGGGGCTGTTCTGCTTCCCCACATGTGCAGTGGTGTCGGAGGCTGCTGCTGGCACTACGGGTCCCAGTACTCCCAGGAGCCAAAGCAAGTGCTTCATAAAGAGCACCAAGTGCCTTCCCCCAGCTGTCCCATCCCAGCGCTGCTGAGGAGGCTCCTCCAGCCTATCTCTCTGGCATATCTCCAGTGCCAGACAGCAGCAGGCTGCCTGTAATCCCGGTTAATAAACAGGGAACTGTGCTGGCAGCCGGGTGGCCACTCACCCTTCTCCAGCTGTGGTCAGGAGTACTCGGGAACATCAGGCAGGAACTGGGCTGGCAGACCCCAGCAGAGGCTCAGGGATCAGGGAAGCTGCCAGTGCTGTTGGAGGGAGGGAATGGGGAAATGGCTGGAGCTGGCCCTGATAGCGCCATTGTGAAGGGCAGTAGGAGGAAAGCCCTTAAGATAGAGAAAATATCAAGCGTGCTCCATTGTGGAGTGATGAGGCTGATAGCCAGGGCTGCAATTAGCTGCCCTGTGGCACACCCAGAGTTTCAGGGCCTCTGCCTGCAGAGGCCTCCAGGAAGGACACGGTCCCTCGGAGTCATTGCCTTCCCCTGTGGAGTGAGCAAAAGGACAGTGGGAGTGAGAGGGAGCCAGGAAGCCCCCTCTTTGCCCATTAAACATTCTGCAGGACACCCCACAGTGTGTGGGGCCGCAGCTGGGACCAGGTGTTGTAGAGGGGCAGGAGGGACGGCCAAGCCCTCGTCCAGCATGATGGCACCAGCATCCCCAGGGCAAGGAGTTGCTGTGGCTCTGTGTAGTCTGCGCCTCCCGTATCCCAGGCCTTGGCTGCTGCCCAGAGCAGTCCCGTTCCCTGCCCATGCCTGGACCCGGCAACACTGGGGAGCTCCAGGTGGGGAGACGCTGGGGCTGATGCTGCGCCAAAACTGGGGGACGGGAGTCCCACCGAGCACCCCGTAGTTGGGATGGGGGGAGCTCTGCCTTTCGCCGCACACGGGGCGAGCGGAGCCGGAGGGGCACAAGAACCCGCAGTGGAGAACTCCCCTCCCCAAGGCCAGAGGGAAGGGGACCGACGGGTCCCAGCACCCAGCCCACCTCCCATCACACCTGCCCCCCACCCTCAACCCCTCCCGGGGGGATCAAGTTCACGCCCGACCCACCGGTGCGGGGCCAATGGGGCAGGGGTCCATTTCCATACGGCCCAGTACGGCCCCGCCGCCCTCAGAGGCCTCGGTGGCGCCGCAGCAGGGAGGCAGAGGCCGGCAGCCCCCACATGGAGCCTTAGGCCCTCGGGCAGCATGTTCAGCCCGGACGGGGGGCTGCCGGCCGCCCACTTTGGCCTCCTGCCCGAAGCCGGTCCGCCCTTTCCTCGCGGCGGCTTCGACGGGACGGCCGCTCAGCCGCTCTTCTTCCCTTTCGCCGCCGAGCCCGAAGCCACCCGCGATCCGCCGCCAGCCCGCGCCTGGTTTCCCCCCCCCGCGGGGCCGCCCGCCAAGGCGGAGGCGCGCCCGGTCCGGCCCTGCAGCCAGCCCTCGCCCGAGCCCCGCACCGCGGCCTGCTGCGGGTCGACCTGGACCTCTCCGCCCTGGGCCGGGCCCGCGCCCCCCGGGGCCGCCACCACTCTGCCCGGTCCGCCCTTCCCCAGCCCCGCTGCCTTCCCCGGCCCGCAGCTCTGCCCCTCCGCCCTGCAGCCGGGCTCTGGTGGCTTGTCGGGGTTGGGCAGCAGCGGCAGCTCCAGCGGTGCCGCCAGCGAGGGCGGACACTCCAGCGACAGCGGCGACGAGGTGAGACCCGACGGGATGGGAACAGGCAAGGGCTGCCCTCCGCCCGGCCAGCCCCAGCACCCCTCGCAGGTACCGCGCTCCACTTTTCCTGCCCCCGATGCCGCTGCGGCGACGAGGGACAGAGCCCGGCCTCGCTGCCGTGATGCCCCGTCTGGGCAGGGACCCGCTTAGCCGCTCTCCGGCATCGCTGTTAGCAGGGATCCCGTCCGTGCCGTCCTGCTCCTCCGTCCCCTCCGTCGGGTACCCCCTTCAAGTAGGCCCGACGATTCCTTCTTCCGCGGGTGGAACACTTCGGGGAGACTGTTTTTGAGGGAGAAGGGCGGTTTGGGGGAACTCGGGGCAGCTTTTCTTGTGCTGATCGCCCGGTACACGCTGTGCCGACCCTGGCCTCGCTGCGGCCCGGCGACTGGGGGCATCCCCTGACCGCTCTTCCCGTGGCTTCGTGGGTACCGGGACGGGCAGAGCCAGCCCGAGTTTGGGTCGGGGGCAGCGGTAGTTCTCGTGTCTGGCAGTTGAGATTTCGGTTTGGTTTTAGTGTTTTTAAGCCGCAGCGCTGTGCCCGTCCTCCCTGGCGGGCTCCGCGGGCGCGTCTGAGCGGCTGCTGCGGCGGATCGTAGCTCTGCCGGCGTCGCGTCCCGGAGAGCAGTCCCCGCTTTGGTGGGGGCTACGAGGAACAGGTTTTCCCTGCTGAGGGTCACCCCATGGCGGGGACGCTCCGGAGTTCCTGTTGAGAAGTGCGGCAGGAATTCAAACCTGACCCTTAAATGGCAGGAGGGAGATCCGAAATTGCACTGTAATACAGAAATCGGGTAAAAGGTTCCAACATGCGCCCGCAGCAGTTGGAGGCTGCCCTGAGGGATGAAGGGAAGCACAGGGAAAAACAGCCCTCCCGAAGGAAAGAGCTGGGTTGTGGCACGGAAGTGTTGCGATCCTGCTGGAGTCATGGGCCTTTTCATCACTCGCTTCACCTGAGGCGATCCACTTGTCCTGGGAGCAGGGCTGCCCCGTCAGGAGGGAGGTGGGTGCGCACCACCGGCAGCGCAGGGCTCGTAGGGATGTGTCATAGGCTGAGGGGACATTCCCAGGTACGGAGGAGCAGAGCTCTGAGTACTCCCGGACCTTCTCTCTTCCTTGGGCCACCTGGGCGTGGGGGGGGGGAGTCCAGAGGGTACGCAGGGGGTGCTATGTACGGCAGGGTGGGGGAGACATTTTGGGATCGCTGAGCATAGCCCCTCTTTCAGAAATTAGGGAGAACCCTCCTGCCACCCACCCCGTCGTCCCCAGCACCCCATTGCCCAGAGCTGGCAGGTGCTGGTGGGTGCCAAAAGCTCTACGGAGCCCTCCTGTCCCACACTGACCACCATACACCGGCAGCCCATGGGCAAGGGTTGTTCTCTCTCAGCTTCTCTCTGCCCCTGCCAGGATGCACCAACCTCAGAGGAGCTGGAGCAGTTCGCCAAGGACCTCAAGCACAAGCGCATCATGCTGGGTTTCACCCAGGCTGATGTGGGGCTGGCTCTGGGCACCCTCTATGGTGAGCACCCACTGGGGAGAAGGAAGAGGCTTTGGGGGGATGGCTGGGGGGAAATACCTGAATGCCTTAGCAACCTGCAGAGGAGGTGGCAAGTCTCAGCCCTGGGGCTCCTGCTCAGTACTTGCTTAAGCCCAAAACGGTTTGACAACAAGGAGCTGATTTTAAATGGCTGCAGCTGCTTCTGGAAGAGTGTTGCAGTGGTTTAACTTGGTGTTGAAGCATCAGGGAGAGTGCCTTGCCTTGCTCCCCATCCGGAGGGACAGGGGATGCTGGGGGGGGGGGGGGGGGGGAGGGGGGCTCTGAAGGGACTGGTGGGGGCTGGAGCAGTGTGTGATGTCCTGCCTGCCTGCACAGGGAAGATGTTCAGCCAGACCACCATCTGCCGCTTCGAAGCGCTCCAGCTCAGCTTCAAGAACATGTGCAAGCTGAAGCCACTGCTGCAGCGTTGGCTCAATGAGGCAGAGAACACGGACAACATGCAAGAGGTGTGGGGCTGGGGCAGGCTGGAGCCAGGGCACTGCACACTCATGAGCCCTCAAACTGCAGCTTCTCCCTTTCTTTAACATGAGATTTTTGGGAGGGGAGATGAAAGGAGCAGCAGGTATTTCCAAGCACAGCTGGGCTCCTCCATCAGCCCAGCTGTGGGAAGAACCACTGGGTATCACCTGGTGCCAGGCTGGGGAGACCCCAAGTCACCCCCCAGAAACCTTGTGGTCCCTTCTTGGAGCAGGCAGGTCCTGCTGGAATCACAGATAGGCTGGAGATGCAGCTTGCTGCTTCCTGGGGGGATGCAGAAAGACATGGACACGTGCACTATGTGCACCTCTACACCAGCTGCAAGTAGTGGTGGGACACTGGAAATGACCTCAGTCACAATGGGGTGATGCTCAGTGGACAGTAATGGACAAAGCCTGTCCCCATCCTGCCTAGACCACACGTGTGTCCATATCCTGGTGGGGACATCACTAGCCTTGTGACCCAAGTGCGTGGTTCCTCTCTCATTTTCAGATGTGCA
The DNA here is from genome assembly GCF_012275295.1 of Melopsittacus undulatus. NCBI lineage: Eukaryota > Metazoa > Chordata > Aves > Psittaciformes > Psittaculidae > Melopsittacus > Melopsittacus undulatus. The sequence continues at coordinate 11,225,023 of NC_047537.1, forward strand.
ATGCGGAGCAAGTGTTGGCCCAAGCTCGGAAGAGAAAGCGCAGGACCAGCATTGAGACCAACGTGAAGGGGACACTGGAGAGCTTCTTCCGCAAGTGTGTGAAGCCCAGTCCACAGGAGATCTCCCAGATTGCTGAGGACCTCAATCTAGACAAAGATGTAGGTTGGAGAAGTTTGGAGTGCGGGTGTCCAAATGGCCATGGTTTCTAAGCACTTGCATCCAGCTGGTTCAGTACTGGAAGCTGTGGGAGAGTGGCCATTCTCAGCCTGCCCCAGGAGGAGCTGTGGCAGGGCTGGGGCTCTGATGTTGAGATGCCACCCGCAAAAGGGTGTCCTTGTCACCCTCTCCCCCCTCACCCTGCTCTGTCTCTCCCCTCTTGCAGGTGGTCCGGGTCTGGTTCTGCAACCGACGTCAGAAGGGCAAACGGCTGCTGTTGCCCTTCGGCAATGAGGCGGAGGGGGTGATGTATGACATGAACCAGCCGCTTGTGCCCCCCGGCCTGCCCGTCCCCGTGACGTCCCAGGGCTACAGCCTGGCACACTCCCCTCCTGTCTACATGCCACCCTTCCACAAATCTGAGATGTTCCCTCCTGCGCTGCAGCCCGGGCTCTCCACGAGCAACAGCAGCCACTGAGTCAGGGCTGCGCAGGCTCTGTGGGGCAGCTTTTCCCAAAGCAGGCTCAGGCACGGCTTCGCTCCTGCTCCGGGGCACTCGCTGGGGAGTGCAGGGCAGGGGAAGGGCTGGAAGTCTGGCACAGGGATGTCACCTGCTCCCTGCGATTGCTCCCAGCCCTTCCCAGTCAGGCGAATTTACTGGTTTCAGTAGCATCCCACCTCTCCTGGAGGGCAGCTGCCCCACTGCACCCTGCTGAAGCCACGTGTAGCCATTTGTGCCCAGCTGAGTGCTCCTGTGAGACCCAGAAAAAAGTGGGGTTTAGATGATTTTGGGGATGGGGGGGAGGGCAGGGTGGTTTTATTTTGTTATTTTTTTAAATTTTTTAAGTTTTTTTGGTTGTAGTTCTTAAAAAACCAAACTCTGTAGTGATTCCTAGTTTCCCAGCTTGACTCCTCCTTGTCACAGAGTGGGGCTGGGGCACTGTGCCCAGCGGCTTTGCCACCATCACCCAGTCGCACAACAGGGCTTCACCCATCTATGGGCGGGCTACTGCTGGGGCTTGCTTTGGGGGTGCTCAACATCACCCTGGGTCCCCTGTGCCCTCTCCAGTGTGGTCCCTCTGCCACAGCATGGCTGCCCCAAGGATCATCTTTCCCAGGGGGCTGATACTGTCCTGTCTGTGCTGCGAGCACACCTGTGCCTTTGAGCCTGCTGTAGTTGATGATGCTTTCTATTTTTTCTTAATTATATTCCCTCTGGCAATGAAATAAATATCGGTTCTCTGGGGCCTGAGAGCAAGTTAACCCTTTCCTTGCCTCACTTTATCCCTGCTCCTGCATGATGCCAGCAGGCCAGCCTGGTTGGCTCTGAGGCAGCATGGTGAGGCTGCACCAGAGCACTCAAATAGGGTGGAGGAGCCCCTGTCACACCAGCAGCACACAGCTCTTTGCTGCCTGTAGGCCAGCCCACTATGAGGACAGCTGTACCTTGTTGGGTTCTGTGCCTCCCTCTTCCTCCCCCATCACCCTACACCCAGCTCGAGCTTCTGTTTTTCCATGGCTGCTTTTGGGGAGGGTGAATGCAGCAGTATCCTGATTGCAGGGTGCTCCAGCAAATGCTGTGCATCTCACAGGGATGTGATGGGAGCTGCAGCACTCCATGCCCTGGGGTGGGCAGAGAGAGAGGTACAGGAAATCTGGACTGGCCTTGCCATGGAGCTGCTAGTGTGACACTGGTGGACAAGGGATGCTCCCGTGCACACGATGTGCCAGGCCAGGGGAGATACAACATCTGCAGAGGGTATGCTGCTGCTTCCTGGGCATTGGGAGTGGGTCCTGGCAGCAGCCAGCACCTTGAGGGGTGGCAGCAGTGGGATTAGGTGATGTAGGGCTGCAGAGAGGGAAAGGGAAAGGACCTGTGAAAAAAGAATTGTTTCTATCAAGGGAGTTGATGGCACCAAGTTTGATGGGCACGGAGCAAGGCATGGATGGAGCTGTTGTCTCACTGCCTAGTCCTGTTGCCCAGTCCCAGCATTGCCACTCATCCTAGGTGGAGGTGTTCCCTCAGGGTGCCTGGCATTGCCTGTGCCCAGGTGCAAGGTGTGTGCATGGGCCAGGGTGCCCACAATGTATGCACCAGGTCCAGCTCTGTACCATGCTGGTAGCGTAGTGCCTGGTGTGTGCAGTGCAGGGTGAAGAGGACATTCCATGGCAGTGCCCAAGGCAGATGCCACATGTCCAGAGGCCTGGTTTTGCTCTGGGCTTCCTGCTAGGCTCCAGCCTCCACCACGTCGCTGGTTTCCTGTCGCATCAGGGCAGGAGAGTGAGAAACCACAGCATCCCTCTGACTGCACTGCGCGGGCTGAGATTTCACCCAAGAGCATCCGGTGTCCTGGTCCTCACCAGCACAGTGATACCCACAGCTTGGCAGTTGAGGCTGTGGGGGAAAATGTGTGCTGGGGTGGGCCAGGAAGTGGGGGAGCAGAGGCTGTGCTCTCTATCTCCAGCCACGGGGTGCTGGGTTCTCCCTGCTGACCTGACCTTGGCTTCTCCAGCCCAACCAGGAATGTCACTACGGGGTCTCTGGCACTGCAGCTTCACTGGGGAGGGCACAGAGCAATGGCAGGGGAAGGCTAGGGAGCCCCATCCCCCCCCCCCCTCAACCGCTTTCCATGCCCTGCAGCACAGGCAGAGCTTTTACAGCACTGTCGTTTATTTCTAAAGCACCATCTCATCCTTCCGGCACCATGGCAAGGTGGGGCAGGGTTGGGTCAGGTGGGGGGGTCGTTCAATTTTGCAGGAAATTAAGTAACAAGCGCCAGTGTGGCAACAGCCAGGCTGGGAGGAGAGGTGGAGACTCCTACATCCATCCCTGCTCCAGGTCCTGGTCTAGGATTGGCCGTGTATCCTCTGTACCCCACCCCTGTATCCTCTGCCCCAATGGTCCCAGCACACCAGCTCTAGGTGTTGAACCATCTCTCGAGGTCAGGATAGATGCGGCCATGGGGCAGGCTGGGGTAGGTGCTGCAGATGGTGCAGATCCGCTCCCTCCAGTCGGTGTAGAGTTTCACACTGTACCGCCTCTGCCAGCCAAAAAACTGCCTGTAGTGGCTGGAGTTCATGGTCTTCAGGAAGGTGGCCAGCTCTTCCAGGGAGCTGAAGTCATCCACATGGATGAAGGAGTCTGCAGGGACAAACTGTTCATAGTTGGCCCGGGGAGGACCGAGCACCACGGGCACAGTGCCGGCCATCAGTGCGTTCCTCCAGAGCTTCTCGGTGATGTAGTCTTGGTGGATGGAGTTCTCAAAAGCAAGGTAGAACTTGGACTTGGATGTCGTTGGCAAGAGACAGTCCTTGCAAAGTGGCTTTTTGTTTGCTTTCCCATATATGTTCACATGGAGGTACCTGGAGAGGTTCTTGTAGACTTCAGCTCTTTTCTGAGTCCTGTGGTAGTTGCTGATGACCCAAGACACTAAATTGGTCTTTGCAGGGATGTTCACAATGGCTGACTGGTTGGGCACAAGTTTGCCATAGGGGATGAAGATGTCCGAGTCACGCCGGTAGGTCATCACCCAGTTGAAGGTCTGGTTCCATCCCGCTAGAGCTTTAGTGTTGGAGGGGGACTCCAGGGACACCCATACCCAACTTTGCCATGGTGGCCTGTCCTTGGGTAGGCTGTCCCTGCTGGGCTGCAGTCTGGTGTGGGGGAACACCACAACATCTGCCCAGTGCAGGAGCTGGCGCTCCATGGTGACCCAGCAGCCTGTGATGCCATACAGCTCACGGCAGACATCCCCACTGACATTGGGGACCTGCTTTGTGGGCCATTCCCAAACCAAGACCAGCAGTGGCTCAATGTGCTGAGGGGCTTCTCTGGAGACCTGGGGAGGGTTGAGGAAGCACCTCAGGCTCCAGAGGGTGGTTGCAAGCACCACTGCAATGGCCATTGCCTTCACATCAGGCCGGCCCCCCAGCAGCCAGGGCAGCAGTGACACCCGGGGCATGCTGCCAGGCTGTCTGTCACCTCCAGTGACAAGCTGACACCTGGGAGAGAAGAAAGGACACCAAGGCCTGTCAGCTCAGCTTTCGAGGTGCGGTGGAGAGGTGCTGGGGATGGAGGCGGGGGTGAAAAGACTTTCCCATTGACTTGGGCTCCAGCATCACCCCGACCCTCCTGCTGCCCCCCACACCCCTGGTGTCATCCCATGGTGGCTTTTGTGTCACCCTCCCACACTCCTCAGCATCTCCATCTGCAGGGCAAGCAGGGGTGTGCTGCCAAGGGGAGTTCTGCATTCAGCTCTGTGGCAACAAAATAGGAGGGATGGGAAGCTGTTGGAGAGAGTCCAGAGGAGGTCATGGAGATGCTGTAAGGGCTGGAGCAGCTCTGCTCCGGAGCCAGGCTGAGAGAGCTGGGCTGTGGCAGCCTGGACAAGAGAAGGCTCCTGAAGGGGAGACCTGAGAGCAGCTCCAGTGCCTAAAGGGGCTGCAGGAAAGCTGGAGAGGGGCCTGGGACAAGGGCCTGTAGGGACAGGCCAAGGGGAATGGCTTGAACCTGCCCGAGGGGAGACTGAGATGAGCTCTTAGGCAGAAGCTGTTCCCTGTGAGGGTGCTGAGGTGCTGGCACAGGGTGCCCAGAGAAGCTGTGGCTGCCCCATCCCTGGCAGTGTTCAAGGCCAGGTTGGACACAGGGGCTTGGAGCAAGCTGCTCCAGTGGAAGGTGTTCCTGCCTGTGGCAGGGGTTGGAGCTGGAGGAGCTTTAAGGTCCCTTCCAACACAAACCAGGCTGGGATTCTGTGAAGGGGAGGTACAGGGCTGATGGGCAGCAGCCAGCTGTGTCTCCCACACCTGGCACTGCTCCCCATCACACACACCATGGATTCAGTCCTTTGTACTTGCTCTGGTCCCCAGTTTTCCCACTGACAAAGAGCCACGATCCCAACTCCACTCTTCCTGCTTGCCTGTGTCAAGTCTGGAATGCCACCTGCTGCCTGGGAGTTTGCAGGATGGGGCCACACATCAAAGGGCAATAACAGGTGACATCCCAGGCCCTGCCTGGATGACCCCACGGCAAGGCTCAAGCTGGGAACGGCATTGACCTGGAATCATTGAGAAGTCTGAACCCTCAGCAGGGGTTTCCTGCCTGAGAAGTGCCCCCTTGCTCCAGCACCCTCCTGCAGTGGTGGCCGTGCTGCCCCCAAGTTGGGGGCTCTCCTCAGGTTTGGGGTGTTCTCCCCAGCCACCACGTGCACAGGAGCCCCAGCAACCCGGGAGCTTGCAGCCTGAGCCCTGCAGGCAGCAGGAATGCCAGTCCCAGACATGGGGCTCGGCACCCACATGCAGCCTCCAGCATTTGGCAGTAAGGGTGGTTTCCTTTTCCAGGTAACCTCTGGAAACACATGGGCTGCCAGCCCTGCTGCTGCCAGGGCTGTGCCCATTCTTCCATGGGTTTTGAGCCTTCTGAGAACTGGTGCCTGGCTGTCCCACCCCAGCTCCTGCAGCTTTGTGAAGAACCCCTTCCCTGCCTTTGCCCCTCTCCTAAAACACACAAGCTAAGTTTAGGCTCCAGAAGAACCTGGCATCCCAAGCAAGGAGGGCTGGGCAAGCTTTGCCTGCTCCCTGCACTGCACACTAGTGCTTCTGGTCCCTCTGCCCACCAGTCCCTGGCCCTGTTTGCAGATGCTCTGGTGGGGACACCCTCCCTGGCAGTGCTGGGGTTGCCCGTTCCTCAGCCCCTCTTCCTGCCATGGGCATTGGTGCTGAGCTCAGACTTACCAGGCCGGGCCACGGTGCTGTGCGAGATGCCTGTGTGCTTGTGCCCTGGCACTGCTGCTGCTGGGCTGGGGCACTCAAAGGCTTCCTCTTTTCTGTGGTTTTGCCTCGTCCTGGCCCCACAGTGGGTCCTTCCTGCCACACTGCAGCTGGCACAGCCCCCTCCCTGCACTTCCCCTGCACCACATGGGCACTGGCTGACCCACAGCTGGGCGCTGCCCCAGAGGTGGATGGGTGCCCCATGGTGGAGTGGGTGGTGCCCCATGCCTGGATAGGTACCCTGTGACTGGGTGGGTGTCCCACAGTTGGTGGGTGCCCTCTGCCTGTATGCCCCTGGCACATGCGGCTCTCTCTGAAGTCACACAGCAGTAGCTGAACAGCGAGATACTCATTTATCTTGCACTGACACCAGGTGCTTCCTCAGCATTTGCTGCTGCCCATTGCAGAGCCGGTGGGATGGAGCCACAGCCTTGGCACAGCCACTGGCACTGCCTGTGCCACACACGGGCACCTTGCCCGGGTGTGTGTGTGGCGTTTGGAAGCCCTGCCTCTGCTGGGATGGGTGCAGGAAACCTGCCCTGAGCCTCGCTAAGGTGCACCCGATTGAAACCAGGACACAGCCTGGTGCTGGCTCCCACTGCCTCATCTTGAAATGGGCAGGTACAGCAGCTCCTCAGTGCTGCCAAGCCCCTGCACCTGCCCCAGCTGGGTGTTTGCTGCCAGAAGAGGAAGTGGGCATGTCTGAGTCTCACAGAAAGCTGCCACCCATACCCCAGCTCTCTCCTTGCCCCTGCCCCCATCCCTGTCCTCCTCTGGCCACCCACTTGGTTGTCTTCTGTGCTGGCATTGCTGTCTGGGCACCAAATCTTCTGGAAAGTCCTGGCAGGGAAAAAGAGATGGGGAAACTGAGGCAGAGGTGGGGAGGGGGCCCCTGGCATGCAGCATTGTCCCTGGAGCTGGCGCACCGGAGCTGGCAGCAGGGCCCATGCTACTCTAAAGGGGTCCTTGGGCTGCTCCAGCACCCCTGGAGTCCACATCCCCCCTGGCCCCTTGCTCCTGCCACTGTCCCAGATCCTGGGAAGGCTGCAGGTAAGGGGCCAGGCAGCGGCTGGGCACAGTGCAGTGCCACTGTACCAGGGTGTAGCTGGGCTCTGTGGTTTCAGTGCCACCCTGGGAGACCTCAGAGGCCAACTGCAGCTCTGAGGCTGGGTGTTTTTTCCTCCTCAGCCATGTCCTCTGTTTCCTGTTATCTTTCTCACCCTCTTTCTGCATTTCTTCACCCACACGATTGAGAGGCCAGATACTGGGTGCTGCACAACCCATGGGGCACCATTCCTAGCCTCACCTGCCCAAACCCTGCTGGCTGCTGGCAGCATTCCCTGCCAGCACCATTGCTGTTGCTGTCCCCTTCACCACTGCTTGGCCCCAGGGACCAGGGTCACACGGGACAGGGCCATTCCCCTTCACAGACGACAGGACTGGGGACACGGGGGGGCAGCACTAGGGACATGCCCTGGGGGACGCTGGATGGGTGGTAGGGCAGGAGGGAGCTCTGACCTGGCACGTGTAACCATCACTGCTGGATGCTGCCCCAGGACACCTTGGCACAAGGGACAATGTCCTGGGGGGGTTCCTTGCAGGCAGTGGGTGCAGACAGCTGGACCCCTGCAGCACAGGTATGTGGCAGCGTGGTGCCAGAGGCTGGGGCTGCCTGAGTGCCCTGAGCCAGGGCCAGCTCTGCCAGAAGCCCCCAACACCAGGGGCCAGACCATAGGAACATCAGGTAATGTGAGCACTGTGCAGGTGAGTGCTGCCATCTGCAGATGACACCACACAGATAGAGGAGCTTGGCCACCCCCCGAGGAAGTCCCCAGAGAGATGCTCAGAGCCCTAGATCCATGGAGGAGATAGGCCACTAGCTCCCCAGGACTTCATGTCCCCAGGTCCATAGAGGAGATGGGTGACAGGGTCCTGGAGCTATGCTGTCCCAGCACCCAGTCACTTGGGTCTTGTCTCTTTCTGGCCCCTCATGGGGTTTCGTGGTCATGCCAGGCAGAAGAGGAGCTGTGGAAGCTCATCAAGATCACCCAGGAGCAGGAGGAGGGAGCCAGGCAGGAGATCCAGGTCAGGGCTTTGAGCCCACGTCACCCATAGCCCCATACATGACCCTTCTCCTCTGCTCCTCTCTGAGCTGGGGACTTGCTCTGTTGCAGGGCAGGGCTTTTTGAGGTGCTCCTAGTGTGGGCTGGGGACAGCCTACATGCAATTCCTTGGGACCAGCCAAGGGTGGACACATATCTCCTTCCCCAGGGACTGAGTAACAGCCACTGCTGGAGTGGGAGGCATGGCTGGCCAGCCTTTTGGCTGATCCCCCCTGGCCCAGGTCACCTCGACACTGGATCTCCCCAGCATTTCTAAGCTGGAGAAACACCAGGAAAACTCTGGGTCATGGCAGAGCAGCAGCCCTGGGTTGCAGGGCAGGTGGGAAGCACCCTGCACCCTGCGCTGGGCAGTGGGGTGCCTCTGACCACCCCACCCCAGGCACCCCTCAGCCTCCCTTGCCCCAGGGCAAAGCTTCACTCAGAAGTTCTTTGAATAACAGTTCTTTGTGGCAGGACAAGGGGAACTTTTGTCAGTGCCAGGGTGGCTGCTGCTGAGCCCACCCCAAACCAGCCACCCCCAGCAGCACCACAGGCTGGGGCAGCCAAAGGAGTCAGCAGAGCTCCGGCTGTTCTGGGCCCTGAGAGCAGCGCTGGGATGGAGAGGTGAGAAACGGCAAAAACCAGAGGAATGGAGAAAGGAGGGAGAGAAGAATGGTATGATGAAGGGAGGAAGGAAGGAAGAAAGCATAGATGGCTGGAAGGAAGGCAGAAAGGAAAGCTGCCCTGGTTCACCTGGGGGTGCACCTACTGCAGGCAGGCGGGTCCCCTCCAAGGACACATGCAGACACCCTCGCCCTTCCGCTCGGATGGGGTGGACAGGGGCTGGGGCAGCTGGGCCGAGCAGGGCAGGCAGAGTGTGGGGACAGCAGCGCCCCCCCCTCACCAAGCGTGTGCTGGAGGGGCACAGCCGAGGCTCAGAGGCACAGACACAGAGCTCTCTGCACCCCTGGCTTGGGGACCAGCAGCTCCTGCAAGCAGAGTTTGCCCTCCCGCAGCAGGAGGACCCAGACCACACCGGGCACAGCCCCGGTGCTGCGGTCCCCGGGGGTAGACCGGTGACGAGTGCCCGCGACCCTCCAGGGACACGGTGCCCAGTCCCGCACCACGAGGGCTCCCCGAGGCCCTGCCCCGGGAAAGCGGCCGCGTCCCCGCTGTGCCTTTAAGGGGCGGTGGCGGGCGGGCGGCCCGGGCCGGGGCGGCGCTGCGCAAGGCCAGGCCGGGCCGGGCCGGGGCTGGAGCCGCAGCTGTCACCCGGCTCTGTCCCGCTCCCTCACTCCCTCCCAGCGCGCTGCGGACAAAGGCGGCGGCGGCCCGGCGGGGGATGGCAGTGTGCGGCGGGTGAGCGCGGAGCCGAGCGGGGCCGCCCCTGCGGCGGGGCTGGGCCGGGCCATGGGGTTCCTGCACCAGCTCCATCTCCTGCTCTGGAAGAACGTGACGCTGAAGCGGCGCAGCCCGGTGAGCGCGGGGGGGCCGGGACTCCGCTGCGGGCCTGAGCGGCTGCTGCGGCCGGGCGGGAGGCAGGGCCCGGGGCGGGGTGTCCCCGCGGCCCCCACCGCCCGTGCGCTGCGGACCGGGCCCTCTTTGCTCGTCGGGGAATGCCGGGAGCCGGAGTCGTGGGCACCGCTGTGCGGAACCCCCGCAGCGGCCCCGGAGCTACCCCGGCCCCGCAGCCCCGGCGTGGGCCCAGCCGCGGGGCAGCAACAGTTGGGCCTCTCCTGCCCCGCGCCCGCCGAGGCCGCTGTTGGTGCCGTCCAATGTCCCACATACCCCGGGCACATAGAACCCTGTCCCCCCTCCCCCGGGGCCGCCCCTGCGGGTACGAGAAGAGCTCTCCCCGAGCCCTCGCTCCCCCTGGGCTATAAATAGATCCCCTCCCCTATGTGGGTCAGAGCTGCAGGAGCGGCTCCCGCTCTGGGAACCGCGGGAGTCCGGGCGGCTGGGCCCCTCCCAAGGGGGACCAGCCGCGCAGCATGGCACTTTCCGCGTAGGCATCGTGTGTAGGGTGTTCCATAGGTGAATCGGTCTAACTGTGCCCTGGCTGCGCCTGTGCAGGGGTTCCCTGCCAGAGCCAGTGAGTGGGCAGAGGGGACCCTAGCCCCAGGGACCCCGGTAGCTCTGGGCAGGAATGGGGGTGCACTGGGCACGGATGGGGATGCTGGGCACTGAAGGAGCCAGTTATTTTTAGAGGTGGGGGAGGGAAGCAAGATACTGTGGAGAGTGAGACAGCTCCTCTTCCCCCTCCCAAATATCCTGCAGGCCTGATTCTGCTTTCCTTTGCCAGCAGCCTGTGGGCATCAGCCCTTGCTCTGTCCTGGTGGCCAGAGCACCTAGGACCACCCTGGGCCAGGGGCAGGCAGGGCTAAGGCAGCTGCCTGCTCATGGGCTGCCCTTGTGCCCCCAAGATGAGTGATGGGGGTCACACTTTGGCTGAGTCATCCTTGCTTTGTACCCCATGTGGCCACGCTGAGGGGCTGCCCAGTGGCAGTGTGCCATGGACCCTGCCTGTGAGGCTGCCTGGCAGCACTGCTCTGCCCTGGCACACACTGGCCTGGGCCTGGCTGGTGGTTGGGCACATCTTCTGGGGACCTGTTTCTCCCTGACCCTCCCCAGCCCCGTGGGCAGTCTGGGGAGCAGCACAGGAGGTTGAATTTGTAGGATGAGCCCCGTCCCCGTGTGGGGACTGTCACTTGAGTGTCCTGGCTGCTGCTGGCAGGGGAAGGACGAGCCCCTCCTTACCCACCCAGTGATGCTGTAGATGGGGCATGTGTGTGCCAGAGCAAGAGGTGCCCCTGTGCTGTTGGTGCTCAGGGATGGATTCGGTGCAGCCCTTGGGGCAGTCGTGTCATCTATTTCCTGGTGCCCCTGCTGCCTGCCTGTCACACCCACACTGTCACCTCACACTCCCCATCATCATCCTGCCTGCTCCTGGGGAGTGCTGCCCTCTCCCAGCAGCCCGAGAGTGGAGCTGCTGGTGCTGGCCAGGGAAGAGCCCAGCCTGTGCTCTGCTTTCCTTGGCTGCCTCCCCCAGCACAGGTCTGCTCTGGCCCCATCCAGAGCTGGATGCTTCACCAAGCTCCTTCTTCTGCTGTGGTGGGCAGAGGCTGGGAGCTTGGAGCAGGGAAGGGGTCAGCTTGAGCCCCCTCCCCTGCTGGGGAGTCACTCTGGGGGGCAGAGCTGGGGTTGCTGGTTCTCCCAGTCTCACAGACGGAATATGGTGGGTGCCTTGTCTTACTGGTAACTGCCTGTTGGCATAGCCCCATGCTGCAGGACGGGATGGGGAACAGGCACTGTGTTTGACTGAGGATGCTGGGTCTCAGAAGAGCTGGGGCCAGTGTTTTGCACTGCCCTGAGTGCTGGTGACTCTGGGGGGATGCCCATTGTCCCTGGCACCAGGGGCTCTGTGGGGAGCAGCACTGTGGCAAGGCATAGTGATGGTTTTGCGTTAGACTTTGTGGGCATTTGTTGAGGGCTTTGCTGGTGCAGTTGAGATTCAGTGGTGGTGGGTACAGGGACCAGGAGACCTTCAAGAGAGGTGTGAGAGGTGTGCTCTGACCCACAGCACTGTGTCACCTGGTTCAATAGCCCCCTCTGTCACCAGAGGAGCTTGCCTGTAGCCTGGTGTGGTTGATGGCTGGACACCTCAGTAAGGGTTCATACCCAGCTTGAGGGATGGTTGGACTTGGTCTGATGTGGCTGAGTAGTTCTGGCAGCTGCTCTGAGGTTCAGTACTTGAGGCAGGAGCCCTGGGGCAGTGGGCTTTGAGCAGAACAGTGGAGGGAAGACAGGGCTGTGGGTGCCCAAGGCAGCCCTGGGCAGTGCAGGCTGTGCCATCTTTTGTATTGCCTTGGCTCTGCTGGCACAGAGGCTGAGCTCAGCTGCCTGTGTCCTAAGGGTGGGCTCCTCAATGACTTCTGGTAGCTGGTTTAAACCCCTGTTGGATGTAAAACTGACAGGCAGCGTGACTGCTTCAGCCTGCACAGGGTTTGTGCCTTCTGCTCCTTGGCCAAGAGCCAGGAAAGCTCTCACCAAACAGAGGGGTTGTCCTGGTAGATCTGTCCCTTCCTCCCTGGTGTGTGGGAGCAGAGCTGTGGCACCTTGATACCTCCAAAGTGAGAAAGGCTGAACTTTGGAGTACTGGGGTTCAGCTGGTTGCCTGTGCTGGCTGGGGCGGGAGCCGGATCTGCAGCAGGAACTGATGGGGCCAGCACCACCTGCTCAGGGTGCTCTTTGCCCCCTTGCTGTTTGCAGCTGGCGGGAGATTGGGGGGAGACCCGCAGGGTTGGCAGGGTGCTGCTGGGCAGTGTCCCCAGGAACACCCACTCACAGGCGGCTCTGGGGACACTGGCCACAGAGCGGTTGGTGGCCTCGGTGGCTGGGAGCAGGGTAGACATGAGCTGTCAGGGCTGCAGGGCTCTGCCTTGGTCCTGGCCTGCAGGGAGAGGCTGGGGGTGGCTGGCACTGGCCTCCACACTGCCACTGCCAGCACAGTCATGCCACTGCTCAGGACAGGCCTGTGTCAGGGAGGGTGTCTCTGTGCCATGTGCTTGTGCGGAAGTGCTGCCGTGTCCCCAGGCATGCTGGTGCCCACAAGACACACCACTGCAGGGCTGGTACCGGGGACAACCGTGCTTCACTCTTCCTGGGATCCCAGCTCAGGAGAGGTGATGGCGAACCACAGTGGGATTTTCCTCCTCTTCCAACTTCATGGAATCCTAGAATCCTGGAATGGTTTGGATTGGAAGGGACCTTAAAGGTCATCCAGTTCTACTCCCCTGCCATGGGCAGGAACGCTTTCCACTGGAGCAGCTTGCTTCAAGCCCCATCCTACCTGGCTGGGCAGACCCACATTACACAGCTGAGCCCCCACCCCAGGTGGGGGGACCCAACCACAGACATCTACAGATGGTCACCACCAGCCTGGGCACCTCCCAGGGCTCCTCAGAGTGACCTGCCTGTGCCCTCACCAATGGGGACAACCGAGGCCTGGCTGCAGCCACCTCTGCTTCTGGTCACACTTTTGCTCAGTGCAAGTTGTGCCCATCCATCTCCTGTCCCTCTGCCACAAGCTCCCAGTGAGGGTACAGGAATGAGGAAGGGAACATGTGAGAGAAGAGGACAGAGCACTCTGGTCAGTTCAGGGCACAGCCAGCTTCTAGCAGGCACTGACCCTTTCCCTCTCCTTGTCCTGTTGCTCTCTCAGCTGCATGGATGTTGACTTCTCACCTCTGCTTGCTTCCTCATACAATTCTGGAATGTCCCCAAGTGCCCTGCACCTGCAGGCAGGGACCCCTCATCCCCAGGCTTTGCCACTGTGGCATGCTCCCTTCGGATGGCATCTCTGCCCCACTGTGGGTGTGGAGCAGCCATGGTCTCCCTGGTAAGCCCTTGCAAGTGACCAAAAGGGGCAGAATCAGCCCGAGAGGGTGCAGGCTGGAGAGCCCCACTCTGCCCAGGCTGGTGGTGGGGACACTGTGTCCTGGCTCTGGGGTGTGCAGTGGTGCAGGCAGGGTTGGGGACAGGGGATGCAGGAGATGAGCAAAAGGTCAATGACCCACATTAAAAAGATAAATAACAAGAGGCAGGTCCCTCCCGTCACCACCAAGGACCCAGCTGTCCCCAGGGGAGCCTGGTACGGCCCAGCGGGTTTGTGGGGACAGGCCCACAGGCGCCTGGGCACAGAGGCCCGATTGTGTCCCTGGTAAACAGGCAGGAGGTGGGTGCAGGCAGCGAGGCACAGGGCCAGGGGCTGGCAGAGCAGCTCAGGGTGTCCCTTGTTCCCTCCCTTGTACCGGTACAGTGACACTGGGACCATGCCTTGGACTGGTGGTGCCAGAAAGATGGGGATACCCTGGCACTACTGCTGGGGCATCTCTACTCCCCATCCCCTCCAGCCTTTCTTCCTCTGGTCTTCGCCTCCCCTGCAATTGGCAGCTCTGGAAGTGGGGAGGGCAGCATGGGGGGCACCCATGGGTGCAGCCATGTCCATCCCATAGCCCTACCAACCCTGGAGCTCGTGGGAGTACCACTGTCACATGCCAGTGGGGCCTGAGTGTGGGGGTGCCTCAGGGATGCTGGGAATTTCTGCTGGTGTGTTTGCAGCCCCTGGCTGAGGGCAGTGTGGAGGTGATGCTGCTGGGGACAGGAGGGCCTGACCCTGCCATCAGCTACATCCTTCCAGGCAGCTGGTGTGGGGTTAAAGCTGTCTCTTCCCAGCCCACTGCATCGTTCTGGTACCTGGACACTGAGGGTGACTGGGCTGGTGCAGGAGCTGGTGGCTGGTGTCCAGCAGAGCTGGGGCCTATTCTGCTTGTGGTACTGGCAGGTTCCAGGGTCTCAGCACCAGCCCAGCATCAGATCTGGCCATGGAGCAAGCTGAGGTTGGCTCACCTCACCCCATGCCTCAGTTTCTCCTCTCAGCAGCAAGGGCATGTGACTGTGACGTGGCTTGGGCACTCCCAGTGCAATTCAGCAGTAGATGCCCATCTCCAGGGCTTCTGGGCATGGAGCCCAGCCTGGACTGCCTGTGCCATCAGGGATTCCTGGGGATTTGCTGTGATTATCTGTATGCTGCTGGAGGAAACCCCGTGCAGCCATAGCTTTCTGGGAGGGCCCAGGCGGGGTTCCTGGACCCCCCGCCCTACCCCCTTCTTCATCTGGAGCCAGTGCAAGGGTCTGGGCAATCTGAACCTTGTCATGATGCAGTTGGGGTCTGTCCCCTACGCAGTCCCTAGGTGGGACTTGGCAGTGGTACAGGTGTCAGGGGGACATCATGGCAGGGGGACATCATGGCAGGCAACTACTGACTGTGAGGGCACTGCCAGGATGGGGGCCTACTGCTCTTTGCCAGCCATAAGGACTTTGGGTCATCTCCCCATGGCAGCCCCGACTGTGGTGGCCTGCTGGGGTTGGGCTTGAGCCTCAGCACACTGTTCATATTGATGGAGTAGGTATCCCACTGTGATACCCTCTCCTGTCCTGAGGTGTCCCTGGGAAGGATGAGCAGGCAGGGTGCAGGCAGGGGCAAGCAGGAAATCCTGGGATGCCTAGGGATCATTTTGTCTTGCTGAGCTGTGACAGTGACAACAGCCACCTGCAATATGTGGACATGGTGCTGCCCTGTGCGGGCATCTCAGGCCCTCCATCCTGTCTGTGATCCTTCTTGGTAGCTGGGTCCTGTCTTCAGGCATCATGATCCCTCTGCGTTGTGTCATCCAGGGGAACTGACACTGGATGCTCTTTAATGTCACTTCCAACCCAAACCATTCTGTGTTTCCCAGTGGGTGCTGACCTTTGAGATCTTCATCCCCCTGGTGCTCTTCTTCATCCTCCTGGGGCTGCGGCAGAAGAAGCCAACCATCCCTGTGAAGGAAGGTGGGTGCCAGCAGGGTGCTGCTCAGAGTACTCATACTCATGGCCACCCTGAGGCTCTGGGGAGCTGCTGCAGCCCCCCAGGGACAGCCTGGGCATGAGGGGGGACATGCAACAGCTGGTGGAACCCGGATGGGTCTTCTGCAGGACACATTGCTGGGCAGGGGCTGCAGCTGATGGGTGGTGGGGCAGATGCAGGGGGGTTGGAGAGCCAGAAGCATCCCATCCGTAGGTACCATCCTGGGGGTGCCAGCATCAACAGGGTGTTCAGGGGGGAAAAGGGGAAGTTGGAGCTGGATGGTGCTGGAACAGCTGCAGTACCCCTGAGTGCTCAAGTTGTGGTGGGGTGGTGCTGGGAAAGGTTCCCATCTCCTCACGGTGCTGGGGGTTGAATGCAGTGCATGGAGCCCTGTGCCTAGCTGGGGCACTCCGGGGCACTCACAAGGTGACAGACTGTTGGGACCAGAGCTGTGTGCTCCTGGAGGTGTGCACCTGCAGCTCTGGCTGGGCTGTGCCTTCTGGTGCCTGTGGGCTGTTGACTTGCCAGGGCTCCATGGGGCATCGAGAAACCCTGTGGGATTCCCACCCTGGTGGGTGCCCTTGCACTAATGGCATGGTGGGGCCAGTGGGAGCTGCTGTGGTGGTGACCCAACATAACACTGGTCCAAGCCTGTGTTTCAGTGCAGCCAGCAAGGGATAGCCCATACTGACCACGGGTCTGGCTGCTGGCAGTGGCAGGTGCTATCCTGCCCCTGCCCTGCTCTGACGTGTGCTCTGTTGTGTGCTGGTTTTGGGTTGGTTTTTCTTTCTTTTTGCTCACGTTTTCTTTTTCTTTCCCACCATCTCCCCTGCTTGCCTGCCCTCCATGTCTCTACTGCATGCGCCAGTCTGTAAGTTGGTGGGGCGGGTGGGTGCCTCCCCCCCATCCCTGCCTGTGCCAGCCACGTATTCTGGGGTGAAAAAGCCAAGTTTGGATTAACTCACTCTGGCCTAATCCACACCTCTGTAACCTCATCACCTTCCTCTGTGGCTGGTGAAGATGAGCTTGGGCACTGGGGGCTGCCCAGCCAGGTCTGGCCCATGGTAGTGTCCCCACCAGGCTGGTGGTGCCAGGTTCTCCCATGCTAAGGCTGCTGGTGGCGATGTCGCCAGTCTCCTTGCCTGCAGAGATCTCTCCTGGCCAGGTGGAGGCTTGTCCTACCCCATTTTCTTGCCCCCTTCTGGGGCAGACCCTGCTGGGTGCTGGCACCCATGTCATAGCCTGTGGTCACCTAAGTCTGCCCCAGGCTGGTCCCCAAGAGGCTGGAGTTGGCTTCCACCACTGTACCACCACCATCCCTGTTCTGGTGCCTTGCAGCTGGGACATGGCACTACCAGGAGCTTGAAGGCCAGCAACATTCCATCTGTGCGCTGGCTTTGTCACCAAAGTGCGGCATGGCCACCAGCTGTCTGGGCTGCCACCCCAGCAGGCTGTTGGCCCTGTTCCTGCCAGAAGCCTGTCTTCACCAGCCTCTGACCCCCACAGCTGTGCTAACAGCACTGACCTGCCTCTTAACCATGGGGCCAACAGCTAGGGTGCAAGAACAGGGTCCCTGCCCCATACTGCCCAGTGACAACCTCTGGTCCCCTTTGGACAGGGCACTCCTGGGCTTACCCTCCATGGAATGACCCCAGCAGGGATGATGGCTTGGCACCAGTGGAGGGGGGAAGGTTTGCTGTCCCCTTGCTGCTCCTCATTTCGTCTGTCTCTCCCCACTGTGTCTCCATGTCCACACATCTCCAGCAGCCAGATGGGGGGAGGGTGGGTGTTCTCAGGGCTGTGGGTGACAACTCTTCTGTTCCTTGTCGTGTTCTTCCTTCTCTTCCTCTGGAGACCTGGTGGTGCCTTGGAGGTTACTAACAAGAGGGGCCAAGAGGCCGGGGGAGGTTGGCAGCCATCTTGGGGCAAGCAGCAGAACCAGCGTTGTGCTGGGGCAGCAGGGACCTGTCATGAGGGGGGAGTGAGCAGGGGCCGGAGCCACAGTGCACGAGCTGCTCACAGCCCCAGGGCCACCAGCCAGGGCCAGCCTTGTGGGAATGCTGCAGCCTTGTGACCTTGGCCGTCAACCTCCCGCGGGGCTCGCAGGGCCCAGCTCCTCTTTGAACTGAGTGTCTGTCTCTCTGGTGGCCCCTTACTTCCCCCTCTGCCTCCTCCCTGCCTCCCTACCTCTCTTCCTGCCCTGGCCGCACCTTTCTTGGCCTCTTCTGCACTCTTGCTGGCTCCAGCTTTCTACACGGCGGCACCGCTCACCTCGGCCGGGATCCTGCCCGTCATGCAGTCCCTGTGCCCCGATGGCCAGCGCGACGAGTTCGGCTTCCTGCAGTATTCCAACTCCACGTGAGTCGTGCCCCTGCCACACCTCCTCCTCCCCCTGGCACGTTCCTGCGCACAGCCTATCCCCTCCCATGCTGGCACTGCCCCACTACAGACGAGCCACAAGTCTGTGTCCCCCATAGTGTATGGGTGCAGAGCACCGTGTCCCTGGGCTGCAGGGGACACCTCTGCTTGTTCCGCCTTGGGTGCCTGGTGCTGGAAGGAGGATGGTGGCCCCTGGGGACACCTCTGGGCTCTGCTTTGTGCCCTTGGCACCATGGATTTGGTGAGGGCAGCTCCACAGCAGCGGTGCCTGTGGCAGGCAGCACTGCTGCCCTGTGCACCCGAGGGGCTCTGTGGAAGGTGCTTCCATCCCTCTGTCCCTGTCCCTGAAGCTGCAGTGGTGCTGGGCTCCTGCAGGGTGACACAGCTCCTGGAGCACCTCAGTGAAGCAGTGGAGCAGAGCAGCCTCTTCGACCCAGAGCACCCGGGGTTAGAGGAGGAGCTGGAGTCACTGCGCAGACATTTGGAAGCTCTCAGCAGCAGTGAGCCCAGCTCCATGGAGACCCACTTCAGCAACCCAGCAGGTAGGCTGTGTCCTGCCTGCCCCTTGCTGCCTGTGCGGACAGGGATGGAGATGCCCATGCACCAGGCAACCAGCAATGTGGTGGCATGTGGGCAGTACCTCATCCCAGGGCACATGTCAGTGTGTCTTGCAGGGCCAGCTGTGATGTGTCCCCACATGGGACTGTGCTATGTCCCTGATGCTGGGGGGCTGTTCTGACCACCCTGTCCTGCTCCTTGTTCCTTGACAGGATCTGGCTTCACTCTGGCATGGGCAGCCAAGGACCGAGGTGAGCTGCACCACTTCCTGACACAGAACCTGTCCCTGCCCAACAGCACAGCCGAGCTGCTCCTGGGCTCCAGCGTTGACCTGCGGGAGGTGGGTGACAGCCTGTCGGAGGTGGTGACTGCCCAGCAGGGGTCTGCACTGCCCCAGCCAATGGGCATGGCCTGACCCAGACCACTCTGACCACCAGACCCACAGGGTGGGAGCCCAAGGGTACCCAGCAGGACTTGTCCTGTGCTGCCACTCCACCATGCCAGGGCATGGCTGGGCAGGTGGGTGCCTGTGCTCCTGCATGCTCAGCAGCCCTGCTCCCACCCCTGGTGCAGGTCTATCGCCTGTTTTTTGGTTCCTTTCCTTTGGTATCTGATGAGAGCTGGGAGCGAGACCTGTGGGATGGGTTTGGTGCCAGTGAGAAGATGACACGTCTGGAGGTGAGGAACTGTGCCATGCATGGGGGATGTGGTGGGGTAAAGCACATCCTCCCTGTCCCACCACAGGGCAATCCGGGGGTGTCCATCCCAGCAAGGGGGATGTGAGGGGACTCTGTCAGATGGCCAGAGCAGCTGCAGGGATGGCTGAGTCCTGTCCTGGTGCTGCCAGTGGTTCCCCAGTGCTTTGAGGCACATCACTGCTTGCGCCTCAGTTTCCCATTGCAGTGAGAATGGGATGGTGAATGTGGAGGGAGCCCAGGGAGGGAACAGAGGACCCATGCTCCCCCCATCTGCATATCTCCCTTTCTCTCCATGGAGACCATGGACATGGGTGCTGTAGGGCCATTCCCCTGTGCTTAGTGGGGACACAGGGAGGGGGACCCCAGGGATCCCCCCGAGCAGCCACTCCTCTTGCAGCAGAGTCTGCCAGGCAGCTGGAGAAGCCTGCAGGAGGGGTTGGTGCACAGGGCGCTGCAGGACCCTGCCACAGCCCCCCGCCGCCCAGCACTGCTGCACCTGCTCTCCCGAGCCCTGGGCCTCGCCACACCAGCACCTGCTGCCTCCAGCAGTCCCCAGTCCCTCATCACAGAGATGGAGGTGAGCAGCTCGTGGGGCGGGTGCTGAGCGGGGCCCTGCAGCCTGCACAGTGCCCGCATGGCTCCGTGTCCCACAGGGTGTCCTCTTCACGGGGCCGGTGCTGGAGCAGCTGACGTGTGAGCGGAGCCCTGCAGGGCTGCAGCGCCTCCTGCGTGTGGGCCCTGCGCAGCAGTCGGTGCTGCAGGCGTACCGCATGCTGGCCTGCAATGGCAGCCGTGCTGCCCGCCACAACCGCTTCACCCAGCTCGCAGCTGAGCTGCGGGACCAGCTGGACACCCCCAGGATCGTCAGCAGGGTGAGCATGGGGCTGTGGGATGTGCTTCCTGATGGCTGCAGGGTGCGTTGTGACAGGGATACAGCCTGGGCTGGATTTCCCTCCACCAGGGATGTGTGGTGATGGAGGGGCTTTGTTATGTGGCACAGTCCCTCCTGATCACCCCTTTACCCCACATGGGCACTCATTGCCCAGATGATTCGCCTCCTGGCACTTGCTCCTATGCTGCCCAATGGATGGCGTTGGGTGTCCCCAGCATCCTCCAAGCATGTCCCTGCAGGTTCCTCCTCTTTGGACTGGCAGTGTCCCTGGTGGCACAGCTCCCCAGGGCTGGCTCTGAGGTCCCCCTCCTTGTCCCACCTGAGTCTGACATGTCCCTTTTGGCCACCCCTCCTGCCTAAAAGACATCTTCTGTCGCCAGCAAGACCATGCCAGCATTTGCCTGCACTCCTGCTGTCTGATAACCATGTGTGCATAGCACTGAGTGTGGGGCCCCAGCTTGATTTCTTAATCAAGAAGTGGGACATGCTACTGCTTGGTATTTCCCGTGTCACCCAGCCATGGGTCACCACTTTCCTGCAGCTGAAGCTGGATGAGGTGAACAGCACAGCTGCCCAGCACCGCCTCCATGCCCTCCTCGAGGACCTGATGGAGATGGAGAAGGTTCTTCGTGACGTGAACATTCTCTCGGCACTGGCCAAGCTGTTGCCTAGGGGAGCCTGTGCCAGCAAGGCCCCACCACCCACTGCCAACAGCACTGGCTGGGCCAGTGCTAATGCCACAGCCAGCAACGCCACAGCGGAGGAGGGTGCCGGGGGGAGCCCGGTTGGGGGTGAGAACCCCCAGGGACAGTTCTCGGCATTTGTGCAGCTCTGGGCTGGGCTGCAGCCCATCCTCTGTGGCAACAATCGGTACGAACGCTGGGGGATGGAGCAACTGGATCCAGATGCTTTCTGAGCGGGACAGGGGTGTGGGAGCATGGTCAAGGGCCCCAGTCACTCCTTGATGAGCACGTGGGAGATGGATGCTGCACTGCACTTGTGTGGTGCCCGAGGGAAGCTCCCTGTGTTGGGCAGCACTGCACTGGCATGGGATTGAGTGGGGAGTCCCCTCACAGGTAGAGATGGGAGCTGCCTGCAGTGAGGGGTGCTGGGGAGCGGTGTTGGCAGCCTGAGCCCCTTTTGCAGGACAATCGAGCCTGAGGCGCTGAAGCAGGGCAACATGAGCTCACTGGGCTTCACCAGCAAGGAGCAGCGGAACCTGGGCCTCCTTGTGCACCTGATGACCAGTAACCCCAAAATCCTGTATGCACCTGTGGGCACCGAAGTGGATAAGGTCATCCTGAAGGTGAGGGTGCAGAGGCTAGGGCTTCTGTCCTTCCTCACCTAACAGCCCCTCACATGCCCAAGCAGGCTCAGTGGGGCCAGAAGTGGGCACCTGCCTCCATACTGCTGGTCATCCTGGAAAGCAGGGGACCTCCTGCCTGTTCCCAGTGTGTGACCTTCCTCCCTTCCAGGCCAACGAGACTTTTGCCTTTGTGGGCAATGTCACCCACTATGCCAAAGCATGGCTGAACATCTCCCCTGAGATCCGTGCCTACCTGGAGGAGGGCAGGCTGCAGAGGCGCATCCGCTGGCTCCAGCAGGTAGGATGATGCAGTGAGGACTGAGGCAGCCTGGGCTTGGGAAGTGGGTGGGAATGGGGTGTCTTGCCCCAAGGCACCTCATAGCTTCCTCATGTGAAGCTCTTCAGTGGTCCTGGGTGCCCTCCCAGCTGTTGTGAGGACCAGGCTGATTCCCTGGTGTATGCTGGGGTGGATGCTGCTTCCTCCATTCCCAGGAGTGTTGGGTCCTTCCTGTGCCCATAGGAAGGACAGGGCACTGAGAGGCAGGGTGTGTCCCAATATCTCCCTCCTGTGTCTCTGTCCCAGTTCACTGCTGACCTACACAAGCACCCAGAGATCCTGAATGTCTCTGACAGTGATGTTCTCCACAACTTCCTCAACGGCAACTTCTCGCTGCCCAATGCCAGCGTCCTGCTCCAGCAGCTGGACACCATTGACAATGCTGCCTGTGGCTGGGTCCACTTCATGGCCAAGGTGAGGTTGTGCCCTGTGGGAACATGGGTGCCAGAGCAGCTCACACTGCCCACAGCCATGCTCTCTGGTGCTGGAGAGGGTTAGGTCTGCTCAGACTATCTTAAAGCCATGGGACATGAGCCCTGGAGGAGACAGTGGCTTCAGTAATGTCATGTGCCTTAGGATAGATGTAGGTAGTGGAGGTGCCCATTCACCATTTGGTTCAGGGGCTCATGGAGTGGCTACGGGTGCACATGCTGCACTGTCTGCAAGGGTCCATTTGCTAGACCGTCAGGAGCAGTGGGTTCTCACCAGCCTCTCCCTACTGCTAGGTCAGCGTGGACATCTTCAAAGGCTTCCCAGATGAGGAGAGCATTGTCAACTACACACTGAACCAGGCCTACCAGGACAACGTGACTGTCTTTGCCAGTATGTCCCCAGGAATCAGCCCCTTCATAAGGGTCCCTGAAGCTATGTCCTTCTCCAGCTATGCTGTGAGCTGGGGCCACTGGGTCTGAGACATGCTCCCTTGGTGCATGCATTGGGTGTATGAGCAGACTTAGCATCTCGCTGTACCCATCCTCTGCCCTGGCTGAGCCCTGCTGAGTGCAGCACCCTGCTGCTGTCCTTGGTTTGCCACTGCTTGCTGCCCACGTGTCCTTGTAACCCAAGCCAGGACTATGCCCACCCCACCTAACCAGTGCAGCCCTTGTGGTGCCTTTACTTGGGACACACTGAACCTCTGCATGTTCCTGCCTATGACTGCAGTGGCTGTGTCTCATGGTGCCAGTGGGCTCCTTGCCTCTCCCATTGCAGGTGTCATCTTCCAGACCAACAGGGACGGGTCGCTGCCTCCCCATGTCATGTACAAGATCCGGCAGAACTCCAGCTTCACGGAGAAGACCAACGAGATCCGGCGGGCATACTGGCGGCCTGGCCCCAATACTGGTGGCCGCTTCTACTTCCTCTATGGCTTCGTCTGGATCCAGGGTGAGTGCCAGTTCCCTGCCACGGCCGCCTGTGGCCCCTGCCTGCACTGCCTGCTTAAGCTCAGCCTCTGCTCGTCCTCAGACATGATGGAGCGTGCCCTCATCAACACATTTGTTGGCCACGACGTGGTGGAGCCTGGAAACTATGTGCAGATGTTCCCGTATCCATGTTACACCCGGGACGAGTGAGTAGCACCTATGCAGCAGGGGCAGGATCTTCCCTCTTTTCCTTTGCAGGCCAGGACACCTCAGCTGCGAGAAAGGTAGAAGTTTGGGGGCCTTCGAGAAATTGGTGACATTGGGAATCATGAGCAACCAGTTAAACACTGTTCCTTGGACCACCAGGATAGGCAAGCAGGGAAAGGATTTTTTGCCCAGTTAGTTGGGGAAGTGAGGAACTCATGGCTGTGGGGTGTCTTGGAGGCTGAAAGTCCTGGAAGAACAAGGGGAGTTGAGTAAATGGATAGCACATGGATCTGTTGGTGGTTATTGAACACAGTGGTCTGAAGAAAGCACCTGGAGGAGTCCCAGATACACCAACCTTCCAGGGCAGAAGGGTGGATAGTGTCTTGTTTACACCAGGGTACGGAGGGTGCTGGGCTGATGCCTGCCAGGACCTGAGAGCCAGGACACTAGATTGTCCTATGGGCTCATTGGAGAAGCTCTGTCAGGCTACTGAGGAGCTGCTGGAATTGAGGGCTGGTTGGCCGCGAGCAGTGGGAGAGCCCTTCTTATGCCCTGTGCCCTAGGGTCTCCCCAGGTCTCTGTGGTGCCACACCATCCTGCTCTCCCCTCTCTACCCCAACAGCTTCCTCTTTGTCATTGAGCATATGATGCCCCTGTGCATGGTAATCTCCTGGGTCTACTCAGTGGCCATGATGATCCAGCACATCGTGACAGAGAAGGAACATCGCCTGAAAGAGGTAGGGGTGGTGAGAGAGATCCCTGGGGAGAAGCTGGCATCTCTGAGCTCTGCATCCTGTGCTGTCCCTTGGCACCTTCCCCATTCTCTCAGGTGCATGAGCTGGGGCAGGCTCAGATCTCACATCACTGGGCGGAGCTGGTCCTTCCAAGTGTTCCCAGCATGAGCCCTGCTCAGTGCTGGAGGGAGCTGATCCTGCTGACACCCTGGCACAGGGTGCTGTGTCCTGCCTGCTCCCCAGCCCCCAGGCACCCCTCAGTGCTGCCCATTCCTCCCAGCCTCAGCAAGTGAGGCAGCTGGGGCGTGTAGGGTAGGGGACAGCACCACTGAGCTGTTTTGGGCCCTGCAGGTGATGAAGATGATGGGTTTGAACAATGCGGTGCATTGGGTGGCTTGGTTCATCACTGGCTTTGTCCAGCTCTCCATCTCAGTCACGGCACTCACAGCCATCCTGAAGTATGGCAAGGTCCTGATGCACAGTGATGTCCTCATCATCTGGCTTTTTCTTGCCATCTATGCAGTGGCCACTATCATGTTCTGGTGAGTGCCTGGTCTGCTCTATGGGGTGAGGAGGCATGGGCAGTACTGGGGTCCTTGTGCCATGGGGCTGATTTATCACCTCAACACTGCCAAAATTAGATGGTGTGGGGAAAGCCCTGGTGGGGTACGACCCAAGGTGATGCTGTTGTCCCTGCAGCTTTCTAGTATCCGTGCTATACTCCAAGGCCAAGCTGGCCTCCGCCTGCGGTGGCATCATCTATTTCCTCAGCTATGTGCCCTACATGTATGTGGCCATCCGGGAGGAGGTGGCGCATGACAAGATCACAGCCTTTGAGAAATGCATCGCGGTGAGTTGGCTGCAGCTGCTGGGGAGATGCTTTACCCTGGGCACTGCATGTCCAGTACACAGGCCACCAAGCCCTGGACAAACCTCTGCCTGTATGAACCAACTCCCAAGGGGGCTTTGGAGGCATCTCCAGAAAGTTTGGTTCCTCACAGGGCAGGGACCATCTCCACAGGGCTGGGTGAGGCAGTATTGGATAGGAATTTTCCCCAGCCTGTCCCTCTGGAGGTGCCCTGTGATTCCTGCGGAAGTTTAATTCTCTTCCCCTCTCTGCAGTCCCTCATGTCCACCACAGCATTTGGCCTGGGCTCCAAGTACTTTGCTCTGTATGAGGTGGCTGGTGTGGGCATCCAGTGGCACACCTTCAGTCAGTCGCCTGTGGAAGGAGATGACTTCAACCTCCTCCTGTCCATGATGATGCTGATCGTGGATGCTGTGGTGTACGGGGTGCTCACATGGTACATTGAGGCTGTGCACCCAGGTAGGTGTGCGCAGTGGGGCATGAGGACACCTCTGATCTTACGGGAGCCTCCTTGCTGGGGAGGCTGCTGGTTGCTGGTGTTGCTTATTACTGACATGGTGGGATTCAGCACAGTGTGCCTTTAGGGTGCCCTGTGTGTGTTGTGCTGGGGACACCTGCCCAGATGCCCTGACCTGGTGACACCAGCAGGTTCCTTGGAGATCTTCAGTTGCATGTCTCTGTTCACAGCTGTAACAAAGCAAGGTGTCCACACTGGAGCACAGGTCCCCTTTATTGTTGACTTGGGCAGGGTCTCACCTATTTCCTTGTCTTTCTGGTGAAACCAAAGTGTGAGCCAAACCCACCCCAAAGCCCAAAAGACCTTTCTTCCTTGCACAGCCCAGCAGCATTGCCCTGAGCCCCACTGGCCAAAGCACCTGTAGCCTCCACCCCACAGTGATGTCCCTGAGCTGGGAAACCTGCAGGGCCGTGCCCTTACCTGTGCCAACCTCTGTCCTGGCTCTCAGACATGGGTGCAGGGCTACCCTGACCACACTGCATGATTGCAGGTATGTTTGGCTTGCCGCGGCCCTGGTACTTCCCCTTCCAGAAGTCCTACTGGCTGGGCAACGGGCGAGTGGAGACTTGGGAATGGACGTGGCCCTGGTCCCGCACCACCCGCCTCAGCATCATGGAGGAGGATCAGGCCTGTGCCATGGAGAGCCGGAGGATGGGTGAGGACAGACAGGGACTGCAGTCGGTGGCACAGGGTCCTGCTGTGGTCATGGAGCCCTCTGTGTCCCCTCTGCCCTTCTGAGGGCAGGATCCTCACCCAGGCACTGCTGCCTGTAGGGAGCTGCTGTTTGTGGCATGGGTTGAGGGGAAGCTGGCAAGAAGCAGAAGGGAGGAGGCCATGCGCTAGCGCAGCCGCTGTGGGATGAAGGTTCATCCCCTGGGGATCCCTGCTCCAAGCTTAGCCTTCCTGACACACTCCAGCTCCTCACCATCCCACTCTCACAGCAGAGGAGACACGTGGCATCGAGGAGGAACCCACCCACCTCCCCTTGGTTGTCTGCATTGACAAGCTCACCAAGGTCTACAAGACAGACAAGAAGCTGGCGCTGAACAAGCTGAGCCTCAACCTCTATGAGAACCAGGTGGTGTCCTTCCTGGGGCACAACGGCGCAGGGAAAACCACCACCATGTGAGTGCCCATCAGGGTGGACATGGGCCATGTCTTTCTGGCCAGCTGCAGTGGGTGGGAAGGTGCCGCGTGGTGTCCTGGCAGGGCCCATGGGCAGGTAGTGCTGTGCAGGCAGTGATGTGAATGTGGGAGTAGTATGGAAGGGGGACAGGCAGCAGGCCCTGCCCTGACTTGCTCTGCTTGAGCCCAGCAGATGCTCCTAGAGGTGGCTGGGATTGAAATCAGAGGAATCCAAGATTCCTCATACTGTTGCCTTTTCCCATCCTTCCAGGTCCATCCTCACTGGCTTGTTCCCTCCAACCTCGGGCTCCGCTACCATCTATGGCCATGATATCCGAACGGAGATGGACGAGATCCGGAAGAACCTGGGCATGTGTCCGCAGCACAATGTGCTGTTTGACAGGCTGACAGTGGAAGAACACCTCTGGTTCTACTCGCAGCTCAAGAGCATGGCAGAGGAGGAGATCCGCAAGGAGATGGACAAGTAGGCAGCCTCCAGCTCCTTTTGCATGAGTGGGTCCCCTTCCTGCTGCATAAAGCCATGGTGGGTGATCTGTGAATTCTGTGATCTGGTAGCAGAGCTGTCTCTTGGAGCAGCTCCACCAAGTGCTTTCCAAAACTTGGGGTATCAGGCTGTGGAAGCCAGCAGAAGGTGCTGTTGTAGCCTGGCTGCAGTTGGGCTGTCCCAGCAGCTGAGAGCCATGCAGAGAAGAGGTGTCATCGGGCGCCAGTACAGTCCTCCAGCATCCCTGGTGCTTTTCCCCTGTCCCCAGGATGATCGAGGACCTGGAGCTGTCCAACAAACGTCACTCCCTGGTGCAGACCCTCTCAGGGGGCATGAAGAGGAAGCTCTCGGTGGCCATAGCCTTTGTGGGTGGGTCACGGGCCGTTATCTTGGATGAACCCACGGCTGGTGTGGACCCATATGCACGCAGAGCCATCTGGGACCTCATCCTCAAGTACAAGCCAGGTGAGTGGAGGTGCCAGAGCCCAGCATCACTCCTCTGGCTGCTGTGGTCCTGGCCCCTCAACTGAAGCTCTGTGACACCATCAGGGAGGACCATCCTGCTTTCCACACACCACATGGATGAGGCTGACCTGCTGGGTGACCGTATCGCCATCATCTCCCATGGCAAGCTCAAGTGCTGTGGCTCTCCACTCTTCCTTAAGAGCACGTACGGTGATGGCTACAAGCTGACAGTAGTGAAGAAGCAGTCAGACACCAGGAATGGCCCAGGTCTGGGGGCAGTGGGACCCTCTGTTTAAAGGCGTAGGTGGGACCAGTCCCTCACCCCAGGAGAGGAGTGAAAGGTCAACACCCAAGTGCTCCCTCCCAGAGTCTTGGGCCAGGTGGAGGGTGGAAAGGGATGAGGCAGGGCTGTAGAAGATGGTATTGCTCTGCTTTGTTTTCTCCCATCTGGGTCCCAAGTTAGACACTGCTTGGTGATATTTGCTTCCAGGCATTGGTTCTGTCTTGCCCATGACCTGCCCTTTTTGATGTCCAATGTGGCTGTAGTGCAGAGCACCATCCCCAGGGCAGGCTGGGCTGCCAGGAAACCACAGCACTTGATGCAGGCTGGAGGAGCCCCCACAGCACTGGGGTGTAGGGTGTATGTGTTGGGTCCTGATGGGAGGCCAGTTGTGTAGTGACCAACTGGTGCTGCCCCTCTGCCCCAGAGCCAGCCCAGCCACACAGCCCGCCAGCCCACTGCTCCGTCAGCCCCTGCTCTGAGCCTCGCGTCTCCCAGTTCATCAAGAAGTATGTGGCCTCCTGCCTCCTCATCTCTGACACCAATACTGAGCTCTCCTACGTCCTGCCCAGTGAGGCTGTCAAGAAGGGGTGCTTTGAGAGGCTCTTCCAGGTACCCACTGGGGCTGGCAGGGTGGGCAGACAGTCAGTTGTTGGGGGCCCTGGCACTGTGGGCACCTCCTGCCCTCCTTATGCATCTCTTTGCCTCCACAGCACTTGGAACAGAGCCTGGAGGAGCTGGACCTCACCAGTTTTGGGCTGATGGACACCACGCTGGAGGAGGTCTTTCTGAAGGTGTCTGAGGAAGACCAGTCTCTGGAGAACAGTGACGCAGGTACGAGCAGTGGGAACGCACATGGTGCTGCTGGGGCTGGTGAGGGGCCATGAGCCTTTGCAGGGGCTTGGTGGCTCCTGTCCCCTTGTGTGTGGCTGCCCTGGGAGTCTGCTTTCCCAAGGGGAAGAGAGGTCTCCCAGCCCAGGGCAGCCAGCTTTTGCTCCACATGTTTGCAGAGCAGGTCCATCGCTGCTCTGTGCCACACTTGAGGGGTGGCATGGCCAGTGGCAGCTGCTTTCCCTTTCCAGACATGAAGGAATCCAAGAAGGACACCCTGCAGCCACCCACCACCGAGCTGGGCCCAAAGCCTGAGGCCAACGGGGAGGTCCTGGCCGAAGCAGCTGTACTGGAGAAGCCCGAGGTGGAGCTCAGCAACCTGGTGACATGCTCCAAGCTCACACAGTCCCAGGCATCCCTGCGCTCAGCCTCCTCGGTGGGCTCTGTGCGGGGTGACGAAGGTGGGGCTTATTCTGAGTTCTTTGGGGATTACGCTCCCCTGTTCGATAACCGGCAGGACCCCGATAACATCAGTCTGCAAGGTTGGTGCCCGCGAGGCGGGGACATGGAGGGTGGCCAGGGCAGTGCCAGTGCCTGTCTGTGCCACTAGGCAGGGGACATAGTGTGCCTGGTCTGGGGGGGCTGTTGTGAGACTCTGCATGGGATCTGATGATGCATCCACCAGTGCTGCACCCTGAGAGCTGCAGCCTGGGTGGGAGGGCTGAAAATGGGTCCTGTCACCAGTTGGCACTCCCAGGCTGGTGGGGTATGCATGGGGGACCTGCACTGAGACATGGAGCTGGTGGGCAGAGCAAAGCCAGTGTTAGCTGTGCCCGTCACCTCTCAATCCCGCGAGTGCCACCTTGCAGACACACCCCACTAACGTGTTCGCCCCTCGCACTGGCTCCCAGGTGGCTTGTCTCCTCTTGGCCTTTGGGCATGGAGTCATCTTCCAGCCACTGGCTTCATTCTCCATACCCTGATCCGGGCTTGGGTCTATCCCTACCCAGATGCTGAGGTCGCTGGAAGATGAAGGATGCAGGCAGGCAGCAGGAGGCTGCTGTTTTGTCTACAAATCCTCTGAGTTATCCCAGTGGGTCTTGTCATGGTTAATTCAGGGACATGCTGTGCTGCTTCCCTGGCCAGGGCTGTTGTGAGTGCTGTGATTTGGGTGGTGGGAGGCAGAGCCAAGGCAGTGCCACAGCAGAGCTCCAGCCCCATGCCCACTGCCTCACTGGGTCGCCCCACCCACATCCCAGCTGTGCTGACCCCTTGCCAGTTGGGAGAGCTGATGGGAAAATGGAGGGGTTCTGCCAAAGCCACCGATTTTGGTAGTTTTTTTAAAACCTATTGTCTAAATTTCCAATTTTGGGCCAAGAGGAACCCGCCAGCCAGCTGCCTCACTTCACATCCCAGTGCGGCTGCGGCTCAGGGGCTGTCAGGGTTGGGTGCTGCCCTGTCCCATGGGGCTGCTGCACCCAGCTTGGAGCCCAGCTCGGAGCCCAGCTCAGCTTCCTGGAGGACACAGCAGGTGTGGGAGTGGCCATGCCAGGGGCTGATGTCCTTCTCCCCTCCCAGAGCAAGAGGCAGAGGTGGAGGACCATGACCTGGCTGGGCAGGGGAGCTTCAAGCTGGAGGGCTCCTGGCTGAAGCTGCGCCAGTTCCATGGACTGATTGTCAAACGCTTCCACTGTGCCAAGCGCAACACCAAGGCCCTCTTCTCGCAGATCCTCCTGCCTGCCTTCTTCGTCTGCGTGGCCATGACGGTGGCACTCTCTGTGCCCGAAATAGGTGCGTGTGAGTCAGCCCCGCACAGTGGTGACTACTGGTGGCGTTTTCTGCCTGCCCCAGTGTGGCTGGTGGCGACAGTGGCTGGGGCTGGGCAAGGATTAGGTTTGCCCGTGCTCTGCTGCTCTGCCTATGGGCAGTGGTGTGAGTGGGTTTGTGTCCTTGTCCCCGCAGGTGACTTGCCACCCCTCATCCTCTCACCATCGCAGTACCACAACTACACCCAGCCGAAGGGCAACTTCATTCCTTACGCCAACGAGGAGCGGCGTGAATACCGGTGAGAGCTGCTGCCTGCAGGTGACCCGGTGTCTCATGCCCCATCCCCATCCCTATTTCCATCCCTGTGACTGCGGTTGGGAGCAGAAGGGAGGGCAGCCTGCAGCAGGGCTGGCTCAGGCTTGGAGCAGAGCCTGGTGTTCCTTGTCCCCATGCAGAAAGCACCCTACATCCTCTCCAGGGTGTCTCTGGGAGAGGTGCTGACTAAGATCAGCAGCTCAGCTCATGTTGGGCATGGGCTGTGTGTGCCTCTTCAGCCATGCCTGTTCAGCCCATGATAAGAGCCAAGGCCTTGAGATCCCATGAGAAGATGACCAAGGTGGTGAGACCCATGTCTCTTGCTCCTATCCTGCAGCATCAGGCTGTCTCCTGATGCCAGCCCCCAGCAGCTGGTGAACACCTTCCACCTGCCCTCTGGTGTGGGGGCCACCTGTGTTCTCAAGACACCCTTCAACAACACACTGGACCAGCCCATGCAGAATCTCAACAGCAATGAGTCCAAGATGCTGGCGGCCAAGTACTTTGATGCCATGTGCATTGACTCCTTCACCCAGGGCCTACCGCTCTCCAACTTCGTGCCGCCACCTCCATCCCCAGCTCCCTCTGATTACCCTATCTCAATGGACGAGGACCTGCTCCGTGCCTGGAACTCCACGACTTTCTCTTCTGCTGTCAAAGGTATCACCTGCTCTTGGTGCTCAAGTGTGCCCAGGCCTAGGATTCAGCTCCATCAAGGAGACGATGCATCTCCCCCACAGAAGCACCTCTAGGAATCCTTGTCAGTTTGGCCTGGCCATAGCAGAGCATAGCATTGCTGAGCTGGGCTTCTGCCTCAGGGCTGGTACTGGCCATGGAGCACTGTTCAGCCCTGGCAGTGGTGGTAGAACTCCCTGGTATGGTGACACCCTTGAGGGCCCTGTGGCCAGCCTTGTATCACCCTTGCTGTGCCATTGCCTCCTCCAGCCGCACTTCATGCCTCCTCTCTGAAGTGTTCCTGCCCTCTGAAGTTTTTCCCCATGTCTATCTCTTGGTCCTTTTCAGTCACCAGAACACAAAAGCCCTCTTGCTGCCTCAACGCATGCATTCCCTCACTCCATGCCTGCCTGGGACCCCTCGGCTCAGCCTCTTGCCCAACATTTTCCTGGGCAACGAGGCAGACAGGAGCCTGGCTGTGAGCTGCCCTCTCTGCTCCTCAGAGACCGTGACCTCAGCTCCTGCCCTGCCCCACATTGTCCATGAGCCCATCAAGTGCACATGCTCCATGCAGGGGACTGGCTTCTCCTGTCCCAGTGGTGTGGGGGGCCACCCGCCACAGATGAAGGTGGTGACAGGGGACATCCTGGCAGACATCACAGGGCGCAACGTCTCCGAGTATCTGCTCTACACCTCAGACCGCTTCCGGCTGCACAGGCAAGAGGGAGGTGGGGAGGGCCCGCCCTGAGACATGGCACAGGGCTGGGGGACTGAGGGGCTGGGGGCCACCTTCCTGGGGTGCTGACTGGAGCATGGCCCCACTTGGGAGGTGGGGGACAGTGGCCATGGCTCTTTGATGGTGCCTCCTCCCACAGGTATGGGGCACTCACCTTCGGCAACGTCCAGAAATCCATCCCGGCCTCCTTTGGGGCCAGGGCTCCTGCCACGGTGCGCAAGATCGCTGTGCGGAGAACGGCCCAGGTATAACCATACTGCGCCATGGGGCTGGGGATGGGAGGGCAATGGCAGCCATGGGTGGGTGGGGAGGAGAAGGGAGCAACAGTGCTGTGGGCACAGCAGGAGCCTCTCACCCTGCTCTACAGCTGTGCTCTCCACTGAGGAATCTGGCGGGGCTCTTGCCCCATGGTGTTCTGCAGCTTCCACCCCAGCAGGTCTGGCCCTGCACGGTCAGCATTGAGCTGCTGTCCCCACAGCCAGGAGCACAGGGAGCCTGCCCTGTGGCTGTCCCATCCAGCACAGATGCCATGGGCCCACCTCTCTTGCCACCTCCCACCACTCTTCTCTGCTTCAGGTTTTCTACAACAACAAGGGCTATCACAGCATGCCCACCTACCTCAACGCTCTCAACAACGCCATCCTGCGAGCCAACTTGCCCAAGAGCAAAGGCAACCCTGCTGCCTATGGTGAGGACCTGGAGGCAAATAAGGGCAGGAACAGTTTTAGGGCATGGCCCAACCAGGCTCTAAAGTGCCATGTCCCCTCCTTAGACCAAGAAGCTTAGTGCCTAGCTGGAGCAGGGACATCACAGATCTTGGCTATATCTGGGCTAGGCAGATCTCTCTGGGCTGTGAAGTATGCCCCAGAGTGCTGCCTGGAGGCACCTGGGCTTGCAGTGTGTGTCTGAATGCTCTCTGCCAGCTGGTGAGGGAGGGCTTGGCCTCAAGGTGCTTGGAGGCTTCAGACAGTTCAGCTCCTGCCGAGCTGCAGGGAGAAAACCTGTCCTGCTCAACGCCAGGACCAGGCAGGCTGGGGACAAGACTTTTTGTGCTGAGCCAGCCTTCACACTCCCGTGTTTCTTCTTGGCTCATCTTACAGGCATCACAGTCACCAACCATCCCATGAACAAGACGAGTGCCAGCCTGTCCCTGGATTACCTGTAAGTCCAGGGAGTGGGTTAGAGGAAGGGTGGCTGTCCCATGGGAGGGAGGATGCTCCTCACCATTGGTTGCAGGGCAGTGCTGAGGTTTCTGCCTTACAAGCTGCGTGGTAGGGGACCGGGTGGCTATGCAGTGCCCTGTCCCACTCCAGGACACATGGTCCTTCTCTGGGCAGCTGAGGGTGATGGGGTCTCTGCCCTCCTCTTTGCTCCCCATGCAGCCTGCAAGGTACTGACGTGGTGATTGCCATCTTCATCATCGTGGCCATGTCGTTTGTGCCAGCCAGTTTTGTTGTGTTCCTGGTGGCTGAAAAGGCCACCAAGGCCAAACATCTGCAGTTTGTGAGCGGCTGTGACCCTGTAATCTACTGGTTGGCCAACTATGTGTGGGACATGGTGAGTAGGGTACATGGTCCCACCCCATGGCTGAGCCCCCAGGTCTGTGTGTGTGGCTGAGCAGTCACAGACATTCCTGTCTTCTCCAGCTGAACTACCTGGTGCCGGCCACATGCTGCATCATCATCCTGTTTGTGTTCGACCTCCCAGCATATACCTCTCCTACCAACTTCCCTGCTGTCCTCTCCCTCTTCCTCCTCTATGGGTATGTTGCCTAGAAGAGTGGTCAGGATACACTGGTAGGCCCCTGCTGTGCCCCATCTGCGCTGTGGCTGCATTGGCAGGATCTGGCCTTGGTGCTGCTAATCTGGCTGGTGTTCTGCAGCTCCCATAGCTGGTGGGCTGCAAGGGCTGGGGTGGGAGAGCCCAGGGAGGGCAGTGCTGGGAGATGGTTGAGCCCGAGGTTGGCACTGCCCTGTCCCTCTCCTGCCACACTGATGTGTGCTCTTGCTGCTCACCTCCCCAGCTGGTCCATCACACCCATCATGTACCCTGCCTCCTTCTGGTTTGAGGTGCCCAGTTCTGCCTACGTCTTCCTCATTGTCATCAACCTCTTCATCGGCATCACAGCCACTGTCGCCACGTTCCTGCTGCAGCTCTTTGAGCATGACAAGGTATGAGATTCAGAGCTCTGTCTGGGACCACGCGGAAGGGAGAAGCTGTTATCAGGTTGTGGGACAACTCAGGCTGGGAAGCATCTTGGGAGGTATCTGCTCCAAGCTCCTGCTCCCAGCAGGGTCCACTGTGGGACCTCACTAGGCTGTATCGTAGAATCCTAGAATCCCAGACTGGTTTGGGTTGAAAGGACCTTAAAGCTCCTCCAGTTCCATTTCCCTGCCATGGCAGGGACACCTTTCCACTAGAGCAGCTTGCTCCAAGCCCTGTCCAACCTGGCCTTAACACTGCCAGGGAAGTGGAACCATATCTTGGTGGGAATCCTGACCCTGCCATGCTCTCACAGCCCTCAGGGGTGTTTCTGATGGTCATGTTCTCTCTGCCCATCCTCACAGGATCTGAAGGTGGTGAACAGCTACTTGAAGAGTTGCTTCCTTGTATTCCCTAACTACAACCTGGGCCATGGCTTGATGGAGATGGCCTATAATGAGTACATCAACGAATACTATGCCAAGATTGGTAGGGCCTCTTGTTCTTTCCCTCCTTTGCTACAGGGCATGTGGCGCTGGGGGGGGGGGATCCCCACAAATCCCTTTCACCTGCTCTTTGTGTTGTCCTGAGCCCCAGAACACTGTGGAACAAAAAGACAGGGGCTGTGGACTAGACTGGGAGAGTTACATTTGAGGGTCAGCCATGGCCTAGTGCTGGTGATGATGAAAATGGTTCCTTGGGCTATCCTGAACAACAGCCCCATGGGGAGAGCAGCCCTGGCAGAGCTGTATGCTGCTGCAGACTGGTGGGGATGGGCCGCAGTGTGGCCCCATGGTGGGGCTGTGCAGTATGAGGGATGGGGACTGCAAAGACTCTTTCCTTCAGATGTGGTCTCTTGCTTGCAGGGCTGCGCTGCCCAGCCAGAATGAGCCCTTTTCTGCTCACAGCTTCAGCTTGGCCTCAAAAAGCTCTTACTGCTCTCTGCTTCTCAGGCAGCTTCCATGTATAACCCAGGTGCTGCTGGCAGTATGAGGGACAATTTTAGGGTAGGATCTGGCAAATCCATCCTAACTCTCAGTGACTTGATTCATCCTACGGAGGTTGAAAAGCTGGAAGATGATTTCAACAGACCACATGCTGTGAATGGAAATCCTAGTGACCAGGCAGCTGTGGTGGGGAAGGGGACAGAGCAGGACAGTGTCATTGTCACAGACCAGCTCAAGCCGTGTAGCCGGGTTATTCCCACAGTAGGGTGTCCCCAGCTGCTCCTTCCTCTTCCCCCCACTCAGGGCAGTTCGATAAAATGAAATCACCCTTCGAATGGGACATCGTGACGCGGGGGCTCGTTGCCATGACAATCGAAGGCTTTGTTGGCTTCTTCATCACCATCATGTGCCAGTACAACTTCTTCCGGAAACCCCAGTGAGTGTGGCTGGGCACTGGGGGCAGACTGAGGGGACACCCATGGGAAGTGCTTTGCTGTCAGGGCCCCTTAGCTCCAGGCTGCCCCTCCTGTGGGTGCAAGCTGGGAGCAGGGATTCCGGCTGGCAGCTCCCATACACTCATCCCCACACGTGTTCTCCTGCAGGCGGTTGCCCGTCTCCACCAAACCAATTGAGGATGACATCGACGTGGCCAATGAGCGGCACCGTGTCCTGCGTGGCGATGCTGACAATGATATGCTGAAGATTGAGAACCTCACTAAGGTGCAGCCACATTGGGGGATGTGCCAGGGCTGCAAGGAGGCACCTCAGAGCTGTGGGGCAGGGGTACAGGTGTTTCCGGGTGGGCTGAGTCCCCATCCCCTGCCCCACAGGTGTACAAGTCCCGCAAGATTGGGCGCATCCTGGCCGTGGACCGGCTGTGTGTTGGTGTACGGCCCGGGGAGTGCTTTGGGCTGCTGGGTGTCAATGGAGCGGGCAAGACCACCACCTTCAAGATGCTGACAGGGGATGAGAGCACGACGGGGGGAGAAGCCTTCATTAACGGGCACAGGTTGGGCAGCATGAGCTGGGTGGGAGGTGGGCACTACCTGCTGTCCTGGGGATGAGGTGGGGTCTCCCAGGATGAAAAAGTGTGAGTCTGCTCATGTGGCTCTTTGGGAAGCTGCAGCCATATCCTGCCAGGCTGACCATCATCTGGGAGGTGGCAAGTGACACCAGCTCTCAGCCCAGGTTTCCTCTTGTGGGTTACCTGGTAGAAGATGCTCCAGTATAAAGGCATGTGAAAGGGGGTGAGCAATGGGATTCTCCTGAAAAGCAATTTCTTCTCCCCATGGCCCCTTCCTTCTCTCCCGTAGCATCCTGAAGGAGCTCCTGCAGGTCCAGCAGAGCTTGGGCTATTGCCCCCAGTTTGATGCACTCTTCGACGAGCTGACAGCCCAGGAGCACCTAGAGCTCTACACCCGCCTGCGTGGCATTCCCTGGAAGGATGAGGAGCGGGTAGGAGCCTGGGTGGGCAACATGGGCTGGTGCTGTGCCATGAGGATGGCATCTCACTACCCTCCATCAGGGACCTGAGCCACTGCTGGTGCCCTCCTGGCAGAGCTGTCCTGGTGGTGCACGCACATGGGGTATCAGGGGCGGGCACACATGCTTGCAGGTCCCTACCAACACTCATGGCTGTGCCAGGGGCTCCATGGGGCTCCCTTGGCTGGCACATGGCTTCTGATCCCCTTGGCTGCTGACCTCTGCCATGGAGCTCAACTGTGGAACTGCTGCCAGCTCTGCCAGCCCTGTGATGTTGGCAAGGTGATGGCAGCCACCCCTGTGCTTGCAGGTGGTCAAGTGGGCCCTGAAGAAGCTGGAGCTGACCAAGTATGCAGACAAACCTGCCAGCACCTACAGTGGGGGCAACAAGAGGAAGCTGTCCACAGCTATCGCACTGATTGGATACCCGGCCTTCATCTTCCTGGTGCGCCTTGGCCCCCAATACTCTGCCCGTGGGATCCTCCTCCCACCCACTGCCTATCCCTGGGATTGGCACTACACAGGGTGGAGAAATGCCCCTGGGTGGGAGCTGCCTGCCCCCAGCTCCACCACGTGTGTCCTGGGGTGTGGGATGGTGTGACAGGAGGGGAAGGGAAGGGTACCAGGGGCTGGCATGTTTGAGGATGCTGTCTCTCCCCCAGGATGAACCCACCACGGGGATGGACCCCAAGGCACGGCGCTTTCTCTGGAACCTCATCCTGGATGTCATCAAAACGGGGCGCTCCGTGGTGCTCACATCTCACAGGTTCAGGGGGCTTCAGACTGGGCCTGGGGTGCCTCTGGGCACCTGGGTACTGTGGGGCAGGGAGGTCTCTGGACCCTTGGGCACGCAGCAGAGGGAACCTGGGACACCCTCTTGCCCTCTGGTGTCCCTGCTAGTGGAGCCACAGCACTGGGATAAAGGTGTGGGGAGTCCCCTTCTGTGTGTCCCCATGTCACCCTGCTGAAGCCTGCTCTGTCTCCCAGCATGGAGGAGTGCGAGGCGCTCTGCACCCGCCTGGCCATCATGGTGAATGGGCGGCTCAAGTGTCTTGGCAGCATCCAGCACCTGAAGAACCGGTAAGAGCCCAGTTGGGGATTCACGTGCACTGTGGGCAAGAGGTAGCGGTGTAGCACTTTGTGAGATGTCAGCGTGTATGCAAGCGCTCCTTTGGGGGTGCAGGGGACAAGCTCACTGAAGCATCCTGGCACTGTCCTTGTTGGTGCAGTAGCTGCCTGGTAGCATTCCCCTCTTCCATGGGATCCTTCCCCACCGAGGTGCAGGTGGTGGTGGGTCCTCATGGGGTCCCTTGTGCCTGTGCAGGTTCGGTGATGGCTACATGATCACTGTGCGCACCAAGTCCAGCCTCAACGTCAAGGAGGTGGTGAGGTTCTTCAACCGCAACTTCCCTGAGGCTGTCCTCAAAGTGAGCTTCCTGTGATGGTGGTGCAGTCCCCTGCCAGCCCCTGCGTCAGGGCACAAGCAGCTGTCATCCTCCAAGGGACACCTCTGTGGGACCCCTGCAGGGGACAGGTCAGGGAGCAAGGGCTCAGGTGTCACCTCATGTCCCACAGGAGCGGCACCACACCAAGGCCCAGTACCAGCTGAAGTCAGACCAGATCTCCCTGGCGCAGGTCTTCAGCAAGATGGAGCAGGTGGTGGATGTGCTGGGCATTGAAGATTATTCCGTCAGCCAGACGACGCTGGACAATGTGAGACAGGGAATGGTGCAGGCTGCTGGATGTTTGTTGCAGGGAGGGTGGCCATGCCCCCTGGGGTGCCCGTACCAAAGTGCCTGGCAGAAACTGCCTTTGGGATGGGAGGTGGAGCTAGGTGGGAGTGTGTGGTGGCCACAGGCCGTGGGATGCTCTGGGGCCTGTCTCCAGTGGCACGGATGGTAGGCAGTGGGTGACCCTAACTCTTCTGGCCCTGCCCCCAGGTATTTGTGAATTTTGCCAAGAAGCAAAGTGACAACCTGGAGCAGCAGGAGACGAGCCCAAGCTGCGCCTTGCAGTCACCCCTGGAGCGTGTGCTGAGCTTGCTGCGCCCTCGGGCTGCCCCTACTGAGCTGCGGGCCCTCGTGGTGGAAGAGCAGGAGGACCTAGAGACAGATGACGAAGGCCTCATCAGCTTTGAGGAGGAGAGGGTGAGGAGAGGTTGCCCCAGATGTGCGTGTCCCTGATCCCAGCTGTGTCCCTGGCGCTGGGCACCAGGAATGGGTGCTGCAGCACCAGGCCTCATCTGGGGGTGGGGGCAGGTGGTCCCCAGCAGCACTGGGTGTTCTGGGCAGAGCAAGCAGTCCCCAGACAGCCCCTAAGCCTGCTCCATACCCTCAGGCTCAGCTCTCCTTCAACACGGACACTCTGTGCTGAGACCCGGGCGCAGCCACGTCCCCCAGCTGTGAACCCACCGAATCCTTTCGGCCTCTTCCCTCTCTGCCCTGCTGAGCGGAGCTGTTACGGTTGGAGGCATGTGCCAGGGATGACAGGGTGCATGGACCCCACGAGCCAACGCAGCCAGATGATCCCCTTCAGCTCTGGGGCAGTGTCACTGTGTGGGGCCAGGGCCACCAGCTCACCCAGCCAGCACATGCCATGGATGGAGACTGTGAAGAGGACGTGTCTGTGCCACCAGCCCTGCCTGCTGTGTGGCAAAGATGAGGCCCGTGAGTGGTGCCATGTCTTTGTACCCACCCCTTGGACCCCAGCTGCAGGGACAGCCCCCAGTACTGTCACCACCCCAGGCCTACCCCCAGAAAGGTCAGAGGAAGGATACGGCTTTTGCCTTGTTTCCATCATCCCTGGCTTGGCACTTGCCCTTTGGTAGCTTGCAGTCCGGTACTGGAGCTCTGGTGCTTGACCCCAGGTTGATTTCTGTCACCAATGGGGTGGCATCAGTGATCTGCTTGCCTCAGACAGGGTTTCCCCACTGGAGCATCCTGCCCAGTCTTGCCACACATGCAGTGGTCACTTGGTCCCAACCTGGGGCAAGGCAGGGGGCACGTGGTACGGCAGGGGGGTATTTCACAGGGTATTTCACATGCTGGCACCAGCTGTTTCCCCCCTCTGCCCCCAACCATGTCCTTCCTCCCAGAGCCACTCACCCTGCCTCCTGCCACCCCACCACAGGGCACAGCTACGGTGGTGGCATGTTGTGCCCCCCTCTTTCCCCCTTTGCCACTCATAGCTTAGTGTTCGGCCCTGTGCTGGAGGCACCTGCATTGGTTTCTTATTGTTGGGGCACTGCAGGGACTGAGAGAAGGGTTGCTGCTGCCAAGGATGGCTTTAGAAGCTGGGAGTGGGGTGGCCTTGGGGTAGAAGGACAAGACAGCACAGCTTGGTGTGGGTGCAGTGCTGGTGGGGGGAGGATGTACTGTGGCAGCAGGGCTGTCAGTGCCCCTCCTTTCTGCAGAGGGTCCTGCTGCCTTGTCACCCACAGGGACCATGCCTGGCAGCACCCCTAGCCTACAGTGACCTGCAGCTGTGCCCAGAGGTGGCGTGATGGCCAGACCCATGGCACGGACCCCACCCACCCACCCCTGCATGCCCCATGTTCTGCAGCAGCTGTGGGGCCTGTGAGCAGTTCCCCTCTGTTCCAGGAGCGCCTGGACCTGGCTGCCCCTTCTGCCTTCTGGCACCGGCTCAGCAGGAGGCCCAGGGCTGCCTCCTGCCATGGGCAGCACCTGGTGCCAGAGCTGGCCCCATGCTGTCACAGGAGCTCCATTGTCCCTGTGCCCCTGCCCTCCAGTCCTGTATGCCCCCTGCTCTAGATTGTGATACAAAATACAGTATTTTCAATAGGGGGGGAGCCTGGGGAAGATGAGCTCTATTTTCAGATTTTTCAGACCATATTTTTTTTTTACAGCATACAGGACAGGGGGTGGGGGTGGTGCTGCTCATGTGCTGCCTTCCCTGGGGCACCCTGGGGATGAGCCAGCTTGGGGTCAGCCCTTTGCCACCAGGGCAAGAAGGGATGGTGTCACCTTTGGGTCCCAGCTGACCTCAGTGGTGGCACCATGGGGTAGCGCCATGCTCTGGCCAGGGCTCTGTGCCTGTCCCACTGCCAGGTTCCAGGTGGGTGCTGGCACTGGGGGTGTGGAGCATCCCCTAAACCCTCCCATTGCAGAGCTACCCCTACCCTGTGCGTGCCACTGTCCCCGTGCCCCATGGCTTTCGGTAGTCAATGGAGATGCGACCTGGGTAGCCATGGTGGCACAAACCCCCTGGGGGCACCCTGAGGGTGGCGGTGGGGTGGGAGCAGGGATAGGGGTGGTTGCTGCCTTAACACTATTTGCTTGGTTGGGTTTGGCCTCACCTCCGTCTTGCCTCCCTTGGCAAGTCCGTGGCCACCAGCCACCAGTGCCGGTGCCATGCGGGGCACGGGGTGAGGACGCCTTGGAGGAGCCTGTACATTGCTAGCAAAAGAAACAACAAGAGATTAAATGTGAAAAATAATGACCGTTTTAAATAAAAAAGAATAACTGGACCCAGCAAGAGTGTGTGGGTGCTGATGGACAGGAGCACCAGGCTGAGTGCTGGAGAGGGCAAGGGCTGGGGGGGGGGTCACAGTGCACATGCATGGACAGGAGCCTGCAATGGGCAAAGGGAGCTGGGCCCCACACAGGGCTGCACCCAGCACTTGGCATCTCCAGGGTGCGTGGTGGAGCTGGCTGGGGGCACAGGCAGGCACCACCCATGCAGGCCTGGGGCTGGGCCCCATGGCAGGGCAGCCCTGGGTGCCATGGGGCCAGGCATGGGTGGGAGCAGGTGCACCCTGGGGAGGAATGTGGGCTGGGACCAGGCACAGCTCTTGGGCGCTCACGGCACCGCCACCGCTCAGCCGGGAGCCACCACCCAGCATGAGCGAGAAACCCCAAATCCAGCTCTTCGTTAAGGTGAGAGGGGTCAGGGTGGGCACCTCTGGCAGGCCCTCAGGCGTTGCTGGGCTGGCTTGGCTGTGCTGCCTCTGCCCACTGCAGCGTTCATGTAGTGCCATGGACAGCAGTGGGCAGCTCAGGACTCTTCCCCAGGACACACCATTATGCTGCCTGTGGGCAGGAGGGCTCTGGTGCTCAGTCTGGGGTGCTGGGCTGGGATATCCCCCTGCACCAGCCCCCCCACTGCCCAGCCACTGCAGCATCCCCTGCACCTGCCCGGCCCTTCCTGCCTCCATCTGGCCAGGGCAGTTTGTCTGGCTGCACCAGGCAGGACGGGCCCGCCTGGGCTCACACCTAGGAGCAATGGGGCCATTGGCATCACCATCACCCTTCTTCAGCACTGTCCCCACTGTGCTGGGCTCTCCCCGGCCATAGCTGCCCCAGGCCTCGTCTTCCTCAGCACCGTGGGGCTGAGGTCCTCATGTCCCCTAGCAGGCCAGGGCCAGCACCCGCTGTGCCACAGAGGCTGATGGGGTGAGGCAGCAAGGCCCTGGGAGCTGGGAGGTGCTGCTGTCCTGCCCAGTACAGCTCGGCTGCTGTAGCCATGCTGGGCGAAGGGGCCACTGAGCTCTCCCTCTGCCCACAGGCGAGTGAGGATGGGGAGAGCGTGGGCCACTGCCCCTTCTGCCAGCGGCTCTTCATGGTGCTGCTGCTCAAAGGGGTGCCCTTCACCCTCACCACTGTGGATGTGAAGAGGTAAGTGATGCCTCCTCCCAAGGGGCTGCTAGCCCTCGGGTCACAGGCAGGGTGGACAGACTTGCCCTGCAATGGTGGATGGTAGGTCCCCAGCACCTTGGGAAGGGTGAGAAGGATGGGCACTGTGGGAACCATGGTGACTGTTGTACATCTCCCCCTTTCCCCTCACTGTCTGAGGGAGGTCTGTGAGCTTCTTCAAGGGCTGAGCTGCAATAGGCACATGCTGAGGAGACGCAGCCTGGGAGCACCACCTCGTCCCTTTGCCCAAGACAAACATGTGGTGCCTTGCAGAGCCCTAGGAACTCATGGGGAAAGGCTGAGGGATGTGGGGGTGCAGTCTGGAGAAGGCTCAGGGGGGACCTGATGGCTCCCTACAAGTGCCTGACAGGAGGATGGAGCCAGGAGGGGCTGAGCTCTGCTCCCAAGGAACAAGGGATGGGACAAGAGGAAACGGCCTCAAGCTGCACCAGGGCAGGTTTAGATGGAGCTGAGGAACAATTCCTGCCCCAGAGGGTGCTCAGGCATTGGAACAGGCTGCCCAGGGCAGGGCTGCAGGCACCATCCCTGCAAGTGTGCACACAGCGTGGAGACGAGGCCTCAGTGCCATGGGTTAGGGGTGGCCTTGGCAGAGCTGGGAACAGTTGGATTTGAGTTCAGAGGTCTTTCCCAGCCTGGTTGATGCTCTGGTTCTATGTCCTGTTCCCATCTCCTGCAGGGCACTGGACGTGCTGAAGGACTTTGCGCCAGGGGCCCAGCTGCCTGTTTTACTCTACAACGGCGAGCCAAAGACTGATACTGTCACCATCGAGGACTTTCTGGAGGACA
The DNA here is from genome assembly GCF_012275295.1 of Melopsittacus undulatus. Taxonomy (NCBI): domain Eukaryota; kingdom Metazoa; phylum Chordata; class Aves; order Psittaciformes; family Psittaculidae; genus Melopsittacus; species Melopsittacus undulatus. The sequence goes on from NC_047537.1 coordinate 11,268,100, forward strand.
AGTTGGGCCCACCCATGTCAGTGGTGACTGCTGCCCTGGCAGGGGTCCAGGGGCCAGAGAGGGGCAGGCCAGGCTGAGGGGGTGCAGCAGACAGCACATGAGCTCCTGCTGCCACCCTCAGTTGTGCCTATGTCCCTGCAGGTTCCCCAGCCTGATCCCGCAGTACAGGGAGTCCAGCCTGGCAGGGAATGACATCTTCCACAAGTTCTCCACCTACATCAAGAACCCAGTACCTGCCCAGGACGCAGGTGAGCCGCTGGGTGGGGGACGGACACCTCACCCAACCTCTCGGGTGGCACCACCCTAGAGCCCCATCCGGTCACCCTGAGCCATTGCAGCCCTCCCGTGCTGGGACTCCAGGCGCTGTCGCTCCCCACACAGCTCATTGGGGCTGGGCCCACGCGTGGGGCTGGGCATGGGGCAGGAGCTGCAGCACAGCTGCGGGGCCCTGATGCTGCTACTCCTCTGCAGCGCTGCAGCGGAACCTGCTACGGGCCCTGCTGAACTTGGATGAGTTCCTGAGTGCCCCCCTGGAGCACGAGCTGGCCCGTGAGCCCCACCTCCGGGCCTCCCGACGCCGCTTCCTCGATGGGGACCAGCTCACCTTGGCAGACTGCAACCTGCTGCCCAAGCTGAACATCGTGCAGGTGAGGGCTGGCACCTCAGCAACGTGCCCTGCTCCTCTCCCTGGCTCCCCAGTGCTGCCCCTGAGCGCCTGCAGCAACCCCCTGTTCACTCTCCAACCCCTGTACCACCCCCATGTCCTCCATACGACTCCTCATCCTGCATAGTCCCAGGGATGTTCCCTCACCTCCTGCCACCCTCCTGCTTGTCAGTACCAGCCCCTGGCCCCCTTTGGCACACCCCGGGCATGCAGTGCTGGGCAGCGGCTCACCCTGCTCCTGCCCACAGGTCGTGTGTCAGCACTACCGGCGCTTCGGGATCCCCAAGGACCTGCAGGGCGTGTGGCGGTACCTCAACAGTGCCAGGGAAACCAAAGAGTTCAGATACAGCTGCCCCAGCAGCGAGGAGATTGTACAAGCCTATCGCTCCGTGGTGCGGTCGCTGCAGTGAGCCCTCGCTCTGGTCCTGCAGTGACCATCACAGTCCCGCCTGCATGCACCAGGGAGGGCAGTGAGCATGAGCTGTGCGCTGGCACCCACATTCCCCCAGCTGGCACCCCTACCCGAGGTGCTGGCAGCTATCTGCAATGCACTGCACCCGCAAATGCATTCTCACCTCTTGTGCCACCTTCCCAGTCCAGAGAGCACTCCCTCAACCTGCCCTGTGGTTCCTCAAGCATTGTAATGGGTACAAGGGGACCACAGACACAGGCACCATCTGTACCAAAGCTGGGCAGTGCTGAGGACAAGGGCAGCAGCTGGGGAGGAAAAGCTGCTCAGAGCAGAAGGCTGTGGGGCAGAGGGCAGTGGGCATCCCTGCAGCCTCCCTTGGAGGCACAGAATGCCACCTGCCAGTCAGTGACCCGCAGCCTGATGTTCCCAAGCAGCTGCACCAGTGAGGGGAACCAGCACAGCCATGGCACAGCCCTGGGAATGGTGGGGGGGGCACATAGCATGGGTGGAGGACACGGCAAGGCCCCATCCCCTGGGCAAGGGGAGCAGAGGGCACCATGCCCCCAAAACCTTTAATTAGGAAGCCCTTAGGAGCAGATTTGGGAGAGGGAGGGGGGTGAGGCAGGGCAAGTCCAAGCCATGTATCAGAGCTCCTGAAAATCAATAAAGGCTTTGCAAGAGAGACAAGTATGTCAGGAGTGACCAGCCTCAGCAGCTCTCATCCCTCATAGGACTTTACACCTGATTCCCAGCGCATAGTGGGGCCTGGGCCCATTCTCCCAGCTCTCCTGGGGAAGCTCCAACCACTCTACCCACCAGCCCACTGACACAAAGCTGTCAGGAAAGTGAACTCTGAGCCCCTGGCCCTCCAAGGTCAGTTGAAATTGGCCACAGGATTCCCAAGCAAAGGAAAGGCAGAATGGATCACCCATGTTGTCCTGGTCCTTAGAGACCAGCTGGCTAGAAACATCTTTACTGGCAATAAGTTAAGTACAGGCAATCTTTTAGTTACATGGTGATATAAAAATTCTTTAAAAACCCCACAAATTCATGGCAAGTGAGGTGGGGAGGTGTCACATGCCAGCAGGGACGACCTGCAGGGAAAAAAGCCAACCCTCTAGGTCTTGCTGGTCCATCCGTCTCCCCAGGTGCAAGTGAAACCTCCACACTCCAGAGCCGCAGTTAGCTAGGCTCTGGTAGGGCAGCACAGGTCAGGAGTCCTCAAAGTCTACTCCAGATGGTGCTTTCTTGCTAGAAGGAGATGGAGGAAGCTTCACACCCCCTGCTCCCATGCAGTTACAGAGCAGAGTTCATGAGCCCTCTACACAGCCCATCCGCAGCACTTTGCCCCAGCACTTACCTTTTAAAGCCAGGATTAATTAGAGACTCCCCTGGGATCTTCCTCCTGGCTGGCAAAGCAGAGCCAGCACCCCTGTTCTTCCAAGGCTTGGGGTCTGCCTCGGTGAGGGACAGGCAGGACAGGGATTACAAAGGGCCAGCCAGTTGCTCTGGCAGCCCTGCAAATCCCTCTATGCCCAGGGTGAGTGCCCAGCAGCACAGCCTGGCAGGCCCAGCATCCATGGTGAGCAAGCAAGGGCCAAGCCTGGCCTCCTCTCCCAAAGGAGTAGGGAGACAAGGACCTGCCACAGCCTCCAGCCTGGAGGAGCAGTGAAGCCTGAGCTCCTCCTGGAGACTACCAGGCAACCTGCCTCATGATGCCTGGCACCTGACCTGAGCACAGCAAATCCCAGACACCCACAAGACACCATGCTGAGCCCTGGCCTCTTCTGTGCCAGAACAAGCCACAGTCAAGGGGGCTCAAAGTGAGCACATGGACACAGAAACAGCCTCCTAGGGAAGAGAAGACAAATAAACAGCAGGATCAGGAGAGATGCCCCCTGGCAACTGCCTACCTGGCAGGAGCTGCTGGTGGTTCTGGGCTGTATTCTTCTCAGGGCTGCAGGAAGATGCCAGTGTCTCCACCACTGTTAACACAAGAACCAAAGCCAGAGCTTGTGACCATACACACACTTTAATGCAGCAAGCAGCACCCCAGGCCTTCCCTGCAAGTTCTCTCTCCTCTACAGACAAATAGAGCCATATTCTCCTCCCAGAACTCTCACCCAGGCTGCCAAAGCCCCAAGATCTTCCTATATCCCTAAAACAGAGACCTCTGTAAGGTGAATCCTCCCTCCCTGATGATGGGACCATGGGAACCAGGCTGTGTTCCTGCACAGGGACACAACACTGGTCCCACACAGGAGCCCTTTCACCCGCGGTGATGAAATGCATATCCTGGCCAGCTTTGGGAACTAGGCAGCCAAGGAGGAAGAAGGCAGCAGCATCACCTCTATTGTCTCTTGATCAGTCCAAGTGGGAGCAGGAAGGAGAAACCTCCTGGGGTGAAGCCAGAGAGGCCCAGAACTGATCTGGATCCCTCGGGGCACCTCTGGGCGGGGGGATGATGCCATGAAGGCTGCAGGGAGCTGCCCACCCCCCTCGCGCCCTTACCCCGATTCTAACCGGGCCGCACGTACCGCTGAGGCGTCTCTCCAGGCTCTCGATGCGCCCCGCCATGCCGAACACCAGCGCCCGCAGCTGGCTCCTCGCCTCCCCGGCGGGCAGCGGGCACAGCTCCAGCCCCGAGCACGGAGCGTCCCCCTGCAGCCGCAGCGTGCCCGGGCCCTCCCCCTGCCTCAACGAGGCCGCTCCGCGCCCCAGGGCCTCCCTGTGCGGGCGATCCGGGGTCAGCGGGACTCGGAGCCGGGGCCGTTCCCCCCGCGCTGCCGCACGCACCTGAGCTTCGTGCCGTGCTCCTTCGGCTGGCACCGCTGCACAGGAGAAGGAAGGAAGGTCCCGAAACCGCCTGACCCCGGCCTCAGCCCCGGTACCCGGCCCCGGTACCCGGCCCCAGCCCCGGTACATACGCAGCCCAGCGACGGACGGGCGCCGAACGCCCCAGCCCACACCTCCAGCGCATCGGTCACGCTGCGGAGAGAGCGGCTCAGGTTGCGCCGGGGCTCCGCAGCCTCCGCGCGGCCCCGGCCCCACTTCCGCTCCCGGTCCCGCACTCACTAGACGCTGTCGCCCGGCTGGCAGTAGCACAGGTACCGGCACGACCCGGCCTGCAGCCGGTAGAAAGGCCCTGCCGGCTCCGCCATGGCGGTCACGCCGGAAGAGGCGGGCGAAGCCGTGCGGGCCCTACCTGCCGCGCAGCCAGCTCGGCCATGGTGACGCTGGGGCTGCGGCGGGTGGAGGATGAGGTGGCCGCCAAGCACCCGGTGCGCTGCGGAGTTGGGGGGAAGGGGAGTGGGCTCCGGGGTTGGGGGAGCCGGGGGAAGGGGGTACGGGTGTCCGCGCCCCGCGCTGAGCATGTCCCCGCAGGCGCTGCAGCAGTACGCGGCCTGCCAGTCCTACGCCTTCCTGAAGGGCATCGGCACCTTCCTGGCAGGTAACAACGGCCCCGCTCCCCTAGGAGGTGCGGGCAGCGGAGGGGGGCAGCGGCCCGGGCGGGGTTATGGCCGGTAAGAGCGCCCGACCGCTGGGTTTCGGCAGGCAGTGGGGCCGCCTTCGCGGTGCAGAAGCTGGTGAACAGGAAGGTGCCGTACAGCCTCCAGTGGAGCTTGCTGCTGGCCGGCGGTGAGTGTCCTGCCCCGCACTGCCCCGGGGCGGGTGGCAGCAGGGACGCTGCCGTGCTGCAGGCAGAGGAGCTGCTTGTCCATAGCTTGGGGGATGCTCTACCGTGGTTCATTCCTCTTTCATGTATCCCTGGGGGTTCAGGGATGGCCTACAGGCAGCTGCACCTTGCATGCCAGTAGGCGCTTTCATAGGATTATGGAATAGTTTGGTTTAGAAGGGACCTTAAATTAGCTCACCCAGCTCCAACCCCTGCCACGGGCAGGGACCCCTTCCACTGGAGCAGCTTGCTCCAAGCCCCTGTGTCCAACCTGGCCTTGAACACTGCCAGGGATGGGGCAGCCACAGCTTCTCTGGGCACCCTGTGCCAGCGCCTCAGCACCCTCCCAGGGAAGAGCTTCTGCCTAAGAGCTCATCTCAGTCTCCCCTCGGGCAGGTTCAAGCCATTCCCCTTGGCCTGTCCCTACAGGCCCTTGTCCCAAGCCCCTCTCCAGGTTTCCTGCAGCCCTTTTAGGCACTGGAGCTGCTCTCAGGTCTCCCCTTCAGGAGCCTTCTCTTGTCCAGGCAGAGCAAGCTCAATTCTCACCACTGCTCTTAGCAGATGCCCTTGCTGTTAGCTTTCTCAGGAGCATCTTGGTCTCTTCAGCTGCAGGATCCCTCGCCAGCTACATGGTAACCAGAGCTGAAACACAGAAATGCTCTGACTTCTGGATGTATCTGGAGACAGGCAAGTTCCCACAAGAGCTTGCCATGGCTGGTGAGGTGTCTCAGCCTGCAGGTATGTTCACATCCCTCCCTGCTGCCTTCCCTGGGCTACATGTCTGGTTCTTCTGTGCTGTTCCTGCCTCATAATTAAGCTGGTGACTGTCATTGCCAAAATCCCCATGTAAGTCCTACAGTGGCACCCTGCAGCTGAAGGATGGGAGCTTGTTCTTTCTGTTGCAGAAGATCTGCCTAGTTTGGAGGACAGAGGGAGTGCGGCACCCCCGGTGAGGAAGAACAAGTATGGGGACGTTGTGGAGTAGCTGGTAGAGCCCAGAGCCCCATGCCTGTGACCTGCTTCAGCCCTTCCTGCCCTCCCTGCCTGCTGTGCCTGTGCTGCCTGCAAGACTGGTGGGTCTGTGGTGCTTCCCCGCACCTCAGATGAGTTGATCGTACAGTGAGAGTGTGGTAGAGGCACCACGGGGATTGCTGCCTCCCAGGTGGCCTCTGAACATCACGTGTGGGATGCAATAAAAGTCGAGAGCTGAAGGCACTTGTGGACAGAGGCTGGCGGTGGGACGGGTGCAGTTCCTGAGCCTCGCCACGGGAGGGAGTCCCTGTGCTGGGGAGGTGAGGGGCCCCGGGGGGAAGAGGTTTGAGCGCTCAGAGCATCATCTGAACTGGAATCACATTTGCTCTGTGCAGAGATGGGGAGCAGCCAGCAGAATAGCTAAAAGCAAAGTGGCCGCAGGGGTGGGTGTGCTGAGCCGCAGTGTAGCAGGAGCAGGGAAGGGTGTTGGTGGAGCAGAGCTCTGGAGCAGAGGTCGTGCCAGGAAACTATTGAAGCTGCTCCTCTCCTGGGGTGTGTGGAGGGCCACGGAGGGCTGGAAGATCACCCCAGATGGGGTTGGCAGGTCGGGACTGTGCTGGCAGCTGGATACCTGGTGGCTCTGAGCTGCCAACAACTACATGAACAGAATTGCCAGTGCTGCAGGCTGCTCCTGCTCTGCCTGGGTACCACAACCAGCCTCTGGGAGCAGAGGTTCCCTTTATGTTCTCCTTGTGTGGAGTGAGCACAGCAGTGAGTGCACAGGACAGTCAGCTTGAGTGCTGCCTGCTCATGTCTTTGGGCCTTCTAGGCTGATTAAAACTCTTTCACCTCCTCTTGGTCCCAGGTCTGGAGTGAGGTTTCAAGCCCACCTCAGCCTGTCTTCAGGTTGGTAAAGCATATGAAGCCGTGGTGTCTCAGCACTGGGCAGGCTGCAAAGGAATGAGACCTTCAGGCAGAGCCTGACTTGTGGCTGTGTCTGTGTAGACCCTGTAAGTGGCTCTACCCCTGTGGGACAGCCAGGCTTGAGCAGCCTGTTGCTGATCATGAGCCACAGAGCCATAGGAGTGGTTACAAAGATTTATTTTTGATTATAAAAAACCCCCAACCGAACAAACCCATATCTGCCTGTTTGCATGTCTCTGTTCTTGCTCAATTGGAAATGAAGGCTCGTCCTTCCTGCTGCCTGGGGGGGGGGGGGGGGTGATGCAGGGATCAAATCCTAAAGCAGAGCAAAGCCCCACTCCCACAGTGAGCCTATCACCTCTGCACTGGTGTGGCCTTAACCAGGGAGCCACAGGGACTTTTTGTGCCATCACCTGGGAATGGAGGGGGCACTGGCTATGGCCAGAAGCAAATCTGCGTTAGGAACCACAGGAATGGGGAAGGCACCATGAAGTTGCTGAAGTGGGACCTGAGAAGCTGCCTGCTCCCCATGTCTGGTTGTTGCTAAGCTGCTATCCAAAGCCCATGTACTGAGACCAGTGAAAGTCTAGGCCAAGATCTGACCCTCAGAAAGGTCAGTGGGATTTATGTGTCCTCCAGAAAGACAGCATGGGCTCTGGGTGATGCCCAGAGCTCCCAGGAGGCAGGACTTGTGCTCCAGGGGCAGGCTAGAGAGGTCAACTATAAGGACTAGTGTAAGTAATGTACCCACCCACACCATGCACATGAAAATAAATCCTACTATTGTCTTGACTTGCTGTCCCAGTTCAGCCCAGGTCTGGTGGCAGAAAGATGCCCCAGGTCGGAATGTCCAAATCCTGAGTCTGCTCTGGGTCCATCCCTGAGTAGCACTGGGAAGCCCTTAAGCCATTGTCCTGCCAGGCCAGCAGTCCTTTTCTGTGCCTCCCTTTCTGCAGCCTGAAAGCAGGAGGAGGGCATGAAGGGGCAGCTTTCCTTCTGGGACAGGCAGCATTAGGCATGGGAGGAGGACATCTCTGAGCACTTGCTGCATCCCAAGTGTTCAGGCCATGTTGATTCCAGCAGAAAGAACAGTGCAGAAAAGGCCTCCTGATAAGGCCATTAGATTGTGCCAGACTTGCTCTGCCGGAGCAGGCAGACAGCGGTCACCAGAGATGTCAGGGTGGTGACCACAAAGAGCAGGATGAGGATGACCCAGTAGTTGTACAGCATGCTTTTGTGGGAAGAGGGCTTCTCCGCTGGGATCATGTTTGTGAGGTTCAGCATGTAGCCCAGGGCCCAGCCGATGGAGGTATCTCCTGCCTGTTGGAAGAGCATGGTGTGGTTACCACCCCACTCAACCCATCTCCACAAGCCTCAAGAGACCTTCCAAGGACCACCTCAGTGTCAGCCCAATGGAGGAGATGGGTGTGGGGGATTTCAGCACCCTGAGCCCTCGCTCACCCCTAAGTCCAGCCAGCCCAAGGATGAAGCAGTGACCATCCTGTGCTGAGCTGGGCTCATCCAATGGGAACAGGATCTGGTCTGCTCAGGCTGGTCCTGATCTCACTGCCCATCTGTGGCTCAGGAAGGTGTCAGAGGTGGGATTCTGCCCTGAGATAACTTCCAGCAAGCCTGAGCAAAGAGTTGTTTGCAGTGGCTTTTGTCTAGAGGGCCAAGGAGGGACTGGAGGAGCTTACTCCACGACCAGTCAGCTTAGCTCAGTTTTTTTCACCTTCCAAAAGATCCACCCAGACCCTGAGAGTCCCATCCTGTCCTGCTCCCTGAGATCTTCCCTCACACTGCTTAGCTCTTTCTTGGTGTGGGACTCTCCTGCAGAACTTTCTGGCCTGACTCCAAACAGATACCATGGGGTGGGAATGTGCTCTGGCATTACCCACCTTCTTCTGGAAGGCGATGTTGGGGAAGGAATGGTTATTGAAGTTGTAGCCTTTGGTGGTGAGCAAATAAACAAACATGGTGATAGCGCAGTAATCTGGCAGCCTCTTCTCCAGCTTGGGGGCTTTCTGGAGCAGCTGGATGGAACGCATGGAGGGGGAAAGAAAAAGGGTCAAGCCAGGAGGGTTCAGGCTTTGTTTCTGTGGCCCAAGGCACAGCACGTACCCACCTGAGGCACTCCTCGTCCTATCACCTATATCCCTATTCCATGGGTGCCAGGACACCCAGCTCCCTCCAAGGGCTGCTCTCAGTTCCTGGGTGATGCCCCACATGAAGCAGCCCTCTCCACCCCACCATGGCAAGGGAGCCCACCTCGCTCCAGCTGGTGGCACAAATCATCTCAGCAGCATCCTTCAGGTCACTGGGCAAGCGCACAGGTCTCCCCATCACTGTCTGGATGAAGTCTACCGTGTAGAAGAAGGCAGAGAAAGCCTGATGGAGGAAAGGAGACAACTGTGGGACAGGCTGGGAGCAAATCTTCTTACCACCAACAGCCACTAGGGTGTGGTAGGCACCAGTAACTGCCCTTGCAGAGCTGGGGGTTTTGCTTTGCTGCTGAATGATGCTGAGAGGCTGGGGAGACCTGGGCCACAATCCAATTCCATGCCAGGACTTACGATGAAGTTTCCTGAAACCTCTGGCTGGAAAATGCCATCAAAGGAGCAGCGAGAGAAGGAGCAGGAGGTGAAGTCGAAGAGCTTGTTGACGTGCAGAGCACAGAGGCTCCCATTCCCAGTGCCGACCACAGTGACGGTGGTGTCAAGGGCAAGGCTTGGCCTCTCCTTCTCCGTGCAGGGGCTGTTGTAGACACTGCTCAGTGATAGGTTCTTGTGGTAGCCGGTGGGCAAGCAGGGATGTGAAACAGTGGCTTGGTACCTCTCAGCCTGCCAGAGAAACGATACAAGGTATGTGAGATGAGCTGTAGCCCTGACAGCCTCCATTCTCTGCTGGGAGACACAGAGGGGACTGGGCAGCAGGATGCAGAACTGGCAGTTGCCACAGGCATCTCAAGATGACTTAGGATGTCTTGGCTCTGGCTGAGGGGTGCAACACCTTATGGAGAAGGTGGGAGGAAGCTTTGGGACCATGGGAGAGGGTTGTGGGCAAAAACCTAGAGATGGGTGGGAAGGAGGTGCAGCCGACCCTGTGGGGCTGTCCTAGACCTAGGGCACCCTTGTGTAAACACCAGGGTGAGGAGGCAATGTGGATTACAGACGGCATCCTCATTGAGCACATGCTAGTACCTGGAGGAGCTTTGAGAGCAGCCTCTTGAGGACCTGGTCCCTTCCATAGCAGAGGAAGCTGTGAGTGTACACTTTGTATGTCTGGCCGTACAGCTTCAGCATCACCTCATTTCTGGGGTCTTCAATGGTGTCCCTGGTTTCAAAGGTGATCTGTGTGGAAGCGCCCCCAAAGTCCATTGCCCCCAGGGTCTTCTTCTGGGGCTGGATCCATTCCCCAAGCCATCCACGCTGAGCAAGAAAGACAAGAGTGGGCATGAGGATGTGATGAGCTATAGGACCTCCCAGGCAGGGCAGCCACCACTGCTAGGTGCCACGATTCCCTGCTCACCTTGATGAAGTTCTCCAGGAGATAGTTTGCGGTGACCCAGCCAAAGACCCCTTCTTCCTCCCCAGACAGGATCTTTGAGCCCCGGAAATCAAAGGGGTATGACTTCAGTGTGGCCGCCACAGCACCGAGGACGGCGTCCGAGGCCTGCTGGCTTGAGATGCTGTGGAACAGGCAGAGTGGAGGGCTGGGCTGGGTGCTGTGAGCACAGCCCCCACTGCCCACACAGCCCTTGGGTCCTAGCCTCACCGTGGCACTGGGGCAGGAGGGAGGTGGGTCCTCACCCAGGTACCCATAGGGATGTCCCCAAAAGCCCCAGCTAATTCCCCTTCTTTCTGCTGGAGGAGGCAAGGACAGAGATGGAGTGTCCTCCCTCCTCGTGAGCCAGATCCCGTGGCTGGGTAAGGGGGGCACAACTCCCTCCTCTCCATGTTTTTTTTGGGATAATTAATCTCACTGCATCCCGTCAGGCTGCAAAGGGTGCAGGGGGCCTTCCCTCACAGCTAGCTGCAAAGACTGGATGGGTTATCCCAGTGCTGGTCCCAATACAGCCCCTTTTTAGTCAGGGATGTGCTGGCTGAGCACTGCAGAGCATCTCCTTTTCTGAGAGGCAGGAAGACCTCTGTGAGGGAACACACAGCTGGGCAGCTGGGAGGGTGAGGAGCTTTGTCTAGCAAGGGGGTTCACTTGGAACTGTTCTTCACCATCTCTCACCCCTGGGTGAGAGGCAGAGAGAAGGTGTCGAGGCAGAGCCCCTGGTCAGCGTTTAAGGCTGTTGTTTACAGGGCACTCACTGGAGCAGGCGCATGCCGGCTGTGGCACCCAGGTAGAGCGGGGTGCCCACGTGCTTCTCCTTGGGCACATCTCTCAGAGCCTGGTTCAGGCATTGCACCAAGCTTGTCCCGGCAGCCGGAGGATTGGAGCTGTAGCTGGAGATGCCAGGACCTGTGGAGAATAAACAGCATTGCTCCCTGCAGGTGGTGGGAAAATGCTCCATAGGCAGTTTTGCCTCTCCCAGGCTGGGAGGCAGGTGCTCCAGGTTTCTGTGGGTATGGAGCCATCCAGAGTCCAGTACATCTCCCTGCCCATGCTGCCTCCCCCCTGGCAGACAGCCTGGGAAAGGTTGCTTAAATGGAGGGTGGGAAACCACCCCTTGCTCCTCACTGAGCTGGGCAGAGAGCTGCAATGTTTCCTGGCTGTTCAGTGTATGCCAGGAAAAGACAAACCACAGGTGTGCATTGCAAGCCTTGGAGGAGAGGGCAGAGGTCTGGAGAACAGGGCTGGACTCTAAGACACTTCCCTGTGCTGGTGGATGCACGGGGAGGCAGCTGCGTACGGCAGAGCATTGACACCACCGTGGGGCCCTACCTGCTGGGGATGGGACACACCCTGCCACCAGCCACTGGCCACAGGGACCGTTACAGCCCTTACCCTCCACGTCACACATGCTGTGCTCGCTGACCACCCCGGTGTCGTTCTCCTTGTCTGCAGGCCACTTGTAGACGAACATGGCCGTGTGGGAGGACCCAGCGTCCAGCACGATGCCATACTGCAGGGAGGAAGCAGAGGGTCAGGCCCGGAGGCAGCACCCCCCTGGTACTCCAGATCACCCCGAGGGAAGGCACCAGGGCTCGATGACCCACCACAGCATGTGCCCTGATCAGCACCTTCAGGAGCATCGTCTGGCAAACGCAAGCACTGCTCAGCCCAGTGCGGGCATGGTCTTGCCCTCACCAGGCGTGGGCCCTACCAGGATGGGGCTGGGAACAGGTGCTCTTCCCAGCCAGGGATACTGGACATCTTGGGATGCTGCTTGGTACAGGTGGGAACCCCCTCACCTTCTTGAGCACCTGCTGTCTGCTCCCAACACCCCACAGAATCACTCCTGGCCAGCGAGCAGCCACAGGCATCCACGGGCACCCACAGGTGCCCACAGACATTCACGGGCACCCACAAACACCCATGGCTAACACGGGCATCCATAGACAGCCCCCAGGGATCCATGAGCATTTATGGGCATCCACAGACATCCACAGGCTGCCAGAGGCATCCACTGGCACCCATGGCCATCCACAGACAGTCGTGGGCAGTCATGTGTGGGCAGGGCCCTGTGCCGGGGGGACACCTGGGAATGTGCCCTTGGGATGCAGCTCTCCAAAGATGGTCAGCCCGGCACCTCATCCCTCCTGCCCTTGTATGGCTCAGCCATTCTCTGGCTATAAATAACCTTCTCCCTCCTGCCAAGCTATGGTTCCTGCTCCCAGGGAGGGACTGCCCCGTGCCGCCTGCACCCCCTGCGCTCAGGGTTGCTGCACTGGGAGGAGGGGGTGAGGTGGGATCCAGTGGAGCAGCTCTGGGGTGAAACCACTTCAGGCTTAGACCTGGCTTGTACAAAGGCTCTGCCTGCTGCCTGCCTCGACCAGACACTGGGATCCACCTCGGCCCTGCCTGGTGGGTGCTTCTGGTCCCATCCCTGTTCCCATCCCTGTCTCACAAAGCCCAGGTGGCTGCAGGTTTGGGGTTTGGCCTGCAGAAATAAATTGTCAGGACACAGGCCTGTGGTCCCTGCTTACAGGCAGCTCCCATTTCCATGTGAAGCCATGGCCACACACCGGCAGCACCCCCAGCTTCCTCAGGGAACCATTTCCAATGGGTGAAACCCCTGCTGCCTCCTCCAGCTCCTATTAACTATGAGAGGCTTCCCACACGTCCTGGGACAAAAGGCACTAGTCAGCAGAGGATCCACACACTGGTGTGGGGGGAGCAGCTACTGATGACTGAACGCTGCAGAGAGGAGGAAGTGGGCTCTACACCCCCCCAACCCCCAGCCCCCCCGCTTCTCTGAAGCACAGCACTGGGAAGCAGAACCCCCAGACTGGGCCATTTCTGGGCCTGGTGCTGGGGTCAGTTTCTCTGAGCAGCCTCTGGGAGTGGTCTCAGCCCCCTCCTCTGCCCAGCGGCACCATGGACCATGGGCCAGGCGCCCCCTGAGTGTGCCCCCAGTCCCCCCTCACCACAGCACCCTCTGCCTCACCCAGCCCATGCCCCCTGCACCCCCGGATGGGTGTCACCCACCAAGCACAAGTACAAGAGGACACTGAGGCTGCTCCAGTGAACCTGCCTGTCCCAGAGACACCCACTCACATGTCCCCACTAGCTCCCACCCCATGATCCTCTTGACATGTTCCCTTTAATGTCCTAGTGCTCGCAAGTGGGTGCTGGCATCCCCAGGAAGGGTCCAACTCCAGTAGACCCCCCCGTCCGCCTCTGCCACACATGTGCCCACAAACCCTGCAGCCACCATGCAGATGTCTTCGGTGTCCTCATGGGAACAGCACAACCCCAGACATCACCTGGAGTGACATGAGCATCAGCAGGACAACAACACTGTCCCCAAAGGGAAAGCATTGACAGGTCACCCCCAGACCTGAGGCTGAGTATGGCCAGGATCCAGGGAGTTGTGTCTAATCCCAAAATGATGGGGGAAGAGAGGACCTGCAGTCCTTGGAGTGAGACAAAACTCAGAACTGGAGATGGGGATGCATACAGGGTTGCAGGGGTTAAGAAATGCTGGAGCAGGAGGCAGTGAGGATGATCCGCAGTGCCCAGGACACAGTGCCACACACCAGGAACAGGGACAGCCCAGGAGGAGCAGCGCTGGGGATACATATGTGCACAGATGTGCATGGATGTATGTATGCATGTGTGGGGTGTGCATGTCTGTAGATGCACATGTCTCATCTCATGCATTTCTGGGGTGTGCATGGCTCAGCACTATGAGGGTGCTGTGGTGCTGGCACAGGGTGCCCAGGGAAGCTGTGGCTGCTCCATCCCTGGCAGTGTTCGAGGCCAGGTTGGACACAGGGGCTTGGAGCAAGCTGCTCCAGTGGAAGGTGTCCCTGCCTGTGGCTGGGGTTGGAACTGGATGAGCTTTAAGGTCTGGGATTCTGTGATCATAGGTTATACAAGTGTGTGCAAATTTCAGTGTGGAGGTGTGTGTGCAGGGTGCATAGGTGAGCTGTACATGTGTGCCGGCATGCTGACGTGTCTGCATGCACATGAGTGTGCCTGCTGTGTGTACATGCATATAGGTGGTATGAGCTGTGCAGACATGCATGTGGGTGTGTGTGCCTGGGGCAGCTGTGCTGCCTGCTCAGCCGCTGCAGCTGAGCATATGGAGCTGTATCTGCCCTCCCCGGCTGTGTTGGGGTGACAGTGACAGAGCTGGGGCTGCCATCAGCACCAGCTGACCCATGCAGGCACATCCCAGTGCCCTTTGCTGCAGTGCCTGTGGGCCAGGGTGGGGGTCTCTTCTCTCAGACCCTCTGCACAGGCAGACCCCATCACTGCCAAATGTGGAGCAGCAGCCCCAGGCCTCGCCACGGGATGGTCCTCGAGCCCCCTGAACGCCATTAGCCTGGCCCCAGCTCCGTGATGTGCTCTGTGGGGTGCTCCGTGGGGTGCTCCATGATGTACTACATGGTTACCACAACATGAGAGGAGCCACTGTGGCCTCATGGCACCCCCCTGCACCCCCTCCCAGGGCACAGGGCTCTACACCTCAGGCCATCACCCTCCCCAGCAGTGCTGGGGGTGGTGGGCAGTGCAGGAAGGCAAGTGCACACATGTGGGGCATGGAAAGGCTGAGGCAGGCCTGGAGGTTCCCTAGGGATGAACAAGAAGTCCCATCTCCTCCTCTAGACCCAAGAGCACACAGATGCCTCCAGCACCCACATGGGAATCAGGGGTGAGTCACCCACAGCAGCCCCTGTCCCTGCCCCACCCCCCTTCCCAGCCCCTATCCCTGCCTCAGCCATTGTGCCCAGGCACTGGCGCCATGGCTTCAGGCGCTGCAGAACAAGGGGCTGTGTCGCACAAGCCATGGCCAGGCTGTGGGCCCTCAGCCACATGGGGGGCACAGACAGGTCCTAGGACAGAGAAACATGGCTGAAAGTCCATCTCATGGGTGATCTGTAAGCACTGCCCTCAGCTTTTCAACAGAGGTGTCCTGCACCTGCCAAGGAGCAGGCTAGAGATGAGGGCTGGAGGGACACAAGGATGCCCTGACATGCTCTGGCACTAGTGCCTGGCTCTCGCCATCCCTCTCATCCACCCCACATGCTCAGCTGCCAGCATTCTGGGACTTGGCAGGTCCTCAAACGTGTTCATGGCCCTGGCCCCAGGCTGCAGGACAGTCCCCAACCCCAGCACCTCCTGCTGGCACAGGGATGTGAGATTTTCCTAACAGGACCCCTGACCAGGCCCTGGTGATGCTGCAGGGCTGGGGGACACGGGTGGACCTGGCATGGCCCCACATCTGGACACTGTCCCTGAGTCAGCCCAAACCCTGTGGCTCTGCCCCACCACAGCATTGCTCAGCCCAGCCCCAGACTTGGCTGCTCATTCCCAAAGCCCCTGCAGAGGGGATGCTGGGGGAGGTGGTGTCCCCAAAGGCTACAGGACAGCGAGGTCCCAGGTAGGGCTCTGGATTCCTGGTAAGTCCATGGCTCTGGCCAGAAGCATCCCACACCCCAGACAGGAGGTGGAGCTGGCCACTGGGAGCTGCCCAACTTGCTGCAGCCCGGCTGCATGTCCATGTCCTGTTGTTGTGCCTGAGCTTTCAGCTCCCACCCCCCAATGGCTCTCTAAGCTGCCCCACAGTGAAGAGAGGGTCCAGCCCTGCCCACAACATCCCAGCTCCCTTGAGGGTGGTGAGACCCACAGGGTCCCAGGTCTGCAGAGGCTTCTTTCCTGCCATGGAGCTGCAGCTCCCCCGGGACAGCTGGCAAGGGAAGAGCCCAGTGCATTTTGTAATGGCCAGTGAAAAGATATGCCAAAAGAAGGAAAAACAAAGGTTGCCAATAGAAGGCACCAGCTCACAGGCATCAGGCAGCAGTGCCCTAAGCCGCATTTCAGACACACAAGGGAAGGGGAACACTGTGCTCCTGGGATCAATCCCTCTGGCAGCAGGATAACTAATTCAGGGTATTACAGGGCTATATTCCAAGCAAAAGGAACTGGAAAGGGAAGACTGGAGCCACAGCTGAGCAGTGAACAGTGCTGTCATCCAGCAGCTGCTGTTAACATACACCAAGACAGCAAGGCAGGAATGAGGTGCCCCACAGCAGGACCAACCTTTTCTAAAACCTGTCAACATATTTTGGGCTGAGTTAGGCTAAGACAAAAATTTGCATCCCCAAAGCAGCCCTGAGCTTTGTGCAAAAGCAAACCTCTTGGTGCCTGCTGGGTGTCAAGCCCATGGGAACAGGCACTGCAGGACACTGGTGCTGACCTGAGCTGGACTTCATATGTGCTTGGCACATCCAGGAACAGTGCAAGCCCCCAGGTCTCTGAGCTGGGCCAGGACCCATCTGGGTGCTTGGGGTTGCTCAGCCCCACAGTGCAGGGCTGCCTGTGGACTGGAGGGTGCGTCCATCCAGAGAGAAAAAAAAACACAAAAAAGCACAAAAATTAAATATCTGGGAATGCATCTGGCTAAATTAGAAATGCATTTGGCTAAAGCTTCAGCTTGGATCCAGGAGGAAAAAAAGCTTCCCAGGCTGAACCAAGTGCTGCACATGTGGCTCTCAGGACAGATCTGTCTAATTCCACCACATCCAAGGAGACAAAATCCATTTTGAAACCAAGAGGCCTCAGCACATGGCAATGGGTGGCCATGAAAGGTGGAACAGAGGAAGAGTTCATCATTGCTAGTTATACCAACTCATTTTCCTAACCTAACCTCATTACATCTGACAAAGCCGGAGCAAAGGCAGCACATCTGGCATTTGGGCTGGCTCTGAAAGTTTCCAAGCAATTGTTTGGGATGAGAAAGGGGGGATTTTTGATGAACCGTTTTCAGAACAAGAGCCTCTTCCCCAGAGGATAGCTTGGTCTGTCACTGGAACAAATTAACACCATTTTAAAACAAAAGACTTTGGGCTGTAAAGGAATCAAATTGGGAACTTGGCCAACAAGAGATTGTTTGGGAGCTTCTTTCAGCATCTGAATTTAGAATGAGAAAGCAGCTCGTTTTCACAGGGAAAGCACATGTCTCATCTGGCAGCGCTGGCTCAGGCGATGCAGCCGGAGCCCAGGGACAATGTGCGTGGGGTGCCCTTCCCGCAGATGCCGACAAGGCTGCTCGGGACTGGGGCCCATCCAGACGCACCACCCCCAGAGTCCTCTCTGCAGGCGCAAGTCTGAGGTGCTGGGGATGTGAGGTCCTGTGCCCCCCGCCCGCAGCTGGGGATTCCCCCGGTCAGCTCTGGGGACACCTCTGGCTGCCGGCGCCGCTCCCGTACCGCGCATCCGCATATCGGGTGCCCACTGCGGCTACCCCAGTCCCCGGGAGCGGCGCTCCCCCGTGCCCGGTCCCCCCTCCGTACCGGCCCTGCTCACCTTGAAGCCGGGCGTGCCCCGCATGTCCCCGGAGCCGAAGCAGAGCAGGAGAATGCCCAGGAGGCAGCCGAGGGCGAGCAGCAGCAGGACGGCGGCTACCCTGCGGGCCATGGCGGGGCAGGTGAGCGGCTCCGCGGTGGCTGCTGCGGCTCCTGCTGCTGCTGCTCCTCCTCCTCCTCTCCCGCCTCTCCCGGCTGAGTCACCGCCGCCGCGGCCCCCCCGGGCGGGTCACCGGGCTGCGGGTCCCGCGGCTGCCCCGACACCGGGGTCGTCTCCGTCCCGCAACCCCGCCCCGGGCATCGCCCCTCGGGATCAGCCCCGTCCACCCCCTGGGCATGATCCTTGACTCGGGACTCAGCCCTCGGGCATCGCCATCACCTCAGCGTTCATCCCCACGCTATCCCTCCTGTCCCCGGGGTCGGTCCCATCTTCTCCACAATGGGAGATCAGACATGATCAGCCCCATCATGCCCCCCAGGCATCACCCCCACCCTGGGGCTCAACAAGGGGTTTGGTGGGAAGTGAGAACACCCCGAGCCACAGAAAAAAAGTCTCACCTACCGTGATTAACTCCAAACATCCTCTACCATGATTAGCAACTCTGGACATCTTTCTACTTTTAACCATTACAAGGAGTTTGTGACAGCCCTGAGGAGCCCAGGCATATATTGAGATTGTTTTTAATATGGTTACAAGTGAATAATGCAATGCATTTCCACATGGAGTAGTGAGCCAAGGAACGTTGGGCCCCTGGCTCTGAAAAGGCCGGTTTGAGCTTGCTTACACAGTGGGATAAAACTGTGAGCAAAATAATAAACAAGGAGATATCACCAAGGAGAGGAGGCTGAAGAAGGACATAGCTCCCAGCCCAGCCATGCTGCAGGGTCACACTTCAGCTCCTCACAGCCTGGGCTCGCTTAATTCTCTTTGAAGCAAGTGACTCTTTCTGTTGCTCGTGCTGCCCCAAAGCAGCATGTGTTGTACTAGCATTGGGGGTTCTTCAGGAGTTCCTGTCCATTGCTGGGGTATCTGGGTGCCAAGGTACTCGAGGGGCTCAACCTATGCCCTCCCACGGAGGCCCTGCTGCTGGAGGTCCTGTAGGGAGCAGCTTCAGTTTTGTCCCCCAAAGCAGTGTCTGGCAGCAGAGTCTGGGGAAGAAAATGGCTCAATATGGGCACAGCGAGTGCCCCTTTATCCTTCAGGTTCCCATCACCTCTTCATGACCTTTGCAGGTGTGCCTATCTCCTCACTTCAGTTTATGAAGCATTTAACCTCTGGAATACATTTAACCACTGCAATACATCAACTTCAATCAACTCCAAGACATGAATATTTTCTTTATGTGAAAAAATGATTCCTCTTTGTTGCTGCTGCTGCTACCACAGGAGACCACAGTCTTGTCTCAGAGGCTTAGCAGAGCATCGTTTTCTCTGCCTTCCTGCATTATTGCTGGCTTTAAGGTGCTTCTCAAGTTTCCAGGGGGGAATACCTGCCCAGTCCTGGCTGTTCTTCCCACCATCCTCACCCATCCAATCCTTGTGAGGCACATTTCTATAGCCCTCAAAGGTGCAACTGCACCAGGGATTAACAGAGAAGCAGAAAGATCTCTCTGGATTGCACTTAATCCCTTTTTTAATATTTGCAAAGCCTCCTGTTTCTCTCTTAGACCAGACAAGCATTGAGAAGAGGTCTTCAGAGCCTGAAAAGGAACAAAAAATCTCTTTTCTGACTAGTAATGAGCAGAGATGGGGCTGGAGGAACCCTGTGGGAGTGGGAATGGTCCCTTGCTCCTCATCCTCATTTTACTTGTGGGGACTTTGGAGCAAGTCCCTTTCTGGCAGGTGGTTACTTGGTGTGGTGGGACTCTCCTGGGATTTGAGTGGAGATGTGGGTATGGATCTCGGTCTTCTGCAGGTTTGGCCACACTGCTCCCAGGCTGTCATGGAGCTGAGGGTTTACATCCCTTCCCACAGCAAAAAGGGGCTCTTCCTCCTTTTTTTCACTGGGTTGCATTTGCTGTCCTTTGGCCCCATGGAGTGGCAGGGTTGAGCCACAGCCTGAGGGAGCCCTGGCTGACTGCTGGTGGGTGTCCCAAGAGACTCAGCCTCCAGCACAAACAGGAAGGCTCTGAGAGCTGCAGTGCACTGGGCTGGAAATGCTCCCAGCCATGCAAAGGGAATGACAGCCATGCAGACACATGTAGATCCAGAGATATCTCCATGACAGTGTGTTCAGACAGGGAGCATCTGGACATATTGCCCTGAGCCCTGCCAGGGTCAGCCCAAGGAAGAGGAGGTTTCTCATCATCACCCATTTACAGGAGGCACCACCCTTTTACAGAAGGTGCCACCATTTACTGGTGGCACCACCACCAGAGAGCATCCCACAACCCTCATGCCCATGTCTGCTCTTTGCTGTCCAATCTGTCATGTTCCTGTATCCCAAGTCCTCATCCGCAGGGCTGCTTTCCATCTGTTCATCCTGCCTTGAGTGTCCCCAGGGATAGAGGCAGATGGTGAAATGTTAGGGGCCTGCTTTGATAAAGGAGGAACAGGGACCCTCAGCATGACCAGACACTTACAGTAACCTGAAATAACCCTTTAATCAGTCAGATGCAAGGCTGGGGTTTGCTGTGAGGCACAGTCAGCTCCCACAGTTCAATGCCAGTTTTCATGCTCATATCCTGTGTCTGGGGTACCTCCGTTAGGTGGTATGGCAGTGAGGGGCCAGGTGTAGCTGTGAGATGGGGCATGATAAAGGGAACCCAGCAGAGAGCATGGATGTCACAGGCAAAGGGAAAACCACATCAGAAGCCCCAGCTCCCAACCGTGCTGGTGCCTTTTGCTTACCTCACACCTGGGTAAACACTGAGAGCTTAGTCCCAGGTAAAGCTGGATGAGGATGTGCCACTAGCAAGCCTGAGGTGTCTTCAGGCTCTTGGTGTTTCCACATCCCATGCAGCTGACTGGACACTGACTGCAGCTCAGCAGCATGAGGGATACAAGGCTTTCCTCCCCCAGCTCCAAGCAGAAGTACAGGCTCTGCAGGGAAAATGGGTCTTGGTGGCATTCCCATCCCAGCCTGTCCCCTTGCTGTGGGCCTCAGGCAGAATTAAACATTCACTGAGGGCAAAGTGGCAGGTGGGCAACAAAAATGAGAAGGTGAGGAGTGTGGTACCCACCCAGCAGTGCAGGATAACCACTTCCCAGATGAGATAACCACTTTCCAGATGGGATGACTGCTTCCTGGACAAAGGGGAGAGGTTTTTCTAATCCACTTCCAACAAAAGCATCTGACAAGGGGCCACCTGGGTGAGGGTGGCCTAAGCTGAAGGAATGATTGGTAGAGACACTGGAGCAAAAGGAAGAATTCACTGGCTCGGCCTGAAAGATGGTGCCTGGAGATGTTCAGGTTTGCTGGTGGTGGGGCTTACGGCTTCTCAGTGTCTTCATTAAGCATGGACAAGCACATGTGGGAGTAACGGGTGGGCGGCACATCTGGAACACTGCTGAGCGGCACTGCAGCTCCATGTGTGGTTGGGAAATAACAGGAAGAACAAAATGAGCCTGGAGACACTGCAACAGGCAGGGGTCCAACATGAGAGACTATGAACAGGGTTTGCTGCTCCCATCTGCAAGCTTCTCAGCCAAAAGCAAGTGCAAAGGAGATGCATCCAGGAACATTCAATAATCTTGGGATTAGGATGAGCCACCAGCATGGGCCAGCCATGAGCAGTGTGCACAGTCCCACAATGCACTCAAGAGCTGCTACAGCACAACACTGACCTCAGCCCTGACAGGAGCCCTAGCTCCTGAGGGAGCACAGGAGGGCAATGGGGCTGTGCTTACTCTGCAGGGACACTCAGGGCAGGGAGCAGCAGGCAGGGAGAAAACAGCACAGTCCCTGTGCAGCCAGCACCTCGTCCAGGATGGGGTGAGGCTGTGAAGGTGTCCCCAGCAGGAGCACAGCTCCTGACTGCCCCATGAGCAGTGTGTGAACCAGGGGACAAGGGCAGGGGACCTGTCCTCAGCCACAGGCTGGGTTGAGTTTGCTCACAGGTCCACATGCTGTGGCCCATGGGAGATGGAATCCCAATCCCAGACTCAATCCCAATCCTGCCTGGGAGCAGCACAGGATGCCCAGCCCAACGACAGGGCTGCAACCTGCTCCCAGTAAAGCTGGACGAACTGCACAGCTCTCACTGGGCTCAGGACCTGGATGGACCCAGTCTTGGAAACTCGCCTCAGAAATCAGGTGTATGTCTGGGATGGTGCAGGCCAGCACAAGCCAGCCACCCACTAAACCAGAGCTGCCACTTCCTCAGGGACCTCCAGGGCCAATCAAAGGACTTGGGTGTCTGGGTTTCCCAAACATCTTGTGATGATTCTCCCCTGGGTGTCTCACTGCCTTGTGCGGAGGGGTCCCAAAATCGTGCAGGGTACCAGGAAATCTCCCAGTAGCCAATCCTACTGGGGGGGTGCATCCCTCAGCTCAGCAAAGACGTCCAGCTGGAGCCAGAACAATGCTTTTGCTTGGGGTTCTCCCACCACATCTCCATATTTCCAGCATTACCTATAAGCAGGAGCCAGTTCAGGGCTGGCCCGGAGCAAGTGCCTGCTGGGAATAGCTGGGAGTGCTCATATTGGCCCCAGCACTCAGCAGGCCCACAGCACGTGTATGCAAGGCATTTTGGTTTGGGTTTGAGTCTGTGGGCAATGAGGCTGTAAATCCAACCAGTGTTTCCACTGGTAGAAGAGAAAAATAAGGGGGTCCAGCAAATGGAAGCGTGACTGAGAGCAGGTCCTGCTGAGCCAGTAGCTTTTCCATGACACCCTGTAGGTGGGAGCTCCCCAGTGAGCTTGAGACTTGGCTTCAAGGCCAGAGTTTTTCATCCTGCAGACATTGAAGGATTGGAAAGACCCCAGTGTCTCCAAGGCTATAATCCTCCTCCTGGCAAGGATGCTTGCCTGGAAGGAAGATCAAACCCGAGCATAAGCCTCCATTCTTCCCTTATTTTCTAAGCCTTTTTCTCTATCCTGTTTCCCAGGGCAGCATCTCTGTGATGCCAGCCCAGGAAGGGCTCCCATGGCAAGGGGTCTGCTCCCTGTTGTCCAGGCACCAAAGCAGCCAAGAAATAGGCAACTTCTCTGGCAAAGTGCCACTGAGTTCTCCCATCTGCCCTGCCAGGAGCCCTCACATGACAGAGCAGACATTGGGGGGCATCTGGCTGTGGGGCAGCTGCTGCAGTGAGGGGTAGCACGGGCTGTCGGGCTCTCAGTGCTGTCAGCTCTGCTCATGTAGCTGTGGCGCAGCACCTGATGAGCTGTTTCCCCAGGCTCATGGTAACAGGCTGACAAACATGGGACATGGGAGCCACTGGCCCATCCTTCCCCACCCTCAGTGTGAAGAAGGCAGGACAGATAATGATAGCACACACAGGACAGATGATGATGTCGTACACAGGATAGATAATGGCACACCAGGACAGATGATGATGGCCCACACAGGACAGATGAAGGTGGCATACACAGGTTAGATGGTGGCACAGACAGGACAAATGATGGTGGCACATGCAGGACAGAGTTCATCTCCCACCACCACAGCAAGGGCAGTGCGAGGTGCCAGGAGCAGCCTGGGATGCACCTGGCTGTTTACAAGGACCTCTTTGCAGGCATAGCAGCAAAAGGACACTCTGGAGCACAAGGACAGGGGAGCAGGATCTACTTTTTTGCCAAGACTCAGCCATGGGAGCCCTTCCTTTCCCATATTGCTTCACAGCCCTTGGTGCTGTCCTGCCCCACTGCCTGGGCCTGCAGACAGCTCCTGCCCTGGGCAAACACCACTGGGAACTTTCCTGGAGACACTTCCTCAGGATCCACTTCCTAGCAGCCCTCCAGCATCCGGGCTCATCTCCTTCCAGCAAACCTAGTGCTCCCCAGGGCTGCCTGGGAGCAGGGATGAGCTTCTTGGAGCTGTCATGAAATTGTCTCTCACTGAGATCAGGCTGTTGAACTGGCCCATACCCCAGCCAGGGAATGAATCAGCTGTCATCACTTTTGAAAATCCATTTTTTTCTGTATTAAACTCACCTGTTTCACCAGCATTGCCTTTCGTATGAACCTGCCTGCTGAAATCCCCGTGCACCCTCAGCTCCCCCAGCTCCCTTTAGGTTTTTGTCTCAATTGACTCAAACCTCAAACATGGGCGTCAAAGAACGCAAAATCCTGACATTTAGAAAGAAAGGAAGAGTTTGTGAGCTGCAGACATTTTCAGAGTTTCACTTTTCAGATTTTGAACACAACTGCAAAACTGGAGTTTTATTTATCTTTCAGGAAGAACTGGAGCTTCTTGTGGGATGCCACCAGCTGCAAGTTGAGAAAATCATGTGCTGTGAAACTCTCAAATAGCCCTTGAAAGCCTTATTCATTTCCTCTTCTTCCTCACTACAAAACAGTACGACTCATGAGCAGATGGATGCTCTGAGTACGCACAGGAATCTCTCCAACTGCAGAACACCCTCAAATGCACCCTGGTGCTGCAGGTTTTCTCTTCCTGCCCCACAACAGAGACATCTCCGTGGGTTGTCCTCAGGCCACTCCAGGATAGGCAGCTGGCTTAGTGCAAACTTCAGAAAAGTGAGAGGGGATTGCTTCAGCATGAAGCAATGAGGGACTGCGGCACATCCCCTGCCAAACCCTATGGCACCGGCTCTCTCTGCTCTGGGAGCGGCAGCCTGGGTCCAGCCTCAGGATGGGTCCAGCCCCCCTCCTTCACTAATGTTTGCAAAACAGTCTGAAGAAACACAGTCCCACACAGATGTTAAAGGCTGCAGGACAGAAGAGCAAGCAGGGCCCATGCCTCGGGTGGCACCACTTAAATGTAAGTCACTGAAGCTGAAGCAGGTTGCAGAGGTGATGGAGTCATCATAAGAGGAAAGGAGATGGAGAATAGCTGTGCCCTAGGATGATCTTGGAGGCCTTCAGAGCTAATAATGCTCCACTCAGAGCCACCACCCTGCCCTTTTAAGTCTGTGCTTTGCAAGAGGGATGAAAGGAAAAGAAACACACAGGTTCAGTTGTGGGAAGCTGGCAGTGCCACTTCCAGGTGCCACTCTGCCTGCTGGGATTGGGCTGTGCTAGGTAAGGGCATGGGAAGGATGCTTTCCCACTTCCAGGTTCAGTCCTGCTCTCAGACTTCAGCAAGTGACTTGGATGAAAATACTAAGTGCAATTTTTCTGGCTTCAGCTGGATTTTGCTATTTGTGGGGTAGAGGAGCAACCGTCACTCCTCACACTGCTGCCGGGCACTGCAGAGAGTCAATACCCTGCTCAGGGAAGATATTGTTTGCTGGAATGAGTTTTTCCAGCTCAAAGGTCCCAGGGAAGGGTTCAAGTTAAACCCTCACTGCAGGGAAATGGGACTTTGCACGAATCTGAGGTTTGGCAGACCAGGGCTACGGGACTTGGCAGAGGAGCACTCTGCAGCCAGCAGCTGGTGAGGTCCAGCTCCCGAAACACAACCTGTACTGGTGTCAGAGGAGCTGCACAACCTGGGGAGTCCTGACGAGAGCCACATCCAGACTAGGCATGTGGGATGCTGCTGTTGGAACACAAATGATCCTTCCCGTTATGTGTCAACCAGATGGGAACTGGGCAGAAGTTGGTATGGACAAGTGTCCACATACCACTCCCAGCATCTGCTCCAGCCTTGTCCTCCTCCTGCCATGGAGACATCTGGGAAGAGGTGGTTAGGGGCTCTGGAGCTCAGATAGTCTTTTCGACAATTCTCCAAGACACAGGGGAGGGCCTTCCAAAGGCAAGGAGCATTGGACAGGTTGATAAATGGTTAAAAGGGTGGTGTCATAGTCAAGGGTTTGGGTGTCTTGAACATGGGGCCCACATTTGTAGGCCAGGCCTACTGGGGGCTGGTGGAACTGCTCTGATAAAGAAAGGGAAGAGTGGCTTTGCTGGGAGGCTTGCCAGACTTGTCAAGGATGCTTTAAACTAGTTGTGTTGGGGGAGGGAAGCATCATTCCATCCCAACACACCCAGTCAGTTGCCAGCACCTATAATAAATACTCGGAGCAATGTAGCGATATCCTAGCCACTCCAGCCAATGAGCCAGCTTCATTTGGAGCTCAGCTCAGATGCCTCTATACAAATGCCCATAGCATGGGGAGCAAACAAGAGGAATTAGAGATGTGGGCACATCTACGGGGCTATGATTTAATGGGCATCACAGAAACATGGTGGGATGGCTCCTTTGACTGGAGTGTTGGAATGGAAGGTTACAGGCTTTTTAGAAAAGACAGGCCCGGTAGGAGGGGAGGGGGAGTTGCCCTTTATGTTAGGGATAGGCTGGAGAGTATGGAACTCTGTCTGGGGACAAGTGATCAGTTAACAGAAAGTTTGTGGGTCAGGGTTAAAGGGAAATCGGTGATGGGACACATTACTGTGGGGATATGTTACAGACCGCCTGATCAAGAGGAACCTGTGGATGAAGAACTCTACAGACAAATAGGAAAAGCCTCACGCTCACAGGCCCTTGCTCTCATGGGGGACTTCAACCACCCTGACATCTGTTGGGGCGATGGCACGGCCCAGCACAAGCAATCCAGGAGGTTTCTCGATTGTGTGGAAGACAACTTCCTTCTGCAAGCAATAGAGGAGCCGATGAGAGGTGCCCTGCTTGACCTCGTGCTCACCAACAGGGAAGGGCTCGTTGGAAATGTGACTCTCCAGGGAAGTCTTGGATGCAGTGGTCACGAGATGGTCGAATTCGAGGTCCTCAGGACAGTGAGAAGAGCATGCACTAAGCTCACTGCCCTGGACTTCAGGAGAGCAGACTTTGGCCTCTTCAGGAACCTGCTTAGCAAGGTTCCATGGGATATAGCCCTAGAGGGCAAGGGGGCCCAAGACTCTTGGTTAATATTCAACGATCACCTGCTACAAGCTCAGCAGTGTTGCATCCCGACCAGAAGGAAGTGCAGCAGGAGGGCCAGGAGACCTCCTTGGATGGATAAGGAGCTGCTGAGAAAAATTCAAAGGAAAAAAGAGGCTTATAAAAGGTGGAAGCAAGGACAGGTGGCCTGGGATGAATACAGGGATGTTGTCTGGGTAGTTAAGGACCAAGTTAGGAAAGCTAAGGCCCAGTTGGAGTTAAACTTGGCTAGGGATGTTAAAGATAACAGGAAGGGATTTTATAGGTATGTGGCGGCTAAAAAACAGACTAGGGACAATGTAGGCCCCCGCCAGAAGCTTTCGGGAGAACTGGTTACACAGGATTTGGAGAAGGCTGAGTTTCTGAATGGCTTCTTTGCCTTGGTCTTCACTGGCAAAGGCTCTGACCGCAGCACCCAAGTCTTGGAAGGCGGATGCAGGGACCATTGTATGAGAGGATCTGGATCGAGACCATCTTAAGAACTTGGATGTGCACAAGTCCATGGGACCTGATGAAATCCATCCGCGGGTCCTGAAGGAGCTGGTGAATGAAGTTGCAAAGCCACTGGCCATCATATTTGAAAAATCATGGCAGTCAGGTGAAGTTCCCGACGACTGGAAAAAGGGAAATACAAGCCTCATTTTCAAGAAGGGGAAAATGGATGACCCACGGAATTACAGACCAGTCAGTCTCACCTCTGTGCCTGGCAAAATCTGGGAGCAGATTCTCCTGGCAGGCATGCTAGGGCACATGAAAAAGAGCAAGGTGCTTGGTGACAGCCATCATGGCTTCACTAGGGGAAAATCCTGCCTGACCAATTTGGTGGCCTTCTATGACGGGGCTACAGAAATGAGGAACAGGGGTGGAGCAGTTGATGTCATCTACCTGGACTTGTGCAAAGCGTTCGACACTGTCCCACATGACATCCTTGTCTCTAAATCGGAGTGTCATCAATTTGATAGGTGGAACACTCGGTGGATAAAGAACTGGCTGGATGGTCGCACTCAAAGAGTTGTGGTCAATGGCTCAATGTCTGGCTGGAGACCAATAATGAGTGGTGTCCCTCAGGGATTGGTGTTGGAACCGGTCTTGTTCAACATCTTTGTTGGTGACATGGACAATGGAATTGAGCGTGCCTTCAGCAAGTTTGCCGATGACACCAAGCTGTGTGGTTCTGTTGATACGCTGGAGGGAAGGAATGCCATTCAGAGGGACCTTGACACGCTTGTGAGGTGGGTTGATGCCAACCTCATGAAGTTCAGCCATGACAAGTGCAAGGTCCTACACCTGGGTCGGAGCAATCCCAGGCACAGCTACAGGTTGGGCAGAGAAGAGATTCAGAGCAGCCCTGTGGAGAAGGACTTGGGGGTGTTGCTTGATGAGAAAATGAACATGAGCCAGCTTCAGTGTGCGCTTACAGCCCAGAAAGCAACTGTATCCTGGGCTGCATCAAAAGGAGCATGACCAGCAGGTCAAAGGAGGTGATCCTGCCCCTCTACTCTGCTCGTGAGACTTCACTTGGAGTATTGTGTGCAGTTCTGGTGTCCTCAGCATAAAAAGGACATGGAACTGTTGGAACTAGTCCAGAGGAGGGCCACAAGGATGATCAGGGGACTGGAGCACCTCCCATATGAAGACAGGCTGAGAAAGTTGGGGCTGTTCAGCCTGGAGAAGAGAAGGCTGCGTGGAGACCTCAAAGCAGCCTTCCAGTATCTGAAGGGGGCCTACAGGGATGCTGGTGAGGGACTCTTCATTAGGGACTGTAGTGATAGGACAAGGGGTAATGGGTTCAAACCTAAACAGGGGAGGTTTAGACTGGATATAAGGAAGAAATTCTTTACTGTGAGGGTGGTGAGGTACTGGAATGTGCTGCCCAGGGAAGTTGTGAATGCTCCATCCCTTGCACTGTTCAAGGCCAGGCTGGACAGAGCCTTGGGCAATATGGTTTAGTGTGAGGTGTCCCTGCCCATGGCAGGGGGGTTGGAACTAGATGATCTTAATCTTTCCAACCCTAACTATTCTGTGATTCTATGATTCTATGATCTTGTCCTTGGGACTGCATTGGGTTTACATGGCCAGGTTTTGGTAGTGGGAGGCTGTGTGGGTGGCTTCTGTGAGAAGACACCAGAAGCTGCTCCCATGTTGGGCCCAGCCAGCTCCAGCCATCTCCAAGATGGACTCACCGCTGCCCAAAGAGCAAAATTGGTGGTTCTTCTGGAATAACATAATTAAGAAAAGGTAAAAACCACAGCACAGCAGCTGAAGAGAGGAGCCAGAATATGTGGGAGCAGCAGCTCTGCAGATGCCAAGGTCAATGAAGGAGGAGCGCAGGAGGTGCTCTGGGCACCAGAGCAGATCTTCTGTGGCCTGTGGTGCAGGCCATAGAATCACAGAATCAGAATCAGCCAGGCTGGAAAAGCCCTTCAAGTTCATCCAGTCCAACCATTCCCAGCACTGCCAAGGCCACCCCTAACCCATGGCACTGAGGCCTCGTCTCCACGCTGTGTGAACACTTGCAGGGCCAGTGCCTGCAGCCCTGCCCTGGGCAGCCTGTTCCAATGCCTGAGCACCCTCTGGGGCAGGAATTGTTCCTCAGCTCCATCTAAACCTGCCCTGGTGCAGCTTGAGGCCGTTTCCTCTTGTCCCATCCCTTGTTCCTTGGGAGCAGAGCCCAGCCCCTCCTGGCTCCATCCTCCTGTCAGGCACTTGTAGGGAGCCATAAGGTCCCCCCTGAGCCTTCTCTTCTCCAGACTGAACCCCCCAGGTCCCTCAGCCGTTTCCCATCTCTCTCGTGCTCCAGGCCCTGCACCAGCTCCTTTGCCCTTCTCTGGCCCTGCTCCAGCACCTCAAGGTCTCTCTTGTAGTGAGGGGCTCAGATAATGGTGTGGCAGGCTGTGCTCCTGCAGCCCATGGAAGTCTCATTTCCTGAGACACATGTGATTTCCAAAATTCCCTGTATTTACACTCGTTAGTAGATCCCTCCTTTCTGGACTTGTTAAAAAAAAACACCCCTTTGGGCACAGGCAAACCCCCAGCACCAGCAAGATCCCTCCACAAGGAGCTCCTGCCACCCCAGGGCAGAGAACTGCCTACTTCAGCTTGGGTTAAATTTGACTCCCACCTTTACTTCTTGTGCTGGAAGAGCCAGTGGCTCTTTCTCTCTCCAGCCCCTTAAGGACAGTCCTCAGTTTCCAGATGCCCAGTTGTATCTTCTATGGCTGGAGGCTCCCATCCTGCTCAGCTAGGAAGGTCCCTTCCCACCAGAGTTTCTCACGGTGATGCTTGCAGGCAGGGCTCATCTTTCCTTGTGCTCGTCTGCTCCTCACACACCACCCTGTGTGCATCCCAGGGAGCAGAATCAGCCCCTCGCAGCCCTTGCTGCTGCAATGACTTCACTCTGCATCAGGTCCCACACTGCATCCCACCTAGGGCTGGGCAGGACATTCACCATGGGCCAGAGGTACACTGCTATCCCACTGGCTGCCCCTGGCTTCTCGAATTTTCCCTCCAGCAATGTACTTTCCATTACATTTAAAAATAAAATCCCAGCAATAAAAGCTCTGGCTAATTTTATACTGGGCCTGGTTTTCCCAGGCTCCTGCAGGATGTGCTGCCTCTCCAGCCTCATGGTGCTGGTTCTCCTCCCAGCACTGGCACTGCCCACATGACCAGGGAGAATCCCACAGGGAACTGTGGGTGAACATAGAGTGTCTGGGTGGATGTGGGGTCACTGGAGTGGACATTGAGCCCTAGCACTGCTCATGTAGGGGATCCTTTCTCTTTGCCTTGCTGGGGAGGCAGGAACCAAGTGGGAGGGCAGTGGCTTGGTGTGTAGGGTGGGTGGCACAGTTTGGTGGAGTGGGAGCACAGACATGGTGTGGCCATGGAGACAGAGTGAGCACAGACACGGTGTGACCATAGTCAGGGTGTGCACAGTGCCAGCGCAGCCTGGCACGATGGGACCACGAACATGCTGTGCCCATGTGTCTGCCCAGGGCAGGGGGTTTCTCCAGGAGTGCCTGAATCCCGGAATATTGCCCCTAAGCAGTCCCAGGAGCGCTGGCACACGGGTGTCTGTGCTGCAGGCTCCCTCCGTCGGCTCCCCATATGCCTGCCATTTGAGTGTGTTCTGTAGCACCCTCACTGGCTGTGCTGGAGCTCTTGAGCTGTAGCAGTTGTCTGCAGTGCTAGGCACATGCCCAGGCCTGGGCAGCTGTCACAGCCTGACACTGGCACACATGGGTACAGGGAAAACCACCTCCTGCCCTGCGGCTGGGCTGGCAGCTGGAGAGATAGACAAAGCTGCCTTGGACCTGCATCACCCTGCAAGTGGGAGTCTCCAGCCAGCACAGCCACTGGGTTTGCAGCAGAGGGTGTGGGTGCCAGCCCAGGCAGTAAAGGGACCTGTCAGAACAGATCCAAGAGTCCAAGACAGGTTTGGTTTGGAAGGAACCTTAAAGCTCCTCCAGCTCCAACTCCTGCCACGGGCAGGGACCCCTTTCACTGGAGCAGCTTGCTCCAAGCCCCTGGGTCCAACCTAGCCTTGAACACTGCCAGGGATGGGGCAGTCACAGCTTCTCTGGGCACCCTGTGCCAGCGCCTCAGCACCCTCACAGGGAAGAGCTTCTGCCTAAGAGCTCATCTCAGTCTCCCCTCGGGCAGGTTCAAGCCATTCCCCTTGACCTGTCCCTACAGGCCCTTGTCCCAAGCCCCTCTCCAGGTTTCCTGCAGCCCTTTTAGGCACTGGAGCTGCTCTCAGGTCTCCCCTTCAGGAGCCTTCTCTTGCCCAGGCTGCCCCAGCCCAGCTCTCTCAGCCTGGCTCCAGAGCAGAGCTGCTCCAGCCCTCGCAGCATCTCCATGGCCTCCTCTGGCCTCGCTCCAGCAGCTCCACATCCCTCTTGTGCTGCTGCCCCAGAGCTGGATGAGGACTGCAGGGGGGGTCTCCCCAGAGTGCAGCAGTGGGGGAGAATTCCCTCCTCAGCCTGCTGGCCTCCTTTCCTGCAGTCCCACATCCTGAACCTGCCATGCAAAGATCCTGTGAGTGGGAAGACCCAAGTTTCCACTGGGAGAAAATCCCTGGAAAAGTCTTTGGAAAAGCCACAGGATGCAGAGATGGGTCCCGGTGCAGTGCTTGTGGGTGGGCTTTGAGTTCCCACTGCCCCCAGGCCATGGGTAGGAGTTGCAGCACCCCCAGATGCCAGCATGTGCACTGCAGGACACGCAGCAACGAAAGTGTTTGTGTGGGGGTCAGATCCTTCAGGATCCTGCTCCCCTGCTCACAGTGCAAGGCCCCAGTGGCTTCGCCTTTCTTCTTAATGAAATAGAGGTTTGCAGTACTGGTGAGAAGGTGCTTGAGCAGGAGCATCAGCACCAGGATGATGGGCTGCATCAAAAGGAGCGTGACCAGCAGGTCAAAGGAGGTGATCCTGACCCTCTGTTCTGCTCTCGTGGGACCTCACTTGGAGTATTGTGTGCAGTTCTGGTGTCCTCAGCATAAAAAGGACATGGAACTGTTGGAACAAGTCCAGAGGAGGCCACGAGGATGATCAGGGGACTGGAGCATCTCCCGTATGAAGACAGGCTGAGAAAGTTGGGGCTGTTCAGCCTGGAGAAGAGAAGGCTGCGTGGAGACCTCAGAGCAGCTTCCAGTGTCTGAAGGGGGCCTACAGGGATGCTGGGGAGGGACTCTTCATTAGGGACTGTAGTGATAGGACAAGGGGTAATGGGTTCAAACTTAAACAGGGGAAGTTTAGATTCAATATAAGGAAGAAATTCTTTACTGTGAGGGTGGTGAGGTACTGGAATGTGTTGCCCAGGGAAGTTGTGAATGCTCCATCCCTGGCAGTGTTCAAGGCCAGGCTAGACAGAGCCTTGGGTGACCTGGTTTAGTGTGAGGTGTCCCTGCCCATGGCAGGGGGATTGGAACTGGATGATCTTAAGGTCCTTTCCAAACCTAACTATTCTATGATTCTATGATTCAATGTCTCTTACAAGCCTAAATTATTCTCTTCCTAAGCCATCAATATTAAATATTTAATGATGAAACCCTGACTCATCCAGCTGAGCTCTCTCCAAGATGGCCAGGAAGACAGAAGGTTTTGGAAGATTTTAAGATCCAATGAAGATTTCTGGAAGCATCCCAAAGAAGTAGAATCTATCTGCATGGCAGAGCTCAGCCAGAAGTACCAGGTTGGGGCCATTTTGCTCTGTGCTACTTAGAAATGACTTTTACATTTCCACTGGCCCTAAATACAGCAGAAGAATAAAAGGAAGTGTGTTTACAAACCCCAAACTGAACTCAGAACAACACAAAATATTTTCA
Organism: Melopsittacus undulatus; assembly: GCF_012275295.1. Lineage (NCBI taxonomy): Eukaryota > Metazoa > Chordata > Aves > Psittaciformes > Psittaculidae > Melopsittacus > Melopsittacus undulatus. Next base: position 11,300,936 of record NC_047537.1, read on the forward strand.
TTTTGGCCTAAACAAAACCGAGGGGCTGAGGCAATGTCTTTTGGGTTTCTTTTCTTAGTCAATAAGAACTAAAAGACTGTTTCTTTCTGTGTGATGAACACTGCATGGGAGTTGTTAATCTTCAGCAGGGACGGAAAAGCCACTGTGGCTTGAGAGCTGCTCAGTGCCTTTGTGGAAGTGAAGCAATGCAAAACCCCACTCAAGACCCTGAAGACAGGACTGTCGCTGCCCACACCCTGGCACCCACCATGCTCAGCCCTTCCCCACTGAGCCCAGCGCTGCCTGTGCCACAACTCACGTGGAGAGTTCCTTCATCCCTCAGCTCCACACAGCATCACAAACTGGTTTGGGTTGGAAGGGACCTTCAGAGCTCATCTAGCCCAACCTTCCTGCAATGAGCAGGGACATCTGTCACTAGATCTGGTTGCTCAGAACCTGTCACATCCTTCCTGGGGACCCTGAGCAGTAAATGCAGATAAATCTTTTGCCATAAATGGGTGTGCAGCAGCACAAAGGGGGAAAGTACCCACACTTTGGGGCATGCTCTCAGTATGGTGTGGCCAGATTTCTGCTTCCCTTGCCCACCTCCTTTGCAGATATGCCCAAATTGCCCACCCTGTGATGCTGGCACCTGGTTCAGGTCTCTGCTGGGACCACGGGGGGGTCACTTTAGACAGCCTCCTCGTAGGCAGGTCCTGACCAGCCCCAGTCCCTCCTTGGTGACTCAGTGGCTGGAAGCCATCCCAGGGCACAGGGGTTGAGGAGTACAGACTAGGACACTCTGTGTGCATTGGGCTGTCACTGCTGTGCCTCAGCGCTGCCCTGTGGGGCCCCATCCACTGGACACAGAGATGTGGCCTTGGCCATGACCCTTGCCTGTGGGTGGCTGCAGGATGCCCCTGTGCAGGCAGAGCAGATCCGAGCAGACGGCCCTGCTGCTGCCAGCTTCCTCATGGGAAGATTTGATGATGTTTTCTTTTTTCCTCCACAAGGAAAGGGGCCAGGGGACATCCCTACAGCTGCCCCATCCCTGCCTGGTGCCTCCTTAGGCATGCAGAGACTTCCCAGACCTCTTTCAGAAATCAAACCTGCCTGCCTGGAACTGCGAGGTGTGGACACAGGTGAAGAAGTGCTCAGCTGCCGCAACTGTGCACACACAGAGCAGCCCGGGCTGCTGCCTTGGGGACCTGCTGGTCCATGTGCCCGTGTCTACAGCTGTGAAACTGAGGCAGAGAAGTCAAACAGTGTCATCGTGTGGAGGGTTCTGATCACTCCCTGGGCCATGGCTGCAGCCCAGCTTCCAGCAGGCTCCATCCATGCAGCCATTTCTGCCCCTTCAGCTGCCTTCCCTGTCCGAGGCCCTGCTGGCCTGGGCACGCTTGGCATGGTTCCATCTCTCAGGAAGAGTGAGCAGAGCTGCTGGCAGGGCAGGGCAGGAGGAGGGGGCCGCTTCCACAGGGTCTGCACCCCACCAAATGTCTACAAGGGGGCACTTTGTCTATAGGTGAGTATGGTCCCGTCAGGCAAGACCCCAGCCCCTGCTCTGGTCCCCAGTAGCTGCTTCTCTGAGGGTGAGGGAGCAGGGCGGGAGTCTGATGGCAGCTGCCTTCTGATGCGATGGGAGCACAGCCTCAGTCTCACACAGCTGCGATCCAAGCAGGAATTCTGGGAGCCCCGCCCTGTCGTGCTGGGTCTTCCAGAAGGAAGCATCTGCCTTCAATGAGCTGTACCTTGGGAGGGGCTGTGCTGGCTGCACTTGGGCTGGGGCTATGCCCTCAGGGAGACGTCAGACCTGTAGGGAGCTGGCCGGGCACTGGAGCAGAGCCATGGTGCTGTGCTCAAGCCACGCATGATGGAGATGTTGAGGGCACCTGGCTCCAATTTCCCCCTGGGAATGTGCTGGGATGGGGCAGCAGAGGCTCACCCACCTTTCCCCCTGCCACATCCCACAGAGCAGAAGGCAGACCCAGTTCACTACCACCTAGATCTTGGTTCCACCAAGCCTCAGTGGAAAATTAAACTTTTCCATGGCTGCAGCCAGGGAGGAGGAATGGGGAGCATGGAGTCAGGTAATGCTGCTAAGGTAGGAGGCAGTTCTATCTCTGCCAAGAGGAGAAAGGCATTGGCAAGCTGGAATCTGGGATACAAGCAGGGCTGTGGCAACAAGATAAAAGGATGGTCTGGGACAGGAGAACACGAGGGACCAAGGGGATAAGCAAGTGGTATCTGGTGCCAGCTCACAGGTCTGCGATGCACCAGGCACCCCTTTAGCCAAGACAGCCCTGCATGACCCAGGGCTCTCTGTCCTGGTGAGGACCAGCCCCAGGACCCAGGGCCTTCTCCAGGTCATCACATCCTCGGTTCATCTCCCAGGGATTTGCATGGGTTAAAGCAGCAGATGCTGCAAACCGCCCAGAGCAGTGAGGGCCCATGATGGGCAGAACAGCTCCTTACCACACAGCATGGAAGCAAAAAACATGAAAGGTTCAAGCTGGAGGCTCCAGATGCAGCTGCTCCTGTTGGCATTTGGGATAACTGTTCTGCTGGGAGAGCAGACCTTCTCTAAGGGGGTAGCTGGGCACAGAGCCCAGCCTCAAAGGGCGTGAGAAGGGCATGAAGCTGGGCAGGAGAAGAGTGAAACTACAAATAGACCTGGGGGACTGGATCCTTCCCAAACCACATGGCTGAGGACAAGGATAAGATTCTGGGTGCCAGGCATGTTCCCAGGTTGAGTCCAGGCAAGGGCCAAAGGCACCATGCCCCCAGTAAGAGTCCCCATCACCAGGCTCTGACAGCGGGGACCCCCCAAACGGCCTCACCTCTGATGAATGCAGTGACATGAGCGTGGTCTGTGTGGTGTGAACCTGGGTCTGACAAACTCCAGTGTGGCAGGGCTGAGGCAGGTTGGCAGGAGCTGCCCTGGCTGGGGACAGCAGAGATCTGCCCCAACTGCTCTCAGTGTCACCACAGCTGCACATGGCAGGCAGCAGGTGTGACTGGAGCCATGGAGGTGCCTTCACAGACTTGTGCTAAAGCACTGAGGAAACAGAGCCTGAAGGGAAGGTGTCACCCAGTGCATTGCTTACAGACCTGGTCACAGACCTAGGTCTTGTGGCTTGCAGACAAGTACTGAACAGGTAACAGCCCCCGTGGTGCAGCGACACTGTAGTGAAGTGAATGCAGCCCAGACACTCAGGCAAGGGTCAAGCACAGGCGGGACCCATCAGGGACCCAGAAACAGCATGGCCAGGTCAGAGGCACAGCTCGAGGTCAGCCTTGTGGCCCAGCCCCAGCCAGCCCCTTGGCTTCCTGAGATCCTCAGCACCGTCCTGTAGGGAGTGGGCCCAGGGCCAGCACTGCCAGGCCATGGCCAGGATGTTTCCTTGGGCCATGGAGCAGGGGAATAGCTGTCCTTGCTCTGCACAGAGCAGCATTGAGTGTGAACAATGATCCTCTCTTGCATTTGAAAGCTCTCACAGGCTCTGCATCCAAGCAAAGGCTTCAAATGGGAACTGAGGGCAATTACCCTCTTTCTCCTTGCCCTGTCTGGGACTTGTGACTACCATCAGCACCACTTGAAAGAGGCTGCAGCTGCAGGGGACTTGGCTGCATCCCCATGCTGGCTCTGGGAGGCTCAACACTGAGGGCTCTGCAGCACAGGGGGCCTGAGCTCACCAGCGGAGCAAGGGAAGTTGCCTCTGACCACCAGAGCCTGTGGTTGGCTACCCTCAGCACAAGGCAGAGGGACGTGGCTGCAGTACCCAGGGCCGATGTGGTCCCCTCCGGCTGCCCCTGCAGTAAGGAGACAGTGCAGAGCACCATGGGTAGCCACAAGGGGAGGGCTGTGAACTACACCAGCACCACCTGAAGAGCACAAGCCTCCAGTACAGCTTTTGGAGGAGCAGCTGGGTGAAGGTACAAGCACTGGAAGGGGTGTGGGTGGCTTTGTGCCTGCAGCCCACAGTGGGGAGGAGAGGCTGGGGAAGCTCCAGGGGAAGTCCAGAAGGGATGGAAAAGGGCATGAGAACATGGCCTGGAGCAGGGACCCTCAGGCTGTGATTGTGTAACCTCAACTCATCCCACATCCCATGGGACAGGATACACAAAAACATCAAGGCTTGCAGCAACAGACGAGCTGATTCAAGCACAAAGAAGGATAAATTAAATAGTTCACCCCGCTTTATTACTCTCATAGACAAGAGACCCTCCTCATAAAGAGGGTCACATTTAATTAAACCTCAGGGAAAACAAGCCCTGAACACCAGAGGTGGCATCACAAAAGTTGCCCAGAGGACAACTGATGTCCTCCTCCTGCAGCTAGAGGACACAACTAGTCCTGGTCTTGCTCCACCTCCCTCACCCTGGCACTTTCCTGATCCCTACTCCAGCACAGAGCAGTAGGCAAAATGGTGGAGCAGGGATCTATGCATTGCAGTGAGCTTCAAGTCAAGATCAACCTCAAAGAGAGGAGCTGAATGGAACAGACAGCACTGGGCAGATAAAAACCACAAATAAGAAAGGAATTGGTCTGCACGATGCTCAGGGCAGGGCAGGTCCAGCACCTTCTGCCCAGTTCAGTGCATTGTGTTCCATCATCGTGCCAGGAGAGCAGGAAACAATCCTGTAGAGAAAGGTACTGGTCTTGGAGCTACGAAGGGACAGATTTGTGCTACATGGGATTTCACAAGGATCTCCTATAAAAGTACCATAAATATTAAGTACCAAGCTGCAGTGGAAGACATCATTCAGCTCAAGCATCATCACTGAGCTAGGTGGGAAGAGGTATCCTGAAATGCACCAGTCTAACAGAACCCCTGCTTAGACCACCCCCACCCTCCCAAGAGATCTGGGGGAAGGTGCAGGTCATACTCAGGATGTCGCCCCAGGAATCCAGCATCCACGACCAGGACAGGCAAAGCTGTCATTTCTCCACTTGGAGATACGCAAAGGCAAGAGCCCATCAGCCCCCACTCCATTGTTCAGTTAAATACAAAACCCTATCCTGACACCTCCTCAGAACCAGGCTTGTGTTAGCATCCTCCTGCTGCAGGATAGCTCCTTTCCTTTTAAAGTCATCATGAAAAAAAATAAAAATAAAGTCTGGCAATCATAAGAATCCATTTGCAAGGTCAAGGCAGATCAAAGGACATGGAAGTGTCTGCCTCAATCTGCAAAGAGCCTGGAACAGCAGCTCAGATGTACAGGCTAACTCACTCAAGTCTATAGCTCATGAGCTACAAGAGCCTGCACACATGTAAACAGTGACTATGGCATCACTACTGCAATTGGAAAGAGGGATTGCAGCAGAGGAGCACCAGCTCAGGCACTACTCTGGTCCAGGACAGTGTCACTGGCAGGCAGAACTCAGGCAGCAGAGGGGCCAGGTATGCCCCATTGGATTTTCAATCTTGTCTTCCAACAGCAGCACAAGCAGGGGTCAGGCCACCTGCTCCAATGGCCAGGCTTGCCTGGAGGTGCCAGCAGGAGTGTTGAAGATACATGCTCTTTTTAGGACAAAAATTCAGCCCAAGTGAGGCCAAGGGCACAGCAGCTTCCCCCACACAGGCAGTGTCTATTTCCTCCAGCACTTCAGGGACCCAGGGGTGGGGCACAGTCTCTGCAGTCCCCTTAGAGATGGGAAAGGAGCAGCCTGAGAGCAGCACAGCTGAAAAGCCCAGCAGAAAAGCAGTGCAGGGATGCTCCCAGGTGGGGCCAAGGAAATTCCAAGGGGTTCCTGGATTCCTCCTGCAAAGATGCCACTGGCAGTTCCAGACCTCAGGATAAAACACCTAGAGCAATGGATGTGGTGGGTTTAGGGCAGAAGTCTCATGAAGCCCCCAGGAAAGCTTGAGGCCAGGGAGGTGGGGGCTGGGTGCTAGATGAAGGTGGAGTCCAGCTGGCTTGTCTCATGGTTACTGCGGGCACGAGCCTCAAAGAGCTGCTTGATCAGGGCAGATTTCTCCTGCTCCAACTGGGTGATGCGCTCGCTCTTGTCAGTCACCTCCTGCATGGGATAGAGGAAAATGCTGCTCAGAACACCACCATCTGCTGTGCTGCAGGTGCTGGGATGTGAACCTCAGCAGTGAGCATGGCCTCAACTTCCCCAACAGCCCTGCTCACAGACAATGACTGCAGCATCTGCACTCTCTGTGCAGATTTATTCCATCCCTGCCCCTGGACCTTCACCCAGCAAACAGCTGGACACAGGTGCATGACAGAGGGTCTCCATGTGCAGCTCATGTGCCCTTCTCTGAGATGACCAAGGTTGGCCAAGCTGAAGGAACATTTTCCACTGCCTTGTATTCCTTCTGTCACCCCATCTCATTCCCTCCTCCTCTCCTAGCCCCCCTCCATGGAATCTCCTTCCCTTTCTCACCCCTCACCTTGGTGAGAAGCCGGTTTTGCTCCTTCAGCATGTTGATGGCTTGCTGGGAGCCTGCTGAGGCTGGGGACACCACAGGGACCAGCCTGCTCAGAGCTGAGGAGGGGTTTGCTGGCTGCAGAAAAGATGAAGGGAAGGGATGAGACCTTGAGCCTCCTTCCCAGAGGACCACCCCAGACCTTCTCCAAAGCCAGAACCTGTTTCTGTGGCACACAGGGAACTGAGAGAAGCCCAGCACAGGATTAAGATCCCAGCACAGGATCTCAGGCAGGCATACATGGGAAGCATTTCTGCCAGGAGCCCAGTGGGACAGCCAGCTCAGCAGGATTGTTTCCTTATTCACTTGATAATATCTACACCTTTTTTTGGATTTGCTTTAGCCCCCCATATGCCTTGAGCATCCTCAGCCCAGCTGGGGCCTGGCTGTGCTGTCCTCTGGGCCGTCCCCATCCCTCTTCTTGCACACAGAGCCAAGTCACTTCCCCAGAGCCCAGGAGAACTCTGGCAGCCCTGATGTCAGCCCAGCCACCACAGTGGGGGATGAAAGGATCTTGGGAGGACAAGGACAAAAGGGACATGAGCATGGGACCCATCACACAGGACCGCCCCCAAGCTCACGCAAACAACCACAAGGTGCTAATGTGGTGCTCTCACCTTGCCAGCAGTGGACAGGAGGTCACCCAGGCAGCGGTTTACCTCCTGCAGTTTGGGGACCAGGTGCCCCAAGTGGCTTTGGCTGCCCTCAGGGGGAAAGTCCTGGGAGATGGGGAGGAAGAAGAGGCTGGCAGTTACTATGGAGCTGGCCCCATGTCCAGCCAAGTCCCAGCCCACTTCTCCAAACCCACAGAGCAGCCCCAAACCCTCCCAAGCAAGTGGGCGCCTCAAGAACAAGTCCCATACTCACCACGCTGGTTTTGTTCTTCCCCAGAAGCCTCTGGCGTTCCTGCATGAACTGTATGTGTTGGTGGTACCACTCCCAGGCACACTCGACCAGCTCCAAACCCTGCAGCAGGAAATCCTTCTCCTGTTCCAGCTCCTTCATGTGCTTCAGCTGCATGACAGAGGATGCAGATGTGTCACCCTGTTCCCACCTGTGGACTGGCTGCAAAGCAGTGGGCATATTGTGCCCAATCCCAATGTTTTAGCATTAGAAGATGGCGTGTATGAAGAGTGCAGGCCATGATCCCAAGTCAGCAAGTGCCTACATGGAGCTCGACATGAACCAAGGATGAAGAAAGCCGTGGGTAAGAAGCAAAAGTAACGGTGCAAGCAGGATAAGAAGAAACTGGAATGTGCCAAGACACAATAGTGAACTGTTACCAAGTTTTAAAGGCTAGGTTCTCATATGCTTAATGTAACCAATTGTATCTTAGTTGCTGTGTGCTACACTGTATATGTATCCACTAACACAGCAAGCTATTGATTACGTATCCAATGTTAATACTGCCAGCTATTGTGTATGTATCCAAGTATAATACACCGAGCTATTGTAAGGAGATGCAGACAACAGTATAAAAAGGATAGACGCTTTGTAATCAATGGCATTATCTGGATCACATTGATTGTTTCAGCGTTGTCCATAACTCCCGCGTCGCGACACCCACCAAGGCCTTGTCAAGCCCCAGGAGCTAGTTTCTTCATAAGGCACAGACGGATGAGGATACAGACAGGAGTCTCAGCTCCTTTTCCCATGAAAGACCACAGAGGCTGATGGCTGCTACCTGATGCTACTTCAGAAGAAGAGTTCTCTGGTTTGGGAGCACAACTGAGGCAGGTGAAGGACAACCAGGTCATATCTACCCTCTTGCTCCCCACTGACAAAGCAGATTTCACCACCTTGTATTTATCCAGTGACACAAGAGCACGGCCCACAGCCACTTCTCAGCACTGTGAACCTCAACCAGCAGCACAAACACACCTGGCTTTGGGTGAGCAGTAAAGAGCCAAGCTGGATGTGCAGACTGGCAGCTGCACTCTACCGCCCAGGCACAGCATGCCTTTCTGCTGAGTGTCTCTGCTGGTCTTTCAGGTTCAAACACAAGCATCACCTGGAGAGGGATGAGGGGACTTTTATACACCCAGAGAGCTACTACTTGGGTGTCTGGGGCTCCTGTCCACAGAAAAGCCCCTGGGACGTGCAGAGCAGGTGCAGCCTGCAGCCAAGGCTGCTGTAGGACAGGCAGCCCAGCTCCTACAAGAGCAGAGCTGGAGTAGGGGTCTGTGCCCCAGGGGATGCAGGGACCCTACTCCACTGCCACCTTCTTCTGCTGCCCCTCAGCACTGCACTGACACTGGCAATTGGAAAGGTGGTGGGACAAGAAGGGACACCCTGGGCAACAGAGCAACTGGTGCAGCAAGCCATCAGCCATCACCCAGTGAGCCCAGGGCTCCTGCTCCCCTTCCCCTGAGCAATGCTGCCCTGTTCCACTGGCCCCTGCTCCCCTGTCTCCATGCCAAGGGTATGGGGACCTGTCTGCCTTGCTGCCTCTGTTGTGTCCTCTGCCACAACACAGCCTGGCTTCCACTGCCCATAGCACAGACTGGGTTCCAGGAGAATCTCCTCCAGGCACCAGTGGGACTTTGATCACCCAAAAGCTGCTGGATGCTCAGGAGCCTCTCCTGCTGCTTTGGACAGCATCTTGAGAGGGGTGATTCAGCTCAGAAGCGGCCCTGAACAGCTCCTAGAAACATAGAATGGTGAAGAGCTGGAGGGGACCTTAAAGCTCATGAAGTTCCAACACCTTCTACTAGAGTAGGTTGCTCCAAGCCCCTGTGTCCAACCTGGCCTTGAACACTGCCAGGGATGGGGCAGCCACAGCTCCGCTGGGCACCCTGTGCCAGCGCCTCAGCACCCTCACAGGGAAGAGCTTCTGCCTAAGAGCTCAGCTCAGTCTCCCCTCGGGCAGGTTCAAGCCATTCGCCCCTCGGCCTGTCCCTACAGGCCCTTGTAAAAGATCCCTACCCTGGAGACACATGAGACCACACCAAGACATTCCTCAGGCCACTAGCACTTCCCACCCCCACTGCCAGCCTTGAAGCCCCTCAAGTGCCCCACGCTAGCCTCCCCCCAGCCCGGATGGACAGACTGACCAAAGGGGACATACCCGGAGGAAGAAGCGCAGAGCCTTGGTGCTATGCAGGCTGTTGCTGAGGGGCATGAAGAAGGTGCTGTATGTGGCAAGGACTCTCACCCAGCTTGGCTGCAGGCAGCCACCACCTGGCCTGCTCCAGTCCCATCAGGTTTGCTGGCCAGCTTGGAAACTGGAGGAAGAGGTGGCATTGCACAGAGCAGTGAAATATCACCAGGGACAGAGGGCATTTCTCTAAGGATGGGAAGTTCTGGTATGGTGGCAGCTTCTGGGACAGGAGGAAGACAGAGCACTGCACTTGGCTGCTGCTGCCCAGGGTAGGAGGGGACAGTTCTGTATCCTGGGCTGCAGAAAAATGAAAGTGCTCAGCCTCATACAGAGCATCTCATCCAGCCACCCCTGTGGCCATGGTGATATGAGGCCAATCAATGATGGACTGGCTGAGAACAGCAGCTAAGCAGACACCAGCAGTGGTGGTGCAAAGGGTCCTGGGCTGCAGTACAGCCCCACAGCTCTGCTGCTTGGGATGAACCAACCCTGGTGCACCTAAGAGTGCTGGATGGACACCAGTATTCCCCACCCCCCCTTAGGCACTAGACAAATAAACCTAATCACAGCTGAGAGCCTTGTGTCTTCTGGGGGCCAACATCCTCCAGCATGGGGAGGAAGGGAAGAAAGGCAGAGGGATTCCTTCCTACTGCTCCCCCAACAGCCTGGGAGAACAGGGAAGCCAGAGCTCATGGCAGTGATGGGCTCCAGCCTGGAGCTGTACTCACAGGGAAAAGTCTTGCCAGGGAAAGGAGGGACCTTCCACTATCCAAAACAGCAATTTCCAGCCACCAAAACCCAGAGAACCAAAGAGTCCCATCCCAGACACACATATGCCTACATAACTCCTTGCCAGGACCTCTCATTAGAGACCTCCTCAGCCCAAGAGCACCCCAACCCTTTGCATGTCTGCAGGCCCAACAAACCATGAGCGTGCACAAGCCCATTCTCCTCAGGCCAGGCTCTACAGTACATTATGTCCCCCAAGGCTAGGCCAGGCTGTAATCAATGCTGCCCAGGCCACTGGTCAGCCCCACTGGGCTCAGGGTGACACCAGGGTGCAAGGAGCGGAAGCACAGAGGTGACAGCAGCAGCTTTGACACCAGCTCATTGCGCCAGTCACTCGCACATCCTGCAGGCTGGGTCCTGGCTCTCATCCCAGGAAAAATTAGCTTGAGCTTGTGGACAACATGCCCAAGCAATTCCTCCATCCCATTTCAGAGCAGTGCAGATCCTTTCATCCAGGGATTCTGATCCAAGCCTCTACACACACACATGGAGAGGAAGGCAGATCCCTCCATCCTGGGTTGCCCAGCTAAATTCAATGCTGATTTTTCTGTATTACTGGCAAAAAAACCTCTCAGGAGCCACGAGAACCAGCATGCTTGAGCCCCAGCCTTCAGAGCACAAGCGATGGGAGACCCAGCCCAGCACCACCACTTGCCAGCACAGAGCATATCTGACCTCCATAGCATGCTTGAGGGGCCCAGAGATCCACCTGCTCCTACATCTACATGTTTGCCTTTCCCTTCCCAGGATTTTGCCCACTGAAAGGCACCTGTGCAGTCAAATGCTGGCTCCATGGGCTGACTTCACTCCAGGAGGAAGTGCCTTCTGCCCTGTCTGGCACGATTCAGGATAGAAAGCACCTCAGAAGTAACAGCAGGACCTCCATGTACATCAACAGAGCTTTGTATGCAGAATATCAGCAGCTGCCCAACGCCCCACTGTTCACACATGCAGGATTGGGCAGTGGAGAGCCACAGCCAAGAGCTGGTGTCAGTGGTGAGGGATGCTGCGACCCACATTTCCCCAGGGACCAGGACTTCCCCAAGGTCTGTGAGGGTGCTGAGGCACTGGCACAGGGTGCCCAGGGAAGCTGTGGTTGCCCCATCCCTGGCAGTGTTCAAGGCCAGGTTGGACAGAGGGGCTTGGACCAAGCTGCTCCAGTGGAAGGTGTCCCTGCCTGTGGCAGGGTTGGAGCTGGAGGAGCTTTAAGGTCCCTTCAACTCAAACCAGTCTGGGATTCTATGATATGACCAAGGTCGCCTTTGCTGGAGCCTGTGGCAGGACTGTCCCCTTACCATGCTGAAGTCCACGCCGTTGGTGATGGTGTGTCTCCGATGTTCTGCACGTCCCCTCTGATGCCTCCGAGCATCCCCAGCCCCTGGATGGCCACTGTCTCCCTGGGACTGCCCAGCAGCTTTAGCATCACCACCTGTAACAAAGGAAAGCATAAGGCCACCAGCTGCTATCTGCAGCATGGTCTTACAGACATGGCAGGGAGCAATTGAGCAAAGCACCAGACCTGGTGCCTGCTTGCAGGCAGAGCAGACTTCAGCAGCAACTTATTTCACTGTGCCAGGTTGGCAACACACCTTGGTCATCTGCAAAAAGCAGACAGCTTCCAGGCAATGCTGTTTCAGTCCCAGCACAGGCAATTAAACCATTAGCAACACAGGCTACCCTTGTCCTGTTCTCATGAGACCCCTGGCTCCCACTCAGTGGCGCAGGCTCTGCCCAGAATCTGACTCCTGAAGGCACCTCCTGCTTGGTGATGGGCTTGGCCATGGAGACATTCTCTCCCCAAACCCTGTGTCTGTGGCCTAACAATGAGTAAATCAGGCTGTAGGTTTTCAAAAATGTCATTCAAATCCCAGCATCCCACCCTGCAAAAGACTGATCTCTTACAAACACATGACACTGGTACAAATCCAGGCATGACCTTTCTGCAGGTTAAGTTCATACTGGTACATTTCAGGCTAGATCAGCCACCTCCTGCCCATGTTGCCTGTTTGCCCAAGCAGGTATTGACTGGGCACCTGCAGCAGAGTCAGTACAATCCCCCATGACCCACCCTGGAGAACTCACCAGGAGCAAAGCCCTGCAGCATGGCCAAGACCAGCTCAGAGCCGGGTTCTGGCCAAGCACCGCCCCAAACTGTGGCACCTGGGCAGCCGCAGAGCAGCCAGCACCATCTCGACATGCCTGGGCAGCGAGTGCTCCACCTCCCTTTGTGCCAGCTCCAGGCAGACCCTGTCCTGTATCCAGCCCTTGCTGCTGCAGACACCTCTCCTCGACAGTCTCTTTCCCAGCCTGGCCATGGCACAAGAGCAGCAGGGAGGCAGGCAAGCAACAGCAGGCAGAGACAGCCAGGGAACACGCCCCCTCCTCAGGACTGCTGCCCACCCATCTCCCAGACACCCTTACCCATCGCCACATCTCCCACATGCAGGCTCCCAGGCACCAGCACTGCCAGGCAGAGGTCCAGTGTGTTCCCAGCTGCACAGGCACAAAGGGCAGCAGATGTCAGGACAGGGTAAGTAGTATTCTCTGGGCTGGCATCCACAGCCTACAGCTCCACAAGGCTCCTCAGCCAACCACATGGACACAGTGAAAGAGGGACACAGAACAGGAAAGGACAGCATTGGGCACAGGAACCACTCTCCTTCACCTTGAAGGCAGTGAGGTCTGGGAGAGCTGCACCATACTGGGGCTGCCTGTACTGCCAGTTTCAGCAAGAGGAGCTGGACCCCGGCTTGGGGGACAGCAGGCCATGCTACACAAGCACCTTGCTCAGCCTGTCATGTTGTGTCACTGAGGAAAGACGCTACTGTGGCATGGGAAAAATCCTCCTTTGGTTCACCATGGCATCCAGCTTCTCCTACCAGCAAGAGCATCGTCATAGACAGGTCTCCAACATGTCAATAAACACAAAGTCTTTGCTATCACCCATTCATCTGTGGGTTTTTTTTTTTTGTTTCATATGCCCATATCTATCTGGCAAGATCAGTGCAAATACACACATGCTCTCCTAGCAGGCATGTAGCACATCCAATTTGGGAAGCTGAGGAACAGCCCCAAAACTAGAGGAGCTTCAACAGGCAGAATCCCAAATCAAAGCTAGGAACACCTTTGGGAAACATGTTAAAAAGGTTTTCATGACTGTTAATTGGAAGCACCAAGTTTGAGCTGAGCTGAACCTGCAATAAGAAGGTGCTCCCTGATCAAACTGAGCTCTGTGCACCTGAGCTGACAATGGAGTGGCTAAACCAGGACCCCTGCTAATGAGCTGAGATTATTTCATCTTCGGCAAAGAGCAGTTCCAGCTCACCAGAGGTGGATGAGATTTTGCCACAAGATATGGCCTCTGCCACTGCAGGGCACAGGCCCAGCATTCTCCAGCCAAAGCAAGCACCTCATGGTCATTTACACATTTACATACCTATCCTTGTCAATGGACAGTAACTGCTCCCTACAGACCATCCCCTCTTGCCTGCAGGGGCCACTGACACTCCAGGCAGCTGACAGAGCCAGGCCACCCCAGCAGCAAGGGATAGTGCTGTGTAGGGAGGAGGCAGCAGTGCCCAGGCCACCACAGATACCCTGGGCAAGGCACATTCTAATCTGTATCTGAATCTCCTCAGGTCTCAGCTCACAATGGAACAAGACCCCAACACCAAGACACTTAGATGCTGCTGTGACAGGCCACCAGTAGTAGGGAAGCCATCACAGCGACTTTCCTGCCCAGCAACTTCCCCAGTACCAGCCTCACCACTGGGCAGATGCTGTTGGCTCCCAAGAGACCATGGCTGGTGGCCAGCAGTGGTTCATGGCTGCCCCAGCACTGCTGGGCTGATGACAGTCCCAACCTCTGCCATCTTGCTGTGAGTCCATCCAAATCACCTCTGATGCAGGCAGATGTCCCTGGACCAGAAAGCAGAGCTAAGGTGGCATCCTGTGAGCACCTCCTTCCCCCAAAATGCAGACTGGAAGACTTTCTTCAGGCTGTGTAGCTGATGAGCACTGATCCACCATCTTGCTGCCCTTGGTTTGGCTCTTACAGAAACTACCTGAGGCAGCTGACAGCTCAGAGCAGCCTCAACCCCAAATGATATAACCTTAATGAAGACATGTCTTTCTGGATCCACAGGCAGCTCTCAGCACATTTCTCCACAGCAAGAGCTGTGTCCTGCCACAGCAGCACTCAGCTTTGCAGCCTGGTGAGGAGAGCATCTACCCATTCATCCACACCTTGGGAAACCCTTGACAGTAGGAGGGAGCACTGGGTGGCTGTGCAGGATCCAGAGCTAAAAGAAACAGAATAACTGAGTTACGATGTTTGCTAGGCTGCTGAATCAAAGTGAGATTCCAGTCTTTGCCAGAATAGGGCCCTGTGCTGCAGGAAGCTGGCAGCAAAGGCTGTGGCACAAACCCTACCTACACGCTCCAGACATCAGTATAACATCAGCTTATAGGGGAAAGATTCTCAACAACCATGAAGTTGCTGTAATCACCTGCTCATTCCTTTCCAGGGCAGAGCTTTCCATTAGCTGTTTATTTACCAAGAAGGATTTTTATTCAGGTTTTTCCAGATTTACTCTGTTGACAACAGGAGAACCAGCCTGCCTAATAATATTGCCCTAGACAAAGCTCCAGTGATTAGTCTGAAGAAAAAATGGAAAGCAGAGAACCACAGCCACAGTTAAAAGTTTCTTCTCCACCCAGCAGAAGACTGGGAGGGAGCAGGTGAGAAGCGAAGGCAAATCAGCCTAACTTTCCCAAGGTTGAAGCAGTCATTGCACTCCAGTGTTGAAATAACAGACACCAGCTCCTCACACAGACCTTCAAGTCTGTAGACCTCAAAGCACTTCACAGATCATGGGCCTGTAGGGACAGGCCAAGAGGAATGGCTTTAATCTGCCCGAGGGGAGACTGAGATGAGCTCTTAGGCACAAGCTCTTCCCTGTGAGGGTGCTGAGGCGCTGGCACAGGGTGCCCAGAGAAGCTGTGGCTGCCCCATCCCTGGTAGTGTTCAAGGCCAGTTTGGACACAGGGGCTTGGAGCACCCTGCTCCAGTGGAAGTTGTCCCTGCCCGTGGCAGGGGCTTGGAACTGGATGAGCTGTAAGGTCCCTTCTCACCCAAACTAGTTTGGGATCCCATGATTCTATCTAGATAAAGAATTATTACCTACATCAGATAAACCCAGAACCCTGGTTTCCTGATAACATCACCTACTGACTAGCAACAAACCAAGGTGCCAGTAAAATCACCTGCCCCTAGCCAGGGTCAGGGTCCCACTGGAGGTAGCAGACCCAGCACAGGGACCCCAGCAGTACACAGGGACCTCAGGTGAGCTCTGCAGAGCCTGGCCACCCGGACAGCACTGGGGGACAGCAAAGCACACTAATGGAAGACCTAATTGTGGCCTTTCTGTACTTCAAAGGGACCTGTAAGAGAGATGGGGAGAGACTTCCTAGCAGGGCCTGTTGCGACAGGATGAGGGGTGACGGGTTTAAACTAAAAGTGGGAGATTCAGGCTGGAAGTGAGGAAGAAATTCTTTATAATGAAAGAATGGAGACATCCCAGGCCAGGCTGGATGTGTTTCTGAGAAACCTGATGTAGTTGAAGATGTCCCTGCTCACTGCAGGGGTGCTGGACTAGAGGACCTTTGAAAGCCCCTTCCAACCCAAACCATTCTGTGATTCTGTGATCTCTCTGATGCTGCTTTCCCATTTAGTTATCGCTTAATTATTTATTCTTATAATCAGTGCTGCAGTATTATCCAAACAAAATAGCTGGATCAGGCTTTCCTAATCTTTTGGTCGAAAACACAGATGAAATGGTGAACCCAGTGTTTGAGGGCACAGCACAGTACCCACTCAAGCTCATGGCTGCTCTGGGACTGGAGCTCCCGCTGATGCGGGTGACACCCCGAGATGATCATCAGCAGCACCAGAAGGTCACTGATAGCCTCTACGCCAGGGAAAACTGCGAACACGTTATGATAAAGCCCTTAATTCTTCCTGTCACTGCTATAAAGAGGTCCGCCTGAGGATGGGTGCGAAGGGAAGGAGGCGCGAACCCGAGGCAGGCGGAACGGCACTGGAGCCCAGGCCAGGGTCATCTGTAACTTCCGAGGAGTTCGACACCCGGCCCGCGGGTCCGAGGTGATGCTCAGGCCCCGCAGGAGCCTCAGTGTCACAGTCGCCCCGCCCGGTCCCCGCTCACCTCGGCCGCGGTGCTGGCCGTGCCCCGGCTCCCGCTGCCCGTTGCTCTTCCTGCGCCGCTCCTCAGCACAGCGCGGACTCAGCGGCTTCTCCCCGCTCCGCCGCCCGCCGCTCTCCGCCGGGGGATCAGCCCCGGGCAGGGCAGCGCGCAGCCCCAAAACGAACCTCTCGAAGGTGAGGTACCCGCTGGCCGGTGCCGCCCGCCGCAGCCCCTCCATCACCCCGGAGGGCAGCTCCCGGGCTTCCGCTCCCCGCCAGCGGGACTCGATCTCCCGTAGGTGCACATAGCCGCGCCGCCGGTCATCCAGGATATCGAAGAGAGTTCGAAGGCTCTGCAAGAACGCCCGGGGAAGACCCTCGGTGCCGGCGGGGAGCGGCTGGTCGCCGCGCTCCAGGGCCATCGCCACCGCCGCAGTTGCTCTCGAGCGTTACTCGCCTCTCCGGCCCCCGCGCTCCTATTGGTTGCTGGCGTTAGATCCAGTACTCTCATTGGCTAGTGGTGGCCGGTCGTGCTGGCCATTGGCTGAGGGGGAGGATGAAGGTTTTGAGTTCCGCGGGATGCCCGCCCCACTCTCCATAGGGGAGAGGGTCTAAGTTGAGGAGGCCCCGCCCCCCCATCCCGGAGCAAGCTCTGCCTGGCGCTCAGCCCAGACCAACCCCTCTTTCCTCGCCCCCCAGAACCGCACCGCTGCTCCCGTTGACCGGCAGAGCTGCGGGTACCACTGCCCGCGCCCGACTGCAGCGAGTGCTTCTGCTGCCCGCGGCAATAAACAGAATCACAGAATCAACGACGTTGGAAAATCCTTCAAGCTCATCCAGTCCAACCATTCCCAGCACTGCCAAGGCCACCCCTAACCCATGGCACTGAGGCCTCGTCTCCACGCTGTGTGAACACTTGCAGGGATGGTGCCTGCAGCCCTGCCCTGGGCAGCCTGTTCCAATGCCTGAGCACCCTCTGGGGCAGGAATTGTTCCTCAGATCCATCTAAACCTGCCCTGGTGCAGCTTGAGGCCGTTTCCTCTTGTCCCATCCCTTGTTCCTTGGGAGCAGAGCCCAGCCCCTTCCTGGCTCCATCCTCCTTTCACACAGTTGTAAAGAGTGATAAGGCCCCTCCTGAGCTTTCTGGAGTTTTGCACCCCAAAGACACTGTAACTTTGAAGAAAGGAAAGCACCTCTCTTCTTTAGCAGCGATACCTGAACACCTTACATAGAACCATAGAACCTCAGGCTGGTGTGTGTTGAAGGCACCTTAAAGCTCATGAAGTTCCAACTCCCTGCCACAGGCAGGGGGCACCTTCCACTAAAGCAGGTTGCTCCAAACCGTGTCCAACCTGGTCTTCAAGGCTTCCAGGGATGGGGGTAGCTACAACTTCTCTGGGCACCCTGTGCCAGCGCCTCAGCACCATCACAGGGAAGAGCTTCTGCGGATGATCTCATCTCAATCTCCCCTCGCCTGCTTGTCTTCAAACCATTTATTTCCATAAATTTCGAGGACCTGTCCAACCTGTTTTTAGATCTCTGCTTGGCATAGTTGTGTTTGACTGTACAGGTTCACACCTGCGCAGGATACAGGGAGAAGGAACTGGTGCATCAGCCCTCCCCTTTCTGCTCCAGAAACAAGGCAGTGAATGTGATGCTGCTCAGCTCTGGTAGCATCAACACATGGGCTATTCTGCTCAGCAAAAGATAAATCTGTAGGAAAATGAGTTTTTATTTAGGTTCCTCACACATCTGGACTTGCTGGAACAACCAGGAATTCAATATGACCTTAACATCTCTTCTGCAATTTCCCTGCCTGGCAGGTTTCACCAGGACCCACCAGGAAAGCAATCCTGAGACACCAAAACCAATTCCTGCACTGACAAGATATTTCAGCCCAAATACTCTCACTTCTCCATGAGGCTCTTTCTGCTCCAGCAGCAGGGAGCAACTGCCCAGTGCAGCCCTGGTCTTATTCTGCTTTCCATAGCAAAGTGTCCTGGAAAGGCTGTTATGGGTCAGGCTGTCATCCTCTGTGTGGGCAGGTGAACAAGGTTTAGGAGATGTTGAAAATTCTTGGAAAAGGCTTTTCCTCACTCACTGAACAGTTTATATTGGGGCCAGCCCAGACTCTTCTGCTCAACAGCCATCTTTGTGCTGGGTTTGGTTTTAATCTAAACAGCATAGTCATCCAGTTCTTCCTCCAAGCTACTGGGAAACACCAACTGCTATTCAAACTTCCCTCCCTGCTGGCCTGCAGGCACACTCACAGCTCCAGTGTGGTGGTACTCAGTGTACCACTGTCCCTCTCTGAGAGGGCATGGAATTTCTGATGTTCCCGGAAAGGCTGGTGGCAGGCCAGTGTGTCCGCCAACCAGCCTTCCCACCCCTGGGAGGGGAGGTAACAGGAGCCACACCAAAACCCCTGCAGAGAGCTGGAGGAATAGGTGGTGGAGACTGGGGCACCTTCCTACATGACACTGGCCACTTACAGGTGATGCTGGATGGATGTGGCTGTAGATGAAGCCCCATGCTGACTACAGGAACATGTAGGGGTTCTTGTGTGAAGCTTGGCTCTTCACAAGAAACACAGTGACTGCAGCCATGAGGCTGACCATGTTCAAGCAGATGTTTACAAGGGTCTGTAAGGACAGATCAACCTTATGAAGTTTAACCATGCCAGGTGCAAGGTCCTACACCTGGGTCGGAGCATTCCCAGGCACAGCTACAGGTTGCGAAAAAAGGAAATTCAGTGCAGGCCTGCGGAGAAGGACTTGGGGGTGTTGCTTGATGAGAAAATGAACATGAGCCAGCAGTGTGCACTCACAGCCCAGAAACCCAACTGTATCCTGGGCTGCATCAGAAGGAGCATGACCAGCAGGTCAAAGGAGGTGATCCTGCCCCTCTACTCTGCTCTTGTGAGACTTGGAGCACTGTGTGCAGTTCTGGTGTCCTCAACATAAAAAGGACATGGAACTGTTGGAACAAGTCCAGAGGAGGCCACGAGGATGATCAGGGGACTGGAGCATCTCCCGTATGAAGACAGGCTGAGAAAGTTGGGGCTGTTCAGCCTGGAGAAGAGAAGGCTGCGTGGAGACCTCAGAGCAGCCTTCCAGTATCTGAAGGAGGCCTATAGGGATGCTGGGGAGGGACTATTCATTAAGGACTGTACTGATAGGACAAGGGGTAACGGGTTCAAACTTAAACAGGGAAGGTTTAGATTGGATATAAGGAAGAAATTCTTTACTGTTAGGGTGGTGAGGCACTGGAATGTGTTGCCCAGGGAGGTTGTGAATGCTCCATCCCTGGCAGTGTTCAAGACCAGGTTGGATGAAGCCTTGGGTGATATGGTTTACTGTGAGGTGTCCCTGCCCATGGCAGGGGGGTTGGAACTAGATGATCTTGAGGTCCTTTCCAACCCTAACTATTCTATGATTCTATGAATGGCTTGAACCTGCCAGAACAGGGGAGACTGAGCTGAGCTCTTAGGCACAAGCTCTTCCCTGTGAGGGTGCTGAGGCGCTGGCACAGGGTGCCCAGAGAAGCTGTGGCTGCCCCATCCCTGGCAGTGTTCAAGGCCAGTTTGGACACAGGCGCTTGGAGCAAGCTGCTCCAGTGGAAGTTGTCCCTGCCCGTGGCAGGGGCTTGGAACTGGATGAGCTGTAAGGTCCCTTCCCACTCAAACTAGTTTGGGGTTCTATGTTGTGAGCCTCTGCTGCTGCTTTCTTCTGGGGGAGAGCAAGGTCTGATGAGGAACCAGCTGCATGTCTGTGTGCTCTCTGCATATTTGCTGCTGCCTGACAGGTGGACCATCCAGCACAGCACAGCACTCCTCTATGTATTGTACTGACAGACTCAACAGTGCTACATCCAAAATGAGTTGGTTCCTGGGCAGTGCAGATTACCAGACCATACCCAGGAACAGTTGGTCAGGCCTTGGTTAAGACCAGACCAGGAGCTGTGCACACAGCAGTCCAGATGCCAAGTTCTGGCACTCCCCACAACTGTCCAATTCATTCAGCACAATTGCTGTTAACCTCTTCTTTCAGCCCCAGAGCCGAGGAGTGCTAAGAATCACTTCCAATAGGGTACCAAAGTGTTAATCCAGAAACACATCTGTACACAGGAAACCTTTGGGCAGAGGCTAAAAGTGGCAAGGGCCATGTGGTTGGGGAGACACAGCAGATCTTCCCTTGGAGGGTGGTTATCTTGTTTGATCTTCCCAGCTCTGCACTGACATCTCAATTTCCATTTTGCTGCTTGCGGGGCCTCCCGAGGACCTGCTCTGTTTGCTCTGGAGGGGGCCAGCTGCTTCTCACAAAGTTGCTTTTCTTTCCTCCCGACTGTTTTTCACTGCAAAAGGCCTCAAGCAGGAAGTGTGATGCCTGCCTCGTGGCTTACAGGCTGTCACCAGGGCTGGGAGAAGCTGAAATAGCTGTCCAGAGGGTGGGGGTTCTGTTTGCTCATGCTGCAACATGCCTGATCCGTGAAGCAAGGACTTGTATTGGTAGGAAATGTCAGTCACTTGTGTCCAGTGTCACCTTCCTGCCCTTCTGCTGATGAGATCTCACACAATGTGTTTAAGTAGAGGGAATCATCTGGGGTTTAATCAAAGTGTGATAGATGATACAAGGCCTCTGTCCTATTGTAAGTCTCGCTCTGTTGATGCTGAATCCATCTTGCAGGAGCGGCTCAGTGCAGCATTTAGGAACAACCAAAACCTACCCAGCCCTTCATCTTACTCAGGAAACGATTGTAAAAATGCATTTCTTCGGGGAACACACCCGTGGATCCTTATATATGGATGACTGATGCAGGGCCCTAAACACAGGCAGCTCTGCCTCTCTCCTGGTGGAATTTCTTACACCTGATAGAGCAGGGTTTGCTGTCTATCTGCTTTCAGGGTGCTGGAGCTTTTTAAAGGGTGAATATCTTTCCTGTTCCACCGGCATGTTTGAGTTTTGTACCTCCTTCATGTTTCACCAGGTTGTCCTGCCTCGTGTATTTGATCCCACCTGCTGCTATTTGCAGTGCTTTACTGAAGAAAATTTCTACCCACATGGGTGCAGTTGGTTGTGGAATCAGCCCAGGGGACTGTGCAGCAGGACAAACCTGTACTGGGGGGTGACTGGGCTTACTGTACTGATAGGCCAAGGGGAATGGCTTTAACCTGCCAGAACAGGGGAAACTGAGATGAGCTCTTAGGCAGAAGCTGTTCCCTGTGAGGGTGCTGAGGCGCTGGCACAGGGTGCCCAGAGAAGCTGTGGCTGCCCCATCCCTGGCAGTGTTCAAGGCCAGAGCACGCCGGGGTCCTCAAAGGGTCCCGGGAAGGTGGGAGCTGCTCGGCGGGGCGGGGCCGTACGGGGGCGGTCCCGCCGCTCTCCCTGTGCCCGCTCGATCTGGCTGCAATGGGGCCGCCCGAGGAGGTGCGGGACCGGCTGGCGCGGTGCGGGCAGAGCCACCTGCTGCGGTTCTGGGCCGAGCTGGGCCCGGCGCAGCGCAGGGCTCTGCTGGCCGCGGTGCCGCCGGGGCTGGGAGAGCACTGCCGGATGGCGGCGGCCGCCGGAGCCCGCCAGCGGGGGCCACCGGAGTGCCTGGACGGCCGGATGGAGCCGCTCCCCGCCCGGCTGCTGGGCAGCTCCCGTCGCAGCGGCCCCGCCGTGCTGGAGCGTTGGGAAGCGGAAGGTGAGCGGGAAGCGGGACCGTGGTCCCGGAGAGGGACCCTAGCTTGGCTCTAGGCCCGGGCCCTTGGAGCGTCGCCCCCGGTCCAAGCCCTTCAGCCGGAGCCGGGGCGAAGGGCACAGGGGGTCTGTGCCAGCGCCGCTCCGAAGGGTACCGCAGGGCGGCACGTCCGTCATGCGGTGCCAGAAATACCGAGTTTTGCCCTAAAATCTTAGCAGAGCGCGGCCTGGCCCCGCGGGAACGCGGCGAACCCGGCCCTGGTGCGGGGCTGGGGGCTCCGTGCGGGCGCAGACCGGGGGCCTCAGCACCCCTCTGTGCTGGGACCGGGGTCAGGAGGGGAAGGCGAGTGGGGCAGAGAGTGACAGTGGGGCATGCGGTGGGGGAAGATCTGGGATTATGGCAGTGCCATCAGGCCCCAAGCACGGGCAGCCGCATCCCAGTGCACGGCAGGGGCTGAGGAGGCACTTTAGGGATATGACATCGAATTTTCGCTGTTAGCTGTTAAATATAGAGCCTGAGGCTGGAGAGCACGTGGGTGGCAGGACCCGGGATAACGCCGTGCCCCGCGGGTGGATGTAGTTGTAGAATAAATCCTGGAATGGTTTGTATTGAAGGGACCTTAAAGCTCCTCCAGCTCCAACCCCTGCCACAGGCAAGGACCCCTTCCACTGGAGCAGCTGCTCCAAGCACCTGTGTCCAACCTGGCCTTGAACACTGCCAGGGATGGGGCAGCCACAGCTTCTCTGGGCACCCTGTGCCAGCGCCTCAGCAGCCTCACAGGGAAGAGCTTCTGCCTAAGAGCTCATCTCAGTCTCCCCTCGGGCAGGTTCAAGCCATTCCCCTTGGCCTGTCCCTACAGGCCCTTGTCCCAAGCCCCTCTCCAGCTTTCCTGCAGCCCCTTTAGGCACTGGAGCTGCTCTCAGGTCTCCCCTTCAGGAGCCTTCTCTTGCCCAGGCTGCCCCAGCCCAGCTCTCTCAGCCTGGCTCCAGGGCAGAGCTGCTCCAGCCCTCGCAGCATCTCCACGGCCTCCTCTGGCCTTGCTCCAACAGCTCCACTTTCCGTTTGTGTTGGGGGCCCCAGGGCTTAAGAGGTGAAGTCCCTGCAATGGGGACTGTGTTGCTGCTGGAATAGGGAGCTACACACAGTCTTTCAGACCACTGATGGATACAGAGGCAGGTCTCATGTAAGTGTGGAGCCCTGTCCAGACTGTGCCATGTGTGGTGCAGAAGGGAGATGGAATGTGGGAGCAGAGCAGATGCGTGGTGTGGAAGAAGCCTGGAAAGCCCAGAATCGATTTTTTTTTGAGTCTGGTACATGCTGGTGGCTTTCTCTGGTCACCTCATAGGCATATGAAAGATGGGCTTGGTGCGGGAGGTGGTGGCTTGATGTGAGCTGTGCTCCCCCTCCAGGGAGGGGTCAAAATGCTTTACATGGATATCCTGTGTGTGCTCTGTCTTATTTGTTTACAAAGGTTCAGATGTGTCTCCGCTCCTTCCTTGGGAAATAAAACAATACTGTTAAAAAATAATCGTCATTAAAAAAGGAAGCCTGAAGAAAACAGCTGTGGTCAGAGAGACACTTGCTGAATTGTGGCAAGCATCTGCACAGCCTTAACCTAAAACTTCCAGTGAAGATGTGGGGTTGTGTGGGCAGGGGAGTAAAAATTTCCAAGCAAAAGCAGAAATAGAAGTGGCCAGGGTCACAGGGAGCTTCTCTGCCACATCAGACTCCACTGATGGGGCTGAGCAGTGATGGATAGAGTGAGAAGAAACCTGAGGGCCACATTGTGGTTGGTCCAACCAGGGATCCACCAGCCATGCTTACATCTGCAGCCCAGCTGAGGACGGTGTCAGCACCCAGCTGGTACCACAGCAGCCACCCAGATGTAACCAGTTGGGTTTGGCAGGGAACCTGCTGGGGTGGTGCTTGTGGCCTCTCGCTTGAGGGTATTGCGGTGAGGAGGAAGAGGACCCCTAAATCCCAGAGGCACAGGGGTCTAGGTCAGGACTACACCATTTAATTAACAGTTTTAACAAACTGGTTCCTTGGTCTCCTAGCCTGCTGGGCCAATGAGGAGCCGGCATATGTTCCCTGTGTCTGTCTGCAACAGGGAAAGGAAAGCTCTCCCTGGAGCCTCTTCTTCTCCAGGCTGCCCCAGCCCAGCTCTCTTAGCCTGGCTCCAGAGCAGAGCTGCCCCAGCCCTCGTAGCATCTCCATGGCCTCCTCTGGACTTGCTGCAACAGCCCCACATCCCTTTTATGTTGGGGGCCCCAGGGCTGGGTGCAGAACTGCAGCACTGCAGTGGTTGCAAGAGTCCAGAAGGTTTGGTGTATTTGGGACGTTTGGCCATGTGCACAGGTCAGCTTGCCCAGGCCCTGAGGTCTGGTGGCCCTGAGCCACACTAGCCCTGCAGGCAGTGTTTCTTAATCTCTACCAGGAGGGGACATGCTGTTCTTTTGTTTCCTTTTGGTGTGTTTTTATGATTCAGTTTAATGCTGGCAATGGGATTCAGACCTTGGTTTTATTTCCCAGAGGAGGGCACTTGGGAGTGAGACTTTATACTATGTATCCCTCTGAACATGGCCTCATCCTGGAGTGTCTGTGTGACCTGGCACAGCATTTCCTAGTGGAACTGGCGCCAGCGGCACAGGCTTTGTGGGGATTGGGGGTCCCTGTGGGGATACAGGCCCCTGAAGGCTCTTTTTTCCCAGTGAGCTGCCTGTGGTGTGGAGCTGGATGGGAGTAGGGTGAGCAGCCCTGACCCACTGCTTGACACAGGCCCCAGTGTGAGGTCAGGGGAATCCCTGAACTGAGCTCATCTGGCCTCTGTCCATGCGTTCCCAGCAGCTCTCACCTGCAGTGTGTCCTCTGCAAAGACTTAAACAGCTGAAAGGATGTCTCCTCCTTTCCCGTTCCCTCTTTTTTTTGATAAAAAGTGGTGGTTAAAAGGACCAGGCTACCCAAAATTGCATCACAGGATCATATAATCAGCTGGATTAGAAAATACCTTTAAGCTCATCCAGTCCAACCATTCCCAGCACTGCCAAGGCCACCACTTTCTGTGGAGGCATCATATCAGCCAACCTCCAATCCTGTGGGACCTGCCCACTGCACTAACCTAGGACTGTGGATAGATGATGGTGGCTTAGCGAGCTGCTCTGCCGATTCCTTCAGCACTCTTGGATGGAACCCATCTGTCTTCATAGACTTGTGTATACCCAAGTGGAGGAAGAGGTCCCTATTTCTTCCTGGATTATGGGGACTTCAATTAGCTCCCCATTTCTGCCATCCAGCTCAGGGAACTGAGTACCCTGGGGATATTGTGACTGCTAAAGACTGAGGCAAAGGCAGCATTAAGTGCCTCAGCCTTTCCCTTGTCCTCAGTCCTGAGGTTTCTCCTAGTATCCAGCAGAGGATGGAGGTTCTCCTTGGCCCTCCTTTTATTCTAATAGACTCATAGAATCATAGAATAGTTACGGTTGGAAAGGACCTTAACATCATCCAGTTCCAACCCCCCTGCCATGGGCAGGGACACCTCACACTAAACCATATCACCAAGGCTTCATCCAACCCAATCTTGAACACTGCCAGGGATGGAGCATTCACAACCTCCCTGGGCAACCCATTCCAGTGCCTCACCACCCTAACAGTAAAGAATTTCTTCCTAAGATCCAGTCTAAACCTCTGCTGTTTCAGTTTCAACCTGTTGTAAAAATATTTTTTATTATCTTTTATGCCAGTGGCCAGTTTTAGTACCATCTGTGCCTTTGCCTTTCTACCTTTTTCTCTACAGAACCTAACAACATCCTGTACTTTTCATGGGGTAACTATCCCTTCTTCTACAGGTGATAAACTCTTTCTTTTCTTGAGTTCCAGCACTGTCTCCCTGTTCTGCCAGGCTGGTCTCTTCCCCACCAGTTTTATTTTTGGCACATAGGGACTGCCTGATCCTGCGCCTTAAGGATTTAATTCTTGAAGGGTGTCCAGCCTTCTTGGACCCCTTTATCCTTCAGTAATGTTTTCCAAGTAATTCTGCCAACCAGCATCCTAAACAGGCCAAAGGCAGCTCTCTGGAAGTCTGAGGTGCAGGTTTTGCTGACCTTCTTCCTGATTTCTCCAAGCATTGAAAAGTCAATCATTTCTTGATTGCTTTGCCCAAGACAGCCTCCAACTCCAACATCACTCAGCAGTCCTCTGTTTGCCAACAGCAGATCTAGCCAGGCATCTCCCCTAGTTGGCTTACTCATCAGTTGGGTTAGGGAGTTACCTTCCACACCCTCCATGAACCTCCAGGAATGTTTCTTCTCTCCTGTGTTGTAATTCCAGCAGACAGCAAGTCCCCTGTGAGAACAAGGGTAAGTAATTATGAAACTTGTCCCAGTTGTTTGGAAAACATTTCATCTGTAGCTTCATCCTGGCTAGGTGGTCTATATTATAGACCTATATAGTTATATAGGTCTATAACATTCTATCAGGATATCACCTTAGTTGGCCTTCCCCCGATCTTTACCCCCAAACACACAGCCTTCTCACTCACAACATTGAACTGAAGGCACTCCCTGACATAAAGTGCAACCCCACCACCTCTTTTTCCTTGCCTATCCCTTCTGAAGGGCCTGTAGTAATCCACTGCAGCACTCCGGTTATGTGAATCATTCCACCACATTTCTGTGGTGATGATCTCAGAAGCACCAGAGATATTTTTTGATTGTTAAAAAAAATAGATGTCACTGTTCTTATCTCTGAGACAATAAAACTCAGTGTGGTCAGATTCATTCTCATACCTTAAACACAAACATTAAGCAAACACATTTTCCAGGCAGCCTCAGGGATGATGGTATAAATCAAGCACAGACCTTTTATGTTCTGTAAAGGTTTTTTAATGGAATCTAAGTCTTAGGCAAGGGCTGCATTGGAGCTCTCATTCCATCAGAGGCTTGAGGAGCTGTTCTGGTTATCTGAATTAAAGTTTTGGGTTTTTTTTCTTTATTATTCTTTTGCTGACTGCTCCTATAACCAGGCTGATGCGCTTGTTCAGCAGGAGAATTCAGTCTGTTCCTCCTGCAAAATCTATTTTTATTTTTTGCTTTCTATGCAAAGAGTAAGTAAGACTTACTACAGCATTGGAGGGTATCTCAAGGGTCAAAACATCTTCCCTTTCTTGTTTGGTTGAGCTGTTGGTATTTCATGCACTGCAGAAAATAAAACAGATTGGTTTTGAAGAGGGATAAATATTTCCATTTAGTGCAGGACTGATGTGCAGCAAGATGTGTCAGTTGCTATAAATTTTAGATGTGAATATTAGTAGTTTACAGTTGGGAAGTCAGAGCAGACCTACTTACTCAGGTTTGGGGGGATATTCATCTTCATGGTGGCCTAAAATCAGGAAAAACTAGCCAGCAGTAGTGTTGCACCATAAATACTGGGAATGTCATAAATTATGGGAAGGAGAGTCCCTTTGCTGGGGCTGGCATCTCCCAGGAATATGGCCCTGTCAATCGGCTGGATTTTGGAAAGAGAAAAAGAGAATGACACAGTTCATGCTATCAGTGGTATTGCTTTGGACTTGGGTTCATTCTGCTTAGGTTGAGATTTTAGCCCTGCAGTAAGAAGCTCCTCTGGGAGGCGAGTGTGAGATACCAAATCACCCTTGGGCAGATTCCATCCTTTCATCACTGTGTGGAAAACTTCTGAGAATGGACATTGTGAGCTTCCTAACTGGAATGTGGTTGGGAATCACTGGAGAGTGACTCATTCAGTATTGTCCTTGACTGTGGGCATGACAGCAAGTACGCTCTTGCCAGTGCTCATAGCTAAGGGCTTTTCTTTGCTCAGATACTGCTATTTATCTTGCTTTATGAGAGGCTTATCGTCACTGTGAAGAGGCCAAGATTAAGCTTCCTCAGGGATAGGTTTGTTAACAGAGTGGCACTGCCTTGTGGAGTGATGAACCACCTCCCCATGCTGTGTGAACTCAGCAGGACCATGGCAGTTATTACTCCTTTTCCTAGGAAGGGAATGGGCAGGATCTGCGTAACCACATCCTTGCTCATGGTAACTCTGCTTCAGCTATAGTTGCAACTGTCTTCTCCCTGCCCTGTCCAAGAACAGGGGTGGCTACCACAACAGAGTGACTTGAGAGTTTGGCTGTGGTCTCTAACCACAGTGACTTTCCTTTCTTCTCCCATTGGTAATTTTGTTATCACTCCTGATCCCCCCCGGCCTGTAGTTCCTCTGTGCTCCATCCCACTGCTGTTGCTTCAAGGCACGAGCACAAGCCGAGGTGATGTCCTGGCAGGGATGTGGACTCAAGGCCAGTTGGGAGCTGAGCCTCCCTGGCTAATCTGGTGCTGAGCTGGCTGCTGCTTTGCTGGATCTGTGTCTGCATGGGGAGAAGAAAAGAGGGGAGGGAGAATGGGCTGGACAGAAGGAAGCTTTTACCCAGGTTTGTGTGCCCCATGGCTGCACTGTGCCAGGCTTGTGTCCTGCGCGAGTTGGCTGCCTCTGTGCCAGGTTGTACTGGGGGGACAGTCACCATCCTTGATCCTGTGGCCTTTTGCCAGGATCCTTCCCTTCTCTCAGGATCATGCTGTGTGCTGGCAAACAGCCTGCTGAGCACACGATGGCAAACCATGTGCTGGGGGCTGGAGCAGGCAGTAGTGCTGTACTACCACCTTAGACCCCCTGCTATGTGTTTTAAGCCTTTGTGATAGGAAGTTCAATAAAGATGCAAAGGAGCTGTTAATTCCTTGTGGTTTGTTGCATAAAATCAGGCTTATTTCATTTGCTTCCCTGTATAGCTCACCAGTGCCATTGTCTGCCTTGTAAATCTTAAGTTTAAACCTATTCAAGCTTCACCCCTTACCCAAGGCCCTCCTGAAACACTGAAACACCAAGACTTCCACCTTCATACAGGTTTCCCTCTAGAGAGCTCTCCTGATCACACTTGGAGTGGGAGGATGGAATGCAGATCTCTAGAGGTGGCTTTGAACAAACACTTACGGGGTCCTGTGCAGTCAAAGCTCACTCTGCAGCAAAGAGCTGTCAAGAGCCTCCTCAGTGTGCTCAAGCTGTCATCTCCAGCCTCTTCAGAAGAGGCTTGTTTAGGCAGAAACATGGTGTTGCTCCTGTGGTGGGACTGCAACTTGTAAGCATGGAGAGATCATTAGTGTTCCTGCAGTGTCATGGATGACTTATGTCTGGTTTTGTTGTTGAAAGTTAGATTTAGAACAGAGTTAAAACCCAGCCGGGTTGTTAGAATAGCAGTTGATAATTTTCCCTCTATTGCTCATTTAAACAGCCAGTTATTTAAAGATGAGCTTAAAACCAGTCCTGTTTTTCTGAAATTCAGTATCTTCAGTCCAAGTCAGGATTTTTTTAGTCCCTGGTGTGTTTAAAGCTGGGTGTTAGTTCTCTCCTCAGAAGATGGGGGGAAGTACTGGCTGGCTGGGGCTGCAGGGAGCAGTGGCAGGCTCAGTGATATGTGCTGGACTTGTGTTAGGTTGCGGAAGGCTCCGATAGCTCCTGTACAGCAACAGAACTTGGGACTTTTAATCTAGGCAGTCCCAGGGCTCATCGTATTCCTGGAGGAACACAGAATGTTCCCTAAGGAAAAATCTTTCTCGTGATTGTCAGTCATTACTGATTGCTGGCTTGAGAGAAGGCAGGGAACAAAGACTGAGGATGAGCTGTGGGTTTATTATGTGCTCTGGTTCTTCCCCAAGTTCTGGACTTTCCTGGTTTGCTGGGAGAAGTGATACTGTCTTTTCATTAGGTCATGGGAGCTGTGGCTTCTGCAGGCTTGGCTGTTACTGGTCCTGACTGCAGTTGTACAGGAGCTGGGGCACAAGTACAGAGAGTTGATCAAGGCAGATTCCAGAAATGCCTGTGCTTTATTGAAGATGAGACCTTGCTTCTTTGGGAGGTAGAAATGTTGGTGATCAGGGACCTCTGGAGGTCATTAGTCCAGCCCCTATTTGGAACAGGACCATACCCAGCCCTAAGTCAGGTCAGCTATGGCTTTATCAAGCATGACCTTCCTAGTAAAGAGTTTTTATTCCAGTTTCAAGTTTGAACCTCCTGAGCTGTAACTTGTGGCTGCTTCCAGTTGTTACAGAATTTGCTGCTTTAGGTGAGGAAATTGCTGCATCAGAGAGGTGAAATGAATGTTTTCATCGCGTTCAGCATCCTGTTTCTCTCTGAACCACCAGCAGTGGACATTGGACTGGCAACTTCTAGTTGCTGCCTGATCTCTGCAGAAAGGCTCAGAAGACCGTGAGGTGTTGATTGCTTTTGTGATTCTTATGTTCCTTTGGGCTTCTTTCTCCTGTTCAGGCTTGCATCAAATCTCGCAGAACAAGGTGGCAGTGCTGCTCCTGGCTGGAGGACAAGGAACTCGCCTGGGAGTGAGCTATCCCAAGGGCATGTACAACGTGGGATTGCCCAGTGGCAAGACCTTGTATCAGATCCAAGCAGAAAGAATCCACAAAGTGGAACAGCTTGCTGGCCAGAGACACCATTGCAAGTGTGCCATACCCTGGTAGGTGACCTGGAACCAGAGACATACTCTGTAGGCATCTGTGTTGTAGTCCTGCCTGTGTGGTTTTCTAGAAGCATTTTGCTGGGGGCTGTAGAGAGACATATCAAGGGAAAGTCTTTAGTTGGCAAGATTTGTGATGCCAGGAGCTGGAGGAGAGTGCACAGGGATGAGAAGTGGCAGGTCTGTGTCCACAGATTTGAGGGCCCAAGCACTGTCCTTGGACCACTGACCACTACCCTTACTGCTGTACCATGTTTTCTTTTTAAGCACAGTCCCTGACAGCACTCTGCAGAGCACTTTTCAAGGCCTGTTCTGGATGTATCCCAGCAGTTGTCATCCATTTGTGCTGTGCCTTCTCAGATCACTGCACAGAGGGAGAGATTACCTGGAGTTCACTTTTTAAGAACTTCTTGCCCACAGTTTCTGCAACAGCAAAAAAAGGCTTCCCCTCACAGCAGTAAATACTCGTCATGTTCCATTTCCAGGCCACCTCCTGCTGTTGTTGTTTACAGCTGGCTGTCATCTGTCTCTTCTGGCTGCTTTCCACAACCTTCAAAAGGCTTCAGAAGAGACCAGCTCAGTGCATGGTGTGAAATATGAATTCTCTATATGATGTGGTGGGCGAGAGAGAGGAAGGTGCTGCAGCAGGCTTCCGGGAATGTTCTCTGCAGAGTGGTCTTTGTTAGGTTCTGGAGAGATACCGTTATGATCTGAGCTGCAAATGTACCATCTCTGGTGCTGGTGGAACCCAGGATGGATTATTTGCAAGACGCAACATCTGCTGATTACAGTTCTTCTCTCTGGGCTGAGGAGGCAGTTGGCTACAAGAGCACACCAGAGGCTAGTGCTATGCTGTGCTGCAGAGATGTACATCGGGGTGTGTATGAGGTCTGGGCTCTCTCCTGTGCAAGGGACTGATTCCCCTGGCATGCTGGCAGAGGATGCTGTATACCTCTGCAATAGTTGAAGTGCTTGACAGGTAGATGATGAAGATGGCTCTTAGCTACTGTTGAAAAAGGCAGGTAGTGGAGGGAAAAACAGCAGCAACATGGAGTTGGAAGGAAAGGAGGAAATAAGGAAAGCTAAGAGAAAAATTATTCCTGCAGCCAGCATTTGAAAATGCTGCTGTTGGCCTTGGCACAGAAGAGGCACTGGCAGGCTGAGCTGCTGAGGACTTGCAGCTCATTCTGAGTGCCTCATGCTGTTCAATGCTTCTTTAGGCACTTAACATCAGCTGTAATCTGGGGTGAAGGAGGCTGTTGTACTGTCCTTTGCCTTGTTTTCCAGCTCATCCAGATGTCATTCACATGTAGGGAACATTCTGTCCTGGCTGAAATCATGCATAAGACCCTGTGCAGTGTCCCTGTGGGATGGGTTCTGGAGGAGAGCTCTGCTGCTCAGTTGTGTATTGCAGGACACTGTAGTGTCTCTCATTTAACACTCTTGGGTTTCCTCCTTTTTCTATTCCATTTGTAGTTTTGTCTTTTGCTTACATTTTTCTTGCTCAGCACCCATTTCTACCCAGGTACATCATGACAAGTGAGTTCACGCTAGGGCCTACAGAGGAATTCTTCGTAGAACACAACTACTTCAATCTGGATAGATCCAACGTGGTCATGTTTGAACAGAGAATGTTACCCGCTGTCACCTTTGATGGGAAGGCCATCTTGGAGGATAAGGGGAAAATTGCCATGGCTCCAGGTACCCCACTGTTTCCTTTTACATGGTACAGTAATATGTGTTGATAATTGCTACCAGCCATCATGTTGATAACTGCTGCCAGCCATCATGTTGATAATTGCTACCAGCCGTGGCACATGGAGCAGTCTTTGGAGATCATAGAATCATAGAATTGCAGAATGGTTTGGGTTGGAAGGGACCTTAAAGCTTGTCCAGTTCCAATTCATGCCATGGGCAGGGACACCTTCCACTAGAGCAGCTTGCTCAAATCTCTCTCCAGCTGGGTTAATGTTAGTGCTTCTGATTAGTGTGGGAGGGTTCAGTTCAGTGTTTCAGGCTGGTGATCAAAAGTGCAGCAATCTCTGTTCTGTTCTTCCCAGAGATTCACCCACAGCAGGTTTTTTGAAAGTCTGGCAGCACTGGCAGGATGAGGAGTGGTGCAGCTACAGGTCAAGACCAAGTTGCAACCAGCATGAGGTCCCTGAGGTGCTGCCTCCCAGCGGCGAAGCTGCCAGGAGCCAGGCTCCTGTTCAAGGCTGATGGCTGGAAATGGGTAAAAAAGATTAACTCGCCAAAACAATTGCAGTGTCTCACTTAGTAAAGTTCTCCTCTTAACCTGGACATGGTGAAGGCTCAGTGAAGACAGCCTGGCTGTGGCCATGTTGCAGTGATTCAGTTTTGTGGCTGCAGAGTGGTTTTCTTGAGCTGACAGGAGTGTCAAAGGAAGAACTTTGAAAGGGTGATCTCTGAGGAGTAAATGTGCAGGTATCTTGTGCAGCTGCAGTTCAAGCCCTTTAAAAAGGCATTGGGAAATTGTGGGGGAAACATAAAAAGAGAGTAAGATTTATTCTGGTCTTTTTCTCCAAGCTGAGTTTTTAATATGGTTAAAAATACAGTATGATATGCACTGGAAGATAATGAATGTAACAGGCTTTTGCCACCCTCCATATAATGTTTTGCCTTTTAGTGTTTTCTCTCTGAGAATCTTATAAGGCTTCATAAGGTGTCATAAAGCTTCTCTGTGAGGCTGGTCCCCATGGTCCCACTGCCAGTGAGTGAGCTGGGGTGTGCAGGGGAGATTTGCTTGAACTGTGTGGCAAAGGTGGTGATAAAACCTGGTAGCACTGACTCTTGGCCAGAGAGCATTCCCTGCTCTGCTGTTAAATAGCTCTTTTAGCTCCAAAACCCTTACAAAGGCACTAACGACCAGGTCTTTCTCTTTTCTCTTGTGTTATAGATGGCAATGGTGGCTTATACCGTGCTTTGGTGGATAATAAGATTTTGGATGACATGAAGCAGCGTGGAATCCAGTATGTCCATGTATACTG
Source organism: Melopsittacus undulatus (assembly GCF_012275295.1). Taxonomy (NCBI): domain Eukaryota; kingdom Metazoa; phylum Chordata; class Aves; order Psittaciformes; family Psittaculidae; genus Melopsittacus; species Melopsittacus undulatus. Next base: position 11,334,675 of record NC_047537.1, read on the forward strand.
TGTGGACAATATCCTCGTGAAAATGGCAGATCCAGTCTTCATAGGCTTTTGTGTTTCCAAAGGGGCAGATTGCGGTGCAAAGGTGAAGTGATGCTAACACTGGGACATTGTCCCATGGAGAATTAAAGTCTGACTATGCCTGGAAGCTGCTGGCTGGGTGCACTTAGGTGAACTGAGGTGTTCACACCTCTAACAGCAGCTTGCTCCAAGCTGTTAGAGGAGCTGCTCGCTGCCTGCGTTGCATTCAGAACCCCTGCCTGTTGGTGTTCTCTGCTCTTCCCAGAGTACAGTGGGAAATAAACTTCCAGCAGAGCAGGGTCTGTAACTGCACAGGGAATTACAAACTTGAATTGCTTCCTGCTTACTCCCTGCCCTTTCTGCAGCTGTACTGTACTGGGTTGTGGTTTACAGATACACCTTTAAGACTAATGAAGGCATTCCTTATGCCCTGCTGTGGAAGATGGGGAAAGCCAAACCAGCCTGAGTTTTGTCACCCTAAAGCAGCAGGTGCTTGAGGAAAGATACATATTACTTTAATCATTAACACTGAAGGGTAACAGCTGCAAACATTTTCCATTTAATGCTAGGTCCCAGTCTTTGATAAGAAAAGTGTCCCACAGTATCTCTGTTTCTTTTAACTGGTTTGTCTTCTGAGCAGTACTTTGTTTATGCCCAATGCAAAATGTGCCTCCAAGCTACTCTGGACACCAGCACTGTCATGCCCCTGTTCCTGAGGTGCGAGAGGATCAGTGGAAAACAGTCCTATAGGATTGTTTGTTGTTTGGAGTTAGAATAGTGCTGGGATTTTCTTCCTCCTTGTCATAGCCCTCTGTCCTGTGGCTACAGGTGGTGGAGAAGGCCTACCCCACAGAGCCTGTTGGGGTGGTGTGCTGTGTGGATGGGGTCTATCAAGTGGTGGAGTACAGTGAGATCAGCCCGGAGACTGCGCAGCAGCAGAGTCCCAATGGGGGACTGATGTACAACACTGGCAATATCTGTAACCACTTCTTCACAGTTGAATTCCTGGAAACAGTGGCCCAGTAAGTTTCAGAAGCCCTGCTAGGCACCTATGCAGCCCAGAAGTGCCTCCAAGGGTGTTGTCATTTCCCACTCTAACTTTTGTTATGGGTGCTTCCTGCTCTGCTCTTCACCTCCTCTCTTCTCCAAATAGTTCAAAACAGCAATATCCCCTTTCTGACAGCCCCTGTGTGCTCTTCAGGCCTTACCCAGTGAAGAAGTGGCATGCTTTGCTGTAGCTATATCAACAGAGATATACAAGTGCATGGCCTTCCTGGGCCTGCAAGACTGAGCAGCCATGTAGGCTGCAGCATGATCAGTGATGAAGCTTCACACTGAGGATTTTCAGTGACAATGTCACCCATACCCTCCCTTGGGATAACAGGAGGTTGGGGGAGAGGGTGAAGGTGGGAGAAGACAGCTCCTTGGTGTTGGGAGATGGAGATGTGATGCTGAGTATTGAGAGAGCAGCTGTGCAACCTTCCTGAAGAGCTTCATCCACCCTTGTATGTGGGATCTGCTGTGCTCTGTTGTCATTCTGGTCAGGTAACAATTTCAGCTCCATGCTAGGTCCTCCGTTCTCCTCTTGCTTTACCCTGTCATGTCCCACTGGTACAGGGAGTCCTGCTGGCTGGGCTGCTCTGCTCAGTGTTTCCTGCATGTGGCTTGAATCAGTTTAGAGAGAGCAACACCCACAGCAGCTGAGAGATGACCCATAGCTGTAATAAGGCTTCTCCTTCCCAGAAGTGTACTACTTTTTCCTAAGTGGGCACGAAGTAAATGAGCTTGTTCCCTTTCCTTTTGCAGGAAATATGAGCCGCAGCTGAAGCATCATGTAGCCATAAAGAAAGTGCCTTACATTGATGAGGAGGGAAATCTGGTAAAACCGCTAAAACCAAACGGGATAAAGCTGGAGAAGTTTGTATTTGATGTGTTCCAGTTCTCTAAGTTAGTGGCAGACATGATTTAATTTTTCTTCTCTCTCCCCAGTGTCTGTTTGAATGACTGTAGGTTGTAATGGGCCTTGCCAGGGAGTGTATGCTTGTGGGTGGCTCCTTAGAAAGGCTATTGGATCTACATCAAGTTCCAGCACCACAGTCATGCTACTGGCTCCAAGAGGGACCATGTTCATTCCACTGAGGATGTGGAGGCTGGTCTAGCCTCTGCCAGCCCTGTTGAAGAAAGAATAAAAAGGAAATAGAGCACAAAGCCAACGTTTAATACAAGCCCATGCTGAGACTGTAAAATTGGGTCTTTTAGGATTCTGGCTTCCATGGCAACTGCAGCTCTAGTTATGGGTTAGGTGCTCACACCCTTAGTGCTCAGAAAGAAAACAGGTCCTTTAAGCACTGTGGGGACAAGTTACTGTTGCTGTGGAATTGTCAGTGTCGACTTGCCAAGCGCTGAGAGTGCTCTGCCCTGGTGTTGGTGCAGTCAGGGGTACTTTTGTCTTTAAACAATGTGGGATTTTAATAATTTAGGAATTTAGCATAAGTCTTCTTACAAAAACAGAGGTCTGGAATTCAGCAGTAAGGATTATGTTGTGGTTTTAAACAAATGGCAGGAAAAGACCTCATGCAAACTGAATTACCTTTCTTTGGGGACAGTATTTTTCTCTTCAGATGATTTACTTTAGGATAGAGAGCTCAAGGGTTGAATCAGTCTCTGTTCCTGACATATGTTCAATAAAATGTCACACACCAAAGCCAAAACCAGTGTGTTGGAAGCAGTGCCAAGTCCTATCATTGAAAGGACTTATTTGTAATCAGTGATTCCTTGTGCTTTTTTCATAATACTACAAAACCAACTTGGCAGCTGCTGTTCACACATGAAATGCACATGGATGCTGCCATGGGATTGCTTTAATGTGCATTCCCATTTCTGGTAAATGGCTGCACTTAACATTCAATGTGAATCCTCCCATATTGCTCATTCATCCCTGGGAACTGGTGTCCTGAGTTGATCCTTGCCTACAGATCACAAGTGGAGTGGTGATTTCTTGCAGCAGGAATGTGGTGCTCTGAAGTGTCCAGGGCTGTGTCTGTGCATCAGGCATCGTTTCTCTCTCCATCTTCTTGTGCTCTTGGCTGAGAATTTTTGTCCATGAGCTTCCAGAGCCTGGAGGGCTTTCTGTGGGACCTCTGCAGAACTGTTGTTTTTCTTCTTACCTGTGCCTACCTGTTGTGAGGCTGCTTTTATGTTCCCAGACACTTAGCTACTTCTTGTGTTTTGCCATCATACAACCCAGGTGCTTCTTTGCTGTTCAGATGGGAGGTGGACTTTTTTCAGCTTGACTGTCCCAGGCTGCATACATTGCTGCTTCCTAAAATGTGTATGAGCCTTTCCCCATGAAAGTTGTTGCATCAGCAGGGCTGATGGCTAGCTTGCTTTTTCATTATCATTGTTTTCTCCCCTTTGCTGGTAGGAATTTTGTGGCATTTGAAGTTTTGAGAGAAGAAGAGTTCTCACCACTAAAAAATGCAGACACAGCTGACAAAGACACTCCCACCACTGCACGGCAAGCCCTCCTGGCCCAGCATTACCTCTGGGCTCTCAAGGCTGGGGCCAGATTTCTGGATGAAAATGGTTGCAGGATACCAGAGAAACTCAGGTAGGAACCTCTGTGATCTGCAGCTTCCCTGCCTGTGGTTGCTCAGCCATGCCAGCTAGCTAATGGCATGTACTGTGCTCTACAAAGGCAGGCATAACTTTGACTCCAGGGTGACTCAGCATGATTCTTGTTCAGCTGGTCATTTCTGAACATGCAGGGTAATATCCATTACAGCTTCTGCTCCATTACTGATTGTGAGTGCTCCAGATAGTAATGCACAGTGCTCAGGGCTTTGTGTCTGGCAGAGATTCCTGCCACTGGGGTCATGAGTTGGCTCCTCCTATAGCAGCTCCTTAGGCAGGAGCAACCTTTTCTATCATTCTGGTTTAACAAAGCCAAGGAATTTTAATCTGTAGTCCTCACCAGCTTCTCTGAACATGGCCCAGCAAGATTTTCAGGAGGGCTTAAGGATCAGCTATTATAGCAATTACCAATTCAGATACTTCCTGCATCATTCTAAATGGGAGCTGTTTTTACTCTGTGGGGCTATTATTTCATCAGCTCATAGTTTAAGAAACTCACAAGCTGTTTATTTTACTTGAAAAGCTTTTCAATAAAAGCGATGTTCTCGTTTTGGTGAGAAATATTTGGGACCTGCTAATTCCTTTTTACTTTCACACTTTGTGTTTGGATAATGTCTGCTGCATGCGAATATAACAAATGCCTTATCCTTCTGGATATCCTATTCTGGATGAGCTTTCTAAGAAGATGTACTGGTTTCTAAGCATAGCAAGAAGTTAATCCTGTGTTCTCTTCTTTAGTCTCTCAGGAACTGAAGATGCTCCAGCTGTGTGTGAGATATCTCCATTAGTGTCTTACTTTGGAGAGGTGAGAATAACTGTCTGTGGAGGTATTTTTAAGCATGCAGGTATGCATCTGATTTCTTTAGCCTGGGCTTGCTGAGAAATGGTAAGATCAAGGGAACTAGGTTTTGTGTTTGTCCTGGATTCAGCTTTTAAACCATGGCAGTGTTACATTCCTGGTTCCACTGTAATTTACTCTTCAGCAATTTGTTCATGCTCAGTTTTAGCTATCTGTAAAATGAGATTTGCAACAAGACTGCAAAATTTTGTCCAGACTTATGAGTACTTTGAGATCTTCTGAATGAAAATCACGGAATATCCAAATTACAAAATTCATGGGGTCACTGTATTCAGTGTGTGCTGGTCTGTGTCTCTCACAGTGAGTGAGCACTGAGAAGTGTGATACGTGCATTTGATTTAGAGAAACCACATCTTAGATTTCTCAAATTATCCCTCTGCAAATAACTTGGCCTGGGAAAGCTGCTTCCATTTAGTAGCAAGAGGAGCTTCCCTGTGTTGGACAGACAGGTTGAGAAATAGTGAATTGCAGGAGGATATGTGGATGCTGTGAAGAAGGGCATTCATAAAACTAAATCTTTGCTGGGTTTCTGTGTGCAGGTAGTGAACTTGTCGCATTTGATGCATTGTAAGAACAAAATGAAAACAAGACAATTTAAGTTGACTTTTCTTTGCTAATATTATTGTAATGTGAGTTAAGGATACATCTTCCCCTGCCTTCCCCTCCCCAGGAAGCTTGTCTTTGAGATCCATTGTTTTATGGCTTATTGGTGCCTCTCCTTTATGAAACCCAGACATGGGGCTGAAACATTTTGCCTATCACTGGGGAAACTGTTGCTGTTATTTTCTTTCCAGTGATCTTTTCACTTTGGCTAGTCAGTTTTTCTTTTAGGATATTAGACTTAAAATTAGTGCAGATAACCAGTCTGATGCATTTACAACCTAACAGTACTGTTTTCACACATTCTCAGGGTCTGGAGGCATACATGAAGAACAGAGACTTCCAATCTCCCTTTGTACTTGATGAAAACAAAGCAGAAATGCTAGGAAATTCTTGAAAAGGAGGGAGGCTTTTCTGTCAAATCAGATACTGTTTGTCAGGTCCATTGTAAGAACTGACATTACTAAAATATCAGCTATGAAGTGCATTATAAAAAAGATTGCTTTGCAGTATCGATTGATGACAAATCATTACAGCAATTGTGTCTACCAGCTCTGTTTGGTAACTTCGAAGGCTGTGCCTTTTACCTCAGTCTGTTTTGTAGACTTGGATGTGAATGAAGATTATCAATACCTTCTGGGTACCAAACAAGTTTTATATTTTTTATTTGCTGTGCATACAAATATGTCAAAGAGGCAGGGTCTAATAAATCAGCTTTGCATTCAAGAAGATTAAATCACTTCAGTGCCTTGTTAGGGATTTTGTTTGTGCTGGTGAGGTTGGTGGTTTCTGGTACTGGTTTTTTCCTTTAATTTGTGTACACATGTGAAGAATCAGTTTGAGGCCCCATACTGAGAAGTATGGAATGACTTCGTGTACTGGGGCCTTTCTTTCCAAAGATCCATTTTTCCTCTAATGCTGTGCTGGTTAGAAGATCCAGCACAGCAATTGCATCCTCTAACCAGATTGCACAGAGTCTGCAGTGGGTAGGGATGCTGCTGCGTGTAAGTGTTGCTTGAGGTTTGGACTCCAAAGCAGATCAAAGTAATATGCATATCTAGGTTTGCTGGTGCCATTCCAAGAAAACATATGGAAATATGAAGCTTTGACTGATTGCTCTTTACAGCTGTAGGTTTTTTTATTGAAAAGAAAAAAAAGATTATCTTTTTTCCCAGCAATCCTCTTCCTGTCTATAACAAACAGTTATTTTACTTTCCATTTTTCTGTTTAATGTGTTCCATATCCCTCAAAGGGACTCTTTTAAAGTCCCTGGAAGTAGTAAGAGGCATAAATCCTGATGGTAGAATTTAATGCTCAACCAAAACAGACAAATGAAAAAGACTCAATCCCTGTATGACCACTGCACACAGTAAAACACCAGCTTCTCCTTCTACAGTTTCTGGACATCCTTTAGATGCCTTCCTTTTAAATACATTACTAACCATAATGCAGAGATAAGTGTCATCTAATTAAGGACACTAATAGTCAGAATGCATGTAGCATGTGAACTCTGCCCTGGCCAAGGGATTCCAGGGTGCCTGTGAGCCACAAATGTTCAGCCTTTGGCACTGCTCTGGCAAGCACGGAACACACCAAAGTGGTTTCACCCTTATGAGGATGCTTCAGGTGTACTGTTGGGTGGCCTTTGCTTGAAGAGCACTTTATATACTTCTTCCCTAAATTAGGCTTAAAAGAAGGTGGGGAGGAAGATGCCTCATTTGGAACGTTGTTATTTCATGCATCTGCTTCTATTGAGGAATTGCTGATGCTGTTTTATTAAGCATAAATCTTTTAAATAATTGATGTAGCTTTTAAAAAACTTACGTGTGATTCCTGATGTGAAGCTATATTCAGAATGTTGGAGAAGTATAAAAATGGCTTTGAGAGTAAATACAGTTTGTAATTACAAACTCATGTTATCCAAAGTAAGCAGCTATGTCAGTGGCAGTTTTCAGGTATAAGGTGTATATGCACAGAAGGAATGAGCCTTTTGCACATGCAGACCAACTCATGACAGTTTTGATTACCTCTGTTTGCTGTGCATCTGTAATTCCCATTTTTAGTATAAATTAAGCATTTGCCTGTGATGCTCAATTCTGTATTTTCCTTCACAGTGTTTCTATGGGTCATTCCATTCCTGTCAGTCAAGTTTTATATTTGTGCCCTGGTTTTGGCTGGGATAGAGTTAATTTTCTTCCTAGTAGACTCTCTGCCAGCTGAAACCAGGACAATCTGCCAACAAATTCTGTTGCATCTTTGTGAGTATTGGTTGTTGATTCAGGCACGTGCTCCTTTTAAGGTGCACTGTGCTATGAAGAAAGCATATTTCTATTGCTCTTTCTAAAGTGCTTTCTTTTGAGACTTCAGTTCTTGTGGGCTTTAATCATGTGTACACTGAGCTGTTGACTGCTTTTAGAGGTTGTTTTTGAGGGGAAGCTGAATTAGAATGCTGAATGCCTTGTCTGTTGGGGTGTTTTTCTATAACTCCTCACATTTTAAACTGGAACATAGAAAAAAAATTTCAGAGAACTTTAAAAAAAAAAAAGAAAAATAGTATCTGTCCTGTATGTAGTGAAGTAATTCTAGTATACATTGTGAAATGAAAAAAGTACCTGAAACAAAGGGAAGTCCCTTAGTACTCCAGACACTTTTGGACACCTAAACATTTTTATAATAAAGTTGTTACTGTGATTTCTATGTGTCTGTCTGTGTTTCTTGTCCATGAGGAAAATACACTTGTTTTTGTCCCTATATGTCATGGGTGTTGTCAGCACGGCTGCAGAACACTGCATGTCACCAATGGCCTGGCTGGAGTGCCCCTGCTCTAGAGGTACAGGGGAATGTGGAATTCAGCAGAGGGTAACTCCTGACAGGATTTGACATTGTGGATGCATTATTTTCATCAGGGAAGAGAACATTCTTCTTGCCTGCATTGCTGTTTGTTTGGTGGGGTTTTTTTTTCCAAGCCTTTAAACACAGAATACTGAGGGGAAGGAGTTTCATTGTGGGTGGTCTGTGCTTTTCCTTTCTTTAAAGAATTGAGCGATCTGAATCTGAGTCAGGCTTTCACAGCTGCTCTGTAGGTTATGAGCACTCACTGTAACGCAGCTTTTGCTTGGCTTCCCAGTGACAGCACTTTTAAAACTGGGCTTTATTTACAGAACAATCTTTAGTGGAAGTTGGTATTTTTTCACAAATGACAGATCATCCTCTTTTGGGGGCTTAGTGCTGAACCCAGCAAAGGTCAGAAGCAGATATTCTATCTTCCTTACCTCTTTTGCTCCGTGTTTCTCTCTTGGCACACCCGTGAAGGCTGCTGTTTTTTTAATATGTTTTTAAGCTACATAAACCAGTAGTTCCCTGTGATAATAAAAATAAACGCATGCTTCAGGATTTGGTAAATTGTTCCTCTACTTGTCTATGCAGAGTGTTTGCATCTGTCAGAATTGTTTGCTTGGGTTTTTTTTGGATCATGAAGTGCTCAGAAAAAAAACCCAAATTTTCATTTTTCCAGGAAATCTATTGTGGAGGTAGACTCCAAATTTAAAGGTTCAAATGATGCATGTTAACTAAATAGTTAGACACAGCTAAAGGTGAATGCAGTGACAGCACTTAAAGCCACTGCTTCAGTTCTTTACTTTTTCTGTTGGACTACGAACCTGATCTAGAAGTAATCATTATTACAAAACCAGTCATGTTGTGGCTCTCAATGTGTACATCACTAAAGAGTGCTCCTCCCTATTCCTCTACACCCACTGATAAATTCCTTCCTCCTCTCTGGTGAAGATACAGAGAACTATTTGCACAGGGATTGACGGCTGGCGGTCTGTGGGGAAGCAGGAAGGAGTTGTGTGGACAAGGGGACCCTACTGAACACCACAATTCAGTGCAGGATCTTATGGAAGGGTTGTTTACACAGCTGCTTAAGTTGATTTTCACCCGCTCATATGCATCCTTTCACAGATTTCAGCTGTCTCCTCTCAGGCCCGTGTTGTCTGCCCAGGACTCTGTGTGTGCGATGCAGAGGATGAGGGATGCCAGCTGTAAAGCATGTCTCTAGGGTTCTCACTGGTGAGTGATAATGACATTAGACAGCTCTTCTCTGTCTTTTCAGAACCAATAGTTTGGGTTTTCCTTTGCTGTGCTCACTTCCCTGGCAACCTGGCAGGAGGAGCAATGCTCTGTAATGGAGCTGATCCTCTTAATCAGAGTTCAGTGCTGTGGCCATACTGAAGCATGGTTCCCCAATGTTGGTGTGCACTACCCCTTCTGGAGCATGACCAGTTAAGATGCTACTGGAGAGGGTCCAGCAGAGACCAACGGGGATGTCAGGGGTTCTCATCAGGGTCTTCTCATTGATGATAAGAGATTGCGGAAGGTGGGCCTGTTTAGCCTAGAAAAGAGCAGACTGAGGAACCCATCAATGCAGATCAGGATCTCAGAGGTGGGTGCCAGCAGGTTGGTGCCAGACTCTTTCCAGTGGTGCCCAGTGACAAGATGAGGAGCAATGGCCATAAACTAATACACAAGTTTCACCTCAGCATGAGGAAGAACTTTCCTTTGAGGGTGGCAGAGCCCTGGCAAAGGCTGCCATGGGGGTTATGGAGTCTCCCTCTCTGGAGCCATCCCAAACCCACCATGGACACGTTCTTGTGTGACCTGCCCTGGGTGGCCCTGCCCTGGCAGGGCGTTGCTCTGGATGATCTCCAGAGGTCCCTTCAACCCTAAGGGTTCTGGGATTCCTATGACTGATGGGAGTGTGGAGGCCCTTCTCTGGTCAAGTTGTTTTCCCTGCAGACCTTCCACATGCACATTTCCATTTATGTTTCTTTCATGCCAGTATTTCTATGACTGGTTTACATTAACACTATCACAACACAGAGGAAAAGCGAGGGGTTCCCAGCCTCTCCTTACATCCCACTTCCCGCCCAGGCAGCTGAAGTCTTGCTGGGCAGGGCCCTCACAGTGAGACAGGTGAAGCGAGAGACAGCGAGCAGAAAGAGCAAGAGGCATTCAGCCCCAAACAGCACCTGCCCTCCGCCCGAAACCGGTGCCCGTGCCAGGCTGTCCGGTGGCTCCGCTCACAACTGGCACTAGCCCGACTCCCGCTTCCCCTTCCCCACGGCTGCCGCTGCCATAGAATCCCGGAAGTGCTCCCGGCCTAGAGCGTCGCCCGGAAGCGGCCGGGAGGAGGCGCGGTGATGGCGGCCGGCGCGCGGGGCGGTGGGCGGGCAGTCTGCGGGCCCTGAGGCGCCACCATGTACTCGACTGCCGCCGCCGCCGCCGCGCCGCCTCGCCGGGACTTCATTTCCGTTACCCTCAGCCCGGAGGAGGCGGTGGTGGGGCCCGGCGGCTACAACAACAGCAAAGCCTGGAGGCGGCGCTCCTGCTGGCGGGTGAGGGCGGGACCCGCGCCCTGAGGTGCACGGGGGAGCAATGGGGAAGCCGTGTTGGGCTGAGGGGGGACAGGCTGAGGGAGCGGGATCAGGATTATCCCTGCCGCTGGGCTCTGTGTGGAGGGGCCTGGCTTGGCCTCGCCCTCCCCGTTCCGAGTTGGGTAGGGGGTCAGCGTTGTGGGCGTTTGACGATGGGGGTGCCCTGGTCTTTGGGGAGGCTGGGCCCGTGGCGAGGGCCCTGCTTTCGGTAGTGCTGGTTAGCAGCTCCCTGCCTGACTGGGGTTTGTGGGGCACAGGTTGAGTGAGGGTGCTCGAAGTCACAGCTTAAGTTTTTGCAACAGAGCTGGCAGGGGAACGCGGTGCGTGTTTGAGAGGAATCCTGCCGTCTGGTAGTGGGCATTTGAGAGGCAACACTGTACTCTCCGGGCACGGGCGGAGTGGGGAGATGTGGTCTTGGTGCCCTTGCCCCCTGTTTTAGGGCTTGAAGCCCTGTCCTCTGCCCTGGGAGAATAAAGGGAATGGTTCTGCTTTCTGCGGGAAGACTTGAGTGTAAGGAGATAGCAAAGCTCCAGCGAAGCTGTATGGAAGTGACCTTCTTGCCACTTGGGGTGAGAGTTGAGCAGGCAGCTTTACCACAGTGGGAGTTTTGGGCTGGAGAGGCAGGGTGGGAAAGTGTGAGTCAAAAGGACAAGATAACCCTTCCTTTTATCCTTATTCCTTGTCGGCAAAAAAAGTGAGATGGTGGTAAGTACCCTCATGTATTTTTGCCTCATTCCTACCCACCCCAATGCCTCTTTTAATATCCTGCCCTGAAGAAATAGGGCTGCTGGGTTTCAAGCATCCTTCTGCAACTGGGAGATGATGGTATGGTTTGCCATGCAGGTGGTGATGAAAGTGCAGGAGTGGGATCAGCATCTCGCTGATGGGTGCATAGGGCAGTGTTTACAGGGTTATTGTACTGCTGGCACTGTAGGAGCACATCAGGAAATGTGAGCTGTGGTGCTTGGCAATGTGAGTACATGGACAGTTCTTCACTGAGGACTATGGGAAGTGCAATGGGGTGTAGAGTGGTTTGTAGGGAACTGCAGGTTGTTCCCAAGTGTAGTGTTGGACTGAATCACACACTCTGTATGCCAGAACTAGTAATTACAGGCAAAATGCTTCTCTGGGGAATATTGATGAGACTGTTAGAAAACTAACAAAATGGTAATTTAGCAGTTAAACATTAATTCCGACTGCACGCTTTCTCTAAATGGAGAAAACTTTACTATTAGGCAAATACAGCATTTGCTGTCTGACTTTTAGAGATTTTGTTGTATATACTTCAGTTTTGAAAACATATTTTTGCCCAGGACTAAACTTGAAAACATTGCGATTTTATCTTGTCAGTTTTTCTGTTGTCTTATTTCATTTTCATGTTGTGACTTTGACAGTTCCGCTTGTGTCTGTCAGAGGCAGGAGGCCTGGCTCTTCTTGTCCTGTGGCTGGTACTTAGCTTGTTGTGAGTCTTTCTTCTTTGCTGCAGTAATATTTTTAGGTTTTGTACCACTTTCTCCCGTTTCTTATTTTGCATGTGTGTTCTGCAGCCAGAGGGAGGAAAGAGGCTTTTGGCTTGTTTCCCATGACACCTGGGCAGATGCACAGGTCAGGCAGCAGGGGCTGCAGTGGAACTCATTCACACTGGGTGATTCCCTCTGGGAGTCTCAACGTTTGGCAGTCTCTGAAGTTCTTGCAGTGAGTGGCTCTGATGTTTCTCTGAGCCTGCTTTGCTGTATCCTAGCATGTTATATTTTTTGTTTTCTCTTATCATCAAAGAAAATAAGCAATGGATGTCTGCAGTTGGAAGTAGAGGGTAAAATTAAACCTACTCAGTTTTGTGTTTATTTTTGACTGAGTAGGATCTTTATGCCATTTTAAGTATTCTTCCTCTTACTTATTGTCTTTCCTAAAGAAATGGAAGCAGCTGTCTCGACTGCAGCGGAGCGTAATCCTCTTCCTGTTTGCCTTCTTGGTGGTCTGTGGTGTCATTTCATACACAAGCATGGGGGAACCATGGAAAAGTAGGTGTCCTGTATAGCTTGGAATTATGGAATGCCGTGCTTTATTTAAAAGATTGTAGTTCTTATCACTAGTTTTTATTTTTATTGACAATAACTGGCTGTATCCATTAAAGTGCAGGATTTTATGTTTGAATGGCTGGTTTTTACTTAATCAGAAATACTCATCTGCCCTTTCATGGTTTATCTTGACTAGAGTAACGTCTTGTTTTAGTTGGTGAAGATTTGGAGGATGAGGGTGGGTTTTTTTTAAGTTTGTGTGTAGATATTGGTAACCCAAATCTAAACAATAGAATAAGATCATAGAATCATGGAATGGTTTGGTTTGGAAAAGACCTAAAGATCATCTAGTTCCAACCCCCCTGCCATGGGCAGGGACACCTCAACATGTCACCCAAGGCTCTGTCCAACCTGTCCTAGAACACTGCCAGGAATGGAGCATTCACAGCTTCCTGGGCAGTCCATTTCAGTACCTCACCACCCTTACAGTAAAGACCTTCTTCCTTATATCTAACCTAAACTTCCCCTGTTTAAGTTTGAACTCATTACCTCTTGTCTGATCACTACAGTCGCTAATGAAGAGTCCCTCCCCAGCATCTTTGTAGGCTCAAGATAATCCTCTCTTGGCTTTGATTGTACATCAAATTAGAAATTCCAAGCTTTTCTACTATACAAAGGCATGTTTACCTTTGATACTCTCTTACTGCCTGGATTGAGAAGCTAAACCAACAGCAAGTAATAAAAAGCATGTGCCTTTTATCAGCCCCCTTGTATATTAGGGAGAGTGTTAATACCAGCAGACACTTTTTATCTAACAATTTGTGTCTATCAATGTTTTGTGAATTGAAAGACTTTTTGGATGTGCATGTAGTATGTGAATGTAGAAAGCTGTTGTGAATTTCTGGCCAGAGCCTAAACTGTCTATTCCTTGTGCTGAGCAGTTTTGTGTGTTTAGGTATAACAAACAAATCGTCAAATGATCAGAATTCAGAACCAGAAATTCCTGGATTAAAGCTGGCAAATCCAGCTGTTCTACCAGCACCCCAGAAAGCAGATGCCAACCTTGGAGACTACCTAGAACTTTCACCACAGGTACTATGAGAAGAAATGAGTTTTATAAAGCTGCCAAAGAGTTTGTGAAAGCTGTAAATAGTGCTTCATTCCAACATCTGTTGAAGTGAAAGGAGTTACAACTTGCAATAAAAGTCTGCTCTGAGTGTAATGCTCTCCATTCAGGAAGGCCTTTGGTATAGTGTTTCTTGTAATTACCTTTTTTTATTTAAGTGTTCAGTATACTATTTCTCAATCACTGATAAATGTAGGAGAGCCAGGACTTCAGGTCACAGTGTCCTCTTACTTGAGGCTTTTCTTTCCTCCTATGATTAATTTGTTTGGACTTGAATGTCAGTGAGGAGCCTAAACAGAGTTGTGCCTGAATATGAGACATAGGATACAGTGTCACACTGAACTAGAACAGTTTTTCTGGTAGCCTGAAAAATAGCAGCAAATAGAACAGATGTTATAGGCTTTGGAGGGTTACATCTGGGGGGTGTGCGATGGGAAGTAAACATGAACTAACTGTGGATTAGTGGAGTAGAAGACTCATGATTAACGTAGAGCATAGCAGTATAGGTAGTCTAAAAGTAAATTATCAGTGTAAACTTAACTGGATAATTTTACCACAAGTTTAAAACAAACAAAACCCCAAGGTCTTTAATGTACCTTCCGTTCAGGGCAGAGCTTGCATGCTGATACTATATCAAAATCAGATTTTTTTGAAGTTATGTTTAACACTGTAATGCTGTTGATTTGTGGTTTGAAATTTCACCATCTCTGTAACGTAACAAGCAAAACATTTTTTTTTCTTCATTTTGTCAGAAGCCACCAAAGCCTCCCCATGTTCGGCGTGGTCCTTCCAATCTCCAGATCAAGCCAGCACGGAAGGATGTGAGGCTGAATACCCAACATGGCAGCAGCAGGGTTGTAGAAGAGCTGGTTCAGGCTGAAAAAGAAGAGAAAACAGAGAAATCTGTTATCAGGTAGAAATGTTTCCAGCAGGCTACAATGCTCTCCCTCCTCACCCCCACCCAGATCCATTGGCTATTGGAGTGAAAATTGTAGGAGCTTTTTGTTGCCTGGAGTTGATTTCTTTCCTGGAGAAAGACTTTTTACAAGGGTAGTGACAGGACAAGTGGAAATAGCTTTAGACTGAGAGAGGGGAGACTGTGATAAGATCTCAGTAAGCAGTTCTTCCCTGTGAGGGTGCTGAGGTGCTGGCACAAGGTGCCCAGAGAAGCTGTGGCTGCCCCATCCCTGACAGTGTTTGAGACCAGGGCTTGGAGCAAGCTGCTCTACTGGAAGGTGTTCCTTCCTGTGGCAGGGGGTTGGAACTGGATGAGCTTTAATGTCCCTTCCTACCCAAACCAGTCTGTGAGTCAGTGATTCTGTGATATATTTGTTCTCAGGTCTGGCCTGACAGCTGTTGATACTGCTAGGCTGATATATGTAAGTTTGATGAACATGCAGCTTTCCTGGTTTTACTGTTTGAACCACAGAGGTGCAGAAGATTTGGAGCTCTACAAGATTGTATTTCTAATGCACTTGGACACTCCTAATGCTTGGGAGAATTCTCAGTGACTGTAGGTTTCTGCCATTTTTTTTGTTGTAAATATTAATGAACCATTATCAGTCCATTAATACTCACAGGTGTCTGTGTCCTTGGCCAGATTTGGACAATTACACCAGTGTCAGTGCTGCTTACGGGTATGATGCCACTAAACACTTGGACTTAAGCTGAAGTTCAACTGGCAGAAGCTGTACATGTGTATGTAGTTGCATGCATGTAGCTGTACATGTAGGCTTACTCCTTTCTTACAAAAGATTAAGTTCAAAGACCCTTATGCGTATACAGTAATATCTTTTACAGAGGGTCTATGATGCTATATTTATACAAAATTATTCCCTAAGATAGTATTGACCTAAATATTTGGGAATAACTGAAAGGATGTATCTTGGATATAGAAAAGATTATTACATGTTCAGCAGAATTTCTTAAGATTTGGAACACTAGGCTTGTTTTTTTATTATATTTGTGTCCTTTTCAGCACTGGCACAGCTGAGCTGATCACAGCATTAAAACCATGCCTACATCAGCATTTGGCTGCTGGTATCTGGAACCTCCCAGAATGACTTTGTTTTATTCCTATAGCAGAAGCAGAAGCTTATGAGCTAAGCTCATGAAGTTAAATGGCAGGCAACAAGAAGACTTAGGAAAGCAATGAAAGCATAGTGAAGACTAGTTACAAATTTAAAGGATGAAAGTGAGAAATGAAATTATATGATTTATGTAAGTCATAAGGTGTGCTGACTGTAAGCAACAAACTTCAGAGGTCCTATAAGCCTGGCTCCCTTAGGAGGCGTATTATGAACTCAAAGGCAACACACCTGTATATTAAACAGCAAGGCTGAGATAATTTCATCTTGATACAAATTTTGACTTGGCTTGAAGTCAATTCTGAAAGACTTTTCGTTCGGGAGATTCTTAATATAACCCTGTAAGAACTGATACATGCATCTGTGGTGGTAGGGGAAGCTGTGAACCCCTTGGTAGTAAAGTAGGTGCTTTAAGCGGCTTGTCCTTTGTGCTTATTCATGATTTTTTGATTATGATCATTTTTATAGTACCATTTAGTGTTTGTGCTTTTAATACACCATTCTCAAGCATTTTAATTCTTTTTAGAAGTACTTTATTATGTTCCATTGCCAAGATATTTAATGAAATTCCAAGAGCTTGCAAGATTTCTTAATCCAGTAAAATTTCTCAGGTGCAAATTTCTTTCTTTGAACTGAAAAATTATCTAGTGGACAACATAGTTATTTTGATTCATGATACAAAATCCAACTCCTGTTTTATCAAAGGAAATAAGTCCCATTCTTTTGCATGACTTTTCTGGGATCAGATTAAGTCTTAATTACAGTCTCTTGGATTTGCAGCTGGAGAGGAGCAGTGATAGAACCTGACCAAAGCACTGAACCTCCATCTAGTAAAAAAAAGGAGTCAGAGAAACCTTCATCTGTGGAAGCTGAAGACCAGAAGGAACCAGGTAAACAATACAGTTAATCATACCTTTATATCTGTTCACCTTTATAGTTGAAGTTGTGCAATTTCTCCCCACACAAATCTGCTGTATTTATTTATTTTAATTAAAGGAAGCAAAAAGTGTAGGAGAGGTGATGTACCTCGAACAACCAAGCCTTTCCATGTCCTTATTCCACCATGACTGTCTTCACTCTCACTCATCTTCAGAATCTGAAAATAATTTTAGTGACAAATCTTTGAAACATAGCCTCTGGGAGGAGGCAGACATTCCCAACTTTTACCCAGGGAAACATATTCTGAAGAGAGAGAGCTTGAAGGGGACAGCTTCCTTTTTCAGCAGCAGTTTCCTTTTGTCCTTCAAATACAGGGAAAGTGACTTCCTCCCTGAATCAAACTGTAACTATTTTTAGTGTTCAACAGAAGGCTGTAGAAGCTGGTTTTGCAGTTGCTGTCCTGTGGAGTAAATAGTCTGTTGTTCTGCTTTCTGGGTTCAGGCAGGGAAGTTCTGATATGATAAACGCAGCCTATTATATATCTGACATCTTGCTAGCAGAAGATGTTAAGGTTTAGTTATGCTGCTTGATGTTTCCCACTTTAGACAAACTTTGTTTATTGCTTTTGAAAATTTCAGCTAGTGGGCTTGAAGTTTTTCATGGTGGATGTGTAAGATAAGCTCAACTTCATGGCATGTTGCAAGCAAAAGTTTTAGTGGAACCATGGAAAAAAGACATTGCTTTACCCAAGATGAAAAATGTAAATTTTCATCCTTTTTTGTATGAAATGAAAAACACAAGAGAAATCATTTTGTATAAGTGATTTTGAATTTAGCAGAAAGTAATGAATAAGATAGAGAAGCTGAAGCAAAACTGCTATGTGTTAAATTAGCTGAGGATTGTTTTGTTAAACATATGTATTTAGCAGCTGAATTACAGGTGATTTAAGCAATCTTAATTCCAGTATTTCCTGACTTTCAAGTCTTTGAGCTTTAATGACACTCATCTAACAACTCTGCTTGTGATTATTTTAATTTTTTTTTTGTAAAAGTGACTTTTTGGCAGGAAAAGATCTTTGTTTCCAACTGGTTGAATTGCTGACCAGAAACGCTGGGTGATTATTCCACAGAAGAAAGGCTGTACTGGAAAGAATAACATGAGGATAGTTTTTTCCATTACACTGATCATTGAGTTTGGAAGAAAGTTTATTCTGGGTAGAATGCAGCAAAATGGTGTCCACTATAGCTGCATAACTCCCCTGCGGAACCTGCAGAAGTCTTGAGCAAGGTGCCATTTTCCTTTTGCAGTGCCCATAAACGACCGTCAGATGGCTGTGATAGAAGCATTCCGACATGCATGGAAAGGGTATAAGGAATTTGCCTGGGGCCATGACGAGCTGAAGCCTTTGTCCAAGTCCTACAGTGAGTGGTTTGGACTTGGGCTTACCTTAATAGATGCCTTGGATACCATGTGGATTTTAGGCTTAAAAGAAGGTAACTATTTTTTTTTCCTCCTTCATATTTTCCCTTCCAAAAGAATTCTGTATTTTCTATTCAGGTAGTACAGTCCCAAGTTCTGAGGGAAACATTTGTTATGTGTGGCCAATGAGTTTAGTTTTCCTGTGAGGGTAAATACACACATGTATAGAAAAACTGTAAGTATAAAAATAAATTCCCTCTCCCCACCAACTATATTATAGGACACAATTTTTCTTGGAATAGCATTTTGAGCCAGAAAATAATATTTCACGGTTGCATTTTAACAGTGAGTATATCTGCTAGAAACTGAGGAACATATTAATAAGCCTTATGATTTTTTGTTTCTCTACTAAGACCCTAGTGCTGTCCTTGTGCCCTTTAGTCTTGGGTAGCTCTGTAAGCTCCTAGGTTCTGTTTTATGACATCTAATATCAGTATTTCATGCCTGGATGTAAGAAAGTTGTCTCTGTAAGGAATCAAAGGATGGAGAAGGGGAGTGTTCAGTACCTCCTTCCAGAACTGTACTGCTCTCTGTGGTTTTTTCACACTCATTCTGGAAGTGGTTGTCTTAGAAGACTTTCAAACCTATTTTTAAAACTTAGTAAAAGGTGCTGCAATTCTTTTGCAAAACAGTGGCTAAATCAGTGGTTCAGAGGGTTTTTTTGCTGTTGGTTGGTTGGGTTTTTTTTCATTTGGTTGGTTGTTTTAATGTGGTTTTGGTTTGTTTTTTTTTTTGTGGTAATTTAAAATTTTCTGGAAGTGCATTATTTAACCTTGGTGGACGGCCACCTCTGTCAGCTTCTATTGATCATGCAGTTTCTTTTGTCAGGATAGGAAGAGCAGAGCTGCTCACAAGGGGGCAATAATAAGACAAAATTTTCATCGTTCCATCTCTCCTAACTTTGAAGTTTGTGTAAAACATTAAATCAAATGAAAACTCTGTATTATGTGTCTGCAGCTGTAGTCCTGAGCAGGTTTGTCCTAAAGTTTCACCACGTTGACAGTGTGCTGCTGTTTGTTTTTCCTCATAACAGCTAATGATTAACTGCATAGAGCTTTTAAAATAAATTATTAGTAATTTAGCGGTGTTGAAAATGAGTTCTTGGTAAAGGCTTCTTTATCTTTTATAGCAGTTATTCTTCTGATTGCCTTAGAGAGCTCCTGGGATTCTTCTGAATAACAAATGCTATATAGATGAAAGTTAATCTTTCTTATAAGCTGGTAAATGTTGATGCTTGTGTGAAAGAGGAACTTATATTTTCTATTGTACTACTGGATAGTGCTGGCATCTGACAGTGGAGTTTCTGCTGTGGTTCTCAGTGGACCAACATCCAGTATTTACCCAACAACCAAGACATTTTTTCTCATGGGGACACAGAGGCATCTTTTTGCTTTAGAGTTAAGCTCCTGTGGAATGCTTTCCATTTCTGGGAAGCTAGTGATTCTGCAGATGCTCACAAGTAGGAGTTCCTGGAAGGTGTGAGAGTGAGATAGCTTAGTCTTCACAGTTACGAGGTGTGAGCCAACTCATCTGCACCATGTAGTTAGCTCCAGCACAATAATCACTGAGTGGTGCTGCTGCTAAACTGACTGTTGAGTCTAAAATGGGTTGTTTTGTCTCTTTTACATTCCTTTTTTAATTAGTAGCATGGTAAACAACTCTTTCTGCAGAAAAGCTTGCAGACTGTTGGAATTGTAGGGGTTAAGTGCTGAAGCAGGAGGGCAGGTTCCCTACCTTCCTGCAGGAGGACATGGCTAGACTAAAGGTAGTAAGGGCTCTTAAGTTAAAATGTTGTTACCTTGGTAGGTAACAGCTTTTGTTTAAAAAGATTTAATTAAAAAGTTCACAAGGCTGTTGTGGAAGTATAATGAATTCTCTTGACAAGTCAAATGGATGGAGTTAGATGATGTCAATTTCTGGACTATTTTAATAAAGAATTCCTCAATTTCTTCTTTTTTTAGACTACTAGGAACTCTTTATTTTCCTAGGTATTTCTGTCTTTGCATCTGTTGTGTGTACTGAGTAAGAATCAAGCCAATGGTGGTCAAACTCGTCCCAGCATGTGCTCTTCATTTTAGTTTTGCATCTAAACTGATGATCACTCTAGATAGATATAAGTAACTGTCATGGATATATGAAATACTAATACCTCTAGTCTAGTTTCTGGAACATGCCAGAGGTTCATAACTGAACTACTTTTATACTTTGCAGAGTTTGAAGAAGCAAGAAAATGGGTAGCAAACAATTTAGTATTTGATAAAAATGTGGATGTGAACCTTTTTGAGAGCACCATTCGTATCCTGGGGGGCTTGCTGAGCACCTACCATCTCTCTGGAGATAGCCTCTTCCTGGAAAAAGCTGTGAGTCACTAGTCTTACAAATGGAACTGGATTATGTATTTCACATTTGACAAAGTTGAGGGAGTATTCATCAAAAAGCTAAATGTTGCTCTTTTTTGACATTAAAGTGGTGGGGAAGGGATTTACCATTATTCTTTTAAGCCTGTGCTTCTTTTTGCTCTCTGGATAACTTCAGATTTGTGCTGTATCAGATATTCTCATGTCTGTTCTTCTGTTGATGAAGAGCTGAGCATAATAAAGTTCATAAAACATAAAAATAAATAAATGGCAAAGAGTAATAGTTGTCATTTGACACCTTTTCTATGTGTCTCAAGAGCATCAATCACCTCTTTAGATTGCCTAGGTGAAGTCAATGACTTCAAAATTACATCACATTGCATAGGGATTGCAGACTCAGATGTGGCATGGTAGAAACAAGGTAGAAAGTCTGTAGTCATTATGAAGAAATCCATGACCCTTTTTAATTCTTGGCTTTCTTGTACCACATAAAACTAAGCTGCTGTTCTCTTTTTGCTCTGCTTGGTGAGAGTAAATCTAAAGGTGTGTGTGTGTGTTTGTTCAGTTGTTGTTTTGTACTGGTTTTTTTTGTTTTCTTTAGAAAGACATTGGAAACAGGCTTATGCCAGCATTCAGGACCCCCTCCAAGATACCATATTCTGATGTCAACATTGGCCGGGGCACTGCACATCCACCTCGCTGGACATCTGACAGCACTGTGGCAGAGGTGACCAGTATTCAGCTGGAGTTTAGGGAGCTCTCTCGTCTCACTGGTGATCAGAAATTCCAGGTATGGAAGAATCAGTTGATGTTTTTTTCTTTTTCCGCCTCTCTACAGCTCCACCACTGACTCTCCATCAATACACATGGTTTCTGTAGTCTCTAAGTGATAAATGTGAAATGCTGGATGAGGGAAGGAAAAGAATCAGCGAATTTCCAGTTATTTTCTTAAATATAAAAAAAGGAGTAGTGGAGGTGAATATTTTTTTTCCTCAGAAACAGATTTTGATATAAGAAAAAAATGACCAAAACACCAACCAACCAACCACCAACAAAACCGAAACCAACAACAAAACAAACAGCAAACACAAACCACAAAAAAATGAGAGCAGATTCCATCCTTTCCCTCTCCCAACCCCCCAGTTTTTTCTCATTGACATTTTTGTTTAACACTAGGTTGTCAGATTTTGAGAAAATAGGTTCCCCTGAGCAGGGGACTGTGAAAATTCCTTTTTTAAGATGTTAGAGTCCTGTGAGCCATTTCTTGATGTCATTAGCTAAATACAAAGAACAAAACTGTAGTGTTGCTATCCAAAGAAGTCAAATGTGTCTCACTAGGTAAAGGTCTGACAGCAGGTCACAGTATAATGTAAAGTTAGATGAAATAAAAATAATTCCAGAGAAAACGATATTTTCCACTCTTCTTTTGTTTGGCCAAGTTGTTTTATTGTTTTGAACTCTTATCCATAGCTCAAGTTTTGAAGACTGCGGTTATTTAAGGAAATTTTAGCTATTGCTTGTTTCATGTAGTTGTTACTTTAGCTGGACTTCTATTTTGCAAATATGAGTGACATCAGAGTCCTTTGCCATAGTACTGGATTTCAAGTGGGCTTACTTGATGGAAAGGAAATAGTTTAATTATTTCAGAGTACTTAAATGTACCCAGAACTTCATGATTTGAAAGTCAGGAAGTTTTAAATCCTGTATATAATATATTGCATAAAATCCTGTCTAATAATATATTGCATAAGCTGAACTTGAGGTCCCTGATGGTAATTTGAGGAAGAATAGTTAAAGGTTTGTTATTGGCCTGAAGTTACAAGCCACAGTTTTGTGCCTCATTTATACTTGTAATTCATATTTTCTGTTTTCTTTCTTTTAGAAAGCTGTAGATGAGGTGATGAAGCATGTTCACACCCTCTCAGGGAAAAATGATGGACTAGTGCCTATGTTCATAAACACCAACAGTGGGCAGTTCACTCACTTGGGTGTCTATACTCTGGGAGCCAGAGCTGACAGTTACTATGAGTATTTGCTCAAGCAGTGGATTCAGGGTGGGAAAAAAGAAAATGAGTAAGTTCTTTCTGCTTCTCATATTGGTGTGAGAATTGTGTGAGCTGTAAAACTTTCTGTCATAGTTTTCTACTTAAAGAAAAATAATGTATGTGCCCAACAGTCAACTGAAAATATCCTTGTTTTTTAAAAGCAAGCTAAGCAAGCAAGAGGAATCTGTGGTAGCTGGGTGAGAGTTAGGCTTAGTCTCAAAACTTCTCCTTCTCAGAAAATTTTTCTTCACATTAGATGTGAGGAGTGTTACATAGAGGAGAGTTAAGTCTTTGCAGAGAATAATTAGACACTTCTGAAAAACTGATGGTACTTAATTTCACCAGCCATGTGTTTCCCCTTGGACTGTCAGGGAAAGGTGAGTCTTACAAGATGGTTGAGGTGGGAGATTTAATCCGTAAGGAAAAACTTCCCTTCAGAAGAAGAGAAATCTGAAGTTTGATGTTTGCTTTAGCTCTCTTATGTTTATCTGCACTGGATAAATGAAAGAAAATGTTTGCAAGGAGCAGAGGAAATAGAGGTATTGGAAAAGGAGGTTTCCTGTGAAACAAGGTAAAAAAATCCAAGCAGTTTTTGTCCACTTCTAAGTGAATTATGTTTGGCTTATTCATATTGAGGGGTTTCATGCAGTGACACCATGTCTCTCTGAGGCATTTCTTTATATCTGAGCAGGTGCATCTCTACAAAGAAAGCTTGATCACTGTTATTCCCAAGCCGTACCTCACTGTAAACAGACCACGGGACCATGAATTATAGCATTTTGTGAATCTCAGTATGGAATTATTCAGCAGTTTTTTTTTTTTCTACATAAAAGTACTCTGAAACAAGGCAAATTCTAATGAAATACTGTGAAACAATGTTTCACAATGACAATAGTCAAATATTGGGAAAGATTGCTCAAAATCATTGAATGTCCACCTTTGGATGGAGATACTATTGCATTTCTGGATGGAGAAACTAACAAATTGCTCTGATAAACCTCAGGCAATCTGATCTAATTGGATCTGCTTTACAGCAGAGCGTTGAAGTAGAGGCCTTCAAGAGCTCCTTACCGGCTGAGATTTTTCTTTTACTTCAATTACTGTACTTCTAAGCATTCCTGAAATAAGGTTTAGTTATTGCCTAGAAACATAGTTGGAGGTCTGTTTTCTTTGGCATTTAAATGTAGGGTTTACTTGAAAAGTAAACCAAATATTGCTAGATGGTAGTCATACCTAATTAATAGCCAGTTGGTGGTGACTTTGGGGGTGTTTTAGGTCAGTTTTCACATTTAGTCAAATATTGTTATTTAGACTGAAATAAGAGTCTCTGAAAGGATTGTGCTGAATATTATCTGTGATTAAATATGTTCTGACTGTGTATATGTGAGCCAACTGTGAATGATTTTAATTCACAGGCTGTTGGAAGACTATATGAGAGCCATAGAAGGAGTGAAACAGCATCTTCTTCAGAGATCACAACCGAAGAAGCTTACTTTTGTAGGAGAACTTGCTCATGGCCATTTCAGTGCCAAGATGGTGAGAAGTACAGCTGCATTTAAAAAACAATAGAAGAAATCAAAAACCACCACAAAAAAATCAACATGGGGACAGGCAAACACAAAGCTTCTGTGCTGTCTTTCCCCCTTCCCTCCTCCATAGATAGACACATATATAGCCAGTGTGATGGCAGTGCTGAATAACTGGTTTGTAGATACTGGTCACCTGTGCAAACCCAGGGGCCTTTTCTTTGAGTTCTTCTAGTAAGTCAATTTATGTTTTTGTAAGACTGAAAATTCTGGTGCTGGAGTCAAATTTTCTTTCTCTTTTTTTCTGCCTTGGTCATAACATTCCAGTGTCTGAAACTGTTAAGGCAGTGCCTATTGTATGTATTATTTATTTTCCATAATTTAAAAGTGTACATGGACACTTGCACACTGGGCTTGTCGGATTCACCTTCAAAATAGAACAAGGTGATTTAATACTGTGTTACTGATAATTGTGGAGAGTTCTGTCCGTGACACTTGTTTCTTTTCCTACATGTAGGATTATTCAGTAAACTGTATGCTGTTTGCTGTAGGAAGAATTGATTGAGCTCAACTTCCTGCTCATAATTTGTTCATCCAGGACTCTTTAAAGTGCATTCTAAGACCTTTCTGTTAAAGGTCTCATGCATATGTAAAATTTTGTATGACTTTTTTTGAAGATGAGTGGTGTATTACCAATGTATGCATAGCCTTACACATACTTTTTCAACACCTGAAGTGATCTTCAGTGAATTTTGTAACCTGTTTGGTTTCTTAATGTAGTGGCTTTGAGATGTTCAATTCTGGTTTTCAGCTGGTGTTTCTTGCATCTGAGTTTCACAGGGGCTCTCCAAACCTGCTGTGAGCAAGACTGGAGTCTGGTTTTTGGGTAGAGGGGAGCTCCCCCGTCCCAAGATGTGACAGAATTGAATTCTCAGAGTTGGTTTAGGCTCCTGCATGTGTCAGTATACTTGCTTCTGTTCCACCAAGTCGAAGTGCTGGTATTTAATCAGTGGTGGTTTGGTGAAAGTCTTTACAGGTATCTTACCCTGGAAAAGTTTGTGATGTTTGCCTCCTATGTCTATGCTGACCTTCACCACCCTCATACATTTCCTTCAGAACGGGACAAAGCTTTTAAAGGTCCATACAGGTCCTTTTGCACCAGAGTGGTTTTACTATGGTTTTGATTGATAAGACCTGAGCTTTCGGTCTGAATGATACGAATTGTTTGAAATTACATATGTGACAGGAATCTGCAGTTCTTACATTCCCAGTATCAGTGGTGGATTAGCTGCTGACAGAGGACAGTCAGTCCTGCGCTGCAAATTGAATTTTGCTGAAGCCAAGTTTTGATCATTTTATACTATCTGGTTTCTGACATGTTCTTCAACTGACTTTAGTGATTGAGCTTTCTTGAAAAGTGAAGTTAATTTCTGTTGTTTACAAATGTACAATTCTTGGAGTAATACTTCTTTTGCCCTTTGAACAAATTGTTTGCTGTAGCAAGTAAAAACTAAGCGAGAAATGTCCCTTCAGTCATTTCATTGCTTCTGCTTTGTCTTGGGAAAGCAAGCAGGAATGCTCTTCACACAGTCACCCTCTGGTGCCCCTCTTCCATTATGTACACAAAGAGCCAAAGATGTTTTGTTCGAGGTGCCTGGAATGTGTGGCATTCAGCTGGATGTAAACAAGAGTCTAGGAGAGCTGGTTGTGGGGATGGGAGCAAGTAGCCTTCCAGTCTCTCTAGAACAGCGGTGCTCTTGCACCTTTGGTGCTCTAAAGGTGTGAGAGGTAATAGCTTTTCATTATCCCAAATAACAAAGTTGAAAGAAAGAGGCAAGCTTTCAGATGGAGATATGCTTGAAAGCTTATCAGTGTTTCCTGGTTTTATCAGTGGATCTGACTGATGATTTCTGGCAGGTGTTTTCTCTCTTACAGTAATGCTAAGGTGACTATTTCAGAATGAGGAAAATCTTCAGCTGACCTCTTGCCCTTCCCCAAGCTGTGTTTTCTGACTCCCATCTCTAAGTTTAAAATTAAATGCAAATGGTCAGTTTGTACTTCATGATGTCCCCTTAGGTGTCTCTGCTGAGTAGCCTGTAGGTAATTTTGCTTCATCAGCTGGTATGAGATATGTACTTCTGGTAAACCAAAAGACACTGTCTTCCCCCTTACCCTGACCTGAGACCTTTTGTCCAGAAACATAAAAACGCAGTCTTGTACTTTTTCCAAATTATTGATGGCTTTGGAATAGTGCTTCCTGACTTGTGCTACATTGCGTCAGAGCGTTAAAAAGTTGCCTTCATGTTCTTGGTACCTGAAGTTGTTTTGAAGAAGATAATGAAGAGGGTAAAAAAAAAAAGACACACACAAATACCTGTTTGTTGTGTATTTTTTTTTACTCAATAAAGGTTGTCTTGTCTTGCAGGATCACTTAGTTTGCTTTTTGCCTGGTACTTTGGCATTGGGAGCTCACAATGGACTGACTGCAGATCATATGAAGTTGGCTGAAGCCCTTATAGAAACCTGTTACCAGATGTATGCTCAAGTGGAGACAGGCCTCAGTCCGGAGATTGTACACTTCAATCTTCATGCACAAAAGGGCCACAAAGATGTGGAAATTAAGGTGAACAGATAGCTGGCCTGAACTGTACTTAAGTGGTTCTTCTGTGTCTCTGTTCTGTGGCTGAAACTCCCACCTGGGTATGGGGGATGTGCTTTGGCATAGAACAGCTTGTTCTTTTGTTGCCTTGCTTTCTGGATGCACCCTGGCCTTTGTCTTTAATTACCTCTTTAGTATATTTAGAAGCTGAGGTATGCATAATGCACTCTTTGGAGTAGGTGGATATGGGAATCACTATTTTTCTTCCTGGATAAGTCACAGAGTCACAGAATTGTTAGGGTTGGAATGGACCTCTGGAAGTCATCCAGTTCAGTCCCCCTTGAGGAAATTCCATGTCTGAATTATTCTTGTCTTTTTTCTTTCCTCTTGCAGCCAGCAGACAGGCACAATTTACTGCGACCAGAAACTGTGGAAAGCCTTTTTTATATGTACAGATTCACTGGTGATAAGAAATACCAAGACTGGGGCTGGGAAATCTTGCAGAACTTCAATAAGTACACACGGGTAAGGTCAATTTATAATGACCTAGTTCTGTCAGCGGTGTGTTTGCTCACTTGCTCTCTAACGAGAACTTTGGTAACCTGTTATCTTTAAACAGTCATTAAAAACCTGCAGGGAAAACAGGAACAACACTCAGAAAAACTCAGTTCATGAAATGCCTTACTGTGTGAGATACAGTACTTAGTACATTCAGGGATAGAACTTGCATTACATTGATTAAAAAGCAAAATGCAGAAGCTGCATGCAGACTACCAGAGTGTCTCTGTGTCCTCTTGGAAGCTGTTAGAACCTCTACTGTGATCTTCTCTTAAAAGAATTAAGAAGCTGAAGAGAACCTGGCTGGATTGAAAAATCATTTGGTTGAAATTGGCACTATCTCACCCCCCAAAAAAAAAGTTTGCCACAAAATGGTATTAATTCCTTAATAGAGGGATTTTTGTATTCATTCTGACTAGTCTTGTGGAGATATAAGCACTCTTATGTGCTGTGAAAGTGTGGCCTAAATGCCACTGGTGTCCATGTACTTAAGAGAAATAGGCATGGTACTTGGCCAATTCTGATGCAGAAATTGCTCTAGTTACTTCCTGTACATTTGTCCAGAAGCTTTGAGGGGATGTTCTTTTTGATACCTCTTTAAATGAAGCATAAATAGGCATTTTGTTTCATTTTAACCTTGTGGTTTCTTTTAAAATGTAGAGATTTTTTCCATAAGTGAAGTTTTACATGCAAATGAAAAGCAAGTATTGAATGAAAAACATGCTGATCTGTTTCTTAGCGCTTATCTTCTCCAAGTGCATCTGGATATTAAGAAATGAAAATAATTTAAATTGTCAAAATATACATTTCTGATTTTTTTTTTTTGTGCACAGGTTCCTACAGGTGGTTATACTTCCATTAATAACGTCCAGAATCCCAGTAACCCAGAGCCACGAGATAAGATGGAGAGCTTCTTCCTTGGGGAAACGCTCAAATACATGTTTCTGCTGTTTTCAGATGACATAGACTTAATCAACCTTGACAAATATGTATTTAACACAGAAGCTCATCCACTCCCTATCTGGGTGCCATCATAGACTGGGTGTCAGTAGACCTTCCAGTGGTGGTGTTTTTATCTTAAAGTCACTTTACTATTCAGGGTTTAAGGAGAGATGCTATATTGCACCTTTTTTGGCTTAAATCAAACAAACAAAACCTTTAGGAAAGCATCTCTGGTTTGAAGAAGTCATGTCAGTCTTAAATGTAATCTCTGGTTCTCAGATGGACATGCTGTGCATACTAAGCTGGTTTTCCTGGTATTAATGATGTGGTTCACAGAATAATGGACCATGAAATCATGGGGCTCTGGTGAACCAGAGCTCAACTTATGTCAGTCTTACTAAATGCTCATTAAATACTGGGAATGCAGTGAGTTGTCTGAAGCACAGGCTTGTTCCTGAAGAGAAGGAATAAGCTTACAGGTGTCTGGTTTGTTCTGGATTCACTGAAACACTCAGTTACAGTGCTGTTTCTTCATGAAAACATACAGTGTTTAAGGTGCTAAGTGGGATAAACCAAGAACTGTGACATTGTCCCAGGTGGAAGCAAAGCTGTCAGTATTGCTACTGATACTCTGATCTCATTCCGACCTCCCCAGCTATGCTGCGTCACGTTGGAGGAAGCAGCAGCAAAGCGTCTGTTAGACAGCATCTTAGTTTTATAGAGCACTTTGGCTGAAATGAATGATGGAAGAGAATTTGCTGCTGCTTTGGTTCAAAGTGGTACATAATTTTGTAGAGTTATTGCAGTTTTTAACTTATCTGCAGGAATGCAGGAGATAATGTGAAACACAAGTGAAACTACATGTGCATTTTATATATTATTTGCATTAGTTAGACTCAGGTATTCTGACTGAAAGCTGCTTTCTGAGGTTGGGCACTGGGAAAGCTTGTTGAGCACATTAGGTATAATTCTGAGTCAGCTTTCTTCTGTCCCTTCAGATATTGCATTGTAAGGTGTTTGACAAAAAACAAGCGTACAGCAGAGTTCATGTCATTCATCATTTTTGGACTGTGGACAAATTCTCAAGGTTTTTTGGTTGGTTGTTGTTTTTTTTTTTTTCCCTGTGAGTACTTGGGTAGTTTTTTTTCATAAGTAGTATTAAAAGCAGACAGTCCAAGTGTATTACAGCAATTCCTGGTCCCAGTAGAATCAGTGAAATCTGTTCAGTTGCTTGAAGACAAAGCAGATCCATCTTTTTAAAGAATCTTATGGGAGCCCTGGGATCTTTCATTTTTATATGTGCAAGTAGATTTTACACTATGAATTTGGAAATCAGCTTTCTGTAGTGCTTTTCCTATAGGTTTTGTAGCTACTTGAACAGTCCTGTATTCACATACAAGGTCTCAGATAATATGCTTCTTTCATTTTGAGGTTGCTCTCATCAAAATGTCCTTTCTGCTCACTTTAATGGAAGCAGCATGAGGAATGCAGGTCGTGGTGGTGAGGTACATTCCCTCTAAACTAGGGCTGCTACAGGAGCTAATGAATTCTGACTGTAACGGTTGGTTTTTCTGTGTATTTGGTAGTATTTGTAACCTTTGATTTGTAAAGTAAGATGCATTTTTATTTGTTTTATGCTTATCAGTTCTGTTTGCTTGGGGTCAGAAGTTACCCTTGGGACCACTGTTTAAGTCTTTTAAAGAATATTTATCATTCCATGTAATTCCATTATCATTCCAATTCCATGGCTTATGGAAATGAAGAAATGCTACAATTTATTTAAATGCACCTTTTTCTGTTGTCAAAGGGACCTTGGAATTTGCAAGACATGACAAATGTGTGCAGAATGTTAATGTTGCTCCAGTTCACATGCCACCAGTAACCCTGGAAATCAGTTTTTCACGTGCACTGGAATCCAGTAGCTGTAGCCTTTGTTCGCATAAGTGATTTGCTCCTAAAACTTTTGTTTTCCTTTGTTGTAATAGTAAAGAAGGAAAATGCTGTTGAAAATGGGAGGAACACCTTCAGTGTTTCTGTTTGTGGAACAGGTTTGTGGTTCTGAGGAGCTGAGCTTTGGCTAAAAGCTGGAGGCTCAAAACTGAAGATTTAAAAACAAAAAAAAAAGTTAAAACCCCTGCTCAGTGATACTGTCCAGGCCCTGCTGACGGGTGCTGCTTGGCCTGTGCCTTCCATTGAAGCGAGTACTGAACTCAGACTGAATGACTTCACTGTGGATTTTAAAACTTGCAGAGTTTGGTGTTTCACCTTTAGGACAGCGCTGCTGAGGAAACAGATGTCTTAGAAAGTGGAGTACATACAAATGCTCACCAAAACCCTTAGGTTGTTGAAGTCTTACACTAGTCTTAATGGAATCAACTCTGCAAATGGGACTGTGTGAGTTTGTGTTTTTTGGGGTTTTTTTTCCCCTTCTGATTGGTTTGAGAGTAATAATCCATTTCTGAATGAGTTGAAGGAGAGAAGAATAAATCATCACTTCCCCAAACACACTTCTTGTCTTTTAGTTGAGCCTGTTTGTTCAACTACTGTCTTTCTTTTTCTTCATGGGATACTGAACCTCTTTGCAAAGTGGCTTTACTGTCCTTGTCCTTTAAATCCTTTAAATCTGAAGTTAAGATTGTTCAGGGCTCTTGTATCACATGTGAAATGGCAGACACCTAAATAATCTGATAAAAGTCCGTGTGCTTCTTTCTGTTCTTTTGCAAAGGTCATTTTAATTGCCTATTTACTTTTACTTCCTTAACATAATAATGCTGTGTCAGATTAGTTGCTGAGCTTCACAGCCCATCTCAATTGCATTCTCTGCTCCCCCAGCACTACAGAAGCTTTGCACATCTTTGAAAGATTTTCTTTTGAGAACTCTGTGGTTCTCAGCCCCTGCAATTCAGGCTTTGGCTCAGTAATCCCTGTTGGTGTTTCAGCGTGCTCCTGTACTGGTGCTTAGGGTGAATGTTGCAGAAATCACTTCAGCTAATCATTTTGTCCTTTTGCACAAACAGCTGCTGTGGTTTCTCTCCAAGAGCTTGAGTGACTTTCCTAATTAAAATAAACCAATACACAACAACCCTGCTCCACCCAGCTATATTGTTCACTGAGAAACAGAAATGGGTACGAGCCCAGCCATATTGTGCTGCACAGCTGTGAGACTCTGAGAACTCACATTCCGAGCTTTAAGCCACAGCTCAAGAAACAATACAGACCTTGCTCAAAGCAAATCCAGTAGATGGATGGGGCCACAGTTAGCATCTGATCTCTGCACTTTCTGATGATTGAAGTCTTACTGCAGGTTTTAGAAACTGCCAGTTTTGCAAGGTCCATGGCACTGGCTGATGTGAACCCTTCTATGTTACATGTGGCTGTATGTTAACAATAAACTGTCAGAGCCAAGGCCAGGTTGAACAGGGCTTGGAGCATCCTGCTCTAATGGAAGGTGTCGCTGCCCATGGCAGGGGGGTGGAACTGGGTGAGCTGTAAGGTGTCTTCAACACAACCAGTCTACTACATTAGTGAGGATGTAGTTCCACTAAGAAAGTTTGACTAACTAGGTCTTCCCTACATTGTCTTTCATTTGTGTATGTCTGAAAAATCTGATAAATGGACTTCATCCATTCCTGCTCTTCCCTCCCCCTGCACTCCACAGTGCTGACAGGAGCAGAACCTTTGGTCTTTTGTAAGAAGAGGGAAGAGATAAAGAGTTTGTATGCAAAAAGGCTTTTTGTCAGTACCCAAATATTGTGAAACACCAGTGACTGTCACTGTAGCTCAGAACAGTCACACTGTGATGGCCAAGAGGACCCAGCAGTGCAAATACTGCACACAAAGCCTTGTGTTTGAGCAGTGGCAATGCTGTGTGAGTGTAAGTAATGTAAACCTCTGGGGATCTGGGAGGCTCCTCCACTATGTCATAAAATCATTGCAAATGGATCAACTGAGTCAGCCAATTGATTACAGGATTTAATATTACACATAAGCTAGTATTTATTGGCGCATAGTAATTCCAGTAGGTAAGAACCCACCTGTTGATGTGCAAAGATGAGTTTGTTCTACCTGAACAGTTTTATCTTCTCAGGTATACTACCAAGCCATGAAATCATATCACACATTTTAACAGACTTGTAATTTATTTTAGAAAGATCTGAAGATGTCTGGAGCAAACTGCTCTACTGGTCACTAATACGCAGCTCTCAAGTGACAGGAGTACAACAGGATGACTGCTAGGTGCAAAGCTCCAGCTCAAGACTAAAGGTCTCTTGAGCAAGTTAAAAACAAACCAAAACCCCACCCAAACCCCCAGCACTGGATGAGGCGAACAGTCTTTTTGTATGTAACTGGTTTCTGGTGGAGTCCTGTGAACCTGTGTAAGTAACGACCTGCTTCTACTCTAGTCATCTAATCTTCACCTTTTGCCTAAAATAATTCAGCTTCAACCTTAAGGTGCCTCATGCAACCAGACTTTTCAGGCTAGTGGTGGTTCTTGGCCCTCCCAGGGCCCTCCCACTGCAAGCAGGTCAGCATGAGAACTGCACAACACGCTTTGGGTTTCTGTCATAGATTTGGCATTTTGCTTTTCTTTTGATGCTTGATGAGGGGCAGTTAAGACACTTCAGAAGGGTGAATTTCCACCAGCATAGATAACACTTCCTCAAATGGCGCAGGCATAGCTCAGCAGGCTTCTGTCTTCTATTGTAGTGGCAGCCTCACCCGCAGGCCTGAGGCTGTGGGGATGGACATACTCACAGCTGAAGCACCTGGGTGCTTCTCCTGTGCTCTTTTCATCCCCGCAGCTTTCACCCAGCTGTTGATGATGCTCCCTTCAAGCTTGCGCACTTGTGTGACTGACGGGGGGTCAGCTGGATTGTGTCCTCTAGAGAAAGCAGAGCAGGGTGAGCTGGTCAGTGGGGGCAGCTCTTTGCCTCTCGCACAGGGAAAGCCAAGCCAGGGAACTGAGAGACAGAGATTATCTGTTTTGTACTTGATATTTATGCCCTGGAAAAACCTTTAGAGCGTGGCATCCACAAAAAGGCTGGGAGGCATGCTGTAGAGCCCCAAGCTCTCCCTTGCATTGGTGGTTAGTGTCCTCTGCTATGGGGCTGAAGGCTGATGGCTAATGCCAAGAGACACTGGACTATTTCATATGACTGATAGCTACAGGTTATCCCTGTACAAGAACATGTTCCAATGACAGTATGTGAGGTTAGTGCTGAGTTCTGCACTGCCTGCCTTCTCTGGAGGCTGGAAGAGCCCTGTGCTGGGGATGAAGATTGCTCTTCCACAGTTAGGCTGTGACAGTCTGTATCCAACCCCTTTTGAAGGATCTCCTGGATCTTTGGACTGTAGCTAAGATCTAACACTCAGGCAGGAGGATTTTGCCAGCCAAAGGAGAGCTGGCTACTTACCGGAGGTCTAGGTGATGAGCGCCTCCTCTAACAGTCAGTGCAATTAGTGAAGGGCTGAGGCTGCTATTTATCTGGAAGAAGAAGGAGCAGAGAGAAACCAAGTGACCAGGCAGAACTTGCCATCTGTTCTGAAAACTGCAAGGGGAGCTGGTCAGGACTGAGGACAGGCATGGGAAGAGCCCCCCGGTATGCCTAACATTGTGTGCAGAGCTGACAGTCCCAGTAAGCCCAATGCCTCATCTCAAATGAAGTGATTCTATGATCATTAATGTCCTGGGGCTCCTTAGTGGTTCAGTATAAAACAGCTGCCAGCAGAAACACACGTGTAGCTAGTGCTGCTCTGAAAAGGGAGTGGGGGTGGGTGTGTATCACCTGGAAAGGCTGCTCTCTGTGCTGGGGGGTGCAGGACTCCACATGCTTACCCCTCCTCCAGCCCAAGGATCCAAGTCTCCATTTGAAAAAATGATGTTGCTTGCACTTTTCAGGTCTGAAATTCAGAGAGGTGACATGTGAGAGGTCTTCCTGTCAATTTACACAAATGCATTTGGCTACTGCAGCAAACATGGCCAAGAACAGAAAACACAGGAGAATAAACCAAATTCTTGGCAGTTTTTAGGTATTCCATTTTTGTCTTGAGGGGATACAGAAACATCTGTTTGGCTCAAGTTACCACAAGGCTGTGACTGTCTGCCAGGACCTGTTAGTGAACTGTGCCTGTCCCCACGGGCACAAGCAGGTGGGACAGGCAGACAACTGCAGGGTAGTGCCAAAGCACGAGCAGCCAGCACAACTCACCTCCTCCCCAAAAGTTTATCTGCAGCCAGTGTGCTCGTGGCCTCACATGCCATTTCCTCCAGCAGTACTGCTCCCGCATGGCCTCCGTGAAGGGCATCTCGGGGAACATATCAGTCACGTTGTTGCTGTTGAAAGTTAAGCTGATCTCTGTGCAAACCTAAGAGAGGTAGAAGAGCTGCCACAGGGCAAGGGGGAAAAAAACAGGATAACCGGGAACCTGTTGGTGCCTCCAAAACTTTACCTGGTAGTCCCAGGCCTCAGCATCTGAGCCGACGCCGCAGCCCGTGGGGTCAGCGCAGGACTGGTACAGCTGGTATATGTCATAGCACTGCGCCAAGCCGGAGGAGTTGTAGAACACCCCTGCCAGGGGAACAGAACACAGTGCCAACCTGTCAGCACCTCTCTGTTGCCTCACCCACCACCTTGTCCATAAACCACATGGCCAAGGGGTGGCTGTCCCAGCTGGACAAGGGCGTCAGCCTGGCGCAGGGGCTGACCCACATTAGGCTACAACCCCAACTTAATGCCAAAGCTTTCACATGGTCTTGAGCCTGGCTGTGGATACCCTTTGCTTCTGCTGTATCCACAGGGAGAGACTTCAGGTGCTCTCTGCCTGTGCTAAAAGCCAAGTGACTGGTTCACTAGGTATTGGGAAAATCCTAGGCTCCAATTTCCAACACCAGCAAGAGCAGGCTGCACACAGGATGTTAGTTGACTGCTTCAAGCTGTACAGGACGTAAGTGCTGAGACTTTCCCACCCCCTCCTTGAAAGTAGCTGTTGTCTGAAGCGATAAAATCTAGTCAGAGAGCCAAGGGTGGCCTGTCACAGACAGGATTTTTTCGTTGTTCAAGGAGGAAAGACGGCATGTGCAGACTTGCCCAGATGAAAGAGTACCTAAACAGGCACCCAATAAAGCATTGCTGGGGAGCTGCTGAAGAATGAGCTGCTCTTTGTGCAGATGGGTAGTTACCAGATAGCAAGGAGGAAGAATGTAGCTACGCCGGTGGCTGTCAACTGCTGCCAGTGTCACAGCCAAGAGGCAAAACCCACAAACACTGTGGGGTTTGTGTGATAATCAGCACCAACAGCTTCACTTGCAAACAGCCCCAAGCAGCTCTGCAAGGCACAAGGCACACTGTGCCTGCAAAGTGCTGGGCATAGGCTGTTGAGGAAGGGACTGCTGCGGCTGCTGCTCTTTGGATGGCTCCGTGTGCTTGGGCAGCACAACCTCAGCTCTCCTGAAGCAGGAAACGCCTGTCCTGGCTGCAGAGGAGTGCCCAGGGGATGCACTGACCACATGCAGCTGAGTCCCAGGCCTGCTTCCAGAGCCATGCTGCTGTGCTCGCAGGCTGGCACAGCGAGGCTGGTGTCAGACACCTACCTGGCTAAACTCCTGGATGGGCTCAGCAGCCTCCGCAGGCAGAGTGCGCTGTGCGATGTGACGCTGGAGGCAGAAGGGGTTTGTTTTCCAGCCCACAAGATCATTTTAGCTTCAGCAAGTAATTACTGCAAGATCCTCTTTGTTGGGAACGTGACCAGAGCGGGGAGCCCCAACAGTAACATTCGGCTGAACACCGTCAGTGCTGCTGGGCTGAGGAATGTTCTCAACTTCATTTACTCCAACAAACTAGAACTCTCATTGCAGAATATTGAGGAGACCTTCAAAGCTGCAGAAACCCTCCTGGTTCGGGAGGTGATCAAGCTGTGCTTCCACTTCCTGGAGGGTTGCTTGAACTGTGAGAACTGCACGGATGTTCTTAACATTGTTAACAAACTTGGCCCAGCAGACCTGAGACAGAAAGCCATGTGCTACGTAGGGCAGCACTGCAAACAGATCCTGGCTGATCCGCAGTGCTTGAAAGACTTAGACCGAGAAACCCTTTGTGAAATTTTGGCCAAGACTGATGCAGAGGGATGCAGTGAGCTAGAGCTGTTCAGAGCTGCTATGAGCTGGCTGCAGCATGACCCCACACGGCTGAAAGATGCAGCAGAGATTTTAAGGCACATAAGATTCCCTCTCATTCCTTTATGGGATCTGCAGCGATGTATCCAGGAAATGCCTCTTATGAGGCTGGACTCAGGCTGCCACAGGTACGTGCAGGAGGCTCTGAACTACCACTCCCAGCTGTATGCTCAGCCAGTCCTGCAGACCCAGAGCACAAGCCTCCGCGCTGGTTCCACGATGCTGCTTGTAGCTGGTGGCAGAACTACCACCAACCATGTGTGCAGAGAGATGTGGGCTGCAGACCAGAGCTGCAGCTCTTGGCACAAGGTTGGGGACCTCTGTATGCCAGTGTACAATCACTGTCTCACCATCATCAATGACTTTCTCTTTGTCATCGGGGGACAGAGCAAATTTGATCCCACTGGAAAGCAACCGTCAAATGAGGTAAGGCATAACAAACGGTTAGCCTTGGAAAAACGGCTGGGTGAGGAAGGGAGAGAGTCATTCCTCTTGCACACCACAGCATTCCCAACTCCACACATTTCTTAGCACTCTGGGCAATACCGAAAGCCTTTGGGAATACAGCTTCCAAACTGCCTGGGAAGGAATCAGCTCCTGCCCTGGTCTCAACTTGCTTCTACTGTAAATCATTATCCTAATCTGTACACAACTTCCATCGTGCAGGTTCAGCCAGGTCCACATCAGTTGAAAAAGCAACCCTATGAATGCTGTCCCCATCCCCACTGTTGCTGCCATGGGACTCATCCTTGGGAGGCATAGCTGAAGTTCACCAATTCACTTGAGAACTGCTCTTTCCTCAGGTTTGCCTTGGAAACACAAATCTGCTTTAGGTCCCAGAACCTTCCCCTTCTGCCTGGGGAGTAAAAAGACTTGTGCAGGATTTTATATTTTCCTAGATGGCTCCAGTGAGCTTGCTAGCAAAACCAGCATGTTTTCCTTTCCCAAGCTCTCAGGTGGGCTTATTTCAGCAGAGCTCAACACTGCCACTGCAAACAGCAACTCCCACTGCTTCGAAGGCAGCTGGCAGCTCAGCAGCAGCAGAGCAGAGAACGCTGCAGCAGCAGGGCTGCAGTCAAAGCTCAGCATAGAATCATAGAATAGTTAGGGTTGGCAAGGACCTTAAGATCATCGAGTTCCAACCCCCCTGCCATGGGCAGGGACACCTCACACTAAACCATATTGCCCAAGGCTCTGTTCAGTCTGGCCTTGAACACTGCCAGGGATGGAGCATTCACAACTTCCCTGGGCTACCCATTCCAGTACCTCACCACCCTCACAGTAAAGAATTTCTTCCTTATATCCAGTCTAAACCTCCCCTGTTTAAGTTTGAACCCATTACCCCTTGTCCTATCACTACAGTTCCTAATGAATAGTCCCTCCCGAGCATCCCTGTAGGCCCCCTTCAGATACTGGAAGCTGCTCTGAGGTCTCCACGCAGCCTTCTCTTCCCCAGGCTAAACAGCCCCAACTTTCTCAGCCTGTCTTCATACGGCATCCACCCCATGTGGTTCTGCAGACACTGCCCTTGCTCAGTGACCTGGGCTTCCTAATCCGAGTGGCAAAACAAGCTTCTGAGAAACCGCTGAACAAGATGTGAGTGGAAGCCCAGCCTTAGCAGAGGTGCTGTGCCCCTCTTGTATTGTCACCAGGGATAAGGGAAGCGGAAGCCACTCCTGCCTACTCCTGGATAAGAGAAGCAGGCAAAGCTGGGACAACAACCTACTCCCAGACCCCCCTAGACCTCCAGAAAGGCCTTATCTGAGCCTCCAGCTCTGCTGGGAGGTGCTGCTGTAGCAGCTGGCTGGCACTAGATGTTGAGCCTGTTCAGGTCTGAATATAAAACCTTCCTTAGTCTAGGGAACTGCTTCTCAGTTCTTGAAGCCACACAAGACACAAGTCAGTCATGTGCCACCTTCTAACTCTCAGCCCTCTGCTGTGATCCTAGGTTTTCCGATTTGATCCCCGCAACACCTCCTGGCTCCAGGTCGCCAGCATGCTGCAGAGGCGGACGCGCTTCCACGCAGATGTGCTGTCCAACCACATCATCGCTGTGGGTGGTGGGACACTGCTGGGGACCCTCACATGCACGGTGGAACTGTACCAGCCTGCTGACAACAAGTGGGAGTTCACAGCTCCCTTCCCAATGCCTATTGCTGATCAAGCAGGCACAACCCACAAGGGAATCCTGTATATTTCAGGTGATAAAGCTGGCAGAAAGCAGCATATTTTCATAGAGTTTTTTTGATTTTTGCTAGCATCTTAACATGACAGTCTAAGCCTGCACCCAGACTAGTAACACCCACTGCTCCTGGATCAATTTCCTGCTGTTTTACCACAGCCTCACTGCCCTCCTATGTTCTTCCAGTGTCACCTTTAGTGTTTTCATTCAAGACATTAAAGGGGATACCATCTACTTGCAATCCACATCCCTGCTCACCTCTGACCCTGCAATCCTGGCTGAATCCCAAAGCTTTGCTCTCTGAAAGGTAAACCAGGAGCAGGCTGCCATAGTGCTAGGGATGGGATTAAACCCTGATATTAATCTCAGTGGAAGATGTGGGACTAACGCTCCTGTGCTGTTTTGTTAACCTGTACAAAAAGAAGCATAATGCAGGCTCTTACTGTACGAGGGATCCTCAGTCTTTACAGCAATTTTTGGTAGATGGTGCAGGGTGTTTGACAGTAAAGCAGCATGAGTTTAAACACTTCAAGAAAGTGTTGTAGGATACTTAGCTTTTGCAGCTACTAGTTTGGATTTAAACGATAATCTTTAGTTTTTCCTAGGAAAAGCACTGTTGTTTGTGTTACTACTTCTGAGTTAGAATTCCTGGGCCAGTCTGGCATGCTGCAGGCTCCCTGCTCCATAAACCAGTTACAGCCAGCTGGCATCACTGCACTGATCCAGTCCAGATTAACTTCAGTTGCACAGTTGCAATGAAGGACACTTCTCTGTGATGGACTGTATACCTGAGGCACCAAGAGCAGGGAAGGCAGCACACAGGCTGTCCTGCCCCGGGACACATACCCCAGTGACAGCAGGGCTCCTGATAAAGGTTCAGATGGGGAATGGCTGAGACTCAAGTTATTCAAGTCCCTGCTTTGACTCAGCCTATGATGCCACAGGCAGCTCATTTAACCTCTGTTGGTCTCAATTCCTACCAGAAAGCAAGGATGAAATTGCTTCACAGAGCTTCAAACACACCATAGCAATCAAGCCTGGGTAACACTATACCCCTCAGGTGCAAGATCTTCCCTATACGATCCATTTCTTTCTAAACTAGTGCAGTTAACTGCAGCTTTGATCTGGCCAGCCTACAGCCCTGCCCAAGCAAACAGAAAAATGAAGACCATTACTTTAATACAGGATTTAAACCCAAGGTTCAAGCAGACAAAGTGTCTGTGTCCAGGTGAGCTGGGGTCTACAGCCAACCTGAAATACCATCTTCCTTGTTTGCAAAGGCTCTGTAGGCTGTATTTGGACAGAGAAGCAACTGGAGACATTTCCCCTCCCCATAGCAGCACCTTTCTTCTGCAAGGAGGTTTTCATAATGCATACTGAAATACACAAGTGAGTGCCTAAGAGAGAAAGTTGACCACAGCACTGGCAGATTGGCAATGACCTTCTGCCAAAGACCCAGTGTTCAAAGAGCTTTCAATGCGTTTCCCTCAAATCCCCATTTTGTTACTGCTGGAAGCAGATTCCCTAACGAAAGCTGCTCCTGGTTACATCTGAAATACCCCAAGAGTTGGAAATCCCCCAGTTTACAGAAAGAGATGGAACTGTTTTGGTTGGATTTTTGTTCTGTTTTTGTTTTCCTCTTTAAAACAGGTGAGCAGCTCAGGTTTTGAATTCCGCACCACATCAGCTGTGCAGGATGTGTTAAATTTTAAACCTGATCTTCCCAGGTATTGTAAGGAAAAAAAACCAAATCAGCTATACTAATGCTTGCAGAAGGTTTGCTGGATGTCAGCCAGGATGATGGACAGATTTTCAAGATTTCTGCTCTCCTTCTAGGGGGCTTCTCTGGGGGTAAAACCTTACGAGACACTTACAGCTACCTTCCTCACCTCCGACGCTGGATTTGCAATAGTGCCATGGCTTTCACCCGCTGCGATCACGGGATGGCTACAGTCAGGGACAAGATCTTTTGCACTGGAGGAAGGACACTGAAAGGAGTAAGTTTATTTGCTCTTATAGTCTCATATCTGATCCAAAATGGGGTCTCCCTCTTGACAAGCCTTGATGTTTTTATTCCATCACACACCAGCCTCTTAATGGACTGCTGCAGTTGCAAGTCAGGCCAGTAAGCTTATGAAAATGTGCCTGCCATTACATTCATGCACATAGGAAGCACCCCTCTTGTCACACTATTTGCTGGAGTACAAAGGCTGCTAAAAGCATTTTCTTTAAACAGAGGAAACACAGGTGGAGGTGCAGGCTGCTAACACAGGAAAACCCGTCATATACCCTGCCCCAAACACACTGACCACCAGATTTTCCTTGTTGGAACTTGGAGGGAATGAAACACTGGCAGACTAGAAGAGGAATGGGCTGCAGTGAGGACACTAGTCTAGATTTCAGGAAAGACCAGGTCAAGTCCTGAAAACCTGGATTTCTCACCTCTTAAAGGAGGGAAAGAGCTGCCCATTGTGACTGAAGGGCTCACTCTAGGAGAATCCTCTTCCCTGAAGCCAAGAGAACTGAGTTTTCAAAGATCATTCAGCAATTCCCATTTGAAAGTGTAAAGACTCAGGGCCTGGCCCCACTATAACCTGAGGGGTATGGTTTCTTCTGAAGGAATGAGGGTGTCTTAGAGCATGTAGTTACTCACTGAGGAAGGGATAAAAAAGAGAAACTGTACATCAAGGCTGACATCAAATTCCTCTGGATGACACAAACTCAGTTATTGTCCACAATTCAATGCAATACAGCCACTTCAGATGATTTCCTTTATCACGTATTAAAAGTCTGGAGAGCAGGCACAACTTGCGCTGTGTCAGCTCCAGCAGGTCCTCCTGTTCAGCTCACTCTTCTGATTTTTCAAGAAGAAAGCTCCTTCAAAGCTGTGCCATCCTGGAACTTTATTCAGCTTCTTTTGAGGCTCTGTAAAGCATTTAGCCTCTTAAGCCCTACAGTATTTAAATCGATGTTGAGACACTGATTTCCTTTATCATGAACCAGGTGAGCCTGATGTGACAGGCATGACACAATGTGTGAGTGTTGGTATGGTTTGTATGGCAGGTGGAAGAATGGATTCATGTCAATGAGACGGAGTATTACTGTCCTGGAAGCAACCAGTGGACAACGCTAAAGCTGCCCCCATTCAACTGCTGCCAGTTCAGCATCGCAGCCCACAACACTACACTCTACCTTGCAGGAGGTGGGGCCCTGCAGCACATGCAAAAAGAAGACAGTGTTTTCCTGTATGACACAGAGGGGGGTGTATGGAAGAAAGCCAGTCCCCTGCCTAAGGCTCTGGTGGATCATGCCTCTTGCATGATTAAACTGTCCCAAGTGAATGCAGCTGGTGGGACAGGGAGAGGTACCAAGTGCTTCCCTGCAGGCAGGAGGAAGAAATCTGTCTTCAGCTTGTTCATCACAAGGGAACCAGAGTTCAACTCTGGCCCACAGAAGAAGTAGGATGTGAATATGTAAAGCAGATCCAACAGTGTTTGCCAAGACATTTTAACAACTGTTCTAGCTGCCAGTCAAGCACCCGAGCATCTTTAGCAGTGATTTGGAAGTAGTGCGTTTCTGACTTGGTGCTATCATGGTGACATGCATCATTTACAGAAAAAAATAATTAGTTCCCAATCCTCCTAAGCTGCATTAAACTCATAAGAATTTCTCAAATAACTTTTTTTTTGTCATTCAGGACCTGTTTTTCTGAATAACAACTAAGGTAGAACTTATTTTTAATGAGCAGCTTGAGAGATTTTATGAGGAAGTCTTCAAAAGAGCTTTGAATTCTCTAATAATTCCCTTACAAACACTGTTGGCTGACAAACTGAGTATTCACAGAGACATATGATGATAAATTTAAGACTGTCTTGCTACTGGATCATAGGTCACTACGAGGACAACCTTGTCCTCAACAAGCAGACCAGAAACCTTCCGTCAGTGAACATGCACTGAACCTGTGACTGCTTGAGCAGATGGCTAAACTTTTAGAAAAGAATCAAGTACCTTAGAAGTCCACATCTTACAGACGGTTACAGGCTAAGGGGCTGCAATGCTGAAAAACCTGACAAGAATAAGTTTGGAAAGGTGAGAAGATGAACTCATGGGTCAGCACAGGATATCCCAACAGACAACACGGGGCAAAACATCCCAGTGGGAGATGGGAATCACACAAGCTCCCACAATACATATCCTGCACAACAATGCAACAGTTCTACTTACAGGTGCTTCTAGAGAACAGGGTGTTAAAGACCATGGTAGTATTAACTCACCAACAAGAGCAGCCAGGCCTTGAATTGGGTCTGTGTGGGCAAGGATTTGTTCACAGCTGACCTGGATGAGACATTACAGGCAAATTGCAGACAGAATACTTAACAGTCTCTGCGTTCTGCAAGAGCTAAGCTGGAAAGTTCATTAAAATTATTGCTTACATATTTTATGGTTCAGCAGATTTCCAAGAGTCTAATACAATAGGTAGG
Organism: Melopsittacus undulatus; assembly: GCF_012275295.1. Lineage (NCBI taxonomy): Eukaryota > Metazoa > Chordata > Aves > Psittaciformes > Psittaculidae > Melopsittacus > Melopsittacus undulatus. The sequence continues at coordinate 11,377,672 of NC_047537.1, forward strand.
GGTTTGGTGGTTGTTTTGGGTTTGGTGGTGGTGGTTTTGGGATCAGTTTTTTTTTTTTTGGTTGGTTAGTTTGGGTTTTTTTTTCCTTCCTTCTAGCAACAAAATACATAGAAACAAGGAGACAGGGCCAGGACAAACTGTTCCTTTACCAAGTTAAATAGCTGTGCAGAGGCCACAGTGATAGGCAACAGCACCTCCTACAATCAGAATAATGTCCTTCTCAAGGGGAAGTAGAATAATTATTTTTTTTTACAGATTGTTAAACAGTCCCTAGAAAGGAACTGGGTGCCCAGTGGAGCCAAAGACAGCATCTCCTGAGTCCCAGTACATTGTAGCCTCTATGTCCTCTCATGCAATGTGTATTTTGCTCAAGGCAGGGCTCAAGCCATAAATGCCACAAGGCCAGAAGCAAATAAAAGTCCCATCAGTGTGGTGTGCTGAGTGCAGCAAAGAACAGCAGCATGAGGCTGACAGCACACCAGATGAAACCAACTGCAACAGCAACTGGTGATACATAGAAAGGAGCCTGATTTTTAGATTCAATAAAAATACATCTACAAAAGTATGTGGGCTACAACAAAGCAACGTTAGTGTTTAAAAGCTGAAGTCAACAAGCTTGCATAGGCCTTTGCATCTAAGATAAAGGCAGAGCAGGGTAGGAGTGCCTTCAGAAAATGCTCCCTGATGAGCCTTAGGCAGTGCATTTCAAATGTAGCACTCACCAGCAGATAGAAGTTTAAACAGCTATTGTTACTTACAGTAACAGTAAACAGTTACTGTTAGAGTAGAAGGGCTGCAAGATCCACCATCACCTCCCCCTGTCACCACCACCAGTAGTGTGTGCCTGACTGTCCCAGGCTGTGCAGCCCCCTGGTCTAGAATCATGAAGATGCACATCACAAACCCCAGCACTCTCCTGTATCCTGGTACTCACCTTCACTGGATTGGCAGGGAGGTGACCCATGAAATCGGTTTTGTAAGGGTAGTTCATCATAGCCATCATGGTGAAGGCATTCCTAGCAAATCCAAAAAGCTGGTAAACATCCTCCTTGTTAGAGATCTTATTACATGTGGCCATTTTACTACTAATTTCATCATAGGCTGCAGAAGAAAGGAAAATGAAAACCACAAACTTTAACAGAGGAAAGTAATACCTGGCTTCGGCATCTTGTTTCACTCAGGAGTAAGAGGATGCTGTAACACACAGATGAGATTTCTAGTGGGAACACCGCATTATATCTCAATTTACAACATGTGGATGTTCAGGCACATTCTTCCTGTGCAGCTTCACAGGGGAGCCCAGGGAATCAGCACCCACTGAGACAGCAGCAGTCCCAGCTGGCACAATGAGAATACCATCTTAGTACAAGCCTGTCCTTGCCCATGCCCTGCCTGGCTGCCTCTTCTTCGCTCCTGCTGGCTCCCTACCTGGGATCTGCTGTGTCCTGCAGGACAGTGTCCCCAGGCAAGCTCCCATGCAGGTCTGCAGTAGGAATTGCCAAGCAAGAATGGTTCTCACAAAGGATTCCTGAGATGTGCCTTCAACCTTCAATGTAATGCAGAGAAGTGAGCTGGAGTCAGGAAATCTGTCTTTGAAGACATTCCTTCAAGATGCACTCATATATTTTTGAATTTCTGATGGGGAAAGCCACTCCCTTCATTTTCATCCTCCACATTTGTTGAGTTGCAGTCCCCATTCTACTCTAGAAGCTACCCACCAAATCTTGGCTGTCTTTACTTGGAAGCCTGGGACTTGTCTCTGGACATTTACTTGAGGGCCTCAGCCTTAAATATGACCACCGTATCCACCCAGCTGCAGAAAGCATGGCCCCAAGGAGACCTTGAAGAGCTTGGCTATTTAACAGTAACATTTTTCTGCTGTGACCCAAAGCTGAGAGGGGTTTTGGACCCCAGCTCCTCTGAACAATTCCAGGATCAGCTGCTGCTGTGAGGCACAGCCCCTGACACGAGCACCACAGACCAAGCCAAGTCTTGAGACAGGCCAAGAACCCACCACAGCTCTTCCAATACCACACAGGGTCCCCAGATGATGCTGCACTGGCCCGTGACACCTCATCTGGCCTACCTGGGAGACAGTGCTGAGATCTTCACCAGCCTCTGTCCTTGTCTTCACCTAACTACCCAACTGGAAATGAAAGAGATTGTGATGGCTGCTTAAGACCTAGATTGGCTTCCAAATATTTCTCAGATTGTCCAGTAGCTGAGCCATGCAGTTGTCATACACACCTGAACAGTTCTCAACAGTGTGAGTGCTAAGGACAAGTATCTAACAAAACATGAGGCTTTACCACCAAAAAATGCAGGTGTTTTGCACCTGCAGGTATTTTTGCACTTTGGTGCATAAAAGACCGTTTCATTAACACTGTGCAAGCTCCCACACTGATGTTTTTATTTTTGTGTCAGTTATGAATTTCAGTGCTAACTGAAACTGTTCATTAAATCAAAAACCAAGCAGGAAGAGGCAGCCAGGTGGGCATTTGCATTGATTTAGTGGAACTAGTTGAAGACCTAGCTGAAGTAAAGCTTTATCAGCTCTTTTCAACGTGGCTGTGACTGTGTGCTGCCAGCCCCTGGGAAGCCATCTGCTGGGCTATCATCTCCTTACCTCCGCTGAGGAACAGATCCTTAAGCTGCTGGAAGGCTTTGCGGACAGCAGGGACACAGCCTGGACTTGACTTCTGAAAATCCTGAAGGGACAGAAAAGACACAGAATTATGGTTGCACAGAGGAGGTACTTTCGGACATTGCAGTGGGAAGAACTGCCAGAAGACCAAAAGATAACAGAGGTTACTGGCCCATTGCTCATAACCTCATCTGCATCTCCAGGAGTAGTGACACCAGTTCTTCTGCCTTGTCCTCCAGACAATCAGCACCTCCCAGCAGAAGCCAACAGGCTGCCAGTCTGCACAGCTCAGACCAAGCAGCAGCTGTTTCACCAAGTTTTCCTAGGGTAAGCTCTTAGGCAAACACTTTGCACTTAGTGGAGCCATTACACTGGACATGAAGCAGCAAGACACACACCTTAGCCAGGACATGGGAAGAAGATGCCAAGCTGCAAGGCACAGAAATTTTTCTGGGTTTGTTTGTGGTCTTGTTTTGTTTTCAAACACACAATATTGCACTTTGTAAGAAGGAGCAATGGAGGAGGCAGTTATGCATGGAGGGCAGAGCACAAGTTTGGGAACCAATATTTGCCTTTTTACTTATGCTCAACAGTGACCTGCCAGATGACCAAGATCTCCATGTCCTTTTTCTTGGGAAAAACATCACTGATCCTGAAAAAGCCCTTTAAAGTATGTTTGAGGAGCTGTGCCTCCTTACACTGGTGTAACAAGTTGTTTCTGTCACTGAAGGCTCTAGCAACTGTTTCTCTTCTGTCAGCTTGTAAGGCAGCTTGAGATATGCTGGCAATCAGTGCTTTGTAATAGTAAGAATTATCAAGGCTTTTTAAAGATCCCTTTACCATGCTAGAGCAATGGTTATGTAACAGCAAATCACTAGCTAAGCATTTTTGTTACAAAGACCCACCCTCAACCAAAAATAGATTCGGACCTTTCTTTCATTCCTAACCCTGCCTTTGTCTGATAGTTGCGCATAGATAAATCATCATGGGGTTTTCCACAGTTTACCTGGGCAACCTTTTAGGGGTTCCAAATCTTCTCCTGGGTGTGCTTACTGATCTTCATCTACTAATGGCTCTAATTGGAGTGTGGGGATGGATCAGCCTGGGACAGAGGAGCAGGTCTGCTCTGGCTGCCATGACGCTGAGCTCCCCACTAGCCATGCTGGAGTGCAGCAGCATGCTGGGAACTACCACCCATTCCAGTTCTCTCCTGCAGACCCTTAGGACTCAGGAATAGTTCAGCTGAGACCTCAAAGAAGCAGGGGCAGGAGTCATTACAGCCATTCCAAGGAAAGCTGTTTCCCAGCCATTCCAAGGAAAGCTGTTTCCCACTCCAGGTTGCCAGCTTTACTCTTCAGCATCACCTAATTTAGATGTCTAAACTGATTAAAGTTAATGGCCTGAACAGCCCCTGCAGCAGTATCCCTATGGGAAGTATGCATGCATATGGCTGTATGTGTAGCATTCACACAGGGGGTTCTGCCTGGCTGTATGCAGGGCGTTTGGCATATAGAACTTATGCAAACAACCTACTTAAAATCAACTTTCTGCCTTCTGCTCACTTTCCCTGTGAGCTAGAGGTTTATGAAGTGAGCTGGGAAAGCTCAGTAAAAGTCACAGAGAAGTTGGATTTGAGACTGACTCACAGGAAGAGAGAGCTCCTGCAATGATTCATGGAAGGTTTGTGCCTTCATTACTATTAACAGCTCTCAGGGGTGTTCACTCACCAAGAGCAGCAACTGAATTCAGATTTCAGATGCACAAATTGGTTTTATGCAAACACACTGATGATGGAAGAAACTACTTTGAAAGCAACAAAATGCACTTGTCTGGGATCACAGCCCAAAGTTCAGCTTACTGCTTCAGGAAGAACAGATTTTAAACATAACAGGAGAATTTTGGGCATGGAAAGGTCAAAGCCCTAATTTCAAGGATGTGTAATGGCTCAGCATATTCACAACTGAAGTAAGACACATATCGGCTGAACAGGGCTTCTGAGAAGGAATTAGCTCAACCACTGCAGGGCCTGTTAGATGACTAAGTGGTATTACATTTTTTGTTTTAAAATGTATAATTTAAAGACAAGGATCTTTTATTGTCTTCAACAGTTAGAGTCTTTTCTTTACACTTAGTGGTTATGCTGTCTATCCTGTAAGTCTCTGCATCGAAATAAGGTTTTCATATTTGTAAATAAGAGCAAAAAGACCACAAGTTTCACATACAGGTAGTTCATGCAACTCCATGTGTCACCCAGTTGTAGAAATTCATGTTGAAAAGAGGCAAAACAGACAACATCACAAGACTTCAGTACTGCCAGGTAGTACATGTCTTTCCTTATAAACTAAATGTAAGTCAGTTCTAAGCAATACCACCTTCCTACAGGTCCTATTGTCCTCAAAATGTGAAAGCCATATTTAAATTTTGCTTTTAAGTATGCCCAGGACACCTTGAATATTTTTACTTAGTGAAATAAAGATTTCCAAGTGCTTAATTGAAATGCAAACATTTTTTTTGTAACTGCTGTGAATCATTGATAACAATACAAAATACAACATTCTGGGAGAGGATCTGACGAATAAATTATCCAAAAGGAATTAAGGCAGGCAAAAGGAGAACTTTCAGGCTGTAATATGGTCAAGTTACTAGAAATGGAAAAGTGAATCCTTAGAGGTACTAAAAGTGCTGAAACCAAACTGTGCTGCCCAGAACAGCTCTTCTGGGGCCTGAGATGCCAACAGCTAAGGCAATGCTCAGCCATCACATCTGCAGCGGCTGCTGTTCCTTGCAGGTTCCCACTTAATTGCATTTCCTGCCCAGCACTGATGCTGTGAGGACAGATGTCTTTTTAAACACATGGAAAAGGAAAAAAAAATCCAGCCTTCTTAAAGGAAGAAAATAATGCTCCTAAAAAGTGGTGATACTTACTGCTGTTACATCTCTGAAGAACTGGGTGGGGTCTCCAAGCCCAGCCACAGACAGCAGAGGAGCACTAGCAGCTAATGCTCCAGCCACAACGTTGGGGTATTTCATCCTCATGTAAGCGCTGAGCATTCCTCCATAGCTGCCACAGGAGAGACAAAAGAGTTATTTCCTTTAACAAGCAGCTAAGAACATAGTAACTCAACAGTTCAGGCCAGTATTCACAGGCTCACCTAACATAAGGCAACAAGAAGCTTATAGTTATCTTAGTAGTTGCCATCCTCATCTAAAACAAACAGCACACCCTGTGTTCTTACTGGGCTTTCCCCAGCTGCTCATCCCAGCTTGGTGGGAATGTAGCAGCCCAGTGTGATTCTGCAGCCATACATAAATCCTGCCTCAATACTGAAATCTTCACCATACTGCATGTGCCCTGACAGCTTCATTGCTAATCTAGTAGGGGTCAACTGAAGCTGTCACTTGTTCAGTGGGGGAAGGAGACATACTCTGCATACCGGATTCTAAAGACTAGCCAGGCTCTTTAGCAAGGGATGTTCCTGGACCCTACAGAATAAGCAGCCCTCTCGACTGCTGGGAAGTAGAGAGTGTTCCCTCTGGACACCCCAAATAACAGCTGCATAGATGATCAGCACAGACACAGACACAAGGAAGGGGAAACAAGCTTACAGGTGTTCAAGTCTTCCTCCCCACCACCTCAAGTCACAGATCACCCACATGTAAAGCAATATGCATTTCTTGGAAACAGGCATAGCTGAAACCTGCCACAAGTAATTGCAGGTTAAAGTTTGGAAAAGTTACAAGCAACAGAAGAGGTATTTTATTTTCTCTCGTGGGACATGCTGTGCTGCTCCAACACTGCCATATTTCAGTATTTTTCGTAGAATCATAGCATGGTTGAGCTGGAAGTGAGCCTTGAGCCTTCTGTGACTTGGGCAGAGTGGTTGGAGCTCTTGCTGGTGAAGACTGTGGCAAAAAAAAGTTATTACATACCTCAGCCTTCTCCATATCCTGGGTGACCAGCTCTCCAGTTTCCTTCCAGACAGGACCAACATTTTCCTTTGTCTTCCTTTTATCCCCAATTTACTTATAGAAGTTTTTCTTGTTGCACCTAATGTCCTTGGCCAGATATAGTTCTTTCAGGGCTTTAACTTTCCTAACCTGATCCCTGGCTGTTCTGACTATTTCTCTATATTGTTCCCAGGCTACCTGTCCTTACCTCCACCATCTGTAGGCCTTTTTCACATACGTGCTCTTCAGGCTGCTGCACAATGAACTCTGACTCACGCACACAGAGCTGTAGTCTAACATTGCAACCCAGCTAGCAGGTCTTGCTGAATTCCTCTCCTACTTCACCCCAGGATGGCTCCTGGCCCTTTATACACCAGCTACTGTCCTGATAGTCACAGTATAAACACTCCTGAGATCAACAGCCCAGTCACTACCATGGTGAGTTGGAAGCTTAGTGATAACTGTCAGGTCAAATGCTTTTTACCTCACTGCAACTGAATTAGAAGCCCTGTACTTGATGAAATCCTTTTAAAGTGAAGCATCTTTACTACAAGCATGGGGAGCCATTTAAGAGGCAAAGACATCGCTTCAATACAGCTGCAACAGAGCTTTGGGAATGAACTTCTGCAGGAAGCAAGGAGCAACCAAACAGCAGATTGCAGAACAACTATAAAAGAGCCTAGAGTGAAAACAGCTGGATGTTGTTAAAGAGGCTGTGTTTAATAAAAAGCTGTGTGGCCCCTGAAAAGAATATTTTCCCAATCATTCGTTTTCTGTATTTCCAACGTAAAATGTTCTGATCCTCCAGGAGGAATTTCCCATTTTCTGCAGTTCTGGCTGTCTCGCACATTGAAGATACCTAGAAATATCTGGTCAGTGGTGCTTCTCCAAAGCAATCACAAACTAAGACTAATTCCTGGTGGAAGAACTGACTGGGGCCTAGTGATGAGATCTTAGATGCTCAGGCACAGGCACAACTGCTCTAGATCAGACAGCTTAAAGCTCTACCTTTAGAACTTGCTTGAGAGCCAAACAGATCTATGAGAACAGCACAACGTGGCTGAGAAAGGATGCCAAAAAGGGAAGGACACAGCCTTTACCTGCCTCCAAAAGCAATGACAGGGCAGTCTGCAGCACCATACTGCTGCTTAATCTCAGTAATTAGCACTGCATAGTCAGCAAGGGCTTGTTCCACGGTAAGCACACCAGTCTTCTTCAGCTGTGTTGATTCAAGTCCATATGGGAGAGACTTCCCATAGTATCTCTGAAAGGAAAGAGATATGCTGCAGAAATGCTGGTGTCAAGGTCCAGGTCTTCCCTGTTCTCATTATAGAACTGGGATAAGTGTGCACAAACAGGAAGCAATAATAGAGCACGTGGTGTCCTCTAACTTGTTTGTAACTCAGGAAGTGCCTTTTTTCCTACATCTGATGAACAGAGACCTTCAGAACCTATCTGCATCACTGGGTGTCAAGTGGGCCCTCAACACGTCTCTCTCCTGAAATCCCCAGCTAGAAAAGGGAACAGTGTAATATCTTCATGCATAAATTCCAGAATAGTAGATTTAATAGAATTGGGTTGGAAATGGTATGGAGACTAAATACTTTCCAAACAAAAATAACTTTCTAGACAAGCGTGGAGTTCAAGCCCCATGGAAACAACTTACAAAACCACTGATCTAAGGCAAATACCCTGTGGCATAGGCTTTACTGAAACAGTAATTCTGGATTGCTGGTAGGCACAGTAAAAAACATTCCGAAGCCATGGTTACATAAAGAAGAGCTGCTACCACAAGAAGAAAGCTTACAGCAGGCACACTTCAGCTTCATGGCAAGGGATAGTTTTATTTCCAGACCAGCAGAAAACTGAATTTGTTAATACTGAACAGAATTTGGTAATACAGAACAAGACTCTGTTGTAGTCATAATGACTAAAAGACTCACATGCTCAGCAAAAATCACAAGTGCTTGCTGTTCCTCTGCTAATTCAAATATGAAGTCAGAGTTCTGAGCAAAAGTCCAGATGTCACCTTCATTGCCAGTATAGAAGAAGATGGGTCCAAATCCTTTCTTCCAGAACTTTGCTGAGAAAATTGACAGAAGCAAATAAGCAAACAAACAAAACCCACAAAAATGAACCAACAAAAAAAAAAACCCTCCACAAACCCATACAAACATCATGAGCATGAAGTGACACTATTTTTGGTGAGTTTGGTCAGGAGCTTAACAGCCCAGGCTATAGAAATCTCTCATTTGAGCAGGGGTAAATAAGAGCTTCCATGAAATCATCATGTGCGCTGGAACTGCCACTTCTATGATTTTCCCTGAAAATCCCCAAAAAACTCAAGTTTGGCAAGGCCTTTAGATACAGCTGCCTCATCCCACCCCCACGAATGATTTCACACCTATATACCCTCTTCAGCCTAGCTCATCCCAAAAGACTTGAACAGATCGCTTTTCCCACAAAGTGGACATTAGGGAAGCTTTCTGCTGCAATGTATAATGTAGAACCAAGCTGTAAACCACATAACTTAGAATGGTTTGGTTTGGAAGGGACCTTAAAGCACATCTACTTCTCTGTCAGTTTAAAGCCATTCCCCCTTGTCCTGTCCCTACAGGCCCTTCCCAAAAGCCCCTCTCCAGGTTTCTTGTGGGCCCCTTTAGGCACTGGAAGCTACTGTAAGGTCTCCCCAGAGTCTTTTCTTCTCAGTTCTCTCAGCCTGTCTTCATATATGTATCAGATATATGTATCATATGGCATATCATATACATATATATATGATGCTATGTTAAGATGATGCTCTTCATCCTCCAATTTGTTTATAACTGAAGGCAAATTGAAACTGGGAGGACAAGCTGATCCATGATGCCAGTACTTGCTTATCTAACACACAGTTGCTTTAATGCTTGAAAGCATTTTATTTTAGCTGTCTTAAATAGCATAAGAATTAAGAGGGATAATAGACAGCTGTCTTCAACAACAGACCTCAGGTTGTCAATTAAGTGTTGACTTTGACACATAGCCTCATACTTGGACTTGTGCAAAGCATTCAACACTGTCCCACATGCCATCGTTGTCTTTAAATTGGAGAGACATCCATTTGATAGGTGGACCACTTGGTGGATAAAGAACTGGCTGGATGGTCGCACTCAAAGAATTGTGGTCAATGGCTCAATGTCTGGCTGGAGACCAGTAACGAGTGGTGTCCCTCAGGGATTGGTGTTGGGACTGGTCTTGTTCAACATCTTTGTTGGTGACATGGACAGTGAGATTGAGTGCACCTTCAGCAAGTTTGCCGATGACACCAAGCTGTGTGGTTCTGTTGATACGCTAGAGGGAAGGAATGCCATCCAGAGGGACCTTGACATGCTTGTGAGGTGGGCTGATGCCAACCTCATGAAGTTTAACCATGCCAAGTGCAAGGTCCTACACCTGGGTCGGAGCAATCCCAGGCACAGCTACAGGTTGGGCAGAGAAGAGATTCTGGAGAAGGTTGCATGGAGACCTCATAGCAGCCTACCAGTATCTGAAAGGGGCCTATAAGGATGCTGGGGAGGAACACTTCATTAGGAACTGTAGCAATAAGACAAGGGTTAATGGGTTAAAACTTAAACAGGGGAAATTTAGATTCGATATAAGGAAGAAATTTTTTACTGTAAGGGTGGTGAGGTACTGGAATGGGCTGCCCCAAAAAGTTGTGAATGCTCCATCCCTGGCAGTGTTCAAGGCCAGGCTGGACAGAGCCTTGGGTGATATGGTTTAGTGGGAGGTGTCCCTGCCCATGGCAGGGGTACTCGAACTGGATGATGTTAAGGTCCTTTCCAACCCTAATTATTCTATGATTCTATGATTAAAACATATTTTCTTATAACAGATTACTAACCAAGAGACAGCGAAGATTTCTGGTGCACAGTCAGGCATCCTAATGTTCAGATTAAATGTAATTCACCTTACTCAACACTATTCTCAGTCTGTGATCATAAAAGGGATCTTCCAACAGTGGTTGTCCTACAGATGCCACTGCAGCACATCACAGGAGCCCTGAATTTAATTCTTGGCATTCTCAACACAGACTTGCCATAGCAGGATTTGGCTTGGAAATAGGTGTGAAACCTTTCATGAGAGAAACCGCTGCTCTTTGTTAATGAAGAGGCTGATTGTTTCTCTGTGTTGCATTTGCTTTGGGTTATCAGGTAGGAAAACAAAGTGCTGTTTTTACTGTGTTTTTTCTTCTGATATGCTTCCTGGCTCCTGGAGTAAACAACCAGTCACAGAAGCCAAAACCAAACCAGATGGGTTGCTTAAAAGGTATCTGGCTTTAGACTAAAATCCTGGGAATCTGCCAGCTAACCTTAAGAGTATCAGATGCCTGGTTGTGAAACACCAGTTTCCAAGTTCTCACTGATAATCTCCAAAGTCTTCTATTGCAGAAGCAGCAGTAAAGGGGAATGAAACTCCTCTGAGGCATTTTGCATAAAAAACTATTTGTAAACCTGCAATGTTAATGTTTTGTTTCTCACAAATATTATCGATCTATGCCCAGGACCCACAGATCAAATGTAATACTTTCAAAACAAAAGAACTAGAGGTTAACCAATGCTTTAAACCAGGTGATCCCACATTTCTGTCCAGAAAGGAACTCTTAGTAAAATTTGAGCCTCGGGTAAGCTATCAAAATTCACTGGCAATTCCCCATGTATTTGGACTGAAATGATTCATGGATTCACACTTGGTGAAACACATGATTGGGTGCAGGTGCTGAATAAGCTGCAGAGTAACAAATCTTGTAACGAAGGTGAGGTGCTGCATCCAAAGCCCCAGACACAGGCAGTCTGTGAAGCAGCAGTAGGCAGGTGCTGGGCTTCGCAGGGCTCTGGGCTGGTGCTATTCACAGCTCCACCTTTTCTCCCTGCAAATCTCTCAATTCCTCCAAGCAGGCAGGATTGAATATCACATGACACTGATTATTGAAATTGCTGCCTTTTTAGTTACACACTGTTTAAAAAATCCTTCTCTCTTACTGCCTGTGGCACAGAAGGTAACTCAGCATTTGGCTAGGAAGGAAGACACTGTCAACTCCTTGCTGGAATCCCTTACTGTTCAGCATGGCTTAAGCTATATATAAAGTTGCAGAGTTTTAAACCATGCAAAACACTGACCCAGAGTTATCTTCATTCTTAAGAACAATACAATATTTCAGTCACTATTTCATTTTCCTGCAGCATTCACAGAATTCCAGACTGATTTAGGTTGGAAGGGAGCTTTAAAGCTCATCCAGTTCCAACCCCTGCCACGGGCAGGGACATCTTCCATTAGAGCAGCTTGTTCCAAGCCCCTGTGTCCAACCTGGCCTTGAACACTGCCAGGGATGGGGCAGCCACAGCTTCTCTGGGCACCCTGTGCTAGCCTCACTACCTACATAGGGTTAGAAGGGATCTTAAAGGTCACCTAGTTCTATGTCAGGTTAAAGCCATTCCCCTTGTCCTGTCCTTACAGCTGTCCAAAGCCCCTCTTCAGCTTTCTTTCAGGCCCCATTCAGAGCACTTAGCTGCATTTGCAAGAGATGCTGTGACCAGCTGAAGACTTACATGCACAGAGCCAGCCCCGGCACAAGCCTAAAGCTACTTCTGGTCTCTCTTGCTCCGGAGAGATCAACCCCAAACCTGCGCTCCACAGCTGCTGGCCATAACAATAAATTGGAGGTAAGGAGAGGAGACTATGGATAACGGTGTGGGTTGCAGGAACAAGTGGCTCAGGAAGGGCTCAAACTCACTCCTGGCTGCTCAGCACAGCTCTGTGAGCACTGAAAGCAAGGGCTCTCTGCCTCAGGGCAGGAGTGGCTAGAGCTTAAGCAGACAGAAATTCATCCTGAGCTATGGCAAGGCCCTGCACGGCCATGCCGGGCTGAGGGCAGCTCGGCCACAGCACACCCCCGGGACCCACCTGTGACCAGGTACCGCTGCGGAAAGGTCTCGTTGCCACAGCTCTCGAAACTGAAGTGGTCCCGTACCTGCTGGAAGAGCCGCTCCTCCAGGCCGAGCCCCGCTGCCCGGGCAGCTGGAGGGGGTAAACCGTCATCGCCGGAGAAACCAGCAACAGGCGCCACCATCCGGTACCGTACAGGCCGTACCGCCCAGCCCAGCCCTGCTAACCGGGGCCCAGCTCCAGCACTCCCCAGGCCGGCGGGGGGATCCCGCCCAGGGAGACTGGCTCGAAACCGCGCCAAGGGCCTAGGGAGACTGCCTGGAGGGGCTCCACCGGTGGCAGGGCCGGAGAGGACTGGGGCGGGGGGGCGGAGCTCGACCCTGTCACCCACCGGGATCGGCGGCGGCGGCCAGCGGCAAGAGGACCAGGAGCAGTGTTTCCATGACAACCAACCGCTCCCACCGACGACTGCTCTGCCGCATGGTGATCCTGACAGCCTGTCACATGATCCCAGCTCTGTCGGCATCACGTGGTAACTCAGCGGTCCATCACGTGGCCATGCCTGACGGGGAAGCGCCATGTTGCCTGAGGCGGTTGGTTCCGGGGGTGTTGCTGGAGGGTTCGGGCTGGGCGACGCCTCTTGGGCCCCGGGTTGCGTGTAGAGAGTGGAGCTGGACCCTCAGTATGGGCCTGGGGGTGCTGAGGCAGGGCAGGGTAGGGCAGTGAGGGGCCTCTGTGCCTCCTCTATGGGACCAGGCAGTGTGTTTTCGCAGCTCCCTGGTGTGTCGGCTGTTGCGCCACCGATGTCCTTCTGTACTGACCTCATGGCTCCAGGCTCGGTGTAGGGAACCCAGCTTGCAGGGCTGGGACAAGGATGCTGTAGCATATAGTTAAAAAATGGGTCTTACATAGGCATATAGTTAAAAAATTGGGACTTGTGTTACTACAGAAAAGCCTCCTTTTCCAGAGTAGCACCTGAAAGGTCCTGATCTGATGACCTGAGAACAGTGCTAACTGATTTAAGAGAATTGATAGCCTGGGAGAAGATTTTGGCCTTGCGTAGCTGGATTAAGAAACAGGGCTAATGTCTTAATTGGGGAAAACTTTCCTTGGAGACTGGTACATCCTGAAAACACATGGGACATCATCAAGATAGGACTTCGACATGTCAGCACAATATGATCAGGGTGTCCTTCAGATGAACCATACTCAAGATAACTGAATATCACACCTACAGGTCAAAAGCCTTCACTGAGCATGCAGAGTAAGGAATCAGTAATGTTGATATATCTAAATCCTACAATACTCAATTGTTTTAAGTGCCTCGAGGCTTGCAAACTCAGCTAAAAGTAGCCCTTTCATACCATGGAAACATTACAATGTATACATGTGGTTCATAGATAACAGGGCTCTTGCAGGCAATCAAGAAGGACATCTGACACTGTGGTGTGGAGGATTGCTACTGCGAGAAAAAGACGAAGTATCGCATCTTCATCATCCTCCATGAGACTTGTGAATAACCTGAGGAAGAGAGATGAGGTAACGACTTCCAGCACCACCAGAGTTACTGTGCATGCTCTAGTAGGTAGTAACCTATGTCAGTTAATTCTGGGAAGAAATTATTTATAAGATTCTTCGGAATTATATATATATGAGATGAATGCTTATAAGCAAGAAACACGTAGGAATCTGCATAAACGTTTGGTGGAGTAATTTCCCTGTGCATCCAGCACTATAATAAATAATACTTGCTTCTTAATGCTACTTTGTGTTAAGGAGTCTTATTCTGCTGACTTTTGATGACAGCGTGATCTTACGTAAATTAACTGACCAGCTGTTAAATGGTGGGAAGGTTTGGGGGAGTTACTAACCTGAACTGACTTGTATAAATACATCAGTTCTGTATGGTGTGGGTGCCAGCTCTGCAATACCACCTAGTACTACTTTTTGTGCAGAGTTGGAATAAACAAACACCTTGGCTCTGTGTATGAATAAGCCATTACACACTTGGGAGTGCAGCCTGTTCTCAGGACAATAAGGAGGGTGGGAGCCAGCGAGGTTCAGTGCTGGTGCTATGCTTCTGCACCATCCCTGCAAATCCTGGGGGAGCTGCTGGGCAGAGGATGGGGTGTCTCCACCTTGGTCTCACTGCTAGCTTCTGCTCTTTGAATGTCTGCAGCATTTGCCTCCTGGTGTTGAATCAGTGCTACTCATTGCAAGGACAAGTGGTGGTCCCCTCCATTATGTGGGGAAGAAAGAGCTGGAAAGAGTGAAAGCCCAGCCAGCGCACAGAGGCTATGGTAGCTCAGCTCAGTACCCAGTGGAGATGAGGGAAGTGGAAATATAGCACAGGATGAAATCAGGGTGAGGATCCATGGTGAGGTTTGTTGGCTTGTGTCCACATATCCAGTGGGCAATAAGGTAACAGCAGAGGAGAGAAAGATGCTCCTTGCTTTTAGCAGGAGGCTGTAAGTGTGTGACAAAAGTAGAGCATGTTCCCATGGTGCTGATACACTAGTGGCCCTGTGGTTGAGCGTACTAGGGAAAGAGTGAGCTTACACTGCTCTTGAGAGCAAGTTGAGAGCAGCATGAAATCATGTAATGGGTAATTTCTGTAGGTTTTTTCTTCCAGAGGGAGGCCCAGCAGATATCCCAAAGGGCAGGTGGCCCTGAAGAAGAAGGGTGATGGAAAAGCTCACATTACAAACTGGGTGGGCCTGGAGCTGCTGGTATGGCTGTAAGTAAACTCAGCATTCCCTATGATCTAGCTTGACCTTGTTATGCCAAGGCTGTATAAGCATGCAAAAAAAGGCCTTTTTATCCCAAATGGTCAGTATGTTGTCAGCTTATTCAAAATGTTGCAGGTACTTTACAAGATGTATGTGAATGTCCTAGAAATTTATGAAGGAAGGGTTTTAGCTTACTGAAGACCAAAGGAGTTGTTAGAAAAAGATCTAAAAGATGTCATGATTGGGAAGCTGCAAGAGCAGCATTTTCACATCTACTATTACCATCTGCAGCCACACAGTGGCAAAGGCCACATGGGAGATCAGTCTGGTTCAGGCAGTCACAAGATAAAAGCAGGTGGAAGTGAGATCTAGCCTGTCTTGGCCTGATGAAAGAAGAGCACCAGGCACCAACCATGAGTGAGCTCTGGCCAGGGCTTCTTTAGGGCTGAGTTTGTCCTCAGCTTCCCACCTGAGGAGGTACAGAGGTAGTACCTACTTAACTGGATCTTCAGACCTCTTTAGTTTAAAATGAGAACGGATACAAAGAAACTAAACACATTAGCAGGCAAGTATTTGCTTTTTCAATGGAGAGGAAAGGCTGGAACTGATCCTTGGAGTGGGTCCTACTTGGGCTCAGAGTGAAGGCTGTGCTACACGCAGCAGGATTAAGATCTTATTTTCAGACTACTGTTTGTCTAAATTCTGTCCCAAAAGGCTTTGCAGAGTTAGGCTACAAGAAACGCCTCTGAGGTGTGCATTCCATGGCTTTAAGGGAAGAAGAAAGGATTTGTATTCATTGCCAAGCTTTATGAAGGGGTTAGGGAAATCCTCAAGATGACAGGGACCAAGATATTCAGCCTGGGGTGAGGAAAATGTTCTTCACCAAAGCCTTTTGTATAAACCCATCCTAATAATATAATGCCTTTAAAAAGGCTCTTATTATCTTCAGAAACAAAAATACTTGCTGGTGGATGGGATAAAGAGACAAAGGCTTTCCAAGATCTGAAAAGAGAAAGTATCTCTCCCCTATCAATAATACTAAAACTCCTCCAAAATACTGAGAAGGCGAGTCCCCCTCTGGTGGTACTTTTAAGACTGTCAGCTGTGGGCAGCTCCAGCTGGACAAGCTCCTTGCAATCTCCCTTGGTAAGACCCTTGGCCTTGGTGGTATAAAAGAGCAGGGGGTGCTTGGAGTGGCCTCTGGACACAAACAGTGCAGTCCTATATTTCTAGACAGTGGCATATATGATACGTCCATTCATTTAAAATGGTGTAAACCCTTCTGATATCTGCCCCAGGTTAACTGCTTCTGAGTTCCTGTTCTGTGAAAGTGGAGAGATCAGACACTTGTCCTGTCTGAACTGAGCAGCTTGTCTTGTTCTAATAACCTGTGGCACTGTGTGGCCTTTCCATGGATAATGTTTTGTTGTCTGTGTCAGCTAAAGTACATCTGGTGTAACAGTCCCTTGGTCCTAGCTGTCAGGGTGGAAATGGGGCATTCAAATATATTGAAAATAGGATTAAGGGTTAAGCATATAGTCAGTTATGAACAGCCTTGCACATAGTAATTGTGTAACTTCAGTTTCTCTCTTTGGAAGAAGTAGGATCTATGTATCTAGCCCTCCCCCCCAACAAAGGGGGCTGACAATAAACCTGGGGAGGGGCTTTGGCCAAGGGCCTGTAGGACAGGACAAGCTGGAAAATGGAAACTTGCCTGCAGGCAGGAGAGGTGAGGCTGGGGGTCTCCCTGTACATGTGTCTCTTCTTCCCAAGTCCAAGTAACTCCTGGTTCTGCACAGGGTGCAGCAGATCCCACAGCCTGGGAGCATGCTAAGGCACCACACATCTGCCCTGCTCAAGCTAGTACCAGGGATGTTATCAGTCCTCCAGGATGCTCAAGGCAGCTTTCCTCTGACAAGGTCCTGGAGGCAGCTGCTAGTGGGTATGCATGGCCAGCACATCTGTGCAGCAGTCTGTTGGGGGTAGACATTGGTGTGGGATGGGGCTCAGCAGCAACCTCAGGATTGTTGAGAGGACCAAAACAAGCCACAGTCAATATTCTGTTTGTTCAATGTTGGCCACAGTATTTTGGCAGACATGGGCAGTCCCTGTGTGATCAGGACGCTCTCTTCAGGGGTTTCTTCCACTTAGGTATGCTGCTATGCTGTTGTTGGTGTCTAAGAAGGTGCAAGCTCCTACCAGAGCCTCTTCCACTGCTGGATGTTGAGGTAGTTGCTCTGGGGAGTGACTATGCCTGCTGTTCTTGCATGACTCAGACTTTTGTCTGTCTTGTCCTCATCAAATAATTTGGATGCTTTTTTAGCGAGGTTGCTGAAACCCACAGGACACCCTCACCCACTGTCACAGCAGCATTTATGTTGATGGAGCAATGTTGTGGTGCCTGCCAGAGCTGTCAGGGGTCACTCTGTTCCTGTCCTTTGGGACCATGGAGATGCAGTGGGTACTGTGTGCCAGCCTTCTATGAGCATCATTATCCTGCTGGTGAAGGAATGGGATAACAGCTGGGAGAGGACTCAGAATGGGAGAAGGGCTGAGAAGATTTGGACCACCATCAGAGATGGGCAGACTTTGGCCTTTTCAGGAACCTGCTTAATGAGGCTCCATGGGATATAGCCCTAGAGGGCAGAGGGGCCCAAGACCCCTTGATATTCAAGGATCACCTGCTATAAGCTCAGGAGTGTTGCATCCTGACTAGCAGGAAGTGCGGCAGGAAGGCTGGGAGGCCTACATGGATGGATAAGGAGCTGCTATGGAAACTTAGGAGGAAAAAAGAGGATTATAAAAGGAGGAAGCAAGGACAGGCAGCCTGGGAAGAATATAGGGATATCGTCTGGGAAGCTAGGGACCAGGTTAGGAAAACTAACGCCCAGTTAGATCTGGCAAGGGATGTGAAAGATAACAAGAAGGGCTTGTATAGGTAAATAGCAAATAAAAGACAGACTAGGGACAATACGGGCCCTCTCCGGAAGCTATCAGGAGAACTGGCTACCCTGGATTTGGAGAAGGCTGAGGTTCACAATGACTTCTTTTCCTCAGTCTTTACCGGCAAATACTCTGAGCACACCACCAAAGTCCCCGAAGGCAGAAACAGGGACTGTGAGAATGAAGACCACAGTCCCACTGTAGGAAGAGGATCAGGTTCAAGATCATCTTAAAAACCTGGATGTGCACAAGCCCATGGGACCTGATGAAATCCATCTGTGGGTCCTGAAGGAGCTGGTGAATGAAGTTGCTAAGCCACTGTCCATCATATTTGAAAAATCATGGCAGTCAGGTGAAGTTCCCGATGACTGGAAAAAGGGAAACAAATCCCCCATTTTCAAGATGGGGAAAATGGATGACCCAGGTTACTACAGTCAGTCTCACTTCTGTACCTGGCAAAGTCTTCTCTTTGAAGGCATGCTAAGGCACATGAAAAACAAAAAGGTGCTTGGTGACAGCCAGTATGGCTTCACTAAGGGGGAATTCTTGTCTGACCAATTTGGTGGCTTTCTATGATGGGGCTACGGAACTGATGGACAGGGGTGGAGCAGTTGACATCATCTACCTGGACTTGTGCAAAGCATTCAACACTGTCTTGCACGACATCCTTGTCTCTAAATTGGAGAGACATCAATTTGATAGGTGGAACACTCAGTGGATAAAGAACTGGCTGCATGCAAAGAGTTGTGGTCAATGGCTCAATGTCCAGCTGGAGACCAATAATGAGTGGTGTCCCTCAGGGATTGGTGTTGGAACCGGTCTTGTTCAACATCTTTGTCAGTGACATGGACAGTGGGATTGAGTGTGCCTTCAGCAAGTTTGCTGATGACACCAAGCTGTGTGGTTCTGTTGATACGCTAGAGGGAAGGAATGCCATCCAGAGGGACCTTGACATGCTTGTGAGGTGGGTTGATGCCAACCTCATGAAGTTTAACCATGACAAGTGCAAGGTCCTACACCTGGGTCGGAGCAATCCCAGGCACAGCTACAGGTTGGGCAGAGAAGAGATTCAGAGCAGCCCTGTGGAGAAGGACTTGGGGGTGTTGATCGGTGAGAAAATGAACATGAGCCAGCTTCAGTGTGCGCTTACAGCCCAGAAAACAACTGTATCCTGGGCTGCATCAAAAGGAGCATGACCAGCAGGTCAAAGGAGGTGTCCCTGCCTCTCTACTCTGCTCTCGTGAGACCTCACCTGGAGTATTGTGTGCAGTTCTGGTGTCCTCAGCATAAAAAGGAAATGGAACTGTTGGAACAAGTCCAGAGGAGGCCACGAGGTTGATCAGGGGACTGGAGCACCTCCCGTATGAAGATAGGCTGAGAAAGTTGGGGCTGTTCAGCCTGGAGAAGAGAAGGCTGCGTGGAGACCTCAGAGCAGCCTTCCAGTATCTGAAAGGGGACTATAAGGATGCTGGGGAGGGACTCTTCATTAGGGACTGTAGTGACAGGACAAGGGGTAACGGGTTAAAACTTAAACAGGGGAAGTTTAGATTGGATATAAGGAAGAAATTCTTTACTGTAAGGGTGGTGTGGTACTGGAATGGGTTGCCCAGGGAGGTAGTGAATGCTCCATCCCTGGCAGCGTTCAAGGCCAGGCTGGACAGAGCCTTGGGTGACCTGGTTTAGTGTGAGGTGTCCCTGCCCATGGCAGGGCGACTGGAACTGGATGATGTTAAGGTTCTTTCCAGCCCTAACTATTCTATGATTCTATGAATAGAAGGTGTTTTCCCTCAGCCTGGGGTTTTCATCAGCTCTTCTGAAGTCTCAGTGCCAAGATCTGTTGCCATTTAATAGTCTGGGATCTAACAGCAGCATCCTCATGAGACACATGTGTCCTTGTGCAGCATGTCTGGAGTTCGAGCTGTTTTTGCTCTGTGCAGCCCCCATCATTTCCCGGGAGCCAGTGTGCCCAGGGTGTGGATGGATGCGGCTCAGCCGGCCATGGCCCCACCGTGGGGTATGGTGTGGGGATAGTTGTGGGTCGTCTCTGCTGCGCTTCACGGAAGAGGTTGGGCGTGGGGAACACAGTGCGGAGCCGCACACTGGACACAAGTAATGCCGTGTGTCGGCGGGGGGCCCCAGGAGGGGCTGCAGGCGGCGGGAGGGGGTGTGCGGGGGGATGATGCCTTCCTTGGGGAGGGCGGTGCAAGGCGTGGGGAGTGGCGCATTGCCGTGAGACGGGAGGGGCCGAGGCAAGCCGAGTGGGCTCACGCCGTGCCAGTGGCGCTTGTGCCGTGTCGAGCCGTGCGGAGCCGAACCGAGCGGAGCGGAGAGTAGCGCGTCCTGCAGGACCGGGGCCCAGCGGGGCCGGGCCCGCGGCAGGTGAGTCTGCGCTGTGGCCGGGCGGGGGGGTCGAGCCGTGTGCCGCCGTGTCCGCGCTGGCTCGTTCTGCGCCTTCCGCTGGCAATCGGCGGAGCGGGCGGTCCGGACCATGCAGGACCGCTGCACCGCGCCCCTGAAGCTCCGAGCTCCCGAGCCCCCATGGAAGCTCCGCTCCCTCGTCTCTAGGAGCAGGGGTGCCCCGGCTGGCCGGTACCTGCGGTACCGAGACCCTGCTGTTTACAGGGTGCTTGAAGGAGCTGACAGCGACACTGCGACAGGTCAAGCCCAGCTGGGCGACCCGCTCCTGCCTTCCGGGGATGGAGACAGAACTGAGTCTAGTGCCGGGAGCCCGCTTTGTGCTTTGTCCCGATGGGAGCAGCTGAGCAGATCAGTTCATAGGGCAGAGCTGACCCTGGGAGTGATGGCGTGGAGGAGCCGCCGCTCATGGAAGCAGCTCTTCTGGCCTGGTTCTCAGTGGAGCTGTGGCTAGTTTCCCATCTGCTGTCCTCGGGACCCACTCGGTGGTCCACAGCCTGTAGCACTGTCCCTAGTCTTGATTCAGAGAAGGGCTCTGGGCTTTTTGGAGGGCTGCAAGAAAAATGTAGATCCCAAGGGTGGGGAAATAGACTACTGGCTTGGCCGGGAGTTCCTCGGCAGCTGCTGTGTTACCTTTCCCCATGTCCAAGCAAGAAGTTTGCCTTTAATGCTGTTCTGATGCTGCTTGCACATTCTGTGCACACAGTGGCTCAGGTTGGTTTGCTGAAGGAAAGTTTTTCAGCCCGATCTCTGCTTTGCAGGAAAGGTCCCTCTTTCCCTGCCCTTTCTTGGTGCACCTGGCTTGGAGACATGGATCTGCCTCAGGAGGGGTCCCTGCCAAGGGAAGGAATGACTCCAGCTGGATCAGGCAGGATTCATAGAATCATGGAATGGTTTGGTTTAGAAAGGACGTTAAAGCTCATCCAGTTTTACCCTGCCATGGGCAGGGACATCTTCCACTAGACCAGGTTGTTCCAATCCCCTGTGTCCAGTCTGGCCTTGAACACTGCCAGGGATGGGGCAGCCACAGCTTCTCTGGGCAGCCTGTGCCAGTGCCTCAGCACCCTCACAGGGAAGGACTTGTGCTTAAGAGCTCATCTCAGTCTCCCCTCTGTCTAAATCTGCCTCCCCCATCTGTGGCCTAGCAGCTCCAGGTCTCCTTCAATTTCCCTGCCAAGTTCAGCATCTCCACTGCTGAGACAGCAGCTTCCAGGAGAAAGCATGCTCAAGCTGCCTTCAGCAGGATCTCAAATGTATTATGTTTTTCTTATTAAAAATCCCCGAACACTCAGGTAAGAGGGAAAGCTGAATTGGAGCCTGTGTAAAACCTGCTGCAAAGTGTAGGTAAAGCTGTGGGGTAAACAAGTGGTGAAAAGCCAATACTTTGTAGTGTGAAAAGACTGCTGTTACCATGCAGGGTCAGTCACAGCATGGCACAAGCTTACAGGTGGCCAGCTGAAGTGTTCAAAGCGGAACTACTGGCATGCAGATGGTTCTGAATCATCAGGCAAGAGTTGCAGTGCACCTATCCCTGAGCAAAAAAAGAATATAAACCCAAGCTGGATCTGAGCAGTGAGGCTGAGGGATGCACCATGCTGCGGAGCTGGAACGTCAGCTCATCATGGGATGTCAGCATGGGGAAGGCCGGGCAGCACTTAGAGGCCCTCAGGCTTCTGCAGGGACCTTGCTGGAGAATCGTCACCTGTCTCAGGGTCCCTCCACAGGCAGGAGTCAGGGCCGAGTCACTCGGAGTACCTGGCACATATTTCCTTGTTCTTTTCCCATTCAGTCTTGCTCTTTCAGGAGTGTAGCTACTCACACATACTGGGGAGGTTATGTGGGCTGAGATGCAGCTGTGTTTCTGTCTTGTGCTGGTCCACCAGGCAAGGTCCCCCTTGCACAGTAAGTCCTCAGGAGCCTCCACTTCTGATGATTGCTGTAGACACTTTTTTCTATATAAATTATTATTCCTGTGATCATTAGGTTTGGTGCTTTCTGGTGGTATTTCAAAGGAACGCAAAGCAATCTAAGCTCATGGGCTGAAACTGAAGGTCGTGTCATTACTAAAGCTCTTCTCTACGCCAGTTGGCAAAGTTTTTGGGAGTGATTCGGAGAAAACTCCAGGAGCAAACTTGCCAACAGAGTTTCAAGGTGACAAGCAGGTATTCTTTATAGTGGCACCGGGAGACACAAGGGATAGCTCCTCCTGCTGTGTGTCCCCGTATTGCTCTACAGGCCATCCTTACGTGTTCACTGGGAATATTACATCATTTTCCAGAAAGTTTCCTGCATGCATACAAAAATGTGATGGTGCTCTTTAAGGTCGTTGACTTTTCCCAACAATCTTCATAACCAGCTTAATTAACATGACAGACATAGCAATCATCCTGTCCTTCTATTTATCAGTTAGTTTAAGTGTGCCCATCCTGCACATCTGCTAGTTCCAGATACTTACCATCCCCAGGTCATGTTTTTCTATTCTGCTTTTCTTACACCTTTTGTACTAAGTTCCTAAGGACCTGAAACTCTGTCAACTACCTTCAAGCACCGCAGTTATTTTCCGTTACAAAGCCACCAAACTTAACATTACTTAGAACTGATTACATTTTGTGCTTTTGTGCCTCCTTGTCTCAGGAGTGAGTTTCACACCTTCAGGCTGCACCCAAATGTACCTGCACCTGGAGAGTGGCACAGGATTTCTCTGGAGAGGATGGGACATAAGTGGGCAAGCCCATTTATGGCAGAAGAGATTTTTCTGCATGTCCCTGCTTCTTTCTATATTGAGAAAGCTGCTGCTTGTCTGTTTTGTGAGCACAGGAGCTGGTTTTCTTCTGCTGGCGACTGGAAGCCTGGCAGCTTCCTGTAGTCAGAGCTTAAAACATCAGGGCTTTTAAAGAAAATGCTTCAGGGGTATTCCTACTGTTCAGATTAAGTCTTGCATAATTTCTTCCCTAAGGGCAGATTTCGCAATGAAAACTTTATGTAAAGCAGCACAGTGTCTGAGGCAACTTTCAACTTTGAGCATTGATGGCAAAAGCTTTGGCTCCTATCCCATATGATCTTCAACATAGAATCATAGAATCATAAAATAGTTCGGGTTGGAAAGGACCTTAAGATCATCCAGTTCCAACTCCCCTGCCATGGGCAGGGACACCTCACACTAAACCATATCACCCAAGGCTTCATCCAACCTGGCCTTGAACACTGCCAGGGGTGGAGCATTCACAACCTCCCTGGGCAACCCATTCCAGTACCTCACCACCCTAACAGTAAAGAATTTCTTCCTTATATCCAATCTAAACTTCCCCTGGTTAAGTTTGAACCCATTACCCCTTGTCCTGTCACTACAGTCCCTAATGAATAGTCCCTCACCAGCAACCCTGTAGGCCCCCTTCAGATACTGGAAAGCTGCTCTGAGGTCTCCATGCAGCCTTCTCCAGGCTGAACAGCCCCAACTTTCTCAGCCTGTCTTCATGAGTGCTTAAGGCTAGAGGTGTGCATCCCTAGCCACCAAACATGAAATACCCTGTTGCTGCTATTTAGCAAGTGGTTGGCTGGTGCTCTGCTCCTCTTCTTTCCTTGGTGACAGCTGCAATTAGGTAAATCATTGAATCATAGAAACACAGAATTACAGACTGATTTGGGTTGTAATGGAGCTATAAAGCTCATCCATTTCCAACCCCTGCCGCAGGCAAGGACCCCTTCCACTGGAGCAGCTTGCTCCAAGCGCCTGTGTCCAACCTGGCCTTGAACACTGCCAGGGATGGGGCAGACACAGCTTTTCTAAGCAACCTGTGCTAATGCCTCAGCACCCTCATAGGGTTAGAAGGGATCTTAAAGCTCACCTAGTTCTGGCAGGTTCAAGCCATTCCCCTTGGCCTGTCCCTACAGGCCCTTGTCCCAAGCCCCTCTCCAGCTTTCCTGCAACCCCTTTAGGCACTGGAGCTGCTCTCAAGTCTCCCCTTCAGGAGCCTTCTCTTGTCCAGGCTGCCCCAGCCCAGCTCTCTCATCCTGGCTCCAGAGCAGAGCTGCTCCAGCCCTCGCAGCATCTCCATGGCCTCCTCTGGCCTCACTCCAACAGCTCCACGTCCCTCTTGTGCTGTTGCCCCAGAGCTGGATCAGGGCTGCAGGAGGGGCTCCCCATGCAGCAGGCCATGCTGCTGAGCTGTGCAACTTCTGGCCAAAGCATGTTCTGTGGCTAAAATCCTGTGCAGTTTCAAAAACTTTACTGGGCACATTCATAGAAGGAAATCATCCATTGAGAGCTATTCAATACAAATCCCTGTATCAGCACCTTCTGTGCTGAGCTACAAATGGGAGCCCAGAAGGCAAATGAGGTCTGAGCGCAAGGGTGAGGGGTGCCCTTGTCACCTCTCACAGCTCATACTTGACACCCCACCTTGACACTGGCTCCTCACGTGGCCTTCAGCAACTCACTTAACTTGCCTTGCTTACATTTTAGCTTTAGTTTTTCCATTTGTCAGTGCTAGCCAAGTCTTCCTGCTTTGCAACAGTGGACTGGTAAGAGATAACAAGTGTAGGGAGCTGGGATTGCCTTGGGGGCTCAGCCTGCTGTGCTAGATTGATAAGAAAATGCTTATCGCAGGTGCAGATCTGTTTTTCTCCTAGGCAGCTAGGGAGCTGTTGAGTGTGATACCCTGGAGAGAGACTTCACTGCATTCAGTGTCCCCAGCATTGAAAAGCCTCTTAGAATCTCGTGTTGTCGTGCAAATACTGCTTGTTTACGTAGCATTACACTGAGAAATGGATTTAATGGGAGTGATTGATTTCCCTAGCCAGGCTAACCTGATACTTGTAAGTCAGCTGAAGTTCAACTTCTCACAAGTCAGGGTTTTTCATAAGCCAGTGGTGGATGGGCTATAGTAGGCACGGCAGGAGGAAGGGTCGCACTAGAGAGAGGTGAGAGCTGGGTGTTAAGGGACAGTAGCCCTGAATGCTTGAGGCAAACTCGGCGTGAGGTGGGGAGACAAACCCTGCCCTGACATAGCAGGATTTGAGTTCTCATTCCTTCATTCCCCTGGGAAGGACTCATGTCTGTCAGGATAAATCCTGGAGGCTGTTGGAGCAGGGAACATTTTCCCCTTGCATCTGCACAGCCTAGCTGCAGGGGGTCAGGGCAAGGGCCATATGAATAGCAGGGACATGGTGCCCACAAGTGCTGTGGGGATGTGGAACTTGTGAGAATGCACTCGCCTGCTGTGTCGAGGTGGGTTTGGTTTCCTCCATCTCAAAGCATGACCTTTAAAGTACTTATCTTATGCAGCCTCTGGCAGGTAGATTACTGTGGTTTTAGTCCCCGTGTGCAAATGGGATGGAGGGGCCCAGCTCCCATGGGGTGCTCCCTTGCTGGTGTCCCACCATCAGCAGCTGGTTCTTGAAGTGCGTTTTTTTTTTGAGCAAGAATCTGTTGCAGGGAGGGGGGCAAAAGTCAGTGAATATACCTGTGTTTGCAGTTCAAAATCCTCTGCCACTGCTGGGAAGTGGAGCCTCAGTCACATTTCTAACACAAAGTCTTGAAGCCACTCTGTTTTCCTTGCAAGCCTGTTGGTGCAGCAGGGTGGCAGAACACAGCAGGCCATCACACTAGCACTGGCTGTCACATCAGCTTCTGGGAAGATTTGTATGGCAGAGGCTGAGGCCTGGCTGAAATGAACCTGCTTCAGTGCTGGTGAATCTTATGAGAATTCATCACTTCCTGACTTTGTGCAGTATGAGAGGGGGTGGTTTGTTTCTGTGCACAAGCTGCAGAACGCAATAAAAGCAGGTCTGAAAATGGATTTTTCCAGTGTTGAAAAACCTTCAAAGCACAGCAGTCCCTGGCAGACCTGCTGAAATAATTTTGCTCTAGATTTTTGCAGGAAGAGGGCTGAGAAGCCCCTTATCCATAAAAGGTTGGGGAAATTTGCTACAAATCTTTTATGTTTTATTAATTTGTTTTAAGCTGCCTGGAAAGATCAATCCTTTGGCTGCTGAAGACTGTAGCTCCAGCTTTGGAGACAGCCAGCTGAAGTCAATGGGACTACTGTGATTAATTATCCACTGCTGGGAAAAAAGATGTCTGAGATGCTCTAACTGGTTTTCAGCTTTATCTGTTGGGTATTTACTACAGTTTTACTTTTGGCTGGAGAGTGGATAGTGTTCTAGGAGAAATATGTGCTGGGGGCTTCTTAAGCTCATAGGGGGCAGAATTTCTCCTAGGATGACCTCTGCGAACCAGCAAGGTTCCACATCAGTTTTGCCACGGTGTCTGTGTCCTCTATTGGGTTCAGGTCTGCTGCCAAGGTGCCTCTATCTTGGGGACCTACCACGACCCCATCCGTGTTGCACTGTGCTGCCCAGCACTGGTCTGAGGTGGTACATCTGCAAAGGTGCTGGAGTGAATGTAGTGGTTTGAAGGCTCAGGCTTTTCCTCCTCTTTGTGCAGCCTGGGAATTGGGGCACAGAGATGTTATGAGGAATGCAATATTACTCTGTGAATTATTTGGGTAGTGCCCCAGAGGCTCCTGTAAATGATGGAGGCAGAGAAACGTGGCCAGAGAGTAGTTTGGTGCATGTGAAGTCTGCCTCTTCACTCTGGAGGCAGTCAAGCTGGAAGGGTTGGAGAACATGGATATTCAGCATGCCTCAGCCCAGGGGAAGCTTTGCCCTTCCTCTCATGGTGGATCAAGAGTTAAAGTTACACTGAAGCTATCCCCTCAAGGACGAACTTGCATCTTGCTCTGGAGGCAGGGTTAGGAAGCATGAATCAAATTCACTGCTGAATTATGCAGGCTTCAAAGTTGAGACAGCTGGAGGCTGCCTGCTCATACCCCTGCTGTGAGGAGGAGGCTGGGGGCTGTTTTTTCTGTCCTCTAACCAGCACTTTGGCTTATCTTTTTCCTTGCACTGTGACCTCTAAATATGGAGAGAGGAAAAGCGGACTCTTTAGGAAGGGAAGAGGATGAATGATTTCTGCTTAATGGAAGGATAATGCTTTGGTTTTGCCGTAGGTCTTGCAGAGCTGAGAAAACAAAGCAGAGCTCAAGTATTGCTGTATGGAAAGGGGATCATGGCAAGGGTAGGAGACTGTGATGGTGAAGTAAGGGAGGGATGCACAACAAGGCTGTTTAATACACCTCTGCTGTGACCAGATCCAGTGGGGTCTTCATTGGTGTGAGTATGAGTTAAAAAACCATTGCCACTGTTCTCTGCCTTTCCATGCATGCTGATGCTTGCTGTGTATGACTGATATGCCTACTGAGACCTTGGGCAGCAAGTACAGGTTGTGCTCCCTCAGCTGGGGAATCATCCTTTGCCATAATGGGGATAACCCTTCAGTTAAAGACCATAGAATCAGCTAGGCTAGAGAAGACCTTTAAGCTCATCAAGTCCAGCCCTTACCCCAGTACTGCCAAGGCCACCCCTAACCCATGGCACTGAGGCCTCGTCTCCACGCTGTGTGAACACCTGCAGGGATGGTGCCTGCAGCCCTGCCCTGGGCAGCCTGTTCCAATGCCTGAGCACCCTCTGGGGCAGGAATTGTTCCTCAGATCCATCTAAACCTGCCCTGGTGCAGCTTGAGGCCGTTTCCTCTTGTCCCATCCCTTGTTCCTTGGGAGCAGAGCCCAGCCCCTCCTGGCTCCATCCTCCTGTCAGGCACTTGTAGGGAGCAATAGTGTTTGCCTTGGTTTAGTCTCCATGTTGCTTCCCTCAGGTGTTTCTCAGCTGCTGTTCCTCTCCACTCAAGTGGCTGTTGTCAGAGAAAGGGTAAACTAAGGTCTGGAGCCTTGAGGGTATTTGGGGCCTAGGGTTGCCTCTTGCCAGGTTTAGTTCTCTGAAAGTGGGGTGCCTGGTCCAAGTGGTTTTAACAGTTGCTGGAGAAAGACCAACACCTCTGAAAGAAGATGGATGCCACCTCCTGGGGTACTGTTCTGTGGTGTTATTCTCACTGCCCACAGATGGGGTGCATTTGACCTTGTCCCATTTGCAAACTGTGGGTGGGTTGAGATCTGGTCCCTGTCCTGAAGGACTGAAAAAAGCCAAGAAGAGGAAGGAAGGAAAAAGGTGATGCCCAAGAGATACTGACTGAGGCTGCAGCCCAAGTGTCCTGAGTCTGCTTCTTTCTTGTTGGGCTGTGCCACTTCTGCAGGATTTTTCCATGCCATACATGAATAATCTCGTGGAGCAGCATGGTCACACTGGTGACTCTGGTGTCTGCCCACCTACAGATTTCAAAGACCTCAAAATGTTTAAATCATGATTAGTGTTTTCCTAGGAGCAGTGTCAGCAGAGCAGTGTTTTGTGGTCTTTCCAGGCTGTCCCTGTTCACAACAGCAGCAAGGACCACAGTGTTGGAGGATACCACAAAGATCCTCTAGGCTATTCTTTCCATGATTCCTGGGAGTCTGGAGATACAGTGATCAATGGTGGGGTCACATTAGCTATTGTCTTCATCCAGCTCATCCCCTTGTCTCTGAGGGATGGAGATACGGCTGGAACATGGGTCTCAGGTCCACTGGGTCCTCTGGAGAGGCTCATTCACAGTGGGGTGATTTGCCTACAGTTCTTGGCAGATAGCCAGAGCCTTTATTCAACTTTAGGACTCTGACCATCTGCACCAGGAACAATCCCTGAGCTAAAAATAATCTCAGCTTCTGGGAACAATACAGATAGGTTGAGATTTGAGATGTATTTTGTGGGTTTTGGTTGGAAACCCCAAAGACAAAGGCCATGCCCTTCACCTGCTGTGGAGCATGTTTTGGTTTGCAAAGAGCCCACCCCTCGATGGACTGTTTGACAGTGCAGCTCCCACCTCCCTCCTTGATCCCTTCATAGCTCCCAGCCTTTGTCTGTGGGCTGTAACAAGAAGCAAGTACAGTAATTGCTATTAGATGATGCCTCAGACATTTCAGCTATAAGGTCACAGTATCTTTTCTCATCCTGATGCATTTCTCTTGATGGAGAGGGTGGGCTGGAGATGTTCGAGCCAGCTGAAATGCTTGACAGTTCCCACACAGCGAGCTTCCTTTTAAACACCCACGTGCCCTGCTCTGCTTTTTCATTTGTATAGAGTCAATTAAATATCAAGGGAAATGAGGTTTAGATATGCTGATGAAATAAGTGCCATATGACATCAATTTAGGGGTCTTGTAGCATGAGTCTTCAGAATGAAAAAAAAAATCACAGAAATGCACGAAGAGTGTGGCAAAGAGAGCAGGGACAGACAATGTGTGGGATCAGGCTTGTGACTGCTGAGTTGTTATGACTATTTTTTTTCTACTCTCTTCTGCACCTTTCCATCTCAAATGAATCCATGTGCCTTGTCCATCATCTGTTTTGCAGGGTGAGCCAGTGTGAAGCCTCTGCTGACTGCCCTGGCTAGTGTTTTCGCTTGTTCTTGTCTTGTTTCTCTTCCTTTGGAACATCCCCTTATTTCCCACCATGCAGGTAGTTCTCTGGCACTTTCTGTGGATGGGGCGTGTTACAGGGGAGGACACCGCACAGACCTTCATAGATGGTTTGGTTAAACTTGTGCCAAACTCAGACCAGAACAAAGGTCATTCTTGGAAAACTCAGGTGCCCGACTATCCTTAACCCTGCTAGAGGCCAAACTGCATTTTAGCTGCCTAAATGTCTTTATGCAACCTCGCCTGATGAGTCTTAAACAGTTGTATGAAAGCCATTTCATGTGGGACTCAGTTCGCTGGATGTGGGCACACAGGAGCTGAAGGTCAGGGCTCCTTGGAGGAGGGGCTGCCTGTGTCTTCATTCCCTTGTAGACTTGTTCTGTGGGGTGGAGGTAAAGTCAGTTCCTGGAGAAGCAAGTCTCTCTCTCCACTTACCTTCAAAAATGTTCATTGGTAAAGCCAAAGTTACAGGCAGTTAATCTCTTCCTTGAAAACCTTGGGGTAATACTGATTTTTAGGGCCAGAAGATCTTAAAAGCTTGTTTCCCCCTTGTAGGTAGCATCAGCCATAGGTCTTCACCTGGAAATTGTATGCTTTTTGGTTAGATCAAAACTGTCCTGATCAGGTTTTCCAACACTTAGGTCCTCCCTGAGTATAACATGTGTGGAGCCTTTTAACTAAGTCCAAAGGAGGACAACAAAGCTGGTGAAGGGTGTAGAGAACAAGTCCCATGAGGAATGGCTGAGAGAACTGGGGTGTTTAGTCTGGACAAGAGAAGGCTCAGGGGGGACCTTATTTCTCTCTACAACTATCTGAAAGGAGGATGGAGCCAGGAGGGAGCTGGTCTGTTCTCTGAAGGAATAAGCATTAGAACAAGAGGAAACAGACACAAGCTGCACCATGGGGGGTTTAAACTCTTAATATTAAGAGCAATGTCTTCAGATAAAGGGGGTTGTCAAGCATTGGAATGGGCTGCCCAGGGAAGTGGCTGAATCACCTTCCCAGGAGTTATTTAAAAGACATGTGGATGTGACACTGAGGGCTATGGTTTAGTCGTGGACCTCACAGTGTTAAGTTTACAGTTGGACTCAGTGATCTTGAAGTTCTATTCCAACCTATATGATTCTATTATTCTATGCTTCTGTTTCAGATTTCAGAGGGTATTTGTGTCGCATGGTGACCAGTTACAGTAAAGACCTATACTTACCTGTGCTAAGAGCCTCCTGTCCTTAGATCATCCGAGTTCCCATTTGCTGGGTCTTACAATATCCTTATCCCTATTACTTGGCATTTTCCCGTCAGCAAGAGGATACTTCAGGTACCAGTTTTCTTGTAATTTTCCTTTGTGTTTAAATCTCTGGGGGAAACAGATTTCCCAGATTTTGGATTTTTCCTAAGGATTCTTTCTTACCGGGCGAGGGATAGGTTTGAAATCTGAGCAGCTAAATCGAAGCTGGGATTGCAGTTCAGGGTATGATTCCAGCCCTGTGAGCATGATGCCATCCTTGGAAGGCAGGATTTCATCCAAGTCTGTGGCTCAAAGTCTGATCCAAGTCTGATGGCAGCAAAATAAGCCCTTGGATTTGCAAAGTGAAAATTATTTATCCTGTCAGTAACTTACCCTGAGCTTTTAAAGTCTTACTTTCCAGGCTGTATTTATTTATTTCATTTAATGAGAATGTGTTTGTGCTCAAATGAAATGCAATTGTCCCTTTATCCCTGCTGTGTAATTTACTTTATTTTGCCTTCCTGTGCAGAGGGGAATTTGCCTTCCTGACTCATTTTGTTAGGTTTCTTTTTCCCCCAACAAAAATTATCTTTTTGACTGGAGAGATCACATATTTTTGGATTAGCTTGAGGGAAACAGCCAAGCTTAGACTAGATGTTCTCACATAAGTGAGGATGTCTACAAAAAGCTAACTGCTAATTTGGCATGCAGGGAAAGGGAGCTGATCTCTGTTGATGCTGGGAGCTGTTGGTTGCAGGGCTGTTCCTCACATCCTTGCACTAGTGAATGTCACTGTTTTATCTGTGGGAAACCACCCTCTTGCTGGACAGCAGGAGTTGTGGTTTAGCCTCCTCCCCAGGGTGGGAGTATCTGGGAGTATCTTGACCCACCTTTTTCTGTGGGTCAAGAACTCAAATATACTGATAACATATTCTTAGGGTTCAGCAGCGTAGTATTGGTCAGCAAATCCACCTTGGTTTTTCTTGACTTACTACATTGTTCTTATACTACAGGAAGGTTTGTTGATGTCTGTTATAAAAAGCCAGAATGGAACAAAGTCCATTTCTAGTGACAGTGATAAAGGCTGAGTAACTCTACTGAGGTGTTTTGTTTATCTGGTTTAGATGATCTCATCTAATGTTACCACTGTTTTCTGTAGGAGCTGAGGAGCACTCATCTCTCCATCTGGGTGAGCCAGGTGTAGGGAGGGAAGGATGGAGGGGGCTGTAGGAATGTTTCCCATACACCTCATGATCACCTGTGCTGCAAGAGAAGACTACTCAACTCCTGTGGTTTAAACCATGTGGGGACTGAAGTGATTTACTGATTTATTAATAAGATGTAATCAACTGGCCATCAGTGAAGCATCAGGATCATTATCAGCAACTCATCAGCTAAAACCCAGTGCTAGATGCTTAAAAAATGTTGATGAGCATCTACAGATTTCTAAACGTCCTTCTGTATATGATCCCCTCAAGGCCAAATCATGCACAAGCGTGCATGCATGCCTACATAAACAGTCAGAGCACACCCCCCTGCCCACCAGGAGGATGGGTTCCTCTGTTTTAGACCCCAGTGCTGGCACCCTGCTGTCCTGGCAAAGATATTTTGTTTCCAGGGATCTCTGATCACAGAAGGTTCTTGTGTGGCATGTTAGTAAGCACTAGATAAGCTGTTACACGCTGCTCCTGAGGGGAAAGCTCCAGCTGTCAGACACCGGGCTTCCTGGTCCAGAGAGGTCTCTGCGCCCAGTCCAACTTCCAACATAGTGGCAGAGGAGACTGTTGAGAATCTTTCTGCTTTCCTGGTGATGGGAAGAAAAGTCCTGGAAAGAGTGCCCAGGGAGGCAGATTGGCTGTCCAGTGGGTGAGGGGAGGAAGAGTCTATTCTTCCTTTTTTTTTTTCTTCAGGAAAATTGGCTGCCTAGAGGAGGGGTTTGAAGCTTGGGCTTTGTATCCTCACAGCAGGGCCTGGGCAGTTGCTCGGGGCTGTCTGGGGTTACTGGTCTGTTGGGAGGTGGTTTACTTGAGAGCAGTGGGTGCTGCATTGCTGAAGAGACAGAACAACCCCCCCAGTGCCTGCGTGCTCCTGCCAGGCCCTTCCCTGCCTGTAGCCAGCCTTGGTGATGAGGCTGGAGCCACACTTTTGGCTGTGATTGCCCTCTCAGGATACATGCCCAGGCTTATTGAGGGTCTCTGTCAGCCCTGGTGGTGCTGGAGCCTTGCTGTGCTCGTGGTGGGCCAGTGAGCCCTGCTGGGGAGCCATACCGGGGGAGAGAATTCCCTGCAGCAGGTACCTCTGGTGTCTGCAATGAGGAAAGGCCAGAAGAAGAAGGTGTCCCAGGGCTGCTTCTCAAAGTGACTGCTAATGTAATGTTTTTAGTCTGTCAAGGAGTGTGTTCCCTACAGTGACAGCTCACAGCATCCAATCCTTTCCAGGCTGCCTGTGAGCTGCTTCCTTGGTACTTATCACCACCCTAGGGAGCTGGGAGGTGCATGTTGGCCGCTGTGTACAGAGGCAGCAGCTGAAAGCTTGAGAACATGAGCAGATTCCCCGGAGGGTGGTGAAAGCCAGTGGCTCTGTTTCCCCTCTCCCTTAAGGCAAGGCAGCCTCAAAGGGGATGAGCATCCTCCTGTGCCTCAGCCTGTGTCCTCCCTGCTGGTGGAATTTGATCTGGGAGCACTGGTGATATGGGCAGCTGCTCCAGTGCTTTGTGTGCTCAGATAAAAGCAGGGCTTTGGGTGCTCTAAACCTTTCTGGTGACATGAGAATGTGCCCTGCCTGCTGTCCCCCAAGACGGCCCTTCCTGCTCCCTGTCCTCCACAGCTCCTAGAAGCCTTCAAATAAATCTCGGCATTTTGAAAGGCCATTTACCCCCCAGCCTACGTGTCAGCACTAATCTGGGGACAAACAGCACATTTATAAGCAAAAAATAAAGACTTTGCCCCCACTCAGCAGCATAATGTGAGGGACCATTCCTGGCATGCTGGGGATGCTGCAGGGATTCTTTCCTGGACAAAGAAGGCAATTGAGGAGCTAGGTCCTGGAGGGAAGAGATGGTGCATGGGAAAAACACTGAACAGAGAGGCCTCTGAAAAGGAAACCATTCCCTGTGGAAGAGGCAGCCTCAGGCAGCCTGCCTTGCCCAAGGGAACCTGTGGATCACCCTGCAGGCAAGAGGCGCTCCAGGGTGGCTGGAGTCAGGTCTGGTGCTCTGGTGGGAACGGCTCCTTTTTCCTTTGTGTCTGAAGGGTGCTAAAGTGGAGGAAGAGGCTTTCAGAGCCTGCTGGGTAAATGGGTCTTTGGTAGCTAAAGCAGCAGCTGGGGGTGCTCACCACAGCTTTGCCCCAGTGAGTGACCACCACTCTGGAGTGAGGCTGTGGGTCATTGTATTACTGTTTTACCATCCACACAACAGGAGAGGGCAAACCTGTGTCTCAGGATTGGGTGCAGGAATGGGTAAATGCTGAGAGTGCATCCTCATTGGTGGCATGGGGTCAGAAGGATCACTTAGACCCTGTCAGCATTATGTCCTGGCCAGTTGTGCAGGATGTGGATGAGCTTCTCTGTGTCTTGCCAACTGAGCATGGAGCACCACTTGCTTGGCCTGGAGCTGCAGCACCTCCTGTGTCTGCCCTGCTGTGCCATGACCCTGCATGCTGAGCATGGCATTGGGCAACAAAAGCCCTTTGCTGCACCCTGCCACCAGCTTGTGCACCCAGTGCCTTGCCCTCCTGCATCCATCCCACAAGCTCTGCTAGAGCTGAGCCATTTTGTACACCAGAGAGAGATCCTTGCAGAATCTGGATGAATCATCCTTGTTGGAATATCCTTTGGTGCAGCACTGAATGTGATTGGTGAGTGCTGTCTCCTGCTTCTGCATGAGCCTCTTCCCTGGTGCCAGTATGTGGTGCCTGGGTGCAGGCTGGATGGGAAGGGGTTGGGCACAGCCTTGTTACAGTGGTATTGGCTGTAAGGAGCAGTGACCATCCCAAGGAAAAAACCTCCAGTCAGGCCCCTGTAGCTGTGTCCTGTCATGGAATGTTCCTTAGTTGCCTGTCCTTGAGTCATAGCAGGGGTAAAACTGTGGCCCTGTAATCTCTTTCATGTGCCCTTTTTGATCTAAGTGATCTCCACTGATCATGGCCACAGGTTCCCCTGTTCATGAGTATTTCCAAGGCTTTGGTCCTGCAGGTGTTTGCCAGGTGGTCAGGTAGGAGCCCATGTATCATGTTGATTTTGCTTGAACTGGAATCCTGCAGTCTGTGTGTGACTGTCTTGTGGTGGCAATCTTGGGTTTGGCTGCTTTGAGAAGTTTGTGCTGTTGTTCCCCTTCATTGCGTTTCCCTGAATCTCAGCCTGGAGCTTGCCTGCTGTTTGTGTCAGAGATCCTTGCCCTGCTTGGTCCCAGCTGTCTGCCTGCCCCATGTCCCAGCCGTTGGCTCTTCCTAAATTCCTGCCCTGCTTAGCCCAGCCACCACATCTGTTTGTTTCTGTTTGGCAGCTCCCTGGATCTTGGCTGGACGATGGGGGATGAGGTGGTTGGTGCAAACATTTTATGCATGTCTCGATGGAAATTAATAGTATTGATAGTGACTTCAATGCCATTATTATTATTAGTGCAAACTAATAGCTAAAAAACCCCAACCCCTGACATGTTGCCCAGAACTTTTGGAGATCTATGTCCAAGGTATATAAGGCCAGGTTGGACACAAGGGCTTGGAGCAACCTGCTCTAGTGGAAGGTGTCCCTGCCTGTGGCAGGGGTTGGAACTGGGTGTGAGCTTTAAGGCCCCTTCCAACCCAAACTGTTGGGTTATGATTCTAGGAAATTTTGCCTTTCCCTGTAGAAGCAAAGTAGCTGTGAAATAATCCACAGGATGCTGGTAGAGTTCCTTGTTTGGTGCAAGAACTAGGGCGGAAGCTTAGGGAGAGCAGAGCTTACGTTTACTTCAGCTGGAAGCACTGAAAAACTGCTCTTTTGTTGAGTGTTGTCTAATCTGGTCACAGTATGGTAAAGCAGCTCGCCAGAGGCCAAGGAATTGGCACATGCTGCCAGTGGAAATTTCTCAGACAGCTTTGTAGCATACCAGTGGTTGGTTACAGTTATAAGGAAGTGGCACCTTACTCGCCTCCCTCAGGGTGTCAGAAGCCCGTTTTCCACTGGATTTGCCTCCCCTGCATTTTGGAAGTAATAAGAGGCAAGTGAGAGAAGGAAAAGAATGGCATATGGCTTTGAAGGAGTGTGAGTCTAGTGCTATAAAAGTCAGGAAGGGGAACAGTGTTTGGGGACTGGAGAGGGAAGTGTGAGAAACAGGGGAGTGTAAGAGGAAGACAGTTCACCAGAGGCACGTGGAGTCAAATTCAGGACACAGATAGCAGGAGGGTTGCTGGGGCACTTCCTTGTTCTGTGATTCTTCAGGGCTTATAATGAAATGTAGGCACCTGCCAAAGTGAAGACCTTTTTAGGCCGGTTTCCTGCTACTACATTCAAGTCATGACCCTGTGTTTGCAATAGTAGCTTAAGTCTCATCTAGAGCTCTGGTGGAACAGATTTGGCATTTGTATGCGGCATATTACCTATAACTGAAAGGCCAGTTAACCCAACATAAGTTGGCTGAGCAAGACCAAGACCCCTAGACTTTTCCTGGGCTGCACTGTCATGTCTGGAAGGTGATGCATCCCACCTGCTGTAAACCTTTAGAAGGTATAAGAAGGTATATGCAGATTTAATGTCTTTTAAGTCCTAATCTAAAGAAATCTGAATACAGCCTGCGTAAGGCAGGCCTAACTCCAGTGGGTTCTGGTGCAATATGTGCTTCAGGGTGCATCATCTCAGTGCCTCACCTTCTTTCCATCATTTCCTCAGGCTTCATTGAGTCCTGGTCTCTAGTGCAGATATTTGTTTGATGTCCAAATACCACTGACTGCTTACTGTGAAACACACTGTGTTTTAGCTGCTGCCCCCATGATGTGTGAAGCAGGGCTGATCGCACCGGAGCCCTCTGGCCCCATGCAGTGCTGTGGTGAGTCGTCTGACACCTACTACCATGTGGACCGCTGGCAGAGGCTGCGCACGGCTGTTAGGAAGCTGGAGTTCTGGGAAAACTTCAACGCTGAGCTGATAGGCAGTGGCTTCTTCTCCAAGGTCTACAAGGTAAACTGATATGCCGGCAGCCCATGACCTTGTGTAAGAGCAGCTGCTGAGGCTGTGTAGATAGTGCCTTACCTGAGGAATCTGTTCCCAAATTTATTTCCTAGTCTTCATCCATCCCAGCGTTCTTTAGGAGGTTGGATGAGGTAAGGGAGGAAAGGACAGTGCCTCTGCACACCAAGCACATTGTCTTTGATGCACATCTCCCCTTTCATAGTGAAAAAGGAATAGGATCACCTGGTCAGTTTTCACTGATACTGTCATCTTGCCATACAACAATCTTGTCAGGGAGCAAACTTGGGTTCTGGATGAGATTAGGGGATATTTATGCTCTGTGTTTTGTTCCCAAAACTGTAGCAAAATATATAGAGAAAGAGAACATAAAATTAAGCTGTGTCTCCCAGAAGACCTACCACCCACACGCTGTGGAGATGCCAGCACTGTCACCCCTCCCCAGCTGCTGCCCTGGGATATGGTGATGCTGAGAAAGAGCAGGGGGCCTGGAGCAGGATCAAGCTGGGACAGGCTGCTGGTCCATCTACTTCTGCCTCTGCTGCCTTAGTGTGAGGAGACTCATGGCTCCCTGCAAGCCAGTGCAGACTGGTGTGTCACCAAAACAAAACTGCTTTTCTCACTGGGGCTGTCAGGTTCCTCCCTGCACCAAGGTCTATTTGTCTGGGAGTTTGTTTAACCCTCTCTGAGCAAGCACAGGATCCAGGGTGCTGCTAGCTTTGCTCCTCAGGCTGGGAGTGCCACTGCTTCATTAGAGGGAGTGGATGGGAATTGGGTCTCTTTTCCCTGCAGCCCTTGGCTTTATGAACAGCAAAGTGAAAGGAGATGTGTTACATTAGGAAGTAAGACTCGGCCTTCGTCTCTGAAAGCAGATGTCATGTTGCTTTGCCAGGTCCTGGGACAGTGCACTAAAGCTGTTCAAGGGAAATCTCCAGCCAAAGGTGTGTGGCAGCTCTTTGCACACTAGAGCAATACATGACAAATACCTCTTCCCACTACAGCCTCCTTCTAGCATTTTCTTTCCACCTACACAACATGCTGTTGCTATCACCTTCCTTTATCTAGAAGGTTTTCATAGTAACAGTTGCTGTTTCCTCTGTGCCTGACATTTTCCTCCTGCCCTGGCAGTGAATGAAATTACAGCAGTAGGCAGGCTGGAGACATGGAGCTTGAATGAAAATAAGATAACTTTTGAATCAGAAGCAGAAAAAGAAATATTAAAAAAAAAGATTGAAATGCTATGGGTCAACTATTCAAAAGACAGTGGAGGAGGATTTGGGACAAGGACAGTCCTTTGTGGAGACTTGACATTTGTCTGGATACTGAAGTATGACTGTAATCAAATGCTCTGATGACTTGTGGTCCTCTTGGGTCAGCCACTCCCCTCTGGACTCATAGCCCTGAACACCAGAACTCCTGCTGCGAAGCATCACTGGCCATGGTCCTTTGAAGCTCTTTGCCAACAGATGGTGTCTTCCAAAGTGCTCTCTCAGGAAGAACACAGATTTCCTGCAGTGCTGGCACTGCCTGTGCTGGCTGCCTATTGCTTTTGCTGTCCTTTTTCCTTTGGGTAAGCCCATTCTCAGGAGTTATATGTGGCTTGGCTGGGGAAGAACTTACTTCTGCTTGGTGACTCAGACTCAAGAGGTCTTGGCACAGCCTTCTGCTCTGTGGGTTATGTATTGCATGACCTGGGCACAAGTTACTTTCCCTTTTTCTCTGCCTTAGTTTTCTGATGTGCAATAAGGAACTGTTTATATATGAATATATGTGGTCTTGGAAGAGGCCTTCTGAGCCCGTTACCTTTGCCTGTTTCTCCCAGTACTGGTTTTGGGGTGTAGGTCTACCCTTGCTTTTCAGTCATTTCTTTTCAACACCAGGCTGGACTTTATGTTTCCCTGTGGACAGGGACCCCTCCAGCGCCTACTGACTCTATCAGCTTGGGCAGTACAATTATGAACTCCACTGGTGTCCAGCTGGGATATGCTACCTTACCTAAAAGCCGAGTGTAGCTCAGAGTCTCCACCGGAGTTTGTGCAGAGCTAGTAGGTCTCACTGAAACTCAGTATTAGCTCTTCTGAAAGTTTTTCAGATCTTCCAGATTTCAGATGCCCCCTGTACTCTGTGCTGAGCATAAGGACACTCACAGTCTTGGGCAGAAATGATTGATAGCATCCTTTATATTTACACCTGTGCAATTACAGTCAGTTACATCTGGTTAGTGACCTACAGTCTGTGGTTATGAAGTCCCATCAGGTGAGGGGTTCAGAGCTCTGGCTTCCTTATGACCTGCTCAAGTTATTCCAGCGATAACATTGACTACCAGGTTGAGTTCCTTCAGAAAGGAAGCAGCAGTTCATGTTACTGAAGACAGTTTGTTTTGTGACCCTGATTATAATGACCCTTTCTGTCCTTTCAGCCCAGGTAAGTCTAACATGCTGCTCTTTGTTCCCCTCAACTGACTTAATAACCGTAACTGCAAAGTGATCCATAACAGAGAGCAGTGGGTGACAGTCTGGGACTCAGATTGCTGCTCTTAAGCCAGCTCATGCTGGCTCTGCCATGAACCTTTGCATGAAATCCCTGCATTCAGTACTGCCCAATCCTGGTGCCTCCACAGGGGACAACAAATTTCCTCCTAAAATGCTTGCTCAGTCTGTTCAGTCTTGTAAGGTGGGGGAAAAGCATTTTGATTGCTGTTCTTTCGCTTCCAGTATTCACGCCTGGAGGAAGCTCTAGGAGTTAAATGTCTGATGGTATGCTATAGCAGGGGTTCAGGTTAGCATGTGGCTAGGAAGCAGACAAGGGACCTCCATCCTAGGATGTGGGGGAGAGATGAGCTGACTCTGCACTTTCTTTGTTGGGTCTGTCTGGCAGAGCCTGGGTGGACGGGAGCTGGCCATGGGCAGGGGTGCAGGAAGAATTGGGGATGGGGAGTGTTATCAGCACTTGGTGCGGTGATAAGGCCCAGGTAGGAAGGAATGATGGAAATATGGGGGCAGGCTGTGTTTGGGAAAGGACATTGAATCACGGCATTAAAGGGGAGAAGAACAGCTTTGTGGTAACCCAGGGTGGGCTGAGAAACTCCTCCCAAGAGCCCTAGAACCCACAGATTTTGGCAGGGAAATAGTGTTGTGATACATTGGGACAGGAGGGATGTAGCTGTCTGCAGCCACCCAAGTAGACATCACTGGAGTGGAACTTACGTGGAAGGAAGAGCACCTTGCACTTATGCAAATAACTGTGCAAAAGCTCTGGACATCAGGGAAGTGAGGTTCAAGCCTTTGGCTGGGACTGGATGCTGTTGTCCAGGGGTGTTGGCAGACCTCTGGAAGCTATGAGGTGTCTTGCTCCAAATTTGGCTCCAGGTGACCCAGGCTGCTGCTTCTAAAGTGATGGTGGTGAAGATCTACAAGAATGATGTGGATCAAGAGGTGATTGTACGTGAGATAAGCCTGCTACAGAAGCTGTCCCACCCCAACATCGTCAGGTGGGCACATCCTCCAGCCATGAGCAGTGGGCACTGCTTTGGGCTGGAGTTGGGTTGATGTATCTAAGGCTGTTCTGCAATGAGGGGTTGAGCTGAACCTTGATGGCTTCTTTGCTTTTTTTTTTTTTTTTTTTTTGGTGTGTTTTGCTTAGGTACCTTGGGATATGCGTGAAGGATGAAAAGCTGTACCCAATTCTGGAGGTAAAGATTTCTAGCTTGTGAGTGTGCTGTGAATAGGCAATGACCCTGCAATTCTTTGGTAGGGAGGATGTCAGATATCCTGTAATGTGTATCTACACTTCTCCAACTCATGTGCCTGTGAATGGCTCTAGACCAGCAACATTGCCTTGGAGGAGCTTCTGGTCCTTTCGCCCCCACAGCTGGTCACACTTACTGCAGGGCCATGAGATTCAGACAGGATAACCAAAATGTGTTTCAGGTTGGATTGGTACCACCAAATGGCCAGAATGGGCCAGGTGGCAGGAAGAAGAGCAGCCAGGAATAGAAAGTGAAGCAGACAGTGGCAGAACCTCCAGGGTGGGTCTGGAATGGTGATGTGGTCTAATGGAAAAGCCTGGGCTGGTACTGGCAAGGTCTCGCATTGTTCCTATGCTGTTGGTGGCAGAAGGCATTCACTGAGCTGCTGCTAGGCTTTTTGCCTGTAGTTTGCTGCCTGTGAGTCACGACTGCATCTGGCTTGTACAGCATCCCTGTAGTGGGGCAGAGCCTAGAGATGGGTAGTGACTACTTGTGCCAGGAGGGGTATTTGCACTCTACCCCACACAGGGGCCCATGCACACAGTGGTGTTCAACCTGAAGGGAGGGGTTCCTGAGAGCTCCAGCAGAGTTTGTGCCTGCCACACAGCCACTGCTTTTTGTTCCACAGTATGTAAATGGGGGTTGCCTGGAGGAGCTCCTGGCCTGCAAAGACATTGATTTGACATGGAAGGAAAAAGTGGACTTAGCTTCTGACATCACCAGGGGCATGATCTACCTGCACTCCAAGAACATCTACCACCGAGATCTCAACTCCAAGGTATGCACTAGAAATCTCCTCTGGACTGCTGAAGTTGATTGTGTAGAGGACCCTTTATGGACGTAACCATAAAGCCTCAGGCCTCACACTGATCCTCTGCTCTGTGCTAATCCCTCTTCAGGCAAGAAAGCTTTCTTGATAAAACCCATCATTACATTGCATTAATCACTTGGCAAGCAGGACACCCAGACAGGGATAAAAATAATTACTCCTAGTGCAGTTGCTTTCAGCAAAGAAACAGACGGAAATGTGTACAGGATTGCACATGGTTTTCTTTGCCTACAGTTGCAAGATACTCCAGATTCAGAGTTTTCCTTTCCTGCTCACAGAAAAGGGGAAGCTGTTGCTAACAGGAGCTGGTCATGGGCTCTAGGAATGAATGCCATGTGAGATGGTCCTCATCTGTGTGCAGAGCACCAGGAGATGTGTGTCTCCTCAAGTGCAGAGAAGTTGTTCTTCCTTGATCCAGGGGGTCCATATCACCAATTTTAGGATGGTCATCTCCATGGGTCTCGCTAACTCTGCAGTCTGGCATCTGAAGACAGGCTTTGGGTGTAACAGAAAGGTACATCATGTTCACGATGTATTAGACTTGTGCCTGGGTGGCTGCTTTTCTCAGCATGGGCTCATGCTGCTTGAGGGAGGCAAGAATGAGCACTGGGGTTTGCCATTGTAAGGTTTGTCCATAGTGATGGGCTTTAATGTGGCTCTTCCTCTGCCACTGGTATGGCAGCAGGAACATAGTGGGAAAGTGCCTTGTTGATCTGTCTTGGACAAACTACCCAAACCTCAGGCAGATCTGTAGAGTGTCCATGATACCACAGGGGATGTGAGCTGAGGGGCTGGCCAGCAGCCTGGGCCATGTCTGTGTCAGCTGATGCCAGAGGCTGGCTTAGTGGTTCACTGAAATGGAGCCTGCAGGTCCTGGCGGTTGATGCTGAGTAGGTAGGGGGGTATGTCTTAGAGCTGTTCTTGATGGTGCTCAGTGAGATTTTTAAGAAAAACTTGAAATATGGATGAAGGTCAGCAGTGGGGAAGCCAGTCAAGTGATGCAGTTTTGAGAGACATCAGCACAGGACTAAAACTCACCTAGGTATTCTCAGGCTGTTTACTTGGCTCAGTTACCAGGCTGAGAACAAGGCAAGAGCCTGGTGCACTTCTGACCACAGGTTTTTTGGCCAGTGTGCTCTAAAGTCAGGTGAGATGTAATTTCCTGTTTGGTGGTGACTGGTGAGCTTTCCAGATCTGCTTGTACAAAGTGCTAGAGGTCCCTGCCTGTCCTTTCTGTCTTGCTGTGGAGGAACCTTGAAAGAGGTTCATCCTTCCCCAGGGAAACCTAAGAAACCTGCAGATGGTGGAAGACATGGGAGAGATATGTGTACATGCTTACCTGAAATCTAGTTTTTGAGTGAGAGTCATCTGCAGAAAGCTAGTTCCCTGGGAGGAGATGCTGAGGAGGAAATCCTGGGAACCTGGACAGGCTGAAACTGATGGGGTTTTGAGAAACCTTATAGGAATTCCTCCAGAAAGCAGTGTTAGGGACGTGTAGCTATGGGTAGTGAGAAGTGCTGTGGCTGTGATCCTACCACAGCTGAAGGGGGTCAACATGCAAGATTTTGAGGTCTTCTT
Organism: Melopsittacus undulatus; assembly: GCF_012275295.1. Taxonomy (NCBI): domain Eukaryota; kingdom Metazoa; phylum Chordata; class Aves; order Psittaciformes; family Psittaculidae; genus Melopsittacus; species Melopsittacus undulatus. The sequence goes on from NC_047537.1 coordinate 11,421,231, forward strand.
CAGAGAGAAGGATGTGGATCATGTTCATTGAATAGCTTCTTCCAAGTACCTTTCCTGGCTTCAGTTGTGATTCATTCATCCCATATCTGCTCTCTGCACTCCATTTTTGCTGCTGGTATGCAGATCTCTGGTGAGGGGAGGGTCTGCAATGGCAAGATTGGGCCAAGGGCTGGTGAGGTGCTCCTCGGTGAGGTGCTCCTCAGTGATGTGCCCAGGCCCTTCCTCAGTAGGCATCTCATACCATATCCCATGGGCTCCTTTTAGAATTGTCTCATTCGAGTGACGCCGCGGGGCCATGAGGCACTGGTGACTGACTTTGGGCTGGCCAGGGAGGTGGTGGAGCTGCCTGTGAAGGATCCGGAGAGGAAACTTTCTCTGGTGGGCTCCGCTTTCTGGATGGCTCCCGAGATGCTGCGGGGAGAGCCCTATGACCGGAAGGTATGGCACTGCTTCCAGCTCTTTGTTCATTCCCAGAGCCCCCAAATGAGTGCTGGAGATTTCTCTTCTGCTTGCTGATGACATGTCCCAGCAGCAGAAAAGCCCTTCCCTCCTTTCCTGGGAAACACTGCCTCTGTTACCTGGACCTTTACTCAGTAATGTTTTACTTAGCAACTTGCAAGTTTCTTATGTGGCCTTGTTAAGTTAAACATTTTGGGAAATGGACTGCTGCTGTCGACAAACAGTGAAGCCTCTCTGAGGAATATGCTTGGTGAATTACAGCCCAATGAGCCTGTTGCAGGATCTGGGGTAGAGAGCCAGAGCTGTGATAAAAACACTAGACATATTGAACAATTGAGCATGGGACCAGGCTTTCCAAAGATGAGGTCTTTCTGGGTGGGTTCAGAAGCCCAGAAGTTTAGGAGTTTGCTGCCTCTATGTCCAACGTTTGTGGGGTTTTTTTTTGAGGACCTTGTTGTTGGTATTCCTCTTTCTTACACTTTGCTTCTGTGCCTATCCTGTCCCACCTCCCACTCTTTCACCCGTTCTGTAGGTGGATGTGTTTTCCTTTGGCATTGTCCTCTGTGAAATCCTGGGCAGGATCCCAGCTGACCCTGAAGTGCTTCCCAGGACTCAGGTAATGATTCCTGCAGCCAGTCTCAATTGTGTTGTCTCCGTGTTGTCTCTGGACCAGACAGACCTGTACACATGTGTATGTGGATCACACTCAGGTTTCTCTCTAGAGGTTTTCCTGTGATAAAATCTGATCTCAAAATTTTCAGTGTACAAGAGTTCAGTGTATCTATAGTTTTGAAACTTATGTTAGATCAACAATTTCAGATTAAGTACTTCCTTTTAAAGACCATAATTCTAAATACATTTTGCTTTGACATTTCAGCTTCTACATTGAAGTGGCAGGTTAAACACAACTTCATCCCATACTCTTATTTTCCAATATGCTGCAGTTAATCCACAATTCATGCGGAAACAGTGAGCTTCCCTAAAAACATGGTCTTTTTTGTTTCAACATTTGCAGCATTTCCCTTCCATACAGTGGGAAGGGAAAGTTTATCCTGAACAAGGATGAAAAACCCATCAGGAAAACAGCAAACTGCTGCTTTCCAAGGAGCAAATGCAAAGAACCTGCAGTGACCAGAGATTATTCCATGTTTCTGTGAGACTGAACAGGAAATAATGCTCTGTCTGTGTTCACAAGATGAAGGAGAATTATATATCGTAGTAATGATATGTAATGATGTATTGAGTGGCAAAGCTGTAGTTACGGAAACTGCTGACTGCTGGCTGGACCCCTTCAACTCTCGCTTGCTGTTAGAAGACCAGATTGTTTGCAGGTCTTGTCCTTGGCAGACACTGCTCAGCACCTGCTGCTGGTTCCTCTTCTGGTTTTGCCTTTTGTGGCTCTTGTTGCTTTAGTCGGAGCTTTTCCAGGAGGACACATACTGCCTGGACAGGGATAGCACAGATCAAGCAAAAGGATGCTGCATTCTTGCAGCTCTGCTAATGGTTTACTCTCTGTGCAGTCCTGCCAGAGCTGATGTTGTCCTGGTACCTTTGCATAGCCATCAGTAAATTAGCTGTGATGGAGACTCTAAAAAGCTTTAAACCGTGAGCATTTTATGCTTTAACACTTTGAGAAGGATGAAGAGCTTTTAAAGGACGTTATAGTCTTTCCTATGTACTCTTTCTCCTTCCTCACAGGATTACGGCTTGGATGTTGCTGCCTTCCAGGGGATGATCAGTGAATGTCCCAAGCAGGTGGTGGACCTTGCTGCTAGGTGCTGTTTGGTGAGATTCTTGCTAGTTTCTTTTTCTTTTTTTTTTTTTCTTTTCCTGTATTGGTTTTATTGGCTTTGTATTACACTTGTGTAACAGAGACTAAAATTGTGAATCATGGAGAGTTTGAACCTGCTGTTCTAGGTACAAGCACACAGGGCTCTGCTGTAAGCTGTGAAGTGATAAGATCTTCCTTTAATGCTTTAATTCACCCTGAAGTTTGCTGGTAGGAAAAGTGTATTGTTTGTGGATTAGAGCCCAGAACATCCCAAGGTCCTGCCTGTTTTCTTGCATCTTAAATATAGAGTGGGAAGCATATTACTGGTTTTCAGTCCCTCCCTAAGCCAGGCTGCAGGCAGGGGCACCTGGCTGATTCTCTCTGTAGAGTACTGCCTTAGTATTAGTAGCCCTGGCATTACAGATACCATCAGGGCATATTCCTCCAACCTTTCTTGCTTCAGCATAGAAGTTAATGGTGAAAGATGAGGGGTGTCTCCCCGTGCTGTCCAAAGCCTCAGAAGATATAGCAGAGAGAAAGTGAGGATCCAAGATCATCTCTGGGAGGAAGAGAATCACAAAGACAGTAATCAGGCAGAGAGTGGATGAGCTGGGTGACTGTAATGCACCTAACTGCTTGGAGCTCAAGGCAGCAAATGAAAGTAAATCCTTGCATGGGGCTGGAGGATGTGTGAATAACTTGCCCTGAATCACAGGAGGGATTCACATCAGGAACTGGTTTAGACATATATGTGTTCAGATCTTGTATCGCTGAAGGGCATCTTTCTTATGCAAGTTGATATAATAATGGGCTTCTGCCAGAAATGGCCTTTGAGGCTGTTCTTCTCTGCCCTTGTGTGAAGTGCAGGTTTGGAGAGTTTCTGGTGCAGTTCCCTAGGCTGGTTTCATGGGATCAGGCATAAAGGGCAGCCTGGGGGGCATGGATTGTGGTGCAGGATGGGGATGTCCCTGGCCATGTCTCTCACTTTGGGTACACCCAAAATACACTGGGGGATCACAGTCCACTGAGGATGAACTGCATCAGGGAGACAAGACAAATCCTGACCTTTTTGAAAAAACTTATGGAATAATCTAACATCTCCCATCTGATACCTACCTGCAGCCACCTGCCCCTACACTGTTTGGGTGGGAATTTCCCACATCCTGTCCAGGTCACAGTATGGCAGGGGATTGGAATTAGATGATCTTTAAAGCCCCTTCCAACCCAGACTGTTCTGTGATTCTGTGATTCTACATCAGGCTGGTTTTCAGCATCTCACTGCCTCTGCTGGAGCTGTATCATACCATGGAATCTTTCCTGCACCTGCTTCTTTGCAGCAGCCCAGGCCTGGATCACCAAGTGGTGGTGACAGAAAGCTCCATCAGCAGGCATGTGACCCAAACCACTGCTGATGATGGATGGATGCCACTGCCCAACCTTGGGGAGCCAACAGAGCTACTGCAGAGCAGCTGCCTCCATTCCAGGGTGTCCTCTTTAGCTTTCTCTTCTCATTCCAGGTGGAAGCATTTAAGAGACCATCATTCTCTGAAATCCTGGATGAGTTGGAGGATGTCATGGAGAGCCTGGAACCTAGGAGGGACAATCTGTTTTTGGGCTGAGCTGCACACTTCCTGTGAGGCTTGGCAGAGAATTGCCCAAACAGTAAATTAACGGCCTGGGGGGGGGGGGTCAGGAGTGAAGAAGAAAGGTGGGGGGAAGGGCAGAGCTAAGTGATTTGCTGGAATTTGTTTAATCACAGTCTTGGTCTCTCTTGGTCTTGGATGCAAAACAGGGTTAAAAATGGAGAAGGGACTTACCAAGGGTATATTTCTCCTAGCTAAATTTTTTAACACATGTAATTAGGACACCAAGCAGCCTTTGTCTGTTTGCTTGTTAAAAGCAAATGATCCTGGAGGACCCTGAATTCCCTTAAGGATGCTTTCTGATCCCTGATAGAAACATTATCCTTTCCTGATTCCCTGTGACTCCTGGACCCAGGGCCTTCCCCTTCTCCATCCCCATGGCCTTGGAGAGCTGGGGTCTGGCCATGAGAAGTAGAGGGGCTTTGAGGTGCTTGGTTAGGCTTGGAGTCACCTTATATTTCAAAGCCTTAAAGCACTCATCCAGCAGCCATGCAGGACAGGTCTCTGCCTGGGTCAGGGCTCACCTGGGCATGGAGGCTCTGGGCAAGGTTTTGGGGACTCAGACATGCCACCCATGGGATGCCAGCCTGTGGCAGCCAAGGTAATGGGGAGGGTGTGCCTTATTAAGGTACCAACTAACATTCCTCTCAGAAAAGCTTTGTCAGACACAGCAGTCTAGATTTCTCCCAACTGCCCTTGACTGTGGCTCAAGGAGGCTTCTGCCTCCCTCCTTCTTGTCCCACTGCAAAGAGCAAATTGCCAACAGCTTGTGAGGTGAAATGGGGAGAGAGCTGGATCCAGCATCATTCAGCATCTCACTAATTTCTCTGCCTCCTTGGCAATGTGGGACAGCCTCACAGGCACCAGGGCTCAGGCAGCCAGGGAAGGACTTTGTTTTGATACCATGTCTCCTTCTGTGGGCCAGAGGATGGTGCTGGGGCTGTGACCCCCAACCAGAGGTGGAAAGAATAACAGCTACAAATGGTCTGATGTTGCAAATTAAGAGAAGCAATTGAATTCCTGCCTCCAGGTCAGCTGATTGCTGGGCCATTGATCTGAAAGACATGTTCTGCTGGGATCAAAATGTTTGTGGGTGTAAATGGGTCTAATGTTTGTATAGTGGTGGAGCTGTGGCTCTGTTTTTGTAGATTGTAAGCCCTTGGAACAAGGATCATTCCTCTGTCTACCAAAAAGTATTTGTACAGTATGTAGCCGATTGGGCCTTCTTCCAGCATGGGGGCCTCATCTCAAGCTCTTGGAGCTTGATTTAGTGTCATGTATATTTAACATCTCTGTGCCATGGTGCCTGCACAAGGGAGTGTGAATGGTGTGCTGGGACAGAGACTTGGTGGAGGAGCATGGTGCATTTTTAACAGGGATCATAAGGAATTGTGAGCTGTCATGAAATGCACTGAATGGCACCAGGGTCACCGTATCAGCCAGGGGGCTTTTGGGGGCATCTGCAGCTTCTCATTCCCCAAAGGTGTCATTGTGCTTTTATGGCATACTGACTTACTTGCACAAGAAACTTTCTGCTCGACACTAAACTGCCCAGCAGATACCTTCATCTCAGCTGGATACTGTCAGTGTGGGGGAAGCAAAGTCTCAAGAAATAGAAGACTGAAAATATGGAAGCTTTTCAACCTGGAGGAGAGAGACACTTTTTGAATTGCACCAGTTTGGTGACTTCAGACCAGTGGAGTGAAATGGACTGCAGCAGTAGTGCAAGCTGCACTGTTATGTATGTGTGTCTTCAGTGAGATGTAGTGACCACCAGCACCACTACAATGTGTTGGAAGAGAGTCAGAGGATGTATATTCGGCTACCAGGAGGTAGACCTGAGGAGCTAACTGCAACCTTCCAAAGCTTCACAGGCTCCCCTGGGCACTTCCTTTATACAGGGGTAGGCTTGACATTGAGGAATCTTAACAGTATGTCCTAACAACCAAAGCATTAAGGATACAAAGGCTATTCCAAGGGCCACTATGGATGAAGGACAGCTTGTCCACCTTGGCTCAGTCCCTGGCTAGATGCATTGCTTTCACAAAGCCTGACCTCAGCCTTCCCCACTGTCTGATCAGCCAAGCTGCAATCTATTCTTCCTCTGCCCTCCCCTACAAAAGAGTAGACTAAAGGAAGATCATACATACTCAACATACCGATCCCTCATATGGCCTCTTATGGGGTGAAGGTGTCTTGTCTCCCTGCAAGGCTGCTTCTCTGCTGGCCACCCCACTCCCAGGACCAGCAAGGTTTGGTGCTGATGGTGCCCTACCAGAGACTGGGTTCATCCTTCTTCCAGCCGTATGTCTGACTCTGGTCCTGCAGAGTGACAACTGTGGGACTGGGACATAGCAGAAGAGGTATGTGGAGTTGTGTATACTTTGGTGATGCTGTGTTATGAAGGAAGATGTTTTGGTTTTGTTTATCTGCTCGGGGATGAGAAACTTGCTCAAGGATTAAACAGATGCAGTGGTGTTTGTGGATGATTTCTGCACAGAGCACACACAGCATTATCCAGCACAGTCTGAGCTGTAAGGATTGTGTTTCTTCTGGATTTGCCATGTGCCCTATCCACTCTCATGATGGGGACATACTCTGGATCATAGGTGACTGAAGGATATCATGTCCTTGCTAGAAGGACCTTTGGTACCTGCTGCAGGAGCAGGTGGGACTGAGACTTTCTGCAGGCACCGTGTGAACTAGAAGAACCAATTGGGGAACCTGGAGAGAACAGAAGTGGTCTGGGAACTTGCCTAGTACATCTCATGAGCCAAGAGTTTCTCTTCACTGGTGAGATGTGAGCATGAGAAACCTGCTGGGATGCCCTCCAGGTACAAGCCCCTGTGCTGGGAGTGCAGGGCCTGACTTCCCCATGCCAGTCTGATGCAAAGACCAGGTCAGTGGTTGCATTTCATGTCTTGGAGTCCTGACACTGAACTGAAGTAACTGTGATGGTGGGTGGAGGTTCTGGGATAGTGCAGCAGGCTCCCCTTTGCTGGACCAGACCAGGAGCCTTTGCCTCTTCCTTCTGTTGTCCACTTGCTGTGCAGGTGGCTGATGGCATGGACCTAGCCGTGCTGTGCCCCATGGGCCATGGGTTCCTACATCCTCCATTGTTTCTTTGTTTGCTTTTATAAATGCTATTTGGGAATAAATTTTAGTGGGTCTTTTCTACATCAGCCCTGGCTGCTGTGTTTTAATCATCCTGGGTCTGCTGAGTGGTGCTGCTGAAATGCCATGTTTCCAAGCAGAGGCACCAAACGCAACTAAATGAACAGCTTTGTGCATGATAAACCTTTAATTAAAGTAACTTACAGAAAAATATTACCCATGACAGAGTGGTATTCTGAGTATCTTGGTTTGTGGAAGGGTCAGCTGGTGTCTTAAGTCACCCCTTCAGTTGGATGGGCACAAGGTAACAGCAGGAGCACAAACATAGTGCAAAGGATGTAGGATTCATCTTTTCCACCCCAGCAGCCTGTAAGCCAGAAGAACAAAACACAGTGAAAAGATTTCCCTCCCCCAGCTGCAGCTTGCTTCATGCTGACTCACACGTGGCATTAGTTACTCTGCAGATGCAATGCTCTCAACAAGGACATCTCAGAAAATCTGAGGATGTTATTCACAATGCCAGGACCACCAGCTCTGCTGCCTCCAAACCCAAATCATAGAGCAGTGCTGAAACTCAGTTCTCTGAGCTCCTCTCCTCCGTGTTAGGTAGGAAGTGATTCGGAGAAATCACCAGGAACTCGCCAACAAAGTTGCCAAGCAGGTATTCTTTATTGCGGCGCTGGGAGACATGGGGGATTGCTCCCCATAGCGTGTCTCCCCAAATTGCTAAACAAGCTGTCCTTGTATAGTCACTAAGTGTACATATTCATTACATACATACATACATATTCATGAGGCTGCATATGTATTACATCATTCTTCCAGAAAGTTTCCCTGCATGCGTACAAAAATGTGGTGGTGGTATCAGGTTCATTTACTTCTTCCAACAATCTTCATCACTTCCAGCAGCCTTTGAAATACATGCAGTAGATAATGCTTACACCAGCTTAATTGGTTCGTTAACACTGCAGACATAGCAATCATCTTGTCCTTCTACTTACCAGTTAGTTTAGCTGCAGCCCATCCTGGACATCTGCTAGTTTCAAATACTCTTTATCTACACATCCTGTTTTTTTATCCTGTTTTCTTACACTTATTTTGTACTAAGGTCATAAGAACCTAAAACTATGCCAACTACAATGGTTTATCTTATACAAGGATTCTCATTATGTTCTCTAACTGCATTCTGACTATATATCTTTTTTTCTTCTGTGAAACATTTACCTCAGTTATTTTCCATTACTACTGTTACAAAGCCATCAAACTTAACGTTGCTTAGAACTGATTCTACTTATTTACAAAGGTTTGTATTTAATTTTGTGCCGTCTTGTCTCAGAAGACCTTTCCTTCCAAAGTCTAGTTTCCTGGGGTCAGTCAGATTTCAGATATATAGCTGTGAAACCTCTGGGCACTTGCACATGGCCAAAGTACTGTGCTCCTCCTTGGAAAGAACTGTATTGCAGCCCTTGGAGGCTGCCAGCAATCACGTGGGTGGTTCAGACTCCTGAGTCTTTCCATGTCCCAGACAATGCTGGAGGCAGCCTTGATCTGGCCAGGAAACTGGACTTGGTGGGACCTGAGAGGACTGGTTTGGCCCCACTTTTGCTTTCAGATGGCTGTGCATCAACAAGCCATCAGAGATGCTTCCAGCCTTTCATTGTGTCTGGCTCCCTGATACTGCAGAAACCATGTTGTCTTCCCACACCTCATAGCCTGGCCCACCTGCTCTGCTAGTGACTCCTGCAGCCTCACTTGTCATTATTTGCAGCAAGAGAAATGTCTGGAGAAGCTACAGGGACATTGTAATTTGTAGGTTTCAGAGTTGGTCCTTTACATGTCCTCTAATGAGCAGAAGAGGATTTCCAAGTACAAAATTTCAAACACAGAAGGAGCTTTCCAGGACAGAGAAAAAAAAGCCTTGAGATGAGCAGTGGCTGGGATCAGTCACAGATTGACTGGGACTATTCTTAGTTTTCTTCTGGGGACCCTTGGCAAGAGAATGAAAAGCAAGAAGGACTGGGTGATATCCTGACAGTTTGGGGGAGCATATTACTTTAGGACATCTCAGGTATGTTCCCTGCCTCTTCCCCCACTGGTCAACCGTGAAAGCTGAGGGAGGAAGGTGGGAGTGCCAGGCTTGTGGTACATGTATGTATCTGAGGAATGGCATCCTGACTTTGGGGATTCAATTCATCCTGGCTGAAATCACAAACCCTTTCTGACTGCTGCAGGCATGGTGCCTGAAATGGACCATCAAGCCCAAGGACCCTCTCCCCTACATGCCTGTATCAGCATGGGAAGCATTTTCCTGCCTTGAAGTGGTTTGCCAACCCATGGCTTACTGCACCAGCTTAGGGGATGCATGAGAATTTCACTCTGCAGCCAAACACCTAGCACTGGTGATGGTTTGTCATACCTGAACATTTCCTCCATGGAGGTGGGTGGCAGTCTGGGAATATCAACTAGATGGGTTTGTGTGAACTGATCTTGGTGTTTTCTTAATCCCTGTAACATCGGTGTCCTTCACAGATGAAATTTAAATGTTGAAGGTTTCTGTGTAGTAGGAGGAGAAGATAGAGGAGAGCAGAGAAAGGGTATTCAGCACTTTTAGCTGAGTTAAAACTGACGACAGCAGCTCTTCCATCTCTGCAGAGGAGTCTGTGGTTCTGCAGAACTGGCACCTTGGGCATCTCTGAGACAATAACATCAGTGGCTGATTGGGTGAGGCACAGCTGGATGCTTGAGACCTTGCTGCTGCTCCTGTTGAGGACACATCAAACTGACTGAGAGTAATAGAAAAACAGAATACACCTCCTGGAGAAGTAAGCAGGGGCAGGTCCTAGTGAATAGGCCTCAGATTTATTTCTTAGCACATTGTTGACTGGCTCTGGTGTGCTAGATTAGTGACCTCTTTGCTTTTCTCAGCCACGAAGTTTGGATTCAGTATTGTAGGGCTGTAGCTGCCATTGCTACACACATATGCAATAACTGTGTGATGAACCTGGGTCCATTAGGAACATACACAAATAAGTACTCTGCTTCCACTGACTCTGGTCTGTTCCTGTAGTAAGGAGATAGTACCAAGCTCTCCTCCCCAGTGGAGGAGGTGTCCAGGAAGAAGAACCCCTTTAACCAGTTCTGCTAATAGTCAAATAGAACATCACAGTAACTATGAACTGCCTTCAGCTGCCAGCAGATAGCCCATCATCAAATGCCACTGGAAACAAGGTGAAATGGAAGATACTGGCATCTCCTGGCAATTTACATTATGTTCACTTGTGCAAGGCTTCACTTGGGATTACTGTAGTGTCCTGGTACCAAAACTATTGCTGGACAGACTGTTCTGTATCCAGTTCTTGGTCCACAGTTGCTAAAGAATGAGATCTAGAAATGTGCTCTGGAGGAGTGGCTGCAGTTTTGTCATGGTGGGAAGTTCTGGGCCACACTGCTATGGTTCCAGAAGCTGAGGTACTGAAGCACGGATTTTGTGAGGCAGTAGGGAGAGAAGGAGGCAGGTGGCAGTGCTGACAGCCCTGTGCTGGAAGCTCAGTTCTTTCCATGCCAGTTTACATTGTGGCTCTGTCACAGCCTGCAGGGAGAGAGCAGGGAGCTGTTGGGTATTCAGTGCTTTTCATATGGCTCTTGGGTCCAACAGAAAAACAGGCTGCAAGAGCACTGGAAGCTTCATATATGTGGAAAGACTGAAAATTACCAGTAATCACCATTTAGGGTGATAATATCTGAAAGCTTTACTGAGATGCAGTAGCCTCACCATCGCTTTAAATCAAGGCAATGTACTTTTCAGAAAAAGATGCTCAGGCTCAGTCAGCATTTGTGGGGCTGCTGGAGATAGTCCAGGGTGAGAGCTTTGTGCTTATAGGAGCTCAAACCAGCACCACTCTTGTGGTCTCTAAAAGTCTGCTCTAGCCTGAAGGCACAACCTGTAATATCCATCCTGGTCCAATTTTGCCCTCAAACAATATTGTTTTGTGCCTAATCTAGGCTGTTGAATGGCACCTGATGGTGGTAGTCAGACATTCTCTTGCCATATTAAACTGGCCTGAATTTCATTTCTGTTCGCTTAAGGGAGTAATGGTATTCTTTGCCTGTCTTCCAGTTAATGCCATCAGCATAGCTCCCATGAACACCCAACCAATACATCCCATTCAGGTTAGAGTAATGGCAGTCGTTGTACCACCACGCTCCCTTGTATTCTGTTGCACAGTTAAAGGAGCTCATGTCATTGTCCTCATCTGTTGTTGAAAATGGCATGTCCTTGTGGTATGATAAGGAGTCTCCTGCAGAGAGCACACATTCACAGTTACTTTAACAGAGAGTACAAAACCTGACATGTCTGAGCAGCACTGCAGGGCATCAGTGGGAATTGCTAGATGCAAGGCAGATTTTATAAATCCTGCTGTTCTCTTGGTTGCCCAAGTTTCCTTCTTGGTCCTGGAGAAACAGACCATCCTGAGCTCTTCCAGGACTGCTAAAGCACAGAGAATGTATCTATGCTTCTAAATCAAATGGGCCAGGTTCTCCTCACAGTTACACAGGAGTCACTTCTCTTGCACTCAGCTCACTTCTGTTGCTCAAATTCTCTGCAGACATACTGAGGTCTGGACTATCAGGCGGAGTTGCAGTGTACAAAGCCATATAAACCAGGAACATTGCTATCTCATGTGTTGGTTTCACTTGTTTCTGAATGAGGGGTATTGAATTTTGGCAAATTTATTTGGATTTATTTGTTTTTTAAAGTAAAGCAGAACATCAGGCATTAAGAGGATGCAGTGCTGATGCACTGGGATGCTAACAGCACCCCAGCCCTGGAAATGCAAACATTTCCTTTCAATATAACTGTAAGGAGAACTTGGCCCAGCTGCTGCAAAAGTGTTGGGAAGGTTACGTTGGATGAGGTGCTGCTCAGGATCAGGCTCCACATTTGCTGCTAAACCAGGTGGCAGGCCTGTAGGTCACACTCCTGTGGGTGAGGGGAGTCCCTGTCCTTCCCTCACACAAAGGTCACTCAGCACCTGAGGTACCATGGCCGATTTTAAAGATTGACCCAAAATGTAGATGGTACAAGGAGTTTATATAAAACAGCTCTCCACCATAAAAGCTGAACACTTCTGAAATGATCTAGAAAACAGCATTTCCCAGTGAGCTGCTGCTGACTTACCAGCATTTCCACCAAGGAAGTCTCCTAGAACCAGTTTATATTTCTCAGACTCTCCTAAAACTCTGAATGAAGCGTATTTGGCAAAATAGTAGTTGTTTTCAAAGTCTCTCAAGTCAATGCGGAGTTCAGAGAGTCCTAGAAGAGAAGATGGAGAGCAGTGGTGCAGGGCTGATTAGTCACCACAAACCTGGATTTCAGGGTGAAGGGTTTGAGAAGCTCTGAGCTAACTAAAGTTGTATCTCTCTACAAGTACCTGACAGAAGGATGGAGCCAGGAGGTGGCTGGTCCCCGCTCCTGGTAAAAAGTGATAGGACAAGAGGAAATGGACTCAAGCTGTGCCAGAGGAGGTTTAGAGTGGATATTAGGGAAAATGTCTTCCCTGAAAGGGTGCTCAGGTATTGGAACAGGCTGCCCAGGGCAGTGGTGGAGTCACTGTCCTTGGAAGTGTTCACACACCATGTAGACAAGGCCCTCAGTGACGTGGGTTAGTGGTGGCCTTGGCAGTGCTGTGAAATAGTTGCACTTGATGATCTTAATGGTCTTTTCCAACCCAGCTCATTCTATGATTCTATGAACTTAATTGGAGCTTCTACTACTGTCTCTCAAGATCATGATTTATTTGAAATTGCTGCAGAAGCATTGATGGCTTTCTTATGAAGCACCTTTTCTGGTCTGATGTTGGGTGGTCATGGGCAATGAGATCTACACACACAGAACTCCTGCACACAGCTGTGACTCCAAGGCTGTATGTGAGCAAGATGACTGCCATCACAACCAGTCCTAGTAGGAAGATGGGAAGAAGTTTTGGCCTATCTCTGGGATAGGTCATGTAACCAGCTCATTCTCTTCCCTGGCTTCTACTTTTGCTTTTTTTTAGAATGCAATTTCCTGTGTGCTATGGGCTGCAAGGGCCTGTATGCTGTTTAGGATTAACTATTGGGACCTCAGATAGATGCAGGAAGTCCAGTCCTTTAAAGACCGAGTGTGCTACAGGGGTTGGACTGTGAGGGCCCCAGTCCAGGACAGAGACAGACCTTACCCAGTGAGGTGAGGAAGTGGATGTTGTCATTCCCCAGCCAGAACTCAGTCAGCTGGTTGCCAAAGCCTCGTTTGTATGAATCCCAGTCTCGCAAGAAGTTCACTGACCCATCCCACCGTCTCTGGAAAACCTGCAGGAAAGGAGAACCACAGGCCTGCTACCCACACCCAAAAGCATCCTTAGCGCTCATGTGGTCCAGCAAATGCTCCACCTGTGTCAGGACACTTGCAGTTCTCTGGGAACCAAACTCCAGAGGAATCTGTCATTCACAGACCTCTTCCATCTGCCCTTTAAAATGAGGATGAAAAGATTTTCTGATTTAAGCAGGGCATGGGTCTGTTGTACTCAGCCTGTTCCCAGAGATACCTCCCAGGAGTATCCCCCTACATACACAGGGATTCACCCAGGCTTGCTGACATGAGCCTCAGTTGTCCTCTCAGTGTGTGTTTTCCTCCCTTTTTGTTTCTATTTCTGTGCCATCCTTTGCAGCCTTAATAAAAACCTCTGTAGGAACTTAGAAACTTCCCTCTCCTCATTCTACTCACAATCCACCCTCCGCCGTCGGTGTCCATGTCGCAGAAGACAGTGGTGGCATTGCAGGCTTGGGGATAGATGGTGTACCACCCACTCAGGATCTTGCCTTTATCCAACAGCTCTTGGCAGTTCCTGGCTTCTGTGCAAATCAGGGAAAGAGATTGAGTGGAAAGAATTACAGTGGGCTCACTGCATCCAGGGAGCACCATCAACCTCATGCCCTAAACCTGTGGCTCTGAGCCCTTCAGTCTCCCAGCTGGCTCTTTGCACTGCAGGGCTCTGGCACAAGGGTGCTGGGAGGCAAACCCCATTGCAGCTTCTGAGTCCGTAATCCATATGTCATAGCAAAGATGGGCACATTCTAAGAGATGGCCTAAGGTGCGCAGACTCCTCTCATCTGCAGTGACTCTTTTGGAGGTGTGGGTGATGGAGCTGCTCTGAGCAGGATGACAAACTCATGTTCCAAGAGTTTGCTCAGGCTCAGGAATGTGTGTGTGTGTGGGTGTACAGGGAATGTTTGGGTAGTTAGCAGCAGAGGAGGTGTGACACAGGAAAACACCTACCTGAAACAGTGTTCATGTTGAGCAGATGTCACTTCTGAAGGTTGGACAGGTGTCACTTTTTACCATAATCATATATATTATGTATAAATTTATTCTTCCTCCCAAAAGCCACACCTAATCATAGAAACTCAGATTCACAGCTGTGAAAGGACTGACTGGAATGGTCCTTCTCAAATGTCCCATCTTCCAGTTGCCTCTGTGGCTTTCACAGGGGAAAGCCTTCAGAGATGACCTGAGACAGTGGTGCTGGTGGAGTGGGTGTCTTGAGTGTGCTGTTTGATGAGTGAATCCAGAGCTGTACCAGGCTGTCTTGTGGGCACAGGTGTCCTTCCTAAGGGAGGGATGGTGCTGGACTTGGCCTGTTCCTTATTAGTGAAATATTTTTACATGCTCAGTAAACATAAAAGGGCAGAGGAGAGTCTGGGGCAGCAAGGGGCCAGTTCACTGGCATCTGGTGTTACAGCAGCTCTGATGTGCCTGAGTCTGTCTCTGCACATGACTGTGGCCCTATGTCCAAGTATAGCCAGAGTGTGTTATAGTTCTGCTTTGGCTTTAGCTCATGGAGACAGATGGGTGAACTGAAGCTTGTTTTTCTTTCTTTTCCCAATGGTTAAGTTAATCTGAGCACTCTCACACATGTGAACACTGCATCTACTGTACCTGCCACTCCAAGCATGGTGGTATAACTACCTTTGAAGTGGCAGCATGTCTGTAGAGCTGTTTCTAGTGGTTTCATCTTGGAAACCAGGACACAGAGACTCTCAAAACTTGACAGATGTCTAAGACACACAGAAGGCAGGTGACTCAGGTAGTGCTCAGATGACAGGACTTTTTTGCCCTGGCTGGATTAGAGTAAACACACAGAAGCTGTATATGGCTTCCAGAAGCAAATGGATTAACAGTGATATTTCCTTACTCTGTCCTTCAGTGTCACTTATTGCTGCACTATCCTGACTTCTGGTGCAGGGATTCCACCACTATCTGCTCTGGAAAGCCCAGTGTCATGAAGTATCTTAGAATGAAACTTACCCCAGGTTTCTGGAAATCCAGGTTCTCCTTTCATTCCTGTTGGACACACAACACCAATCAGCTGCTCTTCACCTTCCACACCCTGCTCTCCCCTCCTCCAGCACGTGACATCATTTGCTTTTCAAAACAAATTCTGCTGCACTGGTAAAGAGCTGTGATGTTATGGGAAGGGTTTAACTCATCTGTGCACACAACAGAGGCACAGAGAAACCAGGCACGATGAGTAACTCAATAAAAGTTCTGCCCCAGCTGGTTCTATGCCCACCCGAGGAGACCCACCAGCCTATTTGCACAGACCCAGGAAAGCACAGAGGGACAATGGCAGGTGGGAACCTAAGTCACAGAGTCCTGTTATTACAGCAGTGATAGCCAGTACCCTCAATCACTGGGAGCAAATCTCCAGGTCATCCAACAGGCACACAGGGTGGCTACCAGGAGGCTAGGACACATTACAGATCCACAATGAGCAGCAGCCTTGCCTCTCAGACTGTTGGACCTATCATGATATATTTTCCCCTGACATCTGATCTGGGGCTGGGAGGTCCAAATGGCAAGACTGACACAAGATGTGTCTCTGTTGGACCTGCTTTCTCTGCCTGCTGCTGGCCAGCCCATGGAGTTGGGTATCAACATGTCATGCCAGTGAGTCCCATTGGGCTGCGACAGGAGCAGATGGGTGTGGGAAGGAGGAAACACACATGTAGGAAGGCAGGGTCGAAGCCCCAAGGTGGGAATGTTTGCTGATGGCAGAGTCAATGGCTTGGGAGCAGCTGAGACAGCTGTGCTGGATGAGCCACGAGATCAGCAGTGCCTGGCCCACAGCTATTACAAGCCAAACTTGTAGGGCAGCCTCAGTGCAGCCAATGCTCAGTGATGGGTGCCAGTGGCCCTCACATGCGGATGGTGGCATTAGGGAAAAGAGCTTTGTTTCCTCTCTACGCTTTTGCTTGTGCTGGTAGAAAGACATGTTCCCCTGGCACTGACAGTGACTGAGTTTCCTCTGAGTCTCTGCCTTTTGCCATAGCACAGGAAGGTCAGAGGTCTGCACAAATCTGGCTGGTCCCTCAGGCTGGGGTATGGGAAGCCCTGTGGTTTCTGCAGGTGATGGTGCTGTTCAGCAGCATGGGGAACTGAGGGCAGCCCCTCTTGCTTAAGAGCTGGCTTGGGAGAGTTGCTGCTTACACCATCTGGTCCAGGGCTGAGCCTACAGTGGGGCACAACTGCCACCAAACAGCCCCCCATGTGGGGGCTTTATTTCTCTGTAGTTTCTCCACCTGGCATGTTGTTCCTGAACATCACAGAGTAGTATTTTAACTAAACCAGCTCACATAATAAATTCAGCACAGTGTAATTTACCTGGGAAGCCAGGCTCTCCAGCTGAACCTGCAAGACACAGGATGAAAATGCTTATCACAGATGATACAAAGCAAGGGGATTACTGTGACTCCCCAGGTATCTGCTCCACCCCCTACATATGTCCCAAATGTACAGGTGAGGGGTCTCAAGTGGTGCGAAGCCATGGTGCTCTCCTGTGTCTCAGCTGGTGCTGCCACCCAGCCTGTCTGCTCTTTGATCAGCAGCATCTCTCAGAAGAGCTCAGGAGGAGCAGGACAGAGGGGAGAGCGAAATGCTCCTCCATCTACTGGAGTGTATTGGGGACTCTCAGCTTCATCTCAGTGACCTTTTGTCAGAACTTCCCATTTTCAGTCAGGCACCTGTGAAATCTGGGGCAATAGCTGTTTTTTCAGTGGGTTCATTCATCTCCTGCTGGAGTTTCAGCTGCAGTCTTTAGTGCTTTTGGCCAGGAGATAGCTACATATTCATCATGCAAAAAGGGCTGTTTTCCCAGGTAGTCAGTGCATCTGTGCTCAGTTCCTGGGTGTCACCTTGTTCTGGGAACCGATTTGTCTAGAAGAGACAATTTTCCAGAGTCTGCAGCACACAGATCCTGCTGAGGACCTCAAGTACAGCCTGGATGGAGTGGAAGCTGATTTCTCAGCACACATTGTCCTCTTTTCAGGGGCTCATACTACTGCGAAGAACCCCCATTCCATCCTTGCTTCACCCTGCGCCAGCTGTTTCCTAGAGATTTGATCTCATCCTCCTGGTCAAGTGAGCGACAAATGCATTGCACACCAAGACCAGGCCTGGAGTCTGCTGGAAACATCTGGCATTGAGTCTCTTCATCAGGCATCCTGGAGGAAGCATGGTAAAGCTCTTCAAAGAGGGGAGGTTTTTGGGCAGGTTTGCTGTGTAGAGGCAGGTAGGGTGGGAATGAGGAGAGGTCTGATTTTAGGGTGGTCAGGGTCAGTGGGGAACTTCGATAAGAAGAGTAATATCTTCCTCTGTAATATGGCCCCACTGAAGGACACTCTTTCTACTACTCACCCCATGCAAGATCCATACCCCCAAATTCTGCTTTGCTTACACTACTTCAGGGCTCTTTCTTGGACTATGACCAGCACTACAGTTCATCTCTATAGACTCTGTGTCCCAGTATGTCCTGAACTTGGGTAGATTTATGGGTTAGACCTGCATATGTTGCACATTACCTTTTACACCAGGTGGTCCTGCTTTCCCAGGGAGTCCCTGGGCTCCCCTTTCTCCTGCAAGGAAAGACGCAATCTGTACATGCACATAGCAAACTGGCCAGAGGGCAGGGGATACAGAAGCCCGGGCAGCTGGGCCTTGGCTTTCACAGGAACAAGGAAGCTGGGTTTTGTTAATTAGATTCAATCCTGCAACCTATCTTACTCGTTTTCTTCTACTGAAGCTACACTACACTGGTACTGCCATTGCCAATCCTAATTTGCAGTTCATGTAGGAATTCCTACAATCCTTGTGCATCCTGAAGCCAGACCATGGATTTTGCTGCCGTGGATCTCTTCCCTCTGCTAATGTGATTCACGTTCTCCATGAGTTGGCTATGAAACCCCTAAGGACACCATCTCCCTTGCTTCTTGGGTATGGGGTGCCTGCACAGCTCCCCAGCTGTTCCTGGTAAACATGCTGGAGCGTCACAGCTTCCCTCCCAACCAACAGTTCAATAAAGACTCAGAAAATAAACAGATGTTTTCACTGTAGAAGAAACAAATGAGTTGAGTTATAGCACTTCACACCCCAGGACCAGTTCAGACTCGTGAAAGGACTGAGGGAAAAAAGGTGACTCCATGTGCACCAGTGCATCTCTAGATGTAGTGTTTCCACTCTTGACTCTCCAGTTGCAGAAGCCAGTGCCAGGACAGCCACTGCTCCAGCATTAGCTTCCCCTACCCAAAGCAACAAAGCTACTTCATCTCAGAGTGTTCACTGCTGGCTTTTGGGGTCTCACCTTTTGTTCCTGGGAGACCTGGTTCTCCTTTTGGACCAGAGGCACCTGGGTTCCCTGGGCATCCTTGGAGAATGGCAAGCTGGTCAGCATCACCGAGTCCCACTATTCTCACCTCTGAGGAAATGAAGACAGTCTTTGTGGAGATTATTAGGGCTCTGAAATGTTTTGGAGAGGAAACTGAACCCTCTGGAGTTGAGAAACAGTGCAAGCAAAAGAAATGAGGGTGGGAGATTGGAGATGTGTGGATCAACCGATGGCATTGAGAAGATCTACACAATGAACCTCTGGCTTGAGGGGAGTTCAGTAGGAGAGAAGGCTGTTATATATGACATTACATGCATGACAAATACACTGTAGCTTAATAAAAAAAAACACCTGATAGGTACCCTGAGGGAGTATTGACAGCAGAGTGACACTGACGGATCTGTGGACAGTAAAGGTTCTACTAAATTTCCTAACAGCAGGTCAGTTGGACATCTCCCTTATTGCCTTCCCAAGGAATATAGACAAAAAGCTTTGTGCAGCATCCCCAAGCTGCCAGGGTTCCTGGCACCCAGCAAGCACTTGACCAATCCTCTGTATTGCACTGCATCCTTTAGTAACTAGGCCAAGGTGCCATGAACAAAAACCCCTTCACCAGGATGGAAAAACCTCAGCTGGAATAGCCTGTTCCTGGAGATGACACTGGTAAGTTGAAAAGGATGCCACATCTTTGGGTGGAACTAACAGTTTTGTAAAGTGGCTGCTGAGATGTCAGTGTGTCCCCCCCCCCCACTTACAGCTGAATTAAGAAAAGCACAGAAGGAAAATAATCACACCCCTCCACCCTCACCCAATCTCCCTGTGTTATGGGGGAAGTTGAAGCAGGCTATCTCAATGGGATTGCAGTAGGATTTATGCCTCACTCACCTGGGCAGGTGTCCTGGGCATCACAAATAGTTGCCATTAGGCTGAGCAGTGCTAGGAGAATTTGGGCTGCCTGCCCCATGGCAGGCTCTGCTCTCTGCACAGCTCCCCTCATCCACATCCCAGGCTCTGTGGTTAGCATTGATCCATCTAAGCTTTTTATACCTAACAAAAAAACCCAGTGTAAATTCCAGCTCTGCGCTTGCCCACTGCTTGCTCTCAGGTCTGGGACTCTAGCTGGGTCTCAAGGTATTTCCCAAATAAGCCACTTCTCACAAGTCTGATGGGTAAGCTCTTCCCATCAGACTGCCCCAGCCTGCCTCGCCTCTGTCCTCTGCAAATTTTGTATGCTTTTCCCTCCCATATTTTATTTCTAAAGGAAATGAACCAGCAAAATCATAGGTTTAGCTAAGTGCAGACGGTTCCTCTCATGCTGCCTGCTACAAATGACTCTTTACAAAGAGCATGGCTTAGTGTGTAGATGGGGAAACCAAGGCACTGAGAGCCAAAAAGCACAAGGTCAGCTGAGGCCACTGGCAGAAAGAATTTTCACAGCTTTAGCTCATGTCTGGCATCCTAACATCACTTTGCAGCCCTTCAAACAGAGGCTTCAATTTATATATGATCCATGACTAATACAGAGTTAAACCACTGTGTATCTAGGCAAGGTTATGTGGGGAGAACCTCCCTGATTTTTTCCTTTCCCTCCTGTGTTCCTTTTTCTCCAGTCCCTGTTCACTGTAATAGTAATAAGGTTTTGCTTTGCTATATGCCTTGTGCTCTGCTCACTTGTGTTAGATCCAAACTGCCTCAGTTTGACCCCCATGTTACCCTCAGACACAGAGCCTGTAAAGTATATGAGATTTAGAAGAGGTCAGAATTAACATTTTTATCCTCCTTATTGTTGCAAGCTAGTTCAGAGACATGGACTCATGTCTGCCCTATGGAGCAGGTGGAGAGGAAGAAGAGTCAGCCCCTAGTGTGAGAAGCCTTCTGCCCAGTGCCTTATATCCTGTGCTCTGTGCCTGAAAAAGGTTGCAATACCTTATTTTAACTCTGTGGAGGCAAAAGCTGCTGTTCTCAGCTGTTTTACTTGATCTATCACTCCAAAAAGCAATGGCCGTATGGATTAATGCATTGTCATAGTTGCTAGATCTTTCCTGCCAAAACCAGTAGTAAGATTGGCTTTACTCTGCTCTTTCTGCTTGCCACTTAGCTGGATGGCCAGGTCTGGTTTGGGCTGAGAACACATGTTGTGTAGGCAGATGTCATATAACTGCTCATCCTGATGCATCCAGTTAGGTGTTAGCAGTTGTGGCTCCATCCAGCCTGGGGGATACCTGGAGATATCAACCTACTTCCATCTGAGGAAAACAGCAGTGCCCTTGTGGATGCAGGGAGAAGGGGGAGAAACTGACAGTAAATGAGCTTAGTCCAAAGTAGGTCAGGCCCCTGAGGGCAGATTTTGAAATTGGCCCAGTGATCAATATGTCCTTATTTGTTTTTCCTCATCCCATGACCCAGTGAAGATTGCAGAGGGCTGATCACTTACACCATCAGCAATTCTTTTTTTCTCTGCAGATTCTCCCTTGAGCCCTGGGAAATTTCCCCGGTGAGTCTTGAAAGTCCAGGATCAGTTTGGGGACAAGAAAACAACGGTTTTCAGCACACTGGGTTTATGGAGAGCACCTCTGAACACTGTGACCTGTCACTTCACCTCTAGAGACATAAATGCAAGAGCAAACTCCCCAGAACTGAACTGATCTGCAAATCCCCAAGAAATTAAGCTTAGCAAAGCAGAAGGCAAGATGACAGAAGAGCTTCAAAAAGTTCACATGGGAGCATCATACTGTGTGATAAAGAAGATTTAGAAATTATTAATGCAAAATTCTCTGTGAAATCTTAGCTCCTGGTGGTGTCCTGGGGCTTTGCTGCCACCAGGAGGTTAGAGCTGCGCAAAGGGGGAAAGCTGCAAAAGCTGTTAAGTACCTAAACCAGGAAGCAAGCCCAGTCATTACATTCCTCTGCTCTGTGCTGCCTTAAGGACGTTGCTATACAACTCCTAAAGCTACAAGAAGGGCAGATATTTGGCACGGGGGAGCTGGGAGGTAAACTCTGACAGATCTGACTTTAACTGGTGTGAAGTAAGATCTTGCTCGAGAGTTGGCACTATAGCAGGTGCTCAAAGGGGAGCTTCCATGTGGTTTAGAGGCTTGCCTTGCTGAGAAAGGAATAATGTCAACCTCCAAGGGTGGGTTATCACCCAAAGCAACAAGAAAAGATGTTCTAGCTTTACCTTTTGTGGGCTGTGCTATTTATAACTCTTCACTATGTGTGAATAACAGAGTTTTCAGGGACTTTTTCTGATGAATATTTGTATTTCCAGAGCAGACTTCAGTCCATAACCAGTCTTAGTATCTGTGGTGGGGACATTTGCCCAAGCTAAGGCAGCAGGTTTTTCAAAAGGTGTGTCTTGGTTTCCCTTTCCTGATTCTAGGTTTTGTGAACACAGGGCAAAGAACCCTGCCGCACATTTCCCTCATCCTTACTAAAAAACCAGTTCAAATGAGTTCCTGAGGCTTCAAAAAGGCACAGGTAACTAGTAGATTTTCTAAAGATAGTTGTCCTCACCAAGCAGGGGAAATATGGGGAAGCATACTCACCGTTGTGTTTCACATGCTGTGCTCCTGAACAAGGTTTTACTCTCTGCAGCTTCAGTGGAAACTCCTGGCTGTAAGGAGGTCAGGCTGCTGGTTTCACTGGTCTTAACTGGTGCTCACAGACTCTTCCTGCTGGGCAGAGGAAAGCCAGTCTTTCCCATAGTTGATGGTGGCTGTAGCATGTCTCAGTACTGGGCAGCCTGGCAGCGCAGTGATTTATGAATGCAGAGCACTCACTTTGAACTTGCATTTAGGGGCTTCTTCCCTAATCAGTGGTTTCCTGATTTCAATTAGGACAGGTCTCTATCAGTTATTGCACACCAGCTACATGCCCTTGCTGAACCTTTGGTTTGGTATTTGCTTGGTTTCCTCTAGGAGCTGGTGTGGGGGAGCCTTGGTTAACTCTCCTTACAGTGATACACTGTGTTATAAATTGAGACCACAATGGATCATAATCCAATTAGAATTTTATTAATTATAGCAAGTAGAATATGAGCAAAGACAGCGCTGGACGGCAGGGGAGTCTGCGCTCCGCCTACTACCGTACTAAGCAGTTCAAAAAGCCCTCCCTTATACATCTTTTACTTCCGTGTTCATGACGTAGTTGAGGTACTCTGCGCATGCTTCAGTTGTTGCTAGGGGATCGACTTCTGCCTCCCGGTGGTCGGTGAGGCCGAAGTAAGAAGTTTTCCTCCTTTGTTCCATAGTTGACCCTTCATTTATGTCCTTATATGGAGTGGTTTGTCTTATTTCTGCCAGTTCCTGGAACATCTTGCAAGCCAGTTTCTGTAACACCTTGTGGTCATCTTATGTTTGCATAAACGGTTTCTGGTTTAATTGGTGTAAGCGATTGCGGTTATCTTATCTTGCATAAGCTGTGTCCGTTAACTGTGTGCATAAGCAATTTCATATCTTTTGTTGTCTAACCTTTATATTGGGCTTAACATATATATACCTAACATATATCTTAATAAACAATACCTTATTCTTTAGTTTTTCACAATCCCCCCTTTTTCTTTTTATCCTATTGTTGTTTATTAGATGCTGCTTTCATTCTCAGCACTGCAAATAAACCTTTTTCCACAATCCCAACATTTATCAGAACACTCACAGGGTAATACCTCACAATTACAATCAGTGTAGCCCCTACGTGGCATAATATATTCACAACAATCTTCATCCTCATCAATAGATACACTTTTATAATTTGCCCCAGACCTCGTAGTTAAAATAAGCAGTTTAGCTATGTCAAATCGTTCCCTAATAAAGTGTAAAATATAGCATAATATACAAGGCCCAAATATAAGTCCCAAAATCAACATGATAAGCGGTCCTGCTAAAGTGGACAACAAAGTGGTTAGTCAAGGTGAAACATTAAACCAGTTTTCATACCATGACCTGCCCACCTCACGATCTTTTTTACGTTGATCTAACCTTTTCTGGAGTTCAGACATGGTGCCCTGTACTACTCCAGTATGGTCAGCAAAAGAACAACATTCTTCATTGAGAGCTACACATAACCCTCCTTCTTTTAAGAACAATAGACCTAATCCTAAACAGCAATCACTAAGATTAAATTTCCCACAGACCACTCCTTCTTGAGCCAACAGGTCATCTAAAACCACACGATTTTTTTAGCAACTGTGGGAATTTCATATTGGACTCCAGTTTCCATTTCAGGATAATACATGATGTTGTATTGACTCTTTATATTTTTCTTTGATCTTAATACTAATAATCACATTTGGGTCTTCTCCAGTTCCATATATTTTAAGTCCAATTTTAGTTACTTTTTTCTGTTTCCAATTTTTCAGTTAAATTTCAGTTAAATTTACTGGCTTGCAGGCACGGGTTGTACAGCTATTCCTGCTATTAAACCTCATAGAGTCTTACATTGATAGTCATATCTCCAGCCTGCAGTATTCCAGCATACACAAGACCATCCTTTTCTTCCACAGAGGTGTATCCACCTGGGCAAATATATTTTGGTTGGCTACTATAGTACCACCTCCACTCTAAACTTCCAGAATTAGTATCTAAATTATCATCTATAATATCACATGCATCAAAAATTATTGACAGTGAGGTACTCGAATTGGTTATAACTTCATTGTAACTTATTCCAATTAATCTTCCTTCTGAATTTGTTCTCACTAAGTTTGATTATATATGCAACTGCCTTTCTTTGTTCCTTTGCATTCATAAACGGTGTGGTAGATCATTATTTGAGAGGTTACTCTCCCTTGTCTAGTTGTGGTAATGCATTCACTACAGTTGTTGTGAATGATTTTCCTATCAGAACTGACACCAAAAGAGGTCCGGTCAGGATCATAGTGCTCAGCGGTCACAGCCCCAGGGGTTGCAGCCCTTGGCAGACCTTTTCAGCTGCAGCACCGATTCCCTCCGGTCTTGCCCTCTCTGGTAGGTTAAAGGTATATTCCCCGTCGGCTACTATGGCAGTAGTATTTGACCCACAACAACTGTTCCAACGAGGTGGTAATTTCACACCGAATGCAAAAGAACTGTAATTGATTCCTCAAAAAATTGTTCCTGGTCTCCCCTACGAGTAATAATATACTTAAATTGCAGTGTTTGCACATAGGACATGGACTGGTACTGGCCCTTATCCTATGGTTTCTTAAAATAATTTCAACTATATCTGCATTTCCCATATCAAATTTACAGGAGTCAATATGAATTCCCTCAGTTACTTATCCAAGTCCTCTTGAGGGTCAACCTGGTGTCTCCGGGTTCAGTCACAACTTTCCATTCTTTCATGGGTCCTTTTACTCATGACGCATGTGTCCACCCTTTTTCAGCAGTTCTTATTGCCGTTTCTGTAGTTAAAAGAACAAGAAATGGTCCCTCCCAACGAGGGGATAAATTTTTTTGCTTTCCAGTTTTAATGTCATTCTAGTTCTAATTCATTCACTGGAGCTGCCCCATGGCCTTCCCCTCCAGAGCAGTCTCACTTCCAGGGTCCAGACTCCCCATAGCACACACACACCGATCTGGTTCCACAGAAGAGCCTACTCCCCCACCTCTGTTCAACATTCCTTCTCCACCAGTTTCAAAGCAACCGCTTTCTTTTTATCCACTTTCCATGTTTCCTCCTTTACTCCCAGCCAACAACCCTTCAGCCCCATCTATCAACATGTCTGTTTCCATTTGTTTGCCTAAACACAGGAGCTGCTCGAGCTCCCTCCTTAACTTTCTTTAACTTCTTAACAACTTTCCCTAGTATCACAATCTGAACAACATTTCTTTAGCTTTTAGTTTTTCCTGTTCTTTTCCAAAGCAAAAATTAAGGGATCAGGAAGAGGTATATTAATTTTGCACTGTCACATCTGCATACATTCAATTTTTCTTGTCACCTCAAAACAACATTAATTATAACACTGTATCATACTTCAAAGTTCCATTTTTGGGCCATTTTCCTTGATCTTCCAAAGTATATGAAGGTTACAATATTTTACCAACGTTTTCTTGTTTACAGAGGCCCCAGAAGATCCTCTCAGTTCTTTCCAATGTGCCAAAATGTAACCCAATGGGCTTTTCCTCAGAATTTCCTTGTCTTGACTGGCTCCCATTTCAGCCAGTCTTTTACAAATCTCTATATAGTTTCTCAGTGCTCTGCAAATGCACTTATGAAAATATGAGAGCACCTACACACAAGTTTTACGATATTAAGGGGATCAGTACAATATCTGCAGATCAGCTCCCCTGTTGTTAGATCAGTTTCAGTTACAGCAAAATTTCCTTTGCAATCATGCCTCTTAAATTTTTTTTTTTACATTTTTACAATTTTTTTTTTCCAGTTTGTGTTTTTTCTTCTTTTTTTTTTCTTTTCTTTTAATCTTATACACAGGACAGAGACAGGACCACAAAACATAGACACTTTGTCCGTCTCCGGCCGCTCTCCTCGCGGAGACACGGAACCGCAGATTGGGACTCCACACTCGCTTCGTAGCTATGCTACGTCTCAGTCACACAGAAACACAAAGTTACACATGGGATCCCCCACTCACACTATGGTTCCGCTTACCCTCCTCACGGTTCTCAGAATTTGAGATACAGCAGAAACCTGGTGGGTTCGCTTACCCTTCACCTGCCCCCCTAGCAGGTCCGTCCTGGCTCCCAAAACTTGGGATACAGCGAAAACCCGGGCTTACCCGATCCGCTCCCAGGATCGCTAGCAGCCGCTCTATCGGTTGGCGAGCCCCCCGCTTGCAAGCCATACCAACCAAGGGGAATTTCGCTGTGCGCCAGACGTCTCTGCGCGCCTTACCAGCAGCCCCGGGCCACGCGTACGCCTTACAAGCCACCTAAATTACCAAAACCTAAATTACCAAAACCCAAATTACCAAAACCCCAAGCATACCGTTTCTCCGCAGCCGGCACAGGTTGTTGTCTGTCCCCGCAGTGAGCAGACGAGAAGTGGAGGTCCTCCAGGCAAACAGCCTGTGGCGCCGAGGATGTCCACCCCTTGGCCGATCCTGCAGCTGGACAGAGGCCTCCTGCCTGGCTCGCCAAATTGATGCACGGATAGACTCCACAACTAGTTAAAGTTGTAAAGTAGGTATGCTTTTATTCAGCGCTGAGGTGCATGGGGATAGCTCCTGCAAAGCATGCACGCCTCAGGGTTGTTGTCCCTTTACACTTATTCTCTTAAGGTATACATAGACATGAGGTTGCTCAATCCGCCTATACATATTTATTATCTATCCCCGCTTCGTATTATAATGAGCCGGAAGGTCCTTTGCACTTGCGCAGTGCCCCTTCTGATCATGGGCAGGGGTCTCAGGATGAAGTAAATGAGTCTTCCTCCTGTGGGCAGGGGTCTTCAAGATGAAGTAAATGAGTCTTCCTCTTCTTAACCTTTTCACCTTTTAATCTTCAGACATGGACTTAGGGTTAGTTGGCGCCCAGTCTGCTTCTCCTGCCACTTATCAGTAGGAACAAACATCTGTGTTTTTGTCATGGTCTTAAGGCTTGATTGCCCAGTCTGCTTCTCCCCGGCTTATCAGCAGGACATTTCATCTGCTTTTGTCAGCAGAACTAGCATCTGCCTCTTCCCCTCCAGCAGTAATCAATGCCTTGGCAAGGTGGCAATGGCAGATACTTAGGACAGACAATACTTTTGTTTAAGCAAAGGAATTCCTTTAACTCCCTTGTACAATTTCTCTGTATTACCCCCCTGTACATTGGTTACCCGTGTATCACACCTATAATATCACATGCATCAAAAATCATTGGCAGTGAGGTACTCAAATTGGTTATAACTTCACTTATTCCAATTAATTTCCCTTCTTCTGAATTTGTTCTCATTTCTACCTGTGAAAAACTAAAGAATTGATGCACGGGTAACCAATGTACAGGGGGGTAATATGGAGAAATTGTACAAGGGGGTTAAAGGAATTCCTTTACTTAAACAAAAGTATTGTCTGTCCTAAGTATCTGCCACGGCCACCTTGCCAAGGCATTGATTATTGCTGGAGGGGAAGAAGCAGATGCTAGTTCTGCTGACAAAAGCAGATGAGAGGTCCTGCTGATAAGCCGGGGAGAAACAGACTGGGCGATCAGGCCTTAAGACCATGACAAAACACGGATGTTTATTCCTACTGATAAGTGGCAAGAGAAGCAGACTGGGTGATCAAACCTTAAGACCATGACAAAAACCACGGATGTTTGTTCCTACTGATAAGCAGTAGGAGAAGCAGACTGGGCGCCAACTAACCCTAAATCCATGTCTGAAGATTAAAAGGTGTAAAGGTTAAGAAGAGGAAGACTCATTTACTTCATCTTGAAGACCCCTGCCCACAGGAGGAAGACTCATTTACTTCATCCTGAGACCCCTGCCCATGATCAAAACGGGCACTGCGCAAGTGCAAAGGACCTTCCGGCTCATTATAATACGAAGCGGGGATAGGTAATAAATATGTATAGGCGGATTGAGCAATCTCATGTATATGTATACCTTAAGAGAATAAGTGTAAAGGGACAACCACCCTGAGGTGTGCATGTTTTGGAGGAGCTATCCCCATGCACCTCAGCGCTGAATAAAGCATACCTACTTTACAACTTTAACTAGTTGTGGAGTCTATCCGCGTATCAATTTGGCGAGCCAGGCAGGAGGCCTCTGTCCGGCTGCAGGATCGGCCAAGGGGTGGACATCCTCGGCGCCACAGGCTGTTTGCCTGGAGGACCTCCACTTCTCGTCTGCTCACTGCGGGGACAGACAACAACCTGTGCCGGCTGCGGAGAAACGGTATGCTTGGGGTTTTGGTAATTTGGGTTTTGGTAATTTAGGTTTTGGTAATTTAGGTGGCCTGTAAGGAGTACGCGTCGCCCGGGGCTGCTGGTAAGGCGCGCAGAGACGTCTGGCGCACAGCGAAGTTCCCCTTGGTTGGTATGGCTTGCAAGCGGGGGGCTCGCCGACCGATAGAGCGGCTGCTAGCGATCCTGGGAGCGGATCGGGTGAGCCCGGGTTTTCGCTGTATCCCAAGTTTTGGGAGCCAGGACGGACCTGCTAGGGGGGCAGGTGAAGGGTAAGCGAACCCACCAGGTTTCTGCTGTATCTCAAATTCTGAGAACCGTGAGGAGGGTAAGCGGAACCATAGTGTGAGTGGGGGATCCCATGTGTAACTTTGTGTTTCTGTGTGACTGAGACGTAGCATAGCTACGAAGCGAGTGTGGAGTCCCAATCCGCGGTTCCGTGTCTCCGCGAGGAGAGCGGCCGGAGACGGACAAAGTGTCTATGTTTTGTGGTCCTGTCTCTGTCCTGTGTATAAGATTAAAAGAAAAGAAAAAAAAAAAAGAAGAAAAAACACAAACTGGAAAAAAAAAATTGTAAAAATGTCAAAAAAAAAAATTAAGAGGCATGATTGCAAAGGTTTTCTGTAACTGAAACTTGTGTAGGTGCTCTCATATTTTCATAAGTGCATTTGCAGAGCACTGAGAAACTATAGAGATTTGTAAAAGATTGGCTGAAATGGGAGCCGGTCAAGACAAGGAAATTCTGAGGAAAAGCCCATTGGGTTACATTTTGGCACATTGGAAAGAACTGAGAGGATCTTCTGGGGCCTCTGTAAACAAGAAAACGTTGGTAAAATATTGTAACCTTCATATACTTTGGAAGATCAAGGAATATGGCCCAAAATGGAACTTTGAATTATGATACAGTGTTATAATTAATGTTGTTTTGAGGTGACAAGAAAAATGGAATGTATGCAGATGTGACAGTGCAAAATTAATATACCTCTTCCTGATCCCTTAATTTTTGCTTTGGAAAAGGACAGGAAAAACTAAAAGCTAAAGAGATGTTGTTCAGATTGTGATACTAGGGAAAGATGTTAAGAAGTTAAGATGTTAAAAGGAGGAAGCTCGAGCAGCTCCTGTGTTTGAGCATGGGATGGGTGCCGGGATAGGCAAACAAATGGAAACAGACATGTTGATAGATGGGACTGAAGGGTTGTTGGATAAATGTGGACTGGGAGTAAAGGAGGAAACATGGAAAGTGGATAAAAGGAAAGCGGTTGCTTTAAAACTGGTGGAGAAGGAATGTTGAACAGAGGTGGGGGAGTAGGCTCTTCTGTGGAACCAGATCGGTGTGTGTGCTATGGGGAGTCTGGACCCTGGAAGTGAGACTGCCCTGGAGGGGAATGCCATGGGGCAGCTCCAGTGAATGAATTAGAACAAGAATGACATAAAAGCTGGAAAGAAGAGAGTTTATCCCGTCGTTGGGAGGGACCTTTTCTTGTTCTTTTAACTACAGAAACGGCAATAAGAACTGCTGAAAAAGGGTGGACACACACGTCATGAGTGAAAGGAACCATAAAGGAAGGTTGTGACTGAACCCGGAGACACCAAGCTGACCCTCAAGAGGACTCGGATAAGTAACTGAGGGAATTCATATTGACTCCTGTAAATTTGATATGGGAAATGCAGATATAGCTGAAATTATTTTAAGAGCCAAGTGTCCCAATTGTTTGAAGTATATTATTACTGGTAGGGGAGACCACGAATAGTTTTTGAGAAATCAATTACAGTTCTTTTTGCATTCGGTGTGAAATTACCACCTCGTTGGAATAGTTGTTGTGGGGTATACCTTTAACCTACCAGAGAGGGCAAGACCGGAGGGAGTCGGTGCTGCAGCTGAAAAGGTCTGCCAAGGGCTGCAACCCCTGGGGCTGTGACCGCTGAGCACTATGATCCTGACTGGACCTCTTTTGGTGTCGGTTCTGATAGGAACCATATGGGAAAATGCCGTGGCTTTTAAAAACATTCACAACAACTGTAGTTGAATGCATTACCACAACTAGAAGAAGGAGGATAACCTCTAAAACCTTGGTCTATCACACTGTTTATTGAATGCAAAGGAACAAAGATAGGCAGTTGCATATATAATCAAACTCAGTGAGAACAAATTCAGAAGAAAGAAGGTTAATTGGAATAAGTTATAATGAAGTTATAGCCAATTTGAGTACCTCACTGTCAATAATTTTTGATGCATGTGATATTATAGATGATAATTTAGATACTAATTGTGGAAGTTTAGAGTGGAGGTGGTACTATAGTAGCCAACCAAAATATATTTGCCCAGGTGGATACCAATGTCACATAAATCCTGATGATGTACCTAGTCAAACGGATAGATATCAGTCATCACACCTCTGTGGAAGAAAAGGATGGTCTTGTGTATGCTGGAATACTGCAGGCTGGAGATATGACTACTCTATGAAATTTAATAGCAGGAATAGCTGTACAACCCGTGCCTGCAAGCCAGTAAATTTAACTGAAATTTAACTGAAAAATTGGAAACAGAAAAAAAAAGTAACTAAAATTGGACTTAAACTGGAGAAGACCCAAATGTGATTATTAGTATTAAGATCAAAGAAAAATATAAAGAGTCAATACAACATCATGTATTATCATGAAATGGAAACTGGAGTCCAATATGAAATTCCCACAATTGCTAAAAAAAATCTCTTTGTAAAACATTGAATGTAACTGTTGTGTTTTTGGGGGAACTAACCGGGGAGAGAGATGGCCCTGGGAGGCAATGGAGAGTAATATAAGTGACCCTGCAGTCTGGAAAAATCTAAAAGGGAACAAATGGACCAGGCCAACAATGGCAGATTGACTTTACAGAACTGAAAGGAAGGGGGGTATAGGCATTTGTTACTAAATTGAATAATAATCAAATGGTTTGCTGTCTTGGATTTAAAGGACTCTTTCTTTGCTTAATATTGGCCAAAGAAAACCAGAATTTATTGGCTTTTGAATAAGGAAAATCCTGACACAGTAAGGAAAACTCAAACTAATTTGGACAGTATTACCTGAAGGGTTTAAAACCAGTCCGACGAGTTTTGAAATCAGTTAACACTGGAACTAGAAACATGGAATCCACCCACTCAGAGGGACCCTCTTACAATATGTGACCTATTAATTGCTACAGGAACAAAGGAAGAATATGTCTCGTTAATGGTGGGATTGTTGAATTTTCTGGGACTGAATGATTATCAGGTATCCAGACAAAAGGCCAAACTAATTCAAACCTGAGTTTCCTACCTAGGATATGAAACAACAGGAGAACATAGAAGTTGGAACTGCTAGAAAAGAAGCCATTTATCAAACACCACGACCATCAGCCATCAAGGAGTACGTACCTGGGAATGACTGGATGATGCAGACATGGATACATGATTATGGTGTTCTGGTAAGACCACTATATGAACTGTTAAAAGAAACCTCTCTCTTTGGAATAGACCAATTCTGTAGAGGAGGGCTTTAAAACAGAGCTAATGAGAACTGCAGCTCTGTGACTTCCGGAAGAGGGAATAGCTTCGGTCCTTGCTCAGAAACTAGGACCCTATAAGAAGACAGTGGTGCATTTTTCAAAACAGCTGGATGAAGCAAGCAAAGGATAGCCCAGATGCCCAAGAGCTGTGGCTACAGTTGTCATGAACATTGAAGAGGCTTGCAAATTTACCTTGGGACAAAAAGATTACTGTACTAGTGTCCCATGTTGTATTAGCAGTTCTGGAACAGAAAGAAGCCCACTGGTTATCTCCTTCATGGGTTTTTTTTTTTTTGGTTTTTAAATTTAAGCTGGTGACTCTGATCAGGAAACTGGAAATAATTTGGCCAATATTGAAGCCAAACAAGAAGCTGAATCCCTGATGGCAAACTAACAATTGAGAAATCTAAACCTAGATATTCAAAGGAGGATAGAAAATTGATTGAAGATCTCAAAGGACAGGAAAAAAGGGGGTTGGGTTCAGATACATGATGGGCGAATTGTAATTCCCCATAATCAACTATGGAAAATACTTCAGGAGGAACCTAATAAAACTCACTGGGGTCGCAACTCTTTGTATAAATACTTAGACAGGCAAATTGTAGGAAGGAGAAAATAGAAATCAAATTGATACAACTGGGAAGGAAGCTACCCAGGACAGTACTGGCAAATAAATTTTCCTGAGTTACCGAGAACAGGTTACCAATATTTGTTGGTGTTAACGGATACTTTTTCAGGGTGGCCAGAAGCATTCCCTTGTAGAATAAATAATGTAAGACAAGTAATTGGAACATCGCTGTATGATATACCTTGTTTTGGAGTACCAGAGGCAATTTCTTCCGACCAAGGTTCCCACTTTAGAGCAAAATAGTTACAAAAAAAACTAGCAAAAATTAGAAGCTGATTGGCAACTACATGTACCATACAGGCCCCAGGTCAGTGGGCAAGTAGAAAAGATGATTCATCTGATCAAAACATCAGACTGGTAAAATATGTCAGGAAATTGGTACCAAGCCTTACCACTGGCTCTATTAAGGCTTTGAACTAAACCTCGGTCGAAAGAAAAGGCTAGACCATGTAAAATTTTATATGGAAGACCATATGGGGTCCAACAGGGAGTGCCTCTCCAAGTGGGAGAAGAAAACCATGTGGCTGGAACCCGAAGCAGAGGACTGGAGAGTCCAGTATTATGTATACATAAAATCTTTCAGACCACAGAGGAAGATCTCGAACCAAGGTAGAAGGGGCCGTTCCAAGTATTACTCACAACTTTCACTACTATCAAAATTAGAGAACAAAGCGTCTGAATTCAAAAAGGCTCCAAAGCTCCCTGGAAAATCACATCGAGCGGTAATAACAGACAAATTTGTGAAAGATAGAGTGATACATAAGTGTTAACACAATGTTATAAATCCAGGTATCACTTACTACCTGAATGAGATAAGGGCAGTACAAGTGCTGCACATACTACATGAAGCTTGGCCTAATTAGGTGTATACCCGGCTGCTAGTGTCCGTTTGGTATACACCCACAAGAGGCAACAGGCATCCAGTGGTTTACAGTCACAGGGGACAGTGAGCATCTTGTGGTTTAGGTCCACAAGACACAGTGGATGTCTTGTACAAAAGGTTTTACGCACGAGAGACAGCGGGCGTCCTATGGTTTACAATCACAGGAGGCAGTGGGCATCTTGTAGTTAGGGTCCTGCAAGACACAGTGGGTTTCTTGTAGAAAAAGTTTTAGTTTTTAAGCAGCAGGCATCTGGTGGTTTGAGTCCTGCAAGATACAGTGGGTGTCTTGTAGAACAGGTTTTGAGGATTTCGAAGGTATGTGTTGTATGAACTTATCTGATCATTCTGAATCGATCCATGCCAAGCTTAAGAAATTGCAGGAGAATATGAAAGAGCTTAGAATTGCTGAAAGTGGATTGGATGAATGGCTAAACAACCTAGGAGTTACTGGATGGTTCAGAGATATACTTAAACAAGGTCTTCTAATCTTAATTATAATATTACTCATTTTACTGATTGTACCTTATATCAAAATCACTCCATAAATCAATAGAAGGAACATGGATAGCTCTGTCATAAATAATATAGTAAAAGAATTTACTCACTTTATAGAAAAAAAGGGGGGACTGATGCACGGGTAACCAATGTACAGGGGGGTAATATGGAGAAATTGTACAAGGGGGTTAAAGGAATTCCTTTACTTAAACAAAAGTATTGTCTGTCCTAAGTATCTGCCACGGCCACCTTGCCAAGGCATTGATTATTGCTGGAGGGGAAGAAGCAGATGCTAGTTCTGCTGACAAAAGCAGATGAGAGGTCCTGCTGATAAGCCGGGGAGAAACAGACTGGGCGATCAGGCCTTAAGACCATGACAAAACACGGATGTTTATTCCTACTGATAAGTGGCAAGAGAAGCAGACTGGGTGATCAAACCTTAAGACCATGACAAAAACCACGGATGTTTGTTCCTACTGATAAGCAGTAGGAGAAGCAGACTGGGCGCCAACTAACCCTAAATCCATGTCTGAAGATTAAAAGGTGTAAAGGTTAAGAAGAGGAAGACTCATTTACTTCATCTTGAAGACCCCTGCCCACAGGAGGAAGACTCATTTACTTCATCCTGAGACCCCTGCCCATGATCAAAACGGGCACTGCGCAAGTGCAAAGGACCTTCCGGCTCATTATAATACGAAGCGGGGATAGGTAATAAATATGTATAGGCGGATTGAGCAATCTCATGTATATGTATACCTTAAGAGAATAAGTGTAAAGGGACAACCACCCTGAGGTGTGCATGTTTTGGAGGAGCTATCCCCATGCACCTCAGCGCTGAATAAAGCATACCTACTTTACAACTTTAACTAGTTGTGGAGTCTATCCGCGTATCAGAATAAGGTATTGTTTATTAAGATATATGTTAGGTATATATATGTTAAGCCCAATATAAAGGTTAGACAACAAAAGATATGATATTGCTTATGCACACAGTTAACGGACACAGCTTATGCAAGATAAGATAACCGCAATCGCTTACACCAATTAAACCAGAAACCATTTATGCAAACATAAGATGACCACAAGGTGTTACAGAAACTGGCTTGCAAGATGTTCCAGGAACTGGCAGAAATAAGACAAACCACTCCATATAAGGACATAAATGAAGGGTCAACTATGGAACAAAGGAGGAAAACTTCTTACTTCGGCCTCACCGACCACCGGGAGGCAGAAGTCGACCCCCTAGCAACAACTGAAGCATGCGCAGAGTACCTCAACTACGTCATGAACACGGAAGTAAAAGATGTATAAGGGAGGGCTTTTTGAACTGCTCAGTACGGCAGTTGGCAGAGCGCAGACTCCCCTGCCGTCCAGCGCTGTATTTGCTCATATTCTACTTGCTATAATTAATAAAATTTTAATTGGATTATGATCCATTGTGGTCTCAATTTATAACACTACCCAATACAAGGTTGGAAGTTCCTTTGGATCATAACACACAGTTTTGCTTGTTTTTCCTGACACAATTCATACTGGGTTTGATTATATATGCAACTGCCTATCTTTGTTCCTTTGCATTCATAAACAGTGTGATATACCAAGGTTTTAGAGATTATTCTCCCTCATCTAGTTGTGGTAATACATTCAACTACAGTTGTTGTGAATGTTTTTAAAAGCCACGGCACTTTCCCATATGGTTCCTATCAGAACCGACACCAAAAGAGGTCCGGTCAGGATCATAGTGCTCAGCGGTCACAGCCCCAGGGGTTGCAGCCCTCGGCAGACCTTTTCAGCTGCAGCACCAATTCCCTCCGGTCTTGCCCTCTCTGGTAGGTTAAAGGTATATTCCCCGTCGGCTACTATGGCAGTAGTATTTGACCCACAACAACTGTTCCAACGAACTGGTAATTTCACACTGAATGCAAAAAGAACTGTAATTGATTTCTCAAAAATTGTTCATGGCCTCCCCTATGAGTAATAATATGCTTCAAACAATTGGGACACTTGGCTCTAATATACAAATTGCAGTGTTTGCATATAGGAGGGCATGGACTAGTACTGGCCCTTATCCTATGGGTTCTTAAAATAATTTTGACTGTATCTTCATTTCCCATATCAGATTTACAGGAGTCAATATGAATTCTCCCAGTTACTTATCCAAGTCCTCTAGAGGGTCAGCTTGGCGTGTCTGGGTTCAGTCACAACTTTCCATTCTTTTATGGGTCCTTTTACTCCAGACGCGTGTGTCCACCTTTTTTTTTTTTCAGCAGCTCTTATCGCTGTTTCTGTAGTTAAAAGAACAAGAAATGGTCCCTCCCAACGAGGGGATAAACTCTTTTCTTTTCAGCTTTTATGTAATTCTAGTTCTAATTCATTCACTGCAGCCGCCCCATGGCACTCCCCTCCAGGGCAGTCTCACTTCCAGGGTCCAGATTCCCCATAGCACACACACAGATCCGGTTCCACAGAAGAGCCTACTCCCCCACCTCTGTTCAACATTCCTTCTCCACCAGTTTTAAAGCAACCGCTTTCTTTTTATCCACTTTCCATGTTTCCTCCTGTTATAAATTGAGACCACAATGGATCATAATCCAATTAGAATTTTATTAATTATAGCAAGTAGAATATGAGCAAAGACAGCGCTGGACGGCAGGGGAGTCTGCGCTCCGCCTACTGCCGTACTGAGCAGTTCAAAAAGCCCTCCCTTATACATCTTTTACTTCCGTGTTCATGACGTAGTTGAGGTACTCTGCGCATGCTTCAGCTGTTGCTAGGGGGTCGACCTCTGCCTCCCGGTGGTCGGTGAGGCCGAAGTAAGAAGTTTTCCTCCTTTGTTCCATAGTTGACCCTTCATTTATGTCCTTATATGGAGTGGTTTGTCTTATTTCTGCCAGTTCCTGGAACATCTTGCAAGCCAGTTTCTGTAACACCTTGTGGTCATCTTATGTTTGCATAAACGGTTTCTGGTTTAATTGGTGTAAGCGGTTGTGGTTTAATTGGTGTAAGCGATTGCGGTTATCTTATCTTGCATAAACTGTGTCCGTTAACTGTGTGCATAAGCAATTTCATATCTTTTGTTGTCTAACCTTTATATTGGGCTTAACATATATATACCTAACATATATCTTAATAAACAATACCTTATTCTTTAGTTTTTCACAATCCCCCCTTTTTCTTTTTATCCTATTATTGTTTATTAGATGCTGCTTTCATTCTCAGCACTGCAAATAAACCTTTTTCCACAATCCAAACATTTATCACAACACTCACAGGGCAATAAGTCACAATTACAATCAGTGTAGCCCCTACGTGGCATAATATATTCACAACAATCTTCATCCTCATCAATAGATACACTTTTATAATTTGCCCCAGACCTCGTAGTTAAAATAAGCAGTTTAGCTATGTCAAATCGTTCCCTAATAAAGTGTAAAATATAGCATAATATACAAGGCCCAAATATAAGTCCCAAAATCAACATGATAAGCGGTCCTGCTAAAGTGGACAACAAAGTGGTTAGTCAAGGTGAAACATTAAACCAGTTTTCATACCATGACCTGCCCACCTCACGATCTTTTTTACGTTGATCTAACCTTTTCCGGAGTTCAGACATGGTGTCCTGGACTACTCCCGTATGGTCAGCCAAAGAACAACATTCTTCATTGAGAGCTACACATAACCCTCCTTCTTTTAAGAACAATAGACCTAATCCTAAACAGCAATCACTAAGATTAAATTTCCCACAGACCACTCCTTCTTGAGCCAACAGGTCATCTAAAACCACACGATTCTGATATATTGCAGTTTTCATTTTAGTATTTTGCTTTGCAATTAATCCTAATGCATTTTCTGTTTTATTTACTACTATTTCTACCACAGCTTGTGACCTTATAATTCTACTCAACATCCATATAGGAGTTCTGTATCCCCAGGATGCATCTTCGGCCCAAGTTGCCAAATCATAATAGATTATTCATTCAGGTGGCCACTCATTGTCTTTCCATTTTGTAACTCTCTTTTATATTGTTTTCTCCTTAATAAGAAGAAATTAGGTTTGATCATTCCTAATATACATGAACCTGTCCAATTTTGGGGTAAAAATGCAAAAGTTATTTTACCACAGATTCAATAATATCCATTTGGAGTAGGCCAACTGTTTGGTATGTTAGTTCCATTAGTCCAGTTACTGAATTGGTGATTTATTTCTATGGGATTTCCCCATCTTCCCCAGTCTTTCTTTGCTCTCTTCCACATATAACCCCCTTCACAAAGTAAATTTCCTATTGGTTTTACACCATTTTCTAAATTTTGCCAACAACTTTTTCAGATTATACCCATTTGCAAGATCCATTGTTGTCTCCTTTTGTTTCCTTTTCGATTTTTCCAGATTGTAGGGTCGCTTATATTACTCTCCATTGCCTCCCAGGCCCATCTCTTTCCCTGGTTAGTTCCCCTACAAACATAGCAGTTAGTTACATTCAATGCTTTAGATATATTTTCAGCAAGATTTACAAGGAGATTTTTAGCAACTGTGAGAATTTCATATTGGACTCCAGTTTTTTTGATCTTAATACTAATAATCACAGCTGGGTCTTCCCCAGTTCCATATATTTTAAGTCCAATTTTAGTTACTTGCTTCTGTTTCCATTTTTTTTTTTTTTTTTTTCAAATCTATGAGAGTTAAATTTATTGGATTGCAGGCACGGGTTGTACAGTTATTGTTTGTTTGCATTCTTGCTATTGAAGCTTGT
Source organism: Melopsittacus undulatus (assembly GCF_012275295.1). Classification (NCBI taxonomy): domain Eukaryota; kingdom Metazoa; phylum Chordata; class Aves; order Psittaciformes; family Psittaculidae; genus Melopsittacus; species Melopsittacus undulatus. The sequence continues at coordinate 11,460,015 of NC_047537.1, forward strand.
AAAGTCTTACATTGATAATCACATCCCTAGCCTGCAGTATCCCAGCATACACAAGACCATCCTTTTCTTCCACAGAGGTGTGATGACTGATACCTAGCTGTTTGATTAGGTACATAATCAGGATTTATATGACATTGGTATCCACCTGGATAAATATATTTTGGTTGGCTACTGTAGTACTGCCTCCATTCTAGACTTCCACAATTAGTATCTAAATCCTCATCTATAATATCATATGCATAAAAAATCATTGGCAGTGAGGTACTCAAATTGGTTATAACTTCACTTGTTCCAATTAATTTCCCTTCTTCTGAATTTGTTCTCATTTCTACCCCAATACAAGGTTGGAAGTTCCTTTGGATCATAACACACAGTTTTGCTTGTTTTTCCTGACACAATTCATACTGGGTTTGATTATATATGCAACTGCCTATCTTTGTTCCTTTGCATTCATAAACAGTGTGATATACCAAGGTTTTAGAGGTTATTCTCCTTCATCTAGTTGTGGTAATACATTCAACTATAGTTGTTGTGAATGTTTTTAAAAGCCACGGCATCTTCCCATATGGTTCCTATCAGAACCGACACCAAAAGAGGTCCGGTCAGGATCATAGTGCTCAGCGGTCACAGCCCCAGGGGTTGCAGCCCTCGGCAGACCTTTTCAGCTGCAGCACAGACTCCCTCCGGTCTTGCCCTCTCTGGTAGGTTAAAGGTATATTCCCCGTCGGCTACTATGACAGTAGTATTTGACCCACAACAACTGTTCCAACGAACTGGTAATTTCACACTGAATGCAAAAAGAACTGTAATTGATTTCTCAAAAATTGTTCATGGTCTCTCCTATGAGTAATAATATGCTTCAAACAATTGGGACACTTGGCTCTAATATACAAATTGCAGTGTTTGCATATAGGAGGACATGGACTAACACTGGCACTTATCCTATGGTTTCTTAAAATAATTTCAACTATATTTTCATTTCCCATATCAGATTTACAGGAGTCAATATGAATTCTCTCAGTTACTTATCCAAGTCCTCTAGAGGGTCAGCTTGGCGTCTCTGGGTTCAGTCACAACTTTCCATTCCTTTATGGGTACTCGAGACGCATGTGTCCACCTTTTTCAGCAGCTCTTATTGCCGTTTCTGTAGTTACAAGAACAAGAAATGGTCCCTCCCAACGAGGGGATAAACTCTCTTCTTTTCAGCTTTTATGTAATTCTAGTTCTAATTCATTCACTGCAGCAGCCCCATGGCACTCCCCTCCAGGGCAGTCTCACTTCCAGGGTCCAGATTCCCCATAGCACACACACAGATCCGGTTCCACAGAAGAGCCTACTCCCCCACCTCTGTTCAACATTCCTTCTCCACCAGTTTTAAAGCAACCACTTTCTTTTTATCCACTTTCCATGTTTCCTCCTTTACTCCCAGTCCACATTTATCCAACAACCCTTCAGTCCCATCTATCAACATGTCTGTTTCCATTTGTTTGCCTATCCCGGCACCCATCCCATGCTCAAACACAGGAGCTGCTCGAGCTTCCTCCTTTTAACATCTTAACATCTTTCCCCAGTATCACAATCTGAACAACATCTCTTTAGCTTTTAGTTTTTCCTGTCCTTTTCCAAATCCAAAATTAAGGCATCAGGAAGAGGTATATTAATTTTGCACTCTGTCATATCTGCATACATTACTTCATTCCATTTTCCTTATCACCTCAAAAACAACATTAATTATAACAATGTATAATAATTCAAAGTTCCATTTTAGGTCATTTTTCCTGATCTTCTAAAGTGTATGAAGGTCAGCATTGGTTATAATATTTTACCAACGTTTTCTTGTTTACAGAGGCCCCAGAAGACCCTCTCAGTTCTTTCCAATGTGCCAAAATGTAACCCAATGGGCTTTTCTTCAGAATTTCCTTGTCTCGACCGGCTCCCATTTCAGCCAATCTTTTACAGATCTCTATAGCTTCTCTTTCCCAGTGCTCTGCAAATGCACTTATGAAAATGAGAGCACCTACACACAAGTTGTATGATATTCTTAAGGGGGTCAGTACAATAATATCTCTGGGTTCTGAAGATCGGCTCCCCTGTTGTTAGATCATAGTTTCGGTTACAGCAAAATTTCCTTTACAATCATGCCTCTTCAAATTTTCTTTGATACTTTTTTTTTTTTTTTTTTTACAAACCCTTTCCCAATTTTTCTTTTTAACCTCCCAGAACTTTTGTGGCTTTCTCCACAAAATAATCATTTTATTTCTGTTCTCAGAGAATTACCGATTGGGTATCTATAATTTAATGGCTGTACACACACAAGAAGATGCACAGGACAGCAAAAAAAGCAGCGAGAGGGGCAGCCGGACACTCCCCCTCCGCCCTTTTCTAAGCTGCTCACAGACAGGACACACACAGGGTTACACAGACAGGACAGCGGGAGGGCAGCCAGGCCCCCGCTCACAGACAGGACACACAGGTCCAAAAAAATATAGACGCTTCGTCCGTCTCCGGCCGCTCTCCTCGCGGAGACACGGAACCGCGGATTGGGACTCCACACTCGCTTCGTAGCTATGCTACGTCTCAGTCACACAGAAACACAAAGTTACACATGGGATCCCTCACTCACACTATGGTTCCGCTTACCCTCCTCACGGTTCTCAGAATTTGAGATACAGCAGAAACCTGGTGGGTTCGCTTACCCTTCACCTGCCCCCCTAGCAGGTCCGTCCTGGCTCCCAAAACTTGGGATACAGCGAAAACCTGGGCTCACCCGATCCGTCTATACATATGTATTATCTATCCCCGCTTCGTATTATAATGAGCCAGAAGGTCCTTTGCACTTGCGCAGTGCCCCTTCTGATCATGGGCAGGGGTTTCAGGATGAAGTAAATGAGTCTCCCTCTTTTTAACCTTTACACCTTTTAATCTCCAGACATGGACTTAGGGTTAGTAGGCGCCCCAGTCTGCTTCTCCTGCCGCTTATTAATAGGACCAAACACCTGTGTTTTTGTCATGGTCTTAAGGCTTGATCGCCCAGTCTGCCTCTCCCGGCTTATCAGCAGGACCTTTCATCTGCTTTTGTCAATAGAATTAGCATCTGCTTCTTCCCCTCCAGCAGTAATCAATGCCTTGGCAAGATGGCAATGGCAGGTATTTAGGACAGACAATACTTTTGTTTAAGCATAGGAATTCCTTTAACTCCCTTATACAATTTCTCTGTATTACCCCCCTGTACATTGGTTACCCGTGTATCAGTTCCCCCTTTTTCTATAAAGTGAGTAAATTCTTTTACTCTATTATTTATGACAGACCTATCCATGTTACCTGGAGAAGGCCTTGGTTAAGTATATCTCTGAACCATCCAGTAACTCCTTATCCAATCCACTTCCAACAATTTTAAGCTTTTGCATATTCTCCTGCAGTTTTCCCAGCTTAGTATGGATTGATTCAGAATGGTCAGATTACTTTCATGCAGCACATACCTTTGAAATCCTCAAAACCTTTTCTGCAAGACACCCACTATACCTTGCAGGATTCAGACCATCAGATGTCTGCTGCCTAAAAAACAAAACTTTTTCTATGAGACACCCACTGTGTCTTGCAGGATCCTAACTACAAGATGCCCACTGCCTCCTGTGATTGCAAACCATAGGACGCCCGCTGCCTCTTGTGCATAAAACCTTTTTGTACAAGACACCCACTGTGTCTTGCGGACCCAAATATCGGGTGGATTTTTTTTTTTTTTTTTTTTTTTCTTTTGCCCATACTTTCATACAGTAATGGACCATTTTTTCCTTACTCTTTTTTCCTTCCTGGGACGGCTGAATGTCCCAGTACTTTATCATTAACCCCAGGGGACCGTCCGGTGGTGCATCCGGTGGGCTGCTCCCTGCTTTATTCTTAGGATCTCTCCTTGGATCCTTTTCTGGGTTATAATTACGACTCTTACTCTGACCCATTGTCTTACTCCGGGGACCTCTGCCTGGGCCCCCGGGACTGGGACCTCTACTGGGACCCGTCTTCCCTCCCCATATCTTAGTACAATATTCTATCTTTTTTTTTTTTTGCTTATTGTTATAAATTGAGACCACAACGGGTCATAATCCAATTAAAATTTTATTAATTATAGCAAGTAGAATATGAGCAAATACAGCGCTGGACGACAGGGGAGTCTGCGCTCCACCAACTGCCGTGCTGAGCAGTTAAAACAGCCCCTTTTTATACATCTTTACTTCTGTGTTCATGTCGGTTCCTGGGTCTCTGGCGGTGATCTTATCAGTGTCTGTTGGCTGTTTGCATAAGCGATTTCCTGGGCACCTGGTGGTCATCTTGGCTATTCACATATGCGATTTCCTGGGCACCTGGCGGTGATCTTATCAGTGTCTGTTGGCTACTTTTTAAATTGGGCTTAACATAAATCTTAATAAACAATATTCTAGTCTATAGTTTCTTACAATCCCCCCTTTTTCTTTTTATCCTATTATTGTTTATTAGATGCTACTTTCATTCTCAGCACTGCGAGCAAACCTTTTTCCACAATCCCAACATTTGTCATAACACTCACAAGGTAATACCTCACAATTACAATAGGCATAGCTTTCATGTGGCATAACGCATTCACAACAATCTTCATCCTCATTAATAGATACACTCTTATATTTTGCCCCAGACCTCATAGTTAAAATAAGCAGTTTAGCTATGTCAAACTGTTCTCTAATAAAGTGTAAAACATAGCGTAATATACAAGGCCCAAATATAAGTTCCAAAATCAACATAATAAGCGGTCCTGCTAAAGCAGACAACAAAGTGGTTAGCCAAGGTGAAACATTAAACCAGTTTTCATACCATGACCTGCCCATCTCACGATCTTTCTTACGTTGATCTAACCTTTTCCGGAGTTCAGACATGGTGTTCTGGACTACTCCCGTATGGTCAGCAAAAGAACAACATTCTTCATTGAGCTACACATAACCCTCCTTCTTTTAAAAACAATAGATCTAATCCTAAACAGCAATCACTGAGATTAAATTTTCCACAGACCACTCCTTTTTGAGCCAACAGGTCATCTAAAACCACACGATTCTGATATATTTCAGTTTTCATTTTAGTATTTTGCTTTGCAATTAATCCTAATGCATTTTCTGTTTTATTTATTACTATTTCTACCACAGTTTGTGACTTTATAATTCTATTTAACATACATATAGGAGTTCTGTATCCCCAGGATGCATTTTCAGTCCAAGTTGTCAAATTATAAGATTATTCATTCAGGTGGCCACTCATTGTCTTTCCATTTTGTAGCTCTCTTTTATATTGTTTTCTCCTTAATAAGAAGAAATTAGGTCTGATCATTCCTAATATACATGAACCTGTCCAATTTTGGGGTAAAAATGCAAAGGTTATTTTACCACAGATTCAATAATATCCATTTGGAGTAGGCCAACTGTTTGGTATGGTAGTTCCATTAGTCCAGTTACTGAATTGGTGATTTATTTCTATGGGATTTCCCCATCTTCCCCAGTCTTTCTTTGCTCTCTTCCACATATAACCCCCTTTACAAAGTAAATTTCCTATTGGTTTTACACCATTTTTTAAATTTTGCCAACAACTTTTTCAGATTATACCCGTTTGCAAGATCCATTGTTGTCTCCTTTTGTTTCCTTTTCGATTTTTCCAGATTGTAGGGTCGCTTATATCACTCTCCATTGCCTCCCAGGCCCATCTCTTTCCCTGGTTAGTTCCCCTACAAACATAGCAGTTAGTTACATTCAATGCTTTAGATATATTTTCAGCAAGATTTATAAAGAGATTTTTAGCAACTGTGAGAATTTCATATTTGACTCCAGTTTCCATTTCATTATAAAAAGAATTGAATAATAAATAAAGTTGTATTGACTCTCTATATTTTCTTTGATCTTAATACTAATAATTACATTTGGGTCTTTTTCCAGTTCCATATATTTTAAGTCCAATTTTAGGTTTTGTTTTGTTGTTTTTTTTGTTTTTTTTTTTTTTCAATTTTTCAGTTAAATTTCAGTTAAATGTACTGGCTTGCAGGCACAGGTTGTACAGCTATTCCTGCTATTAAACCTCATAGAGTCTTACATTGACAGTCATATCCCCAGCCTGCAGTATTCCAGCATACACAAGACCACCCTTTTCTTCCACAGAGGTGTGATGACTGATACCTAGTTGTTTGATTAGGTACATATATGACATTGGTATCCACCTGGATAAATATATTTTGGTTGGCTACTGTAGTACTGCCTCCATTCTAAACTTCCACAATTAGTATCTAAATCCTCACCTATAATATCACATGCATCAAAAATCATTGGCAGTGAGGTACTCAAATTGGTTATAACTTCACTTATTCCAATTAATTTCCCTTCTTCTGAATTTGTTCTCATTTCTACCCAATACAAGGTTGGAAGTTCCTTTGGATCATAACACACAGTTTTGCTTGTTTTTCCTGACACAATTCATACTGGGTTTGATGCAACTGCCTATCTTTGTTCCTTTGCATTCATAAACAGTGTGATATACCAAGGTTTTAGAGATTATTATCCCTCATTTAGTTGTGGTAATACATTCAACTACAATTGTTGTGAATGTTTTTAAAAGCCACGGCATCTTCCCATATGGTTCCTATCAGAACCGACACCAAAAGAGGTCCGGTCAGGATCATAGTGCTCAGCGGTCACAGCCCCAGGGGTTGCAGCCCTCGGCAGACCTTTTCAGCTGCAGCACAGACTCCCTCCGGTCTTGCCCTCTCTGGTAGGTTAAAGGTATATTCCCCGTCGGCTACTATGGCAGTAGTATTTGACCCACAACAACTGTTCCAACGAAGTGGTAATTTCACACTGAATGCAAAAAGAACTGTAATTGATTTCTCAAAAATTGTTCATGGTCTCTCCTATGAGTAATAATATGCTTCAAACAATTGGGACACTTGGCTCTAATATACAAATTGCAGTGGTTGCATATAGGAGGACATGGACTAATACTGGCCCTTATCCTATGGTTTCTTAAAATAATTTCAACTATATTTTCATTTCCCATATCAGATTTACAGGAGTCAATATGAATTCTCTCAGTTACTTATCCAAGTCCTCTAGAGGGTCAGCTTGGCCGTCTCTGGGTTCAGTCACAACTTTCCATTCTTTTATGGGTCCTTTTACTCGAGACTTGTATGTCCGCCTTTTTTTCAGCAGCTCTTATCGCCGTTTCTGTAGTTAAAAGAACAAGAAATGGTCCCTCCCAACGAGGGGATAAACTCTCTTCTTTTCAGCTTTTATGTAATTCTAGTTCTAATTCATTCACTGCAGCCGCCCCATTGCACTCCCCTCCAGGGCAGTCTCACTTCCAGGGTCCAGACTCCCCATAGCACACACACCAATCTGGTTCCACAGAAGAGCCTACTCCCCCACCTCTGCTCAACATTCCTTCTCCACCAGTTTTAAAGCAACCGCTTTCTTTTTATCCACTTTTCATGTTTCCTCCTTTACTCCCAGTCCACATTTATCCAACAACTCTTCAGTCCTATCTATCAACATGTCTGTTTCCATTTGTTTGCCTATCCCGGCACCCATCCCATGCTCAAACACAGGAGCTGCTCGAGCTTCCTCCTTTTAACATCTTAACTTCTTAACATCTTTCCCCAGTATCACAATCTGAACAACATCTCTTTAGTTTTTAGTTTTTCCTGTCCTTTTCCAAAGCCAAAATTAAGGGATCAGGAAGAGGTATATTAATTTTGCACTCTGTCATATCTGCATACATTACTTCATTCCATTTTCCTTATCACCTCAAAAACAACATTAATTATAACAATGTATAATAATTCAAAGTTCCATTTTAGGTCATTTTTCCTGATCTTCTAAAGTGTATGAAGGTCAGCATTGGTTATAATATTTTACCAACGTTTTCTTGTTTACAGAGGCCCCAGAAGACCCTCTCAGTTCTTTCCAATGTGCCAAAATGTAACCCAATGGGCTTTTCTTCAGAATTTCCTTGTCTTGACCGGTTCCCATTTCAGCCAATCTTTTATAGATCTCTATAGCTTCTCTTTCCCAGTACTCTGCAAATGCACTTATGAAAATGAGAGCACCTACACACAAGTTGTATGATATTCTTAAGGGGGTCAGTACAATAATATCTCTGGGTTCTGAAGATCGGCTCCCCTGTTGTTAGATCATAGTTTCGGTTACAGCAAAATTTCCTTTACAATCATGCCTCTTCAAATTTTCTTTGATACTTTTTTTTTTTTTTTTTTACAAACCCTTTCCCAATTTTTCTTTTTAACCTCCCAGAACTTTTGTGGCTTTTTCCACAAAATAATCATTTTATTTCTGTTTTCAGAGAATTACCGATTGGGTATCTATAATTTAATGGCTGTACACACACAAGAAGATGCACAGGACAGAAAAAAAAAGCAGCGAGAGGGGCAGCCGGACACTCCCCCTCCGCCCTTTTCTAAGCTGCTCACAGACAGGACACACACAGGGTTACACAGACAGGACAGCGGGAGGGCAGCCAGGCCCCCGCTCACAGACAGGACACACACAGGGTTACACAGACAGGATAGCGGGAGGGGCAGCCAGGCCCCCGCTCACAGACAGGACACACAGGTGCAAAAAAAATATAGACGCTTCGTCAGTCTCCGGCCGCTCTCCTCGCGGAGACACGGAACCGCGGATTGGGACTCCACACTCGCTTCGTAGCTATGCTACGTCTCAGTCACACAGAAACACAAAGTTACACATGGGATCCCCCACTCACACTATGGTTCCGCTTACTCTCCTCACGGTTCTCAGAATTTGAGATACAGCAGAAACCTGGTGGGTTCGCTTTACCCTTCACCTGCCCCCCCTAGCAGGTCCGTCCTGGCTCCCAAAACTTGGGATATAGCGAAAACCCGGGCTCACCCGATCCGCCTATACATATGTATTATCTATCCCCGCTTCGTATTATAATGAGCCAGAAGGTCCTTTGCACTTGCGCAGTGCCCCTTCTGATCATGGGCAAGGTTTTCAGGATGAAGTAAATGAGTCTCCCTCTTCTTAACCTTTACACCTTTTAATCTCCAGACATGGACTTAGGGTTAGTCGGCGCCCAGTCTGCTTCTCCTGCCGCTTATTAATAGGACCAAACACCTGTGTTTTTGTCATGGTCTTAAGGCTTGATCGCCCAGTCTGCCTCTCCCCGGCTTATCAGCAGAACCTTTCATCTGCTTTTGTCAGTAGAATTAGCATCTGCTGCTTCCCCTCTAGCAGTAATCAATGCCTTGGCAAGGTGGCAATGGCAGGTACTTAGGACAGACAATACTTTTGTTTAAGCAAAGGAATTCCTTTAACTCCCTTGTACAATTTCTCTGTATTACCCCCCTGTACATTGGTTACCCGTGTATCAGTTCCCCCTTTTTCTATAAAGTGAGTAAATTCTTTTACTCTATTATTTATGACAGACCTATCCATGTTAAAATTATACCTGGAGAAGGCCTTGGTTAAGTATATCTCTGAACCATCCAGTAACTCCTCATCCAATCCACTTCCAACAATTTTAAGCTTTTGCATATTCTCCTGCAGTTTTCCCAGCTTAGCATGGATTGATTCAGAATGGTCAGATTACGTTCATGCAGCACATACCTTTGAAATCCTCAAAACCTGTTCTACAAGACACCCACTGTGTCTTGTGGACCCAAATATCGGGTCGAATTTTTTTTTCTTTTCCCCATACTTCAATACAGTAATGGACCATTTTTTCCTTACTTTTTTATTTCCTCCCTGGGACAGCTGAATGCCCCAGTACTTTATCATTCACCCCAGGGGACTGTCCGGTGGTATATCTGGTAGGTTGCTCCCTGCTTTATTCTTAGGATCTCTCCTTGGATCCTTTCCTGGGTTATAATTACGACTCTTACTTTGACCCATTGTCTTACTCCGGGGACCTCTGCCTGGGCCCCCGGGACTGGGACCTCTACCTGGGACCCGTCTTCCCTCCCCATATCTTAGTACAATATTCTATCATTTTTTGCTTATCTTTCCCTAGGGTTCCAGGGAAATCTCTCCAATTATCTAAGATATATGCCAGAGGGGTATTCATGTGAGTCGAAGGCTTGCTTCCCTTCGCCCCCCATCTTCTGGAATATCCACAAATATACACTCACTCGCTCCCCCTTGTTCCTGGCCCAGTCCCTCGCGGGAGATGGAAAACGCAGTACTTAAGGGTCCACACTCGCTTGGTTCAGTATATCGAACCTCTCATTCGTTATATTCCAGGAAACCCAATCCCGCCCGAACGGTAAACCCGCGAACAATTTCGCCGCGAACAATTTTGCTCTGCGAATTTCGCAATATACTTACGCGTCCTGCGTCTTCGTCCGGACTCCCGTGCACAGAATTTTTATGGGATTTTACCGGTTTTTCCTTTGCTCACTATTCTAGAATTTAGGTTCGTCGGTAAGGTTGAGGTAGGCTGTTGGTCGCGGGGCCGCGAAATGTCGCGGGGCGCCTCCCCGGAGGACCAAAGCCCACCGTTCCTTATCCGAGTCACGGCACCAGAAATTGTTATAAATTGAGACCACAACGGGTCATAATCCAATTAAAATTTTATTAATTATAGCAAGTAGAATATGAGCAAATACAGCGCTGGACGACAGGGGAGTCTGCGCTCCACCAACTGCCGTGCTGAGCAGTTAAAACAGCCCCTTTTTATACATCTTTACTTCTGTGTTCATGTCGGTTCCTGGGTCTCTGGCGGTGATCTTATCAGTGTCTGTTGGCTGTTTGCATAAGCGATTTCCTGGGCACCTGGTGGTCATCTTGGCTATTCACATATGCGATTTCCTGGGCACCTGGCGGTGATCTTATCAGTGTCTGTTGGCTACTTTTTAAATTGGGCTTAACATAAATCTTAATAAACAATATTCTAGTCTATAGTTTCTTACACTTATCTTTCCCTAGGGTTTCAGGGAAATCTCTCCAATTATCTAAGGGGTATTCATGTGAGTCGAAGGCTTGCTGCCCTTCGCCCCCCATCTTCCGGAATATCCACAAATATACACTCACTCGCTCCCCCTTGTTCCTGGCCCAGTCCCTCGCGGGAGATGGAAAACGCAGTACTTAAGGGTCCACACTCACTTGGTTCAGTATATCGAACCTCTCATTCGTTATATTCCAGGAAACCCAATCCCGCCCGAACGGCAAACCTGCGAACAACTTCGCAATATACTTACGCGTCTTGCGTCTTCGTCCGGACTCCCGTACACAGAATTTTTATGGGATTTTTACCGGTTTTTCCTTTGCTCATTATTCTAGAATTTAGGTTCGTCGGTAAGGTTGAGGTAGGCTGTTGGTCGCGGGGCCGCGAAATGTCGCGGGCCGCCTCCCCGGAGGACCAAAGCTCACCGTTCCTTATCCGAGTCACGGCACCAGAAATTGTTATAAATTGAGACCACAACGGATCATAATCCAATTAAAATTTTATTAATTATAGCAAGTAGAATATGAGCAAAGACAGCGCTGGACGGCAGGGGAGTCTGCGCTCCGCCTACTGCCGTACTGAGCAGTTCAAAAAGCCCTCCCTTATACATCTTTTACTTCCGTGTTCATGACGTAGTTGAGGTACTCTGCGCATGCTTCAGTTGTTGCTAGGGTGTCGACTTCTGCCTCCCAGTGGTCGGTGAGGCCGAAGTAAGAAGTTTTCCTCCTTTGTTCCATAGTTGACCCTTCATTTATGTCCTTATATGGAGTGGTTTGTCTTATTTCTGCCAGTTCCTGGAACATCTTGCAAGCCAGTTTCTGTAACACCTTGTGGTCATCTTATGTTTGCATAAACGGTTTCTGGTTTAATTGGTGTAAGCGATTGCGATTATCTTATCTTGCATAAGCTGTGTCCGTTAACTGTGTGCATAAGCAATTTCATATCTTTTGTTGTCTAACCTTTATATTGGGCTTAACATATATATACCTAACATATATCTTAATAAACAATACCTTATTCTTTAGTTTTTCACAACTGGGACAGCCGACCCAGAAAGGATTTCAATTGGTGGTTTCTTTCCTAACAACCTCTCTATCAGCTTCTGTTTCAACAAAATATTTCCTGCCTGTCATGGGTTCAGCAGTAGCTCATGCTCTGCCAGGGAGGAGGGAGAGATAGGGCACCTGGTCTGGGCTAGTCGGGGAGGTATTCCATACCACAGCACGTCCTGCTAGGGGAGGGGACTGGAAGCTGGCCAGGAGGGGAGGGGGGAAACTCTCTCTCTCTCTTCCGGGCTGGTCTCGTGGCAGCGAGTGGTATCGTATTCTCTCTCCCTGTTTGTCTCCTCTAACATTGATTTGTTATTGGTACCGGTAGTTATTTCTGTTATACCTTGATTGCTGGACTGATTTTACCTCGATCCGTGGGAATTGTATTCCTCTGGCTCTCCTTCCCATCCCTCCGGGAGTGGGAAGGTGAGGGGGGGGAGGGGAAACAAAGGGGGAACTGTGCAGATTTAGTTTAAACCATGACACTGCCTCATCCCATTTTTCACTTACTTTATAATCTCCCTTAACAGCTCTTCTGATCTGTGAAGGGCTTGCAGCTGTTCATGAGAGAAGGGAAAAATGGCAGAGGTGATTTATAGGGTAGCAGAAGCTGCTCTGCACCCTCCCTGCTCAAATGAATCCTAAGGAGTCCTTAAGCCCCTTTTCTTTGTTAATATTAATTTTCCTATCGACAACACAGTGGAGACATAGGTGGGACTAGTTGCTCTGGCACAACTGTTTGAATGAGCCATGTGCTCAGGGAAGGGGCAAAGTAGGCTTTTGCTGCAGAGGCATCTGGTGAGGGTATGCACACCAAAAGGGCAAGGACAGCAAGGGCTAAATGGCAGAATAATTTTTCCAACTATTTGCCCGTTGTTAGACCAGACAGATGTCACACAACTGGAAGTTATACCTGCATGAGGTGAATTACTTTGTTCTTGGGGAAGGCTTTGTATGTACTTCTGTTATGCCCATTCAAGCCTCAAATGTCCCATTTTTTAGTGACTGCTGCATAATAATATTTGCTTCCTTCCTCTCCAGTGGGATATTTTTATACCACCTCACACCCCAACACTGAGATCCAGTGCCACTCCCAGTATTCGGTTCTGATTCCAGACCTATAGTGGTGGCTGGAGACTTTCTGTGCAAATAGTGGATATAAATAGTTTTCAGTTCTGCAAAATACAAACTCATCAATAATCAGAAAATGTACTGGGACATGAAGGAACTTCCACTTCCACAAGTGGGTTTCCACTCAGTCCTTGACTATTCTATGATAGTTTACCCTAGTGAACTGCTGTAAAGATGAATGCGAACATGCAAGTATTCATGTTGCAGCCCTGGGAAGCCTTATCCATGTGCAATATCCATGGCAGTCAAGATTCCTTGCAACCTCAGTAATAACTTGAATTAATAATGAGCTGCTGAATACAGACAGGGTGTGGAACCTGTGACTTAATACTGTGGATGTTATTATGCCTGAGGAGCCTGAGAGCTCTGGGAGAGCCAGCCTGGAAGAGCCTGGAAGGCTTCTCATGGAGGTGGAGACACCCATCACCTCTGCAGTGCATTTAAGGCTGAACAGCTCTGGTAAAATTCTTCAAATCCCACCAGAGAACAAATGTGATTTTGGAAACACGATGTTCTATTTACACACACCTCCCCCCCCCCCCCCCTTTTTTTTTCCCCTCAGAATTTCCATTTTGCAGGGAATGTCAGCACACATAAATTTCAAACAACAGATTATTGAAATTCAGCAAGCTCTTTCCCAGGGATGATTCAAGGTAGAAAAGAGATTTCAAAATATAGTAGCTTACATCTTCTTTGCTAAATCTACCCACCCATCTCAAGATGGGTGCACTCCAGCTGCACTGTGGTCTGAAATATGTGGTCTGAAGGGTCCTGTGAGCATGGTTTTCTAACAGTGACATGCTATAAACCAAGATATACACACCACTCCAAAACTACAGACTCACCTCTCAGGCCCAGTGTCCCTGTGCTGGTATTCTTCCTCTCATACATAAGGACTCTAAGCAGTAACAGCTAATTTTACTAGATAGCCAGCTGTACATAGCCACGTCTTTTCTAAAGCAGCATTTTCTTCAAACTTTTGCTTAGTGTTAATTCACCCAAAGACCTTGCAAACTGGGTCCATCCAGGTCTTCAGTGAACTGCTTTTTCTTTGAGCTCAGGGTGCAAAGTTTTAATCTACTCTCAAGTCCCTTGTTTGATGATACCTGCATGATCACTTGCTATCCCACTGCTAGCATACTTCAGTCTATTTTGCTTATTTTAGGCTGAGACAGCACCTCAGAGACGACATGTTCTTTGCTAGCTGAGATCAGGACTTCAGCTCTCTAGAGCCACTTTCTGGCTTCCTTCTAGAAAGGGGAACATCTTATTTGTTATTTTCTGGGAGCTCATCAAAAACAATGCAAAAAAAAATATTATCTCCATTATCTCATACCTTCCTTGTTTTAACAGCATGTTTTCTCAATTAAAAATCCACCTTGTCTTCATATAGGAGGTGCTCGAGTTCCCTGATCATCCTTGTAGCCCTTCTCTGGACTTGTTCCAACAGTTCCATGTCTTTTTTATGTTGAGGACACTAGAACTGCACACAGGACTCCAAGTGAGGTCTCATGAAAGCAGAGGTACTTCTCCATTCGTGTCTGCCTTCTTTGATGACAGCCAAACTATGTAGTGGGTGGTGCTTGCAATCTTACATTTTTAGCAAAAGTAGTAAAGTTTTTACTTTTCTTTCAAACCTACAGATATTTCATGAGCTGAACTAGAGGAATCCTGAAGGACTTTAGTATGAGGTAGACAAAAATGTTTTGGTAGGACTCAGACGGGACTAGCATTTGGAGACCTGCATTCATTTTATGAATCCCAAGAGCATCCAGTTCTCTCACAGGCTTTCTTCCTGCCTGGAGTAATCCAACCAAACACCAAAACACTTGCTTCTGGGTATAAGATAGAAGTGTAGGTAGCCACTGATGGTAAGAAGTATGTTGTTCTATCAAAAGATTAATAATCAGTCTTAGAAAGGGTTTGGTAGCAATGAAGCTCTAGACTCCATAGATGAGACTTATTACAGAATCACAGAATCATACTTCGGACAGTAGAATTCAGTGTGTGAATCTCCTGAGCAGTGAGTGGACTGCCTTCTGCCCACACTAGGCCCATAAGACCAGGTCCATAACAGCCAGAATGGTGCAAGAGAAGACATGCAACCAAAACAGGTGATGAAGCAGATGTGTCTGAAGTTACCTCTCTTCAAATAGAGTTCAGTGTTTCCAGGTTCCTGGTTTATCTTCTTTGTGGAAAGCAATGCAGGAGAATGATGGGGTGAGAGTGGCCCCCTGACTCCCCACTGAGCTCAGCTTTTGTGCAGCTAGCACACAAAGCCATGGTAAGAGCACTCCAAAGGGAGGCAAGCCCAGCAGTTCAGATAAGCTGAAAGGGGCAGGGTTGGAGTGTGATTTCTGCATTCCTATTTACCTTTCTCCAATACAAAAGCACACAAATAATCCAGAGCGGCATTCTGTTGGAAACCCAGCCATGAGCAAATCTAGAGGAAACCATTTTCAGTATTTTTTTATGAAATCAACATTCTGCCTTTTGTTCTGTCACTACAAAATTTATACTTTACGTAGGGTAAGTAGTAGAACAAAGAAAATATTTGTAGTGCATTGCTATTCTTTAACTGTATTCCTTTCACTGGAAGGGTATCAAATATCTATAAAAATAAATCTGGGTGCAATGTATACAGCTGGAGGACCTGGAGTGTGTGCTATGAAAGGGTTGACAACTGCATACAACATGAAATAGATTCTATATCAAGTCTTTGTTTCTGAACCTTTTTCCATATGCTGTCTTCATAATTTTAAAGTCAATTTTGGTATTCTTCTAGGCAAAAGTGTTTTCTTGCAACACAAAAATCTAGATTTCATGGTTTTTAAGGAAATAGTCCCATATCCAACAATTTCTACTGCTTCTTTATGTCTGATAAAGTAATGATCTAATAGGCTGTAAGGGATCAACCTCTCTAATCCTTATCTTTGTAGTAAAGCATATATATATATTTTTTAAAATACGCTATGACTCAGACCAGGTGATTTTTAAAGCTACTCTTTCACACTGTTGTAAAGTATTCGATGGTGATGCTATCTATGAATCATGCTAAAAGTGAAAAGTACTGTCTGTTGACTAAATTTTTGAGTGTTACTGAAGTTACGACAAATACAGGCCGATACTCCAAGTGTGCTGTGGTAAACACTGTAAAGCTTTAGGGCTTTGCCTGATCTGACCAGGGTCTCGGTTTCCTGCTGTAGAACTGTCAGCAAAGGCTTCTCCAGTCACTAATGTATCACATTTGCATATGCACATTTGCAGGCAGTGATTGAACTCCTCAGACATGGGGCTGACCCAAATCTGCCACTGAGTGGAGCAGTAAGAAGTGCCCTGTGTCCTGCTGTCAGTACGGCATATGAACAGCAGAGGACAGCAGCACAGAGGATTGCCTTGGTAAGGTAACTTCTGGGTGTTCGCTGTTTTTTTTCCAAACTTCAGAAAACCAGGGAGTTCTGTCTCCTTTCTCTGGAATGGGTAAGCTGCTTACTCCCCACTCTCCCTGTGTCTGTTCCTAATGCTGTTTATTTCTGTCCTGAGGAAGAGGTGTTTTGTATGGAAATTAATTTTCATGTTCGAGTAAAGAGGATGATAACTTCCTTGCGCAGAAAAGGAAAAACTTCATTAAAGTCAGATGGGGTAGTCGTAGTGCCCACAGTCCTTTCAAATCTGACTATAACCTTGTTTATGAACCCAACCAGCACCCAGAAGAAGAGAGATGCATTGTCTTTGATTGTTATTGTAAAACATTCGATACCACTAGTGATGAGTGAGCTTTCTCGTTCATGATTAGGCCAATGGCAGCATTAGGCCTTGTAGAAACTGGAGTTCTTTCTCCTCATCCAAGGGAGCACAGGGCTGATCTTATTCAGAGTGGAGGTGAAAGGCTGCGGCTGATGGGTCTGGGAGAGGAGGGCATTTCCTCAGGTGGGTTCTATTCTGAACCCTCCCTCACTAGTTGCCTGTGCTTCATTTGTTGATGAAATATTGTGAGATATCCAGAAACAAATAGGTACTGCCTGCAAGAAGGTTTTACTTACAAAACATATTTAGATTTGACAATTCATCATGAGCTCTAAAGGGGCAGAAGAAATGCATGGTTTGGTGCACAAAATGGTCTCACAAATAGAGACTGAACTCTGATGCTCAGTGCTGTCTCTTTAGCTGTGGTGTGAATGCAGTTTCTGTGAAAGTTTTCTTTTTGCTTGAATGTGTAATGATCTGCTGTCTTCAGGTTGATAAGCTGCTTGAAGCTGGTGCAGTTATCCTTGCACCAGTTACTCTTCGGGAAGGACAGAGAAAAGCTGTGGGAACAGTTGTTGACTACGCCTATTATGAGTACTACCAAGTATAACTTCAGTTTCCATATCTGAAAGTCCTGTGCATTTGCATCCATTCAAATATGTGGCCTGTTATGTCATTATGAATTGTCTAGGGCCTCCTTCAGAACCTTTTATGAAAATTTGATTTTCTCTTCTTTTTTTGGTGAGACACAGTTCAGCACATTAATCAGTTGAAGTTTCAATACCCTCTAATAGTTTTGCCTGTGAAGACAGTCCTTGCTGTCACATGTTATTGTAAGATTCCATTCATAACCTGATTGAACAGGGTTACTTGCAATCTTAAACTTGGGCATTAAAACCAAAAATAGTATGTGTTTCTGTGAGGCTACAACCAAATCAGGGGAAGTTATTATGGGTTATAGATCATGGTAAATTTTGATGTCTTGTAAACTATGAGAGGACATTATTGGTCAAACTTTAAAATAATGGATTTCCTAAGTAAAATACATATATTTAAATAAAAATACATTAAAATGTATATCATGCATTACATGTTATAAATAACTAAACACATATTTATTCAGTGAATTTCTAAAGGGATCTTTAATCATTTAGTAATGCTTTATAAAAAGAATCTCACTGTGAAGTATAACAAAAAACTTCTGCCTGATGTGTTTTTTCTGTATATATTTGTTTAAAAAACACCAACTTTAAAAAGGCCTGGGATTCTGTGACAGTTCAATTAAACCTCTTCTTTCTTTCTTTCTTTTTTTTTTATAGCATTCTTATCAACAAGAAAACTTACATGTTGAGCAGATTGCTCGTCTGAAACGTAAACAGCTGTTATTGTGAAAAGAACGATAGTAATGGTCACCTTGTTCACAGAGTAGCCTACTTAGAGCTACTGAGGGTTTTTTCATCCCGAACCAATGTTCTATGTAGACATTACCTTGTGATCATAGCTGATTCTCAAACAGGAAAATAAATTAAGCAATTCATAGCTGTAATCACAGGTCAAGTTTGATCACTGTACTCCATATATCTTATTGTCTTGCTCTGGACTTTCTTTTTCTATACTCTCCTTCCTGGCACTTGCTACAGGGAAGTAGCACAGGAAATTGAGAAGCATAATAGTGGGCAAACAGTGCCGTCCAACTGCCTTTTAATTTTCAAGAAACTTTGTGGTGTTTCCAAAAGTGCTAGGAGAAGAGCTCTGCAAGATGAGGGCAGCTTCCAAGTGCAAGGTCCTACACATGGGTCCATGCAACCCCTGGTATCAATGCAGGCCGAGGGTGAAGCAGCAATTGAGAGCAGCCCTGAAGAGAAGGATGTGGGGGTACTGGTGGTTGAAAAGCTGGATGTGACCTGGCAGTGTACACTTGAGCCCAGAACCCCTCACCCTGTGCTGGGCTGCATCCCCAGAGCATGAGTAGCCAGTCAAGGGAGGGGATTCTCCCCCTCTGCTGCACACTGGGGAGACCCCTACCCCCCTGCAGCCCTGATCTAGCTCTGGGGCAACAGCACAAGAGGGATGTGGAGCTGTTGGAGCGAGGCCAGAGGAGGCCATGGAGATGCTGCAAGGGCTGGAGCAGCTCTGCTCTGGAGCTAGGCTGAGAGAGCTGGGCTGGGGCAGCCTGGACAAGAGAAGGCTCCACAGAGAACTTGCTGCGTCCTTTCAGTACTTAAGGAGAGTTTATAAGATGGAGACAAACCTTTTAGCAGGCCAGTTGCAACAGAACAAGGAGTAATAGTTCTAAACTTGAAAGTGAGTAGATCTGACTAGATGTAAGGAAGAAATTTTTCCCAATGTGAGTGATGAAACACTGGAATAGGTTTCACAGAGAAGATGTGAAACCTATTCCAGTAGGAAGGGATGCCCCATCTCTGGAAACACTTTCCCTGGCTTAGTGGTGCTCTGAGCAACCTGATCTTGTTGAAGATGTTCCTGCTTATTGCAGGGGGGTTGGACTAGATGACCTTTTAAGTCCTGTTCCAACCCAAACTATTCCATTATTCTATGATTTTCTCTTGAAGAAACATCTGGAAATTGTTTTAGTTAATTTCTTGAGCACTTACCAAACTAATAACTGGAACAACTAGAACACCTAACCTGGACATGTTCTGTGCTCCGTATCATGGACTGAGATCCAAGCCAGGATCCAGCAGGACAATGCTGGGCTTTTGGAATACGTTTGCTTTAACTCTGAAACACTAACTTGTGTGCTAGTGTTCCCATGTGTTAGTGCGTTGTCTCATGTTATGTTGCAGGATAGAATTGCTCACACACCATACCACATACTGTCAGCATCTGAGCAGGAAGGTTTTCAAATACGCCGATCACTCCTGGAACACATTACAGTGAAGCTCCGTGAGCTTGTCATCCTGAAAGAGAAAGAGTGGGATCAAGAAGAGCTGCGAGGATCCAAGAAATGTTAGTTGAAGTCTAAGATTAGTTCAAGATTAAACATTGCATCATCTGGCATGAAGAGGAATTGATTATTATAGTTTTCATTATTGTCTGAAAAGGTAACTCCTAATAAAAACTGCTTATCCATGTTTGGTAAGGAGAGGTAGGGGTTATAGAATCATAGAATAGTTAGGGTTGGAAAGGACCTTAAGATCATCTAGTTACAACCCCCCTGCCACGAGCAGGGATACCTCACACTAAACCATGTCACTCAAGGCTCTGTCCAACCTGGCCTTGAACACTGCCAGGGATGAAGCATTCACAGCTTCCTTGGGCAAGCTATTCCAGTGCCTCACCACCCTTATGGTAAAAAACTTCTTCCTTATATCCAATCTAAATTTCCCCTGTTTAAGTTTGAACCTGTTACCGCTTGTTCTATCACTACAGTCCCTAATGAATAGTCCCTCCCCAGTTCTGCAAATATTAGAGAGAATGAACAGGCTTGGTGAAGAAATCTGAATATGAGTTTAGTGCCTGTCAGCTGCTTCCTGGTAAATCCCTGTACAAGATCTACTACCGTGTGTTAAGGAGTGGTTGGGGGAGCTGGCTCTTCTTTCATGGGAAACCTTGGAATTGCTTTTCATTAGTGCAGGGATCCGGATACATGCAATGGTCACTGTGGATATCTAGTGTACCTTCATTCCTTATGGCAACTATCAGGTAATCTCCCACTGTGTCGGTGCTCTTCTGCTATTAAAGTAGCAACAATGTATCATAGAATCATAGACTAGTTAGGATTGGAAAGGACCTCAAGATCATCTAGTTCCAATCCCCCTGCCATGGGCAGGGACACCCCACACTAAACCATATCACCCAAGGCTTCATCCAACCTGGTCTTGAACACTGCCAGGGATGGAGCATTCACTACCTCCCTGGGCAACCCATTCCAGTACCTCACCACCTGATAGGTCTTTGAGACAAAAGATGTAGCACACTTGGGAAGTGAACTCGGAATATAAGGTTGTTACCTTTGCAGTTTAGCATCACCTGTGACTCTGTGGCTTGTCACAGGAAGGTTGTAAGAATAAATTATCTGTATGGTTTCTTCCTCTTGGCTGTGACAGGCAGCATCTTGTCTCCTCTTTTCTTGGCTTCTGAAGCTTGTTAATGGGAGATGCTTTTTATTATGTATCTTCAAATTTTCTACAGTAGACAAAGCCAAGCAGACTTTTAATGAAAGTGGATCTTGTGCCTAGTATTTGAAATCTTATGTCAGAATACCAATTTTTTGTTTCCCCCATGTTCTCTTTTGCTGGTGTAGCAGATTCAGCCTTTCATACAGATGTTTCAAAGAAGAAAGGAGGGAGCCAGCATGTGGAAGAAATGAGGTTGGACACTCCTACAGGATACTGCTCTCAAGTACTGACTATTAGAAGTCAAAAATCCTATGGCCTGGGGTTTTTAGTTCCTCACAAAAATTATTGTCATCCTGCCATTTTCCTCCTTTCTAATTTTCCTCTCCAGTCTAACCAAGACTTACCAGCTGCCATTAGGTTCTGTCTTGGCTCCAATCACATCACTCCTTTTCAGCTTCAGACTTTGCTATTATTACTGTTTATTCAGTCTTCTTGTGGAAAGCAGAGTGTCCTTGTGTTTTAAACCAGTTAATGACATCAGTACATTAGAGTAGCATGCAGATACTAAGAATTAGGCCCATACATATTTTGTAGCTTACATTTTGCCAGAAATTTCAGGGATAAGTTGTACAGTTTGAATGTTATTCTTGGAACTGTGTATTAACAAAAGTTTGAGTAATAGTGGAATACTGGCCTCAAGGATATTGAATTCTGTCACCAGTTTCTCGGTACTGTAGGGAACTCACAGGCTTCTGAACTTTGCCTCAGCTTTTGAATCAGGAAGAAGTAAGATAGGTGTCAGGAACTGGGGCCCTTTTGAAGACAGAAATTTTGAGGTAGCATATTTTCTGAACTGAGATAGATCAATAGTAGCATAAGATGCAGAAATAGCTAGAAGGACATAAACTAACTCAAACTAAAACCTGGAAAGTTAAACTAGTACACAAAGATTTTACAAATAAATCTCAATGGTGACTTCCAGCAACAGATGAAAACTTAGTGAAACTTGCTATTTGGAAATGATTCTTAGATGCTTTTAAATGGATGTGAACCTGTAGTCCAGCTTGCACTTATATCTAGTATTCTGCTTCCCTGTCCCACTGACAGCCTTCTGAAAGCAGGAACCCACTGAAAGCAATCTGTTTTATGTTCCAGCTCTGGAATAGCTTTTGTGGTGCAGAGGCCTGTGAAAGTCCTTGTTTGTCTCTGCAGTATTCCAGGGGGTTCTGTGAGTGTTTTAAGTTTGCCAGCTGTCCAGGCATAGTTTAGGTAGTTGTTAACAGGTAGTTCAATTTGCCTGCAGTTCCATGCTTGGCCGTCACCTCCATGCTCTGTGTGAGCCCTGACTCTCAGCTTGGCCCTTTCTCTGCATTTGGTGTGGTCCCCAGCCCCATGTTCGGCACCCATGTCCACGCTGGCAGGGTTTAACTCTATGTCCTGGATTCAGCAGTAGCAGTCATTTTTCTCCTTGGTAGTTGGTGCAGTGTTGGGTTTTTCACTTTTGGCCTGGGAACAGCATTGATAAACATGCTCCAGCATGGCAAGGGTAAGGAAGAGATGAAATTGTTAGCATAGCAACTTCTCTCTTTAATGGGAGGAAGGATGACAAGGAGAAACTGAGGAACAATGCAAGGGGAAAGTTCCCTTGCTAGTTCCCACAGCCCTTAGGGGTCCAGGACCCTTTTTCTCAAGAGGAAGGGGACAAGGGCAAGGATACAGTAAACCACGAGGACTTTTTTCCCCTGAAATTGCCCAAGCCAATTGCTGCAAATATTGTGAATCATAAGGCCACTGGAAAAAAAGATTACCCTTTTAAGCTGTGTTTTTCTCTGGCACCACAAGCTATGCCAAGTTTAACCATGACTTCCAAATCCAGTCCCCTGCACCTGCACAGGAAAATAAATACACCCAAAATTTGCAGTTACTGGGAATCTGTTATACAGCCACCATGAGTAAAGCCCATGTGATTTTAAATACCATAAACCCACAACAAGAAGGGTTAGGCGAGGAAGGGGGAGGGGGGGGGAAGTATCTGTGCCCAACAGATAAGGGCACCATGCATTCATCTCTGAACAAATGACCACACAACATGGACACAGTGGGACTACAGTATAGCATGGGAATTGAATAAAGGTCCCCAAGATATGCCCTTTTCCAGAAAAGACACCCTTCCAGATGGGCCACCTATCAATTACACATTCTTTTGTACAATCTGAAAACAGCCCAAACAGCGTCTTAGGGACACATTTACACTGCGAACTGCAGGCAAATTTAACTACCTGCTAACAACTACCTAAACTATGCCTGGACGGAAAACCTGCCTACCAATTTGTATAGGATCAAAAAGCCATCGATGACTGAGTACAAATATTCCACTTGATAGTGCCTGATCCATCAGTTCTTACTGCCTTTATCCTCCCAGGTTGGTGATCTCATAGCAGCCTTCCAATATCTGAAGGGGGCCTAGAAGGATGCTGGAGAGGGGCCCTTCATCAGGGACTGTAGTGATAGGACAAGGGGTGATGGGTTCAAATTAAAGCAGGAAGTTCAGGTTAGATAGAAAGAGGAAGTTCTTTACTGTGGGGGTGGTGAGGCACTGGAACAGGTTGCCCCAAAAAAACAAGTGGGTAAATGCTCTATCCCTGGCTGCATTTAAGGCCAGGTTGGACAGAGCCTTGGACAATACGGTCTAGGGTAAGAAGTCCCTGCCCATAGCAGGGCAGATGATGATCTTAAGGTCCTTTCCAACCCTAGCTATTCTATGATTCTATGATTTTGATTCCCCCCAACTCCCTTGGGTCTGGGGAAGAGGAAAAGAAGTATATAAGCATCAGTACCAATGTGGCAGCAGGATCAGGGCAGTGATCGTCCCCCTGTACTTGGCACTGGTGAGGCTGTACCCTGTAGTTCAGTTCTGGGCCCCTTACTACAAGAGGGATGATCCTCCTTTCTCACAGCTGGAGGAGAACAGAATGGGTCCATAAGGCCACACTCAAGTCATGAAAGACAGAAGCCAAAGTGACCCCAAATCCACTGGGATAAGAGAGGGGCCTCATCCCCACTGTCTCTTTCTGAAAAGATCTAGGGAGGGAGAAGGGTTTGGAACAGTCACCACCCACATGGCAGGACTTGGCTCTCCTGGGAGGGCACCCAGAGCCTCTGCCCCATCTGCACAATGACCCTGGAATTTCTGCGTGGCACCCAGAGCCCTTCCTGGTCTTTACAAGAGACTCTTCTGGTCTCTACATTCCCACAGAGTACAAGGGGATGGATCTACCCACTTCACCCCTGCAACCATTCCTGAACAGTCCCCTCTACCCTCATCCAGGGCCTGACCCCCAGGCCTCTGAGGTCTCTGCAAGCCCCCAAGATCCTTCATCCCATGTGAGGATGTGTCCCCCAGTGCTGCTTTCCCTGAGACCAAACAGCTCACCCAGGCATTTCTGAAGCACAAAGGGTACCATCTCATTGACCAGAGGCTGGGAGAAAGGGAGTGTTAGGGCCACCCTGGGGGGCCCTGATGTATACTGGGAGGGGAAAGCAATGGGGACCATGGGGAAGAGGACATCCAGGGAAAAGACTGTAGTTCATGGGTTTGCATGGTGGGGCAATGGGATGCACTGGGGTGCAGTGGGAAGCCCTGGCCAAGAGAGGAAGGAGTCTGCAGAACTCATGGTGCTGACCAGAGGTTCCTCCTCCTGAATGCCAACCACTTGCAACAGGAAGGTTACCATGAGAGGGTCACAGGGATGTTCCCAAGGGCAATAAGGGAGCAGAAGGGACAGATTTCCCATGCTGTCTGGCACCAAATCCAACCTTTCTCAGCTACTTGTGGTTAAAGGAACATCTCCACTTGCTGGGAGATCAGAATCTGCCACGTCCTAGGGAACAAGATCCACAAAGCAGTTGTGATGGACCTGAGAGGTGGGGAGGATCAGAGATGTTTCCCCTCATCCCTCCCAAAGCTTCCCCCTCATGCATCCTCAGTCTCATGGCTTTCCAGGTTTGTCTGGGGTGTTTAACCGTGCAAGGACAACCTGGGTGGAGATGGACACATAGGACACTGCAGGAAATTTGAGTACCCAAGGAGAGGAGATTGGGGAGTGTCAAGGGAGGGGGTTTTGGGAAGTCCAGCTGAGGTGACTGGTAGGCACTGAAGGAAAAGAACTGAAACAGATCCAAGTTAAGGGGCCTGGGAGGAGCACTGTTAGGGGAATTTAGGCTATGGACCAAACAAAATAATAAGCATAGATCTGGGAAGAACTGAAAGGTCACGGAGAGAGAGCAAGGAGGATTTCTTTATGGACACATAACCATAGACTTGGTGGAGGCCCCTCCATGAGTTTGGGGTGTGCCTTCACAGGCATGGGACAGATGTGACCATTCACTGTGAACCTGGGCTCCAGGAAAAGAAAGACTTATGGCGGGAAGGAGAGGGACCAGTTGGATTGGGTAGCCCATTGCTTGGTCAGGGAGAGGCAAAGCTGAGGGTTTGATCCCCAACATTGCAGCTTTCTTCTGCAGGATTGCTGAGAAATCCTACCCCAGTCTCCCCAGAGCTCCCTAGATGTCTCTGGAGGGGCACTTCCAGGCTCTCTAGGATCCCATTACCCCAGACTGGCACCTGAGGGGTCATCTGGGCACTTACCACATGGTCCAAGTTCAACAATCAAAGAGGTATGATTTGGGCTCTGGAGAGAGAGAAGAGGTCAATGGGATGAGAGTTAAGGACCCAGGACTCCAGAGACGGATCCATACTTTGTGCTAGGACCCAGATGTCCATGAGGGCAAAGAACCCCCATAGTCATTGGGATCTCCTGCAGCCTAGACCAATCCCCAGCCTTATTAATTAATAATGTTTAATAATTTGGGCTCACCTGTGCATCTGATTTGGTGTACCAGACAGTGAGGAGCAGGGCCAAGTTGAGCACTGTGATCTTCATCTTCCTCCTTTGATTTACTATGTTTATTCATTGGTTGTGAAGACGTTAGTGATCAGTTGTTTCACACCTTACCTGAACATTTGAAGGTTACATGAACCCTGTGTAAAACCACAATTGGGTGCCCCAGTTTAGCTGAAACACCTTATGTGCATGAATAAATATTTGTTCTTGTAATTCTGTACGTTGTGTGCTGACCTCTCGCCTCAGTCAGTGTGAAGTTTTGCGACACCACCCCTGTCACTGAGCAAGCTATGGCCATTCAGAGTGGACATAATGAATTGTCTGCTTGTCCCCAAGCAGCCACTTGGAGCTAATTGCAGGAACAGAGCTCCCCTGGCTGTAGGAAGGATGTTTGTCCCCACAGCATCTCTGATAAGATGCTTTTTTTTGTTTTGTTTGTTTTTCCAGGGCCCACAGGACAAGGGTCCTGTTGAGGGAACTTGGAAAGCATCTGATCCAGGTGGGCTGTGGCAGTCAAAGCATCTGATATGCCCTGGTACTGGGGAGATTTCCTTCCCTGCCTATCCTGGGCAGCATCCTCTGACCAGTGCAGGAGAACAACACTGAGAGCTCTCTCATAGTCTTGGCTAGTTCTGGGCAATTTTCACATCAGGACAAAGATCTGTTTCTCTTGCATGTTTCTGAAAGGTAACAGTTGAAGCATGTCGGGTTTCTCTCTCCAGCCCCATTCATCTCTCCTCCCCAAGACAGCTTGGCTGAGGTGTCCCACCAGGCATGGGGACAAAGGCTCCTGTTCCCAAAGAACTGCTCCAGCCCCCCACCCCTACTGGGGTGGCCTGTCTACCAGTCTCTTGAGGGAGCAGAACATCAGAAGTGCTCATGTGCAACTATCAGCAAACCCATCAGCCGCTCTGAGCAATGGCAGCACTGAACTGAGTGGCCATACTGAGACCCTCTGAGGTCAGTGTCAGGAGAGCAGAGCTGTGAATGCCAAGTTGTTGTCTTATTCTTTAGACTCTTCCTCTCCTGAAGTGTCACAGTCTTTCCATATACCAAGCAGAAGCCTCAGCACTTGCTCCCTCTAAAATAACTAAACTAATCCACTGTGAGGATAATTCTACAAGGCTGGTGGGGAAAACCTGACTTGGATCTTGAAGCCCATGGGATATTTCAGGAGAAGCAAGAGGTCACCTGGTTTGTCTCCATTATGATACAGACTCCTGTTGTAGCTTCAGATAAAGCCTGCCTAGTTTGATCCAGAGGGAAAGATATGAACAAAGAAGCACTGTGTGTGACTGAGAGCTGAAAATAGCTGGGATTCTCAAGTGAAACATTAAAGGTCATTTCTGAAGATTACCCACTATGTGACAAGTGTTTGTTCTTTACAGAAGACTTGGTATAGAGAAGAGGACTGTTGTTGGACAGTTCTGGGAAGATATCAAGCACTTCTGAATATTTGCTTTGGAGACTGTTTAAAGGAGAGGCAGTCAACTGGAAAATTGTTCTGCCTTGTGCATTAGTTGCTGAGCTGCAATGTGCTGAATAATTAGCATTTCAGGGGGCTATGACACAGCTGTGAAGTCGCTGTTTAAGGCACTGCATGCATGCAAGTAGTTAACCGCAGTGGGCAGTGCAGCCCACACAACCACTCGCTCAGTCCTTGCAGTGAGCTCAATTCTTCCTCTATCTCCCCATCCCCTCCATTCCCCCTTTACTCACCTAGCATCTGTTGGTTTCCCCATCCCTTCCCACTTCATTTCTTCCCTCTCTCCATCCCTTCATCCCTCTATCCCTTACCTTTTCACCCTTCCTGAGTCACTCACTCACCAATATCCACAAATATCAGTGGGAGCACCACAAATGGAGCAGCAATGATTTTATCATCAGTAAATTGACCTGAGACTTTCTGTACCTTGGACCTTCTGTATGGGTGGCTTCTCAGCAGTATCAGAGCATACAAGTGAAGTCTATTATGCAGGAGCTGATGTGCCTCCTTCTACAGCTTCATGCCCAACTGGAACATCATCTGCAAGGACTTGAAATTTAGGGGGCTGGAGGATACTGATTGCCACCTCCATCAACACCTCTAGCGACTGTGAGAGCCATCTGGGGGATAATGGTCCTGAATGTGAGAAGAAAGAAAGGTGGGAAGCCACCAGATAGTGTCTAAATGACTTGGAGGTGGGAGAGCTGTGGGGCTTTTGGCCTGGCTGGTGGTTACTTGTGGTCACTTCTGATTTTCAGCTGCCTCTAGAGAACAATAGATAAGTGACAACTTCCAGCAGGGCACAGAGGTTCTCTGTTCCCAGGCTTTCAGTCACCCCACGCCTGCCTGCAACCCCTATTCCCACAGCACTGCCCCCAGTGTCATCCCATACACCCTGAGTGTGATCCCAGCATCACCTGAACCCCCCTGAACCCCAGTGCTCCCTCAGTCCATCCACCTGCCCCAGTGCCCTCCCACACTACTCCCTGGTTCCCTTTGTCTGCCCCAGTGACCCAGTTCTGCTTCCTTTCTCTCCCACCCTTCCAGTGCCACTTCTTTGTTCCCTCCTCCTACCCCAGTGCTCCCAGTGCACTCTCTCATTCACCCAGCCCACCCCTGTGCTCCCAGCTCTGCTCTCTCATTCATCCAATCTGCACCAGTTCTCCTGCTTCTGCTCTCTAATTCCCCTCATTTTCCCCAGTGCTGCACGGGGAAGGTGGAAATGGAAGGGCTCAGCCATCTGGGGGTGGTGAAGAAGAACAGACAGAGAAGGATTAGATGAGTTGTACCTATTTATATGCCCCTTACAATGCCCTAAAGGGCAACTCCTTTGGCTGCCTTTTTGTGGTTTTGTGGTTTGTTGCTCTTTTGGGGGTGTTTTTCTCAGAAGGTGATGAGCAGCTGCAGTTGACCCTGGAGCTTCCTGGAATTTGTACTTTCCTGTGACTGCCTGAAATGGGTTTTCAGAAGCATAGCCAGTGCTATTTCACAGGGAAAATAGAGAGATTTCTCAATGCCTGTGCATCCCATGGCCCAAGTGATAGTTCTATGTGGGATTGCCAGCAAAAAGAATGATGAGGGTTAATCTGTTTCTGCCATTTGGTCTGTGGCTTGCCCTCTGGGAGCCTGAGGGTAAGAGGAATAGGGAGGCTCAAAGCACAGGCTGAACATGGAATCATCCTAAAGGCCACATCCAGGCTGCACAAAGCAGCTCCACAGCTCTGTGGGTTTGTGTGGGGTTTTGTTTTTAAAGCAAAGAGTAGCGTTCTGCCTGGTCTTAGGGTTTTTTCCCAAACTTTTTACTATTGTAATATACTATTGACAAAGACCTCATCTACTTCTTCCCAATCAGGCAGTCTGTACAGATACCTCAACTCACATCACCCATGTTAGTCTGCCGGCTAATCCTGAGCCATAACCTTTCAACAGGCTTTGTTCACCCCAAGGCAGAGCTCCATGGATTCCGGCCGCTGTCACAGTAAGGACAACTCCCGCTCATCCCCTTCCTAGTCTGTCCCTCCTAAAGAACCTGTGTCCATCCATTTGAGCACTTCTGTCATGTGAGCTTTCCCACCACATCTCTGTGACTTCGCTGAGACTGTAGCCCTCTAATGGCATGTAAACTTCTAATTTCTTCTGTTTGCTCCCCATACTGACTGAATTAGCATACAGACACTCCTGAAAGATGAGGAACAACCCCCCCCCCCGCTAATGTCCTCTCAGCAATTCCTTATTTCTGAGTGTGCACCGTTCTTCCCTGTTTGGTAGATTTTGAAAACTGTCAACCACACCATTCGGCACCTTTGCTTGCCAAACCAATTCACCACTTCCTCACTTGAAGTCATCATCTCCCTCCTATCTTATTCTAGTCTCCCCAGGTTTGCCAGCTTGTTAGCAAAGAGGGTTTTTAACCCTCTTTGTCAGGAAAGTTCTACTTGTCCATACCAATCCTTAACCCCCAAAGGTGGTCCTGTGGTTTTAAAATCAAACCATTGTCATTGACACAGCTGCACAACAAAGTGCTGATCCTCAAGATACATCCACTCCTCCTTAAGCCTTTCCAAATTGGCAATAGGATTAAAGAGAAAACCATCTGGACTCATCCTGACCTTAGCACTCACCCCCAGCCATGTAGTCACTCTCGATAAGCTCAGATACTCTCCTGGCAGGATTGTCAGTATCTGTGTGGGCTACATCAAGGGGTAACAGTCTCAGCGCTGAACAGTCTGCAGCAACCTCTACCCAGGAGACCAGATCTAAGCATCCCCATGAAGCAATAAACTTCCCTAGAGAGCAAGCCTTGTTCCCAAATGGGCCCACTGTTCCCTACTGGAGGGAGTATGTGTGATGATGTTTAATAAGGGGCAATATTGTGTTTTAAAATATATGTATATATATATGTGTGTGTGTGTGTTTGTGTGTCATTAGACCATTAACAGCAATTACAAAAATTTATATGAACACATAGCTTGCATATACATACGCACACTGGTTTTTGCTGGCATTATAATCCTTGAGCTATATGCAGTATCATAGAAAGATGGTTTGGCTTTACTTTCTCAAAACATGTCAAATTAGATCACTTTCAAGCTTATCAGAAGTGCATCACAAGGCAGAAAGAACAGTGGAATTAAAACTTGTCCTAACAATAGCAGGAGTAACTTGAAACAAGTCAGTCATTCTTTGTGACCAGGCCATAGGATTTTTGACTTCTAATAGTCAGTACTTGAGAGCAGTATCCTGTAGGAGTGTCCAACCTCATTTCTTCCACATGCTGGCTCCCTCCTTTCTTCTTTGAAACATCTGTGTGAAAGGCTGAATCTGCTACACCAGCAAAAGAGAACATGGGGGAAACAAAAAATTGGTATTCTGACATAAGATTTCAAATACTAGGCACAAGATCCACTTTCATTAAAAGTCTGCTTGGCTTTGTCTACTGTAGAAAATTTGAAGATACATAATAAAATGCATCTCCCATTAACAAGCTTCAGAAGCCAAGAAAAGAGGAGACAAGATGCTGCCTGTCATAGCCAAGAGGAAGAAACCATACAGATAATTTATTCTTACAACCTTCCTGTGACAAGCCACAGAGTCACAGGTGATGCTGAACTGCAAAGGTAACAACCTTACATTCCGAGTTCACTTCCCAAGTGTGCTACATCTTTTGTCTCAAAGACCTATCAGAGATCTAGGTTCTAAGCCTGATTTCATTACACATTTGAGAATGTAACTCAGATCATTCAAATTAAGATTTATGTAACATGTTAAATCTGGGAGCAGATTCTCTTGGAAGGCATGCTAGGGCACATGAAAAACAACAAGGTGCTTGGTGACAGCCAGCATGGCTTTACTAGGGGAAAATCCTGCCTGACCAATTTGGTGGCCTTCTATGTCGGGGCTACAAAAGTGATGGACAGGGGTGGAGCAGTTGACGTCATCTACCTGGACTTGTGCAAAGCGTTTGACACTGTCCCACATGACATCCTTGTCTCTAAATTGGAGTGTCATCAATTTGATAGGTGGACCACTTGGTCGATAAAGAACTGGCTGGATGGTTGCACTCAAAGAGTTGTGGTCAAAGGTTCAATGTCTGGCTGGAGATCAGTAATGAGTGGTGTCCCTCAGGGATCGGTGTTGGGACCGGTCTTGTTTAATATCTTTGTCGGTAACATGGACAATGGAATTGAGTGTGCCCTCAGCAAGTTTGCTGATGACACCAAGCTGTGTGGTTCTGTTGATACGCTAGAGGGAAGGAATGCCATTCAGAGGGACCTTGACACGCTTGTGAGGTGGGCGAATGCCAACCTCATGAAGTTTAACCATGCCAAGTGCAAGGTCCTACACCTGGGTCGGAGCAATCCCAGGCACAGCTACAGGTTGGGCAAAAAGGAAATTCATGGTAGTACTGCGGAGAAGGACTTGGGGGTGTTAGTCAATGAGAAAATGAACATGAGCCAGCAGTGTGCACTCACAGCCCAGAAAGCCAACCGTATCCTGGGCTGCATCAAAAGGAGTGTGACCAGCAGGTCGAGGGAGGTGATCCTGCCCCTCTACTCTGCTCTCGTGAGACCTCACTTGGAGTATTGTGTGCAGTTCTGGTGTCCTCAACATAAGAAGGACATGGTACTGTTAGAACAAGTCCAGAGGAGGCCACGAGGATGATCAGGGGACTGGAGCACCTCCCGTATGAAGACAGGCTGAGAAAGTTGGGGCTGTTCAGCCTGGAGAAGAGAAGGCTGCATGGAGACCTCAGAGCAGCCTTCCAGTATCTGAAGGGGGCCTACAGGGATGCTGGGGAGGGACTATTCATTAGGGACTGTAGTGATAGGACAAGGGGTAACGGGTTGAAACTTAAATAGCAGAGGTTTAGACTGAAGAAATTAGAATTTAGAAGAAATTCTTTACTGTTAGGGTGGTGAGGTACTGGAATGGGTTGCCCAGGGAGGTAGTGAATGCTCCATCCCTGGCAGTGTTCAAGACCAGAATGGATGAAGCCTTGGGTGATATGGTTTAGTGTGAGGAGTCCCTGCCCATGGCAGGGGGGTTGGAACTAGATGATCTTGAGGTCCTTTCCAATCCTAACTATTCTAAGTCAAGGCACTCCCAGTACGGTTGCTCACACATAATACACGTTTCTATCATATCATAATGCACATTATCTATCTTACATGACCCTGGTTCTAACATCTTCCTTTTCTCTTTTATCTTCACAACAATATTTTAACCTTCCAGTCATAAAGCAAAGGCAAATAGCCTGCACACAATGTGAGTTTGGATAAGTATTTCAAACAGCGCTGGTGGAGCCTTAGCTCTGCAGATGCTTGTTATACCAACAGATGATTGGATCTTTTCCTCTTTCCCTTCTACAGCATTATCCCAATTTTCACAAGTCTCGCAACAGCGAGAGTAAAATCTTCAGGTTTACAATCAACATTCCACTGCTTATGTAATTCTGATATGACCTTCACAAGGGCTTCCATCCTCCTTGTGGGTCCGGGAGTGTCCTCCCTCTGCCGGGCTGGTCCAGCCGCTCCGGGTGCCGTTCACCCGTCCAGGCAATTCCCGACCCCCTGGGTTCCTGACTATCAGGCTTCCCGGGTTCACCTGGGTTCCCAACTATCAGGCCTCCCAAGTGTCCGCCGGGTACCCGCCTTTCAGCTTCCCGGGTTTTCACACTGGCAGTGAGGTCCCACAGTAAACACCAGGTGCAACTGACATCACCGAGAGACAGTTACTTGACCTGGGTTGCTAGTGATCCCTGCAGTGCCGTGGTCTCCTCCTGGTTGCCTTGTGGATGGGACAGCAGGTAAACTGAGGAGGTGGGCAACATAGGGTGCAGAGAGAGGACATGCCTCTGACTGGAAGCCATCACCACAGGTTTCAGGGCATTGTGTAGCCATGAGCTTCAGGTGTGCTAGGTGACCCAGAGCTATTCCCCGTTGCCCCTTACTGCTCCTGTGAACCTCGAGACCAGGCTGCATCAGCCTGGAGAGGTATCAGGAGGGGCATCAGTCACCCTGCACAGCCCGTCTGGGTATCCCCCAGTACAGGCATGGAAATACATACTCCCTTCTTTTGCAGGCTTGCAGACTAAGCAAGCCCTTTGGTTCTGTGGCCAGTGCGGCAGCATGGCCGGGAGGCTACCAGTCTTACTGGTACTTGAAAGCAAGTCCTCGTCAAGGACGTACTCCAGAAGCACGTCGACCATGCGAGTTTCCACACATATGGGCCAAAAAGCGAAGCTGGCATCCAGCACAACCAGGCTGTCACTCTCAAATGTTTGCTCATGCAGACTCACCAAGAACCATCGGAAGCAAGAAGACAATGAATTTCAAGCACCTCTTCTTGTGCACGGCCATCTTTTGCCTGAAAAAGGACGGTGTCCCATGTCTGTCAATGAGCCAGGTTTTGAGCAAACCAGCTGGGTTACCACTTCCAGGCAGGAAAGCCACTGTTTTGGAAGCCTGCTGCTGACAGACAGCTGCCAGGGAAGCACCCAGAAGGAACACTTTCTGTCCACACCTTTCCAAACTGCCAGCAGCTCTTCCCCGAAAGAACTCCAGGACTCACTACTCCCAGAAAGTAAAGAGGCTGAGCAAATCAAGACTTTCGGCTCTGCACCCCTGCATCAGGCTACACAGCAGTCTGTCCTACCATGACCGAAGTCTGGGTCTCTGGCAAATGTGTGGCAGTGAGACTTGCCCAGGGGCTTTACACTTGGCTCTCCCTGAGAATGGCCGCAACACGAGCAGTGCTCATGA
This sequence comes from Melopsittacus undulatus, assembly GCF_012275295.1. Classification (NCBI taxonomy): domain Eukaryota; kingdom Metazoa; phylum Chordata; class Aves; order Psittaciformes; family Psittaculidae; genus Melopsittacus; species Melopsittacus undulatus. The sequence continues at coordinate 11,494,155 of NC_047537.1, forward strand.
GAGTGGGAAAATGGCTGAGAAACAACCCCTGAGAACTCTCCCCTTTGCTTGCACTGGCCCGCAGACATCTCTTTTCTCCCCGTGTCCAACACAGAAACATGCAGTACATCCATATTCCTTTCCCCATCTTTGCTTTACAGCAAAGATGCAGCCTGCAGTGGAGGAAGAGGAAGAAGTTGGCAGCAGCAGCAGCAGTCCCCACAGCTTGAAGCAGAACCAGCAGCACAGCCCAATTCTCACCCCTTCCCTCCCTGCACCCTGACCCCTGCAGCGTGAGGCTACCCCCTCCCCAAAAGCCCAACAATAGAAACAGGTAGTACATACACAGTGAAGATGCACATGATCAACAGGGATCTCCACAGGGATGCAAGGGTACCTGCCGGATGGCAAACAAGGCTGAAGACCATCCCTGAGCAAAGAAACCAGAGAAAAGTTAGGCCTCTCTCGAGGTCTCTTCTCCAGGATGCTCAGCCAAGAGTGTTTTGTCTCCCTGCCGGGAGGCAAGCACCGAGTCCTAGGCACCACCTCTCTGGGGTGAAGAGGAGGGCAGCCTGCATTTCTCCAGCCACTTGTGACATTTTGCCAGACTTCAGGCACAGTGCAGCTCTCTGAGCTCACCCCAAGGACTTCACAGCAAGAACCAGTGCTGAGCTTACTTGCAAGCGCTGTGGCCTTGCCATGACACTTTGGTGGCCCTCAAGCAGATGAGCTGGGAGTGGACTGAGAAAAGCGTTTCATCAGCTCCACCTCTGTGAAAAGGCTCCTGTGGGAGGGAATAAAACCCAAAAGATGCCAATTGCTCGCAGTGCTTGCTGGGAGAGCAAGCCATGCTTTCAACCAAATCCCATCAGAAGGGGGCTTGGCAACGCACAGGGCTCTTGTGCAGAAGCAGCCATCAGCTTCCCCATGCTGATCCATGACCTGCTGGCTGTATTAGGCCATGTCCCAGCGACTGTCCTAGCCTGATGCCCCATGCACGAGCAGTCAACTTCGTACCTACTCTCTTGGCAGTGGCTCCACCCTCCAGCCTCTCCTGCTGACTGTTGGTCAGTCTTGCTCTCAAAGGAGACATTTAAGGCCCCTTGGCCTCTTTTCTGTGGTGCCTTTCTCCTTGCCATACCTGGGCAAACGCAGGCTCCCTGCTCAGCTCTTCCTCCTAAGCTTCAGCAGTCTGGGCTCCTCAGGCAAAACCAGCTCCAGCAGCAACTCCACGCTGCCCTTCCACAGGAGTATCCCTGCCCAGGGCAACAGTTCACGTGCAGCTGTGGGCTCTTTCCCTGCACCACAATGCTGTATGGGTGCCCAGTTCTGACTCAAGAGTGGTGGCTCTGATATCACAGTGGGGCTGAGCAGGGCTCCATCTGGGCTCCCCTGGGGCAACATGGGCACTGGACCAGACTGGGGCTTGCAGTGCATGGGAAATAGGGTGAGCTGGAGCTGGGCACTGTGACCACCCCAGCACTTCCTGGACCTGGGCAAATACAGCTTATCAGCCACACACACAGAGAGGAGGGATGACAAGAACAAACATCTCTCCTGTTGCCATGGGAGCTCTGTTGTCCCTGCAATTAGCTCCAAGTGGCTGCCTGCGGACAAGCGTCGGATGGCCACATCCTGCTTGGGGACAGAGTTGGCCTGGCCAAGGATGAGGGCATTGAAGGGACATCCCTTGGGGACAAGGGCCTTGGGTGACCAGTGTCTGAGTGCCATCCAGCAACGTGGCTGCAGACAGAGCCTTGCTGGGGACAGAGTCATTGGGACCCACCATCTGGAGGCAGCTCTGCAGAGTGGGACTCCAGTGATCTGTGTGGGTATGGTGGCCCCAGGCAGTGGCAGGCTGGTGGCAAGGGCAGGGGATATTCTGCTCCGTTCTCTGCACTGGGGAGCCCATGGCTGGGGACTGGACCAGACAGGGGCCTGCAGTGCATGGGAAATGGGGTGGGCTGGAGCTGGGCATTGTGACCACCCCAGCACTCCATCAAGCTGAACCCTCATCTCCCAGTGCCCAGCATTCACCAGTGCTCCCCACTGCCTCCCGTGACTGAAGATCCCAGTCACCCGGCAGTATCCCCACCTGCCAGTACACCACAGCTGTCCTCCCACCTCCCAGTGTTCCCTAATCCCAGGATCCTTCATGCCCCAGGAAGAGGGATCATTCCCAGCCCCCTGTTTACCCAAGGGATGGTGAGGGGGCAGGGACAGTTCTGCTTAGAGACCCCTGCTCTGAGTCCTGAGGAGAAAGATGGTCCTGGGAGGCAGGCGGTACTGGGAGATGGTAGTGCTGGGAGGTGAGGGGCACTGGGAGATAGGGGGATCTGGCTTTGGGGGGCTGTTGGAGGGTGCTTTTGTGTTGGAGCAGTGGGCAGACACCATAGGACATCTGGCTGTCAGGGGTCCTTTGTCTGTTCCCCTTCACCACTCCCAGATGCCTGGGCACTTGCATGTCCAGCTGCCCCGTGCAGGAAGCTGGACTGATGCCGGCAAAGGTGGCTGAAGCCATGCTGGAGGCAGGGGTGACTCTGTGCCTAGGCTGGGCTTGCTGCCAGGGCTGGTGTCTCTGCCAAGTCTGGCTTTGCCCTGGGGGCTCTCGGGGAGGGCAAGGAGGAGTCCTGGGAGGGATAAATCTGCCCTTTACCTTCTCCGGCCTCATCCAGGACTCACCACACCGCAGAGAAACATGAAGGTCGCAGTGCTCAGCATGGCCCTGCTCTTCACCATCCTGCTGTGCACCCCAGCAAATGCTCAGGTGAGTCCCCAGTGCCCCGTGGAGGGGCTCAAGGCTGGGAACAGGTCTTGGCTGCAAGACATCAGCTCCCCTGCAGGATGAAATCATAGTGGTGAGCATGAAACCCCTTGAGTTGGCTTCTCCCTTTCCCAAGCAAGAGGAAAGGGAGAAGCCCCAGGCAATGCAGCTTTCTGCCTTCCACAGTTCTGTCTGTTCCCAAGCTTCCCTGCATTATAGCTCCTGATATCCAGAGCCTGGCTTCCTCACTGAATGGTCAGACCTATCTCCTCCCTAGGAGGGCCCGACCGGTTTCTTGTCTCGGTGCCCCCACACTCCTTCCTTTTGGGCCCCTTTATCCTTTTGGTCCCTTCAGATATCTCCTGCCTGGGATCTCCTCTGTGTCCTACCTAGGGTTCCCAGATGCCCTCCCTTTGAGCGTTCCCAATGCCTCTGGGATGTCGCCCCCCTCAGTCCTTTGCCTTTCATCCTGTCCACTGTGGCAATGTCCCCAAAACTCCTTCCTTGAACCCCAGCTCCCAAACACTCTCCCAGTCCCCTCACTTTGGTCCTCTGCAGTCGTCCTTCTGCCTCTACCAACCACCACACTTGAAGTCCCCGTATCCTCTGCATTTGAATTCCTCTACGCCACATTAACATCCCACACAGTGCTGTCCCTTCAACGCCTTCAATGCCATTCACACCGGTGCCCTTTGTTTGGGTCCCTGTCACCCCATCCCCTTTGGAGACCCCTAATTCCCCAGGCTATCCTTACCTCTGTCCCTACCCCTGGTCACTGCATAAACAGGTATCCCAGGTGAAACTTGGAGTAATGTGGTGGGGGGAGCAGAAGGGATCTTCCTGTTCAGACCAGAGGGAAGCCAGGGGCCTGGGGAGGCTGGGGACACCGGTGCCCCACACAAAGCCCCATCAAGGTCCAATCCAGACAAGCTCTTTGCTCTCTTTCCCAGGTAGTTATAGAAGAGAGTGGAGATTACCTGGACGTAAGTACTGGGGTGGACTTGGAGGGCAGCCAGTCCAGGGAACTAGATGGCAGTTTGTGCCTCCCACCCCTTGCTGGTCCCTTGCTGGTACTGGGGACCTACCAGTGACCAGTGAGGTTTCGTGGTCTCTCTACAGGGGGAACTCAAAATAGAGGAAGGGAAGAAGCCTGAGGTAGGTATCACGTGTTCTGCTGTCCCCAGATGCTCCCCTCTCTCAGCCACAACACTCCAGGACATCCCAGTGTGCCCCTGCGTACCCCAACGCACCCCACTACAACCCTCGAGAGCAGCCCCACACCGCAGTGTTTTGGCAGGGAGGCCCCCTTCCCCTGGGTCCCCCTTGCACTCCCATCCATCCCATTACAACCCAAAGCACCCCAGGATGCCCCAATACACGGCCATGCACCTGGGTGGGCCCCTTCCCCAGGACCCCCTCTGCTTTCTGTGTACCACCAGGCAAATACCCCATTTCTCCCTGAAAGCACCTTCTCCAAGGACCCTAGTACACCCTACCTGCCAGTACACCCCAATGCACCCAAGCATTTCCTTAACCCTTCTTTTCTCCCCAGGAACCTTACAAGGTGGTTCTCCGCCAGAAACGCCTGTCTGTAGGTCTTCATGTCTAGGTGAGCAGCATCTGGGCGTTTCCAGACCCACATGGGATTCTGAGACCCAGAAAATGCCTGAGCCCTCAGGGGTGGCCAGAGCTTGGGTATGGAAGAGGGCAACAGAGGGGACTGTCCATGATCCATGTGCCAGGGCAAGCTGGACAGAGCTGCCTTTCCTTGCACTCAGTGGGGTTCAGCAGACCCAGAGGATCACCATGCAGGCCAGGCAAGGTCTCTGGTGCCATACAGACACCCAGGATCACCGAGAGGGCTGGGCAGGGCTGTGGGAGGTTTCAAGGCATCCTAGTGTAAGGGAGTCTGGGTACCCTATGGATCTCACAAGAGCCAAGCCCTATCCCAGGCATACTGGGGTCTCCAATTCCCTTCTCCTTCCCCAGGACTCTGCAGAGAGAGACACTGGGGACAAGGCCCCTCTCACGGCCCAGCAGACACTGTGGGAAGGTGTTTCATTTTGGGATCTGTCTTTCAGGACCGGCAGTGAAGGTGACATCCTTATTGTGTCCCCCTCCAGCGGCATGAGGAGATGGTCATCCCTGGAGGACCCCACCTGATCCCCTGGGAGCCCTGGGCCATTTCCCTCTCATGATCAATAAACCCGTTCAGCAAAGCTGCACTCTGTGTGTCTGTGTCTGTGTCCCCTTCTCCTCTGCCAGTGGCCGCATGCCTGAATCCTCTCTGGCTGCATCACCACAGTGAGCAGAGTAGCTGAGGGAGTGTGGGCTCCTGTGGTATCTGTGTAAAGGAGATTCCCTTTTCCCACACACCGTGTGCCCCAGGGAAGGGCAGATGAGGGCAAACTGCAGTGTACCTCTGTTCTGGCTTAAAACCACCTGGTAACTCAGCACCAGTCAGCCACTTGCCCACCCCCTGGGTGAGATGGTGAGGGGAACTGGAAAAAAGAAAATGAAAATCCAGAAAACACAAGTGTTGCCCAATGCAATTGCTCAGCACCCACTGACCAATACCCAGCCTTATCCAGCATCAAACGGTCCTTTCCATCCAACTCCCCCAGTTTCTATACCAGTCATGACATGCTGTGGTCTGGAATACCTCTGTGGCTAGTTCATGTCCAGTGTCCTGTCTCTGCCTCCTCCTGGCTTCTTCTGCCCCTCCTCACTGGCAGAGCATGAGAGACTGAAAAGACATTGATCAGGGTGAGTGCTTGATCAGAATGTGAGCAAGCCAGAAGAGGATTACCCTCTCCTTACTTGCAGTGTGCCAGCAGACTCCTGGAATGCCAACTGTTTGAGACCAGTGCTGTTTTTAAAATCTGCCCTATACCTTCTCCGGCCTCATCCAGGACTCACCACACCGCAGAGAAACATGAAGGTCGCAGTGCTCAGCATGGCCCTGCTCTTCACCATCCTGCTGTGCACCCCAGCAAATGCTCAGGTGAGTCCCCAGTGCCCCGTGGAGGGGCTCAAGGCTGGGAACAGGTCTTGGCTGCAAGACATCAGCTCCCCTGCAGGATGAAATCATAGTGGTGAGCATGAAATCCCACTGTATGAAGCTGTTGAACTTGGGCCTTCACCATGTAGGTAACCCAGAGAAAGTGTGCTGACCCTGCTAAGCCACCACAGTGAGCACTGGCCACCCCATGCCTTTTCAGACTTGGAAGTTAGAGAAATTAAATCAAGTAGAACATTTGTTACATATCTGCTCTAAGTGAGCACAGACTTTCCAGCTCTGCAGAGCCTGTTTCTTCAAGCAGTTGCTTTATGGCTGGCTAGCAACACAGGCAGCCAGGGCAGGTTGAGCTAAAGGAAAGTACAAAGGTTTAAGTGAGACCAAGCAGTGCTAAGTTCCAAACCAAACATGTGAGGGCACGTGTCCAAGAATCAGTCTGAGGGGTTTCTCAGTTCTGTTTCCCCACTGCAGCTTCTGCTGAACAACCCTGGTCAAAGCTCAGGCCAGCTCATCTCTTCCATCACCTTTGCCACAACTTCACTGTGGCTCTGCCAAGGGAAATGATGGAAAAACCAAACCTCACCAATGGCCCAGAACTCTGAACCTGCCAGGACTGCCCAGGAACACGTTCACTTCTCTGCTCTTAAGGCACTGAAATTCAAAGAATTCATTGAGGGACCCTGCGGTACTCTCAGCCACAGGAGCAGGACACTGCCGACAACATACCCATGTCTTGTTCCAGGATATCCAAGGTATTCTGGTTTTGCTAGTTTACCAGTGCCACAACCATAGCATGTCCTTCCAAGCTCCTGAAAACATACCAATTTTGTGTATAGGCGAGCTATTATGCTTTTTTGTTTCTCAAGCAGAACAGATAGGATAAATCAAATTTCTACAAGTACAACTTGTGAACTGCTTTTGAGGACTGCTATTTGATCGTGGCAAAATATCCAGAAAGAAATCCAGAGGCACTTTGCAGTTCAGATCTCTGCACCACCAAAAGCTGCTTTATAGGCAAGCCTTTGAAAGCAGAGAGCAAAAGATTTAGTTATGAAAGGATGAAGTAGAGCAGTGGTTGAAAAAAGTACAAGAAAAGATATTTAGCCCTCCTCTTCTAAGAGTGCAGTCAACATTAGCTTGGCGAAAGTGAGTCTGGTGTCACACTGTCTCCACAAACTCAAGTGACTTTCAGAAGGCTTTTCTTCCAAGTAACACAGAGCTGGCAAATCAGTGTGGTTCTATCAAGCCATCTCCTTAAATAAAAGCTGTCTGGTTTGAAGCACTGATTATTTGTTGAAGCTGAAAGAATTTGCAGTTATCTTTGCGTTTGTTGTCACAACTATTCTTTACATCTACATGATGCTCTGGATCGAACCTCTGCTGGAAAACAGGTCTGATGAAAGGCTGCACACAAGCGTAAATGTCAGAACTCCTCTCCACAACCCAATTGCGTGCACGCAGAGATGTTGCTGGGAACCAGCCCTACGCATGTGAGCTTTGAAATAAAGTCACTGCCCTTGATGTGCACAACTAAATTTTACTACTAAAACTTCATTTGAAAGAAGTCTCTGCTGTGAAATCACATCCTGACTTGCTCTGCACACATAGAAACGTTTAAACAGTGCCGCACACATGGCAAAGCTGCACGGAGAGATAGTACAGGTATTACTCAGCACACACTATTTGGAAAGGTATCACTGCCTTTGCTGACACAATTAACATTTACACCTACATGATGCTCTGGATCGAACCTCTGCTGGAAAAAAGGTCTGATGAAAGGCTGCACACAAGCGTCAATGTCAGAACTCCTCTCCACAACCCAATTGCGTGCACGCAGAGATGTTGCTGGGAACCAGCACTACGCATGTGAGCTTTGAAATAAAGTCACTGCCCTTGATGTCACAACTAAATTTTACTACTAAAACTTCATTTGAAAGAAGTCTCTGCTGTGAAATCACATCCTGACTTGCTCTGCACACGTAAAAACGTTTAAAAAAGTGCCGCACACATGGCAAAGCTGCACGGAGAGATAGTACAGGTATTACTCAGCACACACTATTTGGAAAGGTATCACTGCCTTTGCTGTCACAACTAACCTTTACACCTACATGCAGGTCTGGATCGAGCCTCTGCTGGAAAACAGGTCTGCTGACAGGCTTGCACACAAGCGTCAAAGTCAAAATTCTGCACCACAGCTGAATTGCCAGAACAGAGAGATGGTGTTGGGAAACATCGGCACACATGTAAGATTTGAAATAAAGACACTGCCCTTGATGTCACAACTAAATTTTACTGCTAAAACTTCATTTGAAAGAATTCTCGGCTGTGAAATCACAACCTGACCAACTCTGCAAATGTAGACACGTTTAAACAGTGCTGCACACAGGATAAAGAAGCACGGAGAGATGGCGAAGAGATTCATAAGCATACACTATTTGCAAAGGTTGCATTCCCTTTGCTATCACAAGTAACTCTCACACCTACATGCAGGTCTGGATCGAACCTGTGCTGGAAAACAGGTCTGCTGACAGACTGCACACAAACGTCACTGTCAGAACTCTGCTACCCAACCCAGTTGCCTGCACTCAGTGATGGTGCTAGAGCTCATAAGTAGAGAGAATTTGCAGTTATCTTTGCGTTTGTTGTCACAACTATTCTTTACATCTACATGATGATCTGGATCGAACCTCTGCTGGAAAACAGGTCTGATGAAAGGCTGCACACAAGCGTAAATGTCAGAACTCCTCTCCACAACCCAATTGCGTGCACGCAGAGATGTTGCTGGGAACCAGCACTACGCATGTGAGCTTTGAAATAAAGTCACTGCCCTTGATATCACAACTAAATTTTACAACTAAAACTTCATTTGAAAGAAGTCTCTGCTGTGAAATCACATCCTGACCTGCTCTGCACACGTAGAAACGTTTAAACAGTGCCGCACACATGGCAAAGCTGCACGGAGAGATAGTACAGGTATTACTCAGCACACACTATTTGGAAAGGTATCACTGCCTTTGCTGACACAATTAACATTTACACCTACATGATGCTCTGGATCGAACCTCTGCTGGAAAAAAGGTCTGATGAAAGGCTGCACACAAGCGTCAATGTCAGAACTCCTCTCCACAACCCAATTGCGTGCACGCAGAGATGTTGCTGGGAACCAGCACTACGCATGTGAGCTTTGAAATAAAGTCACTGCCCTTGATGTCACAACTAAATTTTACTACTAAAACTTCATTTGAAAGAAGTCTCTGCTGTGAAATCACATCCTGACTTGCTCTGCACACGTAAAAACGTTTAAAAAGTGCCGCACACATGGCAAAGCTGCACGGAGAGATAGTACAGGTATTACTCAGCACACACTATTTGGAAAGGTATCACTGCCTTTGCTGTCACAACTAACCTTTACACCTACATGCAGGTCTGGATCGAGCCTCTGCTGGAAAACAGGTCTGCTGACAGGCTTGCACACAAGCGTCAAAGTCAAAATTCTGCACCACAGCTGAATTGCCAGAACAGAGAGATGGTGTTGGGAAACATCGGCACACATGTAAGATTTGAAATAAAGACACTGCCCTTGATGTCACAACTAAATTTTACTGCTAAAACTTCATTTGAAAGAAGTCTCGGCTGTGAAATCACAACCTGACCTGCTCTGCAAATGTAGACACGTTTAAACAGTGCTGCACACAGGATAAAGAAGCACGGAGAGATGGCGAAGAGATTCATAAGCATACACTATTTGCAAAGGTGGCACTGCCTTTGCTATCACAAGTAACTCTCACACCTACATGCAGGTCTGGATCGAACCTGTGCTGGAAAACAGGTCTGCTGACAGACTGCACACAAACGTCACTGTCAGAACTCTGCTACCCAACCCAGTTGCCTGCACTCAGTGATGGTGCTAGAGCTCATAAGTAGAGAGAATTTGCAGTTATCTTTGCGTTTGTTGTCACAACTATTCTTTACATCTACATGATGATCTGGATCGAACCTCTGCTGGAAAACAGGTCTGATGAAAGGCTGCACACAAGCGTAAATGTCAGAACTCCTCTCCACAACCCAATTGCGTGCACGCAGAGATGTTGCTGGGAACCAGCACTACGCATGTGAGCTTTGAAATAAAGTCACTGCCCTTGATATCACAACTAAATTTTACAACTAAAACTTCATTTGAAAGAAGTCTCTGCTATGAAATCACATCCTGACCTGCTCTGCACACGTAGAAACGTTTAAACAGTGACGCACACATGGCAAAGCTGCACGGAGAGATAATACAGGCATTAATCAGCACACACTATTTGAAAAGGTATCACTGCCTTTGCTGTCACAACTAACCTTTACACCTACATGCAGGTCTGGATCGAACCTGTGCTGGAAAACAGGTCTGCTGACAGACTGCACACAAACGTCACTGTCAGAACTCTGCTACCCAACCCAGTTGCCTGCACTCAGTGATGGTGCTAGAGCTCATAAGTAGAGAGTATTTGCAAAGTTATCTTTGTGTTTGTTGTCACAACTAACCTTTACATCTACATGATGATCTGGATCGAACCTCTGCTGGAAAAAAGGTCTGATGAAAGGCTGCACACAAGCGTAAATGTCAGAACTCCTCTCCACAACCCAATTGCGTGCACGCAGAGATGTTGCTGGGAACCAGCACTACGCATGTGAGCTTTGATATAGTCACTGCCCTTGATGTCACAACTAAATTTTACTACTAAAACTTCATTTGAAAGAAGTCTCGGCTGTGAAATCACTACCTGACCTGCTCTGCAAATGTAGACACGTTTAAACAGTGCTGCACACAGGATAAAGAAGCGCGGAGAGATGGTGAAGAGATTCATAGGCACACACTATTTGCAAAGGTTGCACTGCCTTTGCTATCACAAGTAACTCTCACACCTACATGCAGGTCTGGATCGAACCTGTGCTGGAAAACAGGTCTGCTGACAGACTGCACACAAACGTCACTGTCAGAACTCTGCTACCCAACCCAGTTGCCTGCACTCAGTGATGGTGCTAGAGCTCATAAGTAGAGAATTTGCAGTTATCTTTGCGTTTGTTGTCACAACTATTCTTTACATCTACATGATGCTCTGGATCGAACCTCTGCTGGAAAACAGGTCTGATGAAAGGCTGCACACAAGTGTAAATGTCAGAACTCCTCTCCACAACCCAATTGCGTGCACGCAGAGATGTTGCTGGGAACCAGCACTACGCATGTGAGCTTTGAAATAGTCACTGCCCTTGATGTCACAACTAAATTTTACTACTAAAACTTCATTTGAAAGAAGTCTCGGCTGTGAAATCACATCCTGACCTGCTCTGCACACGTAGAAAGGTTTAAAAAGTGCCGCACACATGGCAAAGCTGCACGGAGAGATAGTACAGGTATTACTCAGCACACACTATTTGAAAAGGTATCACTGCCTTTGCTGTCACAACTAACCTTTACACCTTTACACAACTAACCTTAATCAGTACACACTATTTGAAAAGGTATCACTGCCTTTGCAGTCACAACTAACCTTTACACCTACATGATGCTCTGGATTGAACCTCTGCTGGAAAACAGGTCTGATGAAAGGCTGCACACAAGCGTCAAAGTCAAAACTCTGCTCCACAGCCGAATTGCCTGAACTGAGAGATGGTGCTGGGAACCATCGGCACACATGTAAGCTTTGAAATGAAGACACTGCCCTTGATGTCACAACTAAACTTTACTACTAAAACTTCATTTGAAAGAAGTCTCGGCTGTGAAATCACAACCTGACCTGCTCTGCAAATGTAGACACGTTTAAACAGTGCTGCACACAGGATAAAGAAGCACGGAGGGATGGTGAAGAGATACATAGGCACACACTATTTGCAAAGGTTGCACTGCCTTTGCTATCACAAGTAACTCTCACACCTACATGCAGGTCTGGATCGAACCTGTGCTGGAAAACAGGTCTTCTGACAGACTGCACACAAACGTCACTGTCAGAACTCTGCTACCCAACCCAGTTGCCTGCACTCAGTGATGGTGCTAGAGCTCATAAGTAGAGAGAATTTGCAGTTATCTTTGCGTTTGTTGTCGCAACTATTCTTTACATCTACATGATGATCTGGATCGAACCTCTGCTGGAAAAAAGGTCTGATGAAAGGCTGCACACAAGCGTAAATGTCAGAACTCCTCTCCACAACCCAATAGCGTGCACGCAGAGATGTTGCTGGGAACCAGCACTACGCATGTGAGCTTTGATATAGTCACTGCCCTTGATGTCACAACTAAATTTTACTACTAAAACTTCATTTGAAAGAAGTCTCGGCTGTGAAATCACTACCTGACCTGCTCTGCAAATGTAGACACGTTTAAACAGTGCTGCACACCGGATAAAGAAGCGCGGAGAGATGGTGAAGAGATTCATAGGCACACACTATTTGCAAAGGTTGCACTGCCTTTGCTATCACAAGTAACTCTCACACCTACATGCAGGTCTGGATCAAACCTGTTCTGAAAAACAGGTCTGCTGACAGACTGCACACAAATGTCACTGTCAGAGCTCTGCTCCTCAACCCAGTTGCGTGCACGCAGAGATGTTGCTGGGAACCAGCACTACGCATGTGAGCTTTGAAATAGTCACTGCCCTTGATGTCACAACTAAATTTTACTACTAAAACTTCATTTGAAAGAAGTCTCGGCTGTGAAATCACATCCTGACCTGCTCTGCACACGTAGAAAGGTTTAAAAAGTGCCGCACACATGGCAAAGCTGCACGGAGAGATAGTACAGGTATTACTCAGCACACACTATTTGGAAAGGTATCACTGCCTTTGCTGACACAATTAACATTTACACCTACATGATGCTCTGGATCGAACCTCTGCTGGAAAAAAGGTCTGATGAAAGGCTGCACACAAGCGTCAATGTCAGAACTCCTCTCCACAACCCAATTGCGTGCACGCAGAGATGTTGCTGGGAACCAGCACTACGCATGTGAGCTTTGAAATAAAGTCACTGCCCTTGATGTCACAACTAAATTTTACTACTAAAACTTCATTTGAAAGAAGTCTCTGCTGTGAAATCACATCCTGACTTGCTCTGCACACGTAAAAACGTTTAAAAAGTGCCGCACACATGGCAAAGCTGCACGGAGAGATAGTACAGGTATTACTCAGCACACACTATTTGGAAAGGTATCACTGCCTTTGCTGTCACAACTAACCTTTACACCTACATGCAGGTCTGGATCGAGCCTCTGCTGGAAAACAGGTCTGCTGACAGGCTTGCACACAAGCGTCAAAGTCAAAATTCTGCACCACAGCTGAATTGCCAGAACAGAGAGATGGTGTTGGGAAACATCGGCACACATGTAAGATTTGAAATAAAGACACTGCCCTTGATGTCACAACTAAATTTTACTGCTAAAACTTCATTTGAAAGAATTCTCGGCTGTGAAATCACAACCTGACCTGCTCTGCAAATGTAGACACGTTTAAACAGTGCTGCACACAGGATAAAGAAGCACGGAGAGATGGCGAAGAGATTCATAAGCATACACTATTTGCAAAGGTGGCACTGCCTTTGCTATCACAAGTAACTCTCACACCTACATGCAGGTCTGGATCGAACCTGTGCTGGAAAACAGGTCTGCTGACAGACTGCACACAAACGTCACTGTCAGAACTCTGCTACCCAACCCAGTTGCCTGCACTCAGTGATGGTGCTAGAGCTCATAAGTAGAGAGAATTTGCAGTTATCTTTGCGTTTGTTGTCACAACTATTCTTTACATCTACATGATGATCTGGATCGAACCTCTGCTGGAAAACAGGTCTGATGAAAGGCTGCACACAAGCGTAAATGTCAGAACTCCTCTCCACAACCCAATTGCGTGCACGCAGAGATGTTGCTGGGAACCAGCACTACGCATGTGAGCTTTGAAATAGTCACTGCCCTTGATGTCACAACTAAATTTTACTACTAAAACTTCATTTGAAAGAAGTCTCGGCTGTGAAATCACATCCTGACCTGCTCTGCACACGTAGAAAGGTTTAAAAAGTGCCGCACACATGGCAAAGCTGCACGGAGAGATAGTACAGGTATTACTCAGCACACACTATTTGAAAAGGTATCACTGCCTTTGCTGTCACAACTAACCTTTACACCTTTACACAACTAACCTTAATCAGTACACACTATTTGAAAAGGTATCACTGCCTTTGCAGTCACAACTAACCTTTACACCTACATGATGCTCTGGATTGAACCTCTGCTGGAAAACAGGTCTGATGAAAGGCTGCACACAAGCGTCAAAGTCAAAACTCTGCTCCACAGCCGAATTGCCTGAACTGAGAGATGGTGCTGGGAACCATCGGCACACATGTAAGCTTTGAAATGAAGACACTGCCCTTGATGTCACAACTAAACTTTACTAATAAAACTTCATTTGAAAGAAGTCTCGGCTGTGAAATCACAACCTGACCTGCTCTGCAAATGTAGACACGTTTAAACAGTGCTGCACACAGGATAAAGAAGCACGTAGGGATGGTGAAGAGATACATAGGCACACACTATTTGCAAAGGTTGCACTGCCTTTGCTATCACAAGTAACTCTCACACCTACATGCAGGTCTGGATCGAACCTGTGCTGGAAAACAGGTCTGCTGACAGACTGCACACAAACGTCACTGTCAGAACTCTGCTACCCAACCCAGTTGCCTGCACTCAGTGATGGTGCTAGAGCTCATAAGTAGAGAGAATTTGCAGTTATCTTTGCGTTTGTTGTCGCAACTATTCTTTACATCTACATGATGATCTGGATCGAACCTCTGCTGGAAAAAAGGTCTGATGAAAGGCTGCACACAAGCGTAAATGTCAGAACTCCTCTCCACAACCCAATAGCGTGCACGCAGAGATGTTGCTGGGAACCAGCACTACGCATGTGAGCTTTGATATAGTCACTGCCCTTGATGTCACAACTAAATTTTACTACTAAAACTTCATTTGAAAGAAGTCTCGGCTGTGAAATCACTACCTGACCTGCTCTGCAAATGTAGACACGTTTAAACAGTGCTGCACACAGGATAAAGAAGCGCGGAGAGATGGTGAAGAGATTCATAGGCACACACTATTTGCAAAGGTTGCACTGCCTTTGCTATCACAAGTAACTCTCACACCTACATGCAGGTCTGGATCAAACCTGTTCTGAAAAACAGGTCTGCTGACAGACTGCACACAAATGTCACTGTCAGAACTCTGCTCCACAACCCAGTTGCGTGCACGCAGAGATGTTGCTGGGAACCAGCACTACGCATGTGAGCTTTGAAATAGTCACTGCCCTTGATGTCACAACTAAATTTTACTACTAAAACTTCATTTGAAAGAAGTCTCGGCTGTGAAATCACATCCTGACCTGCTCTGCACACGTAGAAAGGTTTAAAAAGTGCCGCACACATGGCAAAGCTGCACGGAGAGATAGTACAGGTATTACTCAGCACACACTATTTGGAAAGGTATCACTGCCTTTGCTGACACAATTAACATTTACACCTACATGATGCTCTGGATCGAACCTCTGCTGGAAAAAAGGTCTGATGAAAGGCTGCACACAAGCGTCAATGTCAGAACTCCTCTCCACAACCCAATTGCGTGCACGCAGAGATGTTGCTGGGAACCAGCACTACGCATGTGAGCTTTGAAATAAAGTCACTGCCCTTGATGTCACAACTAAATTTTACTACTAAAACTTCATTTGAAAGAAGTCTCTGCTGTGAAATCACATCCTGACTTGCTCTGCACACGTAAAAACGTTTAAAAAGTGCCGCACACATGGCAAAGCTGCACGGAGAGATAGTACAGGTATTACTCAGCACACACTATTTGGAAAGGTATCACTGCCTTTGCTGTCACAACTAACCTTTACACCTACATGCAGGTCTGGATCGAGCCTCTGCTGGAAAACAGGTCTGCTGACAGGCTTGCACACAAGCGTCAAAGTCAAAATTCTGCACCACAGCTGAATTGCCAGAACAGAGAGATGGTGTTGGGAAACATCGGCACACATGTAAGATTTGAAATAAAGACACTGCCCTTGATGTCACAACTAAATTTTACTGCTAAAACTTCATTTGAAAGAATTCTCGGCTGTGAAATCACAACCTGACCTGCTCTGCAAATGTAGACACGTTTAAACAGTGCTGCACACAGGATAAAGAAGCACGGAGAGATGGCGAAGAGATTCATAAGCATACACTATTTGCAAAGGTGGCACTGCCTTTGCTATCACAAGTAACTCTCACACCTACATGCAGGTCTGGATCGAACCTGTGCTGGAAAACAGGTCTGCTGACAGACTGCACACAAACGTCACTGTCAGAACTCTGCTACCCAACCCAGTTGCCTGCACTCAGTGATGGTGCTAGAGCTCATAAGTAGAGAGAATTTGCAGTTATCTTTGCGTTTGTTGTCACAACTATTCTTTACATCTACATGATGATCTGGATCGAACCTCTGCTGGAAAACAGGTCTGATGAAAGGCTGCACACAAGCGTTAATGTCAGAACTCCTCTCCACAACCCTATTTCGTGCTCGCAGAGATGTTGCTGGGAACCAGCACTACGCATGTGAGCTTTGAAATAGTCACTGCCCTTGATGTCACAACTAAATTTTACTACTAAAACTTCATTTGAAAGAAGTCTCGGCTGTGAAATCACATCCTGACCTGCTCTGCACACGTAGAAAGGTTTAAAAAGTGCCGCACACATGGCAAAGCTGCACGGAGAGATAGTACAGGTATTACTCAGCACACACTATTTGAAAAGGTATCACTGCCTTTGCTGTCACAACTAACCTTTACACCTTTACACAACTAACCTTAATCAGTACACACTATTTGAAAAGGTATCACTGCCTTTGCAGTCACAACTAACCTTTACACCTACATGATGCTCTGGATTGAACCTCTGCTGGAAAACAGGTCTGATGAAAGGCTGCACACAAGCGTCAAAGTCAAAACTCTGCTCCACAGCCGAATTGCCTGAACTGAGAGATGGTGCTGGGAACCATCGGCACACATGTAAGCTTTGAAATGAAGACACTGCCCTTGATGTCACAACTAAACTTTACTAATAAAACTTCATTTGAAAGAAGTCTCGGCTGTGAAATCACAACCTGACCTGCTCTGCAAATGTAGACACGTTTAAACAGTGCTGCACACAGGATAAAGAAGCACGGAGGGATGGTGAAGAGATACATAGGCACACACTATTTGCAAAGGTTGCACTGCCTTTGCTATCACAAGTAACTCTCACACCTACATGCAGGTCTGGATCGAACCTGTGCTGGAAAACAGGTCTGCTGACAGACTGCACACAAACGTCACTGTCAGAACTCTGCTACCCAACCCAGTTGCCTGCACTCAGTGATGGTGCTAGAGCTCATAAGTAGAGAGAATTTGCAGTTATCTTTGCGTTTGTTGTCGCAACTATTCTTTACATCTACATGATGATCTGGATCGAACCTCTGCTGGAAAAAAGGTCTGATGAAAGGCTGCACACAAGCGTAAATGTCAGAACTCCTCTCCACAACCCAATAGCGTGCACGCAGAGATGTTGCTGGGAACCAGCACTACGCATGTGAGCTTTGATATAGTCACTGCCCTTGATGTCACAACTAAATTTTACTACTAAAACTTCATTTGAAAGAAGTCTCGGCTGTGAAATCACTACCTGACCTGCTCTGCAAATGTAGACACGTTTAAACAGTGCTGCACACAGGATAAAGAAGCGCGGAGAGATGGTGAAGAGATTCATAGGCACACACTATTTGCAAAGGTTGCACTGCCTTTGCTATCACAAGTAACTCTCACACCTACATGCAGGTCTGGATCAAACCTGTTCTGAAAAACAGGTCTGCTGACAGACTGCACACAAATGTCACTGTCAGAACTCTGCTCCACAACCCAGTTGCGTGCACGCAGAGATGTTGCTGGGAACCAGCACTACGCATGTGAGCTTTGAAATAGTCACTGCCCTTGATGTCACAACTAAATTTTACTACTAAAACTTCATTTGAAAGAAGTCTCGGCTGTGAAATCACATCCTGACCTGCTCTGCACACGTAGAAAGGTTTAAAAAGTGCCGCACACATGGCAAAGCTGCACGGAGAGATAGTACAGGTATTACTCAGCACACACTATTTGGAAAGGTATCACTGCCTTTGCTGACACAATTAACATTTACACCTACATGATGCTCTGGATCGAACCTCTGCTGGAAAAAAGGTCTGATGAAAGGCTGCACACAAGCGTCAATGTCAGAACTCCTCTCCACAACCCAATTGCGTGCACGCAGAGATGTTGCTGGGAACCAGCACTACGCATGTGAGCTTTGAAATAAAGTCACTGCCCTTGATGTCACAACTAAATTTTACTACTAAAACTTCATTTGAAAGAAGTCTCTGCTGTGAAATCACATCCTGACTTGCTCTGCACACGTAAAAACGTTTAAAAAGTGCCGCACACATGGCAAAGCTGCACGGAGAGATAGTACAGGTATTACTCAGCACACACTATTTGGAAAGGTATCACTGCCTTTGCTGTCACAACTAACCTTTACACCTACATGCAGGTCTGGATCGAGCCTCTGCTGGAAAACAGGTCTGCTGACAGGCTTGCACACAAGCGTCAAAGTCAAAATTCTGCACCACAGCTGAATTGCCAGAACAGAGAGATGGTGTTGGGAAACATCGGCACACATGTAAGATTTGAAATAAAGACACTGCCCTTGATGTCACAACTAAATTTTACTGCTAAAACTTCATTTGAAAGAATTCTCGGCTGTGAAATCACAACCTGACCTGCTCTGCAAATGTAGACACGTTTAAACAGTGCTGCACACAGGATAAAGAAGCACGGAGAGATGGCGAAGAGATTCATAAGCATACACTATTTGCAAAGGTGGCACTGCCTTTGCTATCACAAGTAACTCTCACACCTACATGCAGGTCTGGATCGAACCTGTGCTGGAAAACAGGTCTGCTGACAGACTGCACACAAACGTCACTGTCAGAACTCTGCTACCCAACCCAGTTGCCTGCACTCAGTGATGGTGCTAGAGCTCATAAGTAGAGAGAATTTGCAGTTATCTTTGCGTTTGTTGTCACAACTATTCTTTACATCTACATGATGATCTGGATCGAACCTCTGCTGGAAAACAGGTCTGATGAAAGGCTGCACACAAGCGTAAATGTCAGAACTCCTCTCCACAACCCAATTGCGTGCACGCAGAGATGTTGCTGGGAACCAGCACTACGCATGTGAGCTTTGAAATAGTCACTGCCCTTGATGTCACAACTAAATTTTACTACTAAAACTTCATTTGAAAGAAGTCTCGGCTGTGAAATCACATCCTGACCTGCTCTGCACACGTAGAAAGGTTTAAAAAGTGCCGCACACATGGCAAAGCTGCACGGAGAGATAGTACAGGTATTACTCAGCACACACTATTTGAAAAGGTATCACTGCCTTTGCTGTCACAACTAACCTTTACACCTTTACACAACTAACCTTAATCAGTACACACTATTTGAAAAGGTATCACTGCCTTTGCAGTCACAACTAACCTTTACACCTACATGATGCTCTGGATTGAACCTCTGCTGGAAAACAGGTCTGATGAAAGGCTGCACACAAGCGTCAAAGTCAAAACTCTGCTCCACAGCCGAATTGCCTGAACTGAGAGATGGTGCTGGGAACCATCGGCACACATGTAAGCTTTGAAATGAAGACACTGCCCTTGATGTCACAACTAAACTTTACTAATAAAACTTCATTTGAAAGAAGTCTCGGCTGTGAAATCACAACCTGACCTGCTCTGCAAATGTAGACACGTTTAAACAGTGCTGCACACAGGATAAAGAAGCACGGAGGGATGGTGAAGAGATACATAGGCACACACTATTTGCAAAGGTGGCACTGCCTTTGCTATCACAAGTAACTCTCACACCTACATGCAGGTCTGGATCGAACCTGTGCTGGAAAACAGGTCTGCTGACAGACTGCACACAAACGTCACTGTCAGAACTCTGCTACCCAACCCAGTTGCCTGCACTCAGTGATGGTGCTAGAGCTCATAAGTAGAGAGAATTTGCAGTTATCTTTGCGTTTGTTGTCGCAACTATTCTTTACATCTACATGATGATCTGGATCGAACCTCTGCTGGAAAAAAGGTCTGATGAAAGGCTGCACACAAGCGTAAATGTCAGAACTCCTCTCCACAACCCAATAGCGTGCACGCAGAGATGTTGCTGGGAACCAGCACTACGCATGTGAGCTTTGATATAGTCACTGCCCTTGATGTCACAACTAAATTTTACTACTAAAACTTCATTTGAAAGAAGTCTCGGCTGTGAAATCACTACCTGACCTGCTCTGCAAATGTAGACACGTTTAAACAGTGCTGCACACAGGATAAAGAAGCGCGGAGAGATGGTGAAGAGATTCATAGGCACACACTATTTGCAAAGGTTGCACTGCCTTTGCTATCACAAGTAACTCTCACACCTACATGCAGGTCTGGATCAAACCTGTTCTGAAAAACAGGTCTGCTGACAGACTGCACACAAATGTCACTGTCAGAACTCTGCTCCACAACCCAGTTGCGTGCACGCAGAGATGTTGCTGGGAACCAGCACTACGCATGTGAGCTTTGAAATAGTCACTGCCCTTGATGTCACAACTAAATTTTACTACTAAAACTTCATTTGAAAGAAGTCTCGGCTGTGAAATCACATCCTGACCTGCTCTGCACACGTAGAAAGGTTTAAAAAGTGCCGCACACATGGCAAAGCTGCACGGAGAGATAGTACAGGTATTACTCAGCACACACTATTTGGAAAGGTATCACTGCCTTTGCTGACACAACTAACCTTTACACCTACATGATGCTCTGGATCGAACCTCTGCTGGAAAAAAGGTCTGATGAAAGGCTGCACACAAGCGTCAATGTCAGAACTCCTCTCCACAACCCAATTGCGTGCACGCAGAGATGTTGCTGGGAACCAGCACTACGCATGTGAGCTTTGAAATAAAGTCACTGCCCTTGATGTCACAACTAAATTTTACTACTAAAACTTCATTTGAAAGAAGTCTCTGCTGTGAAATCACATCCTGACTTGCTCTGCACACGTAAAAACGTTTAAAAAGTGCCGCACACATGGCAAAGCTGCACGGAGAGATAGTACAGGTATTACTCAGCACACACTATTTGGAAAGGTATCACTGCCTTTGCTGTCACAACTAACCTTTACACC
Organism: Melopsittacus undulatus; assembly: GCF_012275295.1. Lineage (NCBI taxonomy): Eukaryota > Metazoa > Chordata > Aves > Psittaciformes > Psittaculidae > Melopsittacus > Melopsittacus undulatus. The sequence goes on from NC_047537.1 coordinate 11,515,216, forward strand.
TTTACACAACTAACCTTAATCAGTACACACTATTTGAAAAGGTATCACTGCCTTTGCAGTCACAACTAACCTTTACACCTACATGATGCTCTGGATTGAACCTCTGCTGGAAAACAGGTCTGATGAAAGGCTGCACACAAGCGTCAAAGTCAAAACTCTGCTCCACAGCCGAATTGCCTGAACTGAGAGATGGTGCTGGGAACCATCGGCACACATGTAAGCTTTGAAATGAAGACACTGCCCTTGATGTCACAACTAAACTTTACTAATAAAACTTCATTTGAAAGAAGTCTCGGCTGTGAAATCACAACCTGACCTGCTCTGCAAATGTAGACACGTTTAAACAGTGCTGCACACAGGATAAAGAAGCACGGAGGGATGGTGAAGAGATACATAGGCACACACTATTTGCAAAGGTTGCACTGCCTTTGCTATCACAAGTAACTCTCACACCTACATGCAGGTCTGGATCGAACCTGTGCTGGAAAACAGGTCTGCTGACAGACTGCACACAAACGTCACTGTCAGAACTCTGCTACCCAACCCAGTTGCCTGCACTCAGTGATGGTGCTAGAGCTCATAAGTAGAGAGAATTTGCAGTTATCTTTGCGTTTGTTGTCGCAACTATTCTTTACATCTACATGATGATCTGGATCGAACCTCTGCTGGAAAAAAGGTCTGATGAAAGGCTGCACACAAGCGTAAATGTCAGAACTCCTCTCCACAACCCAATAGCGTGCACGCAGAGATGTTGCTGGGAACCAGCACTACGCATGTGAGCTTTGATATAGTCACTGCCCTTGATGTCACAACTAAATTTTACTACTAAAACTTCATTTGAAAGAAGTCTCGGCTGTGAAATCACTACCTGACCTGCTCTGCAAATGTAGACACGTTTAAACAGTGCTGCACACAGGATAAAGAAGCGCGGAGAGATGGTGAAGAGATTCATAGGCACACACTATTTGCAAAGGTTGCACTGCCTTTGCTATCACAAGTAACTCTCACACCTACATGCAGGTCTGGATCAAACCTGTTCTGAAAAACAGGTCTGCTGACAGACTGCACACAAATGTCACTGTCAGAACTCTGCTCCACAACCCAGTTGCGTGCACGCAGAGATGTTGCTGGGAACCAGCACTACGCATGTGAGCTTTGAAATAGTCACTGCCCTTGATGTCACAACTAAATTTTACTACTAAAACTTCATTTGAAAGAAGTCTCGGCTGTGAAATCACATCCTGACCTGCTCTGCACACGTAGAAAGGTTTAAAAAGTGCCGCACACATGGCAAAGCTGCACGGAGAGATAGTACAGGTATTACTCAGCACACACTATTTGGAAAGGTATCACTGCCTTTGCTGACACAATTAACATTTACACCTACATGATGCTCTGGATCGAACCTCTGCTGAAAAAAAGGTCTGATGAAAGGCTGCACACAAGCGTCAATGTCAGAACTCCTCTCCACAACCCAATTGCGTGCACGCAGAGATGTTGCTGGGAACCAGCACTACGCATGTGAGCTTTGAAATAAAGTCACTGCCCTTGATGTCACAACTAAATTTTACTACTAAAACTTCATTTGAAAGAAGTCTCTGCTGTGAAATCACATCCTGACTTGCTCTGCACACGTAAAAACGTTTAAAAAGTGCCGCACACATGGCAAAGCTGCACGGAGAGATAGTACAGGTATTACTCAGCACACACTATTTGGAAAGGTATCACTGCCTTTGCTGTCACAACTAACCTTTACACCTACATGCAGGTCTGGATCGAGCCTCTGCTGGAAAACAGGTCTGCTGACAGGCTTGCACACAAGCGTCAAAGTCAAAATTCTGCACCACAGCTGAATTGCCAGAACAGAGAGATGGTGTTGGGAAACATCGGCACACATGTAAGATTTGAAATAAAGACACTGCCCTTGATGTCACAACTAAATTTTACTGCTAAAACTTCATTTGAAAGAATTCTCGGCTGTGAAATCACAACCTGACCTGCTCTGCAAATGTAGACACGTTTAAACAGTGCTGCACACAGGATAAAGAAGCACGGAGAGATGGCGAAGAGATTCATAAGCATACACTATTTGCAAAGGTTGCATTCCCTTTGCTATCACAAGTAACTCTCACACCTACATGCAGGTCTGGATCGAACCTGTGCTGGAAAACAGGTCTGCTGACAGACTGCACACAAACGTCACTGTCAGAACTCTGCTACCCAACCCAGTTGCCTGCACTCAGTGATGGTGCTAGAGCTCATAAGTAGAGAGAATTTGCAGTTATCTTTGCGTTTGTTGTCACAACTATTCTTTACATCTACATGATGATCTGGATCGAACCTCTGCTGGAAAACAGGTCTGATGAAAGGCTGCACACAAGCGTAAATGTCAGAACTCCTCTCCACAACCCAATTGCGTGCACGCAGAGATGTTGCTGGGAACCAGCCCTACGCATGTGAGCTTTGAAATAAAGTCACTGCCCTTGATATCACAACGAAATTTTACAACTAAAACTTCATTTGAAAGAAGTCTCGGCTGTGAAATCACATCCTGACCTGCTCTGCACACGTAGAAACGTTTAAACAGTGACGCACACATGGCAAAGCTGCACGGAGAGATAGTACAGGTATTACTCAGCACACACTATTTGGAAAGGTATCACTGCCTTTGCTGACACAATTAACATTTACACCTACATGATGCTCTGGATCGAACCTCTGCTGGAAAAAAGGTCTGATGAAAGGCTGCACACAAGCATCAATGTCAGAACTCCTCTCCACAACCTAATTGCGTGCACGCAGAGATGTTGCTGGGAACCAGCACTACGCATGTGAGCTTTGAAATAAAGTCACTGCCCTTGATGTCACAACTAAATTTTACTACTAAAACTTCATTTGAAAGAAGTCTCTGCTGTGAAATCACATCCTGACTTGCTCTGCACACGTAAAAACGTTTAAAAAGTGCCGCACACATGGCAAAGCTGCACGGAGAGATAGTACAGGTATTACTCAGCACACACTATTTGGAAAGGTATCACTGCCTTTGCTGTCACAACTAACCTTTACACCTACATGCAGGTCTGGATCGAGCCTCTGCTGGAAAACAGGTCTGCTGACAGGCTTGCACACAAGCGTCAAAGTCAAAATTCTGCACCACAGCTGAATTGCCAGAACAGAGAGATGGTGTTGGGAAACATCGGCACACATGTAAGATTTGAAATAAAGACACTGCCCTTGATGTCACAACTAAATTTTACTGCTAAAACTTCATTTGAAAGAATTCTCGGCTGTGAAATCACAACCTGACCTGCTCTGCAAATGTAGACACGTTTAAACAGTGCTGCACACAGGATAAAGAAGCACGGAGAGATGGCGAAGAGATTCATAAGCATACACTATTTGCAAAGGTGGCACTGCCTTTGCTATCACAAGTAACTCTCACACCTACATGCAGGTCTGGATCGAACCTGTGCTGGAAAACAGGTCTGCTGACAGACTGCACACAAACGTCACTGTCAGAACTCTGCTACCCAACCCAGTTGCCTGCACTCAGTGATGGTGCTAGAGCTCATAAGTAGAGAGAATTTGCAGTTATCTTTGCGTTTGTTGTCACAACTATTCTTTACATCTACATGATGATCTGGATCGAACCTCTGCTGGAAAACAGGTCTGATGAAAGGCTGCACACAAGCGTAAATGTCAGAACTCCTCTCCACAACCGAATTGCGTGCACGCAGAGATGTTGCTGGGAACCAGCACTACGCATGTGAGCTTTGAAATAAAGTCACTGCCCTTGATATCACAACTAAATTTTACAACTAAAACTTCATTTGAAAGAAGTCTCTGCTGTGAAATCACATCCTGACCTGCTCTGCACACGTAGAAACGTTTAAACAGTGACGCACACATGGCAAAGCTGCACGGAGAGATAATACAGGCATTAATCAGCACACACTATTTGAAAAGGTATCACTGCCTTTGCTGTCACAACTAACCTTTACACCTACATGCAGGTCTGGATCGAACCTGTGCTGGAAAACAGGTCTGCTGACTGACTGCACACAAACGTCACTGTCAGAACTCTGCTACCCAACCCAGTTGCCTGCACTCAGTGATGGTGCTAGAGCTCATAAGTAGAGAGTATTTGCAAAGTTATCTTTGTGTTTGTTGTCACAACTAACCTTTACATCTACATGATGCTCTGGATTGTACCTCTGCTGGAAAACAGGTCTGATGAAAGGCTGAACACAAGCGTCAATATCAGAACTCCTCTCCACAACCCAATTGCGTGCACGCAGAGATGTTGCTGGGAACCAGCACTACGCATGTGAGCTTTGAAATAAAGTCACTGCCCTTGATGTCACAACTAAATTTTACTACTATAACTTCATTTGAAAGAATTCTCGGCTGTGAAATCACAACCTGACCTGCTCTGCAAATGTAGACACATTTAAACAGTGCTGCACACAGGATAAAGAAGCACGGAGAGATGGTGAGGAGATTCGTAGGCACACACTATTTGCAAAGGTTGCACTGCCTTTGCTATCACAAGTAACTCTCACACCTACATGCAGGTCTGGATCGAACCTGTGCTGGAAAACAGGTCTGCTGACAGACTGCACACAAACGTCACTGTCAGAACTCTGCTACCCAACCCAGTTGCCTGCACTCAGTGATGGTGCTAGAGCTCATAAGTAGAGAGAATTTGCAGTTATCTTTGCGTTTGTTGTCGCAACTATTCTTTACATCTACATGATGATCTGGATCGAACCTCTGCTGGAAAAAAGGTCTGATGAAAGGCTGCACACAAGCGTAAATGTCAGAACTCCTCTCCACAACCCAATTGCGTGCACGCAGAGATGTTGCTGGGAACCAGCACTACGCATGTGAGCTTTGATATAGTCACTGCCCTTGATGTCACAACTAAACTTTACTAATAAAACTTCATTTGAAAGAAGTCTCGGCTGTGAAATCACAACCTGACCTGCTCTGCAAATGTAGACACGTTTAAACAGTGCTGCACACAGGATAAAGAAGCACGGAGGGATGGTGAAGAGATTCATAAGCATACACTATTTGCAAAGGTTGCATTCCCTTTGCTATCACAAGTAACTCTCACACCTACATGCAGGTCTGGATCAAACCTGTTCTGAAAAACAGGTCTGCTGACAGACTGCACACAAACGTCACTGTCAGAACTCTGCTCCACAACCCAGTTGCGTGCACGCAGAGATGTTGCTGGGAACCAGCACTACGCATGTGAGCTTTGAAATAGTCACTGCCCTTGATGTCACAACTAAATTTTACTACTAAAACTTCATTTGAAAGAAGTCTCTGCTGTGAAATCACATCCTGACTAGCTCTGCACACGTAAAAACGTTTAAAAAGTGCCGCACACATGGCAAAGCTGCACGGAGAGATAGTACAGGTATTACTCAGCACACACTATTTGAAAAGGTATCACTGCCTTTGCTGTCACAACTAACCTTTACACCTACATGCAGGTCTGGATCGAGCCTCTGCTGGAAAACAGGTCTGCTGACAGGCTTGCACACAAGCGTCAAAGTCAAAATTCTGCACCACAGCTGAATTGCCAGAACAGAGAGATGGTGTTGGCAAACATCGGCACACATGTAAGCTTTGAAATGAAGACACTGCCCTTGATGTCACAACTAAACTTTACTAATAAAACTTCATTTGAAAGAAGTCTCGGCTGTGAAATCACAACCTGACCTGCTCTGCAAATGTAGACACGTTTAAACAGTGCTGCACACAGGATAAAGAAGCACGGAGGGATGGTGAAGAGATACATAGGCACACACTATTTGCAAAGGTTGCACTGCCTTTGCTATCACAAGTAACTCTCACACCTACATGCAGGTCTGGATCGAACCTGTGCTGGAAAACAGGTCTGCTGACAGACTGCACACAAACGTCACTGTCAGAACTCTGCTACCCAACCCAGTTGCCTGCACTCAGTGATGGTGCTAGAGCTCATAAGTAGAGAATTTGCAGTTATCTTTGCGTTTGTTGTCACAACTATTCTTTACATCTACATGATGCTCTGGATCGAACCTCTGCTGGAAAACAGGTCTGATGAAAGGCTGCACACAAGCGAAAATGTTAGAACTCCTCTCCACAACCCAATTGCGTGCACGCAGAGATGTTGCTGGGAACCAGCCCTACGCATGTGAGCTTTGAAATAAAGTCACTGCCCTTGATGTGCACAACTAAATTTTACTACTAAAACTTCATTTGAAAGAAGTCTCTGCTGTGAAATCACATCCTGACTTGCTCTGCACACATAGAAACGTTTAAACAGTGCCGCACACATGGCAAAGCTGCACGGAGAGATAGTACAGGTATTACTCAGCACACACTATTTGAAAAGGTATCACTGCCTTTGCTGACACAATTAACATTTACACCTACATGATGCTCTGGATCGAACCTCTGCTGGAAAAAAGGTCTGATGAAAGGCTGCACACAAGCGTCAATGTCAAAACTCTGCACCACAGCTGAATTGCCAGAACAGAGAGATGGTGTTGGGAAACATCGGCACACATGTAAGATTTGAAATAAAGACACTGCCCTTGATGTCACAACTAAATTTTACTGCTAAAACTTCATTTGAAAGAATTCTCGGCTGTGAAATCACAACCTGACCTGCTCTGCAAATGTAGACACGTTTAAACAGTGCTGCACACAGGATAAAGAAGCACGGAGAGATGGCGAAGAGATTCATAAGCATACACTATTTGCAAAGGTTGCATTCCCTTTGCTATCACAAGTAACTCTCACACCTACATGCAGGTCTGGATCGAACCTGTGCTGGAAAACAGGTCTGCTGACAGACTGCACACAAACGTCACTGTCAGAACTCTGCTACCCAACCCAGTTGCCTGCACTCAGTGATGGTGCTAGAGCTCATAAGTAGAGAGAATTTGCAGTTATCTTTGCGTTTGTTGTCACAACTATTCTTTACATCTACATGATGATCTGGATCGAACCTCTGCTGGAAAACAGGTCTGATGAAAGGCTGCACACAAGCGTAAATGTCAGAACTCCTCTCCACAACCCAATTGCGTGCACGCAGAGATGTTGCTGGGAACCAGCACTACGCATGTGAGCTTTGAAATAAAGTCACTGCCCTTGATATCACAACTAAATTTTACAACTAAAACTTCATTTGAAAGAAGTCTCGGCTGTGAAATCACATCCTGACCTGCTCTGCACACGTAGAAACGTTTAAACAGTGACGCACACATGGCAAAGCTGCACGGAGAGATAGTACAGGTATTACTCAGCACACACTATTTGGAAAGGTATCACTGCCTTTGCTGACACAATTAACATTTACACCTACATGATGCTCTGGATCGAACCTCTGCTGGAAAAAAGGTCTGATGAAAGGCTGCACACAAGCATCAATGTCAGAACTCCTCTCCACAACCCAATTGCGTGCACGCAGAGATGTTGCTGGGAACCAGCACTACGCATGTGAGCTTTGAAATAAAGTCACTGCCCTTGATGTCACAACTAAATTTTACTACTAAAACTTCATTTGAAAGAAGTCTCTGCTGTGAAATCACATCCTGACTTGCTCTGCACACGTAAAAACGTTTAAAAAGTGCCGCACACATGGCAAAGCTGCACGGAGAGATAGTACAGGTATTACTCAGCACACACTATTTGGAAAGGTATCACTGCCTTTGCTGTCACAACTAACCTTTACACCTACATGCAGGTCTGGATCGAGCCTCTGCTGGAAAACAGGTCTGCTGACAGGCTTGCACACAAGCGTCAAAGTCAAAATTCTGCACCACAGCTGAATTGCCAGAACAGAGAGATGGTGTTGGGAAACATCGGCACACATGTAAGATTTGAAATAAAGACACTGCCCTTGATGTCACAACTAAATTTTACTGCTAAAACTTCATTTGAAAGAATTCTCGGCTGTGAAATCACAACCTGACCTGCTCTGCAAATGTAGACACGTTTAAACAGTGCTGCACACAGGATAAAGAAGCACGGAGGGATGGTGAAGAGATACATAGGCACACACTATTTGCAAAGGTTGCACTGCCTTTGCTATCACAAGTAACTCTCACACCTACATGCAGGTCTGGATCGAACCTGTGCTGGAAAACAGGTCTGCTGACAGACTGCACACAAACGTCACTGTCAGAACTCTGCTACCCAACCCAGTTGCCTGCACTCAGTGATGGTGCTAGAGCTCATAAGTAGAGAATTTGCAGTTATCTTTGCGTTTGTTGTCACAACTATTCTTTACATCTACATGATGCTCTGGATCGAACCTCTGCTGGAAAACAGGTCTGATGAAAGGCTGCACACAAGCGAAAATGTCAGAACTCCTCTCCACAACCCAATTGCGTGCACGCAGAGATGTTGCTGGGAACCAGCCCTACGCATGTGAGCTTTGAAATAAAGTCACTGCCCTTGATGTGCACAACTAAATTTTACTACTAAAACTTCATTTGAAAGAAGTCTCTGCTGTGAAATCACATCCTGACTTGCTCTGCACACATAGAAACGTTTAAACAGTGCCGCACACATGGCAAAGCTGCACGGAGAGATAGTACAGGTATTACTCAGCACACACTATTTGAAAAGGTATCACTGCCTTTGCTGACACAATTAACATTTACACCTACATGATGCTCTGGATCGAACCTCTGCTGGAAAAAAGGTCTGATGAAAGGCTGCACACAAGCGTCAATGTCAAAACTCTGCACCACAGCTGAATTGCCAGAACAGAGAGATGGTGTTGGGAAACATCGGCACACATGTAAGATTTGAAATAAAGACACTGCCCTTGATGTCACAACTAAATTTTACTGCTAAAACTTCATTTGAAAGAATTCTCGGCTGTGAAATCACAACCTGACCTGCTCTGCAAATGTAGACACGTTTAAACAGTGCTGCACACAGGATAAAGAAGCACGGAGAGATGGCGAAGAGATTCATAAGCATACACTATTTGCAAAGGTTGCATTCCCTTTGCTATCACAAGTAACTCTCACACCTACATGCAGGTCTGGATCGAACCTGTGCTGGAAAACAGGTCTGCTGACAGACTGCACACAAACGTCACTGTCAGAACTCTGCTACCCAACCCAGTTGCCTGCACTCAGTGATGGTGCTAGAGCTCATAAGTAGAGAGAATTTGCAGTTATCTTTGCGTTTGTTGTCACAACTATTCTTTACATCTACATGATGATCTGGATCGAACCTCTGCTGGAAAACAGGTCTGATGAAAGGCTGCACACAAGCGTAAATGTCAGAACTCCTCTCCACAACCCAATTGCGTGCACGCAGAGATGTTGCTGGGAACCAGCACTACGCATGTGAGCTTTGAAATAAAGTCACTGCCCTTGATGTCACAACTAAATTTTACTACTAAAACTTCATTTGAAAGAAGTCTCTGCTGTGAAATCACATCCTGACTTGCTCTGCACACGTAAAAACGTTTAAAAAGTGCCGCACACATGGCAAAGCTGCACGGAGAGATAGTACAGGTATTACTCAGCACACACTATTTGGAAAGGTATCACTGCCTTTGCTGTCACAACTAACCTTTACACCTACATGCAGGTCTGGATCGAGCCTCTGCTGGAAAACAGGTCTGCTGACAGGCTTGCACACAAGCGTCAAAGTCAAAATTCTGCACCACAGCTGAATTGCCAGAACAGAGAGATGGTGTTGGGAAACATCGGCACACATGTAAGATTTGAAATAAAGACACTGCCCTTGATGTCACAACTAAATTTTACTGCTAAAACTTCATTTGAAAGAATTCTCGGCTGTGAAATCACAACCTGACCTGCTCTGCAAATGTAGACACGTTTTAACAGTGCTGCACACAGGATAAAGAAGCACGGAGAGATGGCGAAGAGATTCATAAGCATACACTATTTGCAAAGGTGGCACTGCCTTTGCTATCACAAGTAACTCTCACACCTACATGCAGGTCTGGATCGAACCTGTGCTGGAAAACAGGTCTGCTGACAGACTGCACACAAACGTCACTGTCAGAACTCTGCTACCCAACCCAGTTGCCTGCACTCAGTGATGGTGCTAGAGCTCATAAGTAGAGAGAATTTGCAGTTATCTTTGCGTTTGTTGTCACAACTATTCTTTACATCTACATGATGATCTGGATCGAACCTCTGCTGGAAAACAGGTCTGATGAAAGGCTGCACACAAGCGTAAATGTCAGAACTCCTCTCCACAACCCAATTGCGTGCACGCAGAGATGTTGCTGGGAACCAGCACTACGCATGTGAGCTTTGAAATAAAGTCACTGCCCTTGATATCACAACTAAATTTTACAACTAAAACTTCATTTGAAAGAAGTCTCTGCTGTGAAATCACATCCTGACCTGCTCTGCACACGTAGAAACGTTTAAACAGTGACGCACACATGGCAAAGCTGCACGGAGAGATAATACAGGCATTAATCAGCACACACTATTTGAAAAGGTATCACTGCCTTTGCTGTCACAACTAACCTTTACACCTACATGCAGGTCTGGATCGAACCTGTGCTGGAAAACAGGTCTGCTGACTGACTGCACACAAACGTCACTGTCAGAACTCTGCTACCCAACCCAGTTGCCTGCACTCAGTGATGGTGCTAGAGCTCATAAGTAGAGAGTATTTGCAAAGTTATCTTTGTGTTTGTTGTCACAACTAACCTTTACATCTACATGATGCTCTGGATTGTACCTCTGCTGGAAAACAGGTCTGATGAAAGGCTGCACACAAGCGAAAATGTTAGAACTCCTCTCCACAACCCAATTGCGTGCACGCAGAGATGTTGCTGGGAACCAGCCCTACGCATGTGAGCTTTGAAATAAAGTCACTGCCCTTGATGTGCACAACTAAATTTTACTACTAAAACTTCATTTGAAAGAAGTCTCTGCTGTGAAATCACATCCTGACTTGCTCTGCACACATAGAAACGTTTAAACAGTGCCGCACACATGGCAAAGCTGCACGGAGAGATAGTACAGGTATTACTCAGCACACACTATTTGAAAAGGTATCACTGCCTTTGCTGACACAATTAACATTTACACCTACATGATGCTCTGGATCGAACCTCTGCTGGAAAAAAGGTCTGATGAAAGGCTGCACACAAGCGTCAATGTCAAAACTCTGCACCACAGCTGAATTGCCAGAACAGAGAGATGGTGTTGGGAAACATCGGCACACATGTAAGATTTGAAATAAAGACACTGCCCTTGATGTCACAACTAAATTTTACTGCTAAAACTTCATTTGAAAGAATTCTCGGCTGTGAAATCACAACCTGACCTGCTCTGCAAATGTAGACACGTTTAAACAGTGCTGCACACAGGATAAAGAAGCACGGAGAGATGGCGAAGAGATTCATAAGCATACACTATTTGCAAAGGTTGCATTCCCTTTGCTATCACAAGTAACTCTCACACCTACATGCAGGTCTGGATCGAACCTGTGCTGGAAAACAGGTCTGCTGACAGACTGCACACAAACGTCACTGTCAGAACTCTGCTACCCAACCCAGTTGCCTGCACTCAGTGATGGTGCTAGAGCTCATAAGTAGAGAGAATTTGCAGTTATCTTTGCGTTTGTTGTCACAACTATTCTTTACATCTACATGATGATCTGGATCGAACCTCTGCTGGAAAACAGGTCTGATGAAAGGCTGCACACAAGCGTAAATGTCAGAACTCCTCTCCACAACCCAATTGCGTGCACGCAGAGATGTTGCTGGGAACCAGCACTACGCATGTGAGCTTTGAAATAAAGTCACTGCCCTTGATATCACAACTAAATTTTACAACTAAAACTTCATTTGAAAGAAGTCTCGGCTGTGAAATCACATCCTGACCTGCTCTGCACACGTAGAAACGTTTAAACAGTGACGCACACATGGCAAAGCTGCACGGAGAGATAGTACAGGTATTACTCAGCACACACTATTTGGAAAGGTATCACTGCCTTTGCTGACACAATTAACATTTACACCTACATGATGCTCTGGATCGAACCTCTGCTGGAAAAAAGGTCTGATGAAAGGCTGCACACAAGCATCAATGTCAGAACTCCTCTCCACAACCCAATTGCGTGCACGCAGAGATGTTGCTGGGAACCAGCCCTACGCATGTGAGCTTTGAAATAAAGTCACTGCCCTTGATGTCACAACTAAATTTTACTACTAAAACTTCATTTGAAAGAAGTCTCTGCTGTGAAATCACATCCTGACTTGCTCTGCACACGTAAAAACGTTTAAAAAGTGCCGCACACATGGCAAAGCTGCACGGAGAGATAGTACAGGTATTACTCAGCACACACTATTTGGAAAGGTATCACTGCCTTTGCTGTCACAACTAACCTTTACACCTACATGCAGGTCTGGATCGAGCCTCTGCTGGAAAACAGGTCTGCTGACAGGCTTGCACACAAGCGTCAAAGTCAAAATTCTGCACCACAGCTGAATTGCCAGAACAGAGAGATGGTGTTGGGAAACATCGGCACACATGTAAGATTTGAAATAAAGACACTGCCCTTGATGTCACAACTAAATTTTACTGCTAAAACTTCATTTGAAAGAATTCTCGGCTGTGAAATCACAACCTGACCTGCTCTGCAAATGTAGACACGTTTAAACAGTGCTGCACACAGGATAAAGAAGCACGGAGGGATGGTGAAGAGATACATAGGCACACACTATTTGCAAAGGTTGCACTGCCTTTGCTATCACAAGTAACTCTCACACCTACATGCAGGTCTGGATCGAACCTGTGCTGGAAAACAGGTCTGCTGACAGACTGCACACAAACGTCACTGTCAGAACTCTGCTACCCAACCCAGTTGCCTGCACTCAGTGATGGTGCTAGAGCTCATAAGTAGAGAATTTGCAGTTATCTTTGCGTTTGTTGTCACAACTATTCTTTACATCTACATGATGCTCTGGATCGAACCTCTGCTGGAAAACAGGTCTGATGAAAGGCTGCACACAAGCGAAAATGTCAGAACTCCTCTCCACAACCCAATTGCGTGCACGCAGAGATGTTGCTGGGAACCAGCCCTACGCATGTGAGCTTTGAAATAAAGTCACTGCCCTTGATGTGCACAACTAAATTTTACTACTAAAACTTCATTTGAAAGAAGTCTCTGCTGTGAAATCACATCCTGACTTGCTCTGCACACATAGAAACGTTTAAACAGTGCCGCACACATGGCAAAGCTGCACGGAGAGATAGTACAGGTATTACTCAGCACACACTATTTGAAAAGGTATCACTGCCTTTGCTGACACAATTAACATTTACACCTACATGATGCTCTGGATCGAACCTCTGCTGGAAAAAAGGTCTGATGAAAGGCTGCACACAAGCGTCAATGTCAAAACTCTGCACCACAGCTGAATTGCCAGAACAGAGAGATGGTGTTGGGAAACATCGGCACACATGTAAGATTTGAAATAAAGACACTGCCCTTGATGTCACAACTAAATTTTACTGCTAAAACTTCATTTGAAAGAATTCTCGGCTGTGAAATCACAACCTGACCTGCTCTGCAAATGTAGACACGTTTAAACAGTGCTGCACACAGGATAAAGAAGCACGGAGAGATGGCGAAGAGATTCATAAGCATACACTATTTGCAAAGGTTGCATTCCCTTTGCTATCACAAGTAACTCTCACACCTACATGCAGGTCTGGATCGAACCTGTGCTGGAAAACAGGTCTGCTGACAGACTGCACACAAACGTCACTGTCAGAACTCTGCTACCCAACCCAGTTGCCTGCACTCAGTGATGGTGCTAGAGCTCATAAGTAGAGAGAATTTGCAGTTATCTTTGCGTTTGTTGTCACAACTATTCTTTACATCTACATGATGATCTGGATCGAACCTCTGCTGGAAAACAGGTCTGATGAAAGGCTGCACACAAGCGTAAATGTCAGAACTCCTCTCCACAACCCAATTGCGTGCACGCAGAGATGTTGCTGGGAACCAGCACTACGCATGTGAGCTTTGAAATAAAGTCACTGCCCTTGATGTCACAACTAAATTTTACTACTAAAACTTCATTTGAAAGAAGTCTCTGCTGTGAAATCACATCCTGACTTGCTCTGCACACGTAAAAACGTTTAAAAAGTGCCGCACACATGGCAAAGCTGCACGGAGAGATAGTACAGGTATTACTCAGCACACACTATTTGGAAAGGTATCACTGCCTTTGCTGTCACAACTAACCTTTACACCTACATGCAGGTCTGGATCGAGCCTCTGCTGGAAAACAGGTCTGCTGACAGGCTTGCACACAAGCGTCAAAGTCAAAATTCTGCACCACAGCTGAATTGCCAGAACAGAGAGATGGTGTTGGGAAACATCGGCACACATGTAAGATTTGAAATAAAGACACTGCCCTTGATGTCACAACTAAATTTTACTGCTAAAACTTCATTTGAAAGAATTCTCGGCTGTGAAATCACAACCTGACCTGCTCTGCAAATGTAGACACGTTTTAACAGTGCTGCACACAGGATAAAGAAGCACGGAGAGATGGCGAAGAGATTCATAAGCATACACTATTTGCAAAGGTGGCACTGCCTTTGCTATCACAAGTAACTCTCACACCTACATGCAGGTCTGGATCGAACCTGTGCTGGAAAACAGGTCTGCTGACAGACTGCACACAAACGTCACTGTCAGAACTCTGCTACCCAACCCAGTTGCCTGCACTCAGTGATGGTGCTAGAGCTCATAAGTAGAGAGAATTTGCAGTTATCTTTGCGTTTGTTGTCACAACTATTCTTTACATCTACATGATGATCTGGATCGAACCTCTGCTGGAAAACAGGTCTGATGAAAGGCTGCACACAAGCGTAAATGTCAGAACTCCTCTCCACAACCCAATTGCGTGCACGCAGAGATGTTGCTGGGAACCAGCACTACGCATGTGAGCTTTGAAATAAAGTCACTGCCCTTGATATCACAACTAAATTTTACAACTAAAACTTCATTTGAAAGAAGTCTCTGCTGTGAAATCACATCCTGACCTGCTCTGCACACGTAGAAACGTTTAAACAGTGACGCACACATGGCAAAGCTGCACGGAGAGATAATACAGGCATTAATCAGCACACACTATTTGAAAAGGTATCACTGCCTTTGCTGTCACAACTAACCTTTACACCTACATGCAGGTCTGGATCGAACCTGTGCTGGAAAACAGGTCTGCTGACTGACTGCACACAAACGTCACTGTCAGAACTCTGCTACCCAACCCAGTTGCCTGCACTCAGTGATGGTGCTAGAGCTCATAAGTAGAGAGTATTTGCAAAGTTATCTTTGTGTTTGTTGTCACAACTAACCTTTACATCTACATGATGCTCTGGATTGTACCTCTGCTGGAAAACAGGTCTGATGAAAGGCTGAACACAAGCGTCAATATCAGAACTCCTCTCCACAACCCAATTGCGTGCACGCAGAGATGTTGCTGGGAACCAGCACTACGCATGTGAGCTTTGAAATAAAGTCACTGCCCTTGATGTCACAACTAAATTTTACTACTATAACTTCATTTGAAAGAATTCTCGGCTGTGAAATCACAACTTGACCTGCTCTGCAAATGTAGACACATTTAAACAGTGCTGCACACAGGATAAAGAAGCACGGAGAGATGGTGAGGAGATTCGTAGGCACACACTATTTGCAAAGGTTGCACTGCCTTTGCTATCACAAGTAACTCTCACACCTACATGCAGGTCTGGATCGAACCTGTGCTGGAAAACAGGTCTGCTGACAGACTGCACACAAACGTCACTGTCAGAACTCTGCTACCCAACCCAGTTGCCTGCACTCAGTGATGGTGCTAGAGCTCATAAGTAGAGAGAATTTGCAGTTATCTTTGCGTTTGTTGTCGCAACTATTCTTTACATCTACATGATGATCTGGATCGAACCTCTGCTGGAAAAAAGGTCTGATGAAAGGCTGCACACAAGCGTAAATGTCAGAACTCCTCTCCACAACCCAATTGCGTGCACGCAGAGATGTTGCTGGGAACCAGCACTACGCATGTGAGCTTTGATATAGTCACTGCCCTTGATGTCACAACTAAACTTTACTAATAAAACTTCATTTGAAAGAAGTCTCGGCTGTGAAATCACAACCTGACCTGCTCTGCAAATGTAGACACGTTTAAACAGTGCTGCACACAGGATAAAGAAGCACGGAGGGATGGTGAAGAGATTCATAAGCATACACTATTTGCAAAGGTTGCATTCCCTTTGCTATCACAAGTAACTCTCACACCTACATGCAGGTCTGGATCAAACCTGTTCTGAAAAACAGGTCTGCTGACAGACTGCACACAAACGTCACTGTCAGAACTCTGCTCCACAACCCAGTTGCGTGCACGCAGAGATGTTGCTGGGAACCAGCACTACGCATGTGAGCTTTGAAATAAAGTCACTGCCCTTGATGTCACAACTAAATTTTACTACTAAAACTTCATTTGAAAGAAGTCTCTGCTGTGAAATCACATCCTGACTAGCTCTGCACACGTAAAAACGTTTAAAAAGTGCCGCACACATGGCAAAGCTGCACGGAGAGATAGTACAGGTATTACTCAGCACACACTATTTGAAAAGGTATCACTGCCTTTGCTGTCACAACTAACCTTTACACCTACATGCAGGTCTGGATCGAGCCTCTGCTGGAAAACAGGTCTGCTGACAGGCTTGCACACAAGCGTCAAAGTCAAAATTCTGCACCACAGCTGAATTGCCAGAACAGAGAGATGGTGTTGGCAAACATCGGCACACATGTAAGCTTTGAAATGAAGACACTGCCCTTGATGTCACAACTAAACTTTACTAATAAAACTTCATTTGAAAGAAGTCTCGGCTGTGAAATCACAACCTGACCTGCTCTGCAAATGTAGACACGTTTAAACAGTGCTGCACACAGGATAAAGAAGCACGGAGGGATGGTGAAGAGATACATAGGCACACACTATTTGCAAAGGTTGCACTGCCTTTGCTATCACAAGTAACTCTCACACCTACATGCAGGTCTGGATCGAACCTGTGCTGGAAAACAGGTCTGCTGACAGACTGCACACAAACGTCACTGTCAGAACTCTGCTACCCAACCCAGTTGCCTGCACTCAGTGATGGTGCTAGAGCTCATAAGTAGAGAATTTGCAGTTATCTTTGCGTTTGTTGTCACAACTATTCTTTACATCTACATGATGCTCTGGATCGAACCTCTGCTGGAAAACAGGTCTGATGAAAGGCTGCACACAAGCGAAAATGTCAGAACTCCTCTCCACAACCCAATTGCGTGCACGCAGAGATGTTGCTGGGAACCAGCCCTACGCATGTGAGCTTTGAAATAAAGTCACTGCCCTTGATGTGCACAACTAAATTTTACTACTAAAACTTCATTTGAAAGAAGTCTCTGCTGTGAAATCACATCCTGACTTGCTCTGCACACATAGAAACGTTTAAACAGTGCCGCACACATGGCAAAGCTGCACGGAGAGATAGTACAGGTATTACTCAGCACACACTATTTGAAAAGGTATCACTGCCTTTGCTGACACAATTAACATTTACACCTACATGATGCTCTGGATCGAACCTCTGCTGGAAAAAAGGTCTGATGAAAGGCTGCACACAAGCGTCAATGTCAAAACTCTGCTCCACAGCCGAATTGCCTGAACTGAGAGATGGTGCTGGGAACCATCGGCACACATGTAAGCTTTGAAATGAAGACACTGCCCTTGATGTCACAACTAAACTTTACTGCTAAAACTTCATTTGAAAGAATTCTCGGCTGTGAAATCACAACCTGACCTGCTCTGCAAATGTAGACACGTTTAAACAGTGCTGCACACAGGATAAAGAAGCGCGGAGAGATGGTGAAGAGATTCATAGGCACACACTATTTGCAAAGGTTGCACTGCCTTTGCTATCACAAGTAACTCTCACACCTACATGCAGGTCTGGATCGAACCTGTTCTGAAAAACAGGTCTGCTGACAGACTGCACACAAACGTCACTGTCAGAACTCTGCTCCACAACCCAGTTGCGTGCACGCAGAGATGTTGCTGGGAACCAGCATTACGCATGTGAGCTTTGAAATAGTCACTGCCCTTGATGTCACAACTAAATTTTACTACTAAAACTTCATTTGAAAGAAGTCTCTGCTGTGAAATCACATCCTGACTTGCTCTGCACACGTAAAAACGTTTAAAAAGTGCCGCACACATGGCAAAGCTGCACGGAGAGATAGTACAGGTATTACTCAGCACACACTATTTGAAAAGGTATCACTGCCTTTGCTGTCACAACTAACCTTTACACCTACATGCAGGTCTGGATCGAGCCTCTGCTGGAAAACAGGTCTGCTGACAGGCTTGCACACAAGCGTCAAAGTCAAAATTCTGCACCACAGCTGAATTGCCAGAACAGAGAGATGGTGTTGGCAAACATCGGCACACATGTAAGATTTGAAATAAAGACACTGCCCTTGATGTCACAACTAAATTTTACTGCTAAAACTTCATTTGAAAGAATTCTCGGCTGTGAAATCACAACCTGACCAACTCTGCAAATGTAGACACGTTTAAACAGTGCTGCACACAGGATAAAGAAGCACGGAGAGATGGCGAAGAGATTCATAAGCATACACTATTTGCAAAGGTTGCATTCCCTTTGCTATCACAAGTAACTCTCACACCTACATGCAGGTCTGGATCGAACCTGTGCTGGAAAACAGGTCTGCTGACAGACTGCACACAAACGTCACTGTCAGAACTCTGCTACCCAACCCAGTTGCCTGCACTCAGTGATGGTGCTAGAGCTCATAAGTAGAGAGAATTTGCAGTTATCTTTGCGTTTGTTGTCACAACTATTCTTTACATCTACATGATGATCTGGATCGAACCTCTGCTGGAAAACAGGTCTGATGAAAGGCTGCACACAAGCGTAAATGTCAGAACTCCTCTCCACAACCCAATTGCGTGCACGCAGAGATGTTGCTGGGAACCAGCACTACGCATGTGAGCTTTGAAATAAAGTCACTGCCCTTGATATCACAACTAAATTTTACAACTAAAACTTCATTTGAAAGAAGTCTCGGCTGTGAAATCACATCCTGACCTGCTCTGCACACGTAGAAACGTTTAAACAGTGACGCACACATGGCAAAGCTGCACGGAGAGATAGTACAGGTATTACTCAGCACACACTATTTGGAAAGGTATCACTGCCTTTGCTGACACAATTAACATTTACACCTACATGATGCTCTGGATCGAACCTCTGCTGGAAAAAAGGTCTGATGAAAGGCTGCACACAAGCGTCAATGTCAGAACTCTGCTACCCAACCCAGTTGCCTGCACTCAGTGATGGTGCTAGAGCTCATAAGTAGAGAATTTGCAGTTATCTTTGCGTTTGTTGTCACAACTATTCTTTACATCTACATGATGCTCTGGATCGAACCTCTGCTGGAAAACAGGTCTGATGAAAGGCTGCACACAAGCGTAAATGTCAGAACTCCTCTCCACAACCCAATTGCGTGCACGCAGAGATGTTGCTGGGAACCAGCACTACGTATGTGAGCTTTGAAATAGTCACTGCCCTTGATGTCACAACTAAATTTTACTACTAAAACTTCATTTGAAAGAAGTCTCGGCTGTGAAATCACATCCTGACCTGCTCTGCACACGTAGAAAGGTTTAAAAAGTGCCGCACACATGGCAAAGCTGCACGGAGAGATAGTACAGGTATTACTCAGCACACACTATTTGAAAAGGTATCACTGCCTTTGCTGTCACAACTAACCTTTACACCTTTACACAACTAACCTTAATCAGTACACACTATTTGAAAAGGTATCACTGCCTTTGCAGTCACAACTAACCTTTACACCTACATGATGCTCTGGATTGAACCTCTGCTGGAAAACAGGTCTGATGAAAGGCTGCACACAAGCGTCAAAGTCAAAACTCTGCTCCACAGCCGAATTGCCTGAACTGAGAGATGGTGCTGGGAACCATCGGCACACATGTAAGCTTTGAAATGAAGACACTGCCCTTGATGTCACAACTAAACTTTACTAATAAAACTTCATTTGAAAGAAGTCTCGGCTGTGAAATCACAACCTGACCTGCTCTGCAAATGTAGACACGTTTAAACAGTGCTGCACACAGGATAAAGAAGCACGGAGGGATGGTGAAGAGATACATAGGCACACACTATTTGCAAAGGTTGCACTGCCTTTGCTATCACAAGTAACTCTCACACCTACATGCAGGTCTGGATCGAACCTGTGCTGGAAAACAGGTCTGCTGACAGACTGCACACAAACGTCACTGTCAGAACTCTGCTACCCAACCCAGTTGCCTGCACTCAGTGATGGTGCTAGAGCTCATAAGTAGAGAATTTGCAGTTATCTTTGCGTTTGTTGTCACAACTATTCTTTACATCTACATGATGCTCTGGATCGAACCTCTGCTGGAAAACAGGTCTGATGAAAGGCTGCACACAAGCGAAAATGTCAGAACTCCTCTCCACAACCCAATTGCGTGCACGCAGAGATGTTGCTGGGAACCAGCCCTACGCATGTGAGCTTTGAAATAAAGTCACTGCCCTTGATGTCACAACTAAATTTTACTACTATAACTTCATTTGAAAGAATTCTCGGCTGTGAAATCACAACTTGACCTGCTCTGCAAATGTAGACACATTTAAACAGTGCTGCACACAGGATAAAGAAGCACGGAGAGATGGTGAGGAGATTCGTAGGCACACACTATTTGCAAAGGTTGCACTGCCTTTGCTATCACAAGTAACTCTCACACCTACATGCAGGTCTGGATCGAACCTGTGCTGGAAAACAGGTCTGCTGACAGACTGCACACAAACGTCACTGTCAGAACTCTGCTACCCAACCCAGTTGCCTGCACTCAGTGATGGTGCTAGAGCTCATAAGTAGAGAATTTGCAGTTATCTTTGCGTTTGTTGTCACAACTATTCTTTACATCTACATGATGCTCTGGATCGAACCTCTGCTGGAAAACAGGTCTGATGAAAGGCTGCACACAAGCGAAAATGTCAGAACTCCTCTCCACAACCCAATTGCGTGCACGCAGAGATGTTGCTGGGAACCAGCCCTACGCATGTGAGCTTTGAAATAAAGTCACTGCCCTTGATGTGCACAACTAAATTTTACTACTAAAACTTCATTTGAAAGAAGTCTCTGCTGTGAAATCACATCCTGACTTGCTCTGCACACATAGAAACGTTTAAACAGTGCCGCACACATGGCAAAGCTGCACGGAGAGATAGTACAGGTATTACTCAGCACACACTATTTGAAAAGGTATCACTGCCTTTGCTGACACAATTAACATTTACACCTACATGATGCTCTGGATCGAACCTCTGCTGGAAAAAAGGTCTGATGAAAGGCTGCACACAAGCGTCAATGTCAAAACTCTGCTCCACAGCCGAATTGCCTGAACTGAGAGATGGTGCTGGGAACCATCGGCACACATGTAAGCTTTGAAATGAAGACACTGCCCTTGATGTCACAACTAAACTTTACTGCTAAAACTTCATTTGAAAGAATTCTCGGCTGTGAAATCACAACCTGACCTGCTCTGCAAATGTAGACACGTTTAAACAGTGCTGCACACAGGATAAAGAAGCGCGGAGAGATGGTGAAGAGATTCATAGGCACACACTATTTGCAAAGGTTGCACTGCCTTTGCTATCACAAGTAACTCTCACACCTACATGCAGGTCTGGATCAAACCTGTTCTGAAAAACAGGTCTGCTGACAGACTGCACACAAACGTCACTGTCAGAACTCTGCTCCACAACCCAGTTGCGTGCACGCAGAGATGTTGCTGGGAACCAGCACTACGCATGTGAGCTTTGAAATAGTCACTGCCCTTGATGTCACAACTAAATTTTACTACTAAAACTTCATTTGAAAGAAGTCTCTGCTGTGAAATCACATCCTGACTTGCTCTGCACACGTAGAAAGGTTTAAAAAGTGCCGCACACATGGCAAAGCTGCACGGAGAGATAGTACAGGTATTACTCAGCACACACTATTTGAAAAGGTATCACTGCCTTTGCTGTCACAACTAACCTTTACACCTACATGCAGGTCTGGATCGAGCCTCTGCTGGAAAACAGGTCTGCTGACAGGCTTGCACACAAGCGTCAAAGTCAAAATTCTGCACCACAGCTGAATTGCCAGAACAGAGAGATGGTGTTGGCAAACATCGGCACACATGTAAGATTTGAAATAAAGACACTGCCCTTGATGTCACAACTAAATTTTACTGCTAAAACTTCATTTGAAAGAATTCTCGGCTGTGAAATCACAACCTGACCAACTCTGCAAATGTAGACACGTTTAAACAGTGCTGCACACAGGATAAAGAAGCACGGAGAGATGGCGAAGAGATTCATAAGCATACACTATTTGCAAAGGTTGCATTCCCTTTGCTATCACAAGTAACTCTCACACCTACATGCAGGTCTGGATCGAACCTGTGCTGGAAAACAGGTCTGCTGACAGACTGCACACAAACGTCACTGTCAGAACTCTGCTACCCAACCCAGTTGCCTGCACTCAGTGATGGTGCTAGAGCTCATAAGTAGAGAGAATTTGCAGTTATCTTTGCGTTTGTTGTCACAACTATTCTTTACATCTACATGATGATCTGGATCGAACCTCTGCTGGAAAACAGGTCTGATGAAAGGCTGCACACAAGCGTAAATGTCAGAACTCCTCTCCACAACCCAATTGCGTGCACGCAGAGATGTTGCTGGGAACCAGCACTACGCATGTGAGCTTTGAAATAAAGTCACTGCCCTTGATATCACAACTAAATTTTACAACTAAAACTTCATTTGAAAGAAGTCTCTGCTGTGAAATCACATCCTGACCTGCTCTGCACACGTAGAAACGTTTAAACAGTGACGCACACATGGCAAAGCTGCACGGAGAGATAGTACAGGTATTACTCAGCACACACTATTTGGAAAGGTATCACTGCCTTTGCTGACACAATTAACATTTACACCTACATGATGCTCTGGATCGAACCTCTGCTGGAAAAAAAGGTCTGATGAAAGGCTGCACACAAGCGTCAATGTCAGAACTCTGCTACCCAACCCAGTTGCCTGCACTCAGTGATGGTGCTAGAGCTCATAAGTAGAGAATTTGCAGTTATCTTTGCGTTTGTTGTCACAACTATTCTTTACATCTACATGATGCTCTGGATCGAACCTCTGCTGGAAAAAAGGTCTGATGAAAGGCTGCACACAAGCGTAAATGTCAGAACTCCTCTCCACAACCCAATTGCGTGCACGCAGAGATGTTGCTGGGAACCAGCACTACGTATGTGAGCTTTGAAATAGTCACTGCCCTTGATGTCACAACTAAATTTTACTACTAAAACTTCATTTGAAAGAAGTCTCGGCTGTGAAATCACATCCTGACCTGCTCTGCACACGTAGAAAGGTTTAAAAAGTGCCGCACACATGGCAAAGCTGCACGGAGAGATAGTACAGGTATTACTCAGCACACACTATTTGAAAAGGTATCACTGCCTTTGCTGTCACAACTAACCTTTACACCTTTACACAACTAACCTTAATCAGTACACACTATTTGAAAAGGTATCACTGCCTTTGCAGTCACAACTAACCTTTACACCTACATGATGCTCTGGATTGAACCTCTGCTGGAAAACAGGTCTGATGAAAGGCTGCACACAAGCGTCAAAGTCAAAACTCTGCTCCACAGCCGAATTGCCTGAACTGAGAGATGGTGCTGGGAACCATCGGCACACATGTAAGCTTTGAAATGAAGACACTGCCCTTGATGTCACAACTAAACTTTACTAATAAAACTTCATTTGAAAGAAGTCTCGGCTGTGAAATCACAACCTGACCTGCTCTGCAAATGTAGACACGTTTAAACAGTGCTGCACACAGGATAAAGAAGCACGGAGGGATGGTGAAGAGATACATAGGCACACACTATTTGCAAAGGTTGCACTGCCTTTGCTATCACAAGTAACTCTCACACCTACATGCAGGTCTGGATCGAACCTGTGCTGGAAAACAGGTCTGCTGACAGACTACACACAAACGTCACTGTCAGAACTCTGCTACCCAACCCAGTTGCCTGCACTCAGTGATGGTGCTAGAGCTCATAAGTAGAGAATTTGCAGTTATCTTTGCGTTTGTTGTCACAACTATTCTTTACATCTACATGATGCTCTGGATCGAACCTCTGCTGGAAAACAGGTCTGATGAAAGGCTGCACACAAGCGAAAATGTCAGAACTCCTCTCCACAACCCAATTGCGTGCACGCAGAGATGTTGCTGGGAACCAGCCCTACGCATGTGAGCTTTGAAATAAAGTCACTGCCCTTGATGTCACAACTAAATTTTACTACTAAAACTTCATTTGAAAGAAGTCTCTGCTGTGAAATCACAACTTGACCTGCTCTGCAAATGTAGACACATTTAAACAGTGCTGCACACAGGATAAAGAAGCACGGAGAGATGGTGAGGAGATTCGTAGGCACACACTATTTGCAAAGGTTGCACTGCCTTTGCTATCACAAGTAACTCTCACACCTACATGCAGGTCTGGATCGAACCTGTGCTGGAAAACAGGTCTGCTGACAGACTGCACACAAACGTCACTGTCAGAACTCTGCTACCCAACCCAGTTGCCTGCACTCAGTGATGGTGCTAGAGCTCATAAGTAGAGAATTTGCAGTTATCTTTGCGTTTGTTGTCACAACTATTCTTTACATCTACATGATGCTCTGGATCGAACCTCTGCTGGAAAACAGGTCTGATGAAAGGCTGCACACAAGCGAAAATGTCAGAACTCCTCTCCACAACCCAATTGCGTGCACGCAGAGATGTTGCTGGGAACCAGCCCTACGCATGTGAGCTTTGAAATAAAGTCACTGCCCTTGATGTGCACAACTAAATTTTACTACTAAAACTTCATTTGAAAGAAGTCTCTGCTGTGAAATCACATCCTGACTTGCTCTGCACACATAGAAACGTTTAAACAGTGCCGCACACATGGCAAAGCTGCACGGAGAGATAGTACAGGTATTACTCAGCACACACTATTTGAAAAGGTATCACTGCCTTTGCTGACACAATTAACATTTACACCTACATGATGCTCTGGATCGAACCTCTGCTGGAAAAAAGGTCTGATGAAAGGCTGCACACAAGCGTCAATGTCAAAACTCTGCTCCACAGCCGAATTGCCTGAACTGAGAGATGGTGCTGGGAACCATCGGCACACATGTAAGCTTTGAAATGAAGACACTGCCCTTGATGTCACAACTAAACTTTACTAATAAAACTTCATTTGAAAGAAGTCTCGGCTGTGAAATCACAACCTGACCTGCTCTGCAAATGTAGACACGTTTAAACAGTGCTGCACACAGGATAAAGAAGCGCGGAGAGATGGTGAAGAGATTCATAGGCACACACTATTTGCAAAGGTTGCACTGCCTTTGCTATCACAAGTAACTCTCACACCTACATGCAGGTCTGGATCAAACCTGTTCTGAAAAACAGGTCTGCTGACAGACTGCACACAAACGTCACTGTCAGAACTCTGCTCCACAACCCAGTTGCGTGCACGCAGAGATGTTGCTGGGAACCAGCACTACGCATGTGAGCTTTGAAATAGTCACTGCCCTTGATGTCACAACTAAATTTTACTACTAAAACTTCATTTGAAAGAAGTCTCGGCTGTGAAATCACATCCTGACTTGCTCTGCACACGTAAAAACGTTTAAAAAGTGCCGCACACATGGCAAAGCTGCACGGAGAGATAGTACAGGTATTACTCAGCACACACTATTTGAAAAGGTATCACTGCCTTTGCTGTCACAACTAACCTTTACAGCTACATGCAGGTCTGGATCGAGCCTCTGCTGGAAAACAGGTCTGCTGACAGGCTTGCACACAAGCGTCAAAGTCAAAATTCTGCACCACAGCTGAATTGCCAGAACAGAGAGATGGTGTTGGCAAACATCGGCACACATGTAAGATTTGAAATAAAGACACTGCCCTTGATGTCACAACTAAATTTTACTGCTAAAACTTCATTTGAAAGAATTCTCGGCTGTGAAATCACAACCTGACCAACTCTGCAAATGTAGACACGTTTAAACAGTGCTGCACACAGGATAAAGAAGCACGGAGAGATGGCGAAGAGATTCATAAGCATACACTATTTGCAAAGGTTGCATTCCCTTTGCTATCACAAGTAACTCTCACACCTACATGCAGGTCTGGATCGAACCTGTGCTGGAAAACAGGTCTGCTGACAGACTGCACACAAACGTCACTGTCAGAACTCTGCTACCCAACCCAGTTGCCTGCACTCAGTGATGGTGCTAGAGCTCATAAGTAGAGAGAATTTGCAGTTATCTTTGCGTTTGTTGTCACAACTATTCTTTACATCTACATGATGATCTGGATCGAACCTCTGCTGGAAAACAGGTCTGATGAAAGGCTGCACACAAGCGTAAATGTCAGAACTCCTCTCCACAACCCAATTGCGTGCACGCAGAGATGTTGC
Source organism: Melopsittacus undulatus (assembly GCF_012275295.1). Taxonomy (NCBI): domain Eukaryota; kingdom Metazoa; phylum Chordata; class Aves; order Psittaciformes; family Psittaculidae; genus Melopsittacus; species Melopsittacus undulatus. The sequence goes on from NC_047537.1 coordinate 11,541,898, forward strand.
TGGGAACCAGCACTACGCATGTGAGCTTTGAAATAGTCACTGCCCTTGATGTCACAACTAAATTTTACTACTAAAACTTCATTTGAAAGAAGTCTCGGCTGTGAAATCACATCCTGACCTGCTCTGCACACGTAGAAAGGTTTAAAAAGTGCCGCACACATGGCAAAGCTGCACGGAGAGATAGTACAGGTATTACTCAGCACACACTATTTGAAAAGGTATCACTGCCTTTGCTGTCACAACTAACCTTTACACCTTTACACAACTAACCTTAATCAGTACACACTATTTGAAAAGGTATCACTGCCTTTGCAGTCACAACTAACCTTTACACCTACATGATGCTCTGGATTGAACCTCTGCTGGAAAACAGGTCTGATGAAAGGCTGCACACAAGCGTCAAAGTCAAAACTCTGCTCCACAGCCGAATTGCCTGAACTGAGAGATGGTGCTGGGAACCATCGGCACACATGTAAGCTTTGAAATGAAGACACTGCCCTTGATGTCACAACTAAACTTTACTAATAAAACTTCATTTGAAAGAAGTCTCGGCTGTGAAATCACAACCTGACCTGCTCTGCAAATGTAGACACGTTTAAACAGTGCTGCACACAGGATAAAGAAGCACGGAGGGATGGTGAAGAGATACATAGGCACACACTATTTGCAAAGGTTGCACTGCCTTTGCTATCACAAGTAACTCTCACACCTACATGCAGGTCTGGATCGAACCTGTGCTGGAAAACAGGTCTGCTGACAGACTGCACACAAACGTCACTGTCAGAACTCTGCTACCCAACCCAGTTGCCTGCACTCAGTGATGGTGCTAGAGCTCATAAGTAGAGAATTTGCAGTTATCTTTGCGTTTGTTGTCACAACTATTCTTTACATCTACATGATGCTCTGGATCGAACCTCTGCTGGAAAACAGGTCTGATGAAAGGCTGCACACAAGCGAAAATGTCAGAACTCCTCTCCACAACCCAATTGCGTGCACGCAGAGATGTTGCTGGGAACCAGCCCTACGCATGTGAGCTTTGAAATAAAGTCACTGCCCTTGATGTGCACAACTAAATTTTACTACTAAAACTTCATTTGAAAGAAGTCTCTGCTGTGAAATCACATCCTGACTTGCTCTGCACACATAGAAACGTTTAAACAGTGCCGCACACATGGCAAAGCTGCACGGAGAGATAGTACAGGTATTACTCAGCACACACTATTTGAAAAGGTATCACTGCCTTTGCTGACACAATTAACATTTACACCTACATGATGCTCTGGATCGAACCTCTGCTGGAAAAAAGGTCTGATGAAAGGCTGCACACAAGCGTCAAAGTCAAAACTCTGCTCCACAGCTGAATTGCCAGAACTGAGAGATGGTGTTGGGAAACATCGGCACACATGTAAGATTTGAAATAAAGACACTGCCCTTGATGTCACAACTAAATTTTACTACTATAACTACATTTGAAAGAATTCTCGGCTGTGAAATTACAACCTGACCAACTCTGCAAATGTAGACACGTTTAAACAGTGCTGCACACAGGATAAAGAAGCACGGAGAGATGGTGAAGAGATTCATAAGCATACACTATTTGCAAAGGTTGCATTCCCTTTGCTATCACAAGTAACTCTCACACCTACATGCAGGTCTGGATCGAACCTGTGCTGGAAAACAGGTCTGCTGACAGACTGCACACAAACGTCACTGTCAGAACTCTGCTACCCAACCCAGTTGCCTGCACTCAGTGATGGTGCTAGAGCTCATAAGTAGAGAGTATTTGCAAAGTTATCTTTGTGTTTGTTGTCACAACTAACCTTTACATCTACATGATGCTCTGGATTGTACCTCTGCTGGAAAACAGGTCTGATGAAAGGCTGAACACAAGCGTCAATATCAGAACTCCTCTCCACAACCCAATTGCGTGCACGCAGAGATGTTGCTGGGAACCAGCACTACGCATGTGAGCTTTGAAATAAAGTCACTGCCCTTGATGTCACAACTAAATTTTACTACTATAACTTCATTTGAAAGAATTCTCGGCTGTGAAATCACAACTTGACCTGCTCTGCAAATGTAGACACATTTAAACAGTGCTGCACAAAGGATAAAGAAGCACGGAGAGATGGTGAGGAGATTCGTAGGCACACACTATTTGCAAAGGTTGCACTGCCTTTGCTATCACAAGTAACTCTCACACCTACATGCAGGTCTGGATCGAACCTGTGCTGGAAAACAGGTCTGCTGACAGACTGCACACAAACGTCACTGTCAGAACTCTGCTACCCAACCCAGTTGCCTGCACTCAGTGATGGTGCTAGAGCTCATAAGTAGAGAATTTGCAGTTATCTTTGCGTTTGTTGTCACAACTATTCTTTACATCTACATAATGCTCTGGATCGAACCTCTGCTGGAAAACAGGTCTGATGAAAGGCTGCACACAAGCGAAAATGTCAGAACTCCTCTCCACAACCCAATTGCGTGCACGCAGAGATGTTGCTGGGAACCAGCACTACGCATGTGAGCTTTGAAATAAAGTCACTGCCCTTGATGTGCACAACTAAATTTTACTACTAAAACTTCATTTGAAAGAAGTCTCTGCTGTGAAATCACATCCTGACTTGCTCTGCACACATAGAAACGTTTAAACAGTGCCGCACACATGGCAAAGCTGCACGGAGAGATAGTACAGGTATTACTCAGCACACACTATTTGAAAAGGTATCACTGCCTTTGCTGACACAATTAACATTTACACCTACATGATGCTCTGAATCGAACCTCTGCTGGAAAAAAGGTCTGATGAAAGGCTGCACACAAGCGTCAATGTCAGAACTCTGCTCCACAACCCAGTTGCCTGCACGCAGAGATGTTGCTGGGAACCAGCACTACGCATGTGAGCTTTGATATAGTCACTGCCCTTGATGTCACAACTAAATTTTACTACTAAAACTTCATTTGAAAGAAGTCTCGGCTGTGAAATCACAACCTGACCTGCTCTGCAAATGTAGACACGTTTAAACAGTGCTGCACACAGGATAAAGAAGCGCGGAGAGATGGTGAAGAGATTCATAGGCACACACTATTTGCAAAGGTTGCACTGCCTTTGCTATCACAAGTAACTCTCACACCTACATGCAGGTCTGGATCAAACCTGTTCTGAAAAACAGGTCTGCTGACAGACTGCACACAAACGTCACTGTCAGAACTCTGCTCCACAACCCAGTTGCGTGCACGCAGAGATGTTGCTGGGAACCAGCACTACGCATGTGAGCTTTGAAATAAAGTCACTGCCCTTGATGTCACAACTAAATTTTACTACTAAAACTTCATTTGAAAGAAGTCTCTGCTGTGAAATCACATCCTGACTTGCTCTGCACACGTAAAAACGTTTAAACAGTGCCGCACACATGGCAAAGCTGCACGGAGAGATAGTACAGGTATTACTCAGCACACACTATTTGAAAAGGTATCACTGCCTTTGCTGTCACAACTAACCTTTACACCTACATGCAGGTCTGGATCGAGCCTCTGCTGGAAAACAGGTCTGCTGACAGGCTTGCACACAAGCGTCAAAGTCAAAATTCTGCACCACAGCTGAATTGCCAGAACAGAGAGATGGTGTTGGCAAACATCGGCACACATGTAAGATTTGAAATAAAGACACTGCCCTTGATGTCACAACTAAATTTTACTGCTAAAACTTCATTTGAAAGAATTCTCGGCTGTGAAATCACAACCTGACCAACTCTGCAAATGTAGACACGTTTAAACAGTGCTGCACACAGGATAAAGAAGCACGGAGAGATGGCGAAGAGATTCATAAGCATACACTATTTGCAAAGGTTGCATTCCCTTTGCTATCACAAGTAACTCTCACACCTACATGCAGGTCTGGATCGAACCTGTGCTGGAAAACAGGTGTGCTGACAGACTGCACACAAACGTCACTGTCAGAACTCTGCTACCCAACCCAGTTGCCTGCACTCAGTGATGGTGCTAGAGCTCATAAGTAGAGAGAATTTGCAGTTATCTTTGCGTTTGTTGTCACAACTATTCTTTACATCTACATGATGATCTGGATCGAACCTCTGCTGGAAAACAGGTCTGATGAAAGGCTGCACACAAGCGTAAATGTCAGAACTCCTCTCCACAACCCAATTGCGTGCACGCAGAGATGTTGCTGGGAACCAGCACTACGCATGTGAGCTTTGAAATAAAGTCACTGCCCTTGATATCACAACTAAATTTTACAACTAAAACTTCATTTGAAAGAAGTCTCTGCTGTGAAATCACATCCTGACCTGCTCTGCACACGTAGAAACGTTTAAACAGTGACGCACACATGGCAAAGCTGCACGGAGAGATAGTACAGGTATTACTCAGCACACACTATTTGGAAAGGTATCACTGCCTTTGCTGACACAATTAACATTTACACCTACATGATGCTCTGGATCGAACCTCTGCTGGAAAAAAGGTCTGATGAAAGGCTGCACACAAGCGTCAATGTCAGAACTCTGCTACCCAACCCAGTTGCCTGCACTCAGTGATGGTGCTAGAGCTCATAAGTAGAGAATTTGCAGTTATCTTTGCGTTTGTTGTCACAACTATTCTTTACATCTACATGATGCTCTGGATCGAACCTCTGCTGGAAAACAGGTCTGATGAAAGGCTGCACACAAGCGTAAATGTCAGAACTCCTCTCCACAACCCAATTGCGTGCACGCAGAGATGTTGCTGGGAACCAGCACTACGTATGTGAGCTTTGAAATAGTCACTGCCCTTGATGTCACAACTAAATTTTACTACTAAAACTTCATTTGAAAGAAGTCTCGGCTGTGAAATCACATCCTGACCTGCTCTGCACACGTAGAAAGGTTTAAAAAGTGCCGCACACATGGCAAAGCTGCACGGAGAGATAGTACAGGTATTACTCAGCACACACTATTTGAAAAGGTATCACTGCCTTTGCTGTCACAACTAACCTTTACACCTTTACACAACTAACCTTAATCAGTACACACTATTTGAAAAGGTATCACTGCCTTTGCAGTCACAACTAACCTTTACACCTACATGATGCTCTGGATTGAACCTCTGCTGGAAAACAGGTCTGATGAAAGGCTGCACACAAGCGTCAAAGTCAAAACTCTGCTCCACAGCCGAATTGCCTGAACTGAGAGATGGTGCTGGGAACCATCGGCACACATGTAAGCTTTGAAATGAAGACACTGCCCTTGATGTCACAACTAAACTTTACTAATAAAACTTCATTTGAAAGAAGTCTCGGCTGTGAAATCACAACCTGACCTGCTCTGCAAATGTAGACACGTTTAAACAGTGCTGCACACAGGATAAAGAAGCACGGAGGGATGGTGAAGAGATACATAGGCACACACTATTTGCAAAGGTTGCACTGCCTTTGCTATCACAAGTAACTCTCACACCTACATGCAGGTCTGGATCGAACCTGTGCTGGAAAACAGGTCTGCTGACAGACTGCACACAAACGTCACTGTCAGAACTCTGCTACCCAACCCAGTTGCCTGCACTCAGTGATGGTGCTAGAGCTCATAAGTAGAGAATTTGCAGTTATCTTTGCGTTTGTTGTCACAACTATTCTTTACATCTACATGATGCTCTGGATCGAACCTCTGCTGGAAAACAGGTCTGATGAAAGGCTGCACACAAGCGAAAATGTCAGAACTCCTCTCCACAACCCAATTGCGTGCACGCAGAGATGTTGCTGGGAACCAGCCCTACGCATGTGAGCTTTGAAATAAAGTCACTGCCCTTGATGTCACAACTAAATTTTACTACTAAAACTTCATTTGAAAGAAGTCTCTGCTGTGAAATCACAACTTGACCTGCTCTGCAAATGTAGACACATTTAAACAGTGCTGCACACAGGATAAAGAAGCACGGAGAGATGGTGAGGAGATTCGTAGGCACACACTATTTGCAAAGGTTGCACTGCCTTTGCTATCACAAGTAACTCTCACACCTACATGCAGGTCTGGATCGAACCTGTGCTGGAAAACAGGTCTGCTGACAGACTGCACACAAACGTCACTGTCAGAACTCTGCTACCCAACCCAGTTGCCTGCACTCAGTGATGGTGCTAGAGCTCATAAGTAGAGAATTTGCAGTTATCTTTGCGTTTGTTGTCACAACTATTCTTTACATCTACATGATGCTCTGGATCGAACCTCTGCTGGAAAACAGGTCTGATGAAAGGCTGCACACAAGCGAAAATGTCAGAACTCCTCTCCACAACCCAATTGCGTGCACGCAGAGATGTTGCTGGGAACCAGCCCTACGCATGTGAGCTTTGAAATAAAGTCACTGCCCTTGATGTGCACAACTAAATTTTACTACTAAAACTTCATTTGAAAGAAGTCTCTGCTGTGAAATCACATCCTGACTTGCTCTGCACACATAGAAACGTTTAAACAGTGCCGCACACATGGCAAAGCTGCACGGAGAGATAGTACAGGTATTACTCAGCACACACTATTTGAAAAGGTATCACTGCCTTTGCTGACACAATTAACATTTACACCTACATGATGCTCTGGATCGAACCTCTGCTGGAAAAAAGGTCTGATGAAAGGCTGCACACAAGCGTCAATGTCAAAACTCTGCTCCACAGCCGAATTGCCTGAACTGAGAGATGGTGCTGGGAACCATCGGCACACATGTAAGCTTTGAAATGAAGACACTGCCCTTGATGTCACAACTAAACTTTACTAATAAAACTTCATTTGAAAGAAGTCTCGGCTGTGAAATCACAACCTGACCTGCTCTGCAAATGTAGACACGTTTAAACAGTGCTGCACACAGGATAAAGAAGCACGGAGGGATGGTGAAGAGATACATAGGCACACACTATTTGCAAAGGTTGCACTGCCTTTGCTATCACAAGTAACTCTCACACCTACATGCAGGTCTGGATCGAACCTGTGCTGGAAAACAGGTCTGCTGACAGACTGCACACAAACGTCACTGTCAGAACTCTGCTACCCAACCCAGTTGCCTGCACTCAGTGATGGTGCTAGAGCTCATAAGTAGAGAATTTGCAGTTATCTTTGCGTTTGTTGTCACAACTATTCTTTACATCTACATGATGCTCTGGATCGAACCTCTGCTGGAAAACAGGTCTGATGAAAGGCTGCACACAAGCGAAAATGTCAGAACTCCTCTCCACAACCCAATTGCGTGCACGCAGAGATGTTGCTGGGAACCAGCCCTACGCATGTGAGCTTTGAAATAAAGTCACTGCCCTTGATGTGCACAACTAAATTTTACTACTAAAACTTCATTTGAAAGAAGTCTCTGCTGTGAAATCACATCCTGACTTGCTCTGCACACATAGAAACGTTTAAACAGTGCCGCACACATGGCAAAGCTGCACGGAGAGATAGTACAGGTATTACTCAGCACACACTATTTGAAAAGGTATCACTGCCTTTGCTGACACAATTAACATTTACACCTACATGATGCTCTGGATCGAACCTCTGCTGGAAAAAAGGTCTGATGAAAGGCTGCACACAAGCGTCAATGTCAAAACTCTGCTCCACAGCCGAATTCCCTGAACTGAGAGATGGTGCTGGGAACCATCGGCACACATGTAAGCTTTGAAATGAAGACACTGCCCTTGATGTCACAACTAAACTTTACTAATAAAACTTCATTTGAAAGAAGTCTCGGCTGTGAAATCACAACCTGACCTGCTCTGCAAATGTAGACACGTTTAAACAGTGCTGCACACAGGATAAAGAAGCGCGGAGAGATGGTGAAGAGATTCATAGGCACACACTATTTGCAAAGGTTGCACTGCCTTTGCTATCACAAGTAACTCTCACACCTACATGCAGGTCTGGATCAAACCTGTTCTGAAAAACAGGTCTGCTGACAGACTGCACACAAACGTCACTGTCAGAACTCTGCTCCACAACCCAGTTGCGTGCACGCAGAGATGTTGCTGGGAACCAGCACTACGCATGTGAGCTTTGAAATAGTCACTGCCCTTGATGTCACAACTAAATTTTACTACTAAAACTTCATTTGAAAGAAGTCTCTGCTGTGAAATCACATCCTGACTTGCTCTGCACACGTAAAAACGTTTAAAAAGTGCCGCACACATGGCAAAGCTGCACGGAGAGATAGTACAGGTATTACTCAGCACACACTATTTGAAAAGGTATCACTGCCTTTGCTGTCACAACTAACCTTTACACCTACATGCAGGTCTGGATCGAGCCTCTGCTGGAAAACAGGTCTGCTGACAGGCTTGCACACAAGCGTCAGAGTCAAAATTCTGCACCACAGCTGAATTGCCAGAACAGAGAGATGGTGTTGGCAAACATCGGCACACATGTAAGATTTGAAATAAAGACACTGCCCTTGATGTCACAACTAAATTTTACTGCTAAAACTTCATTTGAAAGAATTCTCGGCTGTGAAATCACAACCTGACCAACTCTGCAAATGTAGACACGTTTAAACAGTGCTGCACACAGGATAAAGAAGCACGGAGAGATGGCGAAGAGATTCATAAGCATACACTATTTGCAAAGGTTGCATTCCCTTTGCTATCACAAGTAACTCTCACACCTACATGCAGGTCTGGATCGAACCTGTGCTGGAAAACAGGTCTGCTGACAGACTGCACACAAACGTCACTGTCAGAACTCTGCTACCCAACCCAGTTGCCTGCACTCAGTGATGGTGCTAGAGCTCATAAGTAGAGAGAATTTGCAGTTATCTTTGCGTTTGTTGTCACAACTATTCTTTACATCTACATGATGATCTGGATCGAACCTCTGCTGGAAAACAGGTCTGATGAAAGGCTGCACACAAGCGTAAATGTCAGAACTCCTCTCCACAACCCAATTGCGTGCACGCAGAGATGTTGCTGGGAACCAGCACTACGCATGTGAGCTTTGAAATAGTCACTGCCCTTGATGTCACAACTAAATTTTACTACTAAAACTTCATTTGAAAGAAGTCTCGGCTGTGAAATCACATCCTGACCTGCTCTGCACACGTAGAAAGGTTTAAAAAGTGCCGCACACATGGCAAAGCTGCACGGAGAGATAGTACAGGTATTACTCAGCACACACTATTTGAAAAGGTATCACTGCCTTTGCTGTCACAACTAACCTTTACACCTTTACACAACTAACCTTAATCAGTACACACTATTTGAAAAGGTATCACTGCCTTTGCAGTCACAACTAACCTTTACACCTACATGATGCTCTGGATTGAACCTCTGCTGGAAAACAGGTCTGATGAAAGGCTGCACACAAGCGTCAAAGTCAAAACTCTGCTCCACAGCCGAATTGCCTGAACTGAGAGATGGTGCTGGGAACCATCGGCACACATGTAAGCTTTGAAATGAAGACACTGCCCTTGATGTCACAACTAAACTTTACTAATAAAACTTCATTTGAAAGAAGTCTCGGCTGTGAAATCACAACCTGACCTGCTCTGCAAATGTAGACACGTTTAAACAGTGCTGCACACAGGATAAAGAAGCACGGAGGGATGGTGAAGAGATACATAGGCACACACTATTTGCAAAGGTTGCACTGCCTTTGCTATCACAAGTAACTCTCACACCTACATGCAGGTCTGGATCGAACCTGTGCTGGAAAACAGGTCTGCTGACAGACTGCACACAAACGTCACTGTCAGAACTCTGCTACCCAACCCAGTTGCCTGCACTCAGTGATGGTGCTAGAGCTCATAAGTAGAGAATTTGCAGTTATCTTTGCGTTTGTTGTCACAACTATTCTTTACATCTACATGATGCTCTGGATCGAACCTCTGCTGGAAAACAGGTCTGATGAAAGGCTGCACACAAGCGAAAATGTCAGAACTCCTCTCCACAACCCAATTGCGTGCACGCAGAGATGTTGCTGGGAACCAGCCCTACGCATGTGAGCTTTGAAATAAAGTCACTGCCCTTGATGTCACAACTAAATTTTACTACTATAACTTCATTTGAAAGAATTCTCGGCTGTGAAATCACAACTTGACCTGCTTTGCAAATGTAGACACATTTAAACAGTGCTGCACACAGGATAAAGAAGCACGGAGAGATGGTGAGGAGATTCGTAGGCACACACTATTTGCAAAGGTTGCACTGCCTTTGCTATCACAAGTAACTCTCACACCTACATGCAGGTCTGGATCGAACCTGTGCTGGAAAACAGGTCTGCTGACAGACTGCACACAAACGTCACTGTCAGAACTCTGCTACCCAACCCAGTTGCCTGCACTCAGTGATGGTGCTAGAGCTCATAAGTAGAGAATTTGCAGTTATCTTTGCGTTTGTTGTCACAACTATTCTTTACATCTACATGATGCTCTGGATCGAACCTCTGCTGGAAAACAGGTCTGATGAAAGGCTGCACACAAGCGAAAATGTCAGAACTCCTCTCCACAACCCAATTGCGTGCACGCAGAGATGTTGCTGGGAACCAGCCCTACGCATGTGAGCTTTGAAATAAAGTCACTGCCCTTGATGTGCACAACTAAATTTTACTACTAAAACTTCATTTGAAAGAAGTCTCTGCTGTGAAATCACATCCTGACTTGCTCTGCACACATAGAAACGTTTAAACAGTGCCGCACACATGGCAAAGCTGCACGGAGAGATAGTACAGGTATTACTCAGCACACACTATTTGAAAAGGTATCACTGCCTTTGCTGACACAATTAACATTTACACCTACATGATGCTCTGGATCGAACCTCTGCTGGAAAAAAGGTCTGATGAAAGGCTGCACACAAGCGTCAATGTCAGAACTCTGCTACCCAACCCAGTTGCCTGCACTCAGTGATGGTGCTAGAGCTCATAAGTAGAGAATTTGCAGTTATCTTTGCGTTTGTTGTCACAACTATTCTTTACATCTACATGATGCTCTGGATCGAACCTCTGCTGGAAAACAGGTCTGATGAAAGGCTGCACACAAGCGTAAATGTCAGAACTCCTCTCCACAACCCAATTGCGTGCACGCAGAGATGTTGCTGGGAACCAGCACTACGTATGTGAGCTTTGAAATAGTCACTGCCCTTGATGTCACAACTAAATTTTACTACTAAAACTTCATTTGAAAGAAGTCTCGGCTGTGAAATCACATCCTGACCTGCTCTGCACACGTAGAAAGGTTTAAAAAGTGCCGCACACATGGCAAAGCTGCACGGAGAGATAGTACAGGTATTACTCAGCACACACTATTTGAAAAGGTATCACTGCCTTTGCTGTCACAACTAACCTTTACACCTTTACACAACTAACCTTAATCAGTACACACTATTTGAAAAGGTATCACTGCCTTTGCAGTCACAACTAACCTTTACACCTACATGATGCTCTGGATTGAACCTCTGCTGGAAAACAGGTCTGATGAAAGGCTGCACACAAGCGTCAAAGTCAAAACTCTGCTCCACAGCCGAATTGCCTGAACTGAGAGATGGTGCTGGGAACCATCGGCACACATGTAAGCTTTGAAATGAAGACACTGCCCTTGATGTCACAACTAAACTTTACTAATAAAACTTCATTTGAAAGAAGTCTCGGCTGTGAAATCACAACCTGACCTGCTCTGCAAATGTAGACACGTTTAAACAGTGCTGCACACAGGATAAAGAAGCACGGAGGGATGGTGAAGAGATACATAGGCACACACTATTTGCAAAGGTTGCACTGCCTTTGCTATCACAAGTAACTCTCACACCTACATGCAGGTCTGGATCGAACCTGTGCTGGAAAACAGGTCTGCTGACAGACTGCACACAAACGTCACTGTCAGAACTCTGCTACCCAACCCAGTTGCCTGCACTCAGTGATGGTGCTAGAGCTCATAAGTAGAGAATTTGCAGTTATCTTTGCGTTTGTTGTCACAACTATTCTTTACATCTACATGATGCTCTGGATCGAACCTCTGCTGGAAAACAGGTCTGATGAAAGGCTGCACACAAGCGAAAATGTCAGAACTCCTCTCCACAACCCAATTGCGTGCACGCAGAGATGTTGCTGGGAACCAGCCCTACGCATGTGAGCTTTGAAATAAAGTCACTGCCCTTGATGTCACAACTAAATTTTACTACTATAACTTCATTTGAAAGAATTCTCGGCTGTGAAATCACAACTTGACCTGCTCTGCAAATGTAGACACATTTAAACAGTGCTGCACACAGGATAAAGAAGCACGGAGAGATGGTGAGGAGATTCGTAGGCACACACTATTTGCAAAGGTTGCACTGCCTTTGCTATCACAAGTAACTCTCACACCTACATGCAGGTCTGGATCGAACCTGTGCTGGAAAACAGGTCTGCTGACAGACTGCACACAAACGTCACTGTCAGAACTCTGCTACCCAACCCAGTTGCCTGCACTCAGTGATGGTGCTAGAGCTCATAAGTAGAGAATTTGCAGTTATCTTTGCGTTTGTTGTCACAACTATTCTTTACATCTACATGATGCTCTGGATCGAACCTCTGCTGGAAAACAGGTCTGATGAAAGGCTGCACACAAGCGAAAATGTCAGAACTCCTCTCCACAACCCAATTGCGTGCACGCAGAGATGTTGCTGGGAACCAGCCCTACGCATGTGAGCTTTGAAATAAAGTCACTGCCCTTGATGTGCACAACTAAATTTTACTACTAAAACTTCATTTGAAAGAAGTCTCTGCTGTGAAATCACATCCTGACTTGCTCTGCACACATAGAAACGTTTAAACAGTGCCGCACACATGGCAAAGCTGCACGGAGAGATAGTACAGGTATTACTCAGCACACACTATTTGAAAAGGTATCACTGCCTTTGCTGACACAATTAACATTTACACCTACATGATGCTCTGGATCGAACCTCTGCTGGAAAAAAGGTCTGATGAAAGGCTGCACACAAGCGTCAATGTCAAAACTCTGCTCCACAGCCGAATTGCCTGAACTGAGAGATGGTGCTGGGAACCATCGGCACACATGTAAGCTTTGAAATGAAGACACTGCCCTTGATGTCACAACTAAACTTTACTAATAAAACTTCATTTGAAAGAAGTCTCGGCTGTGAAATCACAACCTGACCTGCTCTGCAAATGTAGACACGTTTAAACAGTGCTGCACACAGGATAAAGAAGCGCGGAGAGATGGTGAAGAGATTCATAGGCACACACTATTTGCAAAGGTTGCACTGCCTTTGCTATCACAAGTAACTCTCACACCTACATGCAGGTCTGGATCAAACCTGTTCTGAAAAACAGGTCTGCTGACAGACTGCACACAAACGTCACTGTCAGAACTCTGCTCCACAACCCAGTTGCGTGCACGCAGAGATGTTGCTGGGAACCAGCACTACGCATGTGAGCTTTGAAATAGTCACTGCCCTTGATGTCACAACTAAATTTTACTACTAAAACTTCATTTGAAAGAAGTCTCTGCTGTGAAATCACATCCTGACTTGCTCTGCACACGTAAAAACGTTTAAAAAGTGCCGCACACATGGCAAAGCTGCACGGAGAGATAGTACAGGTATTACTCAGCACACACTATTTGAAAAGGTATCACTGCCTTTGCTGTCACAACTAACCTTTACAGCTACATGCAGGTCTGGATCGAGCCTCTGCTGGAAAACAGGTCTGCTGACAGGCTTGCACACAAGCGTCAAAGTCAAAATTCTGCACCACAGCTGAATTGCCAGAACAGAGAGATGGTGTTGGCAAACATCGGCACACATGTAAGATTTGAAATAAAGACACTGCCCTTGATGTCACAACTAAATTTTACTGCTAAAACTTCATTTGAAAGAATTCTCGGCTGTGAAATCACAACCTGACCAACTCTGCAAATGTAGACACGTTTAAACAGTGCTGCACACAGGATAAAGAAGCACGGAGAGATGGCGAAGAGATTCATAAGCATACACTATTTGCAAAGGTTGCATTCCCTTTGCTATCACAAGTAACTCTCACACCTACATGCAGGTCTGGATCGAACCTGTGCTGGAAAACAGGTCTGCTGACAGACTGCACACAAACGTCACTGTCAGAACTCTGCTACCCAACCCAGTTGCCTGCACTCAGTGATGGTGCTAGAGCTCATAAGTAGAGAGAATTTGCAGTTATCTTTGCGTTTGTTGTCACAACTATTCTTTACATCTACATGATGATCTGGATCGAACCTCTGCTGGAAAACAGGTCTGATGAAAGGCTGCACACAAGCGTAAATGTCAGAACTCCTCTCCACAACCCAATTGCGTGCACGCAGAGATGTTGCTGGGAACCAGCACTACGCATGTGAGCTTTGAAATAAAGTCACTGCCCTTGATATCACAACTAAATTTTACAACTAAAACTTCATTTGAAAGAAGTCTCTGCTGTGAAATCACATCCTGACCTGCTCTGCACACGTAGAAACGTTTAAACAGTGACGCACACATGGCAAAGCTGCACGGAGAGATAGTACAGGTATTACTCAGCACACACTATTTGGAAAGGTATCACTGCCTTTGCTGACACAATTAACATTTACACCTACATGATGCTCTGGATCGAACCTCTGCTGGAAAAAAGGTCTGATGAAAGGCTGCACACAAGCGTCAATGTCAGAACTCTGCTACCCAACCCAGTTGCCTGCACTCAGTGATGGTGCTAGAGCTCATAAGTAGAGAATTTGCAGTTATCTTTGCGTTTGTTGTCACAACTATTCTTTACATCTACATGATGCTCTGGATCGAACCTCTGCTGGAAAACAGGTCTGATGAAAGGCTGCACACAAGCGTAAATGTCAGAACTCCTCTCCACAACCCAATTGCGTGCACGCAGAGATGTTGCTGGGAACCAGCACTACGTATGTGAGCTTTGAAATAGTCACTGATCTTGATGTCACAACTAAATTTTACTACTAAAACTTCATTTGAAAGAAGTCTCTGCTGTGAAATCACATCCTGACCTGCTCTGCACACGTAGAAAGGTTTAAAAAGTGCCGCACACATGGCAAAGCTGCACGGAGAGATAGTACAGGTATTACTCAGCACACACTATTTGAAAAGGTATCACTGCCTTTGCTGTCACAACTAACCTTTACACCTTTACACAACTAACCTTAATCAGTACACACTATTTGAAAAGGTATCACTGCCTTTGCAGTCACAACTAACCTTTACACCTACATGATGCTCTGGATTGAACCTCTGCTGGAAAACAGGTCTGATGAAAGGCTGCACACAAGCGTCAAAGTCAAAACTCTGCTCCACAGCCGAATTGCCTGAACTGAGAGATGGTGCTGGGAACCATCGGCACACATGTAAGCTTTGAAATGAAGACACTGCCCTTGATGTCACAACTAAACTTTACTAATAAAACTTCATTTGAAAGAAGTCTCGGCTGTGAAATCACAACCTGACCTGCTCTGCAAATGTAGACACGTTTAAACAGTGCTGCACACAGGATAAAGAAGCACGGAGGGATGGTGAAGAGATACATAGGCACACACTATTTGCAAAGGTTGCACTGCCTTTGCTATCACAAGTAACTCTCACACCTACATGCAGGTCTGGATCGAACCTGTGCTGGAAAACAGGTCTGCTGACAGACTGCACACAAACGTCACTGTCAGAACTCTGCTACCCAACCCAGTTGCCTGCACTCAGTGATGGTGCTAGAGCTCATAAGTAGAGAATTTGCAGTTATCTTTGCGTTTGTTGTCACAACTATTCTTTACATCTACATGATGCTCTGGATCGAACCTCTGCTGGAAAACAGGTCTGATGAAAGGCTGCACACAAGCGAAAATGTCAGAACTCCTCTCCACAACCCAATTGCGTGCACGCAGAGATGTTGCTGGGAACCAGCCCTACGCATGTGAGCTTTGAAATAAAGTCACTGCCCTTGATGTCACAACTAAATTTTACTACTAAAACTTCATTTGAAAGAAGTCTCTGCTGTGAAATCACAACTTGACCTGCTCTGCAAATGTAGACACATTTAAACAGTGCTGCACACAGGATAAAGAAGCACGGAGAGATGGTGAGGAGATTCGTAGGCACACACTATTTGCAAAGGTTGCACTGCCTTTGCTATCACAAGTAACTCTCACACCTACATGCAGGTCTGGATCGAACCTGTGCTGGAAAACAGGTCTGCTGACAGACTGCACACAAACGTCACTGTCAGAACTCTGCTACCCAACCCAGTTGCCTGCACTCAGTGATGGTGCTAGAGCTCATAAGTAGAGAATTTGCAGTTATCTTTGCGTTTGTTGTCACAACTATTCTTTACATCTACATGATGCTCTGGATCGAACCTCTGCTGGAAAACAGGTCTGATGAAAGGCTGCACACAAGCGAAAATGTCAGAACTCCTCTCCACAACCCAATTGCGTGCACGCAGAGATGTTGCTGGGAACCAGCCCTACGCATGTGAGCTTTGAAATAAAGTCACTGCCCTTGATGTGCACAACTAAATTTTACTACTAAAACTTCATTTGAAAGAAGTCTCTGCTGTGAAATCACATCCTGACTTGCTCTGCACACATAGAAACGTTTAAACAGTGCCGCACACATGGCAAAGCTGCACGGAGAGATAGTACAGGTATTACTCAGCACACACTATTTGAAAAGGTATCACTGCCTTTGCTGACACAATTAACATTTACACCTACATGATGCTCTGGATCGAACCTCTGCTGGAAAAAAGGTCTGATGAAAGGCTGCACACAATCGTCAATGTCAAAACTCTGCTCCACAGCCGAATTGCCTGAACTGAGAGATGGTGCTGGGAACCATCGGCACACATGTAAGCTTTGAAATGAAGACACTGCCCTTGATGTCACAACTAAACTTTACTAATAAAACTTCATTTGAAAGAAGTCCCGGCTGTGAAATCACAACCTGACCTGCTCTGCAAATGTAGACACGTTTAAACAGTGCTGCACACAGGATAAAGAAGCGCGGAGAGATGGTGAAGAGATTCATAGGCACACACTATTTGCAAAGGTTGCACTGCCTTTGCTATCACAAGCAACTCTCACACCTACATGCAGGTCTGGATCAAACCTGTTCTGAAAAACAGGTCTGCTGACAGACTGCACACAAACGTCACTGTCAGAACTCTGCTCCACAACCCAGTTGCGTGCACGCAGAGATGTTGCTGGGAACCAGCACTACGCATGTGAGCTTTGAAATAGTCACTGCCCTTGATGTCACAACTAAATTTTACTACTAAAACTTCATTTGAAAGAAGTCTCTGCTGTGAAATCACATCCTGACTTGCTCTGCACACGTAAAAACGTTTAAAAAGTGCCGCACACATGGCAAAGCTGCACGGAGAGATAGTACAGGTATTACTCAGCACACACTATTTGAAAAGGTATCACTGCCTTTGCTGTCACAACTAACCTTTACAGCTACATGCAGGTCTGGATCGAGCCTCTGCTGGAAAACAGGTCTGCTGACAGGCTTGCACACAAGCGTCAAAGTCAAAATTCTGCACCACAGCTGAATTGCCAGAACAGAGAGATGGTGTTGGCAAACATCGGCACACATGTAAGATTTGAAATAAAGACACTGCCCTTGATGTCACAACTAAATTTTACTGCTAAAACTTCATTTGAAAGAATTCTCGGCTGTGAAATCACAACCTGACCAACTCTGCAAATGTAGACACGTTTAAACAGTGCTGCACACAGGATAAAGAAGCACGGAGAGATGGCGAAGAGATTCATAAGCATACACTATTTGCAAAGGTTGCATTCCCTTTGCTATCACAAGTAACTCTCACACCTACATGCAGGTCTGGATCGAACCTGTGCTGGAAAACAGGTCTGCTGACAGACTGCACACAAACGTCACTGTCAGAACTCTGCTACCCAACCCAGTTGCCTGCACTCAGTGATGGTGCTAGAGCTCATAAGTAGAGAGAATTTGCAGTTATCTTTGCGTTTGTTGTCACAACTATTCTTTACATCTACATGATGATCTGGATCGAACCTCTGCTGGAAAACAGGTCTGATGAAAGGCTGCACACAAGCGTAAATGTCAGAACTCCTCTCCACAACCCAATTGCGTGCACGCAGAGATGTTGCTGGGAACCAGCACTACGCATGTGAGCTTTGAAATAAAGTCACTGCCCTTGATATCACAACTAAATTTTACAACTAAAACTTCATTTGAAAGAAGTCTCTGCTGTGAAATCACATCCTGACCTGCTCTGCACACGTAGAAACGTTTAAACAGTGACGCACACATGGCAAAGCTGCACGGAGAGATAGTACAGGTATTACTCAGCACACACTATTTGGAAAGGTATCACTGCCTTTGCTGACACAATTAACATTTACACCTACATGATGCTCTGGATCGAACCTCTGCTGGAAAAAAGGTCTGATGAAAGGCTGCACACAAGCGTCAATGTCAGAACTCTGCTACCCAACCCAGTTGCCTGCACTCAGTGATGGTGCTAGAGCTCATAAGTAGAGAATTTGCAGTTATCTTTGCGTTTGTTGTCACAACTATTCTTTACATCTACATGATGCTCTGGATCGAACCTCTGCTGGAAAACAGGTCTGATGAAAGGCTGCACACAAGCGTAAATGTCAGAACTCCTCTCCACAACCCAATTGCGTGCACGCAGAGATGTTGCTGGGAACCAGCACTACGCATGTGAGCTTTGAAATAGTCACTGCCCTTGATGTCACAACTAAATTTTACTACTAAAACTTCATTTGAAAGAAGTCTCGGCTGTGAAATCACATCCTGACCTGCTCTGCACACGTAGAAAGGTTTAAAAAGTGCCGCACACATGGCAAAGCTGCACGGAGAGATAGTACAGGTATTACTCAGCACACACTATTTGAAAAGGTATCACTGCCTTTGCTGTCACAACTAACCTTTACACCTTTACACAACTAACCTTAATCAGTACACACTATTTGAAAAGGTATCACTGCCTTTGCAGTCACAACTAACCTTTACACCTACATGATGCTCTGGATTGAACCTCTGCTGGAAAACAGGTCTGATGAAAGGCTGCACACAAGCGTCAAAGTCAAAACTCTGCTCCACAGCCGAATTGCCTGAACTGAGAGATGGTGCTGGGAACCATCGGCACACATGTAGGCTTTGAAATGAAGACACTGCCCTTGATGTCACAACTAAACTTTACTAATAAAACTTCATTTGAAAGAAGTCTCGGCTGTGAAATCACAACCTGACCTGCTCTGCAAATGTAGACACGTTTAAACAGTGCTGCACACAGGATAAAGAAGCACGGAGGGATGGTGAAGAGATACATAGGCACACACTATTTGCAAAGGTTGCACTGCCTTTGCTATCACAAGTAACTCTCACACCTACATGCAGGTCTGGATCGAACCTGTGCTGGAAAACAGGTCTGCTGACAGACTGCACACAAACGTCACTGTCAGAACTCTGCTACCCAACCCAGTTGCCTGCACTCAGTGATGGTGCTAGAGCTCATAAGTAGAGAATTTGCAGTTATCTTTGCGTTTGTTGTCACAACTATTCTTTACATCTACATGATGCTCTGGATCGAACCTCTGCTGGAAAACAGGTCTGATGAAAGGCTGCACACAAGCGAAAATGTCAGAACTCCTCTCCACAACCCAATTGCGTGCACGCAGAGATGTTGCTGGGAACCAGCCCTACGCATGTGAGCTTTGAAATAAAGTCACTGCCCTTGATGTCACAACTAAATTTTACTACTAAAACTTCATTTGAAAGAAGTCTCTGCTGTGAAATCACAACTTGACCTGCTCTGCAAATGTAGACACATTTAAACAGTGCTGCACACAGGATAAAGAAGCACGGAGAGATGGTGAGGAGATTCGTAGGCACACACTATTTGCAAAGGTTGCACTGCCTTTGCTATCACAAGTAACTCTCACACCTACATGCAGGTCTGGATCGAACCTGTGCTGGAAAACAGGTCTGCTGACAGACTGCACACAAACGTCACTGTCAGAACTCTGCTACCCAACCCAGTTGCCTGCACTCAGTGATGGTGCTAGAGCTCATAAGTAGAGAATTTGCAGTTATCTTTGCGTTTGTTGTCACAACTATTCTTTACATCTACATGATGCTCTGGATCGAACCTCTGCTGGAAAACAGGTCTGATGAAAGGCTGCACACAAGCGAAAATGTCAGAACTCCTCTCCACAACCCAATTGCGTGCACGCAGAGATGTTGCTGGGAACCAGCCCTACGCATGTGAGCTTTGAAATAAAGTCACTGCCCTTGATGTGCACAACTAAATTTTACTACTAAAACTTCATTTGAAAGAAGTCTCTGCTGTGAAATCACATCCTGACTTGCTCTGCACACATAGAAACGTTTAAACAGTGCCGCACACATGGCAAAGCTGCACGGAGAGATAGTACAGGTATTACTCAGCACACACTATTTGAAAAGGTATCACTGCCTTTGCTGACACAATTAACATTTACACCTACATGATGCTCTGGATCGAACCTCTGCTGGAAAAAAGGTCTGATGAAAGGCTGCACACAAGCGTCAATGTCAAAACTCTGCTCCACAGCCGAATTGCCTGAACTGAGAGATGGTGCTGGGAACCATCGGCACACATGTAAGCTTTGAAATGAAGACACTGCCCTTGATGTCACAACTAAACTTTACTAATAAAACTTCATTTGAAAGAAGTCCCGGCTGTGAAATCACAACCTGACCTGCTCTGCAAATGTAGACACGTTTAAACAGTGCTGCACACAGGATAAAGAAGCGCGGAGAGATGGTGAAGAGATTCATAGGCACACACTATTTGCAAAGGTTGCACTGCCTTTGCTATCACAAGCAACTCTCACACCTACATGCAGGTCTGGATCAAACCTGTTCTGAAAAACAGGTCTGCTGACAGACTGCACACAAACGTCACTGTCAGAACTCTGCTCCACAACCCAGTTGCGTGCACGCAGAGATGTTGCTGGGAACCAGCACTACGCATGTGAGCTTTGAAATAGTCACTGCCCTTGATGTCACAACTAAATTTTACTACTAAAACTTCATTTGAAAGAAGTCTCTGCTGTGAAATCACATCCTGACTTGCTCTGCACACGTAAAAACGTTTAAAAAGTGCCGCACACATGGCAAAGCTGCACGGAGAGATAGTACAGGTATTACTCAGCACACACTATTTGAAAAGGTATCACTGCCTTTGCTGTCACAACTAACCTTTACAGCTACATGCAGGTCTGGATCGAGCCTCTGCTGGAAAACAGGTCTGCTGACAGGCTTGCACACAAGCGTCAAAGTCAAAATTCTGCACCACAGCTGAATTGCCAGAACAGAGAGATGGTGTTGGCAAACATCGGCACACATGTAAGATTTGAAATAAAGACACTGCCCTTGATGTCACAACTAAATTTTACTGCTAAAACTTCATTTGAAAGAATTCTCGGCTGTGAAATCACAACCTGACCAACTCTGCAAATGTAGACACGTTTAAACAGTGCTGCACACAGGATAAAGAAGCACGGAGAGATGGCGAAGAGATTCATAAGCATACACTATTTGCAAAGGTTGCATTCCCTTTGCTATCACAAGTAACTCTCACACCTACATGCAGGTCTGGATCGAACCTGTGCTGGAAAACAGGTCTGCTGACAGACTGCACACAAACGTCACTGTCAGAACTCTGCTACCCAACCCAGTTGCCTGCACTCAGTGATGGTGCTAGAGCTCATAAGTAGAGAGAATTTGCAGTTATCTTTGCGTTTGTTGTCACAACTATTCTTTACATCTACATGATGATCTGGATCGAACCTCTGCTGGAAAACAGGTCTGATGAAAGGCTGCACACAAGCGTAAATGTCAGAACTCCTCTCCACAACCCAATTGCGTGCACGCAGAGATGTTGCTGGGAACCAGCACTACGCATGTGAGCTTTGAAATAAAGTCACTGCCCTTGATATCACAACTAAATTTTACAACTAAAACTTCATTTGAAAGAAGTCTCTGCTGTGAAATCACATCCTGACCTGCTCTGCACACGTAGAAACGTTTAAACAGTGACGCACACATGGCAAAGCTGCACGGAGAGATAGTACAGGTATTACTCAGCACACACTATTTGGAAAGGTATCACTGCCTTTGCTGACACAATTAACATTTACACCTACATGATGCTCTGGATCGAACCTCTGCTGGAAAAAAGGTCTGATGAAAGGCTGCACACAAGCGTCAATGTCAGAACTCTGCTACCCAACCCAGTTGCCTGCACTCAGTGATGGTGCTAGAGCTCATAAGTAGAGAATTTGCAGTTATCTTTGCGTTTGTTGTCACAACTATTCTTTACATCTACATGATGCTCTGGATCGAACCTCTGCTGGAAAACAGGTCTGATGAAAGGCTGCACACAAGCGTAAATGTCAGAACTCCTCTCCACAACCCAATTGCGTGCACGCAGAGATGTTGCTGGGAACCAGCACTACGCATGTGAGCTTTGAAATAGTCACTGCCCTTGATGTCACAACTAAATTTTACTACTAAAACTTCATTTGAAAGAAGTCTCGGCTGTGAAATCACATCCTGACCTGCTCTGCACACGTAGAAAGGTTTAAAAAGTGCCGCACACATGGCAAAGCTGCACGGAGAGATAGTACAGGTATTACTCAGCACACACTATTTGAAAAGGTATCACTGCCTTTGCTGTCACAACTAACCTTTACACCTTTACACAACTAACCTTAATCAGTACACACTATTTGAAAAGGTATCACTGCCTTTGCAGTCACAACTAACCTTTACACCTACATGATGCTCTGGATTGAACCTCTGCTGGAAAACAGGTCTGATGAAAGGCTGCACACAAGCGTCAAAGTCAAAACTCTGCTCCACAGCCGAATTGCCTGAACTGAGAGATGGTGCTGGGAACCATCGGCACACATGTAAGCTTTGAAATGAAGACACTGCCCTTGATGTCACAACTAAACTTTACTAATAAAACTTCATTTGAAAGAAGTCTCGGCTGTGAAATCACAACCTGACCTGCTCTGCAAATGTAGACACGTTTAAACAGTGCTGCACACAGGATAAAGAAGCACGGAGGGATGGTGAAGAGATACATAGGCACACACTATTTGCAAAGGTTGCACTGCCTTTGCTATCACAAGTAACTCTCACACCTACATGCAGGTCTGGATCGAACCTGTGCTGGAAAACAGGTCTGCTGACAGACTGCACACAAACGTCACTGTCAGAACTCTGCTACCCAACCCAGTTGCCTGCACTCAGTGATGGTGCTAGAGCTCATAAGTAGAGAATTTGCAGTTATCTTTGCGTTTGTTGTCACAACTATTCTTTACATCTACATGATGCTCTGGATCGAACCTCTGCTGGAAAACAGGTCTGATGAAAGGCTGCACACAAGCGAAAATGTCAGAACTCCTCTCCACAACCCAATTGCGTGCACGCAGAGATGTTGCTGGGAACCAGCCCTACGCATGTGAGCTTTGAAATAAAGTCACTGCCCTTGATGTGCACAACTAAATTTTACTACTAAAACTTCATTTGAAAGAAGTCTCTGCTGTGAAATCACATCCTGACTTGCTCTGCACACATAGAAACGTTTAAACAGTGCCGCACACATGGCAAAGCTGCACGGAGAGATAGTACAGGTATTACTCAGCACACACTATTTGAAAAGGTATCACTGCCTTTGCTGACACAATTAACATTTACACCTACATGATGCTCTGGATCGAACCTCTGCTGGAAAAAAGGTCTGATGAAAGGCTGCACACAAGCGTCAAAGTCAAAACTCTGCTCCACAGCTGAATTGCCAGAACTGAGAGATGGTGTTCGGAAACATCGGCACACATGTAAGATTTGAAATAAAGACACTGCCCTTGATGTCACAACTAAATTTTACTACTATAACTACATTTGAAAGAATTCTCGGCTGTGAAATTACAACCTGACCAACTCTGCAAATGTAGACACGTTTAAACAGTGCTGCACACAGGATAAAGAAGCACGGAGAGATGGTGAAGAGATTCATAAGCATACACTATTTGCAAAGGTTGCATTCCCTTTGCTATCACAAGTAACTCTCACACCTACATGCAGGTCTGGATCGAACCTGTGCTGGAAAACAGGTCTGCTGACAGACTGCACACAAACGTCACTGTCAGAACTCTGCTACCCAACCCAGTTGCCTGCACTCAGTGATGGTGCTAGAGCTCATAAGTAGAGAGTATTTGCAAAGTTATCTTTGTGTTTGTTGTCACAACTAACCTTTACATCTACATGATGCTCTGGATTGTACCTCTGCTGGAAAACAGGTCTGATGAAAGGCTGAACACAAGCGTCAATATCAGAACTCCTCTCCACAACCCAATTGCGTGCACGCAGAGATGTTGCTGGGAACCAGCACTACGCATGTGAGCTTTGAAATAAAGTCACTGCCCTTGATGTCACAACTAAATTTTACTACTATAACTTCATTTGAAAGAATTCTCGGCTGTGAAATCACAACTTGACCTGCTCTGCAAATGTAGACACATTTAAACAGTGCTGCACACAGGATAAAGAAGCACGGAGAGATGGTGAGGAGATTCGTAGGCACACACTATTTGCAAAGGTTGCACTGCCTTTGCTATCACAAGTAACTCTCACACCTACATGCAGGTCTGGATCGAACCTGTGCTGGAAAACAGGTCTGCTGACAGACTGCACACAAACGTCACTGTCAGAACTCTGCTACCCAACCCAGTTGCCTGCACTCAGTGATGGTGCTAGAGCTCATAAGTAGAGAATTTGCAGTTATCTTTGCGTTTGTTGTCACAACTATTCTTTACATCTACATAATGCTCTGGATCGAACCTCTGCTGGAAAACAGGTCTGATGAAAGGCTGCACACAAGCGAAAATGTCAGAACTCCTCTCCACAACCCAATTGCGTGCACGCAGAGATGTTGCTGGGAACCAGCACTACGCATGTGAGCTTTGAAATAAAGTCACTGCCCTTGATGTGCACAACTAAATTTTACTACTAAAACTTCATTTGAAAGAAGTCTCTGCTGTGAAATCACATCCTGACTTGCTCTGCACACATAGAAACGTTTAAACAGTGCCGCACACATGGCAAAGCTGCACGGAGAGATAGTACAGGTATTACTCAGCACACACTATTTGAAAAGGTATCACTGCCTTTGCTGACACAATTAACATTTACACCTACATGATGCTCTGGATCGAACCTCTGCTGGAAAAAAGGTCTGATGAAAGGCTGCACACAAGCGTCAATGTCAGAACTCTGCTCCACAACCCAATTGCGTGCACGCAGAGATGTTGCTGGGAACCAGCACTACGCATGTGAGCTTTGATATAGTCACTGCCCTTGATGTCACAACTAAATTTTACTACTAAAACTTCATTTGAAAGAAGTCTCGGCTGTGAAATCACAACCTGACCTGCTCTGCAAATGTAGACACGTTTAAACAGTGCTGCACACAGGATAAAGAAGCGCGGAGTGATGGTGAAGAGATTCATAGGCACACACTATTTGCAAAGGTTGCACTGCCTTTGCTATCACAAGTAACTCTCACACCTACATGCAGGTCTGGATCAAACCTGTGCTGGAAAACAGGTCTGCTGACAGACTGCACACAAACGTCACTGTCAGAACTCTGCTCCACAACCCAGTTGCGTGCACGCAGAGATGTTGCTGGGAACCAGCACTACGCATGTGAGCTTTGAAATAGTCACTGCCCTTGATGTCACAACTAAATTTTACTACTAAAACTTCATTTGAAAGAAGTCTCTGCTGTGAAATCACATCCTGACTTGCTCTGCACACGTAAAAACGTTTAAAAAGTGCCGCACACATGGCAAAGCTGCACGGAGAGATAGTACAGGTATTACTCAGCACACACTATTTGAAAAGGTATCACTGCCTTTGCTGTCACAACTAACCTTTACACCTACATGCAGGTCTGGATCGAGCCTCTGCTGGAAAACAGGTCTGCTGACAGGCTTGCACACAAGCGTCAAAGTCAAAATTCTGCACCACAGCTGAATTGCCAGAACAGAGAGATGGTGTTGGGAAACATCGGCACACATGTAAGATTTGAAATAAAGACACTGCCCTTGATGTCACAACTAAATTTTACTGCTAAAACTTCATTTGAAAGAATTCTCGGCTGTGAAATCACAACCTGACCAACTCTGCAAATGTAGACACGTTTAAACAGTGCTGCACACAGGATAAAGAAGCACGGAGAGATGGCGAAGAGATTCATAAGCATACACTATTTGCAAAGGTTGCATTCCCTTTGCTATCACAAGTAACTCTCACACCTACATGCAGGTCTGGATCGAACCTGTGCTGGAAAACAGGTCTGCTGACAGACTGCACACAAACGTCACTGTCAGAACTCTGCTACCCAACCCAGTTGCCTGCACTCAGTGATGGTGCTAGAGCTCATAAGTAGAGAGAATTTGCAGTTATCTTTGCGTTTGTTGTCACAACTATTCTTTACATCTACATGATGATCTGGATCGAACCTCTGCTGGAAAACAGGTCTGATGAAAGGCTGCACACAAGCGTAAATGTCAGAACTCCTCTCCACAACCCAATTGCGTGCACGCAGAGATGTTGCTGGGAACCAGCACTACGCATGTGAGCTTTGAAATAAAGTCAGTGCCCTTGATATCACAACTAAATTTTACAACTAAAACTTCATTTGAAAGAAGTCTCTGCTGTGAAATCACATCCTGACCTGCTCTGCACACGTAGAAACGTTTAAACAGTGACGCACACATGGCAAAGCTGCACGGAGAGATAATACAGGCATTAATCAGCACACACTATTTGAAAAGGTATCACTGCCTTTGCTGTCACAACTAACCTTTACACCTACATGCAGGTCTGGATCGAACCTGTGCTGGAAAACAGGTCTGCTGACAGACTGCACACAAACGTCACTGTCAGAACTCTGCTACCCAACCCAGTTGCCTGCACTCAGTGATGGTGCTAGAGCTCATAAGTAGAGAATTTGCAGTTATCTTTGCGTTTGTTGTCACAACTATTCTTTACATCTACATGATGCTCTGGATCGAACCTCTGCTGGAAAACAGGTCTGATGAAAGGCTGCACACAAGCGTAAATGTCAGAACTCCTCTCCACAACCCAATTGCGTGCACGCAGAGATGTTGCTGGGAACCAGCACTACGCATGTGAGCTTTGAAATAGTCACTGCCCTTGATGTCACAACTAAATTTTACTACTAAAACTTCATTTGAAAGAAGTCTCGGCTGTGAAATCACATCCTGACCTGCTCTGCACACGTAGAAAGGTTTAAAAAGTGCCGCACACATGGCAAAGCTGCACGGAGAGATAGTACAGGTATTACTCAGCACACACTATTTGAAAAGGTATCACTGCCTTTGCTGTCACAACTAACCTTTACACCTTTACACAACTAACCTTAATCAGTACACACTATTTGAAAAGGTATCACTGCCTTTGCAGTCACAACTAACCTTTACACCTACATGATGCTCTGGATTGAACCTCTGCTGGAAAACAGGTCTGATGAAAGGCTGCACACAAGCGTCAAAGTCAAAACTCTGCTCCACAGCCGAATTGCCTGAACTGAGAGATGGTGCTGGGAACCATCGGCACACATGTAAGCTTTGAAATGAAGACACTGCCCTTGATGTCACAACTAAACTTTACTAATAAAACTTCATTTGAAAGAAGTCTCGGCTGTGAAATCACAACCTGACCTGCTCTGCAAATGTAGACACGTTTAAACAGTGCTGCACACAGGATAAAGAAGCACGGAGAGATGGCGAAGAGATTCATAAGCATACACTATTTGCAAAGGTTGCATTCCCTTTGCTATCACAAGTAACTCTCACACCTACATGCAGGTCTGGATCGAACCTGTGCTGGAAAACAGGTCTTCTGACAGACTGCACACAAACGTCACTGTCAGAACTCTGCTACCCAACCCAATTGCCTGCACTCAGTGATGGTGCTAGAGCTCATAAGCAGAGAGAATTTGCAAAGGTATCTTTGCGTTTGTTGTCACAACTAACCTTTACATCTACATGATGCTCTGGATCGAACCTCTGCTGGAAAACAGGTCTGATGAAAGGCTGCACACAAGCGTCAATGTCAGAACTCCTCTCCACAACCCAATTGCGTGCACGCAGAGATGTTGCTGGGAACCAGCACTACGCATGTGAGCTTTGAAATAAAGTCACTGCCCTTGATGTGCACAACTAAATTTTACTACTAAAACTTCATTTGAAAGAAGTCACTGCTGTGAAATCACATCCTGACTTGCTCTGCACACGTAAAAACGTTTAAAAAGTGCCGCACACATGGCAAAGCTGCACGGAGAGATAATACAGGCATTAATCAGCACACACTATTTGGAAAGGTATCACTGCCTTTGCTGTCACAACTAACCTTTACACCTACATGCAGGTCTGGATCGAGCCTGTGCTGGAAAACAGGTCTGCTGACAGGCTTGCACACAAGCGTCAAAGTCAAAACTCTGCTCCACAGCTGAATTGCCAGAACTGAGAGATGGTGTTGGCAAACATCGGCACACATGTAAGATTTGAAATAAAGACACTGCCCTTGATGTCAAAACTAAATTTTACTACTATAACTTCATTTGAAAGAATTCTCGGCTGTGAAATTACAACCTGACCAACTCTGCAAATGTAGACACGTTTAAACAGTGCTGCACACAGGATAAAGAAGCACGGAGAGATGGTGAAGAGATTCATAAGCATACACTATTTGCAAAGGTTGCATTCCCTTTGCTATCACAAGTAACTCTCACACCTACATGCAGGTCTGGATCGAACCTGTGCTGGAAAACAGGTCTGCTGACAGACTGCACACAAACGTCA
Organism: Melopsittacus undulatus; assembly: GCF_012275295.1. Classification (NCBI taxonomy): domain Eukaryota; kingdom Metazoa; phylum Chordata; class Aves; order Psittaciformes; family Psittaculidae; genus Melopsittacus; species Melopsittacus undulatus. The sequence goes on from NC_047537.1 coordinate 11,570,827, forward strand.
CTGTCAGAACTCTGCTACCCAACCCAGTTGCCTGCACTCAGTGATGGTGCTAGAGCTCATAAGTAGAGAGTATTTGCAAAGTTATCTTTGTGTTTGTTGTCACAACTAACCTTTACATCTACATGATGCTCTGGATTGTACCTCTGCTGGAAAACAGGTCTGATGAAAGGCTGAACACAAGCGTCAATATCAGAACTCCTCTCCACAACCCAATTGCGTGCACGCAGAGATGTTGCTGGGAACCAGCACTACGCATGTGAGCTTTGAAATAAAGTCACTGCCCTTGATGTCACAACTAAATTTTACTACTATAACTTCATTTGAAAGAATTCTCGGCTGTGAAATCACAACTTGACCTGCTCTGCAAATGTAGACACATTTAAACAGTGCTGCACACAGGATAAAGAAGCACGGAGAGATGGTGAGGAGATTCGTAGGCACACACTATTTGCAAAGGTTGCACTGCCTTTGCTATCACAAGTAACTCTCACACCTACATGCAGGTCTGGATCGAACCTGTGCTGGAAAACAGGTCTGCTGACAGACTGCACACAAACGTCACTGTCAGAACTCTGCTACCCAACCCAGTTGCCTGCACTCAGTGATGGTGCTAGAGCTCATAAGTAGAGAATTTGCAGTTATCTTTGCGTTTGTTGTCACAACTATTCTTTACATCTACATAATGCTCTGGATCGAACCTCTGCTGGAAAACAGGTCTGATGAAAGGCTGCACACAAGCGAAAATGTCAGAACTCCTCTCCACAACCCAATTGCGTGCACGCAGAGATGTTGCTGGGAACCAGCACTACGCATGTGAGCTTTGAAATAAAGTCACTGCCCTTGATGTGCACAACTAAATTTTACTACTAAAACTTCATTTGAAAGAAGTCTCTGCTGTGAAATCACATCCTGACTTGCTCTGCACACATAGAAACGTTTAAACAGTGCCGCACACATGGCAAAGCTGCACGGAGAGATAGTACAGGTATTACTCAGCACACACTATTTGAAAAGGTATCACTGCCTTTGCTGACACAATTAACATTTACACCTACATGATGCTCTGGATCGAACCTCTGCTGGAAAAAAGGTCTGATGAAAGGCTGCACACAAGCGTCAATGTCAAAACTCTGCTCCACAGCCGAATTGCCTGAACTGAGAGATGGTGCTGGGAACCATCGGCACACATGTAAGCTTTGAAATGAAGACACTGCCCTTGATGTCACAACTAAACTTTACTAATAAAACTTCATTTGAAAGAAGTCTCGGCTGTGAAATCACAACCTGACCTGCTCTGCAAATGTAGACACGTTTAAACAGTGCTGCACACAGGATAAAGAAGCGCGGAGAGATGGTGAAGAGATTCATAGGCACACACTATTTGCAAAGGTTGCACTGCCTTTGCTATCACAAGTAACTCTCACACCTACATGCAGGTCTGGATCAAACCTGTTCTGAAAAACAGGTCTGCTGACAGACTGCACACAAACGTCACTGTCAGAACTCTGCTCCACAACCCAGTTGCGTGCACGCAGAGATGTTGCTGGGAACCAGCACTACGCATGTGAGCTTTGAAATAGTCACTGCCCTTGATGTCACAACTAAATTTTACTACTAAAACTTCATTTGAAAGAAGTCTCTGCTGTGAAATCACATCCTGACTTGCTCTGCACACGTAAAAACGTTTAAAAAGTGCCGCACACATGGCAAAGCTGCACGGAGAGATAGTACAGGTATTACTCAGCACACACTATTTGGAAAGGTATCACTGCCTTTGCTGTCACAACTAACCTTTACACCTACATGCAGGTCTGGATCGAGCCTCTGCTGGAAAACAGGTCTGCTGACAGGCTTGCACACAAGCGTCAAAGTCAAAATTCTGCACCACAGCTGAATTGCCAGAACAGAGAGATGGTGTTGGGAAACATCGGCACACATGTAAGATTTGAAATAAAGACACTGCCCTTGATGTCACAACTAAATTTTACTGCTAAAACTTCATTTGAAAGAATTCTCGGCTGTGAAATCACAACCTGACCAACTCTGCAAATGTAGACACGTTTAAACAGTGCTGCACACAGGATAAAGAAGCACGGAGAGATGGCGAAGAGATTCATAAGCATACACTATTTGCAAAGGTTGCATTCCCTTTGCTATCACAAGTAACTCTCACACCTACATGCAGGTCTGGATCGAACCTGTGCTGGAAAACAGGTCTGCTGACAGACTGCACACAAACGTCACTGTCAGAACTCTGCTACCCAACCCAGTTGCCTGCACTCAGTGATGGTGCTAGAGCTCATAAGTAGAGAGAATTTGCAGTTATCTTTGCGTTTGTTGTCACAACTATTCTTTACATCTACATGATGATCTGGATCGAACCTCTGCTGGAAAACAGGTCTGATGAAAGGCTGCACACAAGCGAAAATGTCAGAACTCCTCTCCACAACCCAATTGCGTGCACGCAGAGATGTTGCTGGGAACCAGCCCTACGCATGTGAGCTTTGAAATAAAGTCACTGCCCTTGATATCACAACGAAATTTTACAACTAAAACTTCATTTGAAAGAAGTCTCTGCTGTGAAATCACATCCTGACCTGCTCTGCACACGTAGAAACGTTTAAACAGTGACGCACACATGGCAAAGCTGCACGGAGAGATAGTACAGGTATTACTCAGCACACACTATTTGGAAAGGTATCACTGCATTTGCTGACACAATTAACATTTACACCTACATGATGCTCTGGATCGAACCTCTGCTGGAAAAAAGGTCTGATGAAAGGCTGCACACAAGCGTCAATGTCAGAACTCTGCTACCCAACCCAGTTGCCTGCACTCAGTGATGGTGCTAGAGCTCATAAGTAGAGAATTTGCAGTTATCTTTGCGTTTGTTGTCACAACTATTCTTTACATCTACATGATGATCTGGATCGAACCTCTGCTGGAAAACAGGTCTGATGAAAGGCTGCACACAAGCGTAAATGTCAGAACTCCTCTCCACAACCCAATTGCGTGCACGCAGAGATGTTGCTGGGAACCAGCACTACGCATGTGAGCTTTGAAATAGTCACTGCCCTTGATGTCACAACTAAATTTTACTACTAAAACTTCATTTGAAAGAAGTCTCGGCTGTGAAATCACATCCTGACCTGCTCTGCACACGTAGAAAGGTTTAAAAAGTGCCGCACACATGGCAAAGCTGCACGGAGAGATAGTACAGGTATTACTCAGCACACACTATTTGAAAAGGTATCACTGCCTTTGCTGTCACAACTAACCTTTACACCTTTACACAACTAACCTTAATCAGTACACACTATTTGAAAAGGTATCACTGCCTTTGCAGTCACAACTAACCTTTACACCTACATGATGCTCTGGATTGAACCTCTGCTGGAAAACAGGTCTGATGAAAGGCTGCACACAAGCGTCAAAGTCAAAACTCTGCTCCACAGCCGAATTGCCTGAACTGAGAGATGGTGCTGGGAACCATCGGCACACATGTAAGCTTTGAAATGAAGACACTGCCCTTGATGTCACAACTAAACTTTACTAATAAAACTTCATTTGAAAGAAGTCTCGGCTGTGAAATCACAACCTGACCTGCTCTGCAAATGTAGACACGTTTAAACAGTGCTGCACACAGGATAAAGAAGCACGGAGGGATGGTGAAGAGATTCATAGGCACACACTATTTGCAAAGGTTGCACTGCCTTTGCTATCACAAGTAACTCTCACACCTACATGCAGGTCTGGATCAAACCTGTTCTGAAAAACAGGTCTGCTGACAGACTGCACACAAACGTCACTGTCAGAACTCTGCTCCACAACCCAGTTGCGTGCACGCAGAGATGTTGCTGGGAACCAGCACTACGCATGTGAGCTTTGAAATAGTCACTGCCCTTGATGTCACAACTAAATTTTACTACTAAAACTTCATTTGAAAGAAGTCTCTGCTGTGAAATCACATCCTGACTTGCTCTGCACACGTAAAAACGTTTAAAAAGTGCCGCACACATGGCAAAGCTGCACGGAGAGATAGTACAGGTATTACTCAGCACACACTATTTGGAAAGGTATCACTGCCTTTGCTGTCACAACTAACCTTTACACCTACATGCAGGTCTGGATCGAGCCTCTGCTGGAAAACAGGTCTGCTGACAGGCTTGCACACAAGCGTCAAAGTCAAAATTCTGCACCACAGCTGAATTGCCAGAACAGAGAGATGGTGTTGGGAAACATCGGCACACATGTAAGATTTGAAATAAAGACACTGCCCTTGATGTCACAACTAAATTTTACTGCTAAAACTTCATTTGAAAGAATTCTCGGCTGTGAAATCACAACCTGACCAACTCTGCAAATGTAGACACGTTTAAACAGTGCTGCACACAGGATAAAGAAGCACGGAGAGATGGCGAAGAGATTCATAAGCATACACTATTTGCAAAGGTTGCATTCCCTTTGCTATCACAAGTAACTCTCACACCTACATGCAGGTCTGGATCGAACCTGTGCTGGAAAACAGGTCTGATGAAAGGCTGCACACAAGCGTAAATGTCAGAACTCCTCTCCACAACCCAATTGCGTGCACGCAGAGATGTTGCTGGGAACCAGCACTACGCATGTGAGCTTTGAAATAGTCACTGCCCTTGATGTCACAACTAAATTTTACTACTAAAACTTCATTTGAAAGAAGTCTCGGATGTGAAATCACATCCTGACCTGCTCTGCACACGTAGAAAGGTTTAAAAAGTGCCGCACACATGGCAAAGCTGCACGGAGAGATAGTACAGGTATTACTCAGCACACACTATTTGAAAAGGTATCACTGCCTTTGCTGTCACAACTAACCTTTACACCTTTACACAACTAACCTTAATCAGTACACACTATTTGAAAAGGTATCACTGCCTTTGCAGTCACAACTAACCTTTACACCTACATGATGCTCTGGATTGAACCTCTGCTGGAAAACAGGTCTGATGAAAGGCTGCACACAAGCGTCAAAGTCAAAACTCTGCTCCACAGCCGAATTGCCTGAACTGAGAGATGGTGCTGGGAACCATCGGCACACATGTAAGCTTTGAAATGAAGACACTGCCCTTGATGTCACAACTAAACTTTACTAATAAAACTTCATTTGAAAGAAGTCTCGGCTGTGAAATCACAACCTGACCTGCTCTGCAAATGTAGACACGTTTAAACAGTGCTGCACACAGGATAAAGAAGCACGGAGGGATGGTGAAGAGATACATAGGCACACACTATTTGCAAAGGTTGCACTGCCTTTGCTATCACAAGTAACTCTCACACCTACATGCAGGTCTGGATCGAACCTGTGCTGGAAAACAGGTCTGCTGACAGACTGCACACAAACGTCACTGTCAGAACTCTGCTACCCAACCCAGTTGCCTGCACTCAGTGATGGTGCTAGAGCTCATAAGTAGAGAATTTGCAGTTATCTTTGCGTTTGTTGTCACAACTATTCTTTACATCTACATGATGCTCTGGATCGAACCTCTGCTGGAAAACAGGTCTGATGAAAGGCTGCACACAAGCGTAAATGTCAGAACTCCTCTCCACAACCCAATTGCGTGCACGCAGAGATGTTGCTGGGAACCAGCACTACGCATGTGAGCTTTGAAATAAAGTCACTGCCCTTGATGTGCACAACTAAATTTTACTACTAAAACTTCATTTGAAAGAAGTCTCTGCTGTGAAATCACATCCTGACTTGCTCTGCACACATAGAAACGTTTAAACAGTGCCGCACACATGGCAAAGCTGCACGGAGAGATAGTACAGGTATTACTCAGCACACACTATTTGAAAAGGTATCACTGCCTTTGCTGACACAATTAACATTTACACCTACATGATGCTCTGGATCGAACCTCTGCTGGAAAAAAGGTCTGATGAAAGGCTGCACACAAGCGTCAAAGTCAAAACTCTGCTCCACAGCTGAATTGCCAGAACTGAGAGATGGTGTTGGGAAACATCGGCACACATGTAAGATTTGAAATAAAGACACTGCCCTTGATGTCACAACTAAATTTTACTACTATAACTACATTTGAAAGAATTCTCGGCTGTGAAATTACAACCTGACCAACTCTGCAAATGTAGACACGTTTAAACAGTGCTGCACACAGGATAAAGAAGCACGGAGAGATGGTGAAGAGATTCATAAGCATACACTATTTGCAAAGGTTGCATTCCCTTTGCTATCACAAGTAACTCTCACACCTACATGCAGGTCTGGATCGAACCTGTGCTGGAAAACAGGTCTGCTGACAGACTGCACACAAACGTCACTGTCAGAACTCTGCTACCCAACCCAGTTGCCTGCACTCAGTGATGGTGCTAGAGCTCATAAGTAGAGAGTATTTGCAAAGTTATCTTTGTGTTTGTTGTCACAACTAACCTTTACATCTACATGATGCTCTGGATTGTACCTCTGCTGGAAAACAGGTCTGATGAAAGGCTGAACACAAGCGTCAATATCAGAACTCCTCTCCACAACCCAATTGCGTGCACGCAGAGATGTTGCTGGGAACCAGCACTACGCATGTGAGCTTTGAAATAAAGTCACTGCCCTTGATGTCACAACTAAATTTTACTACTATAACTTCATTTGAAAGAATTCTCGGCTGTGAAATCACAACTTGACCTGCTCTGCAAATGTAGACACATTTAAACAGTGCTGCACACAGGATAAAGAAGCACGGAGAGATGGTGAGGAGATTTGTAGGCACACACTATTTGCAAAGGTTGCACTGCCTTTGCTATCACAAGTAACTCTCACACCTACATGCAGGTCTGGATCGAACCTGTGCTGGAAAACAGGTCTGCTGACAGACTGCACACAAACGTCACTGTCAGAACTCTGCTACCCAACCCAGTTGCCTGCACTCAGTGATGGTGCTAGAGCTCATAAGTAGAGAATTTGCAGTTATCTTTGCGTTTGTTGTCACAACTATTCTTTACATCTACATAATGCTCTGGATCGAACCTCTGCTGGAAAACAGGTCTGATGAAAGGCTGCACACAAGCGAAAATGTCAGAACTCCTCTCCACAACCCAATTGCGTGCACGCAGAGATGTTGCTGGGAACCAGCACTACGCATGTGAGCTTTGAAATAAAGTCACTGCCCTTGATGTGCACAACTAAATTTTACTACTAAAACTTCATTTGAAAGAAGTCTCTGCTGTGAAATCACATCCTGACTTGCTCTGCACACATAGAAACGTTTAAACAGTGCCGCACACATGGCAAAGCTGCACGGAGAGATAGTACAGGTATTACTCAGCACACACTATTTGAAAAGGTATCACTGCCTTTGCTGACACAATTAACATTTACACCTACATGATGCTCTGAATCGAACCTCTGCTGGAAAAAAGGTCTGATGAAAGGCTGCACACAAGCGTCAATGTCAGAACTCTGCTCCACAACCCAATTGCGTGCACGCAGAGATGTTGCTGGGAACCAGCACTACGCATGTGAGCTTTGATATAGTCACTGCCCTTGATGTCACAACTAAATTTTACTACTAAAACTTCATTTGAAAGAAGTCTCGGCTGTGAAATCACAACCTGACCTGCTCTGCAAATGTAGACACGTTTAAACAGTGCTGCACACAGGATAAAGAAGCGCGGAGAGATGGTGAAGAGATTCATAGGCACACACTATTTGCAAAGGTTGCACTGCCTTTGCTATCACAAGTATCTCTCACACCTACATGCAGGTCTGGATCAAACCTGTTCTGAAAAACAGGTCTGCTGACAGACTGCACACAAACGTCACTGTCAGAACTCTGCTCCACAACCCAGTTGCGTGCACGCAGAGATGTTGCTGGGAACCAGCACTACGCATGTGAGCTTTGAAATAGTCACTGCCCTTGATGTCACAACTAAATTTTACTACTAAAACTTCATTTGAAAGAAGTCTCTGCTGTGAAATCACATCCTGACTTGCTCTGCACACGTAAAAACGTTTAAAAAGTGCCGCACACATGGCAAAGCTGCACGGAGAGATAGTACAGGTATTACTCAGCACACACTATTTGAAAAGGTATCACTGCCTTTGCTGTCACAACTAACCTTTACACCTACATGCAGGTCTGGATCGAGCCTCTGCTGGAAAACAGGTCTGCTGACAGGCTTGCACACAAGCGTCAAAGTCAAAATTCTGCACCACAGCTGAATTGCCAGAACAGAGAGATGGTGTTGGGAAACATCGGCACACATGTAAGATTTGAAATAAAGACACTGCCCTTGATGTCACAACTAAATTTTACTGCTAAAACTTCATTTGAAAGAATTCTCGGCTGTGAAATCACAACCTGACCAACTCTGCAAATGTAGACACGTTTAAACAGTGCTGCACACAGGATAAAGAAGCACGGAGAGATGGCGAAGAGATTCATAAGCATACACTATTTGCAAAGGTTGCATTCCCTTTGCTATCACAAGTAACTCTCACACCTACATGCAGGTCTGGATCGAACCTGTGCTGGAAAACAGGTCTGCTGACAGACTGCACACAAACGTCACTGTCAGAACTCTGCTACCCAACCCAGTTGCCTGCACTCAGTGATGGTGCTAGAGCTCATAAGTAGAGAGAATTTGCAGTTATCTTTGCGTTTGTTGTCACAACTATTCTTTACATCTACATGATGATCTGGATCGAACCTCTGCTGGAAAACAGGTCTGATGAAAGGCTGCACACAAGCGTAAATGTCAGAACTCCTCTCCACAACCCAATTGCGTGCACGCAGAGATGTTGCTGGGAACCAGCACTACGCATGTGAGCTTTGAAATAAAGTCACTGCCCTTGATATCACAACTAAATTTTACAACTAAAACTTCATTTGAAAGAAGTCTCTGCTGTGAAATCACATCCTGACCTGCTCTGCACACGTAGAAACGTTTAAACAGTGACGCACACATGGCAAAGCTGCACGGAGAGATAATACAGGCATTAATCAGCACACACTATTTGAAAAGGTATCACTGCCTTTGCTGTCACAACTAACCTTTACACCTACATGCAGGTCTGGATCGAACCTGTGCTGGAAAACAGGTCTGCTGACAGACTGCACACAAACGTCACTGTCAGAACTCTGCTACCCAACCCAGTTGCCTGCACTCAGTGATGGTGCTAGAGCTCATAAGTAGAGAATTTGCAGTTATCTTTGCGTTTGTTGTCACAACTATTCTTTACATCTACATAATGCTCTGGATCGAACCTCTGCTGGAAAACAGGTCTGATGAAAGGCTGCACACAAGCGAAAATGTCAGAACTCCTCTCCACAACCCAATTGCGTGCACGCAGAGATGTTGCTGGGAACCAGCACTACGCATGTGAGCTTTGAAATAAAGTCACTGCCCTTGATGTGCACAACTAAATTTTACTACTAAAACTTCATTTGAAAGAAGTCTCTGCTGTGAAATCACATCCTGACTTGCTCTGCACACATAGAAACGTTTAAACAGTGCCGCACACATGGCAAAGCTGCACGGAGAGATAGTACAGGTATTACTCAGCACACACTATTTGAAAAGGTATCACTGCCTTTGCTGACACAATTAACATTTACACCTACATGATGCTCTGGATCGAACCTCTGCTGGAAAAAAGGTCTGATGAAAGGCTGCACACAAGCGTCAATGTCAGAACTCTGCTCCACAACCCAATTGCGTGCACGCAGAGATGGTGCTGGGAACCAGCACTACGCATGTGAGCTTTGATATAGTCACTGCCCTTGATGTCACAACTAAATTTTACTACTAAAACTTCATTTGAAAGAAGTCTCGGCTGTGAAATCACAACCTGACCTGCTCTGCAAATGTAGACACGTTTAAACAGTGCTGCACACAGGATAAAGAAGCGCGGAGAGATGGTGAAGAGATTCATAGGCACACACTATTTGCAAAGGTTGCACTGCCTTTGCTATCACAAGTAACTCTCACACCTACATGCAGGTCTGGATCAAACCTGTTCTGAAAAACAGGTCTGCTGACAGACTGCACACAAACGTCACTGTCAGAACTCTGCTCCACAACCCAGTTGCGTGCACGCAGAGATGTTGCTGGGAACCAGCACTACGCATGTGAGCTTTGAAATAGTCACTGCCCTTGATGTCACAACTAAATTTTACTACTAAAACTTCATTTGAAAGAAGTCTCTGCTGTGAAATCACATCCTGACTTGCTCTGCACACGTAAAAACGTTTAAAAAGTGCCGCACACATGGCAAAGCTGCACGGAGAGATAATACAGGCATTAATCAGCACACACTATTTGGAAAGGTATCACTGCCTTTGCTGTCACAACTAACCTTTACACCTACATGCAGGTCTGGATCGAGCCTGTGCTGGAAAACAGGTCTGCTGACAGGCTTGCACACAAGCGTCAAAGTCAAAACTCTGCTCCACAGCTGAATTGCCAGAACTGAGAGATGGTGTTTGCAAACATCGGCACACATGTAAGATTTGAAATAAAGACACTGCCCTTGATGTCAAAACTAAATTTTACTACTATAACTTCATTTGAAAGAATTCTCGGCTGTGAAATCACAACTTGACCTGCTCTGCAAATGTAGACACATTTAAACAGTGCTGCACACAGGATAAAGAAGCACGGAGAGATGGTGAGGAGATTCGTAGGCACACACTATTTGCAAAGGTTGCACTGCCTTTGCTATCACAAGTAACTCTCACACCTACATGCAGGTCTGGATCGAACCTGTGCTGGAAAACAGGTCTGCTGACAGACTGCACACAAACGTCACTGTCAGAACTCTGCTACCCAACCCAGTTGCCTGCACTCAGTGATGGTGCTAGAGCTCATAAGTAGAGAATTTGCAGTTATCTTTGCGTTTGTTGTCACAACTATTCTTTACATCTACATAATGCTCTGGATCGAACCTCTGCTGGAAAACAGGTCTGATGAAAGGCTGCACACAAGCGAAAATGTCAGAACTCCTCTCCACAACCCAATTGCGTGCACGCAGAGATGTTGCTGGGAACCAGCACTACGCATGTGAGCTTTGAAATAAAGTCACTGCCCTTGATGTGCACAACTAAATTTTACTACTAAAACTTCATTTGAAAGAAGTCTCTGCTGTGAAATCACATCCTGACTTGCTCTGCACACATAGAAACGTTTAAACAGTGCCGCACACATGGCAAAGCTGCACGGAGAGATAGTACAGGTATTACTCAGCACACACTATTTGAAAAGGTATCACTGCCTTTGCTGACACAATTAACATTTACACCTACATGATGCTCTGGATCGAACCTCTGCTGGAAAAAAGGTCTGATGAAAGGCTGCACACAAGCGTCAATGTCAAAACTCTGCTCCACAGCCGAATTCCCTGAACTGAGAGATGGTGCTGGGAACCATCGGCACACATGTAAGCTTTGAAATGAAGACACTGCCCTTGATGTCACAACTAAACTTTACTAATAAAACTTCATTTGAAAGAAGTCTCGGCTGTGAAATCACAACCTGACCTGCTCTGCAAATGTAGACACGTTTAAACAGTGCTGCACACAGGATAAAGAAGCGCGGAGAGATGGTGAAGAGATTCATAGGCACACACTATTTGCAAAGGTTGCACTGCCTTTGCTATCACAAGTAACTCTCACACCTACATGCAGGTCTGGATCAAACCTGTTCTGAAAAACAGGTCTGCTGACAGACTGCACACAAACGTCACTGTCAGAACTCTGCTCCACAACCCAGTTGCGTGCACGCAGAGATGTTGCTGGGAACCAGCACTACGCATGTGAGCTTTGAAATAGTCACTGCCCTTGATGTCACAACTAAATTTTACTACTAAAACTTCATTTGAAAGAAGTCTCTGCTGTGAAATCACATCCTGACTTGCTCTGCACACGTAAAAACGTTTAAAAAGTGCCGCACACATGGCAAAGCTGCACGGAGAGATAGTACAGGTATTACTCAGCACACACTATTTGGAAAGGTATCACTGCCTTTGCTGTCACAACTAACCTTTACACCTACATGCAGGTCTGGATCGAGCCTCTGCTGGAAAACAGGTCTGCTGACAGGCTTGCACACAAGCGTCAAAGTCAAAATTCTGCACCACAGCTGAATTGCCAGAACAGAGAGATGGTGTTGGGAAACATCGGCACACATGTAAGATTTGAAATAAAGACACTGCCCTTGATGTCACAACTAAATTTTACTGCTAAAACTTCATTTGAAAGAATTCTCGGCTGTGAAATCACAACCTGACCAACTCTGCAAATGTAGACACGTTTAAACAGTGCTGCACACAGGATAAAGAAGCACGGAGAGATGGCGAAGAGATTCATAAGCATACACTATTTGCAAAGGTTGCATTCCCTTTGCTATCACAAGTAACTCTCACACCTACATGCAGGTCTGGATCGAACCTGTGCTGGAAAACAGGTCTGCTGACAGACTGCACACAAACGTCACTGTCAGAACTCTGCTACCCAACCCAGTTGCCTGCACTCAGTGATGGTGCTAGAGCTCATAAGTAGAGAGAATTTGCAGTTATCTTTGCGTTTGTTGTCACAACTATTCTTTACATCTACATGATGCTCTGGATCGAACCTCTGCTGGAAAAAAGGTCTGATGAAAGGCTGCACACAAGCGTCAATGTCAGAACTCTGCTACCCAACCCAGTTGCCTGCACTCAGTGATGGTGCTAGAGCTCATAAGTAGAGAATTTGCAGTTATCTTTGCGTTTGTTGTCACAACTATTCTTTACATCTACATGATGCTCTGGATCGAACCTCTGCTGGAAAACAGGTCTGATGAAAGGCTGCACACAAGCGTAAATGTCAGAACTCCTCTCCACAACCCAATTGCGTGCACGCAGAGATGTTGCTGGGAACCAGCACTACGCATGTGAGCTTTGAAATAGTCACTGCCCTTGATGTCACAACTAAATTTTACTACTAAAACTTCATTTGAAAGAAGTCTCGGCTGTGAAATCACATCCTGACCTGCTCTGCACACGTAGAAAGGTTTAAAAAGTGCCGCACACATGGCAAAGCTGCACGGAGAGATAGTACAGGTATTACTCAGCACACACTATTTGAAAAGGTATCACTGCCTTTGCTGTCACAACTAACCTTTACACCTTTACACAACTAACCTTAATCAGTACACACTATTTGAAAAGGTATCACTGCCTTTGCAGTCACAACTAACCTTTACACCTACATGATGCTCTGGATTGAACCTCTGCTGGAAAACAGGTCTGATGAAAGGCTGCACACAAGCGTCAAAGTCAAAACTCTGCTCCACAGCCGAATTGCCTGAACTGAGAGATGGTGCTGGGAACCATCGGCACACATGTAAGCTTTGAAATGAAGACACTGCCCTTGATGTCACAACTAAACTTTACTAATAAAACTTCATTTGAAAGAAGTCTCGGCTGTGAAATCACAACCTGACCTGCTCTGCAAATGTAGACACGTTTAAACAGTGCTGCACACAGGATAAAGAAGCACGGAGGGATGGTGAAGAGATACATAGGCACACACTATTTGCAAAGGTTGCACTGCCTTTGCTATCACAAGTAACTCTCACACCTACATGCAGGTCTGGATCAAACCTGTTCTGAAAAACAGGTCTGCTGACAGACTGCACACAAATGTCACTGTCAGAACTCTGCTCCACAACCCAGTTGCGTGCACGCAGAGATGTTGCTGGGAACCAGCACTACGCATGTGAGCTTTGAAATAGTCACTGCCCTTGATGTCACAACTAAATTTTACTACTAAAACTTCATTTGAAAGAAGTCTCTGCTGTGAAATCACATCCTGACGTGCTCTGCACACGTAAAAACGTTTAAAAAGTGCCGCACACATGGCAAAGCTGCACGGAGAGATAGTACAGGTATTACTCAGCACACACTATTTGGAAAGGTATCACTGCCTTTGCTGTCACAACTAACCTTTACACCTACATGCAGGTCTGGATCGAGCCTCTGCTGGAAAACAGGTCTGCTGACAGGCTTGCACACAAGCGTCAAAGTCAAAATTCTGCACCACAGCTGAATTGCCAGAACAGAGAGATGGTGTTGGGAAACATCGGCACACATGTAAGATTTGAAATAAAGACACTGCCCTTGATGTCACAACTAAATTTTACTGCTAAAACTTCATTTGAAAGAATTCTCGGCTGTGAAATCACAACCTGACCAACTCTGCAAATGTAGACACGTTTAAACAGTGCTGCACACAGGATAAAGAAGCACGGAGAGATGGCGAAGAGATTCATAAGCATACACTATTTGCAAAGGTTGCATTCCCTTTGCTATCACAAGTAACTCTCACACCTACATGCAGGTCTGGATCGAACCTGTGCTGGAAAACAGGTCTGATGAAAGGCTGCACACAAGCGTAAATGTCAGAACTCCTCTCCACAACCCAATTGCGTGCACGCAGAGATGTTGCTGGGAACCAGCACTACGCATGTGAGCTTTGAAATAGTCACTGCCCTTGATGTCACAACTAAATTTTACTACTAAAACTTCATTTGAAAGAAGTCTCGGCTGTGAAATCACATCCTGACCTGCTCTGCACACGTAGAAAGGTTTAAAAAGTGCCGCACACATGGCAAAGCTGCACGGAGAGATAGTACAGGTATTACTCAGCACACACTATTTGAAAAGGTATCACTGCCTTTGCTGTCACAACTAACCTTTACACCTTTACACAACTAACCTTAATCAGTACACACTATTTGAAAAGGTATCACTGCCTTTGCAGTCACAACTAACCTTTACACCTACATGATGCTCTGGATTGAACCTCTGCTGGAAAACAGGTCTGATGAAAGGCTGCACACAAGCGTCAAAGTCAAAACTCTGCTCCACAGCCGAATTGCCTGAACTGAGAGATGGTGCTGGGAACCATCGGCACACATGTAAGCTTTGAAATGAAGACACTGCCCTTGATGTCACAACTAAACTTTACTAATAAAACTTCATTTGAAAGAAGTCTCGGCTGTGAAATCACAACCTGACCTGCTCTGCAAATGTAGACACGTTTAAACAGTGCTGCACACAGGATAAAGAAGCACGGAGGGATGGTGAAGAGATACATAGGCACACACTATTTGCAAAGGTTGCACTGCCTTTGCTATCACAAGTAACTCTCACACCTACATGCAGGTCTGGATCGAACCTGTGCTGGAAAACAGGTCTGCTGACAGACTGCACACAAACGTCACTGTCAGAACTCTGCTACCCAACCCAGTTGCCTGCACTCAGTGATGGTGCTAGAGCTCATAAGTAGAGAATTTGCAGTTATCTTTGCGTTTGTTGTCACAACTATTCTTTACATCTACATGATGCTCTGGATCGAACCTCTGCTGGAAAACAGGTCTGATGAAAGGCTGCACACAAGCGAAAATGTCAGAACTCCTCTCCACAACCCAATTGCGTGCACGCAGAGATGTTGCTGGGAACCAGCCCTACGCATGTGAGCTTTGAAATAAAGTCACTGCCCTTGATGTGCACAACTAAATTTTACTACTAAAACTTCATTTGAAAGAAGTCTCTGCTGTGAAATCACATCCTGACTTGCTCTGCACACATAGAAACGTTTAAACAGTGCCGCACACATGGCAAAGCTGCACGGAGAGATAGTACAGGTATTACTCAGCACACACTATTTGAAAAGGTATCACTGCCTTTGCTGACACAATTAACATTTACACCTACATGATGCTCTGGATCGAACCTCTGCTGGAAAAAAGGTCTGATGAAAGGCTGCACACAAGCGTCAAAGTCAAAACTCTGCTCCACAGCTGAATTGCCAGAACTGAGAGATGGTGTTGGGAAACATCGGCACACATGTAAGATTTGAAATAAAGACACTGCCCTTGATGTCACAACTAAATTTTACTACTATAACTACATTTGAAAGAATTCTCGGCTGTGAAATTACAACCTGACCAACTCTGCAAATGTAGACACGTTTAAACAGTGCTGCACACAGGATAAAGAAGCACGGAGAGATGGTGAAGAGATTCATAAGCATACACTATTTGCAAAGGTTGCATTCCCTTTGCTATCACAAGTAACTCTCACACCTACATGCAGGTCTGGATCGAACCTGTGCTGGAAAACAGGTCTGCTGACAGACTGCACACAAACGTCACTGTCAGAACTCTGCTACCCAACCCAGTTGCCTGCACTCAGTGATGGTGCTAGAGCTCATAAGTAGAGAGTATTTGCAAAGTTATCTTTGTGTTTGTTGTCACAACTAACCTTTACATCTACATGATGCTCTGGATTGTACCTCTGCTGGAAAACAGGTCTGATGAAAGGCTGAACACAAGCGTCAATATCAGAACTCCTCTCCACAACCCAATTGCGTGCACGCAGAGATGTTGCTGGGAACCAGCACTACGCATGTGAGCTTTGAAATAAAGTCACTGCCCTTGATGTCACAACTAAATTTTACTACTATAACTTCATTTGAAAGAATTCTCGGCTGTGAAATCACAACTTGACCTGCTCTGCAAATGTAGACACATTTAAACAGTGCTGCACACAGGATAAAGAAGCACGGAGAGATGGTGAGGAGATTCGTAGGCACACACTATTTGCAAAGGTTGCACTGCCTTTGCTATCACAAGTAACTCTCACACCTACATGCAGGTCTGGATCGAACCTGTGCTGGAAAACAGGTCTGCTGACAGACTGCACACAAACGTCACTGTCAGAACTCTGCTACCCAACCCAGTTGCCTGCACTCAGTGATGGTGCTAGAGCTCATAAGTAGAGAATTTGCAGTTATCTTTGCGTTTGTTGTCACAACTATTCTTTACATCTACATAATGCTCTGGATCGAACCTCTGCTGGAAAACAGGTCTGATGAAAGGC
Source organism: Melopsittacus undulatus (assembly GCF_012275295.1). NCBI lineage: Eukaryota > Metazoa > Chordata > Aves > Psittaciformes > Psittaculidae > Melopsittacus > Melopsittacus undulatus. The sequence goes on from NC_047537.1 coordinate 11,587,739, forward strand.
TGCACACAAGCGAAAATGTCAGAACTCCTCTCCACAACCCAATTGCGTGCACGCAGAGATGTTGCTGGGAACCAGCACTACGCATGTGAGCTTTGAAATAAAGTCACTGCCCTTGATGTGCACAACTAAATTTTACTACTAAAACTTCATTTGAAAGAAGTCTCTGCTGTGAAATCACATCCTGACTTGCTCTGCACACATAGAAACGTTTAAACAGTGCCGCACACATGGCAAAGCTGCACGGAGAGATAGTACAGGTATTACTCAGCACACACTATTTGAAAAGGTATCACTGCCTTTGCTGACACAATTAACATTTACACCTACATGATGCTCTGAATCGAACCTCTGCTGGAAAACAGGTCTGATGAAAGGCTGCACACAAGCGTAAATGTCAGAACTCCTCTCCACAACCCAATTGCGTGCACGCAGAGATGTTGCTGGGAACCAGCACTACGCATGTGAGCTTTGAAATAGTCACTGCCCTTGATGTCACAACTAAATTTTACTACTAATACTTCATTTGAAAGAAGTCTCGGCTGTGAAATCACATCCTGACCTGCTCTGCACACGTAGAAAGGTTTAAAAAGTGCCGCACACATGGCAAAGCTGCACGGAGAGATAGTACAGGTATTACTCAGCACACACTATTTGAAAAGGTATCACTGCCTTTGCTGTCACAACTAACCTTTACACCTTTACACAACTAACCTTAATCAGTACACACTATTTGAAAAGGTATCACTGCCTTTGCAGTCACAACTAACCTTTACACCTACATGATGCTCTGGATTGAACCTCTGCTGGAAAACAGGTCTGATGAAAGGCTGCACACAAGCGTCAAAGTCAAAACTCTGCTCCACAGCCGAATTGCCTGAACTGAGAGATGGTGCTGGGAACCATCGGCACACATGTAAGCTTTGAAATGAAGACACTGCCCTTGATGTCACAACTAAACTTTACTAATAAAACTTCATTTGAAAGAAGTCTCGGCTGTGAAATCACAACCTGACCTGCTCTGCAAATGTAGACACGTTTAAACAGTGCTGCACACAGGATAAAGAAGCACGGAGGGATGGTGAAGAGATTCATAGGCACACACTATTTGCAAAGGTTGCACTGCCTTTGCTATCACAAGTAACTCTCACACCTACATGCAGGTCTGGATCAAACCTGTTCTGAAAAACAGGTCTGCTGACAGACTGCACACAAACGTCACTGTCAGAACTCTGCTCCACAACCCAGTTGCGTGCACGCAGAGATGTTGCTGGGAACCAGCACTACGCATGTGAGCTTTGAAATAGTCACTGCCCTTGATGTCACAACTAAATTTTACTACTAAAACTTCATTTGAAAGAAGTCTCTGCTGTGAAATCACATCCTGACTTGCTCTGCACACGTAAAAACGTTTAAAAAGTGCCGCACACATGGCAAAGCTGCACGGAGAGATAGTACAGGTATTACTCAGCACACACTATTTGGAAAGGTATCACTGCCTTTGCTGTCACAACTAACCTTTACACCTACATGCAGGTCTGGATCGAGCCTCTGCTGGAAAACAGGTCTGCTGACAGGCTTGCACACAAGCGTCAAAGTCAAAATTCTGCACCACAGCTGAATTGCCAGAACAGAGAGATGGTGTTGGGAAACATCGGCACACATGTAAGATTTGAAATAAAGACACTGCCCTTGATGTCACAACTAAATTTTACTGCTAAAACTTCATTTGAAAGAATTCTCGGCTGTGAAATCACAACCTGACCAACTCTGCAAATGTAGACACGTTTAAACAGTGCTGCACACAGGATAAAGAAGCACGGAGAGATGGCGAAGAGATTCATAAGCATACACTATTTGCAAAGGTTGCATTCCCTTTGCTATCACAAGTAACTCTCACACCTACATGCAGGTCTGGATCGAACCTGTGCTGGAAAACAGGTCTGATGAAAGGCTGCACACAAGCGTAAATGTCAGAACTCCTCTCCACAACCCAATTGCGTGCACGCAGAGATGTTGCTGGGAACCAGCACTACGCATGTGAGCTTTGAAATAGTCACTGCCCTTGATGTCACAACTAAATTTTACTACTAAAACTTCATTTGAAAGAAGTCTCGGCTGTGAAATCACATCCTGACCTGCTCTGCACACGTAGAAAGGTTTAAAAAGTGCCGCACACATGGCAAAGCTGCACGGAGAGATAGTACAGGTATTACTCAGCACACACTATTTGAAAAGGTATCACTGCCTTTGCTGTCACAACTAACCTTTACACCTTTACACAACTAACCTTAATCAGTACACACTATTTGAAAAGGTATCACTGCCTTTGCAGTCACAACTAACCTTTACACCTACATGATGCTCTGGATTGAACCTCTGCTGGAAAACAGGTCTGATGAAAGGCTGCACACAAGCGTCAAAGTCAAAACTCTGCTCCACAGCCGAATTGCCTGAACTGAGAGATGGTGCTGGGAACCATCGGCACACATGTAAGCTTTGAAATGAAGACACTGCCCTTGATGTCACAACTAAACTTTACTAATAAAACTTCATTTGAAAGAAGTCTCGGCTGTGAAATCACAACCTGACCTGCTCTGCAAATGTAGACACGTTTAAACAGTGCTGCACACAGGATAAAGAAGCACGGAGGGATGGTGAAGAGATACATAGGCACACACTATTTGCAAAGGTTGCACTGCCTTTGCTATCACAAGTAACTCTCACACCTACATGCAGGTCTGGATCGAACCTGTGCTGGAAAACAGGTCTGCTGACAGACTGCACACAAACGTCACTGTCAGAACTCTGCTACCCAACCCAGTTGCCTGCACTCAGTGATGGTGCTAGAGCTCATAAGTAGAGAATTTGCAGTTATCTTTGCGTTTGTTGTCACAACTATTCTTTACATCTACATGATGCTCTGGATCGAACCTCTGCTGGAAAACAGGTCTGATGAAAGGCCTGCACACAAGCGAAAATGTCAGAACTCCTCTCCACAACCCAATTGCGTGCACGCAGAGATGTTGCTGGGAACCAGCCCTACGCATGTGAGCTTTGAAATAAAGTCACTGCCCTTGATGTGCACAACTAAATTTTACTACTAAAACTTCATTTGAAAGAAGTCTCTGCTGTGAAATCACATCCTGACTTGCTCTGCACACATAGAAACGTTTAAACAGTGCCGCACACATGGCAAAGCTGCACGGAGAGATAGTACAGGTATTACTCAGCACACACTATTTGAAAAGGTATCACTGCCTTTGCTGACACAATTAACATTTACACCTACATGATGCTCTGGATCGAACCTCTGCTGGAAAAAAAGGTCTGATGAAAGGCTGCACACAAGCGTCAAAGTCAAAACTCTGCTCCACAGCTGAATTGCCAGAACTGAGAGATGGTGTTGGGAAACATCGGCACTCATGTAAGATTTGAAATAAAGACACTGCCCTTGATGTCACAACTAAATTTTACTACTATAACTACATTTGAAAGAATTCTCGGCTGTGAAATTACAACCTGACCAACTCTGCAAATGTAGACACGTTTAAACAGTGCTGCACACAGGATAAAGAAGCACGGAGAGATGGTGAAGAGATTCATAAGCATACACTATTTGCAAAGGTTGCATTCCCTTTGCTATCACAAGTAACTCTCACACCTACATGCAGGTCTGGATCGAACCTGTGCTGGAAAACAGGTCTGCTGACAGACTGCACACAAACGTCACTGTCAGGACTCTGCTACCCAACCCAGTTGCCTGCACTCAGTGATGGTGCTAGAGCTCATAAGTAGAGAGTATTTGCAAAGTTATCTTTGTGTTTGTTGTCACAACTAACCTTTACATCTACATGATGCTCTGGATTGTACCTCTGCTGGAAAACAGGTCTGATGAAAGGCTGAACACAAGCGTCAATATCAGAACTCCTCTCCACAACCCAATTGCGTGCACGCAGAGATGTTGCTGGGAACCAGCACTACGCATGTGAGCTTTGAAATAAAGTCACTGCCCTTGATGTCACAACTAAATTTTACTACTATAACTTCATTTGAAAGAATTCTCGGCTGTGAAATCACAACTTGACCTGCTCTGCAAATGTAGACACATTTAAACAGTGCTGCACACAGGATAAAGAAGCACGGAGAGATGGTGAGGAGATTCGTAGGCACACACTATTTGCAAAGGTTGCACTGCCTTTGCTATCACAAGTAACTCTCACACCTACATGCAGGTCTGGATCGAACCTGTGCTGGAAAACAGGTCTGCTGACAGACTGCACACAAACGTCACTGTCAGAACTCTGCTACCCAACCCAGTTGCCTGCACTCAGTGATGGTGCTAGAGCTCATAAGTAGAGAATTTGCAGTTATCTTTGCGTTTGTTGTCACAACTATTCTTTACATCTACATAATGCTCTGGATCGAACCTCTGCTGGAAAACAGGTCTGATGAAAGGCTGCACACAAGCGAAAATGTCAGAACTCCTCTCCACAACCCAATTGCGTGCACGCAGAGATGTTGCTGGGAACCAGCACTACGCATGTGAGCTTTGAAATAAAGTCACTGCCCTTGATGTGCACAACTAAATTTTACTACTAAAACTTCATTTGAAAGAAGTCTCTGCTGTGAAATCACATCCTGACTTGCTCTGCACACATAGAAACGTTTAAACAGTGCCGCACACATGGCAAAGCTGCACGGAGAGATAGTACAGGTATTACTCAGCACACACTATTTGAAAAGGTATCACTGCCTTTGCTGACACAATTAACATTTACACCTACATGATGCTCTGAATCGAACCTCTGCTGGAAAAAAGGTCTGATGAAAGGCTGCACACAAGCGTCAATGTCAGAACTCTGCTCCACAACCCAATTGCGTGCACGCAGAGATGTTGCTGGGAACCAGCACTACGCATGTGAGCTTTGATATAGTCACTGCCCTTGATGTCACAACTAAATTTTACTACTAAAACTTCATTTGAAAGAAGTCTCGGCTGTGAAATCACAACCCTGACCTGCTCTGCAAATGTAGACACGTTTAAACAGTGCTGCACACAGGATAAAGAAGCGCGGAGAGATGGTGAAGAGATTCATAGGCACACACTATTTGCAAAGGTTGCACTGCCTTTGCTATCACAAGTATCTCTCACACCTACATGCAGGTCTGGATCAAACCTGTTCTGAAAAACAGGTCTGCTGACAGACTGCACACAAACGTCACTGTCAGAACTCTGCTCCACAACCCAGTTGCGTGCACGCAGAGATGTTGCTGGGAACCAGCACTACGCATGTGAGCTTTGAAATAGTCACTGCCCTTGATGTCACAACTAAATTTTACTACTAAAACTTCATTTGAAAGAAGTCTCTGCTGTGAAATCACATCCTGACTTGCTCTGCACACGTAAAAACGTTTAAAAAGTGCCGCACACATGGCAAAGCTGCACGGAGAGATAGTACAGGTATTACTCAGCACACACTATTTGAAAAGGTATCACTGCCTTTGCTGTCACAACTAACCTTTACACCTACATGCAGGTCTGGATCGAGCCTCTGCTGGAAAACAGGTCTGCTGACAGGCTTGCACACAAGCGTCAAAGTCAAAATTCTGCACCACAGCTGAATTGCCAGAACAGAGAGATGGTGTTGGGAAACATCGGCACACATGTAAGATTTGAAATAAAGACACTGCCCTTGATGTCACAACTAAATTTTACTGCTAAAACTTCATTTGAAAGAATTCTCGGCTGTGAAATCACAACCTGACCAACTCTGCAAATGTAGACACGTTTAAACAGTGCTGCACACAGGATAAAGAAGCACGGAGAGATGGCGAAGAGATTCATAAGCATACACTATTTGCAAAGGTTGCATTCCCTTTGCTATCACAAGTAACTCTCACACCTACATGCAGGTCTGGATCGAACCTGTGCTGGAAAACAGGTCTGCTGACAGACTGCACACAAACGTCACTGTCAGAACTCTGCTACCCAACCCAGTTGCCTGCACTCAGTGATGGTGCTAGAGCTCATAAGTAGAGAGAATTTGCAGTTATCTTTGCGTTTGTTGTCACAACTATTCTTTACATCTACATGATGCTCTGGATCGAACCTCTGCTGGAAAAAAGGTCTGATGAAAGGCTGCACACAAGCGTCAATGTCAGAACTCTGCTACCCAACCCAGTTGCCTGCACTCAGTGATGGTGCTAGAGCTCATAAGTAGAGAATTTGCAGTTATCTTTGCGTTTGTTGTCACAACTATTCTTTACATCTACATGATGCTCTGGATCGAACCTCTGCTGGAAAACAGGTCTGATGAAAGGCTGCACACAAGCGTAAATGTCAGAACTCCTCTCCACAACCCAATTGCGTGTACGCAGAGATGTTGCTGGGAACCAGCACTACGCATGTGAGCTTTGAAATAGTCACTGCCCTTGATGTCACAACTAAATTTTACTACTAAAACTTCATTTGAAAGAAGTCTCGGCTGTGAAATCACATCCTGACCTGCTCTGCACACGTAGAAAGGTTTAAAAGTGCCGCACACATGGCAAAGCTGCACGGAGAGATAGTACAGGTATTACTCAGCACACACTATTTGAAAAGGTATCACTGCCTTTGCTGTCACAACTAACCTTTACACCTTTACACAACTAACCTTAATCAGTACACACTATTTGAAAAGGTATCACTGCCTTTGCAGTCCACAACTAACCTTTACACCTACATGATGCTCTGGATTGAACCTCTGCTGGAAAACAGGTCTGATGAAAGGCTGCACACAAGCGTCAAAGTCAAAACTCTGCTCCACAGCCGAATTGCCTGAACTGAGAGATGGTGCTGGGAACCATCGGCACACATGTAAGCTTTGAAATGAAGACACTGCCCTTGATGTCACAACTAAACTTTACTAATAAAACTTCATTTGAAAGAAGTCTCGGCTGTGAAATCACAACCTGACCTGCTCTGCAAATGTAGACACGTTTTAAACAGTGCTGCACACAGGATAAAGAAGCACGGAGGGATGGTGAAGAGATTCATAGGCACACACTATTTGCAAAGGTTGCACTGCCTTTGCTATCACAAGTAACTCTCACACCTACATGCAGGTCTGGATCAAACCTGTTCTGAAAAACAGGTCTGCTGACAGACTGCACACAAACGTCACTGTCAGAACTCTGCTCCACAACCCAGTTGCGTGCACGCAGAGATGTTGCTGGGAACCAGCACTACGCATGTGAGCTTTGAAATAGTCACTGCCCTTGATGTCACAACTAAATTTTACTACTAAAACTTCATTTGAAAGAAGTCTCTGCTGTGAAATCACATCCTGACTTGCTCTGCACACGTAAAAACGTTTAAAAAGTGCCGCACACATGGCAAAGCTGCACGGAGAGATAGTACAGGTATTACTCAGCACACACTATTTGGAAAGGTATCACTGCCTTTGCTGTCACAACTAACCTTTACACCTACATGCAGGTCTGGATCGAGCCTCTGCTGGAAAACAGGTCTGCTGACAGGCTTGCACACAAGCGTCAAAGTCAAAATTCTGCACCACAGCTGAATTGCCAGAACAGAGAGATGGTGTTGGGAAACATCGGCACACATGTAAGATTTGAAATAAAGACACTGCCCTTGATGTCACAACTAAATTTTACTGCTAAAACTTCATTTGAAAGAATTCTCGGCTGTGAAATCACAACCTGACCAACTCTGCAAATGTAGACACGTTTAAACAGTGCTGCACACAGGATAAAGAAGCACGGAGAGATGGCGAAGAGATTCATAAGCATACACTATTTGCAAAGGTTGCATTCCCTTTGCTATCACAAGTAACTCTCACACCTACATGCAGGTCTGGATCGAACCTGTGCTGGAAAACAGGTCTGATGAAAGGCTGCACACAAGCGTAAATGTCAGAACTCCTCTCCACAACCCAATTGCGTGCACGGCAGAGATGTTGCTGGGAACCAGCACTACGCATGTGAGCTTTGAAATAGTCACTGCCCTTGATGTCACAACTAAATTTTACTACTAAAACTTCATTTGAAAGAAGTCTCGGCTGTGAAATCACATCCTGACCTGCTCTGCACACGTAGAAAGGTTTAAAAAGTGCCGCACACATGGCAAAGCTGCACGGAGAGATAGTACAGGTATTACTCAGCACACACTATTTGAAAAGGTATCACTGCCTTTGCTGTCACAACTAACCTTTACACCATTACACAACTAACCTTAATCAGTACACACTATTTGAAAAGGTATCACTGCCTTTGCAGTCACAACTAACCTTTACACCTACATGATGCTCTGGATTGAACCTCTGCTGGAAAACAGGTCTGATGAAAGGCTGCACACAAGCGTCAAAGTCAAAACTCTGCTCCACAGCCGAATTGCCTGAACTGAGAGATGGTGCTGGGAACCATCGGCACACATGTAAGCTTTGAAATGAAAGACACTGCCCTTGATGTCACAACTAAACTTTACTAATAAACTTCATTTGAAAGAAGTCTCGGCTGTGAAATCACAACCTGACCTGCTCTGCAAATGTAGACACGTTTAAACAGTGCTGCACACAGGATAAAGAAGCACGGAGGGATGGTGAAGAGATATCATAGGCACACACTATTTGCAAAGGTTGCACTGCCTTTGCTATCACAAGTAACTCTCACACCTACATGCAGGTCTGGATCGAACCTGTGCTGGAAAACAGGTCTGCTGACAGACTGCACACAAACGTCACTGTCAGAACTCTGCTACCCAACCCAGTTGCCTGCACTCAGTGATGGTGCTAGAGCTCATAAGTAGAGAATTTGCAGTTATCTTTGCGTTTGTTGTCACAACTATCTTTACATCTACATGATGCTCTGGATCGAACCTCTGCTGGAAAACAGGTCTGATGAAAGGCTGCACACAAGCGAAAATGTCAGAACTCCTCTCCACAACCCAATTGCGTGCACGCAGAGATGTTGCTGGGAACCAGCCCTACGCATGTGAGCTTTGAAATAAAGTCACTGCCCTTGATGTGCACAACTAAATTTTACTACTAAAACTTCATTTGAAAGAAGTCTCTGCTGTGAAATCACATCCTGACTTGCTCTGCACACATAGAAACGTTTAAACAGTGCCGCACACATGGCAAAGCTGCACGGAGAGATAGTACAGGTATTACTCAGCACACACTATTTGAAAAGGTATCACTGCCTTTGCTGACACGATTAACATTTACACCTACATGATGCTCTGGATCGAACCTCTGCTGGAAAAAAGGTCTGATGAAAGGCTGCACACAAGCGTCAAAGTCAAAACTCTGCTACCACAGCTGAATTGCCAGAACTGAGAGATGGTGTTGGGAAACATCGGCACTCATGTAAGATTTGAAATAAAGACACTGCCCTTGATGTCACAACTAAATTTTTACTACTATAACTACATTTGAAAGAATTCTCGGCTGTGAAATTACAACCTGACCAACTCTGCAAATGTAGACACGTTTAAACAGTGCTGCACACAGGATAAAGAAGCACGGAGAGATGGTGAAGAGATTCATAAGCATACACTATTTGCAAAGGTTGCATTCCCTTTGCTATCACAAGTAACTCTCACACCTACATGCAGGTCTGGATCGAACCTGTGCTGGAAAACAGGTCTGCTGACAGACTGCACACAAACGTCACTGTCAGAACTCTGCTACCCAACCCAGTTGCCTGCACTCAGTGATGGTGCTAGAGCTCATAAGTAGAGAGAATTTGCAGTTATCTTTGCGTTTGTTGTCACAACTATTCTTTACATCTACATGATGATCTGGATCGAACCTCTGCTGGAAAACAGGTCTGATGAAAGGCTGCACACAAGCGTAAATGTCAGAACTCCTCTCCACAACCCAATTGCGTGCACGCAGAGATGTTGCTGGGAACCAGCACTACGCATGTGAGCTTTGAAATAAAGTCACTGCCCTTGATATCACAACTAAATTTTACAACTAAAACTTCATTTGAAAGAAGTCTCTGCTGTGAAATCACATCCTGACCTGCTCTGCACACGTAGAAACGTTTTAAACAGTGACGCACACATGGCAAAGCTGCACGGAGAGATAATACAGGCATTAATCAGCACACACTATTTGAAAAGGTATCACTGCCTTGCTGTCACAACTAACCTTTACACCTACATGCAGGTCTGGATCGAACCTGTGCTGGAAAACAGGTCTGCTGACAGACTGCACACAAACGTCACTGTCAGAACTCTGCTACCCAACCCAGTTGCCTGCACTCAGTGATGGTGCTAGAGCTCATAAGTAGAGAGAATTTGCAGTTATCTTTGCGTTTGTTGTCACAACTATTCTTTACATCTACATGATGATCTGGATCGAACCTCTGCTGGAAAACAGGTCTGATGAAAGGCTGCACACAAGCGTAAATGTCAGAACTCCTCTCCACAACCCAATTGCGTGCACGCAGAGATGTTGCTGGGAACCAGCACTACGCATGTGAGCTTTGAAATAAAGTCACTGCCCTTGATGTCACAACTAAATTTTACTACTATAACTTCATTTGAAAGAATTCTCGGCTGTGAAATCACAACTTGACCTGCTCTGCAAATGTAGACACATTTAAACAGTGCTGCACACAGGATAAAGAAGCACGGAGAGATGGTGAGGAGATTCGTAGGCACACACTATTTGCAAAGGTTGCACTGCCTTTGCTATCACAAGTAACTCTCACACCTACATGCAGGTCTGGATCGAACCTGTGCTGGAAAACAGGTCTGCTGACAGACTGCACACAAACGTCACTGTCAGAACTCTGCTACCCAACCCAGTTGCCTGCACTCAGTGATGGTGCTAGAGCTCATAAGTAGAGAATTTGCAGTTATCTTTGCGTTTGTTGTCACAACTATTCTTTACATCTACATAATGCTCTGGATCGAACCTCTGCTGGAAAACAGGTCTGATGAAAGGCTGCACACAAGCGAAATGTCAGAACTCCTCTCCACAACCCAATTGCGTGCACGCAGAGATGTTGCTGGGAACCAGCACTACGCATGTGAGCTTTGAAATAAAGTCACTGCCCTTGATGTGCACAACTAAATTTTACTACTAAAACTTCATTTGAAAGAAGTCTCTGCTGTGAAATCACATCCTGACTTGCTCTGCACACATAGAAACGTTTAAACAGTGCCGCACACATGGCAAAGCTGCACGGAGAGATAGTACAGGTATTACTCAGCACACACTGTTTGAAAAGGTATCACTGCCTTTGCTGACACAATTAACATTTACACCTACATGATGCTCTGAATCGAACCTCTGCTGGAAAAAAGGTCTGATGAAAGGCTGCACACAAGCGTCAATGTCAGAACTCTGCTCCACAACCCAATTGCGTGCACGCAGAGATGTTGCTGGGAACCAGCACTACGCATGTGAGCTTTGAAATGAAGACACTGCCCTTGATGTCACAACTAAATTTTACTACCTAAAACTTCATTTGAAAGAAGTCTCGGCTGTGAAATCACAACCTGACCTGCTCTGCAAATGTAGACACGTTTAAACAGTGCTGCACACAGGATAAAGAAGCGCGGAGAGATGGTGAAGAGATTCATAGGCACACACTATTTGCAAAGGTTGCACTGCCTTTGCTATCACAAGTATCTCTCACACCTACATGCAGGTCTGGATCAAACCTGTTCTGAAAAACAGGTCTGCTGACAGACTGCACACAAACGTCACTGTCAGAACTCTGCTCCACAACCCAGTTGCGTGCACGCAGAGATGTTGCTGGGAACCAGCACTACGCATGTGAGCTTTGAAATAGTCACTGCCCTTGATGTCACAACTAAATTTTACTACTAAAACTTCATTTGAAAGAAGTCTCTGCTGTGAACTCACATCCTGACTTGCTCTGCACACGTAAAAACGTTTAAAAAGTGCCGCACACATGGCAAAGCTGCACGGAGAGATAGTACAGGTATTACTCAGCACACACTATTTGAAAAGGTATCACTGCCTTTGCTGTCACAACTAACCTTTACACCTACATGCAGGTCTGGATCGAGCCTCTGCTGGAAAACAGGTCTGCTGACAGGCTTGCACACAAGCGTCAAAGTCAAAATTCTGCACCACAGCTGAATTGCCAGAACAGAGAGATGGTGTTGGGAAACATCGGCACACATGTAAGATTTGAAATAAAGACACTGCCCTTGATGTCACAACTAAATTTTACTGCTAAAACTTCATTTGAAAGAATTCTCGGCTGTGAAATCACAACCTGACCAACTCTGCAAATGTAGACACGTTTAAACAGTGCTGCACACAGGATAAAGAAGCACGGAGAGATGGCTGAAGAGATTCATAAGCATACACTATTTGCAAAGGTTGCATTCCCTTTGCTATCACAAGTAACTCTCACACCTACATGCAGGTCTGGATCGAACCTGTGCTGGAAAACAGGTCTGCTGACAGACTGCACACAAACGTCACTGTCAGAACTCTGCTACCCAACCCAGTTGCCTGCACTCAGTGATGGTGCTAGAGCTCATAAGTAGAGAGTAATTTGCAAGTTATCTTTGTGTTTGTTGTCACAACTATCCTTTACATCTACATGATGCTCTGGATTGAACCTCTGCTGGAAAAACAGGTCTGATGAAAGGCTGAACACAAGCGT